>NC_090832.1:45780000-47030000 GCF_028021215.1 Eschrichtius robustus | reverse complement strand
AAATAAAACACTATATGATCTTCATTTTTATTTTTTATTACAGCATTATTAATACAATAAAATGCACAGATCTTAGGTGTTCAGTTTTATGAGTTTGGGAAATTGTGTACACTAGTGTAACTACCATCCATAACAAGAAATAGGGCATTTTCATCCACCCCATAAGATTCCCTCCTGCCCATTTCCAATTGATCCCTTTCCTCCATTCTCACTAGGCAATCATTTTCTTATTTCTGTCTCTATAGATTAGCTTTGTCTGTTCTTGGACTTCATATAAATGGAATCATACAATATTTACTCTTTTATGTCTACCTGCTTCTGCTTAATAATTAGATTAGGTAATTACATTTTGAGATTCATATTAGGAGTTCATTCTTTTGTATTGCTAAGTAATATTCAATTGTATAAACATACATTTTGTAAGCATTCCACTGTGTAAATTTGTTTTTCCTTCTCCCTGTTAATAGACATTGGGTTGTTTCCAGTTTTAAGTGTTTATGAATAAACTTAATATTGCCGTGTTTAAGGCTTTTTGTGGACATATGTTTTACTTCTCTCACGAAAATACTAGAAGTGGAATGAGTTAAGTGTAAACTTTATAAGACACCGCTAGGAAATTCACCAAAGTGCGTGTACTATTTTACACTCTCGCCAGCAATGATGAGAGTTCCAGTTGCTCTGCATCCTCTCCAACATTTCGTGTGGTCAATCTTTTTCATTTTAGCCCTGCTAGTGGGTTGAAATAGTATTTCACAGTGGAGTTAATTTGCATTTATCTTATGATTAATGAAGTTGACCACTTTTGTTCCTATACTTATTACTCATTTATATGCATCTTCTTTTGTGAAGTGTCTGTAGTGATTTAAATTTGATACTCCTCCATTCAAAAGGTGAAACCAAACTTCTTAAATCTGGATTGTACTTAGTGACTTGCTTCTAATAAACAGACAATGGTGGAAGTGCTGATGTGGCTGTCTCAATTAGAACATAAAAGGCACCGTGACTTCCTCCTTGCTCTCTCCCTTGGATTGCTCACTCTGGGGGAAGACAGCTGCCGTATCAGGAGGACGTTCAGGCAGCCTATAAAAAAGCCCACGTGGCAAGGAGCTGAGGCCTCTTGCCAAGAGCCATATGAGTCATCTCTTGGAAATGAATCCTCCAGCTCCAGTCAGACCTTCAGCTGACTACCGTCCCAACTGATATTTTAATTGCAGCCTCATAAGCAACACTCAGTCAGAACCATCCAGCTAATTTGCCCCCAAATTCCTGATCCTCAGAAAGTATGAGATAATGTTTGTTGCTTTAAGCTAAGTTTTAGAGTGATTTGTTATACAGCAATAAATTGCATAGTAAATACATTGTATAGTATACAAATATATAAAAAAGTATATAAAAGTATATAAATATAGCAAATAAATTGTATAGTATTATTTTATTATTGATTTTGGGGGTTCTTTATATATTCTGGATGTAAGTCTTTTGTCATATATACATGCTGAGAATATTTTTTCCCAGTTTATGACTTGTCTGGTCATATCTGAATGGTGTCTTCTAATGCGCAGAGAAATTTTGCACAATTCAGTTTAACATTATTTCTCTTATGGTTAATGCTTTGTGTGTTTTTTCCATGAAATCTTTTTCCCAAGATCATAAAGATAGCCTCTTTTTATTCTCCTTGAAGCTTTATGTTTCTGGTTTTAAGTTTAGGTCTATGATCTATCTCAAATTAATTTTTTGTGTATGGAGTGAGATATGGGTCAAAGTTCATTTGTTTTCCTCCATATGGATATTCAGTTGTTCCAGCAGCACTGGCACATTAATTGATCTTGATTTATTTTTTAAAAAGATAATATACACCCAAAAATGCTAAAAGTGATCCTAAAAATGTTAACAATGATTATTAAGTGGTAGAATTAGAAGTGGTTTCTTGTCTTTTTTTTTAAACTTTTTTTTTTAAATTTATTTATTTTATTTATTTATTTTTGGCTATGTTGGGTCTGTTGCTGCATGTGGGCTTTCTCTAGTTGTGGCAAGCGGGGGCTACTCTTCGTTGCGGTGCACGGGCGTCTCATGGTGGTGGCTTCTCTTGTGGCGGAGCATGGGCTCTAGGCGCGTGGGCTTCAGTAGTTGTGGCTCGCAGGCTCACTAGTTGTGGCGCACGGGCTTAGCTGCTCTGCAGCATGTGGGATCTTCCCGGACCAGGGCTTGAACCCAGGTTCCCTGCATTGGCAGGTGGATTCTTAACCACTGTGCCACCAGGGAAGCCCGTTTCTTGTTTTCTTTAGAGTTTTCTGTATTTCCTTAATTTTTTTTTTTTTTTTTTAAAGGAAAGCCAACGTTGGGGGAAGATGTGGAATCTTTTTTTTAAAAATTTATTTATTTATTTATTTTGGCTGTGTTGGGTCTTCATTTCTGTGCGAGGGCTTTCTCTAGTTGCGGCAAGCGGGGGCCACTCTTCATCGCAGTGCACGGGCCTCTCACTATCGCGGCCTCTCTTGTTGCAGAGCACAAGCTCCAGACGCGCAGGCTCAGTAGTTGTGGCTCACGGGCCTAGCTGCTCCATGGCATGTGGGATCTTCCCAGACCAGGGCTCGAACCCGTGTCCCCTGCATTGGCAGGCAGATTCTCAACAACTGCACCACCAGGGAAGCCTTATTTCCTTAATTTTTGACAATAAACCTGTAATACTTTATATCTAAAAATGAATAAAACATTTAATTTTCATGTTTATTTTTCCTTCTTTAACTGTAAAATAAAATTTATAAAATTATAGCTTAAAATGCATGTAAATAAAAGTATCTTTAGAAAATTTGTGTGTATGACTCAAATACAGTAATATTTTACTAATTCAGATAAAAGACCATCTGAATAAGTGGGCACATTGTAAAAAGTGTTATAAAAATTGCTTTATATTTAAGTTCAATTTTTATTACTTTCATTTATATTGAATAATTCTGAAAGTCCATAAAACTTGCCAAGTAAAAAACTTTGGACTCTGCTTTTACATATGAATATTTTGTCATTTTGATTTTATAATTATTTATATTCAAATTATTTCTGGTAAAGTGTTTTACAAAGGCCCAGATATCCCTTTTCTCTTACATGGGTTAAACATTTATCTCACAAGCTTGTACACCGTTCTTTGGAAACTCTTTCTCGTCGGGGCAAAAGTAAACATCAAACTCTTTGAGTATCACAAATGCAGTCAAAATGAAAGCAGTTTTACTGTAACGTGGTATTATTCCCAAAGAGATAAATATATTCTGGCAAAAGAGGAAGACAAGCTAAGAATCAACAGTAAAAATGTATAACTCATCAGTTTCCATCAGAGCAATGTCACATAAAACTTTCTTCTTTCTGTTTGAATCGGTTTTGGATTCCCTAAGTTTTGCTTGAGGTTTAAATTTCAGCCTTAAACGATCAAACACCAGTTCTTTCGGCCTGGCTTTCTCACTTTTACAGCAATTCAAGCCAGCTTAGAAAATTTAACTTAACCAAAATATAGTCAAACACTTGGAAACCTCTCAACACACCTGGCCTACATTTGAGCTGTATGACAACCTGGGTTTCAAGCTTCACTGCATGAATTTGTGGTACAGCAGTTAGCCACATGCTTCTGGGGGTTGCAGGGGGGGAGCTGTATCACCCAAATGCTGAGAATGGGGGTACAGAGGGAGAGTATAACAGCAGTTCTTCTATGTAATCAAAACATTTCAATGCTAAAGTTATTGTGTCAACTGAAATGTACTGATGAAACTGAGTAGAATATTTTAATATTTTTTAAAACTACTGTATGGAAAGCAGCACTATCAGAAATATATCTAACAGGAGGGACCTTGTAACATGGAACAAACAGTTAACATGAATAAACTCTGAGGGGGAAAAAGAATCCTGGAAAAGCGATCACAAAACTGCAAAACGACTATTTAGGACTGAAAGATTTTATGTGGAAACTTCTCTGCAGCTGTGACCGTTTGTCTGTATTAACAACAGACCTGTTTTGTTTTGTTTGGGGGTTTGACAAATTACAGTATCCTGTGCTGTTCTCCTGTCTTGTGGAAAAATACAGGGAACTGTAGCTCTATAGATTCTTCATTCTGTATTTTTACGTTTTCCCCACTTTTCCTAAGCTCTCCCATAGCTGTAGACTACATGAGAAAGCCTTCGACCTTCAATTGCAAAGTCAGAGGGAAAAAGGTTTGATCTTGGCGACTAAGTCACTCACTAATGGAAATGAAAGCTGTTGGCTCTGGAAACCCTGGCTTCAGTGCTGGGGGATCATGTGCAAACTGCAGAGTAAGTGGTGAGGCTGGAATCTGGACCAGCGTTCCCAGGCCTTTGCCCAGTCTCCCACTCCCACAATTTCCATAACTGCTTATCCCAACCTTACTTCTTTGCTTGTTCTCATCCAATACAAATTCATATTCTCATCAAAAGTATTTAAGAGCCTAACTGGTGAAGAAGGCAAGGTACTATAACAAGAAGTGAAACAGTTCCCTCTCTTCCAGGACAAATGTAAAGTGACAAGAAAACCGAAATCAGTTCAGAAAGTATTACTTTTCAAAGACAAATAGATGAGATCCTTTCGCTTTCTGCTGTTTTTTTTGCTTGTTCTTTTGAAGCTTAAGGAGGTTTGGTCTGATTTAGGCAGAAAGGAGAATATTCTTAGTGCTTGACCCATGCCCCTCAAAACACACACACACATGCACACACATGTACTTTTTTTTTTTTAAGAAGATCTTGTGGTGATAACTGGTTTGAAAATAATTGGAAAAAACAGAGTGCACCTCTACCACATTCTATTCATTGTTATTAAGTGGGATCCAGAGGGCAGAAGAGGAGTTTCTGCATCTTTCCTATTTCTACTTATGAATACCATCCTTATGTTTTTCATAGTCACTGTAGTGGGTTGAATGGTGGCCCCCAAACCACCAGAACTTGTGGATGTGGCCTTATTTGGAAAAAGAGTCTCTGCAGATGAAATTAAGTTAAGGGTCTTGAAATGAGATCATCCTGGATTACCCAGGTTGCCCCCAAAGGCAACAAGTGTCCTTAGAAGAGGAAGAAGAGAAAAAGGGAAAACGGAGACAGATTTTGAAGTGATGCAGCTACACGCCAAGGAACAGCTGGAGCCCCCAGCATCTGGAAACAGAGAGGAAGGAATCTCTCCTAAAGCCTCCAGAGATTGTGCGACCCTGCCAACACCTTGATTTGAGACTTCTGGCCTCCAGGACTATGAGAGAATAAGGTTCTGTTGTTTTAAGCCACCAAATTTGTGGTCATTTGTCACAGCAGATTTGGTAAACTAATACAGTCACCCAAGGTCTTTATCAGTTGCTGTTTCCTCAAACTCTGTTATTCATTCATTTGTTCAGAAAACAAACAGGCAAATGTGTCAGGCACTGAGCAATGCACAGGGACCCTGAGTTGGAAAACTAATTTTGCTCTCAAGAGCTTTATAATCTGATAGAAAGAATCAGACATGTAAACTAAGAAGTACAAATAAAGGATAGCTGATGTCATCATAATGTGTGGGCACAAGAAGAAAATGGTCACTGCTTCCTGGCATGGTCATCCAGGGTTCAAAGAGGAGGGACATGTGAAAGTTGAGAAGGTGTCTGCTGGCTAAACGGATATGGGAAGGAGGGAATTGTTGGAAGAGAATGGAGCATGAACAGAGGTATGGAGGCATGAAGTCATGTAGTCTCTACTGAAATTGGTTGTTTTTAAGTATGTCCACTAAGATTCCAAAGTAGGCGTGACAAGAGGAAAGGGTAGATAAGAACTAGATTATAGAGAGCCACATTAGCCAAGCTAAAGAGTTTGGAATGCATCCAACTGGAACAATGGGAACAAATGGGAAGCTACTAAAGGGTTTTAAGCATAGTGAGAATATCACCACTCTTGTATTTTAGAAAGATCGCTCTGGTAGAGGTGGGAAGAGGGGCTTAGAGACTCAAGGCAGAGAGATTCATGATAAGAGCACTGATGTGGTCTAGGTAACAGAGGATAAGAGGCTGATGTCAGGCACAATTGCGAGATTAAAGCACAGGGGCGGATAAAAAGAGAAACTTACAAAGGAATCTGAGATAGAATAGAGTCTGAGTTAGAGAAGTAAGAAGGAAACAAAGAAAATTCTATGAGAGTAACCAAGAGAGATGAGGGTATCACGAGGGGAATAACAATAGTCAGAAGCCACTGAGAAGCCAGGTAATGTAAGACTCAGAGAAGTCCATTGGATTTGTCAATGAAGAGACCATTGGTGACTTTGTCAGAGACATTTAAGGGTAGATCTTAATGACCAGCAGTGTAAACTTCTGGGAAGTCAATGAGCATCAGCAAAATGAAGAGGTTGGTCAACAGATTAGCAGTTGTCAAAGTGTGTTCCCTGCACTTTCCCCAGCATCATCTGAGGACTTAGAAATGCATATTCTCAGGCCCCACTCCCATTAAACCCGACACTCAGGTGTAGAGGCCAAAAATCCGTGTTCTAACAAGTCCTCCACTGATTCTGACGCTCGCTAAGTTTGAGAACCACCCTCACACACCATACAGGGCCTTACTACTGAAAATGTGAGCGGCAAACTGGCAGCATCAATATCACTTGGGAGCCTGTTACACATGCAGAATTTAGAACCCAACACCTGACCCACTGAATCAGAATTGGCATTTTTAACAAGATCCCTAGGGATTCAGATGTACATGAAGTTCAAGAAGCACAGCTGAAGGATTTCAACTCAATAGCTTTCTTGCCCAACATCTCAGATTACTTATTATAGACATCCAGTAAATTGCTAACCCAAAGAATGAGAGAGAATTCAATGTAACACACCAAAATATCCTCCTTTCAAATGGGATCACAAATACGAGACAGAAAATGGGCTGTAGTTTAGATGAGACCAGAAGAATTCCAGGTGTAGTCAAAGAAATACAGGTGCTTTCTAGTTCTTTGGCATTCAATTCCAGATTACAGAAATACATGTTTTTCTTCAAAAAGCTAAAAAGCTTACTGAAGTTCATTCTGATGGAAAATAATATCAGGCCACTAGGACTTTATTCAAAAAAGTCTCTTGGTATCCTTGACAGAGACAGTATATGGGAACAGGTAGATATTTTTATGACCTAGTAGGGAGTTACTTACGTTAGGAAACCAAGAACATTAATATCCTTGCGATTTACTGTATGTAAAATATAACTAAATAAGAATGACACTAAACGCTATTATACTTACTTTGTGTGAATACGGTTTAACCCAAAGGTTCTCAGTGTCCCCAGACAAGCAGCATCAGTATCACCTTTGAGCTTGTTAGAATCTGCGTTACTGCATTACTGGCCTCCACTCTTGACCTACTGGATCAGAATCTCTGCCGATGGGACCCAGGGAACTATTTTAACAAGCCCTGCAGGCTTCTGATGCACGTGATTCTGATGCACGTTAACGTTTGAGAAGCACGGGTTTAGGCATCAGAAACACTTCAGATAAAACAGTCTCCTGTTTGCCTAAACTGCCTCTTAAAGTCTCTTCTCCATTTAAGTGTTTTCATTTATCTTTCATGTCCTTTCATGGCTCCTTCTTTCTTCCTTCCTCTTTTTTCTTCCTCTATCTACCTATGTCTTTCCGTTCTACTTTTTCACTTCCTGTTTCTTTCCTAGCTCACTTTAGCTTTGAACTGCCTCATTCTTGAAGATGCATACAAATCTAGCACTTCTGCTCACAAGTTTGCCAGCCTAAGCAATTCTATCAGATACCCCATGCTCAGCATTATGAAAGAAACGAAACAGAACATCAGCCGCTTTGTCCTTGAAACAACGCAGCTTGCAGAAATGACAGCATAGAACTAGTCACTGTACAGCTCTTTGGAATTAATGAGACTTTAATTAGCAAGAGCACTCATGACAGTCATGTGTTCACCGTCCACAGAACGTCTGCAGGCATGGAAGAGGCCAAGACTTTCAGTCTACAGGCCACTTACCAGAACATCTGGCCCCTGTTTTAGGATTAAGTATTCATGCCTTCACCATAGGAGGTGGCTCAAACCACAGCAGGAACAAATATGAATAATATTAATAAATACAAAATTTTAAAAATATTAATAAAAAATGTTCTTTTATTTAACTGAAATAGTCTGTCTTTATTACACAGCCTACTGCTCGTAATAGTAATTGCTCATAATTATTTAGTACTAAATATGGTCCAGGCCCTTTTCTGTGAGCCTTACCGTTATTAATACATTTAAATCTTCCCATAACCCTGTGAGTTCAGTAGTATTGCCATCTCCATGTTACAGATAAGGAAATGAACGCAGGGAAAGGTTAAGTAACTTGTCAGTGGTCACACTGCTGGGAAGTACTAGAGATGGGAGGTGCATAAAGGCAATCTTGCTCCGAGGTCCTAGATCAGATCCACTCAGTTACATTGCTTCTCAAGTGAGAATGCAGTGTCATACAAGGTGCATTTGAATTTCATACTCCACATTTCACACTAAGAGATTTATTAAACATCTTCATGTCCTAACACTTTCAGTTGGAAAGAGTATGGTGTAGTGGAACTACTGCTAGACTGGGAGCCAGAGGTCCTCAGTTGCAATTTTAGTGTTATAGGCAGCTAGCTGGATGATGATGGAGAAACTCAGGGTTTTAATTTCAGTGGGTCACGATTTCTTCTCTTGTAAAAAGACAGTACTAGACTTCATTAGATTATATATATGCTTCTCTCCAGATCCAACGTTCTGTGAATTCTAAGAATAAAACATAGTCCCAGGAAGTAAACTTAGGAATATAATGGTACACAGAAGCATAATTAATTAATTTTCTAATTAGTCCTTTAGCTGTAATATAAACAAATAGCTCAATATAGCACAATTCTTGGTTATTTAGGCAGAACAGTGTTTGCTACTATGTGAAAAACGTGATAGAAATATGAGTTTCCTACCACTGCTTGTAACAAATTATCACAAACTTAGCAGTTGAGAACAAAACAAATTTATTATCTTACAGTTCTAGAAGTCAGAAATCTAAAATGTGTCTTATGAGGCTAAAAATCAAGGTTTCAGCAGAGCTGCATTCCTTCTGGAGGCTCTAGGGGAGAATCCGTTTCCTTGGCTTTTCTAGTTTTTGGAGGCTGCCTGCATTCTTGGCTGAGAGCACCCTTCCTCCATTTTCAAAGCCAGCAATGGCAGGTTCATCCCTCACATCGTATCATTCTGACCTCTTCTGCCTCCCTCTTTGACATATAAGGACCCTTGTGATTAGATTTTGCCCGCCTGGATAATCCAGGATAACCTCTCCATCTCAAAATCCTTAACTTAATCATATGTGCAAAGTCCTTTTGTCATGCAAGGTAACACATTAACAGATTCCAGGGATTAGGACATGGACATCTCGGGTTGTGGAGTATTATTCTGCCTACTATGGGGATATTTTATAGTTCTCCAGGAAGCCTTCTATTCCATCTATTTAAAAACAAAAGTACTTTCCTGGTGGCGCAGTGGTTAAGAAACCGCCTGCCAATGCAGGGGACATGGGTTTGAGGCCTGGTCCGGGAAGATCCCACATGCCGAGGAGCAACTAAGCCCGTGCATCACAACTAGTGAGCCTGCGCTCTAGAGCCCGCGAGCCACAACTCTGAAGCCCACATGCCACAGCTACTGAAGCCCGTGCGCCTAGAGCTCATGCTCCACAACAAGAGAAGCCACCGCAATGAGAAGCCCGCGCACCGCAAGGAAGAGTAGCCCCAACTCGCCGCAACTAGAGAAAGCCCACATGCAGCAACGAAGACCCAACGCAGCCAAAATTAAATAAATAAATAAAAATTAAAACGAAAGTGTTCAGAACAAAAAGGAAAAATATTCAATTCTGAAATATTGTAATATTAATGAAGTTTACATTTAATTAAACAATGAAGTGCATATGTCCACCTATTGAATATTTTCTAGAGTTGCTATTGTTTTGAGTACAAAAGAATGTTAGAGCCCCAAAAGACCACAGAGACAACCTGGTGAAGTCAAACCTCCTTATTTTAGGTACAAAGAAATGAGGGCCCAGAGAGGCTAGTTACTTGCCAGTGAGTGAGAAGTGAGCCTGACACCTCCTGGCTTGGTTCCAAGATCTAAGTCTCTTCCATGACACCTGTAGGCTGCTTTTCATTTTTTCAATCTACCAATAATTTCTAAGACTTTAGCTTAATGCTTAAGGAAAAATCTTAGCTAAATATCCTTTGGCATACCAGGCAAATCAGACACTCTTTTGTAGCCAATGCTAACGATCAGAACAGGCCTCTTACTCTTCCTTCTTCTTTGGGGAAGTATGTAAAATAGTAAAATACTGCAGAAGGAAAAAAAAAAGTCTTGGTCTTTTGATTGCCATGTGACGATAAAGAGTAGGAGGAAAGCTATGCTGTGGTAAGGAAAGTAGCTAAACCACAGATGAAGAGCTCATTGAAAAAACATCTTGTAAACACCCTTTCTTACCCTTAAAATGTGTCAAATGAAATGCTTTAGACGACACACTTGTAAGGGATTTAATTCCATTTGGGCTGTTGATAAAGCAAAAAATTATATTAAACACAAAAAGTCTAAGAATAACAACAAACTTAGTTGACTCCTTAAAATATGTCATAGCCTTTCTAGGGTCAAATCTTTGCTTTGAAAAGTAAACTCTTAACTTGTGCATCGCGTAGAGCAAGGAGAGTGCAACCCCAGACCTAAACATGCGCAGGACGGACAGCAGTGTCTGCCTTCCCGCCCCAGTTTCCCCTTTTTTAGCAGAAAATTTTAGCTTCTCCTTAGAGAAGGACAACAAAGCCCTTCTGAAGTACTGCTGTTAGAAACCCTGCCATTCAGAAACTACATTAACAGATTAAACATTAAAGAGTACATGACAATTTCAATAGATGCCAAGAAAGCACTGTTGAAATACAAAATCCATTCTTTTTTTTTTTATTTCATCTTAGCCAGCTAGTAACGGAAATAAATGTTCTTAAATAAATGCATTGTATAGAACCTACCAGAATTTTACAACAAATATAATGGTGAATCCCACGTTCCCAGAGATTCCAGTTAGCTTTTTAGTGACTCACTCATAATATGAATGAATAGCCAAGGATCCTTAGACATTTGGTTAAAATTCCTAACAAGATCAAAATAAACAAGCACATAGGGAAAAAATGCAGGGAGCAGAAGAACAATAAAACGATTTTTTAAAAAACTGTAGAGGGGACTTCCCTGGTGGCGCAGTGGTTAAAATCCGCCTGCCAATGCAGGGGACATGGGTTTCAGCCCTGGTCCGGGAAGATCCCACATGCCGCAGAGCTATTAAGCCAGTGCGCCACAACTACTGAGCCTGCGCTCTAGAGCCTGTGAGCCACAACTGCTGAGCCTGCGTGCCGCAACTACTGAAGCCCATGCGCCTAGAGCCCATGTTCCGCAACAAGAGAAGTCACCGCAATGAGAAGTCCAAGCACCGCAACGAAGAGCAGCCCCCACTCGCCGCAACTAGAGAAAGCCCACGTGCAGCAACAAAGACCCAATGCAGCCAAAAATAAATAAACAAACAAATAAATTTATTAAAAAAAAAAACTGTAGAGAGGAGGAGGGAAGAAAGAAGGAAGAAAGGGAGGGAGGGAGGGAGGGAGGAGGGAAAGAAGGGAAAAAGGAAAGAAGGAAGAAAGGAAGACAACCTTGGGACTTCCCTGGCAGTCCAGTGGTTAAGACTTTGCCTTCCAATGCAGGGGGTGTGGGTTCAATCCCTGGTCGGGGAGCTAAGATCCCACATGCCTTGTGGCCAAAAAACCAAAATATAAAACAGAAGCAATACTGTAACAAATTCAATAAAGACTTTAAAAATGGTCCACATCAAAAGAAATCTTTATAGAAAGAAAAAGAGAGGAAGACAACCTTCAGAGAACATAAAAATGATCTGGAAATGTAAAAATATATATGGAAAGCAAAACAAAGCAAAACCAAGAGAAAGGTTGGAGGATAAGATTGAGAAAATCTCCAAGAAACTAGAAGAGAAAGATGAAGGGTTTGAAAATGGTAGAGAAAAGATAAAATAATTAGAGGATCAACCGAGGAAATCCAGTATCTGAATAATAGGAATTCTAAAGAGAGCTCAGAGAAAATGGTAGGGAGGACATTACTAAAGAAACAAAGTAAGAAAATTTCCAGAACTAAAGTACATGGGTTTCCAGATTCAGTTACAAAGCACAAAGGCACACCAAGGCATATCACTGTGAAATTTCAGAGCACTTAGGACAAAGAGAAGATTCTGCAAACTTCCAGAAAGGAAAACAGGTTACATTAAAATGGCATTGGACTTCAAATAATAACACTTTCAGCAAGTAATTAAGGAATTAATGTCTTCTAAATTTTGAGGGGAAAATATTGCTAACATAAATACCTGAATTCAGCCAAGTTATAAATCATATCTAGTGTGACACATTTCAACATTTAGGGTCTCAAAAACTTTGCTTTCCACGAGTGTTTCTAAGGAAGCTACTGAAGAATATGTGCCACCAAAACAAGGGAGTAAAATAAGAAAAAGGAAGACGAGGTTCAAAAAAACAGGGATGAAAGAAAATGAAAAGGTCAAAGGGCTCCCTAGATTGGTGGCAGAGGCAAAGCATGGGATGACTGAAGTTCAGCCTGTGACAGAGCAGTTATTTTTACCTAAAGGAATATTACAACAGTCAATACAGGCTAAGTTATGTTACAGTAATAAACAACCCTCCTCAAAATCCGTTAATTAGACCGAGATTAATTTCTCTCTCACTCTACATGTTCATTGTAGATTAACTTTGTTAGCAGACAATCTATGCTTACTACGGTCACTTAGAAATCAGGCCAAAAGGGAAGATTTTTAAAAGAAAAAGTGAAATATACATATTACTTTAACTGACCATACTGAAATAAATTTTGTAGCTTTGTTGGGAAGTCTGAGGCTCAATTAACGATAGGTATACAAAAACCTCAGCAAATGAGAAAAAATAAGATTGTACAAGTACACACTTGTGTAATTATAGTACATAGTGTAGCTTAGCTGTGAACAAAATTTTTACGATCATGTCCATATTGACATTGAATATTTATTTAACAAAAAATTTATGATGTAACAAATAGGAGTATGTGGGGATGGAGCAGTATGTGTGGGGGTAATGTAAGAGCACTAAATTCTCTCCTAAAGCATGAAATAATTAGGAAATAAAATCAATGGAAAAATTAAAAATAGCAGCATAAGAATGATATTAGAAATATGAAAATAAATATTATTAGAAATAACTTAAAGATTGGAAAACATTTGTTGTAGTGGAATAGAAAATAGAGATGGAGAAAGTTGGAAGAATACTGTTTTTGTAATATCATATGACAAATTATGTACATGTGTTCATTGATAAAAATTAAAGTTGAATTAAAAATAAACTTAATATAAAACATGCAAGGCCTACGTAAAAAAATTAATCTGTTTATGAAGGACATTAAAGAAAACATGAAGAAATATAAAAATAAGCAGTGATCCTGGAAAAGAAGGCTCCATATTGTCTACACTTCATGAATAGTATTAGAATCTCCCAACAGTGTACATACAATTTCCCTCTCCCAGGCTTTGTGCTATTGTTTCATATATTGTATATCTACATGTGTTGCTGTTGTTATAAAATTCACAATATGTTGTTATTATTTTAGCTTTAAGCATTCAATTATCACTTAAAGAGATTTGTTTAAATGTCATTTATATTTATCTACCTATTAACTCCTTCTGGTGTTCTTCATTCCTTTGCGTAGATCCAGATTTACACCTGGTATCATTTTCTTTCTGCCTGAAGGGCTTCCACGAATGTTTCTTATAGCGCAAGCCTGCTGGCAGTAAATTCTTTCAGCTTTTGTTTGTTTGAAGGAATCTTTATTTTTGAAAGATAATTTGGCAGGTATGAAATTCTACGTTGATGAATTATTTTTTCAGTACTTTAGAGATGTTGCCCTGTATTCTGTACACAGAATACTGTATTCTGCTTACATTGTTTATGGTTTTTTTTCTCTTACCACTTTTAAGATTTTTTTATTATCAGTTCTAAACAATTTGATTATGACATGAATTGATGAAGTTTCCTTTATGTTTCTTGCCCTTTGTGTTAACTGAGCTTCTTTGATCTCTAGATTTATAATTTTCATCAAATTTGGAATATTTCAGACATTATTTCTTAAAAAATTTTTTTCTGACCTCACTTCATCCACTTCTCCTTCTGGGACTCTAATTAGATACATATTTAGCCTCTATACATTGTTCTAGAGCTAGCCCCATGAATCCTTTGTTCATTTTTTTTCTGTATGTTTCATTTTGGACAGTTTGTATTGCTCTGTCTTCAAATTCACTGGTCTTTTCTTCTATAATTTCTAATCTGCTCTTAGCCCCAGCCACTATTTTCATCTCTAAAACTTGATCTGTAATTTTTAGAATATCTTTCTTTTCTCTCTTTATAAGGTTCATGCTTTCCTCTACCTTATTGAACATATTGAGTATATTCACAATAGCATTTCAAGGTTCTTTTCTACTAATTTTTCATCTGTGTCATTTCTGGATTAATTTCAATTGATTGATCTTTTTCCTCATTATGAATTGCATTTTCTTGCTTATTTGTATGCCTGTTAATTTTTAAATTGGATGCCAGGTACTATGAATTTTACTTTGTTGGGTCCTGGATGTTTTTGTATTCTTATAAATATTCTTGATCTTGCTCAGGGACATGGTTAAGTTACTTGGCTCTTTTGAAACCTGCTTTTTAGGTGAGACCAGAACAGCCTGTTGGTCTAGGACTGTCTCACCAACAAGTACCCCTTGTGAATATTCTACTTGATATCCTGTGTGTTAGGTCTTTTGACACTGGATGATGGGAACACAAACTATTCTTGGCCCTGTATGAGATTTGGGGACTGTCCGCTTGATCTTTTCATGAAGTTCTTTCCCTGGCCTTAGATAATTTCCTCACACATGTGTGCCGATCATTACCCAGCTGCAGATCTGAGAAGAACCCTCTGCAGAACTCCAGAGATCTCTTCAGTTCTTTCCTCTGGTACTCTGCCTTATGAATTCTAGCAGCCTTGGCACCCCTGAATTCTGAGCTAAAAATCCAGAATTCAAGTAGCCCACCAGGCTCTGTGTGGGTTCTCTTCCACTGCATGGCAACCTATTTGTAGGGCCCTCTTCATTTATTTTCCTCTCTCAGGGGTCACAGTTCTGCACTGTTGTCTAATGTCTGAACCATCATTATTTTACATATTTTGTCCTGCTTTTAGTTGTTTAACACAACGGGTAAATCTGGCCCCTGTTACTCCACCATGGCCAGATTGTATAGGTGTCAGTTGTCCCCAGATTAAACCTTAAATTTAATATAACCCAATCAAAAGCCCACAGGATCTGTTGGTTTTTTTTTTAAATGAGGGAGGGCTGATTTAAAAATATATCTAAAAGCAAAAATGCAATCAAACAGCCAAGACATTTTTGAAAAAAAATAAAATAAATCTTGCCCTATGTGGCATTTAAGCAATCTTATAATCCTGGAATAAAATAAAAATGATATACTTTGGGAACAGAAATATACATATAGATTGACAGATGCTGGAGAGAGTTTGGGCAAGTGTGGGGTCCTGAAGCTTAAATTTTCTTAGCTTCACTATAAATCTGACACTGTATATAAAAGATATTATATAAAGGTCAAGTTAGGTTTACCACAAGAAAACAAATAGTTTAATGTCTGAAAATGTGATTTTATTTGCCACATTAACAGATGTAAGGGAAAAACTATATGACTATCTCAATATATGCAAAAAAAGCACTTGAGTAAATTCAATCCATTCATGATTTGTTTAAATGGTCATATCAAAATGGAAAAAAAGGAAACCTCCTTATCCTATTAAAAGATATCTATAAAAAATACAATAAACATCATAAGCAATGGAAATCCTTTTAAAACCATGAACAAATACATATATCAGCTCCTCTTAAATCTGTTCAACATTGCCCTAGAAATCCTAACCAGCACAGTAAAGCAGAAATGAATGAAAACACTGAATACATAAACAAGGCATAAGGATTGTAATGGAAAAACTAGGCTTTCATAATTTGCTGATGATACAATCATCTATACAAAGAATCCAAAAGAAACCACAGAAAAATTAACTATAGTAAGAAAGTTCAGTGAAGTTCCTATACAAAATCAACAGGCAAAATCAACTGAATTTCTAAACTCCAGGAAAAAAAAGTTAGAAAAATCTAATTTTTTTAAAAAAAGATAACATTACAACATGGATGAATCACAAAACATAATATTGAATAAGAGAAACATGACAGAAGAATGCATAAAGATTCCATCCATATTAAGTTCAAAAGCAGGCAAAACTAAATTACATCATTTAGGATGGCATATCTTGGTGTGAAAACTAAAGTAAAAATAAAGATCTGATTACTTTAAAGGCATTATGGTGGTTACTTCTTGGGAGAGGCTGGGAGGTTGCAACTTGGAATATTTTCTACAGGGTTGGAAATATTCTATAGCTTGACTTGAATAGTGATAACAAGGGTGTTCATTTTATAATTATTTGTTAAACTGCATATGTGTGTGCTAGGGTCTTTGTAAACATACACTAGACTTCATGATTAAAATAGTTAAGAATATATCATTTATATAACAAAAATATGTTTCCTGTAAGTAATCTAACAAATAAATTATAATACCCTCATAAAGAAAATTATAAAAGTGTATTAAAAGACATTAAGGAAAATCCTATAAAAAAATCTGCAGAGATACACTACACATATCTATAGGAAAATCTAATATTATAAATTTTCTCATTAACACAACATTGTAAGTCAACTATACTTCAATTAAAATTTTTTTAAATTAAAAAATAAATAAATTTTTTCACTATATTACCTTACAGATCCAATATAAACCAAACAAAATCCTAACAGAGATTTTTGTGGAATTGACAGATTTATTCTGAATTCATATAGAAATGCAAATGGCCAAAAATTGCCAAGATATTCCTAAAGAAGCCCAGTGTTGGAGGTTTTGAAGCTATGGTAATTAGGGTGGTGTGATCCTGACACAGGGATAGACAAACAGACCAATGGAACAAAACATACAGCCTAGAAGCAAACCCATGAGTATATGGAAAGTTAATCTGTGAAAGAACTGGAATAGCAGCTCAAAGAAGAAAAAAGGGACTATTCCATAAACTATGCTGGGACAATTGGAATATACACAGAATAAAATATAATTGGATCTCTACCAGTCTCAAAAATCAGTTGCAACTTCATTAAATACTTTAATTCTAAAAAAAAAACCTTAAAATTTTGAAAGATAAAACTATGAAACTTTTAGGAAATAATATGAAAATGCATCTTTATTACCTTGAGTTAGGGAAGACATTAAAATGTGCAAATTATAAAGAGAAAGACTGTATATCTGACTATATTTAGACTTAGAAATACTATCTATCAAAAGGTACATAGAGAGGACACAAATATACTAATAGGATGAAACAGAAAACATAGAAGAGATCCACAGACACAATTATCTGATTTATGACAAAGATGTCACTGCAATTCAGTAGGAAAAAAGTGATCTTTTCAATAAATTGTGCTAAGGTCAACTGGATATCAATATAAATAAATAAATAAATAAATAAACCTGGACCTCCTCATACCATATACGAAAAAAAATAAAATTTCAAAATGCATTATAGACCTAAATATGAAAGTTGAAACAGAGTTCTAAATGAAAACATACAACCTTGGAGTCGGCAAAGATTTCTTAAACATGAAGCTTTGTGTAATGTTAAGTATTATAAATTTTTTAAATTTATAAATTGGATTTCATTAAAAAACATTAACCATAAAAAATTTTATAAATTGGACTTCGTTAAAACTAAGAACTTCTGTTTACCAAAAGACATCATGTAGAGATGAAAGGGCAAATCACAAGCCAGAATAAGATACTACATATGTCTAACAATGGACTTGAATCCATAATATATAAAGAAATACAAATCAAAATCAGAAAGACTGACAATCAAAAAAAAAAAACAAAAAAGAGCAAAAAATAGTAGCACTTCATAAAAGAAATTTATGAATGGCCATTAAGCCTACAAAAAGTTGTTCAACATCATTAGTCACCAAGAGAATGCAAATTGAAGAAAAAATGAGAGTATATTAGATTAAACCATATAAAATTGCCTATGAGAAGATGATTTCATATAGACCAATCTAATAAAATGTGGTTAAAATTCAAGGAATGACCCTACCAAATGTTGATGAGGACATAAAGCAGCTGAAACTCACACACTGTTATTCCAAGCATATATTGGTGCAACCACTTTGCCAAACAGTCTGGCTATACCTACTAAAGCCAACCATACATACAACTATGCCCAGAAATTCCACTCCTGACTATAAATGCAGGGACAGTAAGGACTATTGTCCATCAAAGGATAAGTACAGGAATTCTTATGGCAGGAATGTTTAATAGTCTAACACAAGAACCCATGTGTGCATCAACTACAGAATAGAAAATTGTAAAATGTTCACATAGTGGAATACTACATAGCAATGAAAAAGAACAATATTTTTACATACAGTGTCTAGCAGATATAATATTGGGTGAAAGAAGCCAGTTATAAAATAGTACATTTTGTATGATTATTGTATGATTGTACAATTGTACATAACATATTATACAGGTGGACTTCCCTGGTGGCCCCTTCCCTGGTCTTCTACTTCTAGTAAATCAAAGGATTTTGAACTTATCACTAAAACTCTTTCCACCTAACTTTAATATTCTAGTTATTTGTGCATTCCCAAATCAGAAGCCTGAGAAGTATTACCCAGAACATGGACTAGTAGGTAGTCTTTCTTTTGTAACACAGTACTTTCCAAAACTCATTTTGTACCTTTGCCTTTCTTCAGAGGATGTGAACAAAATGTTCAAGGTCAATGAAACAATTCACAAGTTTTACCAAACAGGGGAGGGTGGGGAGAAGGAAGAAGAGAGATAAGGTTTGATTCCCAAGGACCTTCTGATATATGAAAAGTCTGTTGGAAAATTAGTATCTTTACAAAGTAAATAAATACTTTAGAAATCAGTCCACTCTGGTGTTGCAAAAGCAAAAGACAGATTTAAAGGGAGGGAGAAATGAAACTGACCAGCTGAAGCAGCACTGTCCTTTCAGATTGTTGTTCTCTTTAGACATTACACATTTAGAAGACAAACTCTAAGCAAATAAAATTTAATGTCACAAAAATGTACTTGTCTACCAATAGCTATAGAGACATTACCAAAAACTCATTTAATAAAACCTTTGGAATAATAAATATCTCTGACTTGAGCATAATATTAACCAGTGGACTAAGAAAACATGACATAAACAATAATTCAAACTCTTAGGAGGACACTCTGATTGGTATATAAATTATAATTTTTATTTGTTTAAAGGTATAATTTAGTGTAGGGATCTTATAGAAATTGTCTATTTCTGCAGGGTTAGTTAGCTTTGGCATTTCATTAAATATTATTTATCTCTATCATAACTAAATGACACAAATAAGCCTTAATATATATTTTTACTTTTTCCCCTCCTTCTATCCTCTTAGCCTGCAGACTCAAAACTCAGCTAAACTTGTAAAGTAAATTGGATATTTATGTATATTTCACTTATAGATTCTACCTGAGAATCATTCCTTACACCTTGAGCTTTTGTTAAACATTTACTTGCAAATGTTGTTTGTGAGAATCAAGAGAGCCAAAAATCTTACTGTTTTAAAATAAAACAAAAAAAGTCCCCTTAACTGTAATTCCTTATCTATGATACCTCATAAACGTGAAATTCATGTTCCTTTTTTAAATTGCTTTTCCCCTTGTTTCTTCCTTTCATGAGAAGAGGGTGGTGGTTGGTAAATATTTGTGAAAGCAAAGATAACTTACTGACAACTTGACACTTCCTGGTTCACAGCACAGAGCTGGGGCTCTCCCAGACCTGACTGCACAAGGCCAAGCAAAGGTGTGTGTTCACTCAAGGACTTACCACCTGAGGATTTCATTAGTGTGGCCCAAACTATTGTTTTGATTCAGCATATTTTCTATTACTTTATCTCATTTACAATGTAAATGGTGGCTTCTTGATTAAATCATGGTCATTTTTCTGTCAATTTTTGTGCCTTTTTGCTCAGCCATTTTGACATTATATTGACCTTTAAAATTGGGAGTCCTTTGTAAACAAAAACGGAATTTGGAAGAAGCAACAGTGTCCTTGGTCTCTCTTGACACTTATTAAGAGGGAGAGAGAGCTAGTGGTGAGGCCCCCCAATACAGTTGAACTGTATAGTTTCTGAATAGAAAAAAAATGCTTTTGATCTCCTTGAAAACCTCTATCTAGGTGTGTATCACGTTTATGCTCTATTATTAAATCCTTAATTTCAGTGTTTGTTCTAAAATCAATGGGGAATTTCAGCTATAAATTCAGGTAAAATAAAATATTAAAAAAATCATTCTAAAAGGAAAATCAAAGTTGTAGAGTTAAACAAAGTTATTAAGTGCATTTTCTGGAAGGCTAATTATGTTCTAGTATAAGTTAGACCCACCCTCTCTCCCCCACCACCTTGGAAATTGCATTTTAAATTATAATATTTCAAAGTAGGCACCATAAGGGTAAGAAAGTGGGACTGACAGGGTAGATGTGAAGGAAAAAAAAAGAAAAAGCTTGATGGCCTGTTTAACCCACTTTTGGTGTTCATTACACAGTAGACATCTAGTGCACAATACAGTTTTAAATAAACAAAGTCATAGAGTTTATAAAATATTAGGTACAGTATGATCCAATTTTAGTTTTAAAAATTTATGCATACATGTTCAGGAAAATATCTGAAAAAATAATATATATACCAAATAGATATTTCTGGTTATGGGACTGTATACATTTTATCTTTTTTTATAATTTTCAAAAGTATATATATATAAAAATTATATGTATATAGTTTTACAATATATATACTTACCAGATATACTATATATTGTACTTATAATTTGTATGTGTATATATATTATATATTTATATATAATGTTTATATTATATATTACATATACTATTATTACTAATAATACAAATTATTTTTAACTTAAAAATAAATTATATTATTTCTTTGTGATCCAAGAGGTTCCTAAGTTAAACTTAGAGAAATTTCACAATTCACTTCATTCATTCATTTATTTGAGCATTTATAACAAACATATTTTGAGCATTTACCATATGTCAGGCCCTCTTACAGGGGCCAGGGACACAGTATAAGACATATGACATATGACAATGACATATGATTGTTCCATTCTCAGGCAACTAAAAGTCAAGTCCCAAATCCAGGGAATTCAGCTGTCTCCCAACACTGTCTAGATTATTTCAACAAATATTTGTTGATCAACTTTGATGTGCAGAATCTTATGCTCAATCCTCAGAGGATGAAAACGAAAGGGATTGGGGAGAGAGATGCGGCCTTAGACTGTAAAAGCCAGTGAAACACTGAATGTGGGTGAATGATAAGAGCTAACACGTAAGCAGTGCTCACTCTGTGAAGATGCATTCTAAGCACTTCGTGTGTGTAAACTCATTCACTCCTCACAGCAGCCTTATTAAGTAAGGTCTGTTGTTATCATTCCCAGGCTATAGATGAAGAAACAGGGGCTCAGAGATTGTGTCCTGAACAACATGAATTACCTAGTAAATGGCAGAGCTAGAATTTGAACCCAGGCAATCTGGCCCCAGCACCCAGGCTTTAAACCAGTACCCGGCATAGGTGTGGGTTTGGCAAAGAAAAGGAAGGAGTACGCTCCAGAACAGAGGAAAAGATGTTAAACACATTTGGAAGTAAGCCTGTGGAAGGAATGTGTCCGACAGTGGGCAAGACTTTATAGACAAGGGACAAGTAGCACAATGAAGAAATTTAAGTAGTGGGAATCTGGGAGCTTTGCCCTAAAAATTATGTACAGATAAATTAAAGATAAAGATGAGAAACATCTGATGAATTTGAAGCAAAGCGGGCTGCAAACACACCAGAGAGAAAAGAAATTTTTGTTCTGAAATATTTTGTAGTGATCAAAGTTGAGAAACCTCAGACTGGGAGACCAAGTGAAAATATCCAGGTGTGAGAGAACTAAGAATGGGAGGGTGAGCCGTCAGGGACACAAATGCCAGAGTTCTGGAACGGCCAAGTGAGAAAAGCTCAGCGTTTTGAGGAGGGTGGCAGACTGTAGGAATTGAGTAAAGTGAAGAACTTTCTGTAAAAAATGACTTGGGCTGTGTAGACTGACCCATCAGGCAGCTATTGTGCAGCAGAGGCCGGAAGTCTGAAGGAGGAGGAAGTGGAGAGATGGACAGATATTTGGATGGTGCCACGGTCACCAAACCAGGATGACGACATTGTACGGTGGGGAAGCTGTGCAACGAAAAGAGTGTGGACTCGTAGTGAAACCTCATTCCATAGACAGGGGGGATGTCTCCAAAAGAGGAGTAAGGGAGTCAAGAAGGGAAAAATAAATAGGAACAGAAGGAGAAAAATAATCAATGCCATGACAGCCCAGATCAAAAGGAAGATTTCAAAGAGTTTTTAAAAAATCAGTATTGATTATTTGTTTTCACACACCTTCCATAAAATCTGAAATACGTCATTTCATTTTATTGTGAACTTAAACTACATACATTGCCCATGTTAAAAGTGAAAAAAAGTTGAATTTTGATGTAAATTGATTTTTTGAGAAAACTGTCATTGCAGTTATGTTAATCACAAAACAAAAGTATGACAGCAACTTAATTATTCTTGGAGATTTCTGAAGTCAAAACACACAAATCACATATGCTGATCTACTTATGTAGCTGAGCCCCGCAGTTCAAAGGTATTGAACATTAAGATCCAAGATCATTTCTGCTCTGTGGAAATACCGTGCAGTAGAATTATTCCGATGCTTAACATGCTGCAGTTCTCACTTGCTGTACAAATGGCTTCTGCGGGAATGAATGTGACTGGGGAGGAAACAGCTATTGGAAGGCATCCCCTGTACTCTTCCGGAACACAAAGAGCCATCACATTCAGGATAAAATAAAAAAGAATCCTTTGGGGATACAGATCTCAGGGTCTAGCATCAGCAAATTAGTTAGTTCTTAAGAATCTTTTTATTTTTTAAAAAGCCTTACCCAATAAGAAAAGGCAGCAGGGAAGAAATCCTTTCAAATGTACAAACTTCTGTTACATGTAATAGACAAAGAGTCTGTAGTCTTTGTCTATCTTTAGGATTATCACAGATACACAAAAAAGGTATCAAACTTTTAGTGTTCCAAAGAGTGATCTTTTCTCCCCACAGCTGTTTACTTACTGATCATCTATAAACCAGTTTGTATAATGCTCAATTAAAAAAAAAAAAAGTGTTTATAAAAGGGGAGTAAGGTGTAGTGACTCTCCCCTGGCACAGTTTCATTTCAAAGGATGCTGGTGACCAAGCAGATGTGATCAGCTACCCCTTTAACATGCCCCAAACAGACACCATGACCTCTTCAATCCTGACAGACCATATTCTTTGTAGCTTCTGTTCTGTAGCACTTTGGATGCCTGTTAAATTGTTATTTGTTACAAAGCATGCTTTTGCTATGACAGATGCCCCCAACTCCTTCTCCCTGCTGAGCTCATGGAATCACAGCTGTGTTGTACCACAAGCACAGTGTTGTCAAATCTTTGCTTTGTTTAATTATTCAAGTTGGTTCTACCACAGAATTAAACTGCCTGGGGACATTATGGGATTTCAGCACAAACAATGCACATGACCCTATAGATACCAAGCCTTGCCAAGTATCCACGCGGACCCTGCTGCTCACAGTGGTAACTGACAGCATAACCCCTAACAACCACGAGCAAAGCTAGATGGAACAGTTTAATCCGAAGCCAGTTTGCCTCCTTACTGTACCACAGTCCTTCAGGCTGAAGCTCTTGCTTGTTCAAGGCCAGCATAAGTCTGAAATTCATCCTGGAAGTGGTTACCTCCTCAGAACTCAAGTTCTGGCCAATTTAGGAACACTACTTCAAGGTTGTAGTTTCCTGAATTTAATGGAATTGTCTGGATCAATTTCACCCTCTGAACTTTACTTTTTCTTTACTCTCTTCTTCCCAAAGTACTTTAAAAAGCATAAAGAAGTGTTTATCTGTGAGCTAGACATTGCCCAGTACTCCAGTGGGATTATGACAAGACCAACTTGGAATGTTTATTCTCTTTCATCCCATAAAATTTTTAAAAACTAGAATATTAGGAGAGGAAATAGGCTTTAGAGATCATCTAGTTAGAGTTGCTCATTTTGCAAAGAGGAAATGGAGATAGAGTGGTAGAGAAACTTGAACAGTGTCACACAGCTAGAAGTAGCAGACCTCCTGCTGTGCCCTAATCCAGGGCTCTGCCACTGAAGGGACACCCAAAAAAAGGCCCTTTTCTATCCTATCCTCCTTCCTTCTCTGCACTTCGGCAGGGATGAGTGTCTCTCTCCTGAAGAGAGAAAAGACAGCTGCAGTCTCTTTGCTGTGTTACAGTGTAAACTGTAGGGTTGACTAAAGCAAGGAGGAGGGGGCATCTCTGAGGAGGCCATATTTATAGGGCAGAGGGCCTCCCGAATCCCTACAACATCCTGGTGCCTCAATGTCTACGGGCTAAGAAATCAGTGCATAGAAAGGGACTTTTCTTGGTCACCGTGTAACTAGGAACGCAGCTGCACTGGCGGCCGTGCAATTCTCCAGGGGCGACCAGGCACCAGTCCAGCACCTCTGAGAACTGACAGAGCTGGGGAAGCTGACTTCTTCCCTCCACACTTGGAAAGATGCATGGCTTGAGCTCTCCCAGGCTGGGAGAGGAGAAGCAGATGAAAAAGCTACAGAAGCTGAACCAAAAAGTACCCTTTCTCAAGGCTCTGCAATCATTTCTCAGTACTGGATGAATTTATGGGGAAACATGGGGGAAAAAAATAGAGATGTTCAATGTAATGGACACTCTCAATATTTCAAGGATTAGCAGATTTATCTAGGTGGAGTTTTTTCCACCTAACTTAGAGAAACATAGATTTCTTAGAAGTTTAAGGGAGCTGAGAAGTCAGCAAGTACAAAATACCAATCAACCGAGGGATCCTACCTGTAACAGGCCTAAAGCCTTTCAAGTTATTTTATATTTAAATCAAATATAAACTTTAATTTGGTAACTTGTATTAATAAAATATTTCCCAGGAGACAGAAAAGACTGAGACCGTTTCCTGAATATTTCACTGTTACGCGAATTTCACACGTGTTTCCTTTGCACCTCAATCACAGGCACAGGGAGCACAGAGTTGCTTATGACTCTAGGTAGCTTTCAAGCAAAATGATTCACAAAATGCCTACTATCCGCCAGGTAGATAGCAAAAGCAAACAGTACTTGGTCCTGCCATCAAGGAGCGTATAACAAAGGCAAGTAGCTGGACAACTCTATTTTATCTGTATTTACTTCCTAACCCCTGACCTCCCTCCTAAGCTTCAGTCCTGACCTTTTAACAAGCTGCTTAATTCCCGCCGCCTCTGCACCCACAGAGTCTAATGCATTTCTCAAGCTGAAATGCCTAAAGCTGAATGCATTGTTTTCCCTCTAAAATTGATTTTCCAATTTTTATAAATGGTATCACTATTTTTTTAATATAAATTTATTTATTTATTTATTTATTTATGGCTGCATTGGGTCTTCGTTGCTGCACGCCAGCTTTCCTCTAGTTGCAGCGAGCAGGGGCTGCTCTTTGTTGCAGTGTGCAGGCTTCTCATTGCGGTGGCTTCTCTTGTTGCAGAGCATGGGCTCTACGCTCATGGGTTTCAGTAGTTGTGGCACGCAGCCTCAGTAGTTGTGGCTCGCAGGCTCAGTAGTTGTGGTGCCTGGGCTTAGCTGCTCTATGGCATGTGGGATCTCCCCAGACCAGGGCTGGAACCCATGTCCCCTGCATTGGCAGGCAGATTCTTAACCACTATGCCACCAGGGAAGTCCCGGTATCACTATTTTCAAAGTCATCCAAACACAAGACTTTGTAGTCAGTTTTTATTCCACCCTTTTCCTTATCCTCAAACTCAATCACATCTTCCTATTGATCCTTGCTTCATACTCTTTGGAGTGCACTCTTCTGCTCTAGTCTCACTGCCTCTTGCCTTTATATCTGTGCCCAGGTGCTCACATACTCTCACGTACTCTTGCACTAGTAACAAATTCGTCTAATACCCCCAGTTTCCAGGCTGTCTCGCTACCTTGCATACTACCAGAGGAATCTTCCTAAAATATCTCTTTGATCTTGTCACTTACTTGCTCAAAAATTTTTGAGTAGTAGCCTTTGCCCTCAGAAGAATCTAGTTGCCTTAGCTTGGCATTTGCAATGTCCCATCCTCTAGTGGCTACTGTCTGTCATGTCCCCTGGCTCCCCAAAGATGTATTGTTTCCATATGTGCCTGTTGTTAATGCCTTTCCACTACTTGGAATGCCTTCACCCCAACTCCACCTGTTACCACCTTGACTACTTAGAACTGTCTTTCCCTGCTCGTCAATTCACCTTCTCTTAATTCCCTAAGCATTTATTGCATGCAGCACTATATGTCCATATAACATCATATACTGTCTTATACTTGTTATTTTTCTATACGTCTCCTATTACATATCTATCTGTGAAATACAAGGGGATGTGCTAGGCAGTTTAAGTATTTAATGATATATAAGAATTATAGTATAAGAAAGAAACATGTACATAAGTAACAATTAATATGTATCATTATGTGGTAAGTACTATAAGAAAGGTAGAAAGTAGGAAACCAGAGCAAAGAGAGATTACCTGCAACTGAGAGCATCAGGTAAAAAAATTCATGGAGCATTAGACCTGAACTCTAAAATTAGGATAGCATTCTATGGTGTCTTAGACATACTAGGTTCTCCAAGAATATGTGCTGACTGAATAACAATGAATGAATGAATTAATGAATAATGAAAATGGACACCAAGTACAAGGTGATTTATCAGAAATTACCCACGAATTTAATGACAAAGATTAGAAAAGCTTATCTAAATGGCTCATGAGCAGTTATCAATCCAACAGACATTCCAGTCTTCTGTGTTTCCTTAAACTTCAAGTCTGCCCAGATCTTGCATCACGATCTACTAGAGGTATGTGACATAGTTGTGTCCTTCCAGAGGTGGGCAGTATCTGAGAGCCCGTGGAATGATGGATACAGGCATGCCTTTCCAGTGCCTGTAACTCTACGCTGCTCTTGGAAATCTCTTCTTTCCAGGGGGAGGAAGATATTCTAGTCTTAATCTTTCTGAGAGCAGGAGACCTTGAGGGCAGCTTCACAGACGTACCATTTGTCCTATTTATAATAAGCCCCATGTAGACACTTTCCATGTTACAGTTGGGGAAATAAAGGTATCAAACATAAGGGAATTGCCCAAAGTCACAGAGCAAACCAGTAGCAAGTAGACGTATCTGCAGAGGGCTGGGGTATCCTGTCCCAAGTCCAGTGGGTCATGAGAGCCCATAAGTAGTCCAATTTTGACTGCTTAGAGCAGATAGAACTAGTCCCAGGGCTTCCTTTGACAGTGGGACCTTTTGGCAACCCCAGTCTCTTTATGCATTAACTGACTGTATCAACTCTCCCGCCCGCCGTGTACTGAGCTTCCCACCTCCACAGGCACTGACATTACAGGTTCCTAAAGAGGAGGTTATAAACATTAATCAAGAGAGTGAAGTTCATGCCTGAGAATGTTATGACAATCAAAGTAACACATAAGACAGAAATTGCTTCCACTGAATAAGGAGACATCTTTTCTCTGCATGAAGCCTCTGCCTGCAATGTAATTTCCTGTAGAGGTGGCAGCATGAAGGAAAGAGTAGAAAAGCAAACCAATATGGTTCTTTATAATGAATACACTGAAGAGGTCTTATAAAAGTAAATAAAGTCCCTATAAAACACTAGGAAATTTCTTTGAAAATAGCCCATAAACTGGCTATAAAGGTTACTTCAGCCTGAAAGCCAAGGCATGAATATAATTAGGACTCACTAAAAGAATCCAGACCAAGGGTGAGGACGGGTCTAAGTACTGCACAGTGTGAAGGGAGCAACTGGAGAGTGGTCAGGTAGGAATGTTAATTGCCTCCTGAACAGACCCCTGAGGAGATGCTGCAGGCCCTCTCCATTCTTTTGGGGGGTGAGGCCCAGGGATGGGGACGAGAAGTTAACCATAAAAATTTCACTGCTAGACTAAGTTCCTGGCTCTGTACAGTCATGAGCAGTTGTGATTATTCCCAGACTTGGAATTTTTTTTTTTATTTATATATTTATTTGTTTTTATTTTTAGCTGTGTTGGGTCTTAGTTGCTGTGCGCGGGCTTTCTCTAGTTGCGGCAAGCAGGGGCTTCTTTTGTTGTGGAGCACCGGCTCTAGGCATGCGGGCTTCAGTAGTTGTGGCACGTGGGCTCAGTAGTTGTGGCTCCCGGGCTCTAGAGCGCAGGCTCAGTAGTTGTGGCGCACGGGCTTAGTTGCTCCGCGGCATGTGGGATCTTCCTGGACCAGGGCTCGAACCCGTGTTCCCTGCATTGGCAGGCGGATTCTTAACCACTGTGCCACCAGGGAAGCCCAGAATACTTCTTGAGTATTGATGAGCCTAAAGAAATAGGAAAGGTACAGACAGTGGTTCCAAAAGTCCTTGAATTTTTATAAATCTAGTAATTAAGAATTTAAAATAATTATGTTGGCTCCTCTTAATGGTATTTTGTTAAGGCATGTTTATATTAATAGCTCATGTTTCTATAGCTTTTAAGGGTCTACAAATGAGTTTTACCTACATTACCTAATTTGAACCTCCCGTCAAGCATGTAAGGTATTACATTGTATGAAAGTACAGGCTTAAGGAATTTTGATCTCTCACTAAAGAAATCTTTGGGAACCTACTTCTCCCTGATGCTATACATTGAGTGCGTGGAAAGCCCAAAAGTTCTGTTGGAGAACCACGCCTGTGCAGAGTGAAATAAAAGACATAAGGTGATACGTATATATACGTATATATATACTCACACACACACATATATATACATATATATGCATAATTTCAGTATACATGTGTATATAAGATAAACCAGTTTTTTGTACAGTAAAATGGATGTAGGAATTGTTAATATTTAGGATCCAAAAAAAATCTGTGAAATTCAGCAATTCTTGTGATATTCAGTAAACATATAAGTGTGCTGTGGAAACAACTGAACATACGTATTAACAAACTTCAGAAATGAAACACAGACAGAAAAAGAATCCACTAAGTTCTTAATGAGAGTATCATTTATACACACATTTTTCCAAAAATGAAAAAGTACCGATCTTCAGACTTTTCATTGAATGAGAGCCTGATGTATATGTGGTATGGCTTAAAGAATTACAGAGGTCGCTAATAATTACTTTTATTTGTCCCTTGCTGCATTAAATGATTAACGGAGCACCGCCAGAGACACCTGGGTACAGCTTGGAGGCATGGCTACCAAAAGAACTAAGTCCAAAACGCCCCTCTCTTACTAGGTAAGTGATTTTGAGTAAGATTCTTAACACGTATGGGCATCAGTTTACATACCTACGAAATGAGGATAACGATCTAACACTTACCTCACCAAGAAGCTTGAAAGATTTTTTTAAAAAGCAATATATGTGAATGTACTTTGTAAAATGTGAAGCAATACAGAAATGTTAGTGGATTTTCTTATTTCCCTTCTTAAATCCAGCCTTCTAAATTGGTAGGTTTTTTGAAAAAAAATTTTATGGACTTAGCTTGTAGCAAATATTGTATGTGAGTGTGGTAATTTTTGAAGCCATAGAAAGCTGTGCTCACTGTTATAACCTCTTATTGAACACGTAGGATAATTTCTACAGTGATTGGCTGGGATCAATTTCAAAATGGTCACAAATTTCTCTAAGTCCTCTGTTCAAGCCCTTTTTGCTGTTCCTCCCATCAAGAGATAGAGTCTATATTTTCACCTTTGAATCTGGGCTTTGCTGTACGATCTGCTTTGGCCAATGGGATATTAGAAAATATGACACAACAGAGACTTGAAAAAGGCACATTGGTGTTTGTGTTCTTTTGCTGTTGGGACCTTATGAACAAGTCCAGACCTGCTGGCCTGCTGGATGATGCCATATGGAGAAAGGCCTAGGGCATTTCAATCGTCCAGGCCGCCCAGATGAGGCCCCATACATGTGAGTGGGTGAGGCCATCCTCAACTTTCCAACCTCAACCAGGCCAGCCCATCAAAAAAGGAGAAGGAATAAATGCTGTTTTCTTAAACAAGTAAGTTTTACAGTGGTTTGTTATGTAGCAAAAGCTAACTGATGCCTTGGCCTGAAGTGGTTGCCATAGCTACAGAAATTTCCAGAAACTTCTCTTCAGTGACTTGTTTAGGGAATAACTATTCCTATGCTCAAAAGACCTCTAAGACTTTAAAACACTATATTTGTGTGCAGTTATCATGTTATCTGAAAAAAGTTACTCAACTAATGGAACCAAGGGACCAAGCAAATCCTTTAAGACTCAGAATCCCTAAAGATGACTCAGGAAGTAAACAGTAGTTTGGTGAAGTTGTTTAAAACCAATTGCAAAAATGTTATCAGAGACCCCCTTAGCTGACATTTTTCTTCAACTAAACCCTGACATTGACACCTTACGCCACCCTCTTCACCCACTCGTCATCTACCCTTGTCCCTAGCACAGCAAAGTTCTGAGCAGCTCTGTCCAGCCTATCTAAATTTTCTTATTTCTGAATTGTGGATGATCCTGACTGATATACATTAGTGAATGTAAATAAGAAATCTTTTTTAACAAAACAAAGCCTAAAATATGTATAATTAAATCATATTCAGAATTATATCACAAAGTTGTAAGATCTTCTGAGTCAATGCAATGCAATAAACATGCCCCAGTGATAACTCCATGAAAAACCAAGAAGAAAAATAATAAATCACGGAATCAACAAAATAAGAAGGAATGTGGAAATATGGTTATGTTAGGATAGCAGGTCTAGAGCAATAGACTGAAAACATATTATTTTCCAAAGATGATATAATTTAGATTACACTAAAAAGAGACACATGGTGGGGCTTTTTAATCACACGCACACCAAAAAAAATTCTATAAGTCACCTCAACAAAATCAAAAACAGGGAATAGACAAAAGTAGTAAAATACTGAGTACATGAGACAAAATTTCAACTGGATATGGAGATATAATATAATTAAATAAGGACACAGAGTTATGACAGTACAGACTATTCCCCTTGCCCAATTAGCAACCATCAATATCAAATTTATCTGGATTAAGTCCCAGGAAAATGAGTCAAAAAACATCAGATTGTAATGGTGAATTAATAACCAGAGACCTATAATAGTAATAGAGGTCAATAAGGTCTTACTGTACTCTATGGAACTGCATAAATTATTATGTCGTTCTAAAGTTTCATATCAAAAGTAACTCTATAATAACTGGACCACTGTATAAAAATATTAGGCCAGTATTTATTCAGCTCCTACTATGCGTAAATCGACCATTATAAGGAGTTTCTTTGTACAATTTGGGTTCCAAATGTTTATTTTGGTCCCGTTATTTTGAAGTTGGACCATATTTTATCCCCAAGCAGTGCTATAAATGGTAAGCAGTTTCCCAAATCAGTTCACAGAAGCTCATTTATCCCCTTATGTACATTTAACTCTCATTAGTACTCCAGCTACCAGACAATGCATGACAGCATTTCAGTTGAATAAGAGATGCTGCGTTACATCCTCTGGTCTCACCTCTTCCCACAACCCAAACCACATCAAACTATCAAAGCTGCCATGAATATGCCATGTTTTAACACCTCCATCACTTTTGCACAGGCTATTTCTTTTATCTAAAGTACTACCTCCAACAACCAATCCCTTCCCAAACACACACACACACTTAACTGCCTTGCAATCTTCAAAATATACTTCAAGGCTAGACTCAAATATCATGCTGCCTCTGCGAAGCCTTAATGGCTCCCCAAAGCTGAGTTAGACAACTATCTCAACTGTTTTTTATAAATATGTATAAAATCATTCCATTATAGCCTCTAAGAAACTGACCGATAATTTATCAGTTTATACATTTGTTTTCCACTAGACTGTGAGCTTCTCAGCACATTCTATATGTTATCTCCTTTATCTTCTCAAGGTTCAGCACAATACCTGGAACTTAACAGGTACATAATAAACGGTGAATAAAGAATAAATGGATGAATAAATGAATAACAGAAAGAAAACTGAAGTAAGGATCAGAGTGTCAAAATTATCCTTTCTGGTCTGCCACCAACTACCTGAGCAACCTAAGAGCAATAAGCCTTCTGAATCCAATTTCTTCTTCTGTTAAATAAGAGGGTTGGATTCAATCATCTAAAGATCTCTCAAATAGTAGCAATAAAAAAGAAATAACATTATTTGAGCTCCTCCTAAATGTGAGACACTGGCTCAGTGCTTTACACACACAGTAACACTAATCTTTACAACACTCTTTACAATAGTACCAAAAGTGGGTACTATTTATACCCATTCTGTAGATAAGAAAACCAAGACTCAGTTTTTAAGGCTCCCATAGATAATGAGAATAAAGTTAGGATTCATGCCCAGGTCTGTCTGGCTCCAAAGCCCATAAGACACTGGTAACAGAGTATGTTGGCATCTTGTAGGCATACTGTAAGTGTTAAGATTATCTACCCATTTTGTGTACAAGTGGAGGATTATCTATCCACTTTTGTATACAAGATTTCCATGTCATCTAGGAATAATGATAATTCAGCCATTCTGCTCTGGGCTGCTAAGTGCATAAACCACACCAGTCATCACTGAAATCCACTTGAGATGCTGGCAATCAACTCTTCCCTACACCAAATTGAAGCTCACAGGATTTTCTCAATTCCCAGCCAGATAAAACCTCTACTAATATGTTTTACGGATGGTAAAACCTCATTAAAATGTTGATGTCATCAAAGAAGCTGGATATCTGTTTAGAGTCTCTCTGTAGTAGAGAGAAAAGATCTATCACTGAACCCAAGGCATAGTAAGTTTCTGAATAACAGGATTTCACTATATATATATATATATATATATATATATATATATATATATATATATATATACACATATATATATATATACAAGTTATTATTTACACTGAGTCATTCTCTACTTTTTGGAAACAAAACAAAACAAAAGATATATGTCTTAAGAACAGGAAATATGACTTTTTCATATCCTATTATCAGCATACTATGAGTTTAATGTGTAATTAGGTATTTATACCTAATCATACTTTGCTCTTTATGTTCATAAACTTCGTCCCCAAATCTCTTGAAACATGTAAAATATCTGTTCAGTATACTTTTTCATTTGCTTTCACAATAACATGGGGTGGAAATTTTTGGAAAAATAACTACCAACGTCTCTTCAGAAATTATCTCTGGAAATTGGGATTATGGGAAACTTTCACTCTTTATATTATTAATTTTTGGAATTATTTTAATTGCTACAAAGATCATGTATTGGTTTTATAATTAGAAAAAGCAAATATATAATCACAATCTTTAATAACAGCCTCAACAAATTTTTATCACATAAATTTTACTAGAAACAATTTTCATGATAAACCAGAATGCTTAGATTTATTTTTACCCCCGGATGACTTAACAACTCTTAGCATTAGAAGATAAAGTCTGTTCAGATGTGCAGAGTATTATCTAATAACTGGCCTTGAATGAGTATCTAGGGATTGACAACATCTCACCAGAATGCCATGTCGTACTAAGTCACAAAATGCCTTTAATTTAAAATCACCTCAAAAGCATACTCAAACATTTGGCACTGGGAGTACTATGAGCCCATGAGGGAAATGCTCTAATCCTTCAACGTAAGGACTCCAGGTCATGTTCTTCATTTAAGCGTACATCACCTCTTAATCTTGACAGCAAAATCCTCACCAAAATTTTGGCAAGCACACCGGGAATGATGCTGCCAAACAGGCATCACTACTGACCGGTCTGGTTTCCTCTCTGCTGAAACACAAAGCTATCTAACAAAAATTGCTTGATGCAAATCACAAACAGATTTTCTCAGAATTTGGTTCTTTTGTTTATGAGCAGAAGGAAGAAATATTACCCTATAGTTACCTCTGTCTGCTGACCAACACTATATATCAGATGTCAGCAAACTATGGCCCATGGGTCAAATCTGGCTGTCCCCAACCCCAGCCTGTTTTTATACGGCCCACAAACTGAGAAATGCCTTTTAAATTGTTGCATAAAAATCAAAAGAAGAACAGTGCTTCAGGACATGTGAAAATTATATATAATTCAACTTTCAGTGTCTATAAATTAAATGTTATTGGAACACAGCCCACTCATTTGTTTATGTATTGTCTATGGCTGCTTTTGTGTGACAACAAAGTTGAGTAGTTTCATGGCCCTCTGTAGTGGGTTCAACAAAAACAAAATATTCATGTCAGCCTGGACCCTCACAATGTGGTCTTATGTGGTAATAGGGTCTTAGTAGATCAAATTAAGATGAGGTCATACAGGAATAGAGGAGACCCTAAATCCAATAAGGTGTCCTTATAAGAAGAAAAGACACAGAAATACACGGAAGGAATCTTGTGGAGATAGAAGCTGAGATTGGAGTGAGGCATTTACTAGCCCAGGAACACCAAGGATTGCCAGCAATGACCAGAAGCTCAAAAAGAGGCATGAATAGTTTCTTCCTCAGAGCCTCCAAACTGTAAGAGAATAAATTTCTGTTGTTTTCAAACACTAACAGAAATGAATTTCTGTTGTTTAGTGGTATGTTTAGTGGCAGCCTAGGAAACTAATATATCTGACCCTTTCCATAAAAATGTTGCTGATTCTTGGTACAGAAGATTGTGCCCTGGAAGAAAATTCCTACAGGCTAAGTTACCACAGGCTAACCAGCGAGGGCAAAACTGGGCTCAGAAAGGGCATAAAAGCACTTAGAGACAGCAGGGCAATTAGAAGAGAGGGCAGTTCTTATCACATATGCTCATATTATAGTTTTTCTTAATCTCAGAGAAGAAAAGAATACTAATCATTTATTTCAAGTGTTGATCACACACCTACGTCACAGTGCATGAATTTCAATAATGGTACTTCAACTTAAAAGTTCATGAGCACCTCATGGTTCTATTTTCTGTGAGCATAACAGGAAGTCAATGTTTTAGTGTGTGAGGCCAATGATCAAAGGTAGGGGTTGAGGGGAGGGGTTGGTTAGCTGACTCTCACTAAAGAATGATCCACTATAACTGCACTCAAATTGGGCGCAGTGAGAATGCCATCCCTTCCAGGTTCTAGGAAGCTCTGTTGCCATCACGACAGAGTCTGACAGCAGTACTTTAAAACCTTTAAACTCAGAAGCATTAAATAGGGACTTCCCTGGTGGTCCAGTGGGTAAGACTCCGTGCTCCCAATGCAGGGGGTCCAGGTTCAATCCCTAGTCAGGGAACTAGATCCCACATGCATACCACAACTAAGAGTTTGCATGCCGCTACTAAGAAGTACGCATGACGCAACAAAATGATCCCACATGCTGCGACTAAGACCCAGTGTAGCCAAAATAAATAAATAAATAAATAAATATTAAAAAAAAAAAACTGGAATGTTGCAAAAAAAAGAAGCATTAAATAAATACATGTTGATTGATTTACTGAATATCCATTTCTATTTTTTTTCCAGAATACTTAACTGCTTTATTTTACTATATTTTCTTTTCAATGTATATACAAAAAATGACATGTAAATAAGAAACTATGTCTGTATAAGTCTAAGAAAGCTGTTTTGATATGCACACTTCAATGAAAAGCTAAGTAATAAGAGAATATTGTGTCAAAATTTAACTGGCAATTTTCTTTCAATCTTAATGGTACATAAAATGATGGTTCAGCTTATAACTAGTAGCATCTTAGATTCAATGAACTAAGGTAAAAACACTCCCTGGTTTGTTACAAGAAATAAATGAGACAGTGTATGGGAGAATACCTGGCATGCAGCAATCATCCAACACATACTAACTGAATCTCATTCAGAACTGGCAGTCAGAGACTCTTAGAGATAGAAGTGACCTCAAAGGTCATTCTCCTGGAAGGGTTATTTCTTCTGCCAGTTACACTGGTGCCAAGTGTGTCCACAGACCACTTTGAGGAGTTTCTCCAGTGTAGCCATCACGACATCAATCCCCTGGCCACGTTTGCTTGGGGCAGAGCCTGGAGCAACTCCTAAACCAGGATAACCATCTGTCTCTATGCTGGTGCTGACCTGATGCTACAGCCCAGTCCAACAGATGTGCTCTATGGGTAGTGACTGACTCTCTAGAAGATCCCCTGACTTGGGGCATTTGAGATGCATAGACTCAGCCAATAGTAGAGTGGAGAGAAATCCAGGGGACCCACCAGACAGTAAAGGCTATGAGCAAGAAGAACTACAAAAAAGCAGTGCCCAACAGAAGACCTAAATGGACATTTTGCCAAAGAAGACATATAAACGGCCAATAGGCATATGAAAAGATGCTGAACGTCACCAACTATCAGGGAAATGCAAATCAAAACCACAGTGAGATATCACCCCATGCTCATCAGAATGGCCATCATCAAAAGACCACAAACAACAGATGCTGGCAAAGATGTGCAGAAAAGGGAACCCCTGTACACTGTTGGTGGGAAGGCAAATTGGTGTAGCCACCATGGAAAACAGCATGGAGGCTCCTCAAAAAATCAAAAATAGAACTACCATATGATCCAGCAATCCCAATCCTGGGCATACATCCAAAGAAAAGGAAAACACTAATTCAAAAAGATACATGCACCCCAATGCCCACGGCAGCACTATCCACAACAGGCAAGACACGGAAGCAACCCAAGCAACCATCAACAGGTGAATGGATAAAGAAGATGCGGCGCACGCACACACATACACACACACACACACATATGAGTGTATATACATATATATGTGTACGGAATATCACTCAGCCATAAAAAAGAATGAAATTCTGCCATCTGCAACAACATGGATGGACCTGGAGGGTATCACACCCACTGAAGTAAATCAGATGGAGAAAGACAAATACTTTACATTATCACGTATATGTGGAATCCAAAAAAAATAAAACGAATGAATATAACAAAACAGAAACAGACTCACAGATATAGAGAACAAACAGGTGGTCACCAATGGGGAGAGGGAAGGGGGAGGGGGATTAAGAGGTACAAACTACTATGTATAAAATAAATAAGCTACAAGGATGTATTGTACAGCACAGGGAATATAGCCAATATTTTATAATAACTTTAAATGGAATATTCATTTCTATTAATTGGTAATATCTAAAGAAGATTCAGGTTCTTAGTGAACTTCTATCATACTTGATTACAAGAAACTCCATTACTGGTGCTCTACTGGATATAAAAACCCAGTATGAGGGTAATGAAATGCTTCTTTCTCAGTAATCACTTAATTTTTGTGCAACTTGAATTTATTCGACTCAAGACTAAATTTGTATTCTCTTGGCCTAACTATTCAAATAAAGGATAAAACATACCTAGTGAGAGAAAGATGAAACATAATATATAATTGTAATATAAAAATACCCATGGTGATGGTTATGGAAGTCTGGGAACTCTGTGCCCAGGATACCAAACAACTCAAAAGGAAACATACATCTCAGTTAAGAAGTCAGTTATAATTTGCCTTGCATGCCAGAGAACTTCAAAGACCTTGCTGATTCTTACACCAACCATCATGATTTTTCAAGTGGAGTAGCTGAAGGTTCAAATTTGGTTTGATGAACCCCTTGCTTCTTCTTGGCTAGGAAAGAAACAAAATTGCCAACGAGGCAAGTTACATGATGCGAAGCTCTCTTCCAAATGTTCTTTGGCAGAGAAAACAGGGGTCAGCCAAAGAAGCATCAATTCCTCTGTGAAAAGCTGGGACACTGGTATCCTGAGAGGGCTACTTCCACCTCCTGTCTGGATACCAGATCCCAAGCGCTCTCATTCCAGGTGTGGCTGCCTCATGAAAGAGTGCAGGTTTACCTGATTGAGCTTGAGGGTTTCAGGTGAGCAGCAATGAGAACAAGGAACAAATAGTAGAGATATGGAAGCTGACATGTAATTATTATAAACATTTTCGTTTTCAAAATGAAACACTTCTTTTTTAAAAATAAATTTCCTAAAAAATAAAAAAAAAATAATAATAAATTTCCTGTGAAGAGGACCTGGATGAAAGACAGCAAAACAAAGAACAGAAATAGTATTTAATGTACTGGATCACTTTCTGCACCATGTCTTCCCAGGCTCGATTTCACCAAAGAGCCACAGACACCAAAAGTCGGAGCCAAAAAATTCTGTGAGACCCCTGTGTAGAGCGATATAAGAGTTTCACTAAAATACAATACTTCTTTAAGTCCCATCATTCACTTGTGGGACACTCCACTTGGCTTCTGCATAACAGGTATCAAGGAAGCTTCATAACTGATTCATTATTAAGATAGGAGCCACCCCTGAAAACAAGGATGTCAGAATCCTCATCCTCACATACGGCTTCAAGAAGACACCCAGACCCTCTCCAGTATCTGATGAGTATCTCCACAAGCACTGCAAATTCAGGCACCTCCTGAGCCAAAACAAACCATATTTTCTTTATTTTGTGATCTTTACTTCAACTGGCCTCCATTCTGGGTAACCTGGATCCCCTCATCTTTGATCCTTTCAGTCAATGCCTTTCCTACCCTTTCTGTATTTAGAACAAGCCAGATTTTTATCATCTACTAAATCTATATTTGACTGGATCAACATTTAAATGGGCTGACTACACTACACATTTCAAATTTTTATTGTTACATTTGATCTAATCTAACAGGCATAACTGCATTTTACTTAAGGCCCTGTGCTTAAAAATATAGAAAAATGATACAGAGGTAGTTAAATCTTTCAGAGTTCTTCTCCTTGTGATATGGAATTAGCAATACATACCTACTTATTCTAGAGAAACTGCTGGAGACTTTTGTATAATCAAGGGATACAATGCATCAGGCTTCCTCCTGACTATCCACCTGTAGAAATTGTTAGGATGCATCACTAAGCCAGAATCTACCCATTTACTTCCATTTAAGTTTTTGATAAGAGAACTCTAGTATCACTTTTATTTATTGATATTTGCAGATTTATCCTAGTGTCAAAGCACTTGATGATAGAGTCATGCTGTACTGATAATTGCTAAAACTACTACTATGCTTTTGCAACCATAATAAATAAAAGACAAATGCTAAGCTTAATTATAATGTTTTTCAATTTTATGAATGTGATGACATTTTATAGCTTTATTTTGTAGGTGAAGTTTGAGATTAATATTTAAGAAATTTTGCTGAGGTTTCACTTACGTGAGGCCTTTAAAGAAATATTAGTTTAAAAATAAATCCCAGAGACTTCCCTGGTGGTCCAGTGGTCAAGACTCTGGGCTTCCAATGCAGTGGGCACAGGTTCAATCCCTGGTCGAGGAACTAAGATCCCACATGCCGTGCGGCACAGCCAAAAATAAATAAATAAATAAATCCCAAAATTCTAGCAACGTAAGTATTACTCCAATTTGAGAAATTTTAACCTTGTAAGAGTCTATTGCTCCAATTTCTTATGATTCAGAGACTTATGAGATTATGCTACATTTCCTTCAGTCAGACTCATTATTCAACATGAAAGTACGTTTAAATTCGGGCTAGACATCAACCCTGAATCACATGATACTGGTGGCGCTGCATAGCAAGAACGCAGTTTGAATGTGATGTCCAATCGTCCATGAAGTTCTAAGGTTCTTGCTCTGTAAGGGAAAGGGCACTTTTAAATGCAATTTCCAGGCCCTTGAGAGTACTTTTGCTGCTTATTTTCAGTGATCTAAGCAAAATCGCTTCACCTTTCCAAACCTTGGTATCTTTCCCGTCATTGAAATGGTACCAATGCTTGCTTCACAGAGCCTAGACCCAAAACTAAGTTTATTTGATCGTAGAACTCTTAACTGCTACACCAGGCAGAATGAATGATGCTTCCTGCCTCCTGGTGTACGTGTGTTTCACATTTTGTAATCATCACGATGATGATAATCCTTGTGAGGATCATAATTGTTATAAATTATGATCCTCTTTTTAATATTTTTTTTCAAAATTGGAGGAAAAAGCAAAAACTGCAAAAATAGAATTTGTATATGGATAACAAAATACTGCCCAAAGAAATTCAGGGCATGAATAAATTATTAATAGATTGCTGCTAACAAGATTTTTAATTAGCACTTAGGAAAAAAAAGAGAGAGAACCTGAAGATACTCATTACTCTATCTGGACTTTTTCTATGAGAAGGATGGGATTAAAAAAAATCTATTGCAAATTTTTCAAATTGTGGTTTATTCTGACATCTCTCTGCTGGCTAAGCCTCAGATGAAGAGATGTCCAAGGAAGGAGGGCAAAACGCCAACTTATATTAAACAGCTCTGGTTTGTAGCATATTTCAGGAAAAGCACAGATTGAGAAAAGACAGTTATAAGAAAAGCAAAATGTGGAGATATAGCATTTGCTTAATCATGTAAAATTCTAAACATCAATTAAAATTAACATTAATTAAGAAATATAATCCCACCTCCCTCATGAGAGCAGCTGGCTTACTGGAAGAAAAAGACAACTACCAATTCTACTGCCTTCTAGCACCTTCTCTAGTCTCTAGTCAGCTTCTCTCAGAATTCCTTCAGGAATTCTGCCCAAGAGAGAAGTCAAGATATGGGTTCACTGCAAATCCTTACTTAAACGAGTACTTAGTAACAGCTCTGCTGATATATGTTTGCTTATTTCCCTTTTACTTCAAAATCTCTTCTGAGGTTTTCCCTGATTCCCCCTTATTCCAAGAAGAAAAAGAATCCCCGCATTTATCCAGGACTTACTAAGTGCTGGGTCCCAGGCTATTACATGTATTATCTCAAAACATTTCTCTTATCTCCTGCCTATTTTCATTCAAATCTCAACAGAAAACCTCTTACAGAGTACATCTTAAACCAACAATAATACATTACCCTAAAAACTCTTTAAGATATGAATTTTTATCCATATCTTGCAAAGGGCTCAGAGAACCTCAGTCAACTGTCTAAGGTCACAACATAGCTACCAAGTGTTTGAACCTGAAATTGAACCTATAGCCTCAAACACCGCAGTCCCACTACACCACGGCTGCTTCACCCCAAGAGTGGCACACTCTCTAAAGACAAGTATTAATTTTAAAGACAGCCAAAAGCACAGTGAATAAAATTATATTTTGAAAGTTAACTGCACACTTTTTCATGTACCTAGAAGGTGTTAGTATTATTAAAGTCAGTGATCAGAGTGGTATACAGTTTAGAGTAATAAAAATTATCATCATAAAACACAGTTATAAAATATTGAGGCAGAGTTTCTTGTGTGGCTTGTGAGGCCTGACCCAAAGAGGAATGTTCCCCAAACTGATTTGAAGATTGGCACTTGTCTGATGAGTGTTCTGACAAAGTGATCATTTCAAAGGATAGTTGCTTGTTCCTATGAGTGCTGATACAATGACAATGAAAATCAATGTTCTCAACTTCCTATTGTACCCCATGCATACTACACTATAATAATCATATGTGATATATAATATATATAATGTAACTATAAATAATATATAATGTAATATATATATTCAAACAGTGACATAAACTGCATCTTAATATATTTTATGAAATCATCCGAAGACTCATTAAGGACTTAAAAAAGAATTAAGTTGAAAGATATGGACATAACAACATAAGTAGATGTTTGCCTATCTGGTGTCAAATAATGTTTTACTGTTTTCTACCATTAAATTGAATGAATCAAGTGAAAATCAAATTCTTTTCAAAAAAGTAGTGATGAAGTCTAAAATCTAAAATATAACAATTCTTTCTTGCTTATTATGGGATACTCTCAAGAAACCACAATTATAATAACATGGATTTTGTAAATTCAAAAGTTGCAGATAGTTTTTGCCATTTAGTGAAAAGAATATAAAACAAATACGGGGGAAATATTACCTGTTTTAGTCAATTAACAGACACTGTGTAGTTTAAATTCACTAAAAGTAGTTAGGACATTTAAAGTATGGTGGGGGAAGAAAAAGACAGGAGATCCAGCCAAGGAAATTAAGTGTTAGTGTGAGAAAATGAAATGTTATGGACATGAAAAAATATTTTCATCAGGAAGGAAAAACTGGTCTTGTCTACATAATCAGGAGGAAATGTCTATGATTTACCAGTTGCTGTTTTCTCTTCTCTCCCTCTTAGGGGGTTTTTGCCCCTTCTGGTGCAATGGTTCTTGTGGTTGGGTCAAACATACGAGACTGGAAAAGGACATGAGAAGTTCAAAGTCAGGACTCTCTCTTCGACAAAAAGGGAGATCAGTTCACCATCTCCTTGAAATCTGCTCCTTTTTCACCCCTAAGAAGAGAAGCCGGTGGAGAACTGGCTTACTAAGTTGTTTTAAATCATGAAATACCTTGAAGAAGAAGTTCTTCAACCTTCTCTCTATAAAGAATATTTAATGGGGCTATACTAACAACTCGTAATTACTAGTTCTTTGCCAGGAGGTGGATGAAACAATTACAGGGAAGAGTTTAATAAATTGTCCCTCAATGACCCAAACTACTCCTCTGCCTGGAGATTATGGGGACAGATTATAAAGTATTTTGGGAGTCAGGAAAGGAGGGTTAGATCCCAGGCAACTGAAAGTCAGTTTTTGACCAAGGGAGTTAGAGGGGAAATATTTGTGGCATAGAATGCCCTAGAGAGGGGAGAAACTACCTAGGAGGTAATTCGGGCAGAACACATCGAAAACCTTGATTTCAATTTTAGCACTGGTTGAGAAAATACCAAAGATGTTTGAAAGGAAAAAATCAACATAATTTGACAAAGATGATCCATGGGGTGTTCTGAGCTGTAATAAATCATACAATGAGAATTCCAGAACTTTCCTTGCTACTGAATTATTTTTATATTTTGTAAAGTCTAACGAATGGTAATTTTAAAGAGAGAAAAGGTAACATAAGGAAAAATGTGTCCAAGATGTGAAAGAAAGATGTGGAGATGGAAAGAAAAGTTTATGAGCTGACCAAACAGGCAAAAGCTTCAGGCTTTGTTTTAGTTTGTTAGTTTGTTTTAGTTTTTAATTCTTTTTTTGTGTGTGTCTTTTTTTTTATTGATGTAATTGGCATATTAACATTGTATTAGTTTGTGTACAATGTAAGGATTTAATATATGTATATACTGTGTAGAGTGTCCACTGAATCCTAAAGGAGGTCTTATATCTGGTTCTATTCTTAGCCTGGAAAGTGAGGGAGAAAAATGAGTCAAAAACGTCTCCAAGAAAGCTAAAGAAATCCTTTCAGAATTTGATGCTGGTTTGGGTGGGAAAATGATAACCTGAGTTTGAGGGAGTGGAGGGAGTGGTGAGAAATATACACACAGCAATGCCCAGATCAGTAAGGAGACAGCAGAAAATACAGATCTGGAATTTGGGGTGGCAGTTAGGACAGGTATTTCTGATTTTAATGTCACTGGCATAGAAGTAGTATTTGAAGCAATGAGAACAAAACTCGAAATCAATTAGAAACGCAGCATGACTATCATTTTATTAAGTATCAAGGTGGAATGGGAGTGGAAAAATGCTACACAAGGGCAGAGACAGCAGGATGGGGCAGTGAGAAAGTCCCTGTTTGTCCCAGCCGACCACAAGACACTGGCTGGTCTGAGCACCTATAGTTAGGACCTCAAGGAAATTACTTAACTCTCTTATAATTGGGAATTAACTTAATTGATGCCTTAATTTACTGTGGGTATTAAATGAAACATATGTAAAATTGCTTTAAATTTTAAAACCTACAACCACAATGTAAATCAAATTCCAACTGCAGACTTAATGGAAGAATGCCCCATTGGCATCACCCCTACATTCTCTGCTGTGATTTGCTTTCTTTCCAGGAATACTTACAGTCTTCCTACAGTGGTCCTGCACCTTCTCATCTCCGATCTCACCTCCCATCTCATATCTTGATTTCCTTCCCAACTGTAACTTCCTCTCTCTAGTTCTACACTCTATTTTACCTACATTCCAATGGCTTCACTCTGCCCTCAGCCAGACTCACACTTCTGCCTCCAGAAAAGATAGAGGTGAGATCTGAGCGCAACTTAACCATGTTTTTATTTAATTACACCAATATCTGATTTGCAATAACAATATTCTGGATAAAGTTACTAAGGATGTTTCCAGGTTCAAGAATCTGATCTGTCAGATTTTGAGTGCGTGTGTGTGTGTGTGTATGTGTGTGTGTGTGTGTGTGTGTGTGTGTGTGTGATTTTCTGAATGCTAATTCTCATTTTATAGACGTGGCCCTAAATACTTCTCTCACAATGCATAAATGAAGTTGCATGCCTTTTGGTTAATTTTTAGTGTCTCTTGGGCATTTTTGTAACCTCCAGGAGAACTGGAAACAGCCCATAAAATTCTTACTCTAAGACAGCATGGTATCCAGGGAAACAGTGCCACAAGCTTTGGAACCACCAAGAGCTGGATTCAGAACCCAACCCAGCCCGGACCACTTAAAAGCAGCAAAAAATTGAGCATGTTATGTAACCTCTGCAGGACTTGATTTGTGAAGACATAGGAAGCAATGGTTTCTACCTTATAAAATTACTTTGCGGATTCAGTGAGCTATCGTAGGCAAAGCACTATCACCCAGTGCTTGGTATAAAGTAGGCGCTTAATAAATATCGGTTGAACAAATGAATGTCATCATCCTTCCCAATCATCCCATCAGAAAGCCTAACAGAGCGCTAAAGGCACTGAAATGTCCATCAGACTGGAGGGGGCCTTAATGAAGTCTGGTTTAGCGGCAGCTTAATAAAAACTTGTCAATTTATTGGTTGCAACAAGTGATTTCTAAAGGTTAACATATCCTTTTTTAAAAACTCCATTATCATTTGGAATAAAGAAAAATGTTTGATATGATTTTATGCTTTAATTTCTTGAGCCATAGAATAGATCAAGTATCTCAGGGATTTAATCTACTTTTTAATATCAGAAAGTATCTATGACTTTATTTTTATTTTTTTATAAATTTATTTATTTTTGGCTGTGTTTGGTCTTCGTTGCTGCACGTGGGCTTTCTCTAGTTGTGGCGAGCGAGGGCTACTCTTCGTTGTGGTGCGCAGGCTTCTCATTGTGGTGGCTTCTCTGTGGAGCACGGGCTCTAGGCACACAGGCTTCAGTAGTTGCGGCACGCGGGCTCAGTAGTTGTGGCTCGCAGGCTCTAGAGCGCAGGCTCAGTAGCTGCGGTGCACAGGCTTAGCTGCTCCACAGCATGTGGGATCTTCCCAGACCAGGAATCGAACCCGTGTCCCCTGCATTGGCAAGTGGATTCTCAACCACTGCACCACCAGGGAAGCCCCATGACTCTGAAATAACAACGAAAAACTAACCTTTGCATGGTTCCTATGATGTCACACTGAAAATTCAACTTTTTTTCCATGTGAATTTTCTACTCTCATTTCTGGCTGACTAGTTAGATAACTCTATAAGACTAGGAACCATATCCTTTTAATGTAAACTTTGATTGTTTTTCTTTATTTACTTGCCTGTTACCTCTGGAAACAAAGATGGGAAGGGAATTATCTCCCTTTCCCAACTCAGCTCTTTCAAAAGCTGATATGGAAAGTTTTCAGCCTGTCCCTTAGAGGGTAATACTGCAAATTCTAGAAAATGCTACTGTAGATAAGTTTTGATTCAAAATTTCTGGAGAAAACTTATTCTTTAAAATTTTGGGGGTTTTCCTGCTTTTATTTTTTTTTAACCTTTCTCTAATCTAGAGTGTATCTTACCCTTTGGGATTTTTTCAAATATAAAAACTCTTGCTAAGTCGATCAATACGCCTGAAGAGCAGTAATTAAAAATATACTCAAGCTTCTAGTGGTTTCGTAGTAATCACCTAAGTATCTGGAGGGGATCTAACATTCCAGAAGCTTCATTCCTATTCTAGGTGTTAGTCCTTGAGCCTTCAGATCAGATAATCAATGACTCTGATGTTTCCTAACCATGAAAGAATCTTTCTATTTGAGTGCTATTGGATAGTTAATAAAGAACACTAAAGCAAAGTTTAAAGTTAAAATTTCAGTACATGGTACCAATTAAAAAATTAATAAAGCTCCTAATATGAGATCCCACTTTGCTATTACAACCATTTGAGATTTTATTAGATTCCTAAAATCAGATATCCCTCAGCACACAATGGTTAACACACTAGTTGAATTTCACTTTCCAAACCTTGCTGAACATCAATTTCCAAATCTATAAAATGGGGATAATGATTCAAGTCCATGGGTTTGCTGTAAGGGTGAAACACAAGCCTAGCACAGGCTCACGTGGTGCAGTGCCTAGCACCCAGTAGGTTCTCTTCCCTTTTCCATTCTGTTTATACGTATCTGTACAAAATCATACAGGATTAACTGAAATGGAGTTTTATAAAAGCAGAACTAGTTTAATCTATATTTTTGTGCAGATATTGACTGTATAGGCATAACACAAATTGGATAGCAGCACTATTCATAATAGCCAAGAGGTGGAAACAACCTAAATGTCCATCAACAGATGAATGGATAAAGAAGATGTGGTACGTTTATACGACGGAATACTACTCAACCATAAAAAAGAACAAAATAATGCCATTCGCAACAATATGGATGCAACTAGAGATTATCATACTAAGTGAAGTAAGTCAGAAAGAGAAAGACAGGGACTTCCTTAGTGGCGCAGTGGCTAAGAATCCGCCTGTCAATGCAGGAGACATGGGTTCGATCCCTGGTCCGGGAAGATCCCACATGCCGCGGAGTAACTAAGCCTGTGTGCCACAACTACTGAGCCTGCGTGCCACAACTACCGAAGCCCGTGTGCCTAGAGCCCATCTCTTGAGCTTCGCAACAAGAGAAGCCACCGCAATGAGAAGCCCGTGCACTGCAATGAAGAGTAGCCCCCCGCTCACCGCAACTAGAGAAAGCCCGCGTGCAGCAACGAAGACCCAACACAGCCAAAAATAAATAAATTTAAAAAAAAAAAGGAAAGACAAATACCATATGATATCACTTATATGTGGCATCTTAAAATATGACACAAATGAACCTACCTATGAAACAGAATCAGGGACATAGAGAATAGACTGGTGGTTGCCAAGGGGGTGGGGGATTGGTGAGGGTTGGACTGGGAGTTTGGGATTAGCAGATGCAAACTGGTATATATAGAATGGATAAACAAGGTCATGTTGTATAGCACAGTAAACTATATTCAATATCCTGCGATAAACCATAATGGAAAAGAATATGGAAAAGTGCATATATATGTATAACTGAGTCACTTTTCTGTACAGCAGTAAGTAACACAACACTGTAAATCAACTATACTTCAATTTTTAAAAACTGGGTATAGGCTGGGAAAGTGAATAGCTGGTAATCTTAAAGAGGATTGTAATAGATACTATTTTTCACTTAAGAGTTTGAGAGAGAAACTTTGATACACTGACTAAGCATCATTGGATTTATCAACCTCAAATGGGTACTCATTATTGCTCTAAAATCTTACTATGCCCAAAAGTCTCAATCCTATGCTTCCCAATTATTATTCCATACCTTCTATAATATAATCACACCCCGACTTCTCTTCCTTACCCTTAGCTGATGAATTTCAAAGGCAAGTAGAAACCATCAGGAGGGAGCTCTCTCATCTTCCAGCCAGTCAATCTTGACCATCCTCTTCTTCCCCTGTTACAGGAAAGGAGTAGAGTCTTTCAAAAGTCAGTATCTCAGCATGTGCCCTACATCTCCATTCCCTCCTGCATTCGTAGGGACCTCATTGCATTCACTATTCCTTTTCTCTCTTATATCTGTAACATTTTCCTTTCTACTGGATTAATTTCCAGAGTAGTTAACTTTGCTCTAATATCTTCCATCCACGACAACACAAACCCAAACAAAAAACATTATACCATCCCTTTCCAGCTACTGCCCTGTCTCTCTACACCCTCTACCCAGCCAAGCTTCATAAAGAAGGAACTATTTATGCTGTCATCTTCTTCACCTCCCATTTACTCTTTAACACACTAAATCTGGATTCCACTTTCAACATAGGATAAAAACTGCTCTGGAGCCCATAACTAGTAACTTCTTCTGTATTCTGTATACACAATGCTGTTCTGTAACCAGCAACAGCCAATGGAAACTTTTCAGTCTTTATTTGACTTCTCAACAGCATTTGACAAAACTAACCACTCCTCCTTGAGACACTGTCTTCACTGATTTTCCAGACACCACAATGTCCTGGTTTTCTGTCTCCTCCTTGGAGGTTCCTTCTCAGTCTTCTTTGCCAGCTAGCCTCCTTTTCTACCCAACCTCTCTCTTTTTTTCTATTCATTGATTTTTATTTTACTTTATTACTTTATGTTATGTTATGCTTTATTAAGGTATAATTGACAAATATCTACCTAGCCTCTTAAGGCAGAAGGTATTTAGAGTTATTTAGGTATTTAGGTATTTCTGCACTCTCTTTGTATACTTTCATGACTTGGCTTCAGAAAATATTTACATCTGGAATGATCACATATCTATATCTGCATTCCAAACCAGTCTTTGAGCTCCAGACTCCTACATCTGCACATTTAACTTTTCCACTAGAACATTTTATAGGCACCCAAAAATATGGCCAAACCAATCTCTTGACGTTCCCCCCAAACCCATTTGAACTCTTCCCTCCTCAGGGGCTTTCCTCCAACTGAACACAATTTTCCACCACTTCACCTGGCTAATGCTTACTTATCCTTTAGGTTTCCTCTTAAAATGTCACTCCTTTAAAAGGCCCTCTGAAACCCTCTTAACTAAATTAGACTATCTTATAGCACCCTACATTTCCCTTCAGAACACATATGATTATTTATAATGACTTATCTATTTGTGATCTTTTTGTTCAACTCTGATTTCTCCTTCTCTTGCTAGGTTAGGTGCACCTTATCAATTCCCTCACCTCCTCAAATCTGCTCAAAGTTTATCTTCTCAATGAGGCCTTCCCTGACCTCCTATATAGAATTTCAACCCTGCACTCATATCCCCCTTACTTTGCTCCCACCCCAACACTTACGTACTACTAGTATTCCATATAATCTGCTTACTTACATTTATTAAAGTTTGTTTTCTCCCTACTCTAGAATGTAAGCTCCATAAAGACTTCTTGTCTCTTTTGTTCACTGATATGTTCCACATACCTAGCACATGATAGGAACTCAATAAATACCTGTTGAATGAATGACGGGCTGTACCTGCTTTGCTCCACACTGTATTCCACACTAATCAATTTCTGTGGAATTAAAGTTCAGGTAATATAAAACCTAAGATGAAAAACGGAGCGCCACACCATTAACACAGTGCGATCTTGTACTTTGTGAATGAATGAATGTTGAATGAATGCTTTCAAATGAAAAAGGCATATTTAATTTGGAATCTAGAAAGTGGCCCGCATCTTTGTTATTGTTTTTTTGTTTGTTTGCTTTCTTCTAAGCACACAGTTAATCCCATCCTTTGTTCTCTTTCTTCATATTCTAAGAAGTTTTAAGAGATAATAATGCGAAGTGGAAGTTACATGAGAGGACAGACGTGTTCATCCTCTTCCCTGGTGTCAACTGATGTCTAGCCCCTTCCTAGTACTTAGCAGGAGCCGAAGAAATAATTTAGTTATGAATAACCAACCTATCCAATGAATCTGTGCCATCAAGGGAAGGTTAGTCAGCACCAGGAGTAGTGGAAGAAGCTGGAAATGTGGAATCATCAAGGGGGTGAGCCTCTATTCCTGGCTCTACCAACTGACAAAATCTGGCAACTTCCCCGGGGCTGTTTCTTCATCTGGTAAGAGACTAGATGAAACTAGATAATCCAATTCACCTAAAGCAATCTACTAAAATGCAAGCTCCTAGGGAATTCCTTGGCGGTCCGGTGGTTAGGGCTCCAGGCTTCCACTACAGGGAGCACTGGTTCAATCCCTGGTTGGGGAACTAAGATCCTGCAAGCCACGCGGCCAGAAAAAGAAAGTAAGCTCCTGGAGGCCAAAGATTGCGTTGCATCTCTCTTGTTCACTGATGGGAAAACAAGGCCTTGAGAGATACAGCAGGCCCTCAAGGAATTTGTGGAACTATCTAAAAATTCCCTTCTACTGCTAACATTTTAAGGAAAAAATAACTTTGAGGTATCCTAAAGAAATCGTTCTTTTTCTAGAGAAAACCATATACAGATTGTCATCCTCTTAGAAATACCCTTGTGCGTGGTGAAAAGAGAATAAATGACTGTTTCCTCCTGGTGAGTTGGTTACAGGCATTTACCAGTTTTACATTTTCACTGTGACCACTTGGGTTCTTTAGTCATATATATATATATATATATATATATATATATATATATATATATATATATATATAATCATATTTATATACTTAGAACTTGATTTGAAACCTTTAGCTCGGGGTGTAAGAACACCGAACTCCTGAGGAACTATGTACTTACACTGTACAACTTCCTACTCGTTCCAGTCTTGTTTGGAGGTCCTTCCCAGTCGTTATGTAGTTTCCGACGCAGAGTGACCTCTTCCCATTTCCCAGCCCCTTCCTTCCTCACCCACCCTCCGCCTTCACCCGCCTCGCGCATTCTCGGCTTCCCCCCTGCTGGCCCGACGCCGGGAGAGTTTGAGGAGAGGTTGACCCAGCGCCCCCCGCCCCCGCTCCCACCCCCCGGCAGAGCCCCGCAAACCGCCTCCCCCTGCCAGTTACTGGGGACTGTCGGCTTTCCAACCGACGCTAAAAATGCGCTCTCTTATCGAAAGAAAACCAACTTGACTACCCTAAACTAGGGACCGCTCGTGGGTAGTGAATCTATGTGTTTACCCTTGTTTTCTAGCCCCGGAGCAGCTGAGGGAATTGATTGGCTCCGTCGAGCTCGCGACGTCCACGCCCCGCCGGGACTCCGCCCCCTCGCGCGGCCATCTGCTTCGCTGTCTGTCTCCCTGTCTCTCGCTCTGCGTCTCTTTCCCTTCCACCACCTCCCTGCCCACCCCCCGTCGGCTCCGCCCCTTCCCCCTCCCCCCCGCCTGGGGCTCCGAATCGTCCCTGGCCGTTGCCAAGGAGACAAGCCGATACCAGGCAAATAGGCATTCGAGAAAGAAAAAGACGGGAAAGCTACACCGCAGCCTGGTAACAAAGGAGCAATAAAAGCAGCCCCCAAATGGAGGGCTAAGAACACGTCAGGAGAAAATTCAAAAGCGAGCTAGCAATCACCCCAAGTTTAACTGGGAGGGGGGTGCAGAGGAAGGGGCATGATTCACGTTGGGGGTAGGGGGAAATCAACAGCTTAAAAGAGCTTTTGAGAATCGCCTGGATTGTGGTTTTGGATCAGCCCCGTTGGCTTTTCAAGTTGGAACGACGCTAATACAAGGGATTCGTAACCATCGCGGCGGCTGGGGTCTTGGGCCAGGCCAGCGGGCTCCCTTAGGGTGATAACAAGTTTGGCAAGATACACTTCTACGGAAACGTCTTAACGTCGGCTCTGGGGAATATGACTTCGTGATTGAATAATGACGCATCTGAAGAAGTGGACAGTGAGAAGACGAAGCTACATGTAACGATCTGCAGCTTGGTGATTTTCAAAGCAGTACTTGAACAAAGAGTTATTGGCTTGAATCAACCGTCTTTTTCACTCAGAGTGTGACCCATTTCCCTACAATGAGCAGGAAAATAAAACTTTCAGAATTCAGAGCCAGCACCGGGAGAAGTGAACCATTCCTCCGACTGCTTCTCACCTCCATAAGCTAAAGATTATTCATTTCAGGATCACTAAATGTAAACGAGAAAAAGTAGTGTGATTTGGACACGAGTGAAAACTTTGGGAGCAAAAATGTAGGTGGTAGGAGAATGCTTATAAGGGTGTATCCTTGATTTTTGCCTCTCCCCCCTCCCCCTCCATTCTTTAAATCAGTGCGCTGTCTTTCACGCACAAGAAGCGTCTGGTACTTCGGTGGCAAGGGGTGCGGATGGAGGTACCCTGGATTCCCTTATAGAAGCCTTTTCTCTAACCCAAGTTAGACTTGGAGCGTTCAGGGACTTTCTTGCTATCTCTCAATATGTAATTTCTCCTTAGAACTGTAATAGTCAATCCGGTTGTTCAGAGTTTCGTCGCGGCTGCCTCCCTCCCTTCCAGGAGCCCACTCGATTGCGTGCACATTCACACATGTTCAGGAAGAAAAGAGTCCCTCCGATCCTGGCAGTAGGCTGAAAAAGATTCATATCGACGCGAATTGCATCCCAACTGTAAATATGGATTCGTACACTCTAGGCTGTGTCTCATTTCACCATAGAGGAAAACTGTCATTTCATACAATGATAAAATGCAGACCTTTTCGATCTTTTGTACATGGCCCTCACTTTATATTGTTGGGGGGAAAATCACTAATTGGGAATGGGGAGGGCGGGGGGTTGATGAGCGCCGCAGGCCAATCTCGAAATATTTTGTTTCATGCCAGTGTGGGATAGAGAAGGGAGTGTGGCTTCGTCTGCTTGCTGCTTTTGCATTTTCTACATCTGGCCTACAGACCTAATTCTAACTCGCGATCTCGTTTGATGAAATTCGATCTTCTTGGTTTAAATACCTTTCAATTTGGGGCTAAGTCACATTTGCAACCGTTAGAAAAACAAACCCTGTGCAGTATCTGTGAAACCAATATGGAACACAGAGACAGAAAACATGCTGCACACATATCCCCACCATTGTCTTAAAAACTCGCATACATACACACATACACAGAAACACACGGGAAAGATGGGGGAGGGGAGGGAGGGGAGGGAGACAGACACGGATATAGACCGACAAGAGTCAAAGCGAGTCAAGTTAACGCTTTCTCCGCCCCCATCCACAAGTACCACCCCTCCCGCGTTAATTAATTACAAACAAAGCAAGCCAATCAAGTAATGCATTATTATTTTCAAGCAGAGGGAGGCGAAAGGCATGTATTTTTTAATTGATTTATTTATTTGAAGGACATTAATTCTCGGTCTGAGGCTGATTTTCAAACCATTTGCAAAGCGCGGCTCCATTGTTCGCCGGGAGCGCAGACCCCGCCCCCTGCTTTGTGTGCGGCGCGCGGATTGGCCGGCGCGCGCGGGGGCCGCGTCAGCGCCCGCGAGCCCATTCATCTGTGCACTTGGGCGTTGGACCCCGCATCTTATTAGCAACCAGGGAGATTTCTCCATTTTCCTCTTGTCTACAGTGCGGCTACAAATCTGGGATTTTTTTATTACTTCTTTTTTTAAAAAACTACACTTGGGCTCCTTTTTTTGTGCTCGACTTTTCCACCCTTTTTCCCTCCCTCCTGCGCTGCTGCTTTTTGATCTCTTCGACTAAAATTTTTTTATCCGGAGTGTATTTAATCGGTTCTGTTCTGTCCTCTTCACCACCCCCACTCCCCCCTCCCTCCGGTGTGTGTGCCGCTGCTGCTGCCGCCGCTGCTGCTGCCGCCGCTGCTGCTTGCCCCGTCGTTACACCAACCCGAAGCTCTTTGTTCCCCCCTTGGATCTGTTGAGTTTCTTTGTTGAAGAAGCCAGCATGGGTGCCCAATTCTCCAAGACCGCTGCGAAGGGAGAAGCCGCCGCGGAGAGGCCTGGGGAGGCGGCTGTGGCCTCGTCGCCTTCTAAAGCGAATGGGCAGGTAAATTCTACCTGTGGTTCTGGTCATTTCTTTGGTGTCTTTCTCTAGTCCCGACGCTTCCCCTTCCCTTCTGGTCGTGCCCGAAGCGCCTTCGGCGGAGAGGACCGTGACCAGATTCCAGTCTGAAAGTTGAATGGAAATCGATAGCTTAAATTGTCAATTTCTCATAGGTGGGGTGTCCCCCCACCCCAAAGTAGTGGTTCCCGGAGAATCCTGGTGAATTCTTGTGTAGACGGGCGGAATGAAGGATAAATCGTCTAAAATGGCGTGTTTGGAGCTTGGCAGAACGTGACTAGCTAGGTGCTACCCCACACCCCCGCACCCAGCCAGGTTGCATTTGTGTTTAGTGGGCACAAAGGTGTTTGAGTGTCTCTCGTGTTTGTTGTCGAGACTGGGTCGCCTTCAAGATTTCTGAACTGGTGTGATTGTGTGTATGTGGGTAGGGAAGGGGGGGGAGGGCGAATAGGGATGGCGGTGGAGAAAGGCGAGGAGGGAAGAAGGGCTGTCTTATTGTATGCCGAGGCGGCGTGCCCTGGGTTCTTGAAAAGGTTGCTGGCTGGCTGGCTGGCTGGCTGGAGCTGGGCAGAAGGGCTTCACTACCTTTCGGTGGGCTTTTCCCACTGTTCTAAATCTTTATTCGTAGTTGTCTCTGGAATTACACACCCATCTGACTTTTAAATGGTCTCCCTAGGGTGGGAAGACTCTGTGGGTCCTTGAAGAACCTGTCCAGATGGTCAACAAGAGGCAGTTCTTGTGTTTCGGTCGAGATTGTTAGTGTGCGTGCCGCCTGGACCACTGCGGGGGCTGCCCCTGCGATGCCCGAACCCAGGCTGATGGCTACGGTTGGGTGGGCCCGAGAGGTCGGCCAAGGGTGGCTGCTTCACAAACACCGGGCACCCACCACGCCTCTTTTCCTAGAGCAGAGGCCGTGTTGCTTCGCCTGCCCTAACCTAATAGGGAAGGCAAGCTCTGCCAAGAGGTTTTGAACCCGTTAAAAATGCAAAATGGGCCCCCTGGGCGCGCCCGGGCTTCGCAGAATCACTGGCGAAGGTGGGCGTGGAAGCAGAAGCGAGACCTCTGAAATAATCGGTTTCCCCCTGCCTTGTTAGTTTTATCCAGACCAGGATGCCACCTGAGCTTTGTTTGCGGACTCTGGGCTGCGCTATCCGGGCTTGGGGGCGCCTTGGCCAGCGGGCAGGGCCCGACCCGGCAGGGCGGGGTGGCCCGGCCGCCCCGCCCCTCCGCGCCCGCCTGCGCCCCGCTCCGCGCCGTGGAGCCGCAGCGCCCCCTGCCGACCCCAGGCCCTTGGCGGGCGTAGGGCCTTTGCGCGCGCAGCCCAGGCGCTTCTGGCTGGAACGCTGGGATCCCCCTGGGAGTTCTTGGTGTTTTGAAGGCGCCCCTTTAGAGTTTAGGGAGAAAGGGGGATGTGTAACCTAGGCGCAGATCACCCGCTCGGGCTCTGTGCCTCCTTCCAAAGGGCGTTTGGCGTATCATATATTACTTGACTCCTTTATCCCAAAGCCTTTGAGGCGAAGGTTAGAATGGGTTACCCTTTGCTTTCCACGTTTCAGACTCGGCCCTTTTAAGGCCCCGGGGGCATTTATTGCGTAGTCGAGGCTTCCTCAGTGCCTTCAGGCATCCCAAACGGCACTGCCCCCAGGTCTTCGAGGAACTCTCCTCTGGGCATCCAATCCCGCCTCCCCATGAAAGAGAAGGTCTCCAAAACCAGAAGGGCCCCGGGGGACGCTAGTCCCTCCCGGTCCAGGAGTGGGGGCGGGGATGACATGCCCAGGCCCCCTTCAGTGACCTCCCGCTTTCTCTGCCCCGCAGGAAAATGGCCACGTGAAGGTAAACGGCGACGCTTCTCCCGCGGCCGCCGAGCCCGGCGCCAAGGAGGAGCTGCAGGCTAACGGCAGCGCCCCGGCCGCCGACAAGGAGGAGCCCGCGGCCGCCGGGAGCGGGGCGGCGTCGCCCGCCGCGGCCGAGAAAGATGAGCTGGCCGCCGCCGCCCCCGAGGCCGGGGCCAGCCCTGCGGAGAAGGAGGCCCCCGCGGAGGGCGAGGCCGCCGAGCCCGGCTCGCCCACGGCCGCGGAGGGGGAGGCCGCCTCAGCCGCCTCCTCGACGTCTTCGCCCAAGGCCGAGGACGGGGCCACGCCCTCGCCCAGCAACGAGACCCCGAAAAAAAAAAAGAAGCGCTTTTCCTTCAAGAAGTCTTTCAAGCTGAGCGGCTTCTCCTTCAAGAAGAACAAGAAGGAAGCGGGAGAGGGCGGTGAAGCCGAAGGCACCGCCGGCGCCTCCGCCGAAGGCGGCAAGGACGAGGCCGCCGGGGGCGCCGCTGCGGCCGCCGGCGAGGCTGCGGGCGCGGCCTCCGGGGAGCCGGCGGCGGCGCCGAGCGAGGAGGCGGCCGCGGGCGAGCAGGGGGCGGCGGGGGGCGACCCGCAGGAGGCCAAGCCCGAGGAGGCCGCCGTCGCGCCCGAGAAGCCGTCCGCTAGCGAGGAGGCCAAGGCGGCCGAGGAGCCCAGCAAGGCCGAGGAGAAGACCGAGGAGGCCGGGGCCAGCGCGGCCACCTGCGAGGCGCCCTCGGCCGCGGGGCCCGGCGCGCCCCCGGAGCAGGAGGCGGCGCCCGCGGAGGAGGCGGCGGCCGCCGCGGCGTCGTCAGCCTGCGCAGCTCCCACACAGGAGGCCCAGCCCGAGTGCAGTCCAGAAGCCCCCCCAGCGGAGGCGGCAGAGTAAAAGGGCAAGATTTTTTGAGATAATCGAAGAACTTTTCTCCCCCCCCCGGTTTGTTTGTTGGAGTGGTGCCAGGTACTGGTTTTGGAGAACTTGTCTACAACCAGGGATTGATTTTAAAGATGTCTTTTCTTATTTTACTTTTTTTTAAGCAGCAAATTTTGTTTTTAACCACCTACCCACAGATCCCATCTCAGATCATTCTGTTACCACCATTCCAACAGGTCGAGGAGAGCTTAGTTACCTTCCTCTGCCTCGTTTCTCTTTTATTTTTATTTTTTGCATCAGTATTAATGTTTTTTGCATACTTTGCATCTTTATTCAAAAATGTAAACTTTCTTTGTCAATCTATGGACATGCCCATATATGAAGGAGATGGGTGGGTCAAAAAGGGATATCCAATGAAGTGATAGGAGCCACGATGGAGAAATTTAGTGGTGCATAACATTGCCAAGATAATGTACCACTAGAAAGGATGGTGTAAAGGCTTAGTCTTTTTTTTTTTTTTTTTAAAGAAAAGTTATTACGATGTATTTTGTGAGGCAGGTTTACAACACTACAAGTCTTGATTAAGAAGGAAAGAGAAAAAAAAAACAAAACCAATACCCAGATTTTTAAAAAGATCATAGTCTTAGGAGTTCATTTAAACCATAGGAACTTTTCACTTATCTCATGTTAGCTGTACCAGTCAGTGATTAAGTAGAACTACAAGTTGTATAGGCTTTATTGTTTATTGCTGGTTTATGACCTTAATAAAGTGTAATTATGTATTACCAGCAGGGTGTTTTTAACTGTGACTATTGTATAAAAACAAATCTTGATATCCAGAAGCACATGAAGTTTGCAACTTTCCACCCTGCCCATTTTTGTAAAACTGCAGTCATCTTGGACCTTTTAAACACAAATTTTAAACTCAACCAAGCTGTGATAAGTGGAATGGTTACTGTTTATACTGTGGTATGTTTTTGATTACAGCAGACAATGCTTTCTTTTCCAGTCGTCTTTGAGAATAAGGAAAAAATCTTCAGATGCAATGGTTTTGTGTAGCATCTTGTCTATCATGTTTTGTAAATACTGGAGAAGCTTTGACCAATTTGACTTAGAGATGGAATGTAACTTTGCTTACAAAAATTGCTATTAAACTCCTGCTTAAGGTGTTCTAATTTTCTGTGAGCACACTAAAAGCGAAAAATAAATGTGAATAAAATGTACAAATTTGTTGTGTTTCTTTATGTTTTGATAAAATACTGAGACTTTGAGGTTCTAGTTTCATTTTGAAGAAGATCTCGCATGCCATCAAGAGTAAATTTTCTTGTGGTTTTTAATCTGAAGTTTTCAAACTCAGAAATTTGTAATCAGTAGTATCAGATTACGTACAGGAATATTTTACAACATTCCATGTCAAATCTGTTACCATTTATCTGCATTTAGTTTTCATTTAAAAATTGAACAATTATTTTTATTGTAGTTAATAGCATGTCAGGATGAATCACTTAATACAAAAGTGGTATGATCCAGAGACTGTTCAAATGTCTTATGTGAAAATGTCATAAAACTATATTTTTTTTTTTTTGTCATGCAGATCCCAAAACAAATTTATACTGAGTGAGAGTCTATTTAATCCAAACTGCAGGTGGGTCATGAAAAGTGACCAAATGTGTTTCAAAAACTGATGGTGTATTACCTGCCATTGTAATTGCTTAGTGCTTGGCTAATTTCCAAATTATAGCTTAGAGTATGCATTATACTTAGGAAAACAAGCTTATGTAAAGAAGTAATGGTGGTGAATGGACGACTTTGTCAGTTTATGGGCCTTTAGTACTTGCCTCAATTCAATAGTTGCAAGCATTTTTTTTTTTAATGAAAGTAGTGTGTTAGCATCTTGTTATTCAAAGGAAAAAATAGAGAATAAAATTTCCTTGTATAGTAATAATCCTTACTAGTTTACCTTCTTTGCTCTTTACCACCCATAACTGGATTTATTTTCTTCACTGGACCCTAAACTGAATGGAATTTTAAGATAAAGATGGGTATCAAATATCATTACTTCACTAAATGCAAAGAAAAACGTTTATGCACACCTGCTTTGCTGTTTTTGAGCAGTGTGCCTTGTAGGGTTCACAAGTGAGTAGTGAACCACGTTTGTAATAACTGAATGTCAAATCTTAAACTCATTAGAAAAATAAATTAGCTTTTGACATACGGTTTTAATTGGAATAATGGATTATAAATAATAGTTCATGACCTCTTTACCCTCCCCACTATTACCCTCCCCACTAATAAAATCAAATAACACTTGGAGGAGTGTGTAATTTTAGTTGGTGTTTCTTGATCTTGGAGGATGTTGGAAAGTTAAAAGTCAAATCTGGTAACCAAAGGACCGCTTTATGTGGTCTTCCACCTTACCAACTTCTTCTCAAATACCCACTTGGACACGTATAGCACTTGGTGTGTGGTAGGACTCAGAAAAAAAATAGATTTTAAAAAGTAACTCCTGAGTAGTCAGAAATACTATGTAGCAAACTATATTGCTAGGTTTGTTTTTTTAACAGCTGGAATTGATTAAGATGCTTACTTTGATTTTAATCATTGCCTAAAACACTTTGGGTGGTATTGATGGAGTGGTGGGTTTTCCACCAAATGATTCAGTGAAATTTGACATATATCTTTTCATCCAAAGTTTTGTACATCACATTGTTTTCTAATGGAAAAATGTTAATATGGCTTTTTGTATTACTAAAATAGCTTTGAGATTAAGGAAAAATAAATAACTCTTGTACAGTTCAGTATTGTCTATTAAATCTGTTTTGGCAGTATGTATAATGGCATTTGCTATGGTTATAAAATAATTCCTCTGAATTATAATAATCATTTGATCCAATTCCTATTGCTTGTAAAATAAAGTTTTACCAGTTGATATAATCAAGCTTGCTAAAATAGGATTTTTTACAAATTTAATTTTAAAATGCAAGTTTTAGAGAAATTTTTAAAATCTTCAGTGTTGATGGTAAGTATAACTTATTCAATTTAAGGAATTTAGAAGGTATGCTTGACATACTTAGGATATAAAATTATATCCATTGAAGGTGAGTTAAAATGCTCACAAGTCAAATAAAAATTTTAATGATAGAACTTGATAATATATTTGAGAAAACGTAATTTATTTATATTTCCCCTTATATGAATATAAACTTAATAAAACTCTGCAGTTAAAGTTAAGGATTTGGGGGAAGGTGCTTTTTGCTTTTATATATTTTAGGTAGGTCCAACTGGGAGGGGCATGTAGTTTAACATAGCCCAAGTTAGCTTTGAAAATTAAAAAATTAGTTAAGTAACAGGGCTATTAGCTTTTATCTTTCCTTTAATCATTCACTGTGCAAATTGAGCATTTTTTTCCCTCTCCACTTCCCAGCTATATGAAAATGTTTAAAGCAGGGTGTAGCAAACAGGAATTTTAAAATGCTTTCAAATGCTCCAGTCCCTGCTGGGTATTCAAGTTCTAGCACTCCTTTAAATTACACCCAACAATGCTATTTTAAAAATGGAAAATAAATACTTCTAAAAGATGTGAATGTTAATCATGTTTTATGTTCCTGAAAAAGTGATAAATTCCTGATCCTGAAATACTCCTATCTATAGTTCTTCCTCCCAACTGTTCAACATCAACTTTAAAACAAACCAAAATATCTATTCCATCATAAGATCTAGCAGCTGAAAGTATGTAAAATAATTCCTTCAAAATTTTTAGAAACCCTGATAATCTCAATTCTAGTGGGTTTTTTTTTCTTTTAATAAATTTATTTATTTTATTTTTGGCTGCATTGGGTCTTTGTTGCTGCGCGGGCTTTCTCTAGTTGCAAAGAGCCGGGGCTACTCTTTGTTGCTCTGCACGGGCTTCTCTTATTGCAGTGGCTTCTCTCGTTGCGGAACATGGGCTCTAGACGTGCAGGCTTCAGTAGTTGTGGCACGGGGCTCGGTAGTTGTGGCTCGTGGGCTCTAGAGCGCAGGCTTAGTAGTTGTGGTGCACGGGCTTAGCAGCATGTGAGATCTTCCTGGACCAGGGCTCAAACCCGTGTCCCCTGCATTGGCAGGTGGATTCCTAACCACTGCGCCACCGGGGAAGTCCTCAGTTCTAGTGTTTTGATAAAACTAGAGCATAACACTTTTTCGTACTACTAGTAAATGCGAAATGAGAATATCTTTGTCAATTGATCTTTTTACAATTTCTCTCATTTCCAGGGAAAGGTGAAAGGCAACAGGATTACTCATCACTTAAAATTTCAATGAATATAACATTTCAGTTGAATTTGTTAAGTTGGCATTACAGATTGTCTTCCTAACAATTGGGCAAGTGTTCCTTAGTTTTGAAATGTGTGTTATGGACTGGATAAAGTGCTAGAATTCTGTACCTGGGTAAATTAGTGGGGGTGAGAAAAGGAAAGGGATCCTTGGGGAGAGTTATAAATCAGAAGTCTAAGAAAGCCCTCAAAGCAAGTCTTAATTCAAATGACACATACCTGCATTTCGGGAAAGCACCATCCAATAAAAATATAATTCTAGACACATATGTAATTTTAAACTTTTTCAGTAACCATAATTTTTTAAAAATAAGGAGGAACAGGTTAAATTAACTTCAATAATCTATATATCCAAGATATTTGAACATGTAATCAATATAAAAATTACTGAGATAGTTTATATATTTTTTTCTTACTAAGTCTTTGAAATTCAGTGATTTTAGACTAACAGCACATCTCAGTTTGGACCAGCCACATTCCAAATGTTTACTGGCCACATGTGGCTACCATATTGGAGGGCACATGTCTGGAGAATTAGGGTGTGAGAGTCAAGGAATGATTAGAAGTGTTGGGCTACAGACTATTTGCAAAGTGTAGCTTTGTAATTAATTCCATGAGCTTCAAAGGCTTAGCTTTTGAGTCAACATTTGTTTCTCTACTGAACATCAAGTTTTTTCTAGATTTCAAACAATTTTAAGCAGTTAATATGGCATTGATGTTACAAATAAACATGGTTATATTTTTGAAAGAACTTGTTATGGGCTATATTGTCCCACCCCCCCCGAAATTCATGTTGAAGCTCTAACCTCCAGTACCTTAGAATGTGACTGTATTTGGAGACAGGGTCTTTAAAGAGGTGATTAAGTTCAAATAAGGGTGTTAGGGTCAGCCCTAATTTAATGTGACTGATGTCCTTATAAGAAGAAAATAATTGGACATACTGAGAGACACCAGAGGCACATGTGTATAGAAAAAAGACCATGTGAGGACACAACAAAAGGTGGCCATCTGCAAGTCAAGGAGAGGGGCTTCAGAAGATGCCAGACCTCTCAACGCCTTGATTTTAGACTTCTAGCCTCCAGAACTGTGAGAAAATAAATTTCTGTTGTTAAAACCACCCAGTCTGGTATTTCTTATGGCAGCCCTAGCAAACAAATACAGGACTCCAGGGTAAGAATGGAAAGATTGTCTGTCCTTAGCTGAAGTTGTAAAGAATTTTACAGGCTTGCTTTTTCTCCTCCTTCAGTGGAAGAGAGACTACTTTCTAGCTTGAGACTTTTATAATTATTATTATTGTTTTACCCTAGAAAAGAGAAACAATAGTTTCAAAATTAGAAAGATAGATTACATCTCTATCTTAATTCTTTATTAGTAAGTTGATGGGAAAAATCTCTGAAACACGAATAGTAAAAAAATATTGTCTAAAAATACAATGTAATGTTATGTCTGAATTTATCCATCTCTTTGTATTTTCCTTGCAATTTATTTGTGCAAGAAACTGAGTTATTTGTCTTATAATTTCCAGTGTGAATTTTGCCAATTGCATCTCATGCTGTCATTTAATACATTCCTTCCTCTTTTCTGTACTTCTTGTATTTTCTGTAAATTGATCAATAGATCTAGAGGCTTGGTCAGATTCAGGTTCAAAGGACTATATCATAGGTGATGGCATATATTTCTATCAGAAGACACATATGCCTGGTTGTTTCTCTTTTTGTGATGTTTGAAGTCATTTATCTTTGCTTAAATCCATTAATTTAACTTAGAGTTGTAAAATGGCATTACTCTAATTGTCTTTCCTTTTTCTATTATTTGTGCAGCTACTCTATAAAAAGAAACTTTCCTTCATCAACCATTTGGTTGTTCTGAGGCACATTTCTTTATGGAAAGGCAGAATAAATGTTTGATTCTTTCCCTCTATTTACTGATATTCGGAATAATGAGTTGGTTCCTTAATATCCTCCAAAGGTGACCAGTGATGGTATTTGTTGTTTAGTATCCTTACACATTCATCAATTTAAGCTTATTTGATATAAGCAATGTAAATAATGCTCTGATTGACTCATGGTAGATTATCTTTTAAAGTTACAGAATTCAGTAGATGCAATCAGTTTAAATTTTATTAAGATGCTACTTGGGAGTGTGCAAAAAATAAATGGAACTCGATATTTACTCAAATGAATTGGATTTACATATTTAAATGTGGGCATGCCCCTAAATTTTAGTTGAGGTGTCATGTCGAGAAGGCTTCTGTTTACATAATTTCAAAGAAATAGGAAGCATTGCAATTTTTTCTCTTACCCGATAATTACTGCTGGGTAATCATTTAAAATGTCATCAAAATACATGAACTTAACCCTTTACTCCATGTAGTAAGAAACATGTCTGGAAATTTACAAGCTTGAGGAGCCTCAGCAATCACTAGTCATGGAGACATACATTTTAGCGCTTGATGAAGCGGTACACAAAATATAACATGTTGGTCGGCAGGCATTACTAATTTCCCCGGCAGAATACTAAAACATCTGTGATGGAGCATAGCTCAGTGAAACTGGCAATTTTTAAAGAAAAATTATACTCACTGTAGAGCCCAGAGCCCCCTATGGCAGGATTAATTGGCTGCTTTTATACAGAAGTTTTGAGGAAGTTGAATTTAAGTACCGTAAGGTAATATTCTCTTTCAAGGAAACTACCAACTAGAGCTACTTATTATAAGGTTTTTAAAAAATTGGCAAGCGCTGGATGAGGCAATTGAGTATTTAAAATAGATAACATTTCAACAGATATGAGAACACAGTGAAATTATAAAGGAAAAGAAGCCTATGGACTTGGTCAGGTCATATTACCAAATATTAATTTTTAACTAGAAAAATTAATTATCTTAACGATGTCATTTTCCTCCCATTTCTGGGGCACTATTATAGTTTAAGTATTGGAATAAACTGGTACAAATAATGTCTTATTTTCTTTTTAACATATATGTTTTGATATGTTAAAAACATAAGTTATTGGTAGAAATTTTGGAATGAGAATTTTTAAAAATTTTAATGAGAATTTTAAAAAATTTATTGGTATATACCTTCTAAATTTAAAATTCCATTTGATCCAGAAGTGAAATTTGTCAGCACTCCAATGATGTATTTATTTCAAACAAACAAAATAATATGCAAATACTAGAGTTTATTCTCAAAACTATAATGAAAGTTGTCATTCATATCTCTTGAGAAAAATCTATATTTTTCAACATTCTTACACAGAGCACAATGATTTTTCATGCTTATTTTTTCAATTTAATTATTTTTTTATTCAGCAGGTTCTGATTACTTATCTATTTTATACATATTAGTGTATATATGTCAATCCAAATCTCCCAATTCATCCCACCACCACCCACCCACCCACACTTTCCCCACTTGGTGTCCATACGTTTGTTCTCTACATCTGTGTCTATATTTCTGCTTTGCAAACTGGTTCATCTGTACCATTTTTCTAGGTTCCACATATATGCGTTAATATACGATATTTGGTTTTTTTCTGACTTACTTCACTCTGTATGACAGTCTCTAGGTCCATCCACATCTCTACAAATGACCCAATTTCATTCCTTTTTATGGCTGAGTAATATTCCATTGTATATATGTACCATATTTTCTTCATCCAGTTGTCTGTCGATGGACATTTAGGTTGCTTCCATGACCTGGCTATTGTAAATACTGCTGCAATGAACATTGGGGTGCATGTATCTTTTTGAATTATGTTTCTCTCTGGGTGTATGCGCAGTAGTGGGATTGCTGGGTCATATGGTGATTCTATTTTTAGTTTTTTAAGGAACCTCCATACTGTTCTCTATAGTGGCTGTATCAATTTACATTCCCACCAATAGTGCAAGAGGGTTCCCTTTTCTCCACACCCTCTCCAGCATTTGTTGTTTGTAGATTTTCTGATGATGCCCATTCTAACTGGTGTGAGGTGATACCTCATTGTAGTCTTGATTTGCATTTCTCTAATGATTAGTGATGCTGAGCAGCTTTTCATGTGCTTCTTGGCCATCTGTATGTCTTCTTTGGAGAAATGTCTATTTAGGTCTTCTGCCCATTTTTTGATTGGGTTGTTTGTTTTTTTAATATTGAGCTGCATGAGCTGTTTATATATTTTGGAGATTAATCCTTTGTCCGTTGATTTGTTTGCACATATTTTCTCCCATTCTGAGGGTTGTCTTTTCATCTGGTTTATACTTTCCTTTGCTGTGCAAAAGCTTTTAAGTTTCATTAGGTCCCATTTGTTTATTTTTGTTTTTATTTCCATTACTCTAGGAGGTGGGTAAAAAAACAATCATGCTGTGATTTATGTCAAAGTGTGTTCTTCCTGTGTTTTATTCCAAGAGTTTTATAGTGCCCGGTCTTACATTTAGGTCTTTAATCTGTTTTGAGTTTCTTTTTGTGTATGGCATTAGAGAATATTTTAATTTCATTCTTTTACATGTAGCTGTCCAGTTTGCCTAACACCACTTATTGAAGAGACTATCTTCTCTCCATTGTATATCCTTGCCTCCTTTGTCATAGATTAGCTAAGAATAAGTGCGTGGGTTTATCGCTGGGCTTTCTATCCACTTCCATTGGTCTATATTCCTGTTTTTGTGCCAGTATCATATTGTCTTGATTACTGTAGCTTTGTAGTATAGTCTGAAGTCAGGGAGTCTGATTCCTCCAGCTCCGTTTTTTTCCCTCAAGATTGCTTTGGCTATTCGGGGTCTTTTGTGTCTCCATACAAATTTTAAGATTTTTTTTTCCTAGTTCTGTAAAAAGTGCCATTGGTAATTTGATAGGGATTGCACTGAATCTGCAGATTGCTTTGGGTAGTAGAGTCATTTTCACAATATTGATACTTCCAATCAAAAACATGGTATATCTCTCCATCTGTTTGTGTCATCTTTGATTTCTTTCATCAGTGTCTTATAGTTTTCTGAGTACAGGTCTTTTACCTCCTTAGGTAGGTTTATTCCTAGGTATTTTATTCTTTTTGTTGCAATGGTGAATGGGATTGTTTCCTTAATTTCTCCTTCTGATCTTTTGTTGTTAGTTTATAGGAATGCAAGAGACTTCTGTGCATTAGTTTTGTATCCTGCAAATTTACCAAATGCATTGATTAGCTCTAGTAGTTGACTGGTGGCATCTTAGGATTCTCTATGTATAGGATCATGTCATCTGCAAACAGTGATAGTTTTACATCTTCTTTTCCAATTTGGATTTCTTTTTTTTCTTTTTCTTCTCTGAATGCCGTGGCTAGGACTTCCAAATCTATGTTGAATAATAGTGGCGAGAGTGGACATCCTTGCCTTGTTCCTGATCTTAGAGGACTACTTTCAATTTTTCACCATTGAGAATGATGTTTGCTGTGGGTTTGTCATATATGGCGTTTATTATGTTGAAATAAGTTCCCTCTATGCCCACTTTTTGGAGAGTTTTTATCACAAATAGGTGTTGAATTTTGTCAAAAGCTTTTTCTGCATCTATTGAGATGATCATATGATTTTTATTCTTCAATTTGTCAATATGGTGTATCACATTGATTGATTTTCATATATTGAAGAATCCTTGCATCCCTGGGATAAATCCCACTTGATCATGGTGTATGAGCCTCTTAATGTGTTGTTGGACTCTGTTTGCTAGTATTTTGTTGAGGATTTTTGCATCTATATTCATCAGTGATATTGCTCTAATTTTCTTTTTTTGTAGTATCTTTGTCTTGTTTTTGTATCAGGGTGATGGTGGCCTTGTAGAATGAGTTTGGGAGTGTGCCTTCCTCTGCAATTTTTTGGAAGAGTTTGAGACGATGGGTGTTAGCTCTTCTCTAAAGGTTAGATGGAATTCACCTGTGAAGCCATCTGGTCCTGGACTTTTGTTTTTTGGAAAAATTTTAATCACAGTTCCAACTTCACTACTTGTGATTGGTCTGTTCATATTTTCTATTTCTTCCTGGTTCAGTCTTGGAAGGTTATACCTTTCTAAGAATTTGTCCATTTCTTCCAGGTTGTCCATTTTATTGGCATAGAGTTGCTTGTAGTATTCTCTTAGGATGCTTTGTATTTCTGCCATGTCTGTTGTAACTTCTCCTTTTTCATTTCTAATTTTATTGATTTGTGTCCTCTCCTTCTTTTTCTTGATGAGTCTGGCTAAAGGTTTATCAAATTTATTTATCTTCTCAAAGAACCACCTTTTAGTTTTATTGATCTTTGCCATTGTTTTCTTTGTTTCTATTTCATTTATTTCTGCTCTGATCTTTATAATTTCTTTCCTTCTACTAACTTTGGATTTTGTTTGTTCTTCTTTCTCTAGTTCCTTTAGGTGTAAGGTTAGATTGTTTATTTGAGATTTTTCTTGTTTCTTGAGGTAGGATTGTATTGCTATAAAATTCCTTCTTAGAACTGCTTTTGCTGTATACCATAGGTTTTGGATCGTCATGCTTTTGTTGTCGTGTGTCTCTAGGTATTTTTTGATTTCCTCTTTGATTTCTTCAGTGATCTCTTGGTTATTTAGTAACGTATTGTTTAACCTCCATGTGTTTGTGTTTTTTAGGTTTTTTCCCTGTAATTCATTTCTAATCTCATAGCGTTGTGGTTGGAAAAGATGCTTGATATGATTTCAATTTTCTTAAGTTTACGGAGGCTTTATTTGTGACCCAAGATGAGATCTATCCTGGAGAATGTTCCATGTGCACTTGAGAAGAAAGTGTAATCTGCTGTTTTTGAATGGAATGTCTTATAAATATCAGTTAAGTCCATCTTGTTTAATGTGTCATTTAAAGCTTGTGTTTCCTTATTAATTTTCCATCTGGATAATCTGTCCATTGGTGTAAGTGAGATGTTAAAGTCCCCCACTATTATTGTGTTACTGTCTATTTCCTCTTTTATAGCTGTTAGCATTTGCCTTTTGTATTGAGGTGCTCCTATGTTGGTTGCATACATATTTATAATTGTTATATCTTCTTCTTGGCTTGATCCCTTGATCATTATGTGGTGTCCTTCCTTGTTTCTTGTAGCATTCTTTATTTTAAAGTCTATTTTTATCTGATATGAGTATTGCTACTCCAGCTTTCTTTTGATTTCCATTTGCATGGAATATCTTTTTCCATCCCCTCACTTTCAGTCTATATGTGTCCCTTGGTCTCAAGTGGGTCTCTTGTAGACAGCATATATATGGGTCTTCTTTTTGTATCCATTCAGCAAACCTGTGTCTTTTGGTTGGAGTGTTTAATCCATTCACATTTAAGGTAATTATCGATATGTATGTTCCTGTTACAATTTCCTTAATTGTTTTGGGTTTGTCTTTGTATGTCCTTTTCTTGTCTTGTGTTTCCCACTTAGAGAAGTTCCTTTAGCATTTGTTGTAGAGCTGGTTTGGTGGTGCTGAATTCTCTTAGCTTTTGCTTGTCTGTAAAGCTTTTGATTTCTCCATCAAATCTGAATGAGATCCTTGCTAAGTAGAGTAATCTTGGTTGTAGGTTCTTCCCTTTCATCACTTTAAATATATCATGCCACTCCCTTCTGGCTTGTAGAGTTTCTGCTGAGAAATCAGCTGTTAACCTTATGGGAGTTCCCCTATATATTATTTGTCATTTTTCCCTTGTTGCTTTTAATAACTTTTCTTTGCCTTTAATTTTTGTCAGTTTGATTACTATGTGTCTTGGCATGTTTCTTCTCTGGGTTTATCCTGCGTGGGACTCTCTGCACTTCCTGGACTTGGGTGGCTATTTCCTTTCCCATGTTAGGGAAGTTTTCGACAATAATCTCTTCAAATATTTTCTCAGACCCTTTCTCTCTTCTCCTTCTGGGACCCCTATAATGTGAATGTTGGTGTGTTTAATGTTGTCACAGAGGTCTCTTAGGCTGTCTTCATTTCTTTTCATTCTTTTTTCTTTATTCTCTTCTGTGGCAGTGAATTCCACCATTCTGTCTTCCAGGTCACTTATCCATTCTTATTCCTCAGTTATTCTGTTATTGATTCCTTCTAGTGTATTTTTCATTTCAGTTACTGTATTATTCATCTCTGTTTGTTTGTTCTTTAATTCTTCTAGGTCTTTGTTAAACATGTCTTGCATCTTCTCGATCTTTGCCTCCATTCTTTTTCCAAGGTCCTGGATCATCTTCACTACCATTATTCTGAATTCTTTTTCTGGAAGGTTGCCTATCTCCACTTCATTTAGTTGTTTTTATGGAGTTTTATCTTGTTCCTTCATCTGGTACATAGTCCTCTGCCTTTTCATTTTTTCTGTCTTTCTGTGAATGTGGTTTTCATTCCACAGGCTACAGGATTGTAGTTCTTCTTGCTTCTGCTGTCTGCCCTCTGGTGGATGAGGCTATCTAAGAGGCTGTGCAAGCTTCCTGATGGGAGAGACTGGTGATGGGTAGAGCTGGATGTTGCTCTGGTGGGCACAGCTCAGTAAAACTTTAATCCATGGACTTCCCTGGTGGCACAGAGGTTAAGAATCTGCCTGCCAATGCAGGGGACATGGGTTTGATCCCTGGTCTGATCCCACATGCCACGGAGCAACTAAGCCTGTGCTCCACAACTACTGAGCCTGTGCTCTAGAGCCCACAAGCTACAACTACTGAGTCTGCTCACCTAGAGCCCGTGCTCTGCAACAAGAGAAGTCACCACAATGTGAAGCCCACACACCGCCACAAAGAGTAGTCCCCGCTCGCTGCAACTAAAGAAAGCCTGCGCACAGCGACAAAGACCCAACACAGGCAAAAATAATTAATTAATTAATTAATTAATTAAAAAAAAAACTTTAATCCGCTTGTCTGCTGATGGGTGGGGCTGAGTTCCCTCCCTGTTGGTTGTTTGGCCTGAAGTGACCCAGCACTCAACCCTAGAAGCTCTTTGGTGCAGCTAATGGCGGACTCCAGGAGGGCTCAGGCCAAGTAGTATTTCCCAGAACTTCTGCTGCCAGTGTCCTTGTCCCTGCGGTGAGCCACAGCTGCCCTCCCCTGCCCCGCTTCTGCAGGAGACTTTCCAACACTAACAGGTAGGTCTGGTTCAGTCCCTTATGGGGTCACTGCTCCTTCCCCCTGGGTTGGTGCACACACTACTTCGTGTGTGCCCTCCAAGAGTGGAGTCTCTGTTTCTCCCAGTCCTATCAAATCCTGCAACCAAATTCTGCTAGCCTTCACAGTCTGATTCTCTGGAAATTCCTCCTCCTGTTGCCGGACCCCCAGGTTGGGACCCTGACGTGGGGCTCAGAACCTTCACTCCAGTGGGTGGACTTCTGTGGTATAAGTGTTCTCCAGTCTGTGAGTCACCCACCCAGCAGTTATGGGGTTTGAATTTATTGTGATTGCACCCCTCCTACCATCTCATTGCAGCTTCTCCTTTGTCTTTGGATGTGGGGTATCTTTTTAGGTGAGTTCCAGTGTCTTCCTTTTGATGACTGTTCAGCAGTTAGTTGTGATTCCAGTGCTCTCACAAGAGGGAGTGAGCGCACGTCCTTCTACTCTGCCATCTTGAACCAATCTGATTTTTCATGCTTATGAATGTTTAGTGGACAAAGAAGTATTTAGTACAATTAGTAAAAAATATAGTCATAGTAACAGTAAATTAAGAATAGCTCTTTTGAAACATTTCTGCCATAACTTAAAACAGAATAAATATTTATTGAGAAAATTAAAAGTTTTGATATTTTTTGGTTTAGATCAAGAAGGCTCATTACAACTAGTTGTTCATAAAGCATACTTCCTCCCTAATTTCTTACTGTCCTGGATACCGATTTTGTTATCAAAAGTATATTTACAAGTAATACATATGTAGTCAATATATTAATTTATATATATATATAATAAATAATAGCGAGCATACAAATATGCTCGCTATTATTAATAAGTCTAATATAAATCTAATATATATATAAATCAGGCATAAATCTGAAAGTGTGCTTGCTAATATTAATATTAAAATTTTTAAACAAAATATCTCCTCTATATTTAATTGTTCATCTCCCTCATTTGCTACCTGAGGTATTTGGAAAATATTATCATATCTTCTGAATGCTTCCTAAGATTATAGAGAACAATGATGGAATGAGGTTTAAGATTTGGTTAAAGGAAGACTTTTTTTGACCAGAAGTTGATTTCTCTAAAAATTCTTTGCATGAGAATCTTTAATTTGGTTTTTACCATTGAGTAATCTTTCATAACATGCAGTTGCAATAACCATCATGCACATCTGGCCTATAATAAAAAAGAAATGGGCAGAATAAAGATTATTGACTTTTCTTGCTTTTGTGTTCTTCTATAGGTCTTATCTTGTTGGTTAGACTTGTGGTCATAACGTTATTTTCTAATGAAGCACAAGAATGAAGTAGTGATTAGGCACTTAGGTTCTGGAGTCAAAAGGATCTGTCTTGGACTTCTCTGGTGGTGCAGTGGTTGGGAATCTGCCTGCCAATGCAGGGGACATGGGTTTGATCCTTGATGCAGGAAGATCTCACACGCCGCAGAGCAACAAATTCCGTGCGCCACAACTACTGATCCTGCGCTCTAGAGCCCGTGAGCCACAACTACTGAAGCCCGTGTTCCTAGAGCCCGTGCTCCACAACAGGAGAAGCCACCACAACGAGAAGCCCGTGCAGGGCAGCGAAGCATAGCCCCCACTTGCTGCAACTAGAGAAAGCCCACGCACAGCAAAGAAGACCTACAGCAGCCAAAAATAAATAAATAAAATAAAATAAATAAATTTATAAAAAAAAAAAAAAAGGATCTGGCTTTGCCACATGCAAACTTTTTACAATATTAGGTACATTATTTATCTGAGTCTTAGTGTCCTCGTGTGTAAAACTGAGAATGAAAAGAATGCCAAATAGTAGGAATGAATACACCAAGTCTAATGTCTGGCATTTAGGAAGTATTCAATCAATGTTTGCTATCGTTATGTACTCCATAGTGTCTGCATTTTTGGTTTAATATTGAGTACCTCTGATACTCTGCTGGTGCACTGCAATTATTTGCAATATGTTTTAATTAAGATGTCCAAGGTGAAGATATTAAAACAAAAGGACAATTTTCTACTTAAGTGTTTATTTCATACTTCATTTATTATTTTAGTAAATATTTATTGAACACCTGCTATGGTCTAGAGAAAGGACTGGGATCTAGGAACATAGGATTGAATATACTGCATGCCTAGAATCTGTTCTGCTGGGAAAACCACTCAACTTAAAAACAATACCAATACTACTACTACCAATCCATAATATGATTTTTTTAAGTCAAACACATTTAATTATGTTACAGTCTTGATCACATAGACATTAGATAAAAACAAATTGAGTATTATAGAAAACAGTATTTGATATATCTTTTAAGTGTATATGTCAAATTTATTTATTTATTATTATTTTAAAAATTTTTTTTTAAATTTATTTGATTTTATTTTTTGGCTGCGTTGGGTCTTTGTGGCTGTGCATGGGCTTTCTCTAGTTGCGGCAAGTGCGGGCTACTCTTCGTTGCAGTGCGTGAGCTTCTCATTGTTGTGGCTTCTCTTGTTGCAGAGCACGGGCTCTAGATGCGTGGGCTTCAGTAGTTGTGGCACGTGGGCTCAGTAGTTGTGGCTTGTGGGCTCTAGAGTGCAGGCTCAGTAGTTGTGGCACGTGGGCTTAGTTGCTCCTTGGCATGTGGGATCTTCCCAGACCAGGAATCGAACCCGTGTCCCCTGCATTATGCGGGCAGATTCTTAACCACTGTGCCACCAGGGAAGTCCCAAATTTATACTTTTAATTTTACTAAATAGCAGAAAAAAATAAACATAAAATATAGAAGGTGCATATTCATGTTATCTATCATCAGATCGTAAACCACCTGAAAACTCAGTGGTATAGAACAGCAATAATTTAAATTTCTTCTTTTTCAATAGCCTTATTGTTATAAAACTGATGTACAATAAACTGCATATTTTTAAAGGGCACAATTTGATACACACAAATACATACATACCTGTGAAACTCTCACCAAAATCAAGATAATGGTGAGATGCCCGTACCCATGATGCGTATGATTCTGTGGGTCAGGGATTAGAGCAAGCACAGTGGGGACAGCTTGTGTCTGATACATGATGTTTGTGGCCACAGCTGGGTTGCTTGAATAGCTGGGAGCTGCTGGGATGGCTAGATTGGGGATATATGTATGAGATCTTCATTTTTCTTCATGGGGTGTTTGCTGGGATTAGAGGCCTAAAATGGTTCCTTGATGATTGTCTTGGTGCCTAGGCTGGGATGGCTGGACCAGCAAAGACTTAGCAGGTACTCCTGGCATTCACAACTGTGTCAGCATAGTCAGGCTTCTTGCACGGCAGCTGGCTTCTCCCAGAGGTGGAGATCCAAGACAGTGCTCCAAGAGACAGGAAGTGAAAACTGCCAGTCTCTTACGACCTGGTCCCAGAAACTGGCACAGCTCACTTCTGCTATTCTGTTTTGGTTAAAATAGTCAAAAAGTGTATGCAGACTCTAGAAAAGAAGGACATGGACACAACCTCTTGGTGGGAGGAGTGTCAAAGCAATTTTGCCATCTTTAAAACACTACAATACCTGTTGTACATGCTATATACCTGAGTAAAAGACTTCAAATTGAGGTCATGAACAAACTATTTTCTTGTGGATGATAAGAGCAGTGGTAGGGGAAGATGGTGGAAGTAATATCAGAATTTCCATAAACCCCTAAGTCTTCATTGCTCTTTATCAAGCAATGTTCTTCAGATAACCTGGAGTTATGCCTTGATATATTATAAATGGATATAAATACAAAAGTCATATGGGAAGCACTATTATTTGTATATTATAGAATATTGTATCATTTAATGAAATATTTTAGCTTAAATTCTGATAAAATTAATTCACATAAAATTCACATAAATTATTATCAAGATTCCAAAATCATTGGGGCATAATTCAGTAAAACCATTTGAGACAGATATATCAGATTCTATTTATGTTATCTTCCTAGGGCATTACCCTATTGGGAATCTACTGAACTTTATAACAATTCCATTTTTTTTTAAGTTTGCTGAGGCGGGGGTAGAGGCTGGGGTGTGGGGAGGATTGCAGCTTGACAAATGGATCTGTTGTATTGTTTTTTTTTTAATTTAATTTAATTTAATTATTTTTTAATAAATTTATTTATTATCATTTATTTATTTATTGGCTGCATTGGGTCTTCATTGCTGCACGCGGGCTTTCTCTAGCTGCGGCGAGCGGGGGCTACTCTTTGTTGTGGTGCGCGGGCTTCTCACTGTGGTGGCTTCTCTTGTGGTGGAGCACGGGCTCTAGGCTCACGGGCTTCAGTAGATGTGGCTCGTGGGTTCTAGAGCGCAGGCTCAGTAGTTGTGGCACAAGGGCATAGTTGCTCCTCGGCATGTGGGATCTTCCCGGACCAGAGCTCAAACCCGTGTCCCCTGCATTGGCAGGCAGATTCCAAACGAGTGTGCCACCAGGGAAGTCCCTGTATTGATATTTTAACAAACTTTATTAGAGATCATTTCAAATAGACAGCTTCATAGTTTCTGAATAAATGCAATCTCCTGTAAGGATGGCAGAGTGTCATCAAGCCATCATAAAGATATATCTTTCTTATATGTTCAACCACTATGTGAAGTGTGTACATCTAACATAAAAAGCAGTAAAAAAAAAAAAAAAAAAAAAAAAAGGTAGTGAAATATACCAAGTAAACCTCTCAGGAGAATGGTTTTATTGTAGTCTTTTGAGAAACAAGGGAAAGGCGGTGCAACAGTTTACCCATGGAAGAGGGGTACCTGATTCATTTAAAGGGAATTAAATAAATGTATTAATCATTATTTGGCTATACTTGGAAAGAAAGAACTACTTCATGTCGTTCTTTTGGGTTCCCCTCAACCACAGCTCATCTCAGGTAATATCAATGGTTTCTCGAGTTTCTCACTATACCTTCATTCCTAAAACATTTCTTCTTCTGACTAAAGCACACAGGAATGAAAAGAAGAAAGAAGGAATCTTTTTGAGTGCACATGCACTTGCATACGTTTCCATATCAGAGAGATTACAAGGAACCATTAAAAATGTTAGTCACTTGGGGAGGGTACATGCCATCAATCACATCTTGGTAGAAGGTTGCTGCCCTTTGTGAGGAACAGCTATCTTAGTTAATGGTTTTAGAGCTTTTCTACGTATGGGAGGATGCAAGAAACTGAGTTCTTAAAGTTTTCTCCTGAAAATCTCTGGCTGTCTGAAGGCCAGTTCTGCCAGTTTTCCCAGAGCACAGAGTGCCTCATCCTGATTGTCACTCTGAATTCTTTTCAGGGTGTATTATAGGTCAGCATCTGCAGTGGCTAATGACTTGATTCTTATAGAACTGGATAGTGGGCAACATTATTTTACAATCCCCTCCCTTTCAGTCTTAATTTCATCCAGGTTTGGGAGGCATTTCATGAGATGCCAGGAATGCTCGTTCCCACGTCAGGTGAGGAGTTCATTGATAGGTAACTCAATGTGCTACTACTGGACTTGGCCCTGTTAACAGCAGCCAAAAGCCTCTGGACCGACTGTCTTACTAGTCTGTTATGGTTCAGGAGATGTTTCCCTTTTGTTGCCTCTTCCCATATCTTGAGTTTTACTATCACGATCATTGATCTCATAGAACTATATATTTGCTCAATCATTTCAAGTCACCTAATCATGATTAATTTTATCAGAGTCTCAGTCACACATTCGGCAGTGCAAGAAACAATAATCTTATAAAATAGGCAGAATGCAAGCAATATAGCAAGTAACATTAATAAGGACATAAATAAGAATTTAAGCTAAGAATTCCATTAGGTGAGGCCCAGTATCTCCCCAGGTCATCTGACCCAGTCTGTTCTGCACCAGTCACTAACTTTAAGGGAAACGATATATTGGCATTGTATATAAAATTCACCAAAGACATCTGCATGTTTGAGGCAACTGGTGGGTCATCGTAACCCCTCACAGGATTGAGAAAGGAAGGTTACCTTTTAAGGAGTGACATGGCTGGCGCCAGAAGAAGAAGAACTGATCTTTATGGTTGAGCAGGTGTCTCTGCCATTGGGGAGGGTCTGGTTTATCATAATGCAGATGCACCACGCACACCAGAAGGGAGGGAGGAGGTCCAAACGGGCAGAGAAAAAACTTTCATGTTTAACTTTTTCTTGTCTTTCCTTAAAATATGATTTTTATTTCATCAGATATATTTAGTGGAGAGCAGGACATTTAAAATCTATTCCTAAAAATCTATCATTTTGCTAGTGATTATATTCGTAATGTGATTGAAGCTCAGAAAACGGAACTGACGACCTGCACTGAGAGAGAATGATCCAGGGTGGCTTTTATGCTAGGGCTTGAAGGGTGAAAAGGCGGCCTGAAAATATTGGTAGGCTGCAGTAAGAAGAAATTGAGAGGGGGCAATCCTGATGGTTTCTATTTTTTATGTGAAAGAGAAGGCAAGGTCCTCTTGAATATGAGTTTTCCAGGATAAGAGGGAAGCCTTAGAGAGAACGAAAAAGTTTGGCAGCATTTCCATAGGAAATGAGTAAGACAAGCAAGAACAAGTAGATGAGCCAGGTCAAAAGAGATCTCAGCTTGCAATCCTGCCATCAACACAGCGATGAGATTTTTCTCTGCTGACTCAGATACAGAGAAAACAGATAATGAACTGATCCAGGATTGAAGATGGATGAGACAGGTGTGGGAGAAGGACAAGGGAATATGGAGGGACTCTGGTGTGAGAGACATAAAAGCGATGGACCCTGCAATCCTGGACAGGAATTCAGGAGAAATGGGAGACAATGGGAAATGAGCAGCGTGGAGAGGACCCAGAATGGGAGTAAGGGCGGTGAAGTTAGACAAGTAGAAGACAATTTGATTCGTGGTTTGAAGTCAAAGATTTCAAACACAGGACGATTCTGGATGAAAGTACAATCCAAGGAATGACAGACTGTGGGGTTCTGCTTCTACTGTTGGTTGTTAGAAATGTATTGCCACTGTTTTATTTGGGGGTATTACTATGTGACTAATAAGTGTAAATTGGATAAGTCCGCTTAGAACACTGACGCATGATTAGAGTGACCATATCTTTTAAACTAAAAACAAATGGTTTAACAATGGCCCCTACTTTTTGGTAATTTGTGAATAATAGATTTACATGAAAAGACAACACAGTGTACAACATACACAGTATTTGGGTACCATGTTAAAAAACCCAGGAATCACAGTTTAGGTAGACACTACAGACGTAACTTTTATTTTTTTTAAAGAATTTATTTAATTATTTATTTACTTACTTACTTATTTTTGGCTGCGTTGGGTCTTAGTTGCTGTGCGCGGGCTTTCTCTAGTTGTGGCGAGCGGGGGCTACCCTTTGCTGCAGTGCGTGTGCTTCTCATTGTGGTGGCTTCTCTTGCTGTGGAACACGGGCTCTAGGTGCGTGGACTTCAGTAGTTGTGGCTCGCGGGCTCTAGAGCACAGGCTCAGTAGTTGTGGCGCATGGCTTTAGCTGCTCCGTGGCATGTGGGATCTTCCTGGACCAGGGCTCAAACCCATGTCCCCTGCATTGGCAGGCGGATTCTTCACCACTGTGCCACCAGGGAAGCCCTACAGATGTAACTTTTAAAATGACAAAAGACGATGCAAGAAAATTAAATACTTCCAAACATGTTTAAAATGCAAAAATTTTGAGTTAAACTGTAAAAACTTCTTGCGAGAAGAGACCCTTTATTAACTCAGTGTATTCCAATACTTCTTTTGAAACCTTGTTCCCCTCAAGCTCTACCACTGTGTAGAACTGTGCAGGTCAATAGTAAGAGATAAATAATACTTCTTGTTTATGGGTGTATTCTTTCTTGTTCTACGTCTAAAGAACAAGACTACTTCCCTGCTCAAATTCCAAATTCCTTAGGAAAACAGAAGCTGCAACAAAACCACACCATTAACTTCCACTCACATGTCAGTTTAAAAACAACTTGGGAAAGGTCAGCCTATTCGACTTCCTTCTATTGTTGAGTTTACCCAGTTCCTGATTATATTACAGTGTGGTGGTGATTTTTAAAGGTGATTCCTTTATCTGTTTCAGTTTTCTGAGCAACATAAATTAGCCAGGAACATTCGTTTCATCCCGAATACTATATGTCTTGGGAAAAGATTCGCTGTGATAAAAGCCATTATCTCCAGTGGCCTTTGCAAGAACATCTATGGCACTTGAGTGGAAACCCATTCAAGAGATGAGGTGCAAGGGGGCCCAGGAAAGGTCACCAGTGACACAGAGAGGCCACTGGTGTGCACTGTATCTCAATTCAAAGGCCAAGGACACTCCTGGGCAGTTTAAGCACTAACATTTAGACTTATTGCAAATATGGTTTTAGCCTTCAAACTGTGGTTTCAGTTTGTTTAGACTTCTATCGCTTTGAAGTTATTAGCTTTGCCCAGTTATCTGAAAATACACATTTATACCATGTAGTGGTTGAGTGAGAATGACATGTAGAAAATTGTTTCTAAGGAAGTCTTTTAGCCTATCTTATGAAAAATTCAGAATACTCTATTATTTTTATATTTGTAATTTTATCGATTTTTTTTTTTTTACTTTTCAACTACCAATTCTAGTCTAACATTTTCTACACAATCTCTATGTTTTTAGTTCCTTTTACAATGCTGCACAGACAATATCTCAGAGTTAAAGTGAAATTCAATGTATTCAACATGAAAAAGGAATATCAAGGGCACCGTTTGCAAAACAGACGAACAATCAAACAAAAAAAAAAAAACGGGGCGGGAGCGGTCTGGGAGGAGCTGGCGCCGGGCTAGGAGCGTTTAGAACATCACTTCTTCCTCTGATGATGAGTGTGATAGTAAGCCTGCTTGTAGACTTGCAGTACCACTGCTTGCCAGGAGAGCGTCCTGAAGGCAAGTAAGTTACATGCGTCATCAGTGCTTAGAAATCTGGCTACCAAACGAGTAAGCTCCAACTGGGGATAGGAGTGGGGACCGGTGGTTAAGAGCACGTGCTCTGCTCTGTTGAATTCTAATGGCATGACCTTGGGTAACCTACTTAACCTCCCCGGGCCTCAGCTTCCTCACCTGTAAAATGAGCATAATGGAATTACCTCTTAGGGTTGTTGTGAGGATTAAATGAGCTCAGTAAAATATGTAAAAATACAAAATAAAAATATGTAAATATGTAAATAAAATATGTAAAAGTACAATATTACAAACAGTGCCTGGTACGGAGCAAGTGCTCAGATATCACGGGGAATTCTCTACCCAGTTTTAAAGTCAGGTTTGGTTTCTAGGCAAGCCCTTAAAATGGCGCGGAAGTTTTTTTTTGTTGTGTTTTTTTTTTTATTATTTATTTTTGGCTGTGTTGGGTCTTCGTTTCTGTGCGAGGGCTTTCTCTAATTGTGGCAAGTGGGGACCACTCTTCATCGCGGTGCGCGGGCCTCTCACTATCGCGGCCTCTCTTGTTGCGGAGCACAGGCTCCAGACGTGCAGGCTCAGTAGTTGTGGCTCACGGGCCTAGTTGCTCCGCGGCATGTGGGATCTTCCCAGACCAGGGCTCGAACCCGTGTCCCCTGCATTGGCAGGCAGACTCTCAACCGCTGCGCCACCAGGGAAGCCCGCCGATGGCAGAAGTTTTTTAAAAATGTCCTTTTCTAGAGGTGAAAAAAATAAGAAGACCAAAGAATCTTGAATACTATGAAAGGATGGTGGAAAAGGAGCGTGATAATTAAGCATTTTGTTTATAACAATAAGGAAACAGGTTTAATTTATAGCAGGAATGGCTAGGCTTCCAGTTTGTAGACTTCCTGGCACATTGCACTGTAAGATACTGCTGAGCTGGATATTAAAAAGCAAAGCTACTTGATTTTAGTCGTCATAGTATTAATAAACTTTGAAGCTTCCCTGCGTCCTTTTGATTGGATGTAGAGTACAGTGATTTGACATAAACATACTACCACCTACAGGAAAAGAGCTGGATTCTAACACTGTTAGGACCGCTTAATGGGGAGAATCATTTCATCAAGGGAGTTTGTTAGCAATTCAGTAACTCAACTCCCTTGGTTGGGTTCCAAGACCAATGATAAGGATAGGGAGTTTCGCTTCAGAGCACAGTGTTCATGGTGATGATTAAGGCCCAGGAATATTCCATTTGAATTACAGTGGAAAGCAACAGTATTTGACATCTAATAATCCATTTAATTTGTTAGCAATCTCAGTTTAAATCACTGTATAGATGATCTCTGTGGCATGCTATTTTTATTACAGAATTTTGGTTTTTGTGGAGTTTGTAAAGTTTTAAGACATTAAATTTTTTTAATATTTACTATTTCATTTTTTTACACAAAATATTACAAAACTTAAAACTATTTTCTAGGGCTTCCCTGGTGGCGCAGTGGTTGAGAGTCTGCCTGCCAATGCAGGGGACACAGGTTCGAGCCCTGGTCTGGGAAGATCCCACATGCCGCGGAGCAACAAAGTCCGTGAGCCACAACTACTGAGCCTGCGCGTCTGGAGCCTGTGCTCCGCAACAAGAGAGGCCGCGACAGTGAGAGGCCCGCACACCGTGATGAAGAGTGGCCCCCACTCGCCGCAACTAGAGAAACCCCGTGCACAGAAATGAAGACCCAACACAGCCAAAAATAAATAAAAAATAAAAAAATTTAAAAAAAAACTATTTTCTAAACCAAATTTAGTCCAGAACACATGTTAAAAAGCACCGGTAAAAAATGATATTTTAAAAAGCAAACATGAAGAAAATCTAGAGAAAAGCTGGAATACTACATTGTCATAATGATTAAGTTTTAGCTCAAAGGGATTTTAAAGACCATTTAATTTGCTCACCCCTCCTCCTGCTATAGACAGGCTGTCTTGCTGCTCAGTCATGATATGAATGGTCTCCTTGAATTGTACGATGCAGACCTGTATGGCCATAGTGGTGCCCTGGTAACAGATGAGAAAATAGAAGTGAAAGTACCCGCCCAGGTTCTTGAGAAGCTTGGTTTCTTATTGGCTTCTAGGGCTCTTTCCAAACTCTATAGTGTTGAAATAAAATTTGACCTGCTAACTCCAAATTCACATAATATATCAGGACACATTGTTCAGTTAAAATCAGTAGAGATAACAAACCTGATCTAAATCTTTACAAACTCATGCTTCACAGGGGACTGAATTTTTTGGAAACAATTGAAAAACGTACCCACAGGGAGAAGATTGAACAGAGTAGAGAAAATAGTGTGTAACTGCTTGGATAGCAGCAGTGTCAAACCTATTTTAAAAAATTAACAGTCCCCTCTGGGTAGAAGGTGGGCAGGGAATCACATGGCAGAAGCCCAGGCCTGGACCCCTGTGGCAGCACAAAGCTCCACTCAACTGCCAGGTGCCGTGGTACATCGTGATGCTCTATGTGGTTTTCCATCTCACCATTTTAATTTTATGGGGTCATGGTTTAGGTGGCCTCACAGAAGCAGGGATTCTTCAGAGATCCTATAAAATACAGATAAGAGAAGTCACTGAGGGAGAGCTGCAGGAGGCATTGGGGGGAATTGGGAGAGTGTGTAGCCCAAGCAAGAATAAGACTAAGACGATCACTTTTGCACTGGGGGAAATGTATCTAACTCAGATGTTATGTCACTCACATCCTTTGGATATCAAAAGAGATAGAAGCACATGTGAATAGACACTTTCAGCTTAATTTTTTTCTATCCTGGTAAATGATTCAAACCACAGTCATTGTGATTCAACCTTCTTATATTTGCCCTTGAAGGACAGGAAGTGTCACTTACTTCTTTGGTATTCCTCACAACATATAGCGTATGACAGGGGTAAGACAGAGTTTTATTAAATTTGTCCTGGATTACTAAGGGAAGGGAAGGGAGAAAAAGATCCCTAGTTTTCTAGGTTGTTGTTCATTCTTGCCAGTATGCCACGTATGTGCCTTCTGATTTGTCAAAGCTTGTTAACTGGGTGTGAGCCTATATTTTCATTCAGTCCACAAAGACTCACTCTAAATCACAACCTATTCCAGTAGAAAAAAAAAACAAAACCAAAAAAACCCAAAACAAAACAAGCCCCCAGGCTAGCTGGCATTGAAAGTGCTGGCAGACAGAAGCAGTAATCTGTTGGTAATTTTATAAGGTTTCTGTGCTGATTGCCATTTGGGCGGTGTCCACAGTCACTGATGAGGCATTCACATACTCACAGCTGCCCTGGGCGCAAGACAACATCTGCACAAAAACAGACAAGGATTATTCTGACAATTAAAAGAGCTGTTTACTGCTAATGCTATTGTCACGATCTACTACAAGAATTTCAATTAAATGAAAATCAAATGCGGCCCTCAGAGGCCATATGGCGCAGTGAGGGAAGGACCCCACTCCCACAGTCAAGAAGACCCCGTTCCTGCCCTGGCACTGCCAACGCCTCGCTATGAAAGACAATGCTCAGCTGACACGTGCCCAGGCCTAAGCCAGGGTCTTTAGACTCAGAAAGAAAGGACCTGCTGCTTCAGGAATGCAAAGAAACTGAGAAAAATAAAGCCCATCTTAGATGGAGAAGAACAGACACACCAGATAGAACAGAAAGGAAGAACCAGGCTCAAAGAGAAAACTGCTAAAAATGGTGCCAAGTAAGGTAATAATAATTCTTTTTATTTAGTGCCTACAGTATGCCAAGCACTTAAAAAAAAATTCTTCATATATTTATGGGAATGAGTTGACCACAATCCTTTCAAACTTCATTCATGGTACATCACTCAGCAGTTGCATTGCAATGCCAAGGGGCGAAGCACTTTTCAAATATTATTTCTAACTTATAAAACAAGCTTTAACCAGAAAGTATAAGTTGTGTTTGTTGAAGAAACTGACACTCAGAGGTTGAGTTGCCTGGGGCCACACAGCTCGTGTGGCTCTTCCCTGTTATGAGAGATTTGGGCAAAGCTTCAGATGACTCAAGCTGCCCAGGGTAAAAGGGGCCTAGGAAGTGGGAAGATTCCTAGTCTGCATTATAGTCTGAGATGTTCTCACTTGGTGGAAAACTGCTTCCCAGTCTTTAAAAAGCTCACAGTGAGAAGAGTGCTAAAAAAAAGAAAGAAGAGAGGAGAAAAAGCAGGAATCTGAGAAAAGAAAGGTAACAAAGAAGGGGAAAGGTAGAAAGAAAAATATAAGAAAGTAAGAAATAAAGGGAAAAGCTAAGTGGGATCATCATAGTAAATGGAATCTGGATAAGGACTCTATTTTCTGCAAAGTCATAAAATGTCGATTCCCTATGTTTTGACACCAGGTACAGGGTCCTGTTTTCACCAGACGTGACAATTGCTTCAAAGAGAGCCTCAGACTGGGAGCAAGTGACTTTGCCAAGTCAAGGAAAATCAAAACGGACACTCCACACGGCAGAAAACACATTTTTTTTTAAAGGCATAGGTCTACTCTATACAGTTATTTTAACAAGTTCAGGCTAGTTTTGATCATACATTATTATAACCTTGACACCAGATGTATTATAAAATTTCATGTAAAACAAGTGTTTAATGGCAGGGGGGCCATAAAACAATTCTAGAATATTAAATTATTTGCAGAGAAGCAGGATGAGCATGTGAGTGTATGATTATCTTCTGTGTTTGCTATTAATAGTGTCAGATTCATCCGTCTACTCACAAAGACTTGCAAAAGGGATAAGTGAATGTGGAATAATATGTTACAATTATAATAATAACTAATATTTAGTAAACCCATTCTTTCTTAGCATAGCCTTCCCTAATCAATTTACTTAAAATTGTACCCCTAATATTCTCCCTTCTATCCCCATTATTTTTTTCAATAGCATTCCTGGACACTCTAAAATTTCACCTTATTTGTTATTTCCTGTTTCCCCTCAGAAAACGTAAAATTCCTGGGGCCAGGGCTGCTGTTTTGTTCACTGCTGTATCTCCAGTGCTGGGTTCAGGGCCTGCACATGATAGAGCCTCATTAGTACTAGTTGAATGGATGCATGAACAAACCAGTGTTATGTTTCAAGAAGTATACTTCTGGGCTTCCCTGGTGGCGCAGCGGTTGAGAATCTGCCTGCTAATGCAGGGGACACGGGTTCGCGCCCTGGTCTGGGAGGATCCCACATGCCGCGGAGCAACTGGGCCCGTGAGCCACAATTGCTGAGCCTGCGCATCTGGAGCCTGTGCTCCGCAGCAAGAGAGGCCGCGACAGTGAGAGGCCCGCGCACCGCGATGAAGAGTGGCCCCCGCTTGCCGCAACTAGAGAAAGCCCTAGCACAGAAACGAAGACCCAACATAGCAATCAATCCATCAATCAATCAATCAATAAAAAAATAAATCTTTAAAAAAAAAAAAAAGAAGTATACTTTTGCTTTAAATTCATTATCTTGCTTGATTGTCATATAATCCTAAGGTAGGAAATGAGTCTTCAGAGAGTTTGAGTTAGTTGCCCAAAGTCTCACAGGTAGGAGTTACCAGGTCAGAGCTTGAGCAAGGCCTCCTGATTCTAAAATCCTTAAACAAATACACTATGGAATGATAGCTCGTGTGTGTGTGTGTGTGTGTGTGTGCGTGTGCGTGTGTGTGTGTGTTTGATCCCTGCAGTTAGATTGTTAAACAAGACTTTCTCATTTAAAAACTCAGTTGTATTCAACCAAAAGACGATGACAAGACAAAATGGAACAGTTAAACGATATAAATAAATGTTAAAGCTTTCTCCAGTTTCTGCCAAAAAGAGAATTGCTTGTGGGACTGAAGAAAAAAAAAAAAGACCATAAATTTCAACATCAGTGAAATTCTCCTTTCTTCACATTTTTTCATAGTATGTTACACACATAAAAATCCAATTCACCATCTTCCCTTAAATTAAGCTAAATATGTAGGCATCATCTTTTCTCAGAGCGCTACATAGCACCTCACATTGTGAATCTTCGTTCATCACGCCCTTCAGAGTAAGAGAACATTTGATTTTCATTTCCCATCCAGACCAACTATTTTCAGCTCTCTGCTCTTAACTCCTTTCAAAGTCGGGACACACTATAAATATGTCCACTTTGGATTCTGAGATGGTGTCAAGCATTCCTGGGCAACACACTGGAGACCTAAGGGTAGAGAAATGGAAACGATAAAGTGCAAAATACAGCATGTTCGAATTATGATGGTGTTGTCCATAGGGTAGTTATTTAAGTTTTTCTTTTCTTTTTCTAGTCTCTCAAGCTGAATTTAAACTTTCCATGTATGAATTCTGCCCTGAAATTAGAGGAAACATTATGGCACCATTCAGAGCCAGGAGAACTGGATTCAAACCCCAATTCTGCCACTGGCTGGCTCTGTGGCCTTGAACAAGTCAGAACTCATTTCCTCAGCTGGGAAGTGAAGAATTGTGCCCGGCTACTTCTGTGAAGATTGTAATTAGATAGAGCGTGTGAAGGACTTTGCAAACATTAAAGTGCTTTATAAATGTTCATAGTTTACTCAAGAAATTTTTATTACACATTGGATGGAATAAGAAAGGATAATTGAAGGGATACAGTTCTTTGTTTATTGCTTTATTCTATAATGCAGATACGATACAATTCATATTTATGGCCATTTCAGTAAAAAGGAAAACTGATTTGTCAAAATTAACCTACGTTAAACAAAATAAACCTATTATAATATTTTCTCTATGGTAAAGTCAGATTTAATTAGCAAGAAGTAATTTTTTTCCTGCAGATATATTTCTTATTTATTTTTGTATTATATTTTTATTGAATGGTTCAAACACTGAAAGTTCAAAAATATATGCAACAAAGAGTATCCTTCCTATCTTTGTCCCCAAATTGCCCAGTGCCTACACCCCTCTAATAGGTAACCTCTATATGAGTGCCTCATACGTCATTTTGGACTGTCTTTATGAATATGTAAGCTTTAGGTCTTTTTTTTTTTTTTTTTTTTTGCAGTAACAGGAACTTCTTTTGGTTTAGGGTGGGAGGAGAGGCGATAGGAGCTAACCTTTCTAAGCAATGCCATAATCTGCTCAGGGTTTCGGTGGCAGAGCCAGGTTAGATTTAATCTGTTTGATTACAAAGCTGGTATGTGGCCCAGTGTATCAGACTGGAGAGGGCTGGAGTTAGAGGTCACAGAAAAACAAAGTGAAGGTAGAAAAGAATTAAAAGGGGAGCAGGAAGAAGGTAGGAATCTATTTTGTCTCTATCCAGGGAAAGGGTCCCAGTCCAGGGGTGCCAGGAAGTGACTGACGAGTGTGTGCCCACCTGCAAAGAGGCTCCCATCCTCAGCCTGAGCTGAGGCGCTATGTGCCCTGGGCTCCCCTAATATGCGTCACTCTGGCTCACAATGAAGGCCCAAGGTCAGCAGGGGGGTGTGAGCTCACTGGACCATGTATATTCACCTGAAGGCCGGGAGAGCAAGTGCTGCTTCTGGGAGAATTTTTCTTCCGGGTGAAACCGCACAGTCTATCTGACCACTTTACTTTGCATGGCCTGAGACTGGAGAAAGGTCAGTAAGTGACCCTCAAATGAGAGGCTTCCTCTGCTACGGTTGCATTTTTGAGGAGCCTGCTAAGGGGTGAACACCCAGAGGAGTGCAGAACACTGGGTGTTCAGACATCCATTTCCATCACTTTGCAATGCGCGTTGGAAGCACTTGGCCTAATGAGTAACCTCTGAGGTCAGCCTTCAGCTAATTAGCTTGGTCTCTGCGATTCTGAGATGACATATTTTGTCAGAAAGTTCTTGGAGCTTGGGAAAATTTGTTTATAAATGGTTGGCCTGATTTTTTTTTTAACATTGTATTTTATAAACACACACATACAAATCACACACACAAATTATCTATTACAAAACAGCAACAGAATTGGAGCGGGGATTTGCGTCTGAGATGTGTGATTCTTCCCATCGGCCCTCAGCCACTCCAGAATAGCTCAAGAAATCTAGTTTGAATTTCAAAGACGTTTCTAAAGTTGTGTTTTTGCTGCATTTTGTTATCCTAAAAATTCTTTTAACTTTTCTTGATTTTTTTCCCGTGTAATTGTTTTCATGTGCTTCTATTGTCTTAAATCTGCAAAGTAACACTCAGAAAGCTCCATGTAGTTGAGCTGTCCCAGAAGAGCTGCTCAACTGGAAATGCCTTGGAGTCACGGAGTCATGGCTTTGTGTTTTCTCTTCTTTTCTTTCTTCATTAATTTTATGCTGAGCTTCACTGAGTGTCCTCTCCAAAAAATTGGATAAAGAGAAAGATGCCACGGACGTTCAACTCGTTTGTATCTATCAAAGCTATTTTAGGATTTAAACAATTAGTTCTATGAGTCATACATACGCAAAAGAAGAAAGAAAAATGCTAGAGTGTGCTACATAGTGAGAATTCAAAAGTTTATGATGTCTCAGCAAAACATAGAGCTTGAACAGAATCTCAAATTCTTCCTTGTCTCTGAATTGTTGATCAAATATTCAATTCATGGGCAAGGTGATGTCAACACGATAGTCATTGCAGCACTATCTTTCCAGCAAAAGATTAGAAAAACTTAAACACCTCTAGGTGACTGTTTAACAAACTATGGTACATCAGTAAAATGGAATAGCTTAGATAGCTGAAAAGAAGAAGCAACAATGTCCAAAGTACCTTGTTGAGAGGAAATTCAAGGTATCTACTGTGTGCCAGATACTCAGCAGAGTGCTGAAGAAGTGGAAGAAACGTGCTTGTGATCTAGAGGGTATCACGGTTTACTGGCGAGACGCAAAATGGTTGTGAAGAGGACGTGTGAGATATCGGGGTGATGCAGTGCAAGGATTAAAAACCCTTCTGGACGAAGGGAAAGGGGCTGGGTCATTGTCTTAGTCAGTTCGAGCTGCAATAACAAAAATACCACAGACTGATGGCTTAAACAACAGAAATTGATATTCTCCTGGTTCTGGAGGCCAGAAAGTCAAGGCGTTGCGGATTGGGTTCTGGTGAGAGCCTTCTTCCTGGTTTCCTCATATTGCGGAGTGGAGAGAAGAAAGCTCGCTCATGTCTCTTCTTTTTTTTTAAATTAATTAATTTATTTATTTGTGGCTGTGTTGGGTCTTCGTTTCTGTGCAAGGGCTTTCTCTAGTTGCGGCGAGCGGGGGCCACTCCTCATCGCGGTGCGCGGGCCTCTCACTGTCGCGGCCTCTCTTGTTGCGGAGCACAGGCTCCAGACGCGCAGGCTCAGTAGTTGTGGCTCACGGGCCTAGTTGCTCCGCGGCATGTGGGATCCTCCCGGACCAGGGCTCGAACCCGTGTCCCCTGCATTAGCAGGCAGACTCTCAACCACTGCGCCACCAGGGAAGCCCCTCATGTCTCTTCTTATAGGAGCGCTAATCTCTTTCATAAGGGCTCCGTTCTCCTGACCTAATCGTCTTCCAAAGACCCCGCATCCTTGGGAGTCAGGATTTCAACACAGGAATTTTGGAGGGACAAAAACATTCAGTCTCAACAGTAGTCAAAGAAGGCTTCACGGAGCAGAGGACCCTTGAGCTGCATCCGGAAGAGCGAGAGGCACACCAGGTCGGCAAGGTGAGGAAGGACTTGGTCACGGAGGTGTTGAATGGCAGGCCAGGCAGATTTGCGAGCTGCACGTAGCGCACGAGGTTAGAGAGCGTGGTGTTCGGTGCAGTTCTCTGTTGCCTCAACAGCTCAAAGCTGCAGAGCAATGCCACAGATGGCACTGCTCCCACATCCTAGATCAGCTGTGAAGGATGAGATAGCTCATTCATCATAGGCTTTTCGCAATCATTTCTATTTTCTAAAAAATTCCACTAAGATATTATTTTTATCTTGATGATTGCATTTTAGGGGCACCCCTTTAAACTTTGTGCAGAGGGGAGTACCTCACTCTCCTTACCCTAGTCCTTCCCCGCCTCTGAGACAATCAGTGCTGAATGTTCACGGGACCCAGAGAGCCCCGCTCCACACTAGACGGGAACTTCTTCCTTCTAACCCCTTCTCCCCGCAGGCTAGACTCAGTAACTTAGGGCGAGGGCAGCCAGGGAGAGAAAAGCCAGCTAGACTTGCCCCCCTCCTTCCCTGAAGGCTTCCAAGCCTAAAGCAGGCCTTAGCCAAGGGAAGGGTAAAGCTCTAAGTGTGAACTGAGTTTGGAGGTATTTCTGTTGCCTGGACATTTTTTTTTCTTTTCTTCTTTTTCTTTTTTCTTTTCTTTTTTTTTTTTCATGATCATGGGAAGCCTGGACATTTTATTTACTGAAACTAGTCTCTGCTTGCGTCTGAAAGTATGTGAGCTGCTCAGATCCCTCTTCCAGAAGGACTTTGAGCTCAGCTGTGGGGAGTGGGCTGCCCAGACAGCCTCCGTCTGCTGCGTTCACCAGAGTCCACCTCAGGTTTCCAGTCTCTTCTCAGTGGCCCTGCCAAGGACTACGGCGGTGGCCCAGGGGTTCCACCATTTTCCAACCATCTCTGGCCACTCTAGATCCCAGTGGGGCCGGAGAGACCCTGTCAGACCTGTTCCGTGGTCTGAACCCCTCCCCGCCCACCTTCCATCCCTTTCCCCTTCTCACCCCCATCCAGACCCACGGCCCTCTTGGTGTTCTCTAGCACCTCAGGGGTGCTGTTACCTCAGGGCCTTGGACGCACCATTCTCCACCTGGAATCCCTTCCCCGGAGGTCTGCCTGTTGACCGGCTCACAGGTCTCTTCTCCACCGAGCCCTTTTCTGAGCTCTCTTTACAAAACCGACAACGTCCTCCCCTGCAACTCCTGTACTCCCTGCTCCGTCCTGCTTTATTTTGTTCCTCAACACATACATCTCTAACTTTTATTATGTTTACTGTCTGACTCTTTCCATTAGAATATGAGACTCATGAAGGTGAGAACTTGCTTACGTTGTTTCTGGGTTTTCCAGCTCCCAGAGCGGGGCCTGGAGAAGCCTAAGCATCCAGTAAACACCAGTAGCAGAAGCACCGCAAAGTACCCCAAGTCCAGATGTTCCAAAACACCAAAATCGATTACAATTTAAACTTTCCATCAGGTATCTGTTACTGTGTAGGCGCTCTCATAAGCCCCAGTTCTTCATATACTCTGTGTTTAAGGAATCACTTGACATAAACACTTTTATTAAACATACGGCCTGTGCGCGCACCGGGTGAGGGCACTTACAGCACGGCCACTTGACCGCTCAGCCCCGGTCCCCCATTCCATAAGTAGTATTGTTTGTCTTGTATCTACAATCTCAATTCACAGAGTGTTTTCATTTCTCCACGGACACCCAATGTTCAAGTTGGCTCTAAAAACACTTTTGTTTATTTTCCTCCCAAATTAGTTAAACGACTGAGACGTTATAGGTTTTTCTTTTCTTTCTCTCTCCTAGTTATCTAATTTTTTTCAAGAACGTCACCCTCAAGGCTATTACACATAAAATATTGTTATAAAGTCCATTGATTTGACTCATAAAATCGCACTGGCATTTCACTCAGAGGGTTGAAAACACTGTTGAAGGACTGTTGTGGCAGAATTCTTATTCTGTGGATTGAATTCATCTGTCATTCACATTCTGATTCTAAGCACTCAAGAAAGTCATGTAATAGTCTATATATTTTATGTTAGATATATTACATATTATATGCCATATATACATATATTAGATATATTAGGTTCTTCTATATGTCATATGATAGTTTAAAAAGTGCTTTATTATAGAAAGTTCCAGATATATATAAAGTAGACAAAATGTCAATAGTATAAGTAATGCCAGGGCTTCCCTGGTGCCACAGTGGTTAAGAATCTGCCTGCCAATGCAGGGGACGTGGGTTCGAGCCCTGGTCTGGGAAGATCCCACATGCCGTGGAGCAACTAAGCCTGTGCACCACAACTACTGAGCCTGCGCTCAAGAGGCCGCAAGCCACAACTACTGAAACCTGTGTGCCTAGAGCCCGTGCTCCACAACAAGAGAAACCACAGCAATGAGAAGCCCGTGCACCACAACAAAGAGTAGCCCTTGCTCGCCGCAACTAGAGAAAGCCGCGCACAGCAGCAAAGAGCCAAAAAAAGCAGCCAAAAATAAATAAATTTATATATAAAAAAATAATAAGTAATGCCATGTATGCATCACCTAACTTTCATAATTATCAACTCCTGGCTAATCCTATTTCATCTATACCCTCACATACTTTCTCTCCTCCAGATTATTTTGAAGAAAATGCCAGACATCACATTATTTCATCTGTAAATACTTAAGTCTACATATTTAAAAGACAAGGCCTCGAGTCAGCTCTACCCACCACCAGAGCCTCCCATCAAGCCTCTTAGATAGCCTCAACCACCAGAGGGCAGACAGCAGAAGCAAGAAAAACTACAATCCTGCAGCCTGTGGACCAAAAACCACAGTTACAGAAAGATAGACAAGATGAAAAGGCAGAGGGCTATGTACCAGATGAAGGAACAAGAAAAAACCCCAGAAAAACAACTAAATGAAGTGGAGATAGGCAACCTTCCAGAAAAAGAATTCAGAATAATGATAGTGAAGATGATCCAGGACCTCGGAATAAGAATGGAGGCAAAGATTGAGAAGATGCAAGAAATGATTAACAAAGACCTAGAAGAATTAAAGAACAAACAAACAGAGATGACCAATACAATAACTGAAATGAAAACTACACTAGAAGGAATCAATAGCAGAATAACTGAGGCAGAAGAACGGATAAGTGACCTGGAAGACAGAATGGTGGAATTCACTGCTGCGGAACAGACTAAAGAAAAAAGAATGAAAAGAAATGAAGACAGCCTAAGAGACCTCTGGGACAACATTAAACGCAACAACATTCGCATTATAGGGGTCCCAGAAGGTGAAGAGAGAGAGAAAGGACCAGAGAAAATATTTGAAGAGATTATAGTCGAAAACTTCCCTAACATGGGAAAGGAAATAGCCACCCAAGTCCAGGAAGCGCAGAGAGTCCCATACAGGATAAACCCAAGGAGAAACACGCCGAGACACATAGTAATCAAAGTGGCAAAAATTAAAGACAAAGAAAAATTATTGAAAGCAGCAAGGGAAAAACGACAAATAACATACAAGGGAACTCCCATAAGGTTAACAGCTGATTTCTCAGCAGAAACTCTGCAAGCCAGAAGGGAGTGGCATGATATACTTAAAGTGATGAAAGGGAAGAACCTACAACCAAGATTACTCTACCCGGCAAGGATCTCATTTAGATTTGATGGAGAAATCAAAAGCTTTACAGACAAGCAAAAGCTAAGAGAATTCAGCACCACCAAACCAGCTCTACAACAAATGCTAAAGGAACTTCTCTAAGTGGGAAACACAAGAGAAGTAAAGGACCTACAGAAACAAACCCAAAACAATTAAGAAAATGGTCATAGGAACATACATATCGATAATTACCTTAAACGTGAATGGATTAAATGCTCCAACCAAAAGACACAAGCTTGCTGAATGGATACAAAAACAAGACCCATATATATGCTGTCTACAAGAGACCCACTTCACACCTAGGGACACATACAGACTGAAAGTGAGGGGATGGAAAAAGATATTCCATGCAAATGGAAATCAAAAGAAAGCTGGAGTAGCTATACTCATATCAGATAAAATAGACTTTAAAGTAAAGAATGTTACAAGAGACAAGGAAGGACACTACATAATGATCAAGGGATCAAGCCAAGAAGAAGATATAACAATTATAAATATATATGCACCCAACATAGGAGCACCTCAATACATAAGGCAACTGCTAACAGCTATAAAAGAGGAAATTGACAGTAACACAATCATAGTGGGGGACTTTAACACTTCACTTACACCAATGGACAGATCATCCAAAATGAAAATAAATAAGGAAACAGAAGCTTTAAATGACACAATAGACCAGATAGATTTAATTGATATATATAGGACATTCCATCCAAAAACAGCAGATTACACGTTCTTCTCAAGTGCGTACGGAACATTCTCCAGGATAGATCACATCTTGGGTCACAGATCAAGCCTCAGTAAATTTAAGAAAATTGAAATCATATCAAGCATCTTTTCTGACCACAACGCTATGAGATTAGAAATGAATTACAGGGAAAAAAAACGTAAAAAAGACAAACACATGGAGGCTAAACAATACGTTACTAAATAACCAAGAGATCACTGAAGACATCAAAGAGGAAATCAAAAAATACCTAGAGACAAATGACAATGAAAACATGATGACCCAAAACCTATGGGATGCAGCGAAAGCAGTTCTAAGAGGGAAGTTTATAGCTATACAAGCCTACCTAAAGAAACAAGAAAAATCTCAAATAAACAATCTAACCTTACACCTAAAGAAACTAGAGAAAGAAGAACAAACAAAACCCAAAGTTAGCAGAAGGAAAGAAATCATAAAAATCAGAGCAGAAATAAATGAAATAGAAACAAAGAAAACAATAGCAAAGATCAATAAAACTAAAAGTTGGTTCTTTGAGAAGGTAAACAAAATTGATAAGCCATTAGCCAGACTCATCAAGAAAAAGAGGGAGAGGACTCAAATCAATAAAATCAGAAATGAAAAAGGAGAAGTTACAACAGACACTGCAGAAATACAAAGCATCCTAAGAGACTACTACAAGCAACTTTATGCCAATAAAATGGACAACCTGGAAGAAATGGACAAATTTTTAGAAAGGTATAACCTTCCAAGACTGAACCAGGAAGAAACAGAAAATATGAACAGACCAATCACAAGTAATGAAATTGAAACTGTGATTAAAAATCTTCCAGCAAACAAAAGTCCAGGGCCAGATGGCTTCACAGGTGAATTCTATCAAACATTTAGAGAAGCGCTAACACCTATCCTTCCCAAACTCTTCCAAAAAATTGCAGAGGAAGGAACACTCCCAAACTCATTCTATGAGGCCACCATCACCCTGATACCAAAACCAGACAAAGACACTACAAAAAAAGAAAATTACAGACCAATATCACTGATGATTATAGATGCAAAAATCCTCAACAAAATACTAGCAAACAGAATCCAACAACACATTAAAAGGATAAAAAAAAAAAAAAAGACAAGGCCTCTTATAAGGTAATTAGAAACCTTTAAACAAATTCAATTCCTGAAGGCCAAAGGGAAATTATTGATGGTCAGATTTTAACATTGGGAAAATCATAGCTTTACTGGATTTCTTTTTGTTTGCTATCTATATAAAAAAAATTTTTTTTTTTTTGGACAAACCATGTAATGTCTGACTGGAAATGTGTAGAAAGGGGTAATAATCATAACTTCCTTCTATGAAAATAAATACATAGAAGCATCAGAGAAATAGGATTTTTGTTCTTTCTTTAGTTAATCTTCTGATTTTATCCTAGGACGAAAAATGTCTTACATTTCAAGTACCTATTCCTACTTCAGTTATGCACAGGCCTGAGAAAAGACACGGTAAGAGAATCAACCACAACAGGTCTTCCTTGGCTCACTTGTGTTTCCCTAGCTGTTATATAGGCCACGTGCCTGGCAGATAGCGGAGGCTTAATAAATATTTGTTGAATGAATAAATTGCTTTAACAGTGTAAGTTAAGGACTGCTTATCATAGTTGCAACTCTTTAATAAAAGGTCCAAACCAATTGAGGGTGGCAGTATCTCTAGGTCTAACTGGGTGTCTACTCCAGCAGACGCCAGCCCCAGCTTCCTCTCCTCTTTCCTCCTTTCTCTTTGTTCTCTCCTCTCTTTCAGCAATTTCATACCTTCTATCTCCTCATTTACATTGTCTTAGTCTTTTGAAATCTTTAATATGTTGCCTGACTTGGTATTTTGCATTCATTTTCTTATTTAAAAAAACAGTTGAAAATAATAAGAAATTGCCACTAGTTTGCTCTCATTCATGTTTCTTCCCATCAAAAGTGGAGGCAACAGTTTGATATAATTTTCTCTCAGAATAGCCAGCTGGAAATCCACGAACTTGAGCTTGAGCTGGCTAGTTACCTTCCCTTCCTAACTGCTTATCCTGTGGACTTGGGGCTTGCTTAGACAGCTCCCGCAATTGTGTAAGGCAATTCTCTTCCTGTAGACATACATATCCTACTGGTTCTGCTTCTCTGGCTGAACCCTGACTGATACAGGCAGTTTCCACAACATAGGTCTTAACTGGAATATTCTGTATCCCTTCTCCTTTTAAAGTTCTGTTCACTCAGTGCTTTCTTGCTTTCTTCTTTGCAATGTCTGGAGCAAATCAACGCATAGCTGTCTGATGACCCTTCATATTCTAGCTGTACATTAGATACCATAGTCCTGTTAAGTCTGAAAATCATGGGAATTTAGCCCATGTCTTTTAGTTATCCCAATATTGGCATCTTCATAACTAATATTTTCTAGCAAATGAGATTTCTGGTCATTCTTTAAATAACTCCCTTGCAGGCAGTGGTCTCACTTGTAGGGTCTCCTCTTTAATCTGCAGTCCTTAATGTTGCTGGTTGGGTTTTTCTAACATGTGCACTTGACCATGTCACCCCCTGGCTTGAAAAAGCACCAAACACCTTTCACAGAATCAAACATGCAGGCCAGAATGGCATTCCAGAACCTTGTTTTTGAGACTCAGGTACCAGCATAATAATGAGGCACAGCACTAAACATAGGTCAAATTGAGTATTTATATTAAATAATAAAAATGTTTGTTTTTCTGCACTTTCTCTCTCCATGTAGAAGATAAGGAATCTATACATTTTCCTTAAGTCAGTGTTCAACTCTTCTGCTTTTGTCTAAGGTGAGGTCTGCTGTTGAAGAGTTTACTTTCATTAGGAAGTCAGGAAGGCATATGTACCTGGACAGAGGGAAAGACGGATTGATGGTGGGGTTCAGATTTACCAATAAATGAGACCAGGTAGCAAAAGGAAATTCTACCAAATTGCTCCTCGCAGCTCCCAGGTCTCCAGGCTTAAAGCCCTGTGAATCACTGCTCTCTCCCAAACCGCAATATTGCGGATACCGCAAGGGTTGGGATGAAGATGATGAAGGGTTGGGAATGTTTGCTCCAAAGGAGATTTCCATTTTTTGCATTTCAGGCCTTTGTTGTTACCCAAAGTTGGCTAGAAGTTTTGGAGTCATGGTTACCCCTCTGCACAGCTGTTCTTTATTTTTTTTATTACCACCATAGATTCAATCACAAGAGAAAAAGGAAGTTTATTATTTCAAATAGTTTCTTTAAATCTGAAAAACCGGGAAATAAGCCTGCAGTCATAAAAACATATAAATTCAATCATAGCACCTCAGTCAGGCAAAACATCAGGTTCGTGAGCCAAGCAAGCTTAGCCCCAGTCCCTGCTCGGCCTCTCTCACCGAACACCCCATAGTATCTATGATTTAAAGCCAAACCGAGCTGAGTCACTTACTTAGCTCTGCGCGCCGGAGTGAAGAGAAATTAGTGGTGGGTGGGCTGCGGAGGGTTTCAGCTGAGAGCAAAAACCCTTTCTCACATATGAATGCCAGCAAGATGGCTTCAGATCTTAGTTTTCAGACAAACGTTCTACTTGAAATAAAAAAGCGGGAAAATATTTTGGCTTCTAAAATTGATTGTTTTGTTTTGGCCGCCCCAGGTCACGTGCGGGATCTTAGTTCCCCCACCAGGGATGAACCCGCGCCCCCTGCAGTGGGAGTGTGGAGTCCTAACCACTGGACCGCCAGGGAAGTCCCAAAATTGATTGATTTTAATGATAAATCTCTATGCTTAGATTTTTCTACAATAATATGAGATTCTCAGGGTAACTGACTTCAATTTCCTTGATGTTAATGCTCCTAACTCTGATTTCCCGGGTCACAGCATCAGAAGCAAGACCACATGGAGAAGAACGTCCCGTGGTTGCCAGTCTCCATCAGTCCCCGCTGGACCCCAACTCTGCAGCACCCTGCTGCGCCTCCTGTGCGCTGACCTGGCTCCAGCGTGGCGCGCACCCTCCGGAAGCATCCCGAATGCTGCTGCCGCTGTGCCCGTGCCCATCCCCATCCCCGCTCTACTGCTTTGCGGCTGTCACTGACGTGGTCACACTGCTGCCCCTCACCAGTTACGCAACCCTTTACCTGTCCTTGGGATTTGTTGCTGTCACCCTGACGGCCATTCCTAGGGAACTCCTTTTTTTGATAAACTCATAGATTTAAACAGAGTTAATGTGCTTCCATTTATTCCAGTTACTATTTTTATTGATATTCAAACGAGAGCCCCTGCAAGTTAGTTCCTGACTCCTTTTGACACAGTCATAGAGGTTGTCAATAGTGTCCTTCTTTTCACATATGACCAGATGTTAAAGATTCATCTTGAGCAGACCTGGAGCCAGGTATTTCTCTAAGGAGCCCTCCTCCTTCAGGGTTCCTAATCTCTGTGTTAGGGATGCATGTTCCTAATGGGTTGTTCATTGTTTCTAGGCCTCTTCAGGGAACAAAGCTAGGAGATTAGAGATGGACAGATGATAGATGATAGGTAGATAAACAGATAGGTATAGACAAAATATTACAAGTTGATACTAATGTTTCCAATGCAAATTCTAGTTCAGGACCATAGGGCTTTGATCTGGTCTTGTCTATCTTACATCTGTATCTCCTTTCATACCCAAAAGCCTGGTTCCCAGCAACACCTACATAATTACTCATTTGTTTTACCCCACAAAACGTATCCAACAGTCTCAGAACAACAATAGCAACGATATAATTATTGAAAAATTTGAAGTTTTTTTGTTTTTGTTTTTTCCGCAGTTCCTTCTGATCTAAGGATATATATATCCCACTTGGGATCTAGAGTTAATTCCCATGTTTTAAAGTCACTTGAAATATTTCCTCCCTGAGGGGATGTGCCATCAACCCCCAATACATAAGTCCAAATTTTCATATTGTTTTGTTTTAGTGATCATGTCTTAACATTTAACTCATTGACAATATATCCTGGAGATCTTCTCATAGGGTTATATAGAGATAATATTCTTCATTACTTTTTATAGCTGTATAATATTCCATCGTATGGATGTAACCATAGCTGATTGTCCCCTTTTGATCAACATTTGAGTTGTTTCCAAAAAACAAATAGTGATCCAGTGAATAATCTTGTGCATACATCTTCCCATACTTGCCAGCGCATCTTTGGGATAGATTAGAAACTGGAATACTAAGTCAAAAAATGGTCAGTAGAACATCTTTTGACCTGAATAATCACAGCAGTACTCCTATGCTTTAAGGATAGAATGATGCCACCTATTCCCCAAGCTCAGGGAATGGAGAGATGAGCCTTTGGCTTCTGATATAAGTCAACAGTTGTCTCTCCCAGAAGACTCATTAAGTCTTCAAACCAGTAGAATTTCTGGAAGTACATCCAAACATGCCCTGCTGGAACTAAATTCCTATTACTAGTACTCAGAACAGGCGCCTGGAACATCATCATATACCCAGGTGGAAACACATCTTATAACACATTTATAACAGAAATCATGAAGAGTCAAAATAGATCTCAAAATTTCTTTCCACCATACAAGTTCTAAGTATGTCGCATGAAGCGACCTTTTCCTCCAACATTAGAACATATCACTGTTGGCTGAGCACCAGGTGGACAGTCAGTCTCCTGTTGGAAGCTCAGTCTAAGTAACCTGCCATTGAGAGAACTAGAAGGTACAATTACCAGCTCTTATCACTAATGGTTGAATTTGGGTAACTGAAATGCACGTTTTATGAGATTCCAATGAAGTCAAATATAGGCATTTTTGTTGTTGCAGCTGTTATACTTAAATAATCACAACAGTGAACTCCACTTCTCAACTTCTTGTAAGCCAATCACTGGGCAATAGTTACAACTTCTTTAGACTACTTTCTGCTGCAAGCACACAGTCAAAAATAGAAGAGCTGCAGGGGAGAAAGAGGAATATTTTATTATTACATTGGAGAGGGAAATGCAGTCACATTTGTCACATTAAAACCGCATCTCTCTTATGCAGCTGTCTTAAACAGATATGAATATATCATATGTAGAGAGAGGTAGATACGTATTTCCATTTTATAACTAGATAGATCTTAAATTGTCTTAAATTTCAGTTGTAACTTCTACCACTTTGAAAAAGCACTGCCTTGACCATCGTCTTTGCAACAAAGGCTTCTACCACAAATAGTTCACTGGATTCCCCAAGAATCATTTCAGGACACTCCATTTAAAAGACCCATTTCTGGGGCTTCCCTGGCGGTCCAGTGGTTAGGGCTCCTCGTTTCCACTGCAGGGGGCACGGGTTCAATCCCTGGTCAGGGAACTAAGGTCCTGCATGCTGCATGGTGAGGTCAAAAAAGACGATAAAATAAAATAAAAATAATAATAAATAAATAGAAGACAACTTTCTACCAGTGTAAGAATCCAGTTGTGCCTAGTGATCCCTGAGTGATATCTAGGACTAATCCTTGCCAGGTGATTGTTTCCAGAAAAAAATTCAAGTTAGAGTACCAGGTGGAAGAAACAAAGTAAAGGAAAATGTTAAGACAGGTGGGCCCAAGCCTGGGCCCTCTCTGCGGCACGTGCAAGAAGCCTGCAGAGGAATCACCTCATTGCATCTTATTTAGACCCAGAAGCAGCCTGTAAATTCCCTGGGATATAAAATTACCTGTTTAGCTTGGCCAGCTGCCCATTCCCTTTGCTTTCCCATCCTGGGCCCATTGTTTTATAAAGGTGTCCCCACCTTCCCTTCTAGGGTCACATAGGTGACATGTGAGCTCACATGGCTGGTGTGACTTGTCATAGCCCAGAGTAGAAAGTGCCAGAGAAGATAGTAGTTATCAGGTGAGAGCAGCTGAATCCACTTAAAAAGTCCTTAGGAGAGGCTTTTTTTTTTTTTTTTAATCTGAGCATTTGATCTCCCCACTCCCACTTGTTACTGAATTCTGCTTATTTGGAGTTCTGGAAAACATGAACAAAATGAGTTAAGTCAAAAGAAAGCTACCACCTTTTGTAAAACAGTGGGAAATACCACCCAAGAGTCAAGGAATCTTTACTTCTTGAAATACTGTGAGCTACTGACCTTTTTGGATTCTTGATCTATGCTATCTTTTCTTCTTTCTCTCTAATACCTAAACTTATTTATCTTTTAGTATGGAAGACCATGTGATAAGGCCAGGCTGATATTCTTTCACACCCTAAATGTCTTAAAGTTGTCTCTAGAAACAAATGTTGAGCAAAACGGTCCATGAGAAAGTTCTTATTATCTACTGTTCAGCCAAAGTAACACCATGCATAAAGTTGACCATGAAAGGTCATAAAGTAAAAGTGCACTGAAGAAATGACTCCAGAAAATCAGTACAATCTGTTCAGGGAATGGCATTTTCATAAAAAGGAAACTCACTGAATACATCTAAGAATTTGCAAAAATATTCTGAGTGTGTGCAGTAATATTTCCCTAGATAAATGATTTTATGTGGATTTCAATCATATTCTAACTCAAATATCTGCATAAATATCAGCTTCAATATGAATTGTCATTGAGGTATTATTTTTTGTTTTTATTGCAGATTATTATATTAATCATGTATTAACCTTGTTTATACTTTTTAAAGATAAAATATTAGCTGTTACCTTTGAAAATTGAGTTGATAATTAGACTCTGGCAATAAAATTAACCTGCAGTTTGTGTCATTAAAAAACAAAAAAAATATTCTGAGCGGATCACAAAAGTTCTCCTAGGAACTCTCACTACCTCCCCTTCACCCCGGCAGCTCCCCAGGAAAGTAACTCTTGGTGTCGATCTTGCGATCAGAGGGATATTAAGTTTTTGATGACCTTGACAGATTTGGCGAGGGCTGTACAGCTGAGTGCTCAGCGAGCAGGGTTGGCTGCTCTGCAATGTGCTGTAGGCAGGGCGGCCCAGGATCTGGAAGCTCTGACCGAATTCTGCACATTCACGCCCCGGCCCCTCCCCCTCCCCCCACCCTCTCCTGCAAAACAAGTGACTTCGCTCGGATCCTGTTTGTGCTTTACTTCCTTCCTGCGCCAAAGCAGTTTGCCCCCGAGCTTACCCGCTGATCCCTCTGGAGTTGCCTAGCTGGCTTTTCCTCCTTCTTGTCCTTTTCTCTTGTGCATTTGTTTTCTCAGAGTGAGCACTCACTGAGGCCCCGGCTCCACTGCCTGAATTACAGGAAACTGGCCAAGGCATTCTCTCCCTGCTGTTCCTAGAGAGTTAGAAAGCCTGGGAATGGGTTTGGCAAGAAGGTTCCTTGTACCCTCAACCTTGATTGCTTCCAGTGCTGCCCACTTCTTCCCAGTTACAAGCACAAAAACCTGCATTTATTGCCCTCTGGGGAGCTTCAGATTCACCTACGTCCCCCAGGTCAGAGGGCATCACCAGGAGCCTTGATTCAGAAGGAGGGACTCAAAGGTTGGTGAAGAAGAGACCCGGAGATCCCCAGCCCAGGCTTCTCTTGTGGCTGTCCCTGCTTCGTCGGGGCCTGCCAGCCCCCTCCTCTACCTTTAGCTTCCTTCCCGCCAGCGCCTTTGTTTATCGGAGGCATCAAGTTCCCACTGGGAAGCCTGAAAGAGTGACCAGTGGTTCTAGCTCTTTTTCTCTAGCTATCTCTCAATGTCGTCTTCTTTCCTTCTCAGAGATAACTGGATGTTTGTTTGCTACTGATTTTCTTGGGATGAGGTCAGTGGGCTTTATTCTCCCCAAGAACGTTTGACTGTGCTACAGAAACACAGGTAGCAGGGCAGAAGGATGAAAGGAATCAGTTCGGGACCCCTGGCACTGGTGTCCCTCCAAACTTAGCTTCACCCAAACATGCCAAAACCATCTCTTTCCAGGCTTTTTACACTTACAGGACCCATGGTAAGTCTTTAACTTTTAGGTGAAATGACCTTTAAAGAAATAAAAGAGGGCTTCCATGGTGGTGCAACGGTTAAGAATCCGCCTGCCAATGCAGGGGACATGGGTTCGATCCCTGGTCCGGGAAGATCCCACAGGCTGCAGAGCAACTAAGCCCGCGAGCCACAACTTCTGAAGCCCGCCTGCCTAGAGCCCGCAAGCCACAACTAGAGAAAGCCCACGTGCAGCAACAAAGACCCAACACAGCCAAAAATAAATAAATAAATAAAAATTAAAAACAACAACAACAACAACAAAAACCATGTAGCACTGTGATGTACATAGTGTGATAGGAAAGTTGTAGAGCTACACTGGGATGTGCTAGTGGTTTGAAAAAAAAAAAAAGAAAAGAGTTTCAAAAGCTGAACTAAAGGAAAGAACAGCACACTGAACACTTAGCCTAAAATAGGAGTGAAAAAGCAGAAGGTCCAAAGTTATTTGAAGGGTAGTCTGTATCCTACCTGCTTACTTTATACTTGCCCACCCCGTCTTAAATCAGCCTCCAATCTCGTTTTTTTTGTTGTTGTTGTTTTTTTGTTTGTTTGTTTTTTTAAATGAGTAAGCCTTCTTTTTGGCTCTTTTTTTTTTTTTTTTTAATAAATTTATTTATTTATTTATTTATTTTTGGCTGTGTTGGGTCTCCGTTTCTCTGCCAGGGCTTTCTCCAGTTGCGGTGAGCGGGGGCCACTCTTCATCGCGGTGCACAGGCCTCTCACTATCGCGACCTCTCTTGTTGCGGAGCACAGGCTCCAGACGCGCAGGCTCAGTAGTCGTGGCTCACGGGCCTAGTTGCTCCGCGGCATGTGGGATCTTCCCAGACCAGGGCTCGAACCCGTGTCCCCTGCATTAGCAGGCAGATTTTCAACCACTGTGCCGCCAGGGAAGCCCCCCAATCTCGTTTTAAAAGGGTCATCAGGGTTACAAAACCCTCCAGTGCCCCCATCCAATTCCTATGGCTCTCTGTTAAGCATCTGAGAATTTAAACATCTCTCCAGAGCAAGTACATCAGGAATTCCCAGCCCCCACTTTATATGACGTCTAAATGATGACAGTAAATGAATGACAGTATGTTCCATATCCCACATGGACTAGTTTGGACTTCCTCACAACATGGCAGCCTCAGGAAGGCAGGCTGCTTATATAGAAGCTGAAGGTTACAAGAGCAAGTATTCCAGCAAGCAGGTTGGAAATATCGTCACTGCCTTTTTTGAACTTGCCTTGGAAGTTACATAGCATCACAGTCAGAAAAGCCTGCCCAGTTTTAGGGGGAGGGAGCATAGCTCCCACCTCTTGATGAGAAGAGGGTAAAAGGATTTGTGGATGTACTAAACAATATTGACTGACCATCCCTTTTGTCTTGCAATTAAGTTTTTGTTACCCTGATCTTTTCCAGTTCTTCTGATTGGTCTAGCTTCAGACATTTTCCACATTGAAAATGTTAGCAGGTGAGGTAGCTGGTCTCCAGAGAGGGCCCCGGAACCACTCCTCCCAGTATTGTGCTCCTGTGCAGCCCCCTCCCACACTGAATCTGGGCTGTGGCTCTGGGTGTGACTTCCCAAGAAGCCTTGCTGCTTCTACCAGGGTCTTTTGAAATGCCCATCCTGGGGAAAGTCAGCCACCATGTAGGAAGTCTAACCTGAGACCACCATGCTTTGAGGAAGTCCCGTGTAGTCACATGGAGGAACTACAGGAAGAGAACAAAATGCTTGGCGAGCCCCTAGAGATTTCAGCTGTCCCAGCCTGGATGGCCAGACACGTAAGTGAGGACGCCATCTCGGATGTCCAGGCTGGTTGAGCATTCAGATGACTCCAGCTGAGCCACCACCTGACTGCAAACGCACTTGAGACTCCAAGCAAGAACCATCCAGCTAGGTCTAGTCAACCCCCAGAAGCTTGAGAGCTAATAATAAATTGTCACTTTAAGCCACTAAGTTTGAGATGGCTTTTTACATAGCAATAGAACACCAGGCTCTATTCATGCTGCCTCAGAATGTCTCCCCAGTCTGGTTCTCTTAGGCAGACCTTCAGCTTCATATATTTGCTAAGGCAAAGCCTGCTGTCTGGTCAGAACAAGGACTCATGCCTTTAAAGAAGTTGCTCTTGGATGTGATACCAAACGTGGTCTCAAGGAACCATAAAATAAAGGTCAGTACAGAGAAAAAGTGCCATGAGAACTTAGGAAAGAGAGGGAGAGAATTATTCCAGCCTGGGACTGATGGGTCTGAAGAGGAGGTGGCATTGAATTGGATCTTGAAGGCCGAGCGGGAATTTGTGGCTTTGTTTTGTAGAAATAGGGAGCTACTAAAGGTTTCTGAGCAGAAAGGTGATGTAATAAAAAAATTTGTTTCATGAAAATTAGTCTGAGAGCCATGTATAAAGTAAATTGCATTTGGGAGACACTAGACAGGAGTGGCCTGTGACGGGGAGGCCAAGAAAAAACTATCATGACCATCCAGGGGAGAACAACGAGCTCTTGCACTTGCCTATGGCACTGAGCACGGGTAAAAGGAGTAGTTTTAGGGGACATTCCAGAGGTTAATATGACCCTGAAACACTACATATTTCATACATGTATCATATGTGAAATGGTAAAATTATGACACCAATTCTCCCATCCGTGAAAAAATGAAAACAAAATAAATAATTCTAAAACTTTCCTTTTGAATAAATGTGGTATTTAAAAGAAAGTACCTTTAAAAAATAGTTTATGTTCTGCAAAAAAAAGAAAAAGTAAATTAGATCCATAACTTTATGTCATCAGAGATTACACTTTTGGACATTTCTGGACAATATTTCTAATATATTCACATGGATTTACAATTCTTGTCACCTATCCATCCTTTTGGAACGTTAGCAACGAAAGAAGCCTCAAAGAACAAAGAAACAAAAAATCAGTGCAGCATCATTACGAGTTTTAAAACCCACATTGGAGGCCTCCCTGGTGGCGCAGTGGTTAAGGATCCACCTAACAATGCAGGAAACGCGAGTTCCAGCCCCGGTCCGGGAAGATCCCACATGCTGCGGAGCAACTAAGCCCACGTGCTGCAACTACTGAGCCTGGGCTCTAGAGCCTGTGCTCCGTAACAGGAGAAGCCACCGCAATGAGAAGCCCGCGCACCGCAACAAAGATTAGCCCCCGCTCGCCACAACTAGAGAAAACCCGCGCGCAACAACGAAGACCCAACACAGCCAAAAATAAAGAAAGAGATAAAGAGGTTTATTTTTAAAAAAAAACAAAACAAACCCACATTGGCTGTTGGTGGCACAGTGTGGTTGCTCCATTTTTTTTAAAGTATGAGCTCCCTCTGGTGGCCAAAATAGTCTTTACTGCCTGATCAAATCTGCACCAGGCATTTATATTTAAATAATTTTAATGGTAAAGTTTAACTGCTAGAACTGAATTTGCACTTTAAAATTTTTCTTTGCTTTGTGCTGAGTAGGCGCCATAATATTAGCAGCGAATCTCAGCATCTACTATTATTGTTACAATTTATAATTATCAGTTTCCAATGATGTGTTTATTGAGTTTCAGACCACACCAAAATGCAATTATCACCTAATTAATGTACAAGCTAATTTACTATACATGTTCCCAGGAAGTGAGGTCATCATTTATCACTCTATATAATGTCCTCATAGATGAACCTATATCCTCTTAAAACTAGTCTAAGTTGAAACCATTCCAGAAATATACATTTCCCAACCAAATCCCGTCAATCCTTACAGGGAAGGATCACCCTCAGTGGATTCCACTGAATCACCTCTCCCACTAGGGGACAGAGTCAGACAAAAGCCTCCAAGAAGAGGGATTTGGAGGGGTTGGGGGAGTGAGAAGAAAGACTAATACTGAGTGTCTACTGTGTGTCAGGTGTTAGGTTATATGCTTTACATCTGCTGTCTCATTTGAAGCCCTAGAGGGATGTCATCCCATTCCTCTCCTATTTAACACAAATTTTCCAAATTCTTACGTCAGAATAAGGCACAGAAGAAAAGTAGACATCATCGGTGCCTTTATGGTATGCAGAGCCAAGTGGGAGGGCCAAGAAGGAAGCAGATGAGTGTACTTACTGGGCAGGTAGAAACCCAAGAAGTGGGAGGAGCCCGAGGAGTGGCTCTTCCCTCCAGCTGCTGAGGAGGGTGGCAAGCATCAGGGAGAATTGCCTTCTTGAGGAGGGGATACTAAGTTGAATCTTGAAGGACGCTGAGGAGTTAGCCAGGCAGAGGGACAGTAGGTACAAAGGCCTGGAGTCTGAAGAGAGTGTTAGTGCAAGTTGGCTGGAAATTAGGGAGGGGGTGAAGGGTTAACACCCCATTTTCAAATGACCTAGTTGACACTCAGAGAGGTTTACTAAGAATCCTGCCGAGATAAAAGTGAGGGCTCAGTGATGGCATTGCTGTCTGCTTTCACCTCTGCCTTATGTATTGGGGGAATGTGACAGCCCCGATCAGGGTGATGCCAGGAGAAGTTTACACCAGCAAAAGTAATTATGAGGCCAGCTCTGCAAACGCCTCCCTCTTTGAAGCTAACGATGGCTGGAGTTGTGTGTTTGAAGCAAAAGTGTGAACACCAGTGCTCGCTTCGGCAGCACATATACTAAAATTGGAACGATACAGAGAAGATTAGCATGGCCCCTGCGCAAGGATGACATGCAAATTCGTGAAGCGTTCCATATTTAAAAAAAAAAAAGTGTGAACACCAGAAGTGGTTTGGTATGGTAGCCAGTTATGATGAGCATAACACAGCTGGCTTTGGGAGTGGGCAGAGTGGGCAGCTTTCCCATTCAAAGGCTGCCCAGCCTTCCTCCTGACCTTAAGATCCAACCCAGCTGCCCCACCTTGGCACCATCACTCATTGGAATTGCATCTTCTAGCCAGCTAGGACCTAAAGTGAACAGGAAAGACAAAAATTGTGTGTAGTCAAAATTACTCTCGAAAAATACCTTAAATTATCCGTAAAATGATCCATATAAACATGCTTTTGTAGATACAACCCAGTATAGTGAATCTTATAAACCCTGCAGTGTGAGACACACTGAGCTAAACTAGGAAAAGCACAAAATTAGAGCCTATAAGCAAAGGTCTGGGTGTTCAACCCATTCCTCCTTTAAAGTCATCTGAGCCCGACCCTCTCCTCCTGATTTCCATGATGCTTATTCCTCTCATGCTGTCTTTAAAGCTGCTTTGTTTTCCTCCAGTTTTATTGAGGTATAATTTACGCATAATAAAATTCACCCATTTTAAGTGTATAGTTGATGAATGTTGAAATTGTACACAGTCTTATAATCACCACCACAATCAGATATAAAACATTTCTGTCATCCCGGAAACTTTCCTTGTGTCCTTTGAAGTCAACCCCCTCCTCCAAACCCTGGCCAAAGGCAACCTCTGGTCCTTTTGTTGCTATAGCTTTGCCCTTTCTAGCATTTCATATAAGTGGAATCATAGAATATGTAGTCGTTTTATATGGCTTCTTTCAATTAGGGTAAAGTTTTTGAGGTTCCTCCACGCTGTTTGTGTGTATCAGCAGTTTGTTCCTTTTTTTGTACGTAGTGTTGATTACTGCCCAGCTTCACAGAAGGACAAGTTACAATGAATTTTCAAAGACTCCTCTGCAGTCAATGAAAACACAAGGTATCACAGACCTCACTGGCCTTAAGGAGGAGGCCTGAGATGAATTTAATTACTGTGCCATGCAATGCCTATCCCAAATGCTCTGTGAGATTCACAGCTTGTAAGAGCCAATGTGAATATAGATGAGTGTGGACATGGCATCAATAAGACATGTCGAAGCTAGTCATCACTCTGAAGTTTCATTAAAGCTGTAAAGAAACCGCACACTCCCTCACGACTGGTCGGGTATCTTGCTGTGCTCCCGAGAAGGCAGCTTCTACTGACCTGAAAGAGCAGGTAAGAGAGAGGCAGTGCGTCTTTTCTTCTGCTTCCAGCTCCCTGGCTGCCTGGATCACTGCCTGGGTCATCTGTGGACCGAAGGTGACACTGTTCTCCAGGGGGCTGGAGCACAGGTGGATAATGCCAAAGCCAGTAGGGACTGCCCTAGGATGAGGCAGGTGGAGGCGAGCTACGGAGGAAAGGGAGCTTGAGGAGTGGGCCTAGGAGGAAGGGTAGGTGTTATTTATGTAGAAGGTACGGATAGCAAAGTCATGAGTAATGATTCTGAGAGAGAGACAGCCAGAGACAAACTACTGCAAGCACACCACCCAGGACAACCCAGGACCTATGTTGTGAAGGGTGCCCTCCCCACGTGCAGTGCATTTGTCAATAGGAAACTTTGTGCAAAGGTCCCAAAGCAATTCCTTAGAAGTACTATCTCATCTTGCATTTAGAAAGATCTAGACATGGAAATGTGTCAGTGACTGTAGTGGGTATAATGAACCCCATCGGGAGGCCTGAGTCTTAGCTCCCTGCACTAGTGGTTCTCTTCAAATAAGAAGCCTTGAGCAATTTTCTCCCCCCTTAAGTGTTTATTATTATCTTATTATAAAAGTAATGATAGCTTGCACAGTACAGAAAAGAACAGTGAAAGATGAATGCCCATCAGTAGTACAGTGCAGTAATTAAGAGCCCAAGATCTGGTAAAAATTCCAGCTCTGTCACTTTCTACCTTTAAGGTGACAAGCAAGTCACTTAATCACTTTGTGCCTCAATCTATGGAAATGATAATAATAGTATTTGCCTCTATAATGTTGTTGTGGAGGAGAAAGAGTGTAAGTATATGCCATGCTTAGCCTGATGCTGAGCAACAGGAAGCTTTCAATAAACTATAGTTGTTGTGATTATCGTTGTTGTTTCTATTATTATTATTGTTGCTGTTGTTGTTATAATGACTCTAGCCTTATCTTCCACTCCCTATATTTAGTCTGTTAACAAATCTTCCAGTGTAAAATCTAATCTCCTCCTTGGCCCAGGCCTTTATCATCTTGATTGAAAATATATACACCTGTTGGTCCCCAGCCTCATTATTTTGCATAAATAGAGCTTTGACCAAGTGTATCCAAAGGTAAGTAAGTGTGTGGTAAATATACCTGTCATTTACATTATCAGACAGCGTATTTGTTTCCTAGAATCCTGATACTGAAAACACATAGCATTGCTCAAAACGTTAAATGGAATAAAACTCAATATAGCTGCACTGATCTGTGCTTTCTAAATTTACTGACAGAAGTGCAGAAAGTAGGCTGGCATGGCTTTTGTACAATTTCCGTATCACACTAACCTAAATTCAAACAGTGTGTTTAGATAAAAATATTGTTCCCTCCAAAGAGGTTCCCAACTTTACAGAGAAAAACACTTCTGTGTGGTACATTACTTATACAATGAATGCCTTGCTTTCTGGAGGAGAAATGATGCAAGCACATCACCACCATATTCTGCAGAAGTAAAGATTCTCTGGCACCAAGTCACAGCCAAGGAGGGGTCCCCAAGCCATGGAACAAATGGCACCAGCAGTTTAGCACCACCAGCCGCCTTGGTGGGGTCAGAAGATAGAGGGGTCCTTGTGTGATGGGTGCTGACTCCCTGTTGTGGCCAGGCTGGCTGCGATGGAGTGGTAGAAGGCAGGAGAGAAACCAGAACCACAAATAACAGATGGCTGGCCAAAGCTCCAGGGACTTCGAAAAAAATATTTGCCTAGGAGGCTCTTCCTTAGAAAGATACTGAGGGTTGTTAAATGTATCCTGTTGTTAGGGAAATTAGAATTGTTTTCTTCTCTGAGTTGGAAAGAACAACCAAGAAGAAAAGCAGTACTCTTAAGAAGTACAGTTTATCAATTAAAAGATTAGAAAACACGCTTCTTTCCAAAACGTACATTGAATTTCCTTCCTCATCCCATATGCAACCTTGTGGACTTAAGGTGGTGAGTCCTCAGGGTCACCTTTATACCTCTCTGTCTGCTCCCCCTGCTAAGTAGGAAGATATCTGAAGTCACATCTGTGCCTGCTTCATTTCTGGAGTGCACAGGCCAGGGTCACACACTTTGTAGGTAACCCAGTAGATGCTGATTGGATTAATGTTTAATAAAATGAAGCCATCGGCTCTGGTGTTATCATCATCTTTATTTCAATTCACTGACTTTTGCACCAAGGCCAAATACATTATCATCTTTATGCTTTGTTAAAGCCATCTATGTAAAGTTGGCAGGAATTGGAATCTTACAATAAACTAGAGTTAGCAATAATAGTCTCTATGTGTATTTTGTGTTTTCAACCCCAGATCTCAAAGCATTTTAGGAAGAAACATTACTATTACTTGTATTTTTTTTTGTATTGATTTGGTTTTTTAGTAAAAAAAATAAAATGATCATGAAAAATGAATGCAATCTATATAATAGTCAATAAGAAGTTAGTAAATAAATTCTGGAAATTGATGAAAAGACATACTATGCAGTCATTTAAATTATAATGTAGCTCTATATTTATTAACAATGCTATCCTTGGAAAAATTTTTATTAAAAAAAAAGCAGTTTAAAGTATGTATGATGGAATACCTTTTGTGGGTAAAACTATGTATGACTCTATGTGTAAAAATATGTATGAGTGTGTGTTTGTAAATAGGAAAATAATTTCCTCTAGGTTGGGGGGGGTTACATTTTATATATTACTATATTTTCTGTTTTTATAATGATGGAAAAGTATTACTTTACACTCACAAAATGCTAGTTTAAAAGGATATGTAGAAAAAAATATTTTTGAAGAAAATATTTTTAATTACTCAAAATCTTAAAGAAAATATTTTTAATTACTCAAAATCTCATCACCAATAATTATTCAAAAACTTTTTTATACCATTTGTATTGATTAGCTAATGTTTTGTTACAGAGTACTTCAAAACTCGGTGCCTTAAAATACTAATCTGTTATTACAGCACGTGAGTCTGTTGGACACCTGAGGACTGCCTGATCTAGGCTGAGTTTGGCTGATGTTATGAGCCAAATCGTGTCCTCCAAAAATTCATATTTTGAAGTGCTAACCCCTAGTGCCTCAGAATGTGACTGTATTTGGAGACAGGGCCTTTAAAGTAGTAATCAAGTTAAAATTAGGTCATTATGGTGGGCCCTAATCCAATCTGACTGGTGTCCTGACAAGAAGAGGAGATTTGGACACAGACACACATAGAGAACACCACGTGGACGTGAAGACGGCCATCTACAAGCCCAGGAGAGAGGCCTCGGAAGAAACCAACCCTGCCAGCACCTGATTTCAAACTTCCAGCCTCCAGAACTGTGGGAAAATAAATTTCTGTTTAAGCCACTCGGTCTGTGGTACTTAGTTATGACAGCCCTGGAAACTAATACAGCAGGTATGAGTTGGGCTCCAGGTACAAGTGAGCTGGGAGCTCTGCCCTGGGCTGGGTTTGACAAGGGTACTTTAGCTGGGGCGACTCACCTCCACATGCCTAAATTCCTACTTCTGGCACCTGTGGCTAGCCCTGGGCATATCTCTCTCGTGGATGGCAGGAACACAAGAGAGAAAGTGGAAATACGCAAAACCTTTTGAGGCCTAATCTTGGAGCTAGCAAACTATTGACCAATAGCTGCTTCATCCATTGACCAAAGAAATCCAAATGACTAAGCCCAGGGTAGAGAATGAATGCAATCTAAATAACTGTCAATAAGAAGTATGCCTACTGTGGGAGAGAACTGCAAAGAGGCACGGCAAAGTGTATGGATATGGAGGAGGGAAAGTGGGGCAGGGCCAGTTGGGGCCAATGATGTAATCTATGTTAGTATCTTAGATGTTCACATATGTTTATATTGCACCAGTCTTAGACCGTGTACTATATCTATATATTTCTAATTTTACTTACATTTAATCTTATTCCACATTTTTAATAGGATTGATCATTTTAAACTTTATTAGATGCAAATACACCATATTAAACCCACTCTTCGTATGAATTGAGACTACAGAGGTACGTACTCAATTGCACAGTACATTAGTGAGGAAGTAGTATAAAAAAATCAGGTTGAAAATTTGTTTCTAAAAAATCAGTCAATAAAATTAACACATAAATTAACCAATATAAAAGTTTAATCCAAATGGAAAGTTTATAACAGCACAGTATCATGTTTCATACATGGGGAGTACTCTATATATTTGTTGAAAAGATTCTATGTAAATTTATTTTGAATGTGAAAACTGTTGCTAAAACAACACATTCAAAATGTTAGAACTCTCACTTGTTGAAACAAAGAAAAAAAAATACATACAAAATACTGACAACAGTATTGACTCTAAGATGTTACAATTTGGTATCCACCATCATCTTTCTAGTTAGAAACACATGGAAGTATTTTACGGACATGTTAAAACTTTTTTATTCACTTGGATGGAAGATTGGCTAAAATTTAGCCATCCTGATAGCCATTTTTTAAAAACTATGATACTATGTTTGCACTCCAAAAACACTTTTATGTTTATGCAAAAGGAATGCGAGAAATCTTCGAGAATTTTGTTTTCTGAAGAGTGATAAACCTCATTTTCCTAAAAGGATCAAAGGATGAGAAAACTTTATTGAAGTTTCCTTTCTAAGAGAAAGTAAATCTTGGCTCCAAGTTCATTTTCCAAATCAGGAAGCAGAAATTTTTTCTTAGGATAGCATTGAACTTGAGAAATAGAAAAAAAAAATATTTTCCAGTGGTTAATTATTTTTATAATTTGGTTCTAAAAACATTACCACTACACATATTTCTCAAAAGATTTTAGTGTCTTATGTAATCAGGAATGCAGTCACTTAAAAAACATGTGGAAATTGCAGAGCTAAATAGCGGACATATATTTATTACATTTGGTACATGCCCATACTCTAGGGATAGCTAAATGTGTGTATAGTACTCCTTTGTCTCCTCTTAGAAACCCCTCCAGAGCTCTGTTATGAATTATATTGTTTAAACATGTCCACATTCAGTTTCGGGGGGGTTATTCCCAAGCCGGTTTCAAATTGAACACATGTTGCATCTGTTTTCTGTTTGTGAATACTGAATGCTTAGCACTTTAATTGGGATATTTTTCTTTAGAATGAAATAATTTCAAATATTCGCTGAATCAAAACATCAGTTTCCTTTTCCAGTTTCCATCGTGGATTGTTGGTAGGTTTCCCAGACCTGGTCTCCTGTGCAGTAGGGAGGGACCCACCTCCCCTTGGCATGTAAGGGGGAGCAGAGGAGAGAGCAGGCAATATCCAGACCACTGGATCTTCCCTTCTGCACGTCCCATGCCTCTCCAGATCCCACCTGACCTGAGGGCACATATTCAAGTACTCTGGAAGGTTTTAACCATCTCACCTTCTTCTAGTAATTTATAATCTTTTTTTCTTTGAAAACTTCAATGGGTGCAGAAGAATTTTCCCCACAGATAAATTTCTGTGAAGCTACTGGAACCTCAGCTCCCTCCCCTGCTTTGATTCACTCAAGAGCCTTTGGGGACCTCGATTTTGGGGGTATATGTGTTTAGGAGAAATTAACCTGGTTGCAGGGTAGAGTATGGGACAGTGTGGATTGAAGCAGAAAGAGACTGGAGGGAAGGAAGGCAAACTAGGAGGCTGTTGGTGTTGTCCACGGGGAAAACAAGGAAGGTCACTGCAGTAGAATTGAAGGAAAACAGCATGTCCTCCTGGGAAAAGCACAGACTTCAAAGTGAAAAAGGACTGGGCTTGAACCAAAGCTCAATCACGTATGAGCTCCGTGACCCCAAGCAATGTACCCGCCCCCTCTAAACCTCAGTTTCTCTACTTGGAAAATGGATGTGAAATTAACATATATAATTCTTGTGAAGACTAAATTATAGTTTTTTAAATGCCTAGTATATAATGTTAATATGTGATTTTAAATAGACACATTTGAAAGATATTATGAAGGAAGAAACAAATAAAGGCCAATGGATTGAATACAGGAAATGAAAGAGAAAGATATTCAAAGATCAGAAAGTATCCAGTCCACCAACACACAATTTCTCTAATTTACTGACCACAGGACATGTTTTTTTTCCCCACACAAAATTAAGTAATTAATCAATTAAGGAATAATGAGGTTAAATAACTTGCCTTAAATCAGGCACTAATCGTGGCAGAGACAAGACTCCAGTTTTTGTCTTTTGCTCTCCCTCTTCCCTTCCTTTACCTTCTCTTTCTGAAAAAAATTTGAGCTGAAAAACTGTATATTAGACGAGGCAGAGCCAAGGCAGGTGCGTACACCTTGAGGAGCCGCAAAGTGGAGTGTCAGAGTCTGAGCAGGCTGAGGGGCGTCCACATGGAGATGAGCGACTCTTCCGCTCCTCAAGGGACGGACTGAAGTCACCCCGGGGCACTCACTGGGCCTGGGCTGGGCTAGTCTTTCCATTTCTTAAATGCGCTAGCTCTTTTCTGCCTCAGGACACTAGGCAAGGTGCCCTCTCTGTCTGGAGTCTGTAACACCCAACTCCTCACTAGGCTTAATTCCTACTTATTCTTTAGATCCCAGCTGAAAAGTCACTTCCTCAGATAGACCTTCCTGACGCCCCCTCTCCCATTGCCCCTCTCTCCCACATCCCAATCTAACTTAATTTCCTCACTTCTTCATGCCACTCCTTCTTCTCTTTTATATAGCTAACTGACCAAAATCTTAACTACATAATTGTCTGCTTGTTTGCTATGCCTGCCTCTTTCAGGAGACTAGAAGGTAGATTAGATTAGATTTAGGGCCAGTGCTATGAACACTACAATAAATACATCATTCAGGAGAGAGCCTAACATAAACATACACATTTTTTTTGAGGCGAAATTCACACAACATAAAATTGAGCATTTTAAAGTGAACAATTCAGTGGCGTTTAGTGCATTCACAGTGTTGTACAACCAACACTTGTATCTAGTTCCAAAACATTTTCAGCACCTCCAAAATGAAATCTCATACCCATTTAGTACTTACTCCCCAGTTCCCCCTCTGCCCTAGCCCCTGGCAACCACCAATTTGCATTCTCTTGCTAACAATTTACCTATTCTTGATAGTTTATATAAATGGAATCATACAATATGGGACCCCTTGTGTCAGGCTTCTTTCACTTAGTGTAATGGTTTCAGGGTTCATCCATGTTGTAGCATGTATCAGTATTTCATTCCTATAACATTTCACTATTATATATTAGTCTGTAGTTTTTTCTTGTGTCTTCATCTGGCTTTGGTATCAGGGAAAGACTGGCTTCATAGGATGAGATAGTAAGTGTTCCTTCCTCTTCTATTTTTTGGAAGAGTTTGAGAAGTATTGGCATAAATTCTTCTTTAAATGTTTGGTGGAATTTGCCAGTGAGGCCATCTGGTCCTGGACTTTTTTTCTTTGTTGGGAGGTTGGTTTTCTGTTTTTTGTTTTTTGGTTTTTTACTGATTCAATCCCCATTACTTGTTATGTCTTTTGAGATTTTCTATTTCTTCTTAAGTCAGTTTTGATAATTTGTGTATTTCTAGGAATTTCTCCATTTCATCTGCATTACTAAATTTTTGGCACATAATTCTTCATATTATTCTTTTATAATCGTTATTTCTGTAAGTTTGTTAGCAATGTCTTCACTTCCATTGCTGATTTTAGTTATTTATGTATTCTCTCTTTCTCTTAGCCAGCCTAGCTAAAAGTCTGTCAATTTTGTTGATCTTTTCAAATTTGATGAAATATATGAATCTACAAATCTAAGAAGCTCAATGAACTCCAAGAATTATAAACACAAAAAATATACATTGAGACACAGTAGGGTCTCACAGTTTAGCATGAAGGCTTTCATTTTCTCAGGGTGTCACCTCAGGTCTTGTGTCTCTGAGCCCAGAGCCAATCTGGTTCATCTTCTGCAGAGGGCAAAGCTCTTCTACTGGGGAGGAGGAGTGGGGTGACTGCCAGGCTTCTCAGGGTAGGGAAAGGTATTTAGAGATCTAGGTGATCCTCTTAAAAGACATCACCAATCGTCCCACTTTCATTTCCAATTAGCACTGCAGATTTCAGTGATGCCTCCCATTCTATGCCTTTCTGGAGTTCTGACAAGGAACCGACTGCTTCCTGACTTTTACCCTTGCAGGAGTTGGTTCCAATCACCACTTTCTGTAACTTTCCAAAATGATCATTTTTCTTTTCTGCTTTAATATCCACTTCCATTCTCCTTCTGGATTTAGTTTTTGCTCCTTTTTAATATATTAGTGGTTTTAAGAAGGACCAGAGATAAACTCATATCTCATTTAATCTTTATATCTATCTGAAATTGATATTATTCCCATTTTATAGATGAGGAAACTGAGGTTCAGAGAGTTTAGGAAACTTGTAAAAGGCCACAAAGATAGTAAGTGGTGATCTTTATACTACCTTATATAGCTTTACTAAGCATAAGTAGTCACAACTACTCCAATGTTACCTGGCTTCAGCAAGTGTTCTAAAACAAGTTTTTTTTATAGAGTTCCCTCTGTTCCCTATGGCATAAATCAAGAAGTTCATTTTCCTGGTACTCGTACCCCAAGACTAGACAGGTTCATTATTGTAACCTTTACTCATATTCAATGTTCCTAGAGACACAGGAATCTGTGTTAGGCAATTACTAGCAAAGGTTCAAGAAGCAGTAAAGAGGAAATCAAGTGGTAGTGATAGTGGCTGAGAGAGATTTGGATAGTTGTGCAGGAAGGAAGAGTGGATTTGCTTCTAGGTGGGCAAGGCAACAGTGACTCAAGTCTAGCCTACCAGAGCCCAGAGAGAGAACAGTTGATGATTTACTACTCCATTGCACAAAATAGCTAACACCAAAGAGTCCTCTGGGAAGAGGAACAGGCCAGTTATGAGTTTATTTCCTCTCAGTTCCAAACAGAGCCTTCTTTGCCTGCACTGCAATATTAGAGCTGACTCTTTTAAATACCTCTGCTTGGTCAGCTGGCACGATACCAAGCTTTGTCAGTAGAGGGTGCTAAAGGAGGAAGGGCTTCTCTTCTCTGGTTCTGGTGTGCTCTTCTCAGCAGGTCCTTGCAGCGTGAATGGCTTCTCCAGCACCTGGCTCCTGCATCACCAGTCAGTTCTCTAGCACTTGGCCCCATCACACAATGGTCAGCAGCATCTCCCTAGCACCTTAGAGGGAGAATTTCCGACAGGTGTTGCAGAGTGGGTTTCCACCCGGACAATCCCCAGTGACTTCTCTGCTACCCTGAGAGCCATGCACGTTTCCTCTCCAGAGTCTGGATCTCAGTCTTGGGTTGGGGTGGTGGGCTCTTTGGACACGCTCTCTCAGCCCTAGGGGTAGTGGACTCTCCTTATATCTGTTATTTATTGCTGTTTTTTCAGTTGGTTTTTTTTTTTTTTTTTTTTAGCATTCTCTTTATTTTTCACTAGGCAGTCCCTCACTACTCCAATCCTGTTATAATTAATGATTATATTAAACTTGTCATGTTCAAATTACATTGTGGTTTTTCTCTCCTGATTAGACTTTGGCACAGGGAATCTTTGGTCTCTGTGACCTTTATGATATTTTTCCAATAGAAATTTTTGGTATAATGAACTGATGTAAAATTTTAAAAATTAACCTCTGTGGGTAAATGTTTATATATGAGGGAAAGATTAAAAAAAAGAATTTCTAGTAAGTATATTATATTCAACAACCAAGAAATATCTTGCATACCTATTATGCAAAAAGACATAAAGGCATACTGTTAATTTTGGACTTGAAAGATCTTTCAACACAGGGATGGCAAAAGCATTTCATCTTTAATGTCAACTCTGATGAACTATAATGGCTATCTGGGTTGAGAAGGATTTTAAGGCCAGAAAACAATGATCAATTTATGATATCTGCCACAGGTAAAAGAAAAGTGGTGGAAAAGCATGGTTATGTGTCAGCTGTTACCTGACCAGTTTTACAGATTAGTAAACTGAGGCATAGAGATTTAAATGACTTGGTCAAAGCAAAGCTATATAACATAAAAGCTGTGGCTAACTCCTTATTTATGATTTCCAGTGCACTGCTCTTTACCTGTTGCTGCTCCAAGTGATGATGGAGTTTTGAGCAGGCCAAGTAAGAAGCACGAACAAGCTAAAGATGAGGCTGGTTACCCTTAAATCACTTTTAGGATCTGTGGTGCATATCTGGGAAGTCAGATTTATTGCCCACCATAGTAATAAATAGATCTGAAATAAAATGAACTTACAGAGTTTTCTAACTCTAGAAACAGGACGGCATTGAGTGTCATTAAATTAAGAAACCCCAATGCTTTACCATTTACTTAAAGAGATGTCATATGTTAATTTGGTTTTCAGACAGATTTTAAAAACGTACTCACCATCAAAAGGGAATAGCACAGAAATTGCACCTAAGCCTAGTACATGTAAACATTAACTATACAAGTAAATATGTCTAAAAATAATATTTTCTTTTTTTAATTCACCAAAAAGAAATTTTATTTGCAGTTGACTGATGGGGAGGATGATAGCTAGTAATAGTTTGGACTTCGGATTGTAGAGAAAATATTTTCCTGGAAAATACTGTATGTCCACTTCAGATAGATCCTATGGAAATTCGAATTCAGCCCATTTAAGAGTATAACTTCTGCAAGGCCGACGAGATGTAGCTCTCCAGTTCTTGTACCTGGAAGGCTGTTATCCACCACAGGAGCACACAAGAGTGCCCTTAAGCAGCTCAATCCCACCTAGAATCTAATCAAAGGCAACCCAAGTTTGAATTTTCCTGCTAGACTACAGAATAAGGAGATTTTTGAAGTGCTTTTCTCACCTAGGGATACAGCAAAAGTGCAATTAAAAAAGGCAAAAGGAGAAACTCTTGTCTCTTAAGTCAAACATTCAGTTTATTAGTTGCCAGAACCCAATGACCTTTTGTTGGTATTTATTAAGCAGAAGCAATTTTGAGAACGTTTTCTCTTTTAACTTAGGAACTGCTTCTCTATATTTGCCTGTTTATTGAAAAGTTTTACCTGCACATCAGGCAATTAATTATATGCCACGTGATTGGAGGTCACCCTTGAAATGTTGATTTCTGAAGAAACAAAAAAAGCTAATTAGTTAAAGGATACATGAGAGAAGCTAGAAACTTCTGCTTTATCAATAGAACCAAAATTCGTAACTCAAGAGAGACTAGAGTCCTAGAATTCACTCATTACTTTGTTGAACTCACTCCTGAACACATTCCATTGGTTACAAGGTGGGCCTGGCAAAAACACTGACCGACTTGGAATTTTATTATTCACGTTATTTTAGAAATAATTAATTTGTACATATTTCCTCAACCTTTAAACATTCGTAAATTATTAAAGAGCAAATAACAATTTAATCAAGGACTCAGCTCTCCTTTATAATTTATTCCACCAGCACTTACTAGTAATCCTAATCACAACTCTGCAAAGTTTCATAATTTCAAAGATCAAAGAGGTTAGGTACTTAGTTTAGTAACAGAAGATGTGGAACAAGAGTCCAATGTCCCTGCATATGAACTTCACTCTACTGAGATACATTTCTTTTTTTCTTTTTTAAAAATATTTATTTATTTGGTTGCACCAGGTCTTAGTTGCAGCAGGCAGCCTCCTTAGTTGAGACTTGCCAGCTCCTTAGTTGCAGCACACAGGCTCCTTAGTTGCGGCATGCGAACTCTTAGTTGCAGCATGCATGTGGGATCTAGTTCCCTGACCAGGGATTGAACCCGGAACCCCTGCACTGGGAGCACGGAGGCTTATCCACTGCACCACCAGGGAAGTCCCTGAGATGCATTTCTTAGAAATAAATTTCAATTCTCCTTTTTTATTGTGTATTTTAAATGATTCCATTCCCAGCCAAAATAGAAAACTACTCTGGCTCTAATATTCATTTCCATTCTACTTTTGACGAGACAAGTCACAAGTAACATTTACTACCAGATACACTCTACTGTGTTTTATGGATGTAAAGCTCAGGAATCAGTGTTATAATTTTTCTACCTAAAGAAAAATCCAAATCAATAAACCACATTGTAGTTTAATTCAAATAGTATTGAGGCCAATACCGCATTCAGAAGAACCTGTTAATGAGTGTTACTCTGCTTGTTAAATGGATCACCAAGTGATTACAGGAGAAAATGCACAAACAGTAGAAAAAAAAATTTAAACAATGGAACATCTGCCATCTTGTGGTAAGAAGGAGGAAATGCAGCTACTGTTGAGTAGCTTCTAAATACTGTAACACTTCTGAGCATTTATTTCTTCACATGAACATTGCTATGCATGTAAAAAGCCAATAACAATTTAATAGTTTCATTTTTTCCATAATCCATTCACAACCATTTTGCTTGACAGATTATCCACGAGTAGATTGCAAGGGCACTGAGATCCCCTTAAATTTGCCAAACGTTAATAGCTCCCTTCCTAAAACCAGTTGTCAAAAGATTGCTTCTCTATCCACCATGGCCTAGTAGTTTTGATGCTAGTAGGCATCGAACTGCAACAGAAGGCTCAAAAGCAATTCATCTGATGTCTAAAAAACACGTGAAGATTTGACTTCCCTCACAATTCTGGCCCCATCTATCTCCCTTTACCTGACATAACAACAACAGTAGTAGTTAACACTTGCTGAGCATTAACTGTGTATCGACTAAACCCTTACAACAACCTTAATGAGGTGAGGACTATTATCATCTTCCTCATTTTAAATTAAGAAGCAATTGAGGCACAGATAAGTTAGTAACTTGCACAAGATTGTGGAGAAGAAAAAAGGATCTTTAAGCTGCTGAAACTTATTACATGTGATAGCATACAAATTGAAGTTTTCACTTAAAACCTTGAAATCCATGTCCTTTATACCACAATATAAATAAGAAATGCTATGAACCCCAGGTATAAGAGAAGCTTCAGTAGTAATTTTACTGAAGCCACAGAAACCAGAAGATGCAGGTAAATTACTTCAATGTAAGGACTTCAAAGAATCTCCTATTGACAGAATGCTAGTAGGTTTGGTAATTATACAACTACCTTATAGTACCAATGGGATTTGGAAGCTTTCACCCATGTCACAAGGAAAATGAGAAAATTGAGAACACAGCAACATCTTCATTAACTTAGTTAAAGGACTGGCCCCCACCCCCTTGCTGAATTGAGGTGTTTGTTTTAAAGTGCCATTTTTTAAGAATGAAATGATAGTGATGGTTGATAGCTACTATACCCTCATCAGGACCACATGATTCTTCCAGATGACTTACATACCTTATTTTTTGTGTTAGGCTTTTAGCCACATGGCAAAATCTTCGTTCTCCTGGGAAGAAATGAAACTAAGATAGTCACTAATGTCCCAGCAACACTGAACTGCATGAATCTGCAAGTCATTGCAAAAGATAATTTGAGAAAAGGAAAAGAAAGCTGTAAGGTTGTATAAAATTTCCATCCCTTTGACCAGAAATGATCTGTTCATATTTTTTAGTTAATTAAAAATTTACACATTAAAAAAACTGAATAAAAACCCCATGATAACCTCAATAGATGCAGAAAAAAACTTCTGATAAAATTCAACATCCATTTATGATAAAAATTCTTCAGAAAGTGGGCATAGAGGGGACATACCTCAACATAATAAAGGCCACATATGACAAACCCACAGCTAGCATCATACTCAATGGTGAAAAAGCTGAAAGCATTTCCTCTAAGATCAGGAACAAGACAAGCATGCCCACTCTCACCACTTTTATTCAACACAGTTTTGGAAGTCCTAACCACAACAGAGAAGAAAAGGAGTCCAAATTGGAAAAGAAGTAAAACTGCCACTGTTTGCAGATGACATGATACTATACATAGAAAATCCTAAAGACGCCACCAGAAAACTACTAGAGTTCATCAATGAATTTGGTAAAGTTGCTGGACAGGAAATTAATATACAGAAATCTGTTGCATTTCTATACACTAACAATGAAATATTAGAAGGAGAAGTTAAGGAAATAATCCCATTTACTATTGCATCAAAAAGAATCAAATACCTAGGAATAAACCTACCTAAGGAGGCAAAAGACCTGTAGTCTGAAAATTATAAGACACTGATGAAAGAAATTGAAGACGACACAAACAGATGGAAAGATATACCATGCTCTTGGATTGGAAGAATCAATATTGTTAAAATGCCCATACTACCCAAGGCAATCTACAGATTCAATTCAATCTCTATCAAATTACCATTGGCATTTTTCACAGAACTAGAACAAATAACTTTAAATTTTGTATGGAAACACTAAAGACCCCAAATAGCCAAAACAATGTTGAGAAAGAAGAATGGAGCCAGAGGAGTCAGGCTCCCTGACTTCAGACTATACTACAAAGCTACAGTAATCAAAACAGTATGGTACTGGCACAAAAACATATAGACCAATAGAACTGGATAGAAAGCTCAGAATAAAACTCACGTACTTATGGTCAATTAATCTAGGACAAAGGAGATAAGAATATACAATGGAGAAAAGACAGTCTCTTCAGTAAGTGATGGCGGGAAAACTGGACAGCTACATGTAAGAAAATGAAATTACAACAGTCTCTAACACCATATACAAAAATAAACCCAAAATGGATTAAATACCTAAATGTAAGATCGGATACTATAAAACTTCTAGAGGAAAACATAGGCAGAACACTCTTTGACATAAATTGCAGCAGTATCATTTTGAATCTGCCTTCTAGAATAATGGAAACAAAAACAAATGGGACCTAAATAAACTTAAAAGCTTTTGCACAGCAAAGGAAACCATAAACAAAACAAAAAGACAACCTATGGACTGGGAGAAAATATTTGCAAATGATAGTACTGACAAGGGATTAATTTCTGAAATATATAAACAGCTGATACAGCTCAACATCAAGAAAACAAACAACCCAATCAAAAAATGGGCAGAAAATCTAGATAGACATTTCTCCAAAGACATAGAGATAGCCAACAGGCACATGAAAAAATGCTCAACATCACTAATTATTAGAGAATGCAAATCAAAACTACAATGAGGTATCACCTCACACCCATCAGAATGGCCATCCTTAAAAGTCTACAAATAACAAACGCTGGAGTGGGTGTAGAGAAAAGGGAACACTCCTACACTGTTGGTGGGTATGTAAATTGGTACAGCCACTATGGAGAACAGTATGGAGGTTCCTTAAAAAACTAAAAATAGTTACCATATGATCCTGCAATCCCACTCCTGGGCATATATCCGGAGAAAACTCTAATTCAAAAAGATACATGCACCCCAATGTTCACTGCAGCACTATTTACAATAGCAAAGACATGGAAGTAACTGAAATATCCATCAACAGATGAATGGATAAAGAAGATGTGGTACATATATACAATGGAATATTACTCAACCATAAAAAAGAATGAAATAATTCTGTCTGCAGTGGCATGGATGGACCTAGAGATTATCATACTAAGTGAAGTCAGACTGAGAAAGACAAATATCATATGATACTTACAAGTGGAATCTTAAAAAAAAAATACAAATGAACTTATTTACAAAACAGAAACACTCACAGAGATAGACGATAAATTTATGGTTACCAACGGGGATAGTGGGGAATTAGGAGTTTGGGATTAACGTATACACATTACTATATATAAAATAGATAAACACGGTCCTACTGTACAGCACAGGGTACTATATTCAATATTATCTAATAACCTATAATGGAAAAGAATCTGGAAAAGGATATATATGTATATCTGAATCACTTTGCTGTACACCTGAAACTAACACATTGTAAATCCACTATACTCCAATAAAAATTTTTTTTAAAATTTGTATATTCATAGTCCAGCATTCAAATCCCCATGAAAGCAGCCAATGCTTCAATGCTACCAGTTTCATGATCACCTTTCCTAGGTATTTGTATGATCAAGTAATTTTGTCTATTGTTTTCATTTTACACAAAAGGTATGTCACATGTCCCAGGTCTTCCTCTTTTCACTTAATGATGCGTCTTGAAGGTATTTCCATATATACAGTACATAGTTCTCATTCTTGTTAGTTATAGCTGTATAGTATTCTTTCTTAAGTGTCATTCAACGCATCCTATATTGAACATTTAGGCCATTTTAATCTTTTATTACTTTAAGCAGTGTTTCATAATGAAGACTTCTGAAAGTCATATTGCACATAAAGTATATTAAATTTTCCAAAATGGCATTTTAAATCAGATTATTTGATTCTGATACAGAGTGTCAAATTAAGCTCAAGAGGTTATACTGACTTACTTACACAACCTACTGCAAAACACAACTTCCTTAAACTCTTGCCAACAGTTGTTCTTTATAACATGATAGGTTTAAAAAATTAGGTTAAAAAATTTAAAAGTATCTTCATAGCTTTTAACTTGCATTTCCTAAATTAAGGTTAAAAATCTTTTCATACTTAAGAATTATTTGCATTTTTTCCCAGTTAACTCTCCACATCCTTCATGCCTTAAAAAAACCTTTATCTTTAGATATTAGCCTCTTGAACTGTGACAAGTTGCAATTCTGCACACTGCCCGCCCCATTTGTCATTTTTCTCAATTAGAAGTTGCTAGTCTACAGAATCTTTTAAATATCAATTTCGTTTACAGTTTGGGTTCAGTGTCATACTTAGAAAGGCCTAGTACTTTCTCAAAAAGTCCCTTATGGTTTCTAGTACTTAGTTTCATTTTCCCTTTCCAACTAATCTGATTCTTCTGATGGAGGGCATAAAACTTTTTTCCCATTTGGCTACCCATTATCCCAATACCACTTAAAGAATAATCTCTCTTCCCTCATCAACTTGAAATATTTTTATCCAATATTAATTTCCAAATGTATTAGGGTATTTATACATCCTGTATTATGATCTTTTTCACTATACACCAGAACCGTAGCCTCTTTACACTTTTATTTCTAGAAATTTTTGTTATTGCTCTTGTAAATGGGATCTTCCTTTTTCCAACAGATCTTCTGGTTGTTGTTCAGATATATTAACAGTTGCTGGTTTCTGTGTATTAATGTTGTACCCAGTCACCTGGCTGAACTTGCTTGTTTCATACTGTTCTTTTGAGGCTTCAGTTTTATATAAATGCTTCTATTTGTAAACAGGAAAACAAAACCTAAATGTGACCAAGCAGGCTCACCTCAGTACTGAAACGAATTTTTGGTATACCCTTGTAATCGAACATTAATACAGAGCAGTTAAAATGAGCTGCCCTTGTTAAACAGGGTTAGATAATTAAAATGTAAAGAAGCAAGTTACAGAAGTGTACACATGCAATGCCATGTTTCGCAAACACTAAATGCGTGTCACTATTTCACTAATGAAAGACTGAATTCCATAATTCCTAATGTCATAAGGGTTTATTTTATATGCTGACAGATATGCAGCAAGAGTGAAAACATGGATCAGATATGGTTACTTCTGAAGAGTGGGAGGGAAATTAAATGGCAAAGTGATAAGGAGGGCTTCTACTTCTTCTGTGTAATTTATTTAAAGAAAAAAAAAAGCTTGAACCAAATACCGCTAAAGTGAAACATCTGTTAAATACAGGTGGGAGAACGGCTGTCCATTACAAAAGTCCAGGTGCTTTTGTGAATGTCTGAAGTATTTCTTAACAACACAGGCTTTTAGAGAAACATTTTTGACTGACCTGTTGTCTAGCATTCTATAATTTTTATCTCAAAATAATCAATTTGGGCTTTGTGAAAAGAGAGATTTCACTGATTTTGGCAAGTTTCTGAGATGTTTTACTTTCTCCTTTGCATATTTTAGTAGTAGAAATTACCCCATTTGTCTGCTTTCTACTGCTAGAATGTAAGCTATAGGAGCAGGCATTTTCCCCTTTATGTTCAGATGCATACTCAAAGCCTTAATGGGTAGACACTCAATAAATTGAACGATAAATGACTTTTACGTGTTGATTTCCTTGATTTGGAAACCTGGGTGTAACTGTGGAACCTGGATACCATGTAAATGCAGTACAAGAACCAGGTTTTGTCTAAACAGCAGGTTTTATTTTAGCCTTAATATAAACACAGGAAAGTTCTGGTAAAACACAACCATACAATTTCTTGTCTACTTGGTATATAGTGGGGATTGGCAAGAGTCACATATAGCTCAGTATGGAAGCTATAGTTTCCTTTTCTGATTATGGATTTCTTCTTTTAACTCAGTATCTCCATTTCCAGTTTTTGAGAATCTTTGGTTCAGCTCAAAGATAATTCCTATATCTCAATTGCATAGCTTGTATCATTAATTTCAGAGATAAATTATGATAATGAGATATCAATCGTCACCAACATTGACTGGTTAATCTATAGAGAACAAGACTGTAGCACTCCTATTACATTAAGAAATAATAATTACTGTAAATACAGTAATTTCCTGAAGAAATAGTTTATGGATGTCTTTGAAGTTGCAAATCAGTATCTTCCACCTCTAGTGTATTCTATTTCTACAGAAACAGTCATGTCATTAGCCTATGAAAAAAGACTCCATGATGTAATAAACAGACAAAAGACAATCCAAGTACAATTTTTTAATAAAGATAATTACAAAAGATGGAAAAATCAGCTCAGAAAGGCCAATTACTTCTTTAATAGAGCAGTTTTTTGACATAATAACACATCAGTTTTAAATACTATCACATAAAGCATGGTGGAGAAAAGAAATTTTGCTTCGTAATTAGAAAACTCACAATAAAACTTGCCAAGAAAAACAAAACCAAAAAAGCCATTTTGAAAATAAATACAGTCCATGCCAAAGTAGTATAAAATGAAGCCAGAAGTCTTCAAAAAGAAAACATTTTTCTTCCCAATATTTTCTCACTGAAAGTGATGAGACTCTCAAATTCAAGGGTTGCTGAGCTGCTCTGATTTGGCTCTGTTAAAAGAGGTAACATGAAATATTAAAAACAGCACAATCACCATTTAATGCACCGACCAATGGATCAGTCTTCAGTGAGTCCTCATTCTGGGCTCATACCAAGAAACACGCTAAGCTGACAGTGCCTTGAGTGTTTTTGGAGTACTGACTGCCTTGATCTTTCTGGGGGTTTTACAATCTATTCCAAGTCATCCTATGAAGGCTAGCACAAAATTATGTGTGGCTAAGCATTTACATGCTTTCCAACAATAAAAACCTCAACTACGGTTTTTTAAAAAATTATGTACGGTTTAAAAGAAAAATTATGTTATGCTAGCCCAGTGCTTCTTAAATTTACCTGTCTCACAACACTAAAAAATCATGTATACAGAAATAAGAGCACCATGAAAGATCACGAGTGCCTACATAAAAGTTAATAGCGGGCTTCCCTGGTGGCACAGTGGTTAAGAATCCACCTGCCAATGCAGGGGACACGGGTTTGAGCCCTGGTCCTGGAAGATACCATATGCCATGGAGCAACTAAGCCTGTGCACCACGACTACTGAGCCTGTGCTCTAGAGCCCACGAGCCACAACTACTGAGCCCGTGTGCCTAGAGCCTGTGCTCCACAACAAGAGAAGCCACTGCAATGAGAAGCCTGCGCACCGCAACGAAGGGTAGCCCCCACTCGCCCCAACTAGAGAAAGCCCGCACGCAGCAATGAAGACCCAACGCAGCCAAAAATAAATAAATTAAATAAATTAAAAACACAAAAGTTAATAGCAAAACAAGGCTCAGCTAAGTTATGTTCAAGAATATAAATTGGGGCTTCCCTGGTGGTGCAGTGGTTGAGAATCTGCCTGCCAATGCAGGGGACACGGGTTCGAGCCCTGGTCTGGGAAGATCCCACATGCCGCGGAGCAACTGGGCCCGTGAGCCACAACTACTGAGCCTGCGCGTCTGGAGCCTGTGCTCCGCAACAAGAGAGGCCGCGATAGTGAGAGGCCCGTGCACCGCGATGAAGAGTGGCCCCCACTTGCCGCAACTAGAGAAAGCCCTCGCACAGAAACGAAGACCCGACACAGCCATAAATAAAAAATAAATAAATAATTTTAAAAATAATAATAATAAAACAAGGAGAATCAAACATTTTAAAAAAAAAAGAATATAAATTGATCTATATTCAGTTACAATACTTATTATTACCAGTCTTTGTAATTTTTTAAAAGCAAGCTACGTAAATGAAAAATGAGAAAGTAGATGACATATAAACTAACAGTTAAGATACATATATTGTCTTATGCACCATTACAGACTAAAATTCAGAGCATCTCATAACAACTTACTGATAATCCAGGTTCAGTTCAGTACTTCTCAAAAGAATACATGTACACCCACCCCAACCCCAGTATGTGCTCATTATTTTTATAGTATATGAAAATTACTAGATAAAGAATATAGTTTACCCTTTGGTATCTGTTTTTTCACCACTATTGTCCTTGGATTTATCTTCTTCTTTAACATCTAAAAACAAAAATTGGGAAGAGATTAACACCTACTTTGAAATATAAAGTGTATACATTTTATTTTAAAATATATCTTACTTAAAATATAAAAAACTGCCATATACAATCTTACTATTCATGAAATCAGTAACTAAATAAGCTTTGTGTTAGGTGCTGTACTAAATGACAGAGGTTCAAGGTGTCAGTATAACACTGTAGTCCTGCCTTTGGGAAGTTTTCTTCTATGGGATCACAGCACTACAGCCAGGATATGTGCTGTGAAGAAGTCCAGCCTACAGATGTGAGCACAGCACTGTGGGAGATTAGGAAAGGCTGTGATGAAGAAGTGACGTCTGAGAGACATTCTGAAGAACAAATAGGTTTTGGGTGGGAAACGGGGAGAAGTATCTTGAACAGAGGGAAAGCTTAAAAGGACTTTGAGGCAAGAAGGAATTAGGTTGGAAGGAAGAACTGAAAGACCAATGTGGCTGGAGTACTGTGAGAAGGGGACAGAATTAGATGAGGCCAGAGACAAAACAGAAGCTAAATTCTACTGCTTACATAACCATTAGTTTTTAACCCTCACTAAGTAAGTACCAAAACTTTACTATTTAAAAAAAAATTAATGAAACAGGAGGAGCAACACTACCTATTCAAGATCACTGAAACAAATCAGCCCAAATGTACTAAATTTTTTCTTTAGATAAGCAAATGAACCAAAGTTGTGAGGCACTGATTATAATACAAACACATGGCAATATGGTCACTATGACATTTGTTTAGGCTTCTGGCTTAATTTAGGATGCGCAAACTTAAATAATTCAAAGTGCCAAATGGGATAGGGGGAGGGAGGTACAGAAAAGAAACATTCCTAACTTCAGGTTTTGAACTACAGATTTTTAAAAATGTTTTCTATGGTAATATTTCTTTTATCTGTAGGCTGCAAGATTTTAACAAATCCAAGACCCTATAAAAGAAGAATTTCATTACCAAATTTCATCACCGTATCAGTAACAAAAGTATTTAGGAACTACTATGAGATTAATCCACTACCAGGCCATTAAGCCAGATCAAAAAGTACTCTCATTTTTAGCTTAAATAGCAATGAAAGATAAGCACCATAGTGCACCCACTTTCCCGTTTGGAAGAAAAAGCATAGAAAAGATAAAGATTTAAAAACAGGAAGAAACACCAAAAAGGAAAACAAACAAACAAACAAACAGAAAAACCAGACAAGACAAATTGACAGTAAGAGAAAAAAATACTAGAAAAATCCTACAACTAAAGCTAAGTCCTTCTTACCTCCATCACAGCTGGAATTTCTGGATGTCAATCAGTACACAAGAGCAGACTGGAGCCATCATTGTAATACATTGGGAAGTTAAAATTATAAAACGGTAGATAGAGAACAGTAGCGTATAGAGGAGTCAATCCACGAACAAGAACAGAACTAGATGTGTCAGACATGCTACGGATTCCTAACTCTCTAGTAAAAAAGAACACAAGAGCCAGCTTACTCACATAACTTCAATATGATAGGAAAAGGATGATGGACCAGTATCTCTGAATCAGTTTTCCACAAGCTACAGGGTCAAAATTAACAGGTCAACTAAAACCTGTGCTCATCACCTTTACTTGCATATAGGTATCAGGTATCCATCAGGAAATGCACCAAGTGCAAGAATACAGATATTTAGCATATTGCATTCTCTAGCCATGAGCAGCTCAATCTAGCAGAGAGATATATAAAGTCCCTAATGAGGTGCTATAATACAATGTGTTAAATAAAATAAAATGACCCAGGTATGTGTAAGTGCTCTGAAAACTCAGATAAAAGTAACACATTCTGGTAGCAAATTCAATGCCCTAAAGCATCTATTTTCTCAACAGATAAACTGACACAGCATTTTTAAAATTAAGACAGCAGAATGTATTATCTCCTCCCAACCCAGCTCCCAAGTCCCTTCCCATCTTTCTGCAGCTTTTATGTTTCCTTCATATAATTTCTGAACAAAGTCTATTCTCTGAGCCTTTTCAAAATAGTGAAACTAGTCTAAGGATAGATAATGTGACTCTTTGTCGTTTTATTCCCATCAAATAAACTTACAGGTAGTTACAAATTATCTTAGAATTTCAGCTCTGCTCACAGGCTACATATGGATCTATAACCACTTTGTCCTCTCTCTTACCCAATCTATATCATAGTGCAATGTTCACTATTTTAAGCCTATGTCGTCAAGAAGAGAGAGTTTCCTGTAATATAAAAACAAATGTGACTAATAACATTCAGAGAGCTCTAATTAAAAGAGCTTACTTACATGGGGGAAGAAAAAAAGTCACCTACTTAGCACACTCACCCCCTCCAATACTTGTGTAATTGACTTCAGGATCTCATAAAAATTGCAGTATAGCTCACTTTCGAAAACTTACAATTAAAACATTAATCAAAAAATAAATCTGACCTGTTTTTTTGTCCTCCGCTTCCTTCTTGTCTTCTTCAATTCTAGCTTTCTTTGCTCCTTTCTTATGATCAGCCACATTTCTACGACCTCCCTCTCCTTCGTCCTCAGAATCTGAGAATTCTTCATCACAAGCTATCCGTTTGTCTGATGCTCGAACTGATACATTAAAGATTTTTAATAAAAGTTTTGACAAAAGCAGTCACAGGTTTTACAATTGTTAAGTGCACCCCTCTACAAAAGAACTAGCCAGTCACCGCATTTAAAAGTAAGGATAACAGATTTTAAGATTAGAACTGAATGCATGGCTTGCTAAATACTGAAAATTTAGCTTTAATCTAGGAAGAAATAATTCAAAGAAACATGAAAAACATCTGCAGATCTCATTAAAAAAACAAACAACTTTGGAGGAAAAAAAACTGTTTTCCTGATAGGTGGTGGCAATGATGTCTTCAAATAAAAAGTAATCTTTTATTTCAGAGCTGAGAGGAGAAGTAGAGAAAATAAAAAATATCATTAACACCAAGCATGTTAGAATGTCTATACCATGATAGCATACCATTATGCTATAAACCTACGAATCATATCAAGTGGAATTAGACTGTAGAATCAAACAGAAGGTGCTTAATGTTATTCAACTCACTCTACATAAGTGGTTAATTTGTGGAAACTTCTGATCATATATGTAGTCAAATAAACTGAAATGGCTGATACTCCAATCAAGCTTTGAGACGTAGGAAATTAAATCCACGTAAGATTAAAAAAATGGTAAAAATAAAGACAGTAATGATAGTGTGCTCATGAACAGGGGTCCCCAACGCCCCGGACCATGGACCGGTACCAGTCTGCAGCCTGTCAGGAACCAGGCCCCACAACAGGGGGTGAGCAGCGGGCGAGTGAATCAGCGAAGCTTCATCTGTCGCTCCCCATCGCCTTCATTACCGCCTGAACCGTCCCCCACCCCCAGTCCGTGGAAAAACTGTCTTCCACGAAACCAGTCCCTGCTGCCAAAAAGGTTGGGGACCGCTGCTCATGAAAACATGTGAAGTTCCTGGGCCACCAAAACCTTCAGTTTATAATGTTCTTTTAATAAACCAGAAAAATGTAACAGAATACACATCAAGGGACTATCTTACTAGAAATTCTCTTGTCTGGATCTTCTCCGTCTTCATCTCCACTGTCTTCATGAACTGCATCTTCCGGAATAGCTTGCATTTGGACGCCAGGTGCATGTGGCAACATGCGTAAATTTTCAAATAAACGCTGTCTAAATTACAACATGCACAGTTATTAGAAAAAATTATTTTCTTTCAAGTTCCTTTTAAATGTAAGAGGAAACATTATGCAAAAAAATTGCATCTTTTATCTAGCTTAACCTATGAATTAAAATAGTAACATTTACTGAGCACTGATACTTTACATATTATTAACCCATTTAATCTTCAAAATTTACAAGGTAGATACTATTTCATCCCCCATTTCAAGGATGAGGAAATATAAGCACAAAGGCAAATTAACTTGCCAAAAGTCACAGAGCTAGTATGTGGTAAAGAGAGCACACAAACCCAGGTCTGTGTACTACACATGTCTCTCTAAACACTCCATTCTTAGATAAAGCTTTATCAAAATGTTTCAATGAAAATAAATTTCACTTTCATGTAAAAGTAAGAAAATATAAAATTTATAGTGCCCCTTTCAATTGAAAAATCCATTTTAACTAATAGAAAATGGAAATATTTTTGAGCTATGAATCCCATACATTTTCCATTATTTTATAAAATTAATCAATAACCTTAAGGTTTCAAATACTTTTGACAAAGGAAATACCTATGTATAAAGCTAAAATGACCTACTGCATTTGGCCCTCTAAAAACTCCTAACGCTGTATCAAGATGAAATGTTTATCAAATCAATTCAATGATGTCTTACTTTATCTTTTCCATATATTCTGGAGTGTTCTGGTTTGTCATGTTTGAAGGACTAATATGCAGTTTGAAGTCTGGTCCAAAATACTCAAAGTAATCATTATATGGCAATTCTATCAAAAACAATGAAATAAAGTTACATATTAAAAGCTCAATTTTCACACAAATCCATGCACAAAAATCCAGATGCAAGTTGTGAAATATTTCCAGAGAAAATGTTTAAAAGTGAATGCAGGGGCTTCCCTGGTGGCGCAGTGGTTGAGAATCTGCCTGCCAATGCAGGGGACACGGGTTCGAGCCCTGGTCTGGGAAGATCCCACATGCCGCGGAGCGGCTGGGCCCGTGAGCCACAACTACTGAGCCTGCGCGTCTGGAGCCTGTGCTCCGCAACAAGAGAGGCCACGATAGTGAGAGGCCCGCGCACCGCGATGAAGAGCGGCCCCCACTTGCCGCAACTAGAGAAAGCCCTCGCACAGAAACGAAGACCCAACACAGCCATAAATAAACAAATAAATAAGTAAATAAACCCAAAGTTTAAAAAAAAAAAAAAAAAGTGAATGCAAAATGAATTCATTAACTGACTGCTCTCCTATTTACATGGTTTTGGAATCAACTGTAATCACCTAAACGTCTTTTTCTATGAACTGACAGTTCATCCAATAAAGACATCAAAATAAGAACACTTACCATTGGGAATCTCACAATCAAGGGCAACAGCAGTCTCATATGTCCAACATCGAGCAACATTGCGGATTGTGTATCCACCTCCCCCAAGCATCAGTAATGGTAAATTGAAAGTTTTTACGACTTCTACACATTTAGCATGACCTAAAACAAAGAAAATTTGGGTAAATACATTTACACATTGTAACAGTTGGAAAAATAAATTTTAAAAAGATAATACAAACAATACTCAACCAAAATGGCTTTTAATATGTGAAAATTTCTAGTTTAAAACTTCTATCAAACACCTTTTATGCAATGATATACAAAACACAGTAAGACATAACTGGCTATGTTAGCAAGTGTCCCTGATCAAATATACAACTATATTAATATTAAAATATGAATATAACACATTTTATTAATGTGATATGAAGATATTATGTTCCTGTAAGGTTACCTGGGGGAAAAAATAAGTGAGGTTGCAATGAAACACTGTATAATCTAATCTAAACTGACTTTCTGTTACCACTTTCCTCCACAGACATGTACAGAAAAATTATGAAAGGCTATACAGGTTTAACTATAGGTTATCGTTAGGCAGTGGTATTACGGACATTTTTCTTAACTTATCTAAAATTATAAAATTAATATCTATTACTATTAAAAAAAACTTTAACAAATTTCTATGTGTAGAAATTTCAGTATAAAGTAAACCTAACATGAAAACAAAATATTTCCTTTGGATGCCATAGTTTAAAAAACAGTTACGAGTTACTAGTAACTTCTTATATTATCATCATCATTCAGGAACACAAGTCAATGTTTAAAGCAAGAAAAAAAATCCTTCAATTATAGAAGAAATTGATATATGTTGAATAATATTTTGGAAAAATCAAAAGAGTACAAAGAAAAAACTACCTAAAATTCTATCATCCAAAGATAGTTTTTGAATATTCCTTTCCAATTCTTTTTGAGTTAATTTTTAAAAGCTTAATGGTATGTTTTCTTCATGTAACTATACTGTGAGCATTTTCATTAAGTAGTCAATAGTTAACATTATATGCTTTGTGACCACCTAGAGGGGTGAGATAGGGAGGGTGGGAGGGAGGGAGATGCAAGAGGGAAGAGATATGGGGACATATGTAGAACTGATTCACTTTGTTATAAAGCAGAAACTGACACACCACTGTAAAGCAATTATACTCCAATAAAGATGTTAAAAAAAAAGGGTATAAAAGTACGTATAAATACGTGAAATTATGTATAAGGACATAAAAAGTGTAAATACATAAACATATAACATATATAAAAACATATATATATATATATATATATATATATATAAAACAGTTACATTATATGATTCATAACCCAACTGTTATTACTGCAATTATGAAAATTCAGGCTTCTTATAATAGAGGAAAACCATTTGGGTATTTTTTAAAGATGAAACAAACAGTTAACTTAAAGATAACAGTAAAGATAGCTGGCTAAACAAAGACATTTACTTTTCTTTCATCTCAAAACCTGATAAAAATGGTTATAAAGGAATTTTTTAAAGGCTAAAATTTATAAAAATGAAGAATGGGAGAGCATACAACAGTATCAATATAAAATAAGATAGAAAGGAGACAGACAAGAGGTAAACTGACTTTAGCAGTTTGAACTGAAGCTGGCAGTGGAGAAAGCTTGGAATCAAGTTTGACAATTGGGATTGCAAATATCTTTACATGCTTTATACAACGGACATTCTATCAGTCAGTTGAAATAGAATATGGATTTATAGTAAGTAAAATAAAATGCTGTAGTTTGTGATTATGAAAGCTATTGCTTTTAAGTACAAGCATTAATAACTTTCAAAAAGTTAAGAAAACTGACAAGTTAATACACATCTTAAGAGTACATTAAGTAGATTTTAAGAAGATTGTATCCATTTTGAGGAAACAGATGGTTATCCGCACATTATTTTCAACAATACGAAACTTCTGCTTTTTGGCCACTTTTGACCTAGCAAGAAAAGGGGCAATTAATTTCAAATTGTTCAACCTAATATAAGCAGAATAGATTGATTACGTCATAATTCTAATGCTGGCTGGCATAGGAGCTATTGTAACACCAAATAAAATAGCCTTTAATATCTGTATTTAGTTATTAAATTCCATTTAGGCCAAGAGTTGTTCTGGAAAAAGTTCTACTTGAGAATTCTTCACATTTTATGAGAGAATTCAAAGCAGAACATGAACTTGTTACCTAAAAGTTCACAAGGAAAACAACTCTAAAATCATGTACAATATCCGTGATAAATCACAACTAATCCACACATAATAAATTTTAAGAACTTATTAAATAAAATTTCAGATTTATTCTTATATCCTAGCAGTTCATTCCATAATGGTGATCTTTACTTTGGTCTGGACCTCTATCATACGTTGATTTCAACACTTATAAGCAAAGAACAGCTCGATGTTCTACCAGATCTACAGAGGAAATTCACCCAAACAGGAACAAGTCAGAAGGCTGTTCTTCATAGAGGTAAAACTGATAGAACACTTGATCCATCTGAATATAATGTACTATTTATAAATACCGGCAATTTATTCATGAGTAAGGAGAAAACTAAGGAAATGACAAAATTGTATGGGGAAAAACAAGTTATGCAAAAGGGAAATTGAATAAGCTGAAACATGCTTTAATGTTGCTGGTGATGCCATTAACACTGAATACCATGACCAAAATTCTGGTCTAAATACCAGATTTAAATTGTAAAAATGGAAATATTGGAAGGGTGTATGCATGTGTTGGGGACAAAGTGGTGACTCCCTCTTCTTTCACAATGTATAGTGAATATACAAGGTTAAAATTAAAAATTAAAAATAATAAAGCTTGGGGAATTCCCTTGTGGTTCAGTGGTTAGGACTCTACACTCGCACTGCCAAGGACCTCCTGGGTTCAATCCCTGGTCAGGGAACTCAGATCCCACATGCTGCATGGTGCGGTCAAAAAAAAAAAAAAAAAAAGGAAACAAAAGCTTGCATGTTATTTAAAGAAAGGTAAGCACCAAAAGAATCAACAAAAATTGTTGAAAATTATGCTAAGTGTAACATGTGGAATCAAAAAAACAAATGAACAAACATTACTAAACAGAAAGTCATAGATACAGAGAACAAACAGATGGTTGCCAGAGGGGAGGAGAGAAATATATGAGGGAGATTAACAGGTACAAACACTGAGTTAGAAAATAAATGAGTCACAGGTATGAAATGTACAGAGTGGGGAATACAGTCAATAGTAATATAATATTTTTGTTTGATGACAGATGACAACTAGACTTAGCATGGCGATCATTTTGAAATGTATAGAAATATCAAACCACAATGTTGTGGACCAGGAACTAACATAGTGTTGTATGTCAGTTATATTTCGAAACAAACAACAAACAAACTCATAGAAAAAGAGATCAGATTTGTGATTACCAGAGGCAAGGAGTTGGGGGAGGGGAGATTAGATGAAGACAGTCAGAAGGTACAAACTTCCAGTTAAAAGATAAATAAGTATTAGGGGTGAAATGTACAACACGATAAAGATAATCAACGCTGCTGTATGTTATAAATGAAAGCTGTTAAAGAGAGTAAATCCTAAGAGTTTGCATCACAAAGAAAAATGTACATATTTTTAATGTATTTCTTTAATGTTGTACCTATAGGAGATGAGTGCTCACTAAACCTACTGTGTTAATCATTTCATGATGCTGAAATCATGATGTTGAAGTCAAATCATTATGTTGTACATCTTATGCTCACATGGTGCTGTATGCCAACAACATCTCAATAAAACTGGAATAAATAAATAAATAAATAAAAGTTTTAAAAAAAGAAGAAAATCGCTGCCTTGGTTGGTATTGCAACAAGCCTAATGAAACTACTCATGTATGAATATATACATAAATTTGACAAAATAAAAGATACATGCATATGACAAAAACCCATAAAAAACACAAAACACATGGTTCCCTGTTAAAATAGCAGGTAAAAAGGAAATGACAACTTTTATGAGAAGTTCTTAGGAAGAAAAAAATTTTTTTTCCTGGAATATCACCCTTCAAATTGCTTACCTTTGACTGTCAAATTGAAGCAACCAAGTCTATCACCGGATAGTGAGTCTGCACCACACTGTAGCACCACAGCACTAGGTTGATACATCTCCATCACTTTTGAGATAATCTATGTACAAGGTAACAAATGTTAATGTCTCTAAAAAACATTTTAGAATTCCTTTTCATTTTTGAAAATAATAATACTTACAGGCTTAAATATCTGCCCATATGATTCATCATCTATACCATCTCTCATTGGAAAATTGACAGCATAGTATTTGCCTTTTCCTGCACCAATATCCTAAAATACATAGTTAAATAGATCTGAGAATATATCATAATAAAAAGTTTGAAATATTTAATTATTAAAATATTTTTAAAAGATTAAAAGACCAGGTAATAAAACCCAATTCTTAATTCATCTAGTAGGCTGAGAAAGGAAATAATACAGAAAAAGTGCATATTACAACAGTTATGGATGGCTTTTAAAGCTGAAAAGAACCAATTCCACTTAATCTGTAATGATTATTTTGGGGAGAAAAGAAATTTAACACAGTTAAAGGCAATTTGAAGTTAAATATTACTCAAGAAATTTGTCATAAACAAAATACACAAGACAACTTTATAGATAAAACTGTAGGAAATATAAACTCTGAGCCAAAGAACCCTGCAGGACAATTGTCTCTAAAGTAGAATCCTTCTTGTGGCTCACAATCTGGTATGAATTTACTTATAAGACTTTCTTGGAAGTTTTAACAGTTGCAGACTAAAGCATTGAAATCTGTTCTTTAATTGGGTTTGAAATAAATTTTGTTTCTACTTGTTGAATAAGTACCACTCTAGGCATTAATACCTCCCAAAAGAAGCAAAGGAGAGAAATTGAGAGCTGGGTTCCAGCTACACACACACACACACACACACTTACTTAAAACATACATACATGTATTATATATACTTATTTATTTGTATATGTTATGCATGTGTATATCTATGTATATGTTCATACAGATATATACACACATAAACAGCTGACCTTTGAACAACACCAGGGTTAGGGGTACAGACCCCCATATAGTTGAAAACCTGAATTTAACTTTACAGTCTGTCCTCCATCTCCATGATTCTGCATCTGCGGATCAACCAACTGTGAGTTGTGTAGCACTGTAGTAATTATTTATTGAAAACAATCTACATAGAAGTTCAAACCTGTGTTGTTCAAGGGTCAACTGTATATTCCTAGAAGATATGGTAGAGACATTTCTACATACAAAACAGTGCTTTAACTACAACATCAAAGGATTGGGGGTAACTGATTCTTACATGTTTTAAATTACAGTTGACCCTTAAACAGCAGGGTTTGAATTGTGGGTCCACTTACATGCAGATTTTTTTCAATAAATGTATTGGAAAATTTTTCGGGAAATTTGCAACAACCTGAAAAAACTTGCCCATGACTGCAGTCTAGAAATATTTTTAAAAATTAAGAAAAAGTTAGGTATGTTATGAATGCATAAAATACATGTAGATATACATATACAGAATATGTTAATTGACTTTATATTATCACGAAGGCTATTAAGTATTTATGCTTTTGGGGAGTCAGAGTCATATGCAGATTTTCAACTGCACAGGAGTCAGCGCCCCGACCCCTTCATTCTTCAAGGGTCAACTGTATAATGTCTCAATATATATGAATCTTTAGAATTACTAATACAAATACATGTTCTTCCCTTATCTCTCATGGAACGGTCTCAGCTTGAATCCATTTTTTTAAAAAGCATAGCTTACTCTTCAATATTAGAGTTATTATGATCCAACTTTCAATGAAAAAGCATGAAATTACACACTCACTCCTACAATTTTTCTTAAAGAATCTAAATTTTTATATAACTAAATACAAACTATACACATGTGGACAAACTTAAAGAACTGTAAATCCCTAGACTTCTGCACTAAACACACAGTTGGAATACATGTTGACACTAAGATTTCACAATACAGAAAGTTGGTCAGCACTTCTCACTCTAGCTAAAGGCTGGTAACTCAGAACTGCGGCCTTTGTTGGACCAAGTTTTACACCTTCCATTTCTTTTTTTTTTTTTTTAAAGGAATTCCTTATTTTTATTATTTATTTATTTATCCATTTATTCTTGGCTGTGTTGGGTCTTCGTTTCTGTGCGAGGGCTTTCTCTAGTTGCGGCAAGTGGGGGCCACTCTTCATCGCGGTGCGCGGGCCTCTCACTGTCATGGCCTCTCTTGTTGCGGAGCACAGGCTCCAGACGCGCAGGCTCAGTAGTTGTGGCTCACGGGCCTAGTTGCTCTGCGGCATGTGGGATCTTCCCAGACCAGGGCTCGAACCCGCGTCTCCTGCATTGGCAGGCAGATTCTCAACCACTGCGCCACCAGGGAAGCCCATACACCTTCCATTTCTTATTCCACAACTACTACTTTATCACACCTTCGGTTTTTTTCTTTCACCTAGACTACTGATCTAATAAATGCAAGCATAGTTCTAACAACAATCTAAGCTTAGACTAGCCTTCTTTTCTGATTTAGAATGAATTGTCAGGTAGAAAAGGTAATGTTTATTAAGTTATACTCGAGTTTCACGAAAGTCCAAATACAACTGCACATATAATGAAGCAGTTGATTTTAGTTTCCTAAATTTGGGGGACACCTTTATAATATGCAAAAGGAAAAAATTTTGACATTTTATACAGGGAGTATAAAATCCTAAGAAAAGAGATATTGAAAGTCATTCTCAATCTTTTTAAAACACATATTCTCCAATATTTTCTAACAACTTCAAGTACACTGTCAGAAATTAAAACAGAGGCTTCCATTTGCTATTTCTGAGCTTATCAGAATTGTATTGCAAAGACACTATCTTTCTTTAAGCTTAAAGCTGGAAAGCTTTTGCTTAATTTCTACCAGAGTACAATGGTTATACACAAACAAATTCTACTGGTTTAGAACAGTGGTTCTCAAACTTTAGTGTGCAGAAAAGAATCATCCAGAGTTCCTAAAGTCTGAGAATATGTGCTTCTAAGTTGTCAGGTGACAGTGATTCTGCTAGTTTAAGGATCAATCTTTGGGAACCACTGGTCTGTAAGACAAGACCAAGTGGGGAAAGTTACTGAATGAGCTAACACGGCAAGAAAGAACTGAAAATATAAATTATTTTAAAAGCCACATAATTTAAACTGAAATAAATGAAACAAATGACCTCTTACCCACTTATAGATAAAGAAAGGTTTCACCATCTGAATTCTTACTGAAAGAGCACAACCTTGTGATCAAATAATTAAGTCATATATTTGAAGACTACTTTAAGGTCGCTCTAAACTTTCGGTTGTTAAAGTATAAAGACATACCACAGATCTGAAAAACAACCTTAACAAAACAGCTTAGAACTAATGTTGAATGCCATGCCAAAAGAAATCTCCCATATAATACAGCTAAACTAAAAACAGCGGTTTAAATTTCGGAATAAACTTCAACATGTTTGTAGTTTGGTTCAAAAAACCAAACCTCTAGTGGAGAAAAAAAAAACCAAAAAAAAACAAAACAACTTCAAGAGCACCAAACGAAAGAAGATAACAGAAATACAGAAATAAATGCACTTAATGTAATAGGCAGGCGGGATAAGCTATGATATTCTTTCTCTCCCCAAGGTGGGGGGGGGGGAGGGGCGGGAGAGAGAGAGCATATACGTACATTACAAATTTCAGAAGCCTAAAGAAAAAAAGGGATTAAAATTAGACCAATTAAATAAAGACCAATCATAAAAGGAGGGCAGTACAAGAACCTTAAAAAGACTCAATTATTTTATTCCACCAATCTTTGTATTCAACAGCAATACAGGCTACCATCAAGTAGGTTTTGAAGATTCAAACTGAACATCAAGAAAACTGTTTCATGCTTTGTGGATGTTCAAAAATATTTATTCAACCAAAGAAAAAAGCTCAGCAAAAGAAAGCCCTTTAAGTTCTCATTGAATGTTTGCTTGTAGTCAGCAAAAGTGAATTCCAACAAATGTTATAGCATATAAAATGACTAATCCTTCATACAAGCTTCAAATTAATGACTCAGAAAAACATTAGTTCAGGTGTAAGATTATTAACCTCCTAGGTTAATCTCATAATATTTATTCAGACAGAATTCAGTCTTACCCTCAAGTCTCCCGTTCCAGGAAAGTATTCCCCATATTTATGGAATGATACAGTCATTACACGATCTGTTGTATAAAAAGCTTCTTCAACACCATCACCATGATGGATATCAATATCAATATATAAGACTCTCTGATGATACCTGAAAACAAAACCTTAAGTAAGTTTTCAAAAAGGTTTTGAGATGGGAAAAACCACCATGGATTCAGGAAACCTATTTTTGAGCTCCTGCATTCCAGAATGTTTAATCCCTTCTTTTCTTTACTTCCAGCCTAAGACACCATTCAAAGAGACCATCCTGAAGTTAGTTTGAGCCTCAGACCTTTAAATCTTCCCTTTAAACCCAATCTAGGTGAGAAAATGTATTTACTCTGTGAAATCTACCCTATTCTGCTTTAAAAACATAGTCTATGTTTCTGTACATTAATAACTGAAGATTATACCTTACTTAAGATTGTTACTTTAAAACATCTCTCTAGCATATCTTCAGTATTATAAAATAGGGTTTGGCAATCTATGGTCCATAGTCCAAATTTGGACAATGGCCTCTTTTTGTATAGCCTTTGAGATAAGAATAGTTTTTAACATTTTTAAATGGCTGAAAAATACAATCAAAACAATAATTTCATGATATATGACAATTAAATGAAATTCAAATTTCAATGCCCATAAGTAAAGTGTTACTGAAACATGGCCATGCTCGTTTGTTCATGTATTGTCTATGGCTTCTTTTTTATTTCAACTGAATGCTTGTGACAGAAACCACAAGTGGTATTCTCATCACATCACAGTGCTGCTTGGAGAACTACAAATCGCAGTAAAATTCGAATGCATTTTAAGAGCCACATGTATCACCATACTGGACATCTTATAACCAGCGCATACCCATGTCAAAACAAGAAACAAGGAAAGTGAATTTCATATATCATCCTTTCAAGGCACAATGAAGTGAGGATTATTATGGAATTAGATGGCAGAGCACTGTGTTTATTTTACAATAATACCACAACCATGTTAAAAGAATACAATGCAGGCTGCTGACATTACCGACTAAGCACTCACAAGAATATCCTCAACTCGCAGGAAAGCAACATTCAGAAACTTGGAAAATAAAAACCAGAATGTCTCATCATAGACTTTCTTAAAAAAAGAAAAAAAAAATGTGAACAAAGTTAAGTGTCTGAGTTGCTCATAAGCTGTTTCCAATAGTCAATTAATTAAATCAAGTTTGCACTAGTTGAAGAAGTGTGTCCAGAGAAACTACATTAAACCTGTTAAGACTGTTAGCATTCAGGCAAGAACTGCTACTCAGAGATGAAGACACAGCAACCAACATCAACAGTGAATTAAAAAACAAGGCAAATGATTTCAAGGGGTTTTGCTTGGCTCTCAGTTAGTCAATTGATACAGATCAGTTGTTTATTGAAGGAGTCAATACCTAATTTTAAGTAACTGAAAAATTAGCCTTTATAAATAGTATGCATGGAATAACTTCAGGCAAGAACACTTTCAAAGTTAAGAAAACACCAATTTGTTACAATCTGAAGTAGAATCTGCTAAGATGTGCTTTAACTAATGAGGGTAAAAAATCTAACTTTGTAATCTCCAAAATCACAAATACCGCTATAGATATTGCTCTCAAACTGCAGTCAAGAATAACTTTAACTCCTTTAGTAACTTAGATAATTATATCCATTAGCACAAAACCCCATTCTATGTGGAAGCTAGGCAGTTAGCTGGTCTCATTCAATAGGTAAACAAATTTCCTTTAACATAGGTTTCAAATTTTTGCCTTCAAAAGTTAAAACTTACAAAATGTTAGAACATAAACTTCTAGGATCATGTCATTTTTCATTAATTAAAACTATACCTCCAATCTAAATTGTCAAACTACTCCTAATATTTTTTAGAAAGGTACTTAATGGAGCCTCAAACATTGATATGTACTTCTCATTCTTAATAATCCAAGGACTGGGCAAATTTCCTGTATTTTTACAATGGTTTGGAATGAATCCACAGATGATGATTCACCATTAACTATTTTCAACCCACTGTTCACTTTTTTTTTAAGCCATAGATTTTTATTGTTTTAAATAAAACACTTTTTCATAGGAAAAACATCAACACAAATTAACTTACTTTAGTAATTCAAGGATGGCAAGCACAATATCATTAACATAACAGAATCCTGATGCTTCTGATTTCTTAGCATGATGTAATCCTCCAGCCCAGTTAACAGCCATATCAGTTTGTTGTCGGTTTAACTTCACAGCCCCAGCTAACAAACAAGACAGAGGAGACTTTTAAATGTTTAAGATAAAAAATTAGTATAACTAGACAAAAGCCCTAGTGGAAAGAGTATGCCATGCATAAGCAAATAAGCAGAAGAGTATAAAACCATAAAAGGATCATTATCAAGGGCACTAACAGTTTCTCCTTAGATAACTATTTTCCTATAGTTGTGATCTGATTAAATAAGAGCACATAGATGGAAAGGAGTAGTGACAATGGTAGCTAGAAGAAGTCTCTAAGTGAAAATGCAACTGAAGTAAAAAACTGAAAATTTAAAAAAAAAGTTTGAGACATTAGGATCCCAAAACATGGAGGGGGGCCCAGTTAAAGACAACTGTACTCTGCTATAAACACACTTTTTGTTATTAAAATCCGCCACTATTAAAACTTGTTCTAAGCAAATAACCCAAAAGATACATACCAAGTTTAAATCAACTTTCAAATTTGACCAAATCAGGACACTTACCAACTGAACCACCAGTTGAAAGCTGACAAAACTCAAAGAGTCCATCAAACACTGGACAATCCTCTCCAACATTAACTGTGGAAGATGGATTTCATTAATTTCAATTCATTCTGTGAATTAATGAAAGCCTTTCTTACAAAAACTATTTCCTACAAATAATATATGTTTGATGCAATCATAAAACATACACAGCACAGCAGTAATCTAAAGTTTGCAATTTTATCCAAGGCAGTTAAAGTGCTATATGTGAAATACCACCACCAATTCTTAACATGATTATTTGTGGAATATGTCTGCTTTACTAACAAGAAATCAATAGCTATCAAAATATAAAAGGTATTTGGTGTTATTTAATTAAAACATGGGCTTAAATTTTCCAGGCATTTCTCCTTAAATATACGACAGTAAATTAATCAAAATTCTAAAAACTTTAAATAAGTAACTTCAGTTACTTTATGATTTACATTCTTTAAAACTCCTTAAGTACACAGAACATCCAAAACTTTGAAATGTATTTTAATGATTACCAAAAAAGATGTAACAGTTGGTTCCCTACATCCATGGTTAGCATTGATCTTGAAAGATGGTAAGAATTAACTAAGCTCATGACAGCCAAGATACAGAAGAAATATTTAAGGCACAAGGAGACAACACATGCAGATATACCACACATCACGACATATTTAGTTCCTTAGTACTGAATGAAAGAGGAACTAAATATGTTGTGATGCATATAACCCATTCTCAGTTTCTCCTCATCCCTTAATTTATATCCTCTTCAAAAAAGGGTTATTATTTTAGATAGCTTTGTACATCCTTAATTTATTGACACTATAATGAATAAATTTTAGCTTCCTGCTATTCAGATATGATCACAACCTTAATACAATTCAGTATTATGTAAATTTTAAACCAATCCTATTAATTCATTTACCTTAGGGCTACCCATGACTTAATCTAAGCCTGAATCCCCACTGAAAAAACAGGGACAAATAATATCTATTTATATTATAGCATTTTATTGAATCAAATGAGATAATCTGTGGTAGAAATGTACATGAAATTCTATGAATTTATGAGATGTCTAGCAACTACACTTAATTTAGTATTATTGAAATTGTTCTTTTTTAAAGAAAATCATTACTGAAGTCCATCAATAAAAACATCGATGAGAATGAATTCCAGTATCAAGCTTTAAAAGACACTGTTCCAGTCATTTTAGAATGACATTTTGCATTCCATCTTCAAGTCAACCAATCTCTAATAATAAAATACCTTTTATCTACAAAAGAGAACACTATGTAGAAGACAACCAAAAGCTTCACTAATACAACAAAGGGAAGTACAAATTATATGTACAATTGTCCCTTGGTATCCACAAGGGAGTGGTTCCAAGACCCTGAAGATACCAAAATCTGGAGATGCTCAAATCCCTTATATACTATTTGCATACAACCCATGGAACATCCTCCCATGTATTTAAATCACCTCTAGATTACTTACAATACCTAATACAATGTAAGCATGTGGTTGTAAATTCAATGTAAACAGTTGCCTACAGGAGGCAAATTCAGTTTTGTTTTTTGGAACTTTCTGGAATAGTCCAGATTAACTAAAGCACCTAAACAGAAGACAAGAGGTATACACACCAAGCTAAGGCCAAAGTACAATCATTTTTTTTTTAAAAGCAGGGGAGTGAGGTCTCCCCACCAATATCCATTATCCCGAAGTTAACAAGGAACCAAAACAGAACGCAAAGAAGATCCAAATAGCCCTTCGGAAGTTTGGCAGACCAATAAGCTTCAAGTAGGTTTTTTTTTTCTTTTTTTTTAAAGTAGCTTTAGTATTGTTACGCGGACTTTTTAAATCAGTAAATAATTAAAACAATATTTTAGATCAGGAAAATACCTAGATTTGGATAACTAATTACAAGCTTCTAAAAGTACTCATTTATATTTATCACTACTAATATATACTTTTAACATAGAAACGTACATCTCTGCATCTGCTTACTATACTCAGACATGTTATCTGGTCTTATTGAACGTAGAAATTTGATGTACTCGTCGCTGTGGTATTTTGTCATTTCTTCAGCAGTGGCTTTATGGGGCCTCTGTGAAGAAAAATAAATGTCAGAATTGTGGAATTACAACTGGTTACATCAGGGTTACCAAACACAAAGTATACAATTTCCCCTAACAATACTCTCAAAAGAACTAGGTCTGCCAGAACAAAACAGATAAATTCCAAAGCAAATCCAAATTTATACATGTGTGTTTTAGAAAATAGAAACCAAATCCAAAGATAATTCATATTCCTTTAAAAAGGATTAGGCAGGCCTAACACCAACTATGAATTAATCACTCCTTTTATTTTAGTGGAAATAGGTCAACCCTTCTAAAGACTAATCCATGTTCATAAACTCTACTTTCTCTTATTTTCTATCACAAACCTCCTGCTCTATATCCAGTAACTTCATCAATGACCAAAAAGCTTCAGGAAGGCTGAGTAAGACTCATTCAGGTAGAATGAGATTCATTCTCTATTAGTTCATGATCTCTCTTCCTTTTCCTTTGACTATCCAAATCATCCTTGTTCCTAGGATCTTTTCATTTATGACACACTTCTGCCACAAGGCTTCCTGACTGAAAGTCTTATCCAACTCCTCTTCTCTAAATGTCTATAATCTGAAACAAAGAAGCTCACATATATTACCCAACATTGTTAACTGCTTCAAGTCTTTCTTTTCTCCCCAAGTGAATAAGAATTGTTGCATCTTATATCTGTTTATCTATACTCCCACATCTTCTACAAAATAGACACTTTGCTTGCTCACTAATACAGTGTTCCTATATGCCGACAAATGTTGGTAGGATTAATTTTCTGCATAATTCTTTTGTAACAGTCCCAGGTCAACTCTTCAGCAGCAGACAGGTCAATAATAATCATAACAAAAATATTTAGTATGCTAAATTGAGTTGGTCTCCAGTTATGTGAAAACCTGGGGAAGGGAAACTGTTTTTTAAAATGGTTGAAGGAATAGGGGAAGAAAAAAGAGGCCACAGCTCCCACACTTTCAAGTTTTCTCTGAAGAATAAAACAAAAAGAGGAGTTTCTGGTTTCTTCCACACCTTTTCACCTGCTAAATGCTCTCCAACTTTGAAAACAAAGTTTCAAAGTAGTGGTTTAAACAAACAAACAAACAAACAGTGAATATTTACCGAAAGGTATACTCACATATATTTCCATTTTTCTATACAAGCCATAATTTAGCAGCAAGTTATGGGTCATGCGGATCCTATGAGGTTTCATGGGATGACCCTGTCCATAATAATAATTTCCAATATCACCTAAAAGAGGAAAGAGACAAAATGAACAATACAGACAAGAGAATCTTCATGAACTATTTAAATTTATGTGTCCACCATTAGACATTTATCACCTAAATAAGCTTTATTTGAAATCTTAAATAATAATTTTAGATTTTGCAACTTTCAAACTGTATTAGAAAACCAAGATCCTATGCACACTTTTACATACTGATGACTCCATCAATACATTATGTTTGTTCAAAGATTAAGGTAAGCAAGCTTTTCTGATTTTTAGTTTACTGAACTTTCTTATTTAGGATTACTCCAAATAAAATACTATTTACTCACTTAAAAAGGAGTTTTTGTTCCTTAGAGTGATACCTGCTTTTAGTATTTACTGGCAAATTTACATGCTTAAGGTACATTCTCTGAGTTTCACCAGTATGACTTAAAAATTTTATAGCAAATATTGCTTCTTGGATAATTCACTGGCATGCCAAAAATCCTTTATAGTTGGTATTATCGTGGCTACAATGTTTTATATATCCATATCACCGTCAATAAGGGAAATTTTGGATCCTAAATAAAGTTTTGCTATGATGACATACTTACTACATTTTTCAAGGTAATAAGGATATTTTTTCTCATTCTTCACGATTAAAAAGTTATAATTCCTAACCTATCTTTTTATGATGTATTACACATCCCAAGGTCTTAAAACTGACACGTAAGATTTACTTTAAATAAAATAACACCAAAATCCCAGATTTTTGTCTACCAAATTTCAACAAAATTCATACTTTTAGGTAAAGATCCAGTGTTTCTATAATAAAAAGTGTTAAGGATGCCACTTAAATATATACCATTTTTGTAATGTAATGGATAATTTTTACAACAGCCTTTGTTAGAAATTACCTTCAGTACTAATTCTAGTTTTTAAATAATGAATTCTAAAATTTTGTTAGGATGGCCAAGCTGATTTTAATGGTTTGAAGTTAATCATTTAAACATGGGTTCATATAATAAAAACTAGGGATAAAGAATGCCATTTACTCCCCTTCTAGATCAAAAAAATCTTTCAAAATCCTGCCTAAATACACACCTTTTTTTGTTTGTTTAATGTAAACTAGGAATTCAAAAATGTTTGCTTCTCTCTTCCATATTTTTGATAACAGTCCAGGATGAACATTCACTTTTATAACATACCCGTTTCTAATACTACTACTAATTGATTTTGTTGGTACCGCACCTCTAATTTACTTAACTCGTCATTTTCAACACAAGCTCTCTTCTGAAAACAATTCATATATACACACGGTCATTTAAAAGGAAAGTAACCTTTCTTAATCTGTACCAACAGTAAAGCTAAGACAATACAGACAAGTAGCAAAGCAGAGCTATGGGGACACTCCTCTGCATTTATCACAATTCAGAGGCTATGAATGCAGGAAACTACCTCCCAAGCTATAAAGCTCTGCTCTACATCATGGTAGTACACATGAAGTTCCTTGAAAGCAGCCTGGTCTCAATGAATTCTTAGATGTAGAAAGCGCACTAGAGATACAAAGCATCATTGACCTAAGGTTAATGCAAGGAAGGTATTTCTAAGTTATCATCACTACCAAAGGAGATAACGAGAGTAAGAATAAAGAAACTAGTCTTCACATAACTTCCATCTGCCCCGTGTAAGAATTATCAAGATGAAATGTCTCTAATATCTACCGTATCTTAAGATCAAATACTCTAGCTATGTACATACTGAGAATCCAGTGAAAAGTAATCACTAATCTAATAATGGGAAAGACCACAATAATCTATAGAAGGGAAAGTACAGTTGCAATTTCTCAGCAAGAGTGCTTGATAAAAAAAGATGTTAGCAATAATTAACATTTATTGAGAGTTTACTAGAACGCACTATTCTAAGCACTTCATGTGTATTATCTGTTAATCTTCTCAACAACCCTATGATGTAGGTATTATTACTACTTTCCTATTTTATAATAGTGAAGATGGATGAGATGCAGACAAGTCAGGTGATACCGTCAAAGTCACATAGCTAGCAATAGAGGAGCTAGATTCAAACTCAGGCAAGGCAACTCTGCCAATCTTCTTAAGTAGTAGCTACTGGGAAAGCAACGGCACTTATAGAACCTAGAAAGAAATGGTAGGGGGAAGTCTGACAAGAAAAGGACATAATACAGGCACACGGGTTCGATCCCTGGTCCGGTAAGATCCCACATGCCGTGTAACAACCAAGCCCATGCGCCACAACTACTAAGCCTGCGTGCCCCAACTACCAAGCCTGCGTGCCACAAGTACTGAAGCCCATGCACCTAGAGCCTATGCTCTTTAACGAGAGAAGCCACCGCAATGAGAAGCCTGCGTGCACACTGCAAGGAAGAGTAGACCCCATCTCCGCAACTGGAGAAAGCCCTCGCACAGAAACGAAGACCCAACACAGCCAAAAATAAATAAATTAATTAATTAATTAAAAAATTAGAAATGGAAACTTTGTTAAAAAAAAAAAACTAGACAATGTAGAAAAGGATTAAGTGGTGGAATGAGTCAAACAGAGATACGAATCTATTTTCACGGGGAAAATAAATAAAACGCCACTCATCCTACCTGTCTGTAACTTGAGTGGGTGTAAGAATTAGAGAGAACATTATATGAAAGTGCTCCAGCTATAAAAATATAAGGTATTAATCATTTATTCATCAATAATGTAAAAAATGTGTTTATTTATTTATTTATATTTAGGCTGGTGAAAGTATAGACATCAGCAAAACAGATTCTGTCCTCATGAAGTTTATTTTCTAGTGGGAAGAGAGACAAAACTTAGGTGGTATAATTAATAGGGAGAAAAGCAGTAACGGATTAAGGTAATAGGGAAAAGCTTCTCTGAAAAGGTGAAATCTGAAGGACGTAAATGGTAAAAAAAAATCTGGGGGAAGAGAATCCAAGTATATGAAAATCTCAGTCTTATGTTCTACTATGTTTAAATTAATGATGTGCAATTAAAACCATTAGTATTTGTGAACTGCTGCTATAATTCATTCAGCACCCTGATTTGCCTCCAAAGAAAAGATTACCTATTTTATGGATAATAACGATTTATACTATAGCTTAAGAACCCATGCAATTACATTAAAGACTACCTAGCAAAAGGCTTTGGCATCACTGTTATAAGTAAGCGTCTAAGGAAATCTGTCAACAGTTGGCTGCCAAGCAGAATTCTTATAATGTGCTACAGTAAACTAGGAGTATATTAGGAGACGTGATCTTGGTAACTCTTTGTACAGTGTTGAGTGCTTTTCTCTGAACCACTTGTCTCCGAATAGTTTGATGTATCTTATCAGAGCAGGGAAAAATACAACACAGAGCAATGCATGTAATCATATAAATTATGTATATATACAACCCTATTATATTGTATATACAGTAAAAGACACTAAATGTAATTGGCCTCAAGCTTAATTTAAAAGAAAGTACACTTAACGTTTCTAGATAAAGTATTAATAATGTGAGTATTTAATCAGAGCCTAACAAAGCTTGGTTTGCTAATTACATTTAAGTACAGAATCACATCATTTTATTTTTTACTTTTTATTTTTTTCTCTTTGGGCCACTCTGTGTGGCGTGTGGGATCTCAGTTCCCCGATCAGGGATAGAACCCATGGCCCCTGCAGTGGAAGCTCAGAGCCCTAACCACCACATTGGCAGGGAATTCCCGGAAGTCACATTATTTTAAAGCCAGAAGGGATCTAACTATATCGTTTACAGATTATTGACAATCTTGCAGTATATACTAGAAGATCAAGACTTAGATATACGTTTTTGGAAATGAGTCATGAGTCAATAGCTGCAATAAGAGAAGTAAAAACTTCTCTTACTTGTCCTCAAAGGTTTAAGAATACTTTATCCATCAGTGCCTGAAGGTTCACTTGAAACCATCATTCCAGTGATCTAAAGGGTATGATACTGAAGACTGTAATGTGTACAGAGAAAAGAACATATGTCTTTAGAAGCCCCTTTCATTTGCTAGACATTCTCTCTGTGTCACCAAGAGTAGTCCTAATGGTCCCAGTAAGCCTAAAGGTAGGATTCCTATGGTTACAGAATTTGCTACTTCACTCCTTTCCTCTTTATCTTTCTTCCTTCAACTTCCTTTACTAACAAGTTAAAACCAGCTATTCTAGTCTAATAGATTAAGGCCCTATTATTACTGACACCACACACTCCCAATCCAATCCATGTTGCGTATCTTAGAGTCAGTTCCCTGTGCACAAGCTGCTTTACTTGCATCCTCTTTCCTCACAATTAAAAAAAGAAAAAACTACTATCGCTGCCTTTATAAGCTGACAAAATAGGGTTTTTCTGGTGATGAAAATGTAAGCTTTGGAATTAACTATGCACAGCTTAACATACTATCACATACAAAGAAATAGCATAATAATACCCCTTCAATTTAATAACCTCTGCAAAATATTTTATTAGCCCCACGCCCACGAAAAGAACTCAAAGCATATTCCAAATGTAAGCAACTACAAATTCCATTCTAAAAATTAGTCAAGGAAGAGCCATAGACAAAAGACAGATAACCTAACCAGAGATACCCAAACATTCAGTTATACACCTGCTGTTGGCCATCATATAATGCAGTTGTATGGTCCACTATAAAGTACTTAAGTCACAATCAAAGGTTACTCTTCCTATCAAGTCTGCATCCCGCCTTCCTATCAAGTACTGCATCCCAGTACTTGCTCCCATTCCCTCAACGAAGGCTCATCATAAACGGGCCCAGGAACAAATAGCTGATAAAACTGCAACTTAAGTGTACCTCCTGGTTCTACGGTTCAAGCCTGGTGACAAGAAGTTCCAAGCAGCTTACTTCATCGGAGCCTATCACTGTCAACAGCAACTAACAGCTCCAGGAAGAGCCTTAGCACCAGTTACCCCAACCTTTTAAAACCTTTCTTCTCTACCCAAAGCCCTGACAACAGCAAATCTCTAAACCTTAGAGAAACAATGTTGTTTTAAAAATTAACTTACATACATGGTTATTTACATTCCAATTTGGTCATGGAATGCAAGACCAGGCCAGTGACCCAAAATATGCGTGAATTCTTAAAGAATTAACTTTAAGAAACGTTAATAATTCACGTTAAAATTAAAATGTACTCCCATCTCCACCCCCCATGATGGCATAATTTCAAATCAATTTGTATCACACATACATGCAGTTCTCTCAAAAAATACTTTAAAAACATGGCTGTGACTATTTAGCACTAGCTACCAAATATCAAACAATTTAGATTTCTTCTGTAAGATTTTAGATTTTTCCACAAATGACACAAGTGGTTATTTTATATAAATAGGCATTAAAATGATTCATCCTTGCTAACTGAAGAGATATGATATGGCCATTTTAAAATTAAAGTCAGATTTATTCTGACCTAGTCCTGTAAGATCTTTCCACCGCTCTAAGATTTTACGGTTTATAATACATTGAATGTAGCTTCCAAAATTTGTATCGCTTCACACAAATCAGACGGACTTTCAGGTCTCTGAACCTAGTTTCTTTGTTAAATTTTAGAATTTCTTCTCTGGAGAGTAACCTACTAGGAACTATTTACCAAGTTATCGTCTTTGTGCAATCTGTAAAAAAGGTAACCGCTCCTTTCATTGTATTTTGACTGGCACAAGGAACAGGATTCAAGAAGACTTACTGCTCAAATTGCAAATGAGAAGAACCCCTAAAATGAAACTGTCTGACTTTTATAATTTACTGTTCCATGAGCTCAAGCTTTTCTGATTATTTAGCACTTTCTGCACTGCTCCTCAAAGTTTTCCTGCACCAGGACTCCCATCGCCTAGAAACAGCCTTCGCAAGCCAAATGCCAATGCTATCTGTCCCACACCTCCAAAGCACGGTATTTCCTAATCGAACAAAGCAACAAAGGAGTGGGTGGTAACCACCTCTCAGAGAGGCAAGCCAGGACCCGTCGAGTCTGATCGACAACACAAGCAGCAACAGCTCTACGATGCCCTACCACCGTCTTATTTTCCGTGAAGCCTGACTACCTCAAACTCGAAAACCCTCATTTTTATTGAGGAAGTGAAGCCTTTTTATTTTGAATGCTAAGAAAGTGGCGCTCAAAGAACCCGGCAAACAAAGGAGAGGGATGGAGCCCACGCAAAACAGGGGTGTGAACGCGCCTCAAGGCGCACGTGGGCCCCCACCCTCAGGGGCTACTCTCCAGCACCCACCCGGGTCGAGGGGTCCGGGGGAGAGGCCGGCGGCAGAGAAAGAAGACGCTCGGGCCAGCCGGGGACAGAGGGGAGCGGAGGAGGGGAGAGGAGGGATGGGGGCTCGAGGGGCGGAGCTCTCGCGGCAGTGGGGCTTTGTGTGGAGTCTGGGCCGGGGTACCTGTTTTGACCCGGGGGGAGAAATCGGGTGCAGGCGGCCGGAGCAGGGGACCCCAAACCTCCCTCCCACGAGCGGCGGACGCGAGAGGCGCGAGGGAGGGCCGTCTCCTTCGCACCAGCACGAAGCCAGAGTAGGCCGGCGGCGGACCGCACTGCGGGAGGGAGAAGGGCAGGACGGAAAAGTGGGGCGTCCGCTTAGCTCCCCGCGGAGGCTGCCAGACAGCGTCGGGTCGCGAATGGGTTAAGATGCGGCCAAACGTCGGTCCCTCCTCCTGACCCCTCAGCACCGGCGACCACTCGCGACGGCGGCCGCAGAGCCAGATGCGGCTCCGGGCCCGGCGCCGCAGCCCTTCCCGCCCACCCACCCGCCGGCCGGCCTCTCACCATCGTAGTAGTAGCAGACTTTCTTCTTGCCGCCTCCCTGACTGTACGCCATGGGCTCCACGGCCACCGCCGCCTCCGGCTCCTCCTCTGGCTGCTGCTGCTGCTGCTGCTGCTGCTGCCGCCGCGGCTCGGCGGGGAGAGAAGAGGGCTGGGGCGAAGGTGTGGGGGTGGCAGTGCCGCGGGGAAAGGCAGGCCGGAGGGTCGGAGGGAAGAGAGGAGGGGAGTGCCGGGAGGGCTCGGTACCGCCCCGCCGAGTGGCCAAGAGCGCGGACCGGGGGGTGGCAGCGGCGCCAACTCGCGACACTGGGGAGGGGGAGGGGGCAGCCAAACCACCTCCGGAGGCTGAGGGGAGGTGGGGCGCGTCCACTGTGACTCCACGGGGGAGGAGGGGGCACGACTAGAGAAAGAGGCCTCTTCAGTTCTGGGGAAGGAGGCCTTCTAATGATGAACAACTTGCGCAGGGCGGCTACAAATACAGTCGGAAAACGATTTTTAAAGAGAGTCAGGCTTTCGCCCCGTAAGTAAAGGGAGCGTGGAGCCAGGTGAACGCTCCCCCCCCTTCGGATCTTCGCACAGTGGTTGCGCCTATCTTGAGCCTGCGCAGTCGGCGCCTGCCCAACCGTAGCCGGGGCCGCCCAGACCCCCTCCGCGATGTCCCACGCCGCTCCCCTCCCCCACTGTGGCGAAGCTCCCGCCCGGGCGGACCACGTGCTCTGAGCCGGGCGGGGAGAGACCACTGTCCCACCCCTTCGACCGCATGGAACCCGCCGAGCTGCAGCCCACGACCCCTATACTGGGTCGTCGTGGATTTCATTTATTTTTTCATTTTCTGTTGATAATTGCTCGGAGGTTCTGACCTGTTAAGGGGACCTGCTGCAGACATTAAGGAGTACCTGGGTTTGAATGGGCATTTATGGAATGCATTTATGTGTCGGATCGGGTTCTGAGTGTATGCATTTATGATGTATTTCATTGATACCTATTTGTAATAGATAACCTGTTAACTCAATTGAGACTCCCAACAACGCTGGGATGTAAGTATTATTTCTAGTCCTTCTTTATAAATGGGGAGATTAAGGAACTTGATCCTCTCAAATGTTGATGGTCTGGAGTTTGATTTCAGTCTTTCTCCAGAATCCACACACCCTAGCTACTCCATTATGACTGCTACTGATGGCTGGGCATGGAAAGATTGGTGCAGAAGTTCAGAGAAAGGACTTTCAAAACTCTTGGAAGTTATAAATACCTTTGTCCCTGTGTTCAACGAGTCAACAAACATCGAGCACCTACCTACTCTAAGCCAGCCACCTTGCGGGTTACTGGGGGGAGGCGGAGGCTGACAGTCTGCTACATAGAACTCTCATTCCCCTGTACCATTTGCCATTTATAGTTTTCCCAAAATACACACTCTCCCTCACCCCCATTAAAAAAAAAAAAAAAAAAAGGCCTTATTGAAGCAGGAATTATTCAGAGCCACTACCAAAAATATCCTCTTTATTTTGCTATTTGACTTCAAAATCCCCAAGTAGTTCATACTTAAAGCAGCAATTTTCCTGGACCTCATCCCCAAGAAATTTAGAAAAAGTCCAGGGTAGCCTCCATCGCCCTCTACCCAAGTCTGTATTTTTAGCAAGCACCCCAGGTAACTGATGCAGTTGGTACAGGAACCAGAGTGAGAAACTTTGACTCAGAGGTAAAAATTGCATGGTATTGACTTCAAAAGTTTTACTCTATCAAGTCGAAAATCAACTTGGTACATTCTGAGAACAGAATAAGTTAATTTAGTAGAAACTAATGTTCTTCTCAGAGCCAGCATAGTGGATTCTGAAGTGAGACTTTGTTTACTTCTGGAACACTTCCCTGACTACTTCTTCCCCACCCCGGAGTCTGCTTTTTCGGCCCCTCACTGCCTGGATGTGACTTGTACCCCTCTAGCTCCACACTCACCATGTTGCAGTTGCCTACAACTTCTCTGAACTTCTCATTAGAACAGAGAGTCGTGAGAGGAGTGACTGTGTCTTGCACATAAGTATATGTGTATGCCTATGACTTGGGGCAAGTCACTCGATTGTCTGAATTGCCTTATCTGTAAAATGGGGCAGTATTACTTGGAGAGTAATTCCTCATGTGAATATAGAGTACCTCAAATAAGAAAATTAATACAGAATAGTTTTTAAACAATAAAGAACTATGTGAATATAAGGGATTATTAGGATTATTGTTAATAATACTAGTAATAATTATTACCGTTGGCATCCACAGCACCTAGCCTTGAACATGTGAAAAGAGCCCGGACATATATTTATATATTTTGACTGGTTGAGGAACTTGTTATATTAATTATTATTTAATAATTTTATTTATCTATTTTTAGTTTTTTAATTGAAATATAGTTGATTTACAATGTTATGTTAGTTTCTGGTGTACAGCAAAGTGATTCAGTTTTTTATATATATATGTATACTTTTTAAAGTATATATGTGTACCTTTTTATATTCTTTTCCATTATGGGTATTACAGGATATTGAATATAGTTCCCTGTGCTATACAGTAGGACCTTGTTGTTTATTTTATATATAGTAGCTTGTATCTGCTAATTCCAAACTCCTAAATTATCCCTCCCCCATCCCCTTTCCCCTTTAGTAACCATAAGTTTGTTTTTTATGTCTGTGAATCTGTTTCTGTTCTGTAAATAAGTCATTTATATCATATTTTAGATTCCACATATAAGTGATATCATATGGTATTTGTCCTCCTCTTTTTGGTTTACTTCACGTAGTACGATAATCTCTAGGTCCATCCATGTTGCTGCAAATAGCATTATTTCACTCTTTCTTATGGCTGAGTAATATTCCATTGTGTAATAAAAACAAAAAACTTTTTAATAATGGCAATTCTGACCAGTGCGAGGTGATGCCTCATTGTAGTTTTGATTTGCATTTCTCTAATAGTTAACGATGTTGAGCATCTTTTCATGTGCCTATTGCCCATCTGTATGTCTTTAGAGAAATGTTTATTTAGGTCTTCTGCCCATTTTCTGACTGGGTTGTTTAGTTTTTTGTTCCATTTTTGTTTAGTTTTTAGTTTTTTGTTATTGAGTTGTATGAGCTGTTTGTATATTTTGGAAATTAAGCCCTTGTTGGTTGCATTGTTTGCAAATATTTTCTCACAGTCCATATGTTGTCTTGTCGTTTGGCTTATTTCCTTTGCTCTGCAAAAGCATATAAGTTTAATTAGATCCCATTTGTTTATTTTTGCTTTTATTTCTGTTGCCTTGGGAGACTAACCTAAGAAAACATTGCTGCAATTTATGTCAGAGAATGTTTTGCCTGTGTTCTCTTCTAGGAGTTTTATAGTATCATATCTTATATTTAAGGCTTTAAGCCATTTGAGTTTATTTTTGTGTATGGTGTGAGGGAGTGTTCTAACTTCCTTGATTCATATGTGGCTGTCGAGCTTTCCCAACACCACTTGCTGAAGAGACTGTCTTTTCTCCATTTTATATTCTTGCCTCCTTTGTCAACGATTACTCTACTTTAGGTGTGTGAGTTTATTTCTGGGATCTCTGTTCTGTTCCATGGATGCATATGTCTGTTTTTGTGCCAATACCATGCTGTTTTGATTACTGTAGATTTGTAGTATTGTCTGAAGTCTGGGAGGGTTATGCCTCCAGCTTTATTCTTTTTCCTCTGGATTACTTTGGCAATTCAGGGGGTTTTTTTTTGTTTTTTTGATTCCATATAAATTTTAGCATTATTTGTTCTCGTTCTGTGAAATATGTCATGGGTAATTTGATAGAGATTGCATTAAATCTGTAGATTGCTTTGGATAGTATGGCCATTTTAACGATATAAATTCTTCCAATTAATGGGACTCCTATGGCAGACCTGGGCTAGGTCCTGTGTACACCCCCCAACACCACCACCGATTGCAGACCACACTCCAGCCCCTGCAGGCTGTCTCCACAAGGGCAACCCCAGTCCTCTCCTGGGCCTGTCTGCTGAAGCCCGAGTTTCAGCACCCAGCCCCCACGCACACCAGCAGAGGTGTTCTTGGGCTAGGGAGTACACGGAGATGGCCAGGACCCTCTGTGCTGGTCTCTCTCTGTTCTGCCCGGTACAGTCCAGCTGCTGCGCTCTCCTCTGAGCCTCTGAAGCTCCTTTTCAGTTCAGCTGATCTCCCAGCTGGTGAAGGGGGTTCCCAGGGTGAGGGAACCTTTCGTCTTTCACAGCTCCCTCCCAGGGGCGCAGGTCCACCCCAATTCCTTTCTTTTCTTTCATCCTACCTGGTTATGTAAAGATCTTTCTTGCAATTTGGATTGTATGAGATGTGCCATTATTCAGTAGGTATTCTGTGAGAATTATTCCACAGAATTTTGGTGTATTTGTGGGAGGAGGTGAGCTCCATGTCCTTCTGTTCTGCCATCTTGATCTCCTCCCGATTATTTAATGATTTTAAATCAACCGAGAAAATTATTTTAGCCCTAGAAACTGGTATTGGAGAAGGAGTCTTGTCCAATGATAATTATGGTCATGAGAATTATATGCCTAAACATCTGTAGTGAACTTTAGATCATTAGAGCTAAACCTGGAATCAGTTATTGAAACCTGTTGACAAGTTCATTTCCATATTCAAACTCGTCTATCAAACCTTTTTACCATTAGAAAAAGGGGAGTTTTAGACAATAATCAGTAGAAGGAAACAAATTGAATGCATGGATAGTTCACAGAATGCATAATTGAGGATTGTCTTTATTCTTAAACTATTTTTCTTTAGTTCCTGCTCTGTCTACGTGGACTTATTTTTTTCAATCTTGAAGATGTTTAGTGCTTTTAGATTATTCAATTAAATGATCTGTTAAACATAAATGGATTATTTAGAAACATGACTATTTAAAAACTGATTGTCTCAGCTTATGCTGAAAATTAAACCCTGCTATCAACTGCAGCAGATAGTTTAAGTTTGGTTGCTATAAAATTATTCATATGAGCTTCTTTCTACTCTAAGGAAATTTAGATTTCTTGGTATTAAATTCTATGTAGCAATTCCATAAGGTAACACAGGAGGTAAAGTATAGTGACTAACACTAGGGTGTTATCACAAACTAAAACAGCCTCAAGCTGAATTCTGATCTCCTTGGAAGCATGGTGCCTATTTTTACACAGTACTGTAAACTGTAGCTCATAAATCTAAACAGTAGTACCAAAACAATGAAATATTATAATGCTGTTTGAACTGTGCATTTGCGTAATAAAATTTAAAATTGCCCATTTTCATTAAAAATATTTTTGAGTTATAGCTTATCTACTAAATTATTCAGTTACATTAAACCTTTCAAGTCACCTCTGTTAACTTGTTAATTATTACTTTGCCCATGAACCTCAAAACATAGTATTACTTTGATCCAATCCATCTACTTACACAAATTTTCTAGTAAAATTCTACACCCACACTGTTTCTACGGAAATCTACTTGCTAGTATCTCCTAATAACTCTACATTTGTATCTTAATTCTTCCTCTTTCATATCTCAGTTTTTTAAGCTTTCCTTCAAATCTGATAATCGGAGCGCTAGAACTATACAAATGGGGGTGGAGTATGCTGTTACTCCACCCATCAAGTGGAAAGCCAAATGGTGAGGATGGTAGAGCAGGAGAATAGGGACCTGGTCCTTGAAGAACTCATTTATTTTTGTACCAGACCTGGACTGCCCACCTCTGGACTGCTGGTTACATGCAGGGAAAAAGCCAAACAAAACAAACAATATTTGGTTAAACCACTGTAGTCAGGATTTTGTTATACACAGCTGAATACAATAGCTGATGCAAAATATGAATTAGAAGTTAGTGGCTTCTGGTAATTTTTACTAAGAAACTATGGATTTCTGTTAGGAAACAGCTCTCCATGGGTTTCTGAATATCTTGAGAGCAGAGGTGCTGAATGCCTTTTGTTCTGAACAATCCATTCAAGGATGTTTGTATAGTGAACAGCTCTGGAAGGTAGAGAGATGACTCCCCCCCTGGAGCAAAGGACGGGCATGCTTACTACCCATTATAAAAGATTCAGGTTCCCTAAATTCAGGGTTCCTCTCCTCAATGCAATCCACTGTAAGTGTAGGTATCATCTGGGCCTCTTCCTCATGGCCTGTAGGAACTGGGGCCTCAGGGCAGCATCACGAAAAAATAATATCGATGCACTGGTCACTGCTATGGTCATGAATGATAACTTATCCTTTGTCCTTAACGCAGGTTTTTGTGTCTTATACTAGCATCTGTGAAACTGTGTTGGCTAGCTTGTTAGCTTGCAAATAGGGTAAAATCTCAGATCCTTCCCATTTCTTAACAGTTTTAGGTGATGAGGCTTGGATACTGAAAGAGACATAGCTTTCTGCAAATGGAAAGATGAAGACCTTATCCACCAACAGAATTTGAGGAAAGTCCATGGGAATTGGTAGCAAACCTATCGGCCAGATTGTATGGTCACCTGGGAATGAAATGGCCCTCCACTGTATTGCCTGTTAATGAGGAGCAAGTGAGGAGGGGGTTTCAGGAAGAATACCAGAAAGTAGGTTTAAAGACAGATGCCTGAACAGTGTCCTGGTTGTTAGAACTTTCCCCCAGGTGATGGAACTTCTTCACCATGTTGGAGGCACTGTCTATCTTGGATCTCAGACTTTTGTTGGTTCCACTGGGGAGCCCCAATAATTATAATCAACACTTTCTTTCAAGGGACACCCTGTTCACCCCCAGGACTGTACTTCTTGTGTGGAAGCCACACATTAATTTTTCTACTTCCAAGATCACAATAATTTGTACCCCAGGCGTGGTCATAAGAGACTCAGATAATTATGGAGATCTCTCTGAAACAGGGCCATCCTTAGTTACTTGGAAGGACTTCCCAGAGGGATAACTGACTCATTTATGCACACTCTGTGATTGGTAATCCCAATGATGTGAGTCAATTAATCAGAAAAAGTGGTAAGATATGTATCCCTGAGTTTAGCTAAAGTGATCAGTGATGCCACCCTAGCCCTAGAAGGCAGTCAGGTCTGCCTCAACTCACTGGCCAGAGTTGTTATAGATGATAGAATTGCCCTAGATGGCAGATTCTGAACTATCCCTAATACATCCAGATGTACCTGGATTAATGCCTCAGACCGGGTAGAAAGGTCAAATCAGAGCCTTAAGGAGAAAGCTGCTGGCTTTCTAAGGTAGACCCTGATGGGGACTTCCCTGACGGTCCAGTGGTTAAGACTCCGTGCTTCCAATGCAGGGGGCACAGGTTCGATCCCTGGTAGGGGAACTAAGATCCCACATGCCACGCGTGGCATGGCCAAAAAAACAAAATCAAGACAAAAAAAGAAAACAAAAAAGATCACAAGAGACAAAGAAGGACATTATATATTAATAAGAGATTCAAAACAGCAGGAAGCTATAACAGTTATAAGGTAGACCCTGATGGTTTATGGGATTTCAGGAACCTGGGGGCCACGATTGAAGTCACTACTGCAGATTGGCCTCACCCTGCTGTTCGGCTATTGGTGACAGTGCCTTAATTAAATGTTGTATGAGACAAATTGAATGACACCTTTGTCAGATTAATCATAGTGGTCAACAGAATCATATATCCATGTAAACATTTCAGTTCTGCCAAGAACGTGTGGAGTGGATTGTTAGAAGAGGCAGGTCTGCCGTAGCTCTGAGTGTCCTTGCACTTTCTTGCTGAGTATGCCAGATTGTGAGGCTTCTCCGTCTCCTGCGACTGAGCAGTTTCTGTGGCTGGTCACACAGACAACTAAGTAGGTCAAGGTGACCATATCATGGCTGTCGTGTAACTGCCTGCTCTCAGGGTAAGGGAGACTGGCTTGCTGCTGCTTGCTCAAGAAGCCTGCATTCTTGGTCTTTAGTTCCTCTTTTGCAGTGCAACCCACTCGGTGTACAGATGTCATCTGGGTCCATCACATATTCGCCCCGTGGGCCTTGGGGGAAAGAGCAACTGACACAAATATGTTGATGCTCATGCCACTCGCTGTGCTGTGAACAGTGAAGCACTTTGTCTCTGATCCAGGAGTCTCTTGACTTCAGCCAGAGTCCATGAAACTGTAACAGGTTAATTTGTTACATTGCAAGAAGGAATACAATCTCAAATGCTTCACAGTTCGTAACCATAGAACGCCAAAACATTGTTAACAATGAGAAATTTTTCCTTATGCTGTGAGCCTATAGATATTTTACATCCAACTCGAGATGAATCCTAGATTCTTCTTTCTGATCATAGGGGAAAAAATGTAAAAATTCCCAGGAAACTGCACATTAGCTTTGGATGGGTTTAATTGGAAAACTCCATCAGATTGGTAGTTAGCAAAGAAAACTGGATATGCTCTTGTGTCATATCCCATTTGTGCTAATGTTAATACAAAAAAGGTTGAGGTATTAATCAAAAGCACTTGAATAGAATCACAGATTATCCAAGATTCAATATCTTCATGAGCTTGCACAGAGAATGCTGATAATCCGGACTACATATTACTCAGCAGCAGGGGAGGTTAGATTATGCCAACTGACGTTTTCTTCACCTTCTCTTTTTCTCTTCTAACTGACCTTGTTTTCTTTTTTCCAGTTTTATTGATATACAATTGGCATATGACCTTGTTTTCTTTTTCATCCAAATTTTCCATTGTGGTGCCCAGAGAGATTACCACATCTTCCTTAATATAACGACTTCCACCTGGGTGCACACAATCATAGGGACTGTGTTCTTTGCTGCTGCTAACTCTTTTTTTCTATAACAAAGTTTCATCATTTTCTAAAGCATTACACTTTTCACTGTGGACCCTGGCTTAGTTGTGCCAGTAGCAGTCTTTCTTCACAGGATGCTCAGTTGCTGTCCTGGTATAATTTAGCCACCTTGCTTTGTGGGAATAGTTTGATATTAGTTATATATTCTATCTGTTCACATAATAAATGTGTACAGTGGTTAATATATTAGTATGTTCGAAAGCATCTTTCAGGAAAAACTTTAAAAATAAGATGTTAAGGCTTGAATTTTTTTTTCTCCATCAGTTGCTTTATAGTTTGCCTTTACTGCATTTCTTTTGTGATTGTAGGTTAATTAGCCAAACATTTTCACTTTCTTCTTAAGCTTAAACAACTAGTACTTGAACTAATGAGGTTCAAGAAAAGATCATGTTTAAAGATAAGACGAATAATATCTAAAGCCATATAGCATTTTCCTAACCCTCTTCCCTAACTCTCCATGCTTATCCTCCACCATCCTCTATTTAATTTATATCTTAGCATCTATATTTTTTCTTATGCTTATTCATATTTATCACCCTTTACAAAGTTTTAAGATCCTTGCAAACATGTGTGTTATTTCACTAGGGCTGCCATAACAAAATACCATAGACTAGGTGGCTTAAATCATAAAAATTTATTTTCTCACAATTCTGGAGGCTAGAAGTTCAAAATTAAGGTGTTGGCAGGTTTGGTTTCTTCTGAGGCCTTTCTCTTTGGCTTGCAGATGGCTCCCTCTTGCTGTGTCCTCACAAGGTCATCCCTTTGTGTTGTCTGTGTCCTAATCTCCTGTTCTTATAAGGACACAAGTCATATTGCATTAAGACCACCCTAAGAACCCCATTTAAACTTAATCACCTCTTTACAGGCCCTGTCTCCAAGTACAATCACACTCAGAGGTCCTGGGGGTTAGGGCTTCAACATATGACTTTTAGAGGGACACAATTCAACCCATAATAAGAGGGAAATTTGCCTTATTTCTCTTTGGATTTTGGATGACTAATATAAATGTACACAAGTTATGTCCTAAAATTAATCCAGGCTTTGTAACATATCAAAATAGCCCCACTTATGCTATAACTACTTTATAAACTATATCAAAAGAACTTCCCTTGAAACTTCCTAGACAAGAGTGCTACACTAGTCAGGGTTCTTGGTTGCCAATCCTGGTTACCATAAGCATAAAAGGAATGTATTAGAAGGGTACAGGTTGCTCACAAAGCTGATGGGAGAGCCAGAGGTACGGGCTTGGAAAATTGACAGGCATCAACCAATGTAAGACAGAACATAGCTAAATATTTCACTTGATGGGTCTGGTTATGATGTTGCTTCCTCATTGGCACTGAAAACTGTCATTGTTAGCACCACCATCCCCACCCCCAGCTCCAGACCCTGGAATCAGCTACCACTGGTCACACCAGAGTCACAGATTGTCCCTCCCTTCTCTGTGTGTTCACTTCAGGATGAAAGTACTGGGCATTGGAGCATCCAAGCATATGTCTTATGCTCCAGTCATCAGGAATTCATGGGAGCACGTGTCTGGTGTTTTTGGTGGGAGATGGGAGCTTGGCTGCTATCAGAATAAACCAATGGAAGACTGCCCAGACGTAAGAAGAGAGTCAAAATGCTGGTCAGCCAAGAAATGTCCACCTCAGATCTTAGCCTCTCGATACAAATGACATATAATTAACTTTGATGGTTCTTCTATGTTATTATACTGATAGGCTCATCTTTCTTTTCATAAAGTAACTTGAAAACCTTCATTTTTATTATAAAATATTCAACTGGAAAATGAACCATTTCTGTAAAAAGTAAAGAAAAATTACTGTTAATCTCATAGACATCAGATCCAACTTAGGTCATTGTGATGGTTAATTTTATGTGTCAAGTTGGCTGGGCCACAGGGTGCCCAGATATTGGGTTAAACATTATTCTGGGTGTTTCTGTGTGATGGTTAATCTAATGTGTCAACTTAATTGAGCCACAGGGTGCCTAGATATTGGGTTAAATATCATTCGGATATCATTTCTGTGAGGGTGTTTCTAGGTGGGATTAACATTTGAATCTGTAGGTTGACTGAGGCAGGTTGACTATTCAGCTGAAGGCCTGAATAGAACATAAGACTGACCTCCTCCTGAGCAAGAAGGAATTCTGCCAGTGGATGGCCTTCAGACTTGAACTACAATATTGAACCTTCCTGGGTCTCCAGCCTGCTGACCCACCCTGCAGATTTTGGACGTACTAGCCTCCATATTTACAGGAGCTAATTCCTTAAAATAAATCTTTCTGTAGCTACACACATCTTATTGGTTCTGTTTCTCTGCAGAACCCTGACTAATACAATCATATTAGAATACAATAGAATGAGTGCTATGTCCCTAAGAATAAGCCATGTGCTGCATAACTGAAATCTGGTGCACAGCAGCTCTCCTACAGTAAGGCTTTCTTTAAGCTATTAGGAAACTGTAGAATTATAGAAAAAAATAACTGAATGGGTAATTTAACATATATTTTGCTGAGTTTCCCTCCACACTGTATTTCCAAATACAGACATTTTATTGTGCTTCGCTTTACTGTGCTTTGCAGATACTGCGTTATTTACGAATTGAAGGTTTGTGGCAACCCTGCATGGAGCAAGTCTATTGGCATCATTTTTTCCAAACAGCATTTGCTCACTTCGTGTCTCTTTGTTACATTTTGTTACTTCTTGCAATACTTCAAACTTGTTCATTATTATAATGTTTATTATTATGGTCTGTGATTGGTGATGTTTGATATTACTACTGTGACTTGCAGAAGGCTCAGATGATGGTTAACATTTTTTAGCAATTAAGTATTTTTAAATTAAGGTATTTACATTGTTTCTTTAGACATAATCCTATTGCACATTTAATAGACTACAGTATAGCATAAACATAACTTTTGTACGTACTGGGAAACCAAAAAAATTCGTGTGACTCGCTTTAGCATGGTGGTCTGGAACCAACCCCGCAATGTCTCTGTGGTATCCCTGTACTTTAAAACTACTTATAGCAGCCAATAAAGATTTTTGCTACTCCCAGTGGAAAATTATTCAGTATATCTGTAATAAAGATTTACCAGAATTTAGCTTAACTCATTTTATTCTATTAAACAAAACTTTTCCATTAAATTACTTCCCTTATTACTCACTGCTTTCCATTACATTTCTTTTTTTTTTTTTTTTTAATTTTAAAATTTTTTATTTATTTATTTATGGCTGTGTTGGGTCTTCGTTTCTGTGCGAGGGCTTTCTCTAGTTGTGGCAAGCGGGGGCCACTCTTCATCGCGGTGCGCGGGCCTCTCACTATCGCGGCCTCTCGCTGCGGAGCACAGGCTCCAGACGCGCAGGCTCAGCAATTGTGGCTCACGGGCTTAGCTGCTCCGCGGCATGTGGGATCCTCCCAGACCAGGGCTCGAACCCGTGTCCCCTGCATTGGCAGGCAGATTCTCAACCACTGCGCCACCAGGGAAGCCCTCCATTACATTTCTTATGTATACTCATTGACTAGGTAGAGTTGAAGCAGTCTTAATTATTCAACTTACTTTTATTTCTTCCTTTAATTATCATTCTACTAAAGTTTTAGGATAATAAGAAACACCTAAAATTGTGGATTCCCTAAAGGTTAATCTGCAAATTCAACTTTGGTGTAATAAAATTATATTTTAAATCATTTATAAAATAACCTTGATGGAGTTTTCTGATTACAAAAGTGCTTGTCCTAAGTATAACACTTAATTGGTGCCTAGCAAAATGCTAATGAATTTTTCTTTCCTTCTCCCATCCTCCTCCCTCCTTCCTTTCCTTTTCTGTTTCTTTCAGGACTATCTGTACTTTCAGTACTACTTTGCTAACAACATAGATATGATCCTAGAATTGTTTCTATAATGTGAATTTTTAAAGATTTTATAATTTTGATCCCTAAAAATTTGGAATGTATTCTACTGGGAAAAAATGTAGTAAAATGATTCTACTTTTCAAATCAAAGAATGTTTGATGACAACTGTATAATTTTCTGATTAATGTTCATAGGTGAAATGCTAGACAAAAAGAACTGTGCAGTTGATGATAGTGGGAACATAAAGGCACTGGGGTGTACAGTGGTCCCTTCTTGGCAGTGCAGTCACTTTCTTCTCACACTGTTCCTTATGATCTCTGAAACAGGTGTTCTCATGCTTCAGTGTGCATAAAAATCCCCTGGGGGACTTACTGAAAATACCAGTTCTTTGGCCCACTGCCTAAATTTCTGAGTCAGAAAGTCTGGAGTAAGACCAGGGAATCTGCATTTTAGCAAACTCCTCAAAAATGATTCTGATATAGGTGACCCAAGACCCACACATTAGGAAACATTACCAATACTTGGTATCTAAATATTTTCCTGCAGATCATTGCAATCCACTGAGACTTTTGGCCCAATTTTTCTTATTCACCAAATCATTTAGTTAACTAGGTAAGTTAGTGGGGCCAACACCTGCCTGTTGCCACCATTGTGAAACTGACTAGGTTACTTGCAAGTAACATTTAATGCATAAAATTTTATATAGAATTTGAGTTTTATTTTATAGGAAAATAAAAACTATAAATAGGCCAAAATTTTTAAAAATCATCTCTCATCCATTTCCAGCTTGAAATATCCCTTGGTAACATTCTATTGTATATACTCCCCAACTTTTTATTTTTTATTTATTTTTATTTATTTTATTTATTTATTTGGTTGCACTGGGTCTTAGTTGTGGCAGGCAGGCTCCTTAGTTGTGGCATGCACGTGGGATCTAGTTCCCTGATCAGGGATCGAACCCGGGCCCCCTGCATTGAGAGCTCGGAGTCTTAACCAGTGTGCCACCAGGGAAGCCCCATTCCCTATTCTTTAAATGCATGTGTATCTATGTAAGCAGGTAAGAAAATACATTATAAGATGAAAAGAGAGACTTAGTGTTTGTATACTGCTTTATAAATACATACAGTTTTAAAATTTCTATATAAATTCAAAACCATTTCATGAATAACATAAGATTTGTTTAACTGAACCTCTACTAGATTAAATAGAAATCTTTAGCTCTTATAAAACAGTGTTTTCTTTAAATCTATGATAATAGATTTTTATGTTTTTGTCCAATATTTACCTTAAAAAGCTTTTGATATATAGTTATCTATGTTTAGGTTCATTAGAATTATATCATAAAACTGTGCCTTTATGAAGCATAGGGGAAAATTGTAGCTATGGTTTTTGTCTGTCTACCACTTTTTCCTTCTCTCTTCTGGCTCTTTAGGTGAACTGCACCTGTAACATCCTATTCTGCCCCCACCCCGCCACCTTGGATCATGATCCTGGAAGGGTTGTTAATCACCTTGCCTCCCTTCTCCCATTCCAGGCATGTGCTTGTGATCCAAATTGGACCAGAGTATTCCCCCAGACATTGCTGATAAAGCAAATTAAGAGACTTATTTTATCTGCTCTTGGCTGTCTTCCCTGGCCTTAAGGAGAAGGCTGTTTGTACAAAGAGCAACTGAGAGAAATATAGAGGGAAGTAGAAAATGATAGATGATTGATGTTTAGGTAGATAGGCAGATAGATAGCTGGATGGCTGGATGGATGATAGATAGATGATAGATAGATAGATAGATAGATAGATAGATAGATAGATAGATAGATGATAGATAGAGAGATAGGAAAGATTTGAACCTCAGTATCTAGCCATGCCTGAAAGTTACAACTACCTTTGGACTCCCTAGTAATAGAGGCCAATAAATTCCCATTTTTTGCTTAAACTAGTTGATTTGGATCTCTGTCACTTATAACCATAACAGCCTTGATAATACATGAAGAAAGTTATTTTAATATCTACATATACATTTATTTCCTATCATGTGGTTCATTAATTTAAAACATAGGATTTTTGCTCTTAAGCTTACATGATTTATCGCTAGCCTCTACCTATCTAAACATCCAACTTTGCAGGAATACTGCACTTTAAGGAAAGATGTTTGTTTTAGACACTGAAAATTTGGATTAAAGAACTAAAAAGTTTGTATGTTCTCACATTGCAAAATGTTATTCTATAATATTCTTTTAAATGCTTCTCATGTGCAATGAAAATATGGTTTCAATTATAAAAATACAAATTATTCATAGCTTTTTATGAACACATATTCTGCAAAAGACTATTACATAATTCTGTTTGGAAGTTGCACTTTTACCTTTTGTGAGAACTTACCCGGTTGTATTTTCACCATCTTCTCTTAGCACTTGCATCGTTTTTGACACAATTGTTGTGCAGGAGCGTATAAAGCTAAGGAAGTAGGATTGGCATCACTTTATAAATTCAGGATACAAATACTGTTACATCTCTTATTTTTCTACTTTCTAGTTTGAAAACTCACATGCCATATTTAACAGGAAGCATAGTGTCCCCTATTAACATCTTTCCTCCCAAATCGTCCAAGAACTCTGAGAGATGACCAAGTTCAAAGGTTAATCCTGGCAAATAGATGGCACTGAAGTCTGCAATAGCTCGTTATTGCCACAAAGTGTCACGGAAAAGTTTGCATGGACTGACCACCCTCTGCTACAAAGCAACACTTGCTGGTCCAAGCCCCTGTCCAGAATCCAGGGCATCCCTCTGTACTGTATTCCCATTTTCTGAGGATCGCTCATTGCTTCCCAAAGCACAACCAGCCTATGAGCATTGCTGGATTCAGAGAATCTTCTAGGAGCAAGAAGATTGCCTGTGCCCAAACCAGCCCTATCCCATGAACGCTTAGGTCCCTCTCTTCTTTTAGGGGGTTAGGGAGAGCTATTTGCTTTGACATAACTTTTAACTTTCAGAATAGTTACAAGGATAGTACTAGAAACTTCTGTGTACTGTTTTGCCAGATTTGCCAATTACTCACATACACTTCTTTTTTCCTGAACCATTTAAAAGTAGGTTGAGAACATTTCAGTGTGTATTTCCTGAGAACTAAGACATTCGCTTACATAAGCAGAGTAGCATTATAAGAATTAAGAGACATAATATTTGGAGAAGACTATTATCTAATCCAGAGTCTATGTTAACATTTCTCAACTATCCCAATAATATTTTTATAGCTATTTTCACCCCCAGTTTAAGATCCAATCCAGGATCATGTGTTGCATTTAGCTGTGATGTCTCTTTAGTCGCCTTTAATCTGTAAGAGTTCCTCAGTCTTTCTCTTTCTTTTTTAAATTTATTAATTTATTTATTTATTTATTTTTGGCTGTGTTGGGTCTTCGTTGCTGCATGTGGGCTTTCTCTAGTTGCGGCGAGCGGGGGCTACTCTTCATTGCGGTGCGCGGGCTTCTCATTGCGGTGGCTTCTCTTGCTGTGGAGCACGGGCTCTAGAGCACAGGTTCAGTAGTTGTGGCGCACGGTTTTAGTTGCTCCGAGGCATATGGGATCTTCCCAGACCAGGGCTTGAACCCGTGTCCCCTGCATTGGCAGGTGGATTCTTAACCACTGCGCGACCAGGGAAGTCCCTCTCTGTCTTTCTTGATCTTGCCATTTTTGCAGAGTACAGGCCAGTTATTTTGTAGAATGCCTTTCTCTTCGTGTTTATCTGATGTTTCTCATTATTAGATTCCATTTTTTACAGAAATGCCCCTGCAGTGATGGTGTGTCCTTCTTAGTATATCATATCAGGAGACGCATGATATTCATTTTCCTCATCACTGGTCATGTTAACTTTGATCACTTGGTTCAGATGGTGTCCACAGGTTTCTCCACTGTATAGTTTTTTATTCTTCCCCTTGTAAATAGTAAGCTATTTGAGGGGAGATACTTTGAGTCTCTCCACGGGTTTGCTTAGTGTTTCTTGCAGCATAGCGGCTGAGTTCTAAGAACATGCCAAGATAACAAAGTGAAAGAACATGACATTTTTGGTGACCTTGCCTCAGAAGCCACATAACTTCACTTCTACAGCACTTCCTTGGATGAGGCAGTTACAAAAGTGTACCCCAACTCCAGGCAAGGGAATATAGAGCTCACTGCTTGATGGGTGGAATGTCAAGGTCACATTTAAGAAAAACACTAGGGATTGAAAGTGTTGGCAGCCATTTTTGAAAAATGCTGTGTGCCACACTGGGCAGCACCATGCTTATTAAATCGTAGCCCTTTTCTCACAGCTGTATCACCCCTCCAACTCTGTGGGCCCACTCTATTTAATTGTAGGCCTCTGTGAACCCTCTTAAGATTGGAATTCTCCGGAGAGCTCTGGCCTTAACATCCAGTGGATTTGTTGGCAGCCCAGTGTTTTCGTGTGTCCCTTGCTGCCTCCAGCACAGATATCCAGCTGAAACGTGGCACATTCCTGTAAGCCATGTTGGCAAAGAAGAGAATGCGGCCCAAAAAAGATCCTCATCTTGCCCTCCATCCCAGAACCACTTACAAACAGTGGCTGACTTTACAACCTCCTTGTTCTTCAGTTCCCTTTCGATGCCATTTTTATACTCTGGTCCTAGGATCTGGGCATTCTAGCAATTGACTTCTTCCACTCCCCTGCTCTAAGACATCTAAATTCCATACTGTAAGATTTCTAAGGCAGGGGGAACTTTTGGAGTCAGACTCTAGTCTCTGTGTGCTACTCCTTGAATGGGCTGAGACTTTTCAAATATCTTATTTGTAAGGTATTTAGTAGTTGTGGGGATGAGAATCTGGAGGAAATAGTAATCCGCCTCAATATATTGATCTAGTATGATTTAGCCAAAAAATCTATTTTTAATTAGAGAAGATTATACATATATGTATATTACAAATGGGCAAAAGAGCTAAACAGACACTTCACCTGTGAACATATACAGGTGTCAAGCACATAGAAAGATGATCAACCTTATTAGCCATTAAGGAAACATACATCAAAATCACGATAAGATACCACTACACACCCATTAGAATGGCTAAAATAAAAAAGACTGTCTATACCAAGTGTTGGCAAAGATGTGGGGCATTTGGGATTCTCATACACCACTGGTGAGAATGTAAAATGGTACAATCACTTTGGAAAACAATTCGGCAGTTTCTTTAAAAAGTTAAACATATATCTATCATATGATCCAGCCATTCCACACCTAAGTATCTATCCAAGAGAAATGAAAGAATATGTTCACACAAAGATTTGTACATGAATGTTCGTAAGAGCTTAATTTTTAATAGCCCAAAACTTGAAACAACCCAAGTGTCCATTAACAAGTAAATGGATAAACAAATTGTAGGATGTCCATGCAATGGAATACCATTCTGCGTTAAAAACGTAATGAACTATTGATATAGGAAGCACCATGAATGAATCTCAAAATAATTATGATGAGTGAAAGAAGACAGACAAAAATAAATACATACTGTAGGATTCCATGTATATAAAATTCTAGAAAATGCCAACTGATCTATAGTGACAGAAAGCAGATGGATGGTTGCCTGGAGATGAAAGAAGCACTGGGGAGAAGCGGAAGAGCGGGAAGGGTTGCAAAGGGACAAGAGGAAACTTTTGGAAGTGATGGATATGTTCTTCATCTTGATTGTGATAGTGATTTCACAGTAGACACAGGTCAAAGTTCATCAAATTGCATACTTTAAATATACGCAGTTTGTTGTACACCAATTATACCTCAGTTAAGTGGAAAATAAACAGTACCATGTACTCTAATGCGTATCTCCATTACACATGCTTGTAATATGAGTATGTTTCAATTCTTGGGCTTAAGGAAAACAAATGATGTTTTTCAGGGACACCTATTCCCCTTATCCTTTGATCTTTCTAGGATCCACATTGCGGTGAATTTAAGTACACCGAGGGTACTTCATCCAGAAGGGCCATAGCTACCAGTGTGAGGAAGTGTAATGGCCAGTGACGCAGCCCCTTTGCTGCTGTTCCTGCCACTGGGTCCTCTCGGTGCTGGGTGAGCAGAGGCTCCAGCATCAGCCACACGCTACACCCAGAACAAGCTTCTCCTCTCAGTTTACTCCCAACTGTGCACGCAGTCTATTTCCTTTAACTCTACACAGACTATTTGCTCCATACAAATTACCAAGGACACTATGGCCTAGAAAAGCACTGCTGGTAATTGATTCTTCAATATTAAATCATCCCATAAGAGAGCCACCACCTAGATTTCCTTCTTGCTTCTAATGAAAACTTTTCCTTTTATGTTGTTTGTTTTTTGGGGTTTTTGTTTTGAGGGAAGGGTCTGACTAACTCTACAATCAATGTTTATTGTTCTCTACAATCCTTAAAATCCGAGGTTGTAGCATCTGTCACAGATTTAAGGTGACCTCAAACTAATCTCTGAAAACAATGGATGGTTACTAGCTCTATCTTTGTATAAGTAATTCCATTAAGTTTTACAAAACGAAGGGTGGCAAACTCAAATAATATGATGGCTTCATATCTAGGGACTGAAACTGCTATTAACTGTGCAAAAGGCCATTTCTTTGCTATAAAATACTTTAACGCTTTTTCCTCAAAGAAGCATCACACACTCCAGGGACAGGAATTGGAAGTAGCCTTGGGACTGCTGGAAGATCAGGCTCTCTAGACTTTCAAGTAATGGGAATTCAGAGATCCTCACGAGGGAGTTCCCCAGAACCCATCCTGTCCCAGTCACCCTTCCCCAAGGGAAGTCGCTCTGTGTGTGCTAAATTCAAAGCGCTAAGTCAGGAGTGATGCATAATCTAGTTAATGGGTAAGTAGAGTCCAGCGGTCAGCAGTCAAAACTCATCACCTCCGTAATGTTTCTACCATGAAAACCAAAAACAAAGCAATAGGAGGAGTAAGAATGAGCTAGCCATTCCAGTGAGCCCTGCTCATGCTTTGGTGGGCTGCTTCCAGATGGGCTTCTTCAAGTGGCAGAGAGGAGGGAAGGAATTCCTCTTAAGTGATTGCAGGGCTGAAGATGTGTGTTTGCCACTATTTGCCATCCAAAGTTGCCTAAAAATGTAGAGACAGTGTGAACTCTGCTTCAAAAACTGCTTCATTACTGTTCCAACCACTCTTCAGCGTTCTGTGAGGGTCCATTCCTCCCCTCTGCCACACACTTACCTGCTGAGGCAGGTGCGGGAGCTGGAACCTATCTCTCATCCTCTGTCACGTGTGAGAGGCTTTGCAATGGTGACTGTAAAGGGAGTTCTCAGGAGTTCCCAGGCTGCTCGCTCCATGGATGCACCTTCCATTTCTGCCAATACATTTAGAAGATGATGTCAGGCAGCAGCCAGAAGAAGAGCTGGGAGAGCAATGAGCAGCTTAAGAAGATCCTCCATGTGCCTGCCCTAGCCTTTCCTATCTGCAGTAGCTGTAAGCTTTTGACACCTTCAAGATGGTAAGAGGAAGCACAATCAGTCATGGGCCGTCTAGAAGGCGTGGGGTTCTTGTGTCCTCACAGGTACCGAGTTCCATAAACTTAAGTCTTTTTTCACAGATATGGAAATGGCCGTGGCAGAGTTCCCCACAGGCCACCCAAAGAAGCAATTGCACAGAATGGTGGCACTGTGGCTTCCAGCAGTTTAAATCCTGAAATTATCCAGGTTTACGGAAGTGCATCAACTCCACCAAAAGCAGGAAAATCTAAATGAGGTGCAACGGCTTAAACAGTCTCTAGTTAGCAGAAGCCTTTGCCATGGAAGGGTTATTGAAAATCTCAAAAGAACTCGAAACTCCAAATTTAAACACTTGTGATCGTTTGTGTTCTGTGGCCCATAACACTGATTGCTGAAGTTGTGTGTAATACTTTCTATTTCATGGTACAGTATTATTCTATAAATTGTAGTGTTGAAAAATCTATAAAACAGAAAAAGACACGGAATCAGTTAGATACTTTGGGCTGAATGTAATTGAAATCATCACTCAAAATGGCTTAAACAATAATAACATTTATTATCCCCCTAACAGAGAATCTAGAATAAGATAGGCTTCAGGATTGGCTGATTCAGCAGCTCATCCACTTTGTTGGAGACGAGCTTCCTCAGATCACTTTTTCCGCCATCACAGAGTCAGCCCCATCCTAAGGCTGGCATCAACTTGGGCAATGGGCTTCCTTTTCCTCATCCAGTAGGAGATAGAAAGGCACAGTGGAGTGTAAATCCTTCTCACCAGTCTCCTTGGCTAGCCTTGGTTACAGGCCCACCCTGAACCGGTAACTGACCTTGGGAAAGACTGCGCCTATTGGTTTAGAGTCTAGAGTTTCTCACCTTGAGCTAAGGATGGGTCAAATGTAGAGATATTGGCTCCTTTAGGCCTTAAAACTGTCATTTATTCCTGTCCAGAAGCCACTGTCACATCTGGTCAGTCACCTCCAGCCAGAGTGGCCTGTTCCCTTTACCCCATGTTTCCAAAAAACACTATCATTTTCTGTATTTGTCACATCATGAGAAAGGTGAAACAATCTGATAAATTTGTCTATTTCCATATTATATACGGTACGCCTACATGTGGATATCCATCATGTGCTTCCACAATTTGGTATCTTTAATAGAGTATTTATATATTTCATTGTTTAAGAATAGTTAATGCTTGGAAAGCACTCACCCATGTCAAGCAATACTGTATTAATTCATTTAATCTTCACAATAGGTCCATGAGGAGGTACCGTTTTTACACTCATTTAACAGATGAGAAAATTGAGAAGTAGAGAGGTTAAGTAATTTGTCCAAGAAAACACAGCTAACAAGCACTGGAGCTTGTGATTGAACCCAGGTAATTTAATTCCTGGATCCTTCCTCTTACAGTTTGATTGGGGGTGCTCTGGAAGAGACAGTGGTCTAATCCAGTAAGTATTCAACTTTTGTCAATGACCCACAGTAAAAAAAATAAAATTTTTATTATGACCCAGTGCACACACACTGAAAACAAAAAATCTTAAAGCAATACTTACTTTTACCAGGGAGACACGCATTGGGCTATTTCTATTTCATTCTATTCCATGTTCCATTCTTGAGAAAACCAGTTGTAACTCCCCAAGTTAATTCTAGTCCCAATAATGGGTCGTGATCCACAGCTTTAAAAACCCTGGTAATATAATGAGATTGATTACAGTGATGATTAGATGCTCAGTAATCATTTTTGAGCCAGGGCTCTAGTTCTTCAGGAAAAGCAGGGGGATACAGGCAGAAGGGTAAAGGGATAACTGTAGTTACCATGCAAATTAATCTCAGGGTTACGAGAGCCCTGAGGAGTTTTGAGTCGTGAGTGAGTAGCTGGAGATGGAGATCTGGGAGTCAGCAGCAAATAGGTGAAAATCAATCAAAGCCATGAGGATGAGCTCACTGGGGAAGAATGTGCAAAGTGAGAAGAGACGAGGCCTGGGACAGACCTGTGAGGAGCACCACTATTCGTAAGAGAAGGCTAAGAAGCTCCTGCAGCAGTGGCAGGAGAAGCAAGAGGCCAGCGGCTCCCCAACATTCAGCTTCCCGTCGTGGGGTAGCGATGTCACGGGAGGCTGCTGCCCGGCTGGGACTGCGTCCTCTGGTCCTTCCTGCATCCAGATGTGGCCACATGACTAGTTCTCACCAGTGGAATGAGGAGGAGATTTACGTCACTTCCCAAAAGTGCTTTTAAGAACAATCTGTGCCTTCCCTGCTCCCTTACTCCTGTTTGAATGGGAAAGCTTCTTCAGCCTTAGGGGTTGGCAGAGTCATGAGATGGAAGGAGCTTAGGTCTCTGAGCTCCTCTACACCGAAAGGTGTAGCCAGTGCAGAATATCTGCACTGGATTGTTAACCTGGATATGAGAGAACTAGCCACTGAAAATTTGGGGCTTATTTGTTTAAGCATTTGTCTAGTGTTACCATAACTGGTACCTAATTAGCCTTCTTACACCCTCAACCTTCTCACCTTAAATTCCGTCTTCTGCTCTTCCTTCCAGGTCTGATTCTCCTGTAATCTCTGGAAGAGGCTGCTCTTTCTCCCGCAGTCCAGAAACCATGGGGCTTAAACTCCTCATTGCACGTTTCAGACCACCTCACCTTTGAAATCAATGCTGTCCAACTTTTCCTAGCCAGTGCTCAGTAAACAGGGTTAGTACTGTCATTGTTATACAGTCTGCATGTGCTTAGGGAGAGGATTTAGAGATAAAAGAGAATATCAGCCCCGGGTCAGTGTCTATGGCAACCGTAAGAAATGTATGAAGTTGTGCACATCAAATTCTCTGATTACCAAGTGGAAAACACCCACTTCCTCCCAGTCTGCCACCTCTTATTTGTCTCACTCCTTCTCTCCCTACCCATCAATTGCCTCAGCTCTACCATTGCTACAGAGGGTGTGGGCAGCAGAGGGAGATGCAGCATAAGACATCAGTGTTGAAAATCCTGCCAGGAAGGACCCAATGAGATCCTGTAGCCGACTTTCTATTGCTTACATAACCAAGGTATAAGGCTCCAGTTTGCTTAAACCTCTCAATGATATGATAATTTACTGATGATTCAGTTTAGAGCTTTGAAAAACAAACAAACAAACAAACTCTTGTATTTCTGAAAATAGTCCTAAAATTCAGTAGTCTTCTTGCATAGCCCGAATATTACCCTGTAATTGGTTATTTAAGGTAAGCACATTTTTGCGGTCTATCTAAAAGAACTTACTTTTCCATAAAAACCGTCTGTTTCTTTGCCACTTATTAGATTTATAGCTGGTTCTTTCAACGCTGACTTTCACCTTGACCTGCAGACAATAGCAGAATATGAATTCCGGGGGAAGGCCATAAGCACTGTCTTTCTCAGACAAAGACTGAGAATCCTACCAAGAAGAACTAAGAATTGTTGCCAATCTTAATGCATATGATTAAAGTCACTCCCCCACGACCCTTCTTTTCCTTTTGATTTATTTCTCTAGGTTTACTGCACTTGCTTCTGGCAGTTATTGAATCTTGTGCCACTCAAATCCTCCATCAGATTGCAAAAATGTGATCGTAAGATGGTGCTTTTGTGCTGTGGTGAAAACCGTCTTCACGCAGACACTCTGGGGCCCATGATGCAGCAACGGATAGAATGGATGCCAATAAAGAACCAGCAGAGCGCAGCCTTCCTGAGCAGCAGAACCCTTGTGGGAAATGGCAATGTAAACAGCTGGCCTTTTTTGAGAACAATTATTCCTTCAAGGCCCTGCGCAGGCATTCCAACAAGTGGCTCCCAGGCAGGCTTGGCATAGCTTAGGATCAATGATAGCCAGGATTATTTTATGTCTGAGTGACTGAGAGAAGTAGGACTTGGGTGTCCCTCTTCATGTGAGTTTTATTTTTTAAGAACAAAATAGCAACAAATATAAATAACTGTTAACAGCAAAGATCATAGTTCTTTCTAAAATGAGGATCATATTTATTTATTTTACTTCTTTTAGGTGTTTTTATATTGAAGTAGAGTTGATGTACAATATTATATAAGTTACAGGTGTACAATACAGTGATTCACAATTTTTAAAGATTATACTCCACTTAGAGTTATTACAAAATATTGGCTATATTCCTTGTGCTGTACAATACATGAGGATCATATTTAGAATGTCCCAGATTGGGATACATTGTCTGACAAGATGTCAGAATATCAGAAGATGGAAGTGTCTTAATTAAATAGTCCCTAAATAATTTAATTTCATGGGTAAGCTTTTTTTAAGGGCTACAAGAAAGCGCAATCTCTAAGAGAAATAGTCCTACCACCCGCATAATCATCCTACTGTTTGTATTTTATAGTCAGAGGTGCTGCACCCCGGCCAGGGATTTTTAAAGTGTGGTTCCTGGCACAGCTGCATCAGAATCACCCGTGTTGATGATTTAAAATAAAGAGTCCCAGGCCCCAAGACTCTGGAGGTGAGACTGGGGATCTGAATTTGTGAGCAGTTGACCTGATTCGTCTGCTCCCCAGTGTCTGGGGAGCCCTGCCCTCTGCTCTTTCAGTAAAGGTAACAATAGTTTTAAGAGCCCTGCACCTCAGCTCTCCACTGGAGAGACTCTCCTTCCTCCCAGCTGAGGTCGTCCCCATCCTGCTATTTCTAACTGCTGGTTTCCCGCCTGCCTGCTGCCTGCCAGAGAGAGGGGCTGTGGGCTCCTGTGGGCTCCAGCCCCTCTCCCTCCAAGCCCAGGATTTGGCCCTTCATCTACGCTTTACGAGGACACCCTCTTTTTCTTAAAAGGGGGCAACCATTTCAAATCTCGTCTTAAACAAAACAAAAAATCACCACCACTAAGCTATACAAAAGCAGGTTTTTAGCAGCCTTTCGAGCCACTGATTCAGACCAAAAAAAAGGAGGTCAGTGGCAGCTGGGTCCTATGTCAGTGGGGCTTTCTTATCCTTTCATGCTTAGAGAGAAATACCATCAAGCTAAGATGTCAATTTACTTCTTTTTCAAATTAAAACAATGAGAGCTATATCTTATTAAGCAAAGTAAAGTACCTTTCTTCTTGGAGTTTTATTTTTGTAGCATTTACAGAAATCTATTAAAAACTTCTTACTCAGTAGTAAGGTTTAGCAATTGATTATCATCATGGATGAAATAACTTTGTCATAAATTTACAACCCAGAAACCCGATCTGATTTCAGCTCCAAAAAATAATTAAGGGCACTGGATTTTGAATCTTGCCCATATCTTACGTGGTTCACAACAAACAGACCACAACCTAGGAATTAGGATTCCTGGACCAGCTTCCACTTACTACTCACCTCTTGATATTTATAGAACTGGTCGTCACTTTCCATATATTTCAGCTCCACTCTTCCAGTCTTTAGAAGAAAAAAGAAAATAGCAATAACAGTGATAGAATCTCATCTCCTCCAGAGAATCAGTGAGGAAAGAAGAGAGGGAAGAAAGCAAATGAAATGTTAGAATTGGGAATACGTATGAAGAGCCGAATATGAGACGCGATAGCAGCTGGCAAGAGGGGAAAAGGTGGCGTAGAGAACAAATTCATTATCAGAGAACCTGTAAACTGAACAGCATGCAACCTTTAAGAAATAAATGTTTTGTCAGTGGTTGTGATAGTGGAAAAGACAAGGATATTGGCAGATTACAAAAAAGGACATGGCAAGACTGCGAATAAATTTTAATGAAAATAGAAATGGATCACCTTCTATTGTCATATCAGAGGCCACAAAGCTACAGGAAGTAGATGCTTCACTAGAAGAATATTCTTCACAGCCTCTTTCAAAGATGACATACACCTACTTCATTCTACATTACATTTTAGACACAAAAATAAGTTAGAATGGAATCGTTTTTCACACTCACAACCTGACACCCTTAGAAACCTGAATCTTATGCCAACTTAGAGCAGAAAGCAAAATTGGAAAATGAGAGCATAAGCAAAGAGCATGAGGAAAGAAGACCAAATAGAGTCCACATAAGGACATAGAGACTTCTGGTCTGTATATGTCAACACAGTTTAGTCCCTAGTCTATGTTAATCACCATCTGTAAGTGGAGACCCCAGTCTGCATGACTTGGTGGTAAAAATTCTTTTCTCTGGCAGCAGTTTTCATGGGTTTTTTTTTGTTAGGAGTTTCATCTCTTTTCCTTCCTGTTATAGAGTGACATGGAAGCCCGCTGGCAGAACACATCCATCCACATGATTCTGACAAAGTAGCCTGCATTCCCCAGTTTATACCACCTTCCTTTACGAGACTTATTTTTCTTTGCGTTCTGAAGACATAAGAACCTCGGTGATGATCGATCGGCAAAGATCCTAACAGGGTGGTAAGCAGTCTTCCAGGGAGCTTGCAATTCCATCTCCATCAGCCACAAGGTGGTTCAAACAAAACACTTGGCCACCATTGGGAAGGACCCTGTGGGCGTATCTTTCTCTTTTCCATTGTGCTTCATTGCCTATTGTCACTCATAGAATATGAGCATGGCAGGATGCAGACACCACCGTCTGGTGTTCCTGCCAGCGGGAGAAGGTTGGGGTTTGAGCCTAGATCCCCAATTTATGTCACTGTACATCCCTCTACTGTTATCTCAGTTTTGCTACCTGGAGGGGAAAGCAGTGTTTGCTAAGAAGGACGTAGCTGTTGCAACCCTGTGAATGTAACCTGGGGCCATTAGGAATTCATCCATCTGTCAAGTCTGTGGAGGGAAGGAACGTGGGTGGAAGCAGCACTACAAGTGTGCCTTAGAACAGATGTTTGGATTGCCAAGTCTGTGAGGTGGTGTAGCATGGACCAGGGGAGTGTTAGTACCAAGTGAGAGCGGGGCTTTGTCTTTGCAGCTGTTTCAGTTGCAGATTTGTTGCAGTGGTTTGAACAACATGGATTTTATTTTTTAAAGGGAATTTAGCAATTTGTGGAATTTCTCCAGAATCAAGTCCTTTAATAATAGCTCATCTACAAAAAGAAAGTTCCACTGTGAGTTTTGTTTTGTTTTGTAAGAAAGCACAGCAGCATCCATTTATTATTTCGCTCTATTTAGGGACACTCCCTCTTTAGAGATTCACTTTTAGGTGGTGCACTTTCCCTCTCTTCCTCTCTCTTGGGTGGGAGGGAAGCTTTGTAGTATGCTCCTATGAGACTTCTCAGAAGTGATAAATGAGATTTTCAATCTTCTCATTCATTAGTAACTGCCTGAAAAGCCAAGAAGTGGAGTGAGGGGGTGGAGCTGAAGGTGACAGATTGGTGAAGAGAAGGAGAAATGAATTTGGAAAGGGAGGGAGGAACAAACCGATGAGTTGTAAAAACCAGAAAAGCAATTCTAAATTAGATTTAGAAATGGCAGAATGACAAGGTGAAGTTTTCTATGGGGAGAAAGTTGCTAGGCTGCCACATTTGAGGTAGCCTGGAATTTTTGAAAAGTGAGAATGCAAAAAAAAGCTAGAAAAGAGTGATTGTTTCATATGAGGCAGGAAGTGATCAGAGTATCTGCAGAGGCAAGCTTAGGGCAGCTTCTCTGGAGACATTCATTTGATTCTGGGTTGTGATTTGATCAAAATGGCTTGTTTTGTTTATAGAGAATTAATGGCACATCGGATATGTGAGTCATAGAGACCTGACTACAGGAGCTTTGGCATGAATCTTGAATTTTGCAAGACTCCTCACTTTTAGCTCTGTGGCTTGGGTTACTGTCTCGGTCTCTGCTGGCTCCTGAAAAGTGCCTAGAAAGGAATGTTCCAAATGACACACCCACTTCAAATCTCACTGCGTCCCAAAGCGTCCTTCTCCTCACCCAAACCTAGATGTTGGCAAGGTTAAAGGAAAAGCAATTGGAAATCTCCTTTGGGACCTGATAAGGAACATTGATGTTCAGGTTCAGTGGCTTTCTGGGCTTCCATGGGGTCTCTCCCTTTGTCTCCATCAGGAAACTGTTGATATACTTGCCTCCTCACCCCCCAAGCTCTGTTGTCCTCTGGAAAGTCTGATTGCCTTTGAATCTTACAGTGCCCAGGACCAGAGAGCTAGACAAGCCTCATCTTCCCACCTAGCTCCAAGGTTTCTAGTGAGAACCAAAGGAAATAAGGTATTGAAAGGTGGTTTGTAAAGCAATACAAGCACAACCCATATATAGATAGGTATGATCATAGCATTATTCTTGTCTTACTCCATAGCTCCTTTTCTTGCTTTGTCTCTCTCTCTCTCTCATGTATGTATATATAACTGCATAAGTACATGAGTGCTAGGTGAGCACATTTGCAAAGTTTATGATGCCTTATTTTTAAAAAGTTCTTCCTATGTCACTGTAAAATTTTTATAAGGTTCAGATTCCAATTAGTTGCATTGTACATTTACAAATGATGCTCAACTCTTCAGTATAAACCAGGTTAACAGCAACACATATTGAACAGAACAGGAACTGGAGAAAGTGCGTTTATAATGAGCATCTTTTTTAATCAGCCTCAGCATTCTCAGAACAAACTGAATTCAGTAATCCCCATAAGACCGAAAGATGAACTATCTTATTTTTTTAAGACAAAGATGAACTGTCAGGGTTCTTCAAGAATATGATTGCTATTTCTTTTATTATCATATATAGTACCTTTCCATTGAAAAGCCAAAGGCATTTTTACAAAATTTGACAGTGATCCTCACAATGTCCCTCTGGGTCCAGTAAGCTTCATTACAAACAATAAATAATAAACTGGAGAGGAGCTTCAAGATGGCGGAAGAGTAGGATGTGGAGATCACCTTCCTCCCCACAAATACATCAGAAATACATCTACATGTGGAATGACTCCTACAGAACACCTACTGAACGCTGGCAGAAGACCTCAGACCTCCCAAAAGGCAAGAAACTCCCCACGTACCTGGGCAGGGCAAAAGGAAAAAGAAAAAACGGAGACAAAAGTATAGGGACAGGACCTGCACCAGTGGGAGGGAGCTGTGAAGGAGGAAAGGTTTCCACACACTAGGAAGCCCCTTCGCGGGCGGAGACGGGGGGGTGGCGGAGGGGGGAGCTTCGGAGCCACACAGGAGAGCGCAGCCACAGGGGTGCGGAGGGCAAAGCGGAGAGATTCCCGCACAGAGGACCGGTGCCGACCAGCACTCACCAGCCCGAGAGGCTTGTCTGCTCACCTGCCGGGGTGGGCGGGGCTGGGAGCTGAGGCTTGGGCTTTGGTCGGATCGCAGGGAGAGGACTGGGGTTGGCAGCGAGAACACAGCCTGAAGGGGGCTAGTGCACCACAGCTAGCCGGGAGGGAGTCCAGGAAAAAGTCTGGAGCTGCCCAAGAGGCAAGAGACTTTTTCTTGCCTCTTTGTTTCCTGGTGCGCGAGGACAGGGGATTAAGAGCGCCGCTTAAAGGAGCTCCAGAGACGGGCGCGAGCCACGGCTATCAGTGCGGACCCCAGAGACGGGCATGAGACGCTAAGGCTGCTGCTGCCGCCACCAAGAAGCCTGTGTGCGAGCACAGGTCACTATCCACACCTGCCCTCCCGGGAGCCTGTGCAGCCCGCCGCTGCCAGGGTCCCGTGATCCAGGGACAACTTCCCCGGGAGAACGCACGGCGCGCCTCAGGCTGGTGCAACGTCACGCCGGCCTCTGCCACCGCAGGCTCGCCCCGCATCCGTACCCCTCCCTCCCCCCGGCCTGAGTGAGCCAGAGCCCCCGAAGCAGCTGCTCCTTTAACCCCGTCCTGTCTGAGCGAAGAACAGACACCCTCAGGCGACCTACATGCAGAGGCAGGTCCAAATCCAAAGCTGAACCCCGGGAGCTGTGCAAACAAAGAAGAGAAACGGAAATCTCTCCCAGCAGCCTCAGGAGCAGCGGATTAAAGCTCCACAACCAACTTGATGTACCTGCATCTGTGGAATACCTGAATAGACAATGAATCATCCCAAATTGAGGAGGTGGGTTTTGGGAGAAACGGTATATATATATTTTTCCTTTTTCTCTTTTTGTGAGTGTGTACGTGTATGCTTCTGTGTGCGATTTTGTCTGTATAGCTTTGCTATTACCATTTGTCCTAGGGTTCTGTCTGTCCGTTTTTGTTTTTTTGTTTTTTTTTTTTCCAGTATAGTTTTTAGTGCTTGTTATCATTGGTGGATTTCTTTTTTGGTTTGGCTGCTCTCTTTCTTTTTTCTATTACTTGTTAATTTTTTAAAAATTTCTAATAATTATTTTTTACTTTAATAACTTTATTTTCTTTATTTATTTTCTTTCTTTCTTTCTTTTTTTCTCCCTTTCCTTCTGAACTGTGTGGATGACAGTGTCTTGGTGCTCTGGCCAGGCATCAGGCCTGGGCCTCTGAGGTGGGAGAGCCAAGTTCAGGACATTGGTCCACCATAGACCTCCCAGCTCCATGTAATATCAAATGGCAAAAATCTCCCAGAGATCTCCATCTCAATGCCAAACCCAGCTCCACTCAATGACCAGCAAGCTACAGTGCTGGACACCCTATGCCAAACAACTAGCAAGACAGGAACACAACCCCACCCATTAGCAGAGAGGCTGCCTAAAATCAAAATAAGGTCACAGACTCCCCAAAACACACCACCAGACACGGACCTGCCCACCAGAAAGGCAAGATCCAGCCTCATACACCAGGACACAGGCACTAGTCCCCTGCACCAGGAAGCCTACACAACCCACTGAACCAACCTTAGCTACTGGGGGCAGACACCAAAAACAACGGGAACTACAAACCTACAGCCTGCAAAAAGGAGACCACAAACACAGTAAGTTAAGCAAAATGAGAAGACAAAGAAACACACAGCAGATGAAGGAGCAAGGTAAAAAACCACCAAACCAAACAAATGAAGAGGAAATAGGCAGTCTACCTGAAAAAGAATTCAGAATAATGATAGTAAAGATGATCCAAAATCTTGGAAATAGAATGGAGAAAATACAAGAAACGTTTAACAAGGAACTAGAAGAACTAAAGAGCAAAGAAACAATGATGAACAACACAATAAATGAAATTAAAAATTCTCTAGAAGGAATCAATAGCAGAATAACTGAGGCAGAAGAACAGATAAGTAACCTGGAAGATAAAATAGTGGAAATAACTACCGCAGAGCAGAATAAAGAAAAAAGAATGAAAAGAAGTGAGGACAGTCTCAGAGACCTCTGGGACAACATTAAATGCACCAACAGTCGAATTATAGGGGTCCCAGAAGAAGAGAAAAAGAAAGGGACTGAGAAAATATTTGAAGAGATTATAGTTGAAAACTTCCCTAATATGGGAAAGAAAATAGTCAGTCAAGTCCAGGAAGTGCAGAGAGCCCCATACAGGATAAATCCAAGGAGAAACATGCCAAGACACATATTAATCAAACTATCAAAAATTAAATACAAAGAAAAAAATATTAAAAGCAGCAAGGGAAAAACAAATAACATGCAAGGGAATCCCCATAAGGTTAACAGCTGATCTTTCAGCAGAAACTCTGCAAGCCAGAAGGGAGTGGCAGGACACATTTAAAGTGGTGAAAGGGAAAAACCTACAACCAAGATTACTCTACCCAGCAAAGATCTCATTCAGATTTGATGGAGAAATTAAAACCTTTACAGACAAGCAAAAGCTGAGAGAGTTCAGCACCACCAAACCAGCTTTACAACAAATGCTAAAGGAACTTCTCTAGGAAGGAAACACAAGAGAAGGAAAAGACCTAGAATAATAAACCCAAAACAATTAAGAAAATGGTAATAGGAACATACATATCTATAACTACCTTAAATGTAAATGGATTAAATGCTCCAACCAAAAGACATAGACTGGCTGAATGGATACAAAAACAAGACCCGTATATATGCTGTCTACAAGAGACCCACTTCAGACCTAGGGACACATACAGACTGAAAGTGAGGGGATGGAAAAAGATATTCCATACAAATGGAAATCAAAAGAAAGCTGGAGTAGCAATTCTCATATCAGACAAAATAGACTTTAAAGTAAAGAATGTTACAAGAGACAAGGAAGGACACTACATAATGATCAAGGGATCAATCCAAGAAGAAGATATAACAATTGTAAATATCTATGCACCCAACATAGGAACACCCCAATATTAAGGCAAATACTAACAGCCATAAAAGGGGAAATCAACAGTAACACAATCATAGTAGGGGACTGTAACACCCCACTTTCACCGATGGACAGATCATACAAAATGAAAATAAATAAGGAAACACAAGCTTTAAATGATACATTAAACAAGATGGGCTTAATTGATATTTATGGGACATTCCATCCAAAAACCACAGAATACACTTTCTTCTCAAGTGCTCATGGAACATTCTCCAGGATAGATCATATCTTGGCTCACAAATCAAGCCGTGGTAAATTTCAGAAAATTGAAATCGTATCAAGTATCTTTTCCGACCACAACGCTATGAGACTAGATATCAATTACAGGGAAAAATCTATAAAAAATACAAACACATGGAGGCTAAACAATACACTACTTAATAACCAAGAGATCACTGAAGAAATCAAAGAGGAAATCAAAAAATACCTAGAAACAAATGACAATGAAAACGCAATGACCCAAAACCTATGGGATGCAGCAAAAGCAGTTCTAAGAGGGAAGTTTATAGCAATACAATCCTACCTCAAGAAACAAGAAACATCTCAAATAAACAACCTAACCTTACACCTAAAGCAATTAGAGAAAGAAGAACAAAAAATCCCCAAAATTAGCAGAGGGAAAGAAATCATAAAGATCAGATCAGAAATAAATGAAAAAGAAATGAAGGAAACAATAGCAAAGATCAGTAAAACTAAAAACTGGTTCTTTGAGAAGATAAACAAAATTAATAAACCATTAGCCAGACTCATTAAGAAAAAAGGGGGGCTTCCCAGGTGGACGCAGTGGTTGAGAATCTGCCTGCCAATGCAGGGCACACGGGTTCGAGCCCTGGTCTGGGAAGATCCCACATGCCGCGGAGCGACTAGGCCCGTGAGCCACAATTGCTGAGCCTGCGCGTCTGGAGCCTGTGCTCCGCAACAAGAGAGGCCGCGATAGTGAGAGGCCCGCGCACCGTGATGAAGAGTGGCCCCCACTTGCCGCAAATGGAGAAAGCCCTGGCACAGAAACGAAGACCCAACACAGCCATAAATATAAAAATAAATAAATAAATTTAAAAAAAAAAAAAAAAAAAAGCTCTCATCACAAGGAAAAAAAAAAAAAGAAAAAAAGGGAGAAGAGTCAAATCAATAGAATTAGAAATGAAAAAGGAGAAGTAACAACTGACACTGCAGAGATACAAAGGATCATGAGAGATTACTACAAGCAACTCTATGCCAATAAAATGGACAACCTGGAAGAAATGGACAAATTCTTAGAGAAGCACAACCTTCCAAGACTGAACCAGGACGAAATAGAAAATATAAACAGACCAATCACAAGCACAGAAATTGAGACTGTGATTGAGACTGTGACTCAAAATGGATTAAAGACCTAAATGTAAGGCCAGACGCTATAAAACTCTTAGAGGAAAACATAGGCAGAACACTCTATGGCATAAATCACAGCAACATCCTTTTGACCCTCCTCCATTTAGAGAAATGGAAATAAAAACAAAAATAAACAAATGGGACCTAATGAAACTTCAAAGCTTTTGCACAGCAAAGGAAACCATAAACAAGATGAAAAAAGAACCCTCAGAATGGGAGAAAATATTTGCAAATGAAGCAACTGACAAAGGATTAATCTCCAAAAATCACAAGCAGCTCATGCAGCTCAATACCAAAAAAACAAACAGCCCAATCCAAAAATGGGCAGAAGACCTAATTAGACATTTCTCCATAGAAGATATACAGATTGCCAACAAACACATGAAAGAATGCTCAACATCATTAATCATTAGAGAAATGAAAATCAAAACTACAATGAGATATCATCTCACACCTGTCAGAATGGCCATCATCTAAAAATCTACAAACAATAAATGCTGGAGAGGGTGTGGAGAAAAGGGAACCCTCTTGCACTGTTGGTGGGAACGTAAACTGATACAGCCACTATGGAGAACAGTATGGAGGTTCCTGAAAAAACTACAAATAGAACTACCATACGACCCAGCAATCCCACTACTGGGCATATACCCTGAGAAAACCATAGGTCAAAAAGAGTCATGTACCACAATGTTCACTGCAGCTCTATTTACAATAGCCAGGACATGGAAGCAACCTAAGTGTCCATTGACAGATGAATGGATAAAGAAGATGTGGCACATATATACAATGGAATATTACTCAGCCATAAGAAGAAACGAAATGGAGTTATTTGTACTGAGGTGGATGGACCTAGAGTCTGTCATACAGAGTGAAGTAAGTCAGAAAGAGAAAAACAAATACTGTATGCTAACACATATATATGGAATCTAAAAAAAAAAAAAAAAAGGTCATGAAGAACCTAGGGGCAGGACGGGAATAAAGACTCAGACCTACTAGAGAATGGACTTGAGGACACAGGGAGGGGAAAGGGTAAGCTGGGACAAAGTGAGAGAGTGGCATGGACATATATACACTACCAAACGTAAAATAGCTAGTGGGAAGCAGCCGCATAGCACAGGGAGATCAGCTCAGTGCTTTGTGACCACCTAGAGGGGTGGGATAGGGAGGATGGGAGGGAGGGAGATGCAAGAGGGAAGAGATATGGGGATATATGTATATGTATAGCTGATTCACTTTGTATAAAGCAGAAACTAACACAGCATTGTAAAGCAATTATACTCCAATAAAGATGTTTAAAAAAAAAATGCCAGGGGAATGGGTGCAGTAGGTTTATGGTAATCAGTATTGACCTGTGTCTCTTAATCTGGTCTCTTAGTCCATTGGAGTACTTTCTTCTAATTTCCCTCAATACCATCAGCACATTTAATAAATATGATCTCTCTAAAAATAATAATAATAATAAACTGCCCTTTATTTTGAAATGTCTCCTACAGAATTTATTAGCAACATAGTGGATAGTCATGATTCACGGATTCCACAGGGAGTTTATTTCATTGGAGTTAGAGAAGATGGTAGATTCCCATGGATCTTGATCTATTGAAATTGTGTTGATTCAAGAAACTACTTGCATCAAGAACAACTCCCACGCATTTGAAAAATATCTCTCATAATTGCTAACATTTACTTTTAAATTGAAAGAAGTATAGACTATGATTACATTACATAAAATGATATGGAATGATTATCCAATTTAATGACTCAATGAAGATCTGCAAATCAGATACTGCAGCTACCTACGGGTGTGTCTTCTGACTGAGTACTCTTCATTTAGTTGTTTTACTAGAGATGCCAGTCAACTGTATGAGCTATTTAGTGACCTGGGCATGGACAGATCCTCTGAGACAATCAGCTGATCTCTCTTGGGCATTTCAAGTGGGATATTCCAAGAGAATAAAGTGTTAGAATGGGGAGAGAAAGTGAAAGGGAGTGAGATAGAAATAGGTCAAGGGTGAGATAAAACTATACATGAGCTATGGTTACGAATGAACAGACACTTGAAGATGGAGAAAAGAATAACACACTAGAGAGTAAAGAAGCCAGTTCATAGGAAAAGAAAATAGAGAAGGCATATGGAGAAGAGGTGGTGCTCTGTAAATTTTGGAGCACTGCAGCAAAGACATCCCACTGCTGAGGACTCCTGAGAAATCTTGGATTAAGCCCCACCCTTCAGTTTATTCTTCCTGACACTTGAGCCTTGACCCTCTTCCGACTCCTCTTTCTGTATATCTGTGACATTCCCTTTTCTTTATCCCATTTAGATGTGCCTAATACCCTGACTCATTTGACTTAGTTTGAGTCTATGTTCCCAGAAAACAAAAAGTTCCTTAGGACAGTGGTCCTCCTGTCTGACATGGAGTATCAGATATATTCCTTGCTTAGTGTCCACTTCACCAGGGTATGAATGCAAGCCATAGTCATTCACTTAAGAAAAAAAAAAAGGAATATAAAAAAATTCTTCCCATGATGTCTTCCAACAATCTGAGATCAACGTCTTCTCTGAAGATGATTCTTAAGGAGGCTAATTTCATCTTTTAGCTGCCAAGCAGGACAAGGTGCCAGCCTAATAAAAAGGCACAAGGCTGAGGGTGTTGATGCAATCTCAGTGCATTCTCTTTCTAGCCAATTGTTTTCATCCTACCCAATCACATTAGCATCAGAACAAATACTCAAAACATACTGACAATTTATGCTCTGCTTTATTCTTCTCCCCAGACACTACTTCTAGAATTGATATTTCCTTTGGCCATCTAATATTCAAGAGTCGTGTAACCATCTTTCATCATCACTCTCTGACTTTGCTTAATGCTCTTTTAAAATGATTAAGTACAGTTGTCACTATTGAACAATAAAACTAGAAGGACCCATAAAATGTTCACAATTTTCATTAATGTTTATTCTCCTTGGTATTCTTTATTAAAGAATTAAATTACTATTAGCAGATGGTGATTACAGGGTATAAAATGCCAATGTCTATGATATCAAATAAGTATATATTGTTGATAGAATTTAATTTAAGTACTCCTTGTTGATTGGTCCTTTTCCTACAGGAAAAAAAGATAACAGGGGTGCCTATTACTACATCCCATTTAGATTAAGTAATGCATTTTCCATATTCAAGAAATCCCAGTGGTGTCATGAGTTAATGATATGGAAAGATAGTAATTTGGGGGCATATGGTCAATGTGAAAGATAACTGCCCAGGCATAAAACAGACTAAGATCGAATGGTTTAATGTCTGTAAATAGTTCTTATCTCTTTAGAGAGAACAACACTCCTGAATCATGAATAGCTGACATCCTTTACATTTCCTTGAGGAAGGGAATGGTTTGAGCATCAAGGATTTCTCATGTTTTACTTCACCAATGACCTTTAAAATTATTTTTAAAAATTATTTTAAAATTACCTTAAAATAATTATTAAAATATCTAAAAACTATTTTTCCTCCATGGATTCCTCGTTTTAAGTCTTTCAAATATATGTATTTAGTTATTAATTTACTGAAAACTTTTATTACTTCAATCTGTATTTAATGGTCAATATGGGCTCCTGATTTGCATGAGAGAACGATCCTTAACATACTGACCTTACAGAATTTCGGTCAGATCAAAAAATTTTTTTAGCTAGTTTGTGCAAACTTTTCTCCTAGGGTTTTTGAGATATTGAAAATAGTTAAGAAATTCCATCAATACCTTCTGATATTTCTAGGGAACTGCAGAGTGGAAACCACTGTAGGCACCATCACTGTGGTCCCTCAGATTTCCCAGGGCAATCTTGATACCAAATATTCATTTCTACAGTCAGGTCTGATTTGGGATTTTAATAATGTGGTTGTTGTATCTGTAACCAACAGAGGTTCCTGTCCTTTATCCTTGCTAAAGCAACCTTGATTTGGTAACTCTTTTCCAAGAGGCAATTGCTTTAGAGAAAGCTGACCCCATGGAAGACTCATAATTGGTTTCCTTTTCCTCATTTGCCTTTGATTGATGTGGCATGTATGCTACTTGGTTCTATGAAAGAGAAGTGAGGGGAAGTCTGCTAATTTAAACCAATCATGGTAAGTACATGACAAAAGTTTGGCCAGTGAAAAGCCTAATAGGGAAGCTTTATGAAATGCTTTCTTCATTCTTAAAAAAAATGGAAGGAAGCAAAGATGTTTCCCTTTTCCTTGTCTTGCCTGTGGAGGTGCTGCGTAGTGATGTTATACCTGGGGCTGCTGCAGTCATTTTGTGACCATGGGTTAAGTGCTGAAACACTGACAACTGGCAGGCTAGAATGAAGAAAAATTCTTGGTCCTGTTGATTTATTAATCAACTTTTTAAACTAACCCTGGAACTTCTCTGTTTCTGGATTTTTTATGTGATGTGGTTAAGTCGCTTTTAGCTGCATTGTTTTTTTTAAGATATTTGTATTTCTTGAGCCTGGAAGTAATTCAACTTGCATATCATATAAATAATTATAATTTAAAGAATATTAACAATAAACAAATGTACTCACAGAATTTCAGAGTTGGGAGGGTCTTTAAAGTTCATCTAGTCTAACCATCTGATTATATTATGCAAACTGAAAATTTGATGGGAAACCTATAATCACTATTAGAAAATGTTGTGAGACAGATGTAGAGAACAAATGTATGGACACCAAGGGGGAAAAGTGGCGGGATGGGGGGTGGTGGTGGTGGGATGAATTGGGAGATTGGGATGGACATATATACACTAATATGTATAAAACAGATAACTAATAAGAACCTGCTGTATAAAAAAAGATAAAATTAAATTTAAAAATTAAAAAAAAAGAAAATGTTGTGAGAATTGGTTTTCACTGACACTCTAAAATTTTCACAATCACCTAAGAGATAGTATATTATCGATAAGAAGAGACCCGTTATGAACAGTTATAGTGTCCTTCCCAAATTCATATGTGGTTCATACATGGATATATGAACCACATGTGAATTTGGAGATAGGACCTTTAAAGAGGTAATTAAAGTTAACTAAGGTCATAAGGATAAGGCCTTAATCCAATATGGCCTATGTTTTTATAAGAAGAGGAAGGGATACCAAGGATGCACTCACAGAGGAAGGACCATATAAGGGCACAGTAAGAAGGCGATCAACTACAAGCTAAGGAGAGAGGCCTCAGGAGACACCAAACCTGCCAACATCTTGATCTTGGACTTCGAGCCTCCAGAACTGTGAGAAAATAAATTTCAGTTGCTTAACCCACCTAGTCTGTGGTATGTTATTATGACAGCTCTAACAAACTGATATAAGATCCAAACAAAATTGCTTTAAATATAAGCAAATTTATCACTTCATATAATATAGAGAGTTCCAGGGTTAGGACATTCCCAGGGTTGATTAATTAGCAGCTCAATAATGTGAACAAGGACCTAGGCTCTTTTCATTTTCCTGTCCTGCCACCCTTAGCATATTGAACTTTAACCCTTAGGCTTGTCCATGCATGGATACAAGAGAGCTAATAGCCCCAAGTGTTACCTCTGCACACAGCTGTATAAGAAGCAGAAAAGCAGGCTTCTCCTCATGCAAATCCATTTAAGAGTGAAAAAAAACTTCTCCAGTAGTCCCATACCACCCTCCAAAATCCTCTCCTCAGTCTTAGTCAAAATGGTATCATATGCTTTTGCCTAAGTAATCCCTTCAAGGAAAATGGGATTACTGTGATTGATTTAGATCAATTGTGAGTCACTTTTTGGGACTGGGATGGGGCCCAGCCCCCCCTTGAAGCAGGTAACCCCTGGGTGTCTGTTAGCCAGGAACTATGGGGTAGGGTTGAGTCTTGGATAGGCAACCAACAAGATCCCTTTCGTGTGCTTATTCCATTTCCTGCTTTGATCCAATTTACTAGCCTGGCGTGTCTTCTGATATGTAAAATTGCCGGGGCAGGGAAGACAGGACTGCAAGTAACATCCCTTAAGACTCTCCAGCTTTCTTTGACCTTATTCCACGCTTATTATGCAGTATTCTCTTGATTAATTATGCTACCTAACTACCTTGATATCTGGTAGGAAGTGCCCTAGTTAGCCGACTGACATAATTAGTACATTCAAGAGGTGTATCACATGTTATGAATTAATGTTCTGACCTGACACAGCAGTCCCATGTGTGTAATTGGAGTAATTTGTTCATCATTCATTCAGCACTTTCTTTGTGCTGGGCACTACCGTAGGTGCTAGAAATTCAAAAGTGAATAGGATGTGATTCCCACTCTGAGGGCTTCTCTCATTTTTAGGAGCTCAGTCCCAAGGGTAACAATTATAGTTACCGTTTAGGGAGTGTGTGCCTGGCACTGGGTTAAGAGATTTCCGTGTTTCACAATCTCGCTCCCTGTTATCTTTCTGATCTCATTTCTTGGAGTCCTTCCTCTCACTCACTCACTCTGCTCCAGCCGATCTGGCCCATGAAGACTTGAAGCAGCACTTTTAGCAACAATCCCTAACCTAGAATACTTTCCCCCAGTTATTCTCTCATCTCTTTCAGATGTTAACTCAAATGTTATATTTACGGAGAAGCTTTCCCCAATCATTCTATTTAAACTTTCAACTTCCCAATGTTTCCTATCCTCTTCCCTGCTTAATTTTTTCCCATAGAACTTATGACCATGTAACATACTATGTATTTCATATATTGCTTTTATTTATTGCCAGTCTTCCCCTACCAAAATATAAGCTCCTTGAGGGCAGGGGTTTTTGTCAAAATCCTTAATGTCTACAATAGTACCTGATACATGGCAGGATTCTCAATAAACATATGTATTGAATGAATGAATCATTGCCTATAAGTAGAACTGTTATTTATACAAGTTGCTCTTGATTACAAGGCTAGGAAGTGGTGGAACCAGGATTGAAATTCAAGTCATTCCAGTGATAAAGTACGCTCTAAATTCTTCATATTCTTTGAGTTTCCAGATCTGCAAAGCCAAGTGCCAGACCCTGGACCATGGTAACCCTTGGAGGCTTTATCTCCATGCAGACCTCATGGAGACAGAAATCACACCAATAATTGAAAAGGGAAAATTTAACACGAAGAATTGTTAAATTGCAACAGACAGTTAACTAAAAAGAGTGAAAAAGGACTCTGAGAGGTAAAGCAGCATCTATGCCTAGGCAGAAAGAGAGTGAACAAGAAGGAACTAGAAACTTAGAGGAAGCTCCTCCCTCAACCCCAGGTTGAGCTTCAGAACCTCTGAGAAGAGGGTACATGTGGCCCACTGGTGCTGGAGAACCTTACTGGAGGGTGTAGGTTGACCATGCATGCCAAATCTGCCAACTGCTGAGTGGAAACATCCCACCGGAAGAAGGAAGGAAAATCCCTGCCTCCTGTTCTGGCCTTGAAGAGTCTCTCTAGTGCCCTCTATTGGCAAAGCCTTATATGATCCAGCCAGCAATGAAGATAATTTTACAGGGACCCACTCCACTGTCACAAGGCAGGGCAAAGAAGAGTGGATTTGGAGCTGTGAGACAATCAATTAATAACTGGCCCACCGAGTTACAAACCCCCCCGTGAGGCCCTACGGCATGTAATAGTGTTTGATGCATGTCTGCCCCTCCTGTTTCTCATCTCCACAGCACAAAAAATCCATTGGCTTGTAGCCTACCTTAGATGTTCTTGTATGTTTTCTTTCCACATATGATTTGAGAAATTTCTCTAGTTTTTCTTGTCAGTCTGCTCAGGACTTTCATGTAACCATATGGGGTGGCAGATGATTCAGCTGAAGAAAGCAATATTTTGGTTAATTTGGTCTACCTCTATTTTTTTTCCCCCAAACTAATTCCTTCCCAGTCTAACCATTTACAGACGGTCCCCAACTTACAATGGTTTGACTTATGATTTTTCAACTTTATGCGGTTTGAAAGTGGTATGTATTCAGTAGAAATAATACTTGGAATTGTTCATTTTGATCTTTTCCCGGGCTAGTGATATGTAGTACGATACTCTCTCAGGATGCTGGGCAATGGCAATGAGCTGCAGCTCCTCAACGGCCATGAGATCACATGGGTAAACAACCAATACGCTTAAAACCATGTTGTTTCCATACAGGCATTCTGTTTTTCACTTTCTGTACAGTATTCAATAAATTACATGAGTTATTCAACACTTTATTGTAAAATAGATTTTGCGTTAGATGATCTTGCCCAACTGTAGGCTAACGTTAAGTGTTCTGAGCACGTTTAAGGTAGGCTAGGCTAAGCTATGATGTTTGGTAGGTTAGGTGTATTAAGTGCCTTTTCACTTTACACTATTTTCAACTTACGATGGGTTTATTGGAACTTAACCCCACTGTTAAGTTGAGGAAGAACTATAAGATCATAGAGCTACTATCCCTGCTGTTCACACACACTGTACCTTCAGTTTGTCTATGATATCAAATAAGTATATATTGTTGATAGAATTTAATTTAAGTACTCCTTGTTGATTGGTCCTTTTCCTACAGGAAAAAAAGATAACAGGGGTGCCTATTACTACATCCCATTTAGATTAAGTAATGCATTTTCCATATTCAAGAAATCCCAGTGGTGTCATGAGTTAATGATATGGAAAGATAGTAATTTGGGGGCATATGGTCAATGTGAAAGATAACTGCCCAGGCATAAAACAGACTAAGATCGAATGGTTTAATGTCTGTAAATAGTTCTTATCTCTTTAGAGAGAACAACACTCCTGAATCATGAATAGCTGACATCCTTTACATTTCCTTGAGGAAGGGAATGGTTTGAGCATCAAGGATTTCTCATGTTTTACTTCACCAATGACCTTTAAAATTATTTTTAAAAATTATTTTAAAATTACCTTAAAATAATTATTAAAATATCTAAAAACTATTTTTCCTCCATGGATTCCTCGTTTTAAGTCTTTCAAATATATATATTTAGTTATTAATTTACTAAAAACTTTTATTACTTCAGTCTATATTTAATGGTCAATATGGGCTCCTGATTTGCATGAGAGAACAATCCTTAACATACTGACCTTACAGAATATCGGTCAGATCAAAAAACTTTTTTAGCTAGTTTGTGCAAACTTTTCTCCTAGGGTTTGATTTTCTAGGCTCTGGAATTCATGGGCAGTCCCATTATATCCGTGCATCTCCTGCTGGGAAATAGAGACTCCTTCCCTCTGTGCATGGACATTCAGGAATTTGTGCTGTCCTCCTGAATCAGTCCATGAAAAGCACCTGAAACTCCTCTCATTATTATTTTAATAAGTATCAATTTATTAAAGATTCTCTTTCCTTCTCCAGATCTTCTGCCTGAACATTAGCAGCCATGCTTCTCCAGTGTCTGTGGTTTTATCTTGCTGAGGGTAAGGATTCAGGATATCATTTTGAAGTCTGCTCCTTTAAAGGCAGGCCATTTATAGTTTTGTTGCCTGGGCATAATTTTAACCTTTTTTGAAAGCACCAGGGCTTGTTTCAGGGGAGAGGTGAAGTACATTAGAGACAATAGCTTCTCTCATAGTCTGAACTGAACTGTGGTTTGGGTCGGTTTTCTAATTGGTTTGGATTTTCAGTCCATTAAAGGAAAGCTCTGATTACATTTTACAGCAGGTCACTAGGCAAAAATCTGCTTCATCTGCACAGTGGCTGTGGTTCCCTTTCATTTGACTATGTCAGTGGAAGATACTTACTCTGTGCTGGGCAACAGACGCATCCCAGGGAGTGCCCCATTCTCCCAATCGCGTCAAAGCACTTTATACAACACAGAGCCCTGAGGGAGGACTCTCAGGTGCACTGGCTGAAGTTCACTCATCCATTTCATTACATCCAACCTAAGTCTTGGATCTTGCAAACAGCAGGGTGGTTTCTGTATTCAGACCCCAGTGCGATGTGAATCTCCCAGAAATCTCTGGCCCATGCAGGGAAAGTTCAGATCTTCCAACTTTAACAGCTAGCTGAGGAATAAGGAGGGAAATTATAGGAACATTGCAGTGCCCATTAGAAGGAAAGCATGCAGGCTTCCCTGGTGGTGCAGTGGTTGGGAATCCGCCTGTCAATGCAGGGGACACGGGTTCGAACCCTGGTCCGGGAAGATCCCACATGCCACAGGGCAACTAAGCTCGTGTGCCACAGCTAACTGAGCCTGCGCTCTAGAGCCCACACGCCACAACTACTGAAGCCCACGTGCCACGACTACTGAAGCCTGCACACCTAGAGCCCGTGCTCCGCAACAAGAGAAGCCACCGCAATGAGAAGCCTGCGCAGCACAACGAAGAGTAGCCCCTGCTCACCGCAACTAAAGAAAGCCCGCATGCAGCAACAAAGACCCAACGCAGCCAAAAGTAAATAAATAAATAAATAAATATTAATTAAAAAAAGAAGGAAAGCATGCTTGCTTGTGCCTGTGATTTGTTATCCCGAACAGTCTTGGAATGACCAAAAAATGTGAGGGAGGGGAGAAAGATAACTAGGATTTTTTAAGTTATATACCTCTGAGCCTGGGGTTTTAGTATGGCACTCTGAAATGTTTCCTGTATGCATCAGTATCAATAAAAATAATTATATTAAAAAATCACTCCCAGGGCTTCCCTGGTGGCGCAGTGGTTGAGAGTCTGCCTGCCAATGCAGGGGACACGGGTTCGAGCCCTGGTCTGGGAAGATCCCACATGCCGCGGAGCGGCTGGGCCCGTGAGCCACAATTACTGAGCCTGCGCGTCTGGAGCCTGTGCTCCGCAACAAGAGAGGCCGCGATAGTGAGAGGCCCGCGCACCGCGATGAAGAGTGGCCCTCGCTTGCCACAACTGGAGAAAGCCCTTGCACAGAAACGAAGACCCAACACAGCCATAAATAAATAAATAAAATTAAAAAAAAAAAAAAAATCACTCCCAGCCTTGGAAAGACATCATCCACAGGTAAAGCCAACTTGCCTTGCCTTTCAGTCCTTTGTGAAAGGGATTTACCTAAATCCCTAAAAGACCAGTCCAAGAAGCCAATCTATCAGTGTTTTAAGGTTTCAAAGCAAAAATCTTGGTAATTTCCTGGTCGAACTAAAAAGTCTAAATGCTTTGTGGGCCAACAAAATGTATAAAAGGTATGTCTTTCCTTGACTAAAGTTCCTTACTAAACTGTGTTCTCCTTGAGGGTAGGAACTGGGTCCTACTTATGTTGGTGTCCCTAATGCCAGCACTGTACCCGCCTATAGTCAGCAATCAGTGAATGACCATGGAGAAAACAAAGAAGAAGGAAGGAAGAAAAAGAAGGGAAGGAAGTGAAGGAAGGGAAAAGAAGGGAAGGGAAACTTCAATCAGCTACAGAGAGTGAATGTAAGAGAAAGAAAACACATCGAATAAGAGTGAGAGATGATGGTGGAGAGTGATCCTTCAAATGCTGGAGCCATTTTTCTTTTTCTTCCACCAATAGTCTCCTTTCTTCTTTGGGGGTATTTTTCTTGTCCTCCAACACATTTTAAGGCCTCCCATAGCCTTTCATAGCTTTGTAGAATAATTTTTTACTGTAGTAAAGGGAGCAACACGGACACTGTGAAGTCTCCCTTGGGTTGTCCCTCACTGCATGTGTCACTTAGTCCATCACGGTGTGACCTGAGGGAAAGGCAGGCATCTTTTTGTGGTTTAATCTCTCAAAGAGTTATCCTCATGAGGCACATGGGATAAATATTTGTAAAGAAATAGAAGCTTTTTAGATTTAAAAAAAAAAAGCTAAGAAAGGTCAAAGTCTTATTAGAGACAATACACTTGATGCACATTACTGAGAACGGCGTCTTTTGTGGGCAGTGCAAATGATTTTTGTCTTAATAACATTTTCATGATGTTAATTTAAAACGCATTCTTAAAGCCTCAATTAAAAATGAATGCATTTCTTTGCCTGTTATGTTTTAAAAGAAGCCTAATTTTAAGAATATAATTGATGACTAATTATACTGCCCTTTTTCATAGACCTGATAATAAGATACTGAGCACTTTTTTCCACACTTATAAAAATAATTACAGTACTTGATTTGAGAATAATTTTTCCTAGACCATCTTTCAAAAGCAACGTATAACCGTACGTATATAACATTAATTAGTTAAGATTTCCTCTTAGGTGTGACTCTTCTTTGTGTGGCTTCAGAAAATAATAAATCAATCATTTTAGGTGCTAAATGTCTTTCTGTCTTGGTGAAGGACATTACCAGCCTCTCAGAGCCCACACTGAAACCTGGGAGCCACTAGTGACTCTTCTTTCCTTCTCTCATCCCCAATACTACTGGGAATTCACACTCTTGTCAACCTTTGCTTGGACTGATGAGATTTTTTTATGGCATATCTCCATCAGTTAACTGATGAGTTCAAACTCCCCAGTATATATATTTTTATATTTGATGAAATTAAATTCAGGCACTATTTATCTAATATTTTATATATTATAAATAAAATGTTAGAGGAGGTAAAATTGAACAAAACAATAATTTTTAAAATTTTATTTATTTTTTTAATTTTATTTTTTTGGCTGCGACGCATGGCTTGTGGGACTTTAGTTTCCCCACCAGGGATCAAACCTGGGTCCCTGGCAGTGAAAGCGCAGAGTCCTAGCCAGTGGACCACAGGGAATTCCCCAAAACAATATCTTAAAAGTTGTGTTTTTAACAGCACAAAAGCAATTTTCTCACACATTATAGAAATTTGTCAACGTACTTGAGACTTTATTATTAAACATCTGACTTTAAAAAAGTTTTTGTAAGTAAACTTTTTTATTTAACAATAACATGCAAGGAGAAAAGAAGACAAATCGTGAATGTCCAGCTTCATGAATTTTCACAAAGTGAACATAGTTGTGTAATTGTGTAACTTAAATTAGGAACAGGAAATAGAACATGACCAGTGCCTCAGAAGCTCCCCTTGTACCCTCTCCTGGTCACTATTCCCTCCTCCCCCACTGCCAAGGATAATCACTAGGCTGACCTCTGACACCACAGTTGAGTTTTACTTGTTTTGAACTTTATATGGCAGCAGTCAAATAGCATATCCTCCTTGTGCCTGCCCTCTTTTGCTCAATGTGAAGTTTCTGAGATTTACTCCTATTGTGAGTAACAATATTGTTACTTAAACATCTTACTACTTTTACATGATTTATCGTTTATAAATCATGTATTCACTTGGTGAGGGTGAGTTTGGTTTAAATTAGATAATATAATCCATGAATCCACTTAACTGGGCACATGTTCGCTGAAACAGGCACTTTAAAGTATGTGAGGTGAGGAGTGTCCTAACAACGTTACCAGATTAATTTGTATAGACCCTGCTAGGGCCCTAGCCCCGGCACAGGCTCTCTGCCTGGCAGTGGGGAAGCTCTTTTTCTGTTTGGATTTGAGCAGCCAATTACAGCACAAGTTTTATTCAGTGGCCAAAGAATGGAGAAGCGGGAACTAATTCACAGGTTAAATTCTCTCCCACCCGGTGAGAGGGGTTTAATTTTAGAGTAAAAACAAAGAGAGGAGGAGTGAGGCTAATGATGGGGAGGCATCTACACTAGTCTACTGGGGAAGGGGCGGGGCTTTTTTGAGGGAGTAGGGTGCCACCCACTTTTTATCCTTTTCTGGTCCTTAAAGTCTAGTCATGGCCACCAGTAGGTGTGTCGTTTAATATGTTAATGTAGTAAAATCAGCATATAATGAGACTCAGGGTCTGTTGGAGGTCAGATTCCTCACCATCTTGGTCCCAGCTGGCTCCATCTGGTTTTTTTTTTTGGTTTGTTTGTGTCTTCCTTTCTTATTTCTGGACCCTTTAACTTAAAGATTTATGTTAGCCCCTGCTAAAGGTGAGGGTTGGAGGGTTGTGAGAAAGGACACTCCTGCTAAGGGTGGAGGTTTTGACCAAAGACCTGGAGCAGCTCTGGCTGCAAAATCTCTTCTACAGTGTAGAACTCTCTCTACTCCTCCAGCACGATAAGCAGCAGCATGTGTCCCTCTGGCACACAAACCAAGTGAAGGTCCCCGTATTAATCCATATATTAAATGCTATTAAGCCTTATTTTTTTCAGATGACAATATAACAAATACATATCAACAGAAGTTCTGAAATTTCCTTTCTGAGCCATAATGGATACACTTGTACCCCTCCTAGGGTACATTCTTCTCACTTTGGAAACCACTGATGAAATGGATATAATGGTGTCTTCCCAGCTCTTTGCTAGCCTCACACCCCACTTGAGCCTATACTCCAAATAGCCTAGGGTCAGATTTTTAAAGTGCATATCTAATTAAGGTATTTCAAGGCTTGAAACTATTCACCTCCTCCCCACTTCCTTCCCCAGCTTTACAAGCCGCTTCCAGCCTACACTGCCAAGCTCTTCATTCCAGCCCTTCAAACCCAGCCCTTCCCTGGCAACACCCCCGGCTGTCCTTTAGTCATGCACTAAACTTTTGTTATCTTACTATAAACCCTGACAATTCAGGCTTCCTTGCTTTTGCTCATTTGGCTTCCTTGCCTGGAAGGCACACTTGCAATTTGTCTGCGGGCAAATGCTTTTTCCTCTTTGCAACTCATCTAAAGAAACGTCTCTTCATTGGAATTTTTCCTTTTAACAGTGGGATTTTAACAGCCATCTTGCGCAACAGGGCTCTGCCCTCAACTGCTGCCCCAGTTTCTGGTTCCAGCACCTTCTCAAAAGGTATGCTTGCAGCAGACAGTGATGGCTTTCAAATGACCAAATTCACCCTGAAACCAAGTCCCCCTAAAACCGAGTTCCTCTGCCCAGTTTATCTTTATCCAAAACATTATTCCCTCTCTTGTCCAACACCTGTTCACCTCAAGGTTGAAGAGTATCAAAGAAAAGGGGGGAGATTGAAACCAAGCAGAACCCTGTGGGGCTCTCCCGTGTCCCCTGTTTCTTGTTTGTAGGAAAAAGGCTTCAGCCTCCTACACGTTCCCTGAGCTCCAAAGGGCAGATTAGAACAGTTACTAATTAGCAGGGGGTGAGGGAATGCAGAAACAAAGGAATGGCAGTCTAGAAACAGTAGTGCAGGGATGGGGCAGGGTCCTGGTTTCTCCTCGGGATGTGCATAACAATTTGATACATATCTCTGAGCTCTTCTATAGGAGCTGGGACCCCTACCCAGGGGGGAGGATGGTAACTTCAGGCTAAGCATAAGCATGTGGACCCCAGACTGGTTGGAACCAGAAGGCTGATGATTAAGAGTCCTGAAATACCACCGACTAATCAGTGGAGGGTCACACACCTGCAGCCCTTCCCCCAAATTTTGCCTGTAAAAACTTCTTCCCTGAAGCCCATCAAAAAGTTCAGGTCTTTGGAGCACAAGCCACCCATTCTCCTCGCACATCCCTTGCATTAAACCTTTCTCTACTCCAAACTCTGATGTTTCGGTTTGTTTGACCTCAGTGTGCATTGGACACACAAACTTGCATTCGACAATATTACTATGCTAGTTTAGGAAACCATCGCCTAAACCAGTGGCTCTCCAACTTTACCGTTCATCAGTTTCATCTGGAGAGTTTTTTTAACACACATATTCCTGGGTCCCAAACCCAGAGTTTCTAATTTAGTAGATTTGGGGGGAAGCAAGAGAATTTACATCTCCCAGGTGATGCTGATGATGCCAATTGGGGACCACACGTTGATCAAAATCGTGCCTGCAAACTTTAATGTTCGTATGTTATTAAAATGGTCTATGACATGCTAAATTGCAGGTCAACTGTGGGGTCTGAAATTCTGCATTTCTAACCAGCTCCCAGATGATATGAATGTTGGCAGGTGTGCAGACCACATTCTAAGTAGCATGGATCTAAAGCAGAGGTCCCAAATGTAAACACAAATAGGGTCCAGGCCAGCATGTAAATGAGTGATGCAGTCTGGTTGTGTCTATCAAGCACAAGCCCCATCTAACAGGGAAGTTAGTTTTATACAAATGTGGACCCAGTGCTATGATCAGATTTTTCAGGAGAATAGTATTATTTTATCTGTTAGGCACCACAGGCATGGTCTACAGTCTAGAGCTTTTGAAGAACTGATGAAGTATGGATAACCTAGAATTAAAAAAAGAATTTTGGCTTTAAAAACAAAACTGCAAATTGAAATTAATAAATGTTTTAATTAAATGTCTGCAAACACTAAATTGTTGCCAACTAATCAAATGCAAATCAACTTCTAGAAAGTTGGGTATAAATTATTTATTTATTTATTTATTTTTATTTTATGGCTGTGTTGGGTCTTCGTTTCTGTGCGAGGGCTTTCTCTAGTTGCGGCAAGTGGGGGCCACTCTTCATCGCGGTGCGCGGGCCTCTCACCGTCGTGGCCTCTCTTGTTGCGGAGCACAGGCTCCAGACGCGCAGGCTCAGTAGTTGTGGCTCACGGGCCTAGTTGCTCTGCGGCATGTGGGATCTTCCCAGACCAGGGCTCGAACCCGTGTCCCCTGCATTGGCAGGCAGATTCCCAACCACTGCGCCACCAGGGAAGCCCCGGGTATAAATTATATTTAATGTTGGATTTGGTTTCGCTTAGGAATGTTTGATAGAAAGTGGGATGGGGTCTGCAAACTCAGTGCCTAGGCCTTAGGGACTCTGAGGGTCTTAAAACAGGCTTTCTGGAAAAATTGGAAATTTGGGTTTTAGTTAGAAATATTCCCATTTTAAATATTGGAAACTTATTTTGAATTTTTAAAAAAGTATGTAGGCGTTTGTGGAAACATGGGTGGACCTTGAGGGCATTATGCTAAGCCAGATAAGTCAGACAGAGAAAGACAAATATTGTATGATATCACACCTATGTGGAATGTAAAAAAAGCTGAACTCATAGAAACAGAGAAGAGAATGACGGTTACCAGGGGCTGGAGGGTGGGAGGAACTGGGGAGATTTTGGTCAAAGGGTACAAACTTACAACCAGAAGATGAATAAGTTCTGGAGATCTAAGGCACAGCATAGTGATTATAGCCAACAATACTGTATTACATGATTTAAAGTTGTTAAAAGACTAGACTGTAGATGTTCTCACAACAAAAAAGAAATGATAATCATGTGACGTGACAAGGGTGTTAATTAACATGACAGTGGTAATCATATTGCAATATATTGAATATAACTGTATCAATATATAACAGGTTATACACCTTAAACTTGCACAATGTAATATGTCAATAATCTCTCATAAAAATAAGCATGTAGGCCAAATAAAATCTGCTATGGGCCAGATTGGGCCACTAGTGTGTGAATTTGGATTGGCTGGCTTGGATTATTGAAATAGTCTTACTGATTTTTCAATTTTCATTCTTTCAACACATCTCATTCACAGATATCCTTTCAAACTTTCTAAATCATCAATCTCTTCATCTACAGGTTGAGTACAAATTGCTAAACCTGACATTCAAGAACTACATCATTTTGCTCTTAATCATCTTTCCAAATTTATTTTTCATTATATCTAGTACAGGAATCCTGCGCTGTATTTCAAATAAGACAAGCCAGATGAATTCCAACTCTAGATTTTTACTGACATATTTTCCTTACCCTGGATGTCTGTATTCCTCTTCTTTATTTATCCAATTCTTCCAGTACTTTCAAACTCACTTCATGTCTGCATTCTCTGTGAATTTTTTCTTGACTTTTCCAGAGCATTGTTACCTCTTTCTGTGGCATTTATTGTCCTGAGCATTCATTTGGTACATAGTTTATGCCCCTTTGTTATTTCAATGCATGCTTTTCTGCATTTGGGTTTTGTCTCCTCAATAAGTGTTTGGTGATGGTGCAAATCTAGAGTAGTGTCTGCTGCTTCAAAGTCAGGAAATAAAAGAGTTAACACACCCATCAAATAACCTACCTTCTTAAGAAGTCACTTATGCCCTTGAATAAAATCCTGACACCTAAATGGAGAGTCAATACATTAAAAAGATCCTTAATCCAGCTGCCTGGGAGCATTCCTATGACTGATGGAACTTTGGACCAAATTGGCCAGATGTTCTGTTCAAGGCCAAATGTATTTGTTTGGAGTGGAAGTCTGTGACAAGAAACACAGGACATTTATTTTTATTCAGAAGCTTCTAGATATATACTTTTGTCTGCTTATACCTTCTCCAGAGGGTGGTATGGATGAGATATAGCCCCGGTTTATCAAGTTTTGTATTGGATTGAATTTTCATTTCTCAGTCATGGTTCTTAATATCATATTGGAACATGTTATAAGGCAAGTTGTAATCTATTATTTATATTTAATAAAAACTACTCCTCAGTCCATAACAATTTCACACGTAGGGTACTGCCCCCCAGACCTTCTAAGAATCTGAGGTTACAGAATCTTTCTATCTTGCATCTGAGTGTTAACACTGAGTGCTGACAGGGCCATTACTAGCATTTCTCTGACTTTGCCCTTTACAGCTTTTACTCTGAGTGTGAAATGCTCTCACACCCTTTGGGGCAATCTAATTATGATGTAGTCTCTTCCTTTTGTCCTCCTCGGCTCTAATATCTTCAAATGATAGCTCTTACTACCTCTGTTAGTGAGAGCGGACAAGTTTTCCTGCAACCAGGTTTATTCCCCTTAATGAAGAGAAGCTTTGTCCCTTAGTATTCTCAATTGGTTTCTAAAAATAAAGCCTGATACTTTCTTTAGGACAGAAGTTAAAGCAGCCAGTCCACAGTTTTCTGAATCTAGAGCATCCTGGGCCTTTATTACTGTTACCTAATTTCAGTTCCTCATGAATTTCTCCTGAATTCTTGACTGACGTCAATCCAATTAAATCACCTTGGTGTTTAAGTGCTGTGCTAAGAATTTGGCCAATCAGGACTCCTAAAAATAAGTTAACACTAATTCTGATGCTGTGACCAGTAAGTGTTGAGGCTGCATTCTTGTTCATTCTTTTGTTTTATGAGCAAATGAGCTTTGGGAGGGGCACAAAGATGGTTTCCACTGCCTGCTTTCAGGAACTGATGTACTTCTATCCCCCAAAGAGCAGTATGAAATAAAATCAGGCAGAGTACGTTGAAAGTAGCTAGCTTGTTTACTTCCTTCATTTCGAGTTAAACTGTTTTTCTTTTTCTTTCTCATCTTTAGTCTAATGGGCCATCACCAAACTGGAGTTAAGTAGCATGCAGTGTGTTCACCATCGTCATCCTTCCATCAGCTCTTTGTCTGCTTTGGGCAAGTTTTCCAAAACAATTCAGTTTTGGCAGTTTCCGCCTCATTTAAGTACATTTAAAAAGCTGTGAATTACTGCCCCGGAAAGTTTTCCAAACTTCCAAGTTCACCTGCCATTTAAAAATGCTGTTTTCCTCATTTTAACTTTTGTAACTCTTCCTTCTACAAGGATCTCTGAAGTTATTTAAAAAGAACTCCAGTAGCATGTGGCACTCAATTTTTTTTTTTTTATTGATTTATTTTATTTATTTAATTTTTTATTTTATTTTTGGCTGTGTTGGGTCTTTGTTGCTGCACGTGGGCTTTCTCTAGTTGTGGCGAGCGGGGGCCACTCTTTGTTGTGGTGTGCAGTCTTCTCATTGCGGTGGCCTCTCTTTTGTTGTGGAGCACAGGCTCTAGGCACACAGGCTCAGTAGTTGTGGCGCATGGGCTTAGTTGCTCTGTGGTATGTGAGATCTTCCCAGACCAGGGCTCGAACCCATGCCCCTTGCATTGGCAGGCGGATTCTCAACCACTGCGCCACCAGGGAAGCCCTCAACTTCTTTTATATCTGCCTTACCTTTGGTCTTGTACATTATTAGAAGGAAAATCATTTACTTTCAAACAATTGTTTCTTGCCTAAGCTGTGAGTTTTTCCAATGTTATTTTAACCAGTTTGCTTGCAGTGGGAAATTTTTTTTTCTAACATTCTATTTTTTATAGCATATGAAAATAGATTAAAAAAATATGAGTTTGGGGTAGCAAATATCCTGATTAATAGATAAATCTCGTCAGTTCTTTTTACCAGAATGGATGCAATCTTCAGGCATATAAACATTTTTCATGCTGAAAATGTGTGAGGTGTGGGACCAAGAACAAACTGCATTTCTGATGAAAGGAATAACCTCTGCATAAGCTATAGGATACATTAATTTAACAAAAAAGGCACTGAGGGTAACTATGAATTCAGAACTGTGCTAGGCATTGTGGAGACATGATTTGCACCAATTTAGAGTTCTAGTTGGAGGGACAAGACTTTGATGCGGACATTTAAATGACAATACGAGATAATAAGTCACAAGGAGTTACTAGGTAGGACTGGCAAGAGTGGTTTGTGAGTCATTGGGTGAGAATGGTCAGAGATGTCTCCACGGAAGAGTTGACAATAGAGCAGAGTTTTGTGTCATGGGAGGATCCAAGTAGGCAAAGGGCAAGGAAGAGGGCCTCTTGGGTGGGAACAGTGGTGGGAGTGAGGTTTAGAGTCAAGAAGCAGAAGATGTGGCAGGTCCTAATGAGTACTATTGCTGTCAGCTAGGAGTGGGACCCAATTTTGAAAAAGCATTTGGGGTCACACCATGGAGGGCCTGGATTGGAAACCTAAGGAATCTGGAGTTTATCTTTAGAATAATGAGAAGTTATTGGATAAATTATTAATCTCTTTTTACTTCAGTTTACTGTAAAGTTAGGATACTAATCACTCCTATTGCATAGGTTTGCTGTGAGACGAATTAATGCATGTAAAGCCTTTAGAACAGCGCTTGTCACATAATAAACATTCAATCAGTGAGAGTGATAATTATTTTAAATTATCGTTAGTGGCATTATTATTACTGATCAGGAAGAAGCATTATGAATATGCTTAATAGCAACCAATCCCCTCAGCATTGAACAGGAAATGTTCCTTGGACAATCATTCCTGAACTTCATCTTTAAATTATTCAATATTCCTTTGTCTATCTTTTAAAATAAATAAGTACATTAAATAAAATGGAAGATCTCTTTTCATCATCCATCATCAGGCCCCTTTGCCCTGGGTTCTGCCCTGGTCCAGTAAATCTCATGCCCTTCCCAGTAGGACCAATGACACCGACATAGAATAGTTTTGCAGGATCACATCCAATTTATTTGAACCTTTGGTTTAATCCTGAAGAAAAAAGAGAAGCAGATTAAACCTTTGGTTTAATCCTGAAGAAAAAAGAAAAAAGAGAAGAGATATCCCTGTCCCAATCTGCTCTGTTATTCTATTTTATATCTTTTCCTCACTCCATCCCTCCACTGTGTCCTCTATTTCAGTGCCCAAAACCCTTGTATATAAAAGTACATAACGAATGAGATGGGTACAGAGGAACAGTTCCCTGGCCCTTGCACCATGTTTCCTCTCCATCCCTGGGCTCCTATGATGTGTTACACATGTGCCAGCCTCAGGGCACATACCCACTTTCCTTTCTCTTTTCCATCTACTCTCTTACTGAGTGCCAGGAGAGAAATGAAGAGGAGGAGGAAATGAGAGCATCAGAGAAAGAACCAAGAAGAGTTATAACTGAAGATAGGGGACAGAAAAGCAAGAATCGTGAAGATAAGAGGAAACACATTCGATGTCAGATCAGGCTTCTGGGCTGCACACAGTTCTTTAGTGCTTCCTGTGTGGTCCCTGAAGCAAACATGAAGGGAAAAAAAATATTGTAAATTTATGCTGTAATTAAAAGTAATATATTACATTTATTCTAAGACCTAAAATAACTCCTCAATAAAGGCATATGAGGATAACTTAACCAACCAGTGACAGATAAAATGTTTTTACATAAGAGTGCCAGTATTTGCAATTAAATGTATTGTTGTTCAGTGGAGTCAGTTCTGGTGTCCTTCTCCTGGTAAGGCTAGTCACTCATGATTGTGAACAACTGCCTTTGATCCTTTTAGGTAGATTGTGTAGTTGTTTAAATATTCCCTAGTTGTATCCACTAGTTTTTTTGAATTATAAAATATGTTTTTTTCTGTAAGCTCTTTCTTCTTTCTATTTTGGGGAAAATGTATTATTAATTTTCAAAAATTGTTTTCTTCCCAGGGGCTTCCATTGTAACTTCTAGTGATGCTATTTATTAGAAAGAAAACATCATCATGTTATGTTGTAAAAAGAAATAATAACTCTGAACCACAAAAATTACAACAACTATAAAAAAATGTTGTGGGGGCTTCCTGGTGGCGCAGTGGTTGAGAGTCTGCCTGCCAATGCAGGGGATACAGGTTCGACCCCTGGTCTGGGAAGATCCCACATGCCGTGGAGCAACTAGGCCCGTGAGCCACAACTACTGAGCCTGCGCGTCTGGAGCCTGTGCTCTGCAACAAGAGAGGCCACGACAGTGAGAGGCCCGCGCACCGCGATGAAGAGTGGCCCCCACTCACCGGAACTAGAGAAAGCCCTCGCACAGAAACGAAGACCCAACACAGCCAAAAAAATAAAATAAATTAATTAATTAAAAAAAAAAAGTTGTGAATTTGTTGAAAACGGTAGTTGAAATGTTATTGGATATTTACCTTGAGGTTCATTGTACAAAATATTGACTTGATTAAAAAGGAATTAGCTTTGTTGAGTTGGAATGACTTTAGGGAAAAGACAGGAAAATGAGAGGAGAGCTTGAGGTGGTTCCCAGTGTCTCTGGGTAGAAGACTTGTTACTGGGTAACGGGTGCCCTACTGTGTTTCTCTACAAGACTCTACAGGTCAAGTCCTGCCTCACAATGGCATCTTGTTTAGCTTAATGGCACTTTCTGTCACCAAACTGACTCAGTGGCAGTGACCTCAAACACACATCAGTGTTCACAAACTCACTGAATTCAGAGGACTTTGGCTTAAATGGAACATCATCTACTCTCTTAAAGAATAAAACAGTTTAAAATCAAAATTTTGTTCTATGAGAGACAGCGTGGGATAATATAATTTGGGGATTTGCAGGGTGGAGGTCACATAACCATAGGAGCTGTGTGGTTCCAGGTAGGTTATTTAACCTTGCTGAGATCCTTTTATTCATCAGTAAAACAATTACTATTTCAGAAAGTCACAGTGAAGATTAATGAAACAATAGAACTACAGTGACAATCACGGCCTCCGGTAGACAGTAAGTAATAATCAGTAGTGTGCTGCAGTTGGTCCTTATCAGCTCTCAAGGACTGACTGATCAGTTATCAGAAATGTTGAGAGCCAGTTGTTAAACACAGTCATTGTTGAAAATTATGTATATTTACAGTTAAAAAAATTATATTAAAAACAAATGAATGAAATATATATATATACTCATAACATTACTTTCTAATCAGTTTATTACATTTTATTATTATCTATGTTCTGAGCCTATTTGCATCTATTGTATCTGTAGGATGAAAACACTGTATGATGGTGTTCCACTGCACTTTTCTTCCCAACTCTGAATTCGGTGACTACATGGTGGTAACTTGAAATCATGGTGGGAATATTTGCACCTCAGATATTGGGAAAATGCTACAAATCAGGGCTTTTTTTTCCTCCCCTGAAGAGAGCTGGTTGTTAAATATTTATCACCACTGGTAACAAAAACCACTAGTTTTCTTCCCTTTAATGTATGTAAAGTGTCTGGCAGCATGTATGGCACATAGAATGTGCTGGTGAAACACAAGTCTCCATTGCTCCTATTTTTCTTTATTTTTTTGGCCACCCCACACGGCATGCGGAGTCTTAGTTGCCCCACCAGGGATCAAACCTGTGCCCCCTGTAGTGGTGGAAGCATGGAGTCTTAACCACTGGACTGCCAGGGAAGTCCCTCCATTGCTCTTAATTGGGGGTCAACTGACTCTTAGAAGTAAAGGAGCCTTAGATATAATCTCATTCAATTCCCTTGGTAGACCAGAGGCAAAGTGGCCTGCCCAAAGTCATGGCTAATTAAGGACAACCCCAGAAACTCAAAGTCTTGTGTCTGACCTTGATGATTGCCAAGTTCTCTCTCCTTCCTTCCTTCAAAGCCAGAGTAATTAACCCCACCTGAAGGCTCTGTTACTGGGACATTGAGCAGGAGGAACTTAGGAGCTCTAGCTTGACATTTGGAGTTCAGCCTAAATCCCACTTAGTCCTTATCCAGCTCTGTCCTATGCTCCCATTTTGGTAACTCACCTTGGGCCTTATTCTGGGGTCTCAGTTTACTTCTTGGATTCCTGGCAGTTCTGCCAAGGGATCTCACTTGCTTCCTCTGCTGGGGTCCCCGTCTTGGGACCTTGAGCTTCTATACTTAGGCCTTTGCCTTGTCCATGCCAGGCAACCTTCCTCTGTAGGGACAGCAAACCTGCCTGGAGCAGATCCTTGCTACTTGCTGTTACCCAGCATAAGTGGATTTCAGGATTGCCTTCACACCTGGAGTCACTGCTTCCAGACCTCTCCTTATATCCCTGGTGTTAACTCTCATCTTCCTCGACAAGACCAAAGACATGGGACCCATGGTCACAATATTGCCACACTCGAGCTGCTAGCTCCCACATTTGGCCTGCTGGGCTGGGCTTCCTCCTCTCAGACCCTATCCCTGTGAGCAAGTCTGCCTCTGGGTCATGTACCCTCCTAATCTCTGTTTTTCTGTGGTTGGCTAAGCCAGGGACGATCCTGTCACAAAACATGAAAAAAGTAAAACTACAAAGGGAAACTAGCTCTACCAGACATTAAACATACTATAAAGCCTCTATAACTAAAGCAGTATGGTACTGGCTCTTCGGAGAAGTGGGTCATTCCAGAACTGAGGCAGGGAAAATGCAAGATGAACCCATAACATCTTGTGATCTTATTTAGTGGGAAACACTACAGTCTTCTTCACTAAGATCAGGCACAGGTACGTTTCTCCCAAACCATCAAAGACCACATGGTCCACCTGCTCTGTAAATTATTCCAGATCAAATGTCCGCAAACTAAGGCCCACAGATCAAATCTGGCCCTCCGCCACCTATTTTTATGTATAAAGTTTAATTGGAACACAGTCACTCCCACTTATTTCCTTATTGTTTATGGCTGCTTTCCGGCAGAGTTGAGTACACACAGCCCTCTGTATCCATGGATAGAGAACGCATGGATACATGCTGGGGTACAACTGTTCTACGCCATTTTATATAAGGGACTTGAGCATCCTTGGATTTTGGTTTCCGTGGGGATCCTGGAACCAATCCCCCGTGGATACTAAAGGATAACTGTAGTTGCAACACAGAGACCATATGGACCACATTGCCTAAAATATTTACTATCGTTTACTGTCAACCCATTATAGAAAAAATGTGCTGACACATGTTCTAAAACATGGAATGGGAAGGAAAACTTCCTCACTTCTTTTATGAAACAAGTTTGACACTGATACATAAGCCAGTTAAAGATAGTACAAGGCAAGAGTACTGAAGACCAGTAACACTCATGAACACTGATGCAAAAGTACTAACTAGAATACAGCAAGCAAAATGTTTCCCTGTAACTTCTTTGGCATTGTTTTGAACAGAACTTTAGTAATTTGGTTCAGTGCCATATATGTGTATGTTATCACTGCCGGTGGTGGTTTGGGTTTTTTGAGGTCACTGTGCTTAGTGTTGGGGAACACAGACAAAGTCTAATTGATGCCCTCACTATGCTTATTGTTCATGGGGGAAATAAACACTGTAAATATTTCACTCAAAAATGATGTTCATCAGGGTATAAATGGAGGGTGTAGAAGCAATTACCAGGCCAAGGGGTTCAAGGAAGGCAGTTGTGTTGTTGAAGTACATTGCATAGTGCACCACTATGTCCATTTTGCCCATATGGAGCCTGGCCCACATCTACAATGAGTAGGAACCTTGGATTGTGCACTGTTATGCTCCTTGTGTCCAGCACTGAGCCTGGACTCTCGTTCCCTCTAGGTAAGCTCATTTCATTCTGCACTGGTGTGCTTCTTGGGTCCAGTGCCGAGGCTGGCACTCAACCTCTGTGGGCAGGCACCTTGCATCATGCACTGTCAAGCTCCTTGTGCTCAGAGCTCAGCCCGCCCTCAGCTCCTTGGAGGTAGGTGTCCTGTGCACTGTTGTTTTCCATTTGCCCAGCATTGAATCTAAGTGCTCCTTGAGGGTAGGCATCTTGTACACTGGTTCATCCTCTGTGTCAAGCAATGAGCTTAGGATAATTGCTTTCCCTGTGCACTGTTCATCATGCCCACTTGTGAGCCGGGCATACAGCTCCTTGGGGGTAGGCATCTTGTACACTGGTTCATCCTCTGTGCCAAGCAATGAGCTTAGGATAATTGCTTTCCCTGTACATTGTTCATCATGCCCACTTGTGAGCCGGGCATACAGCTCCTTGAGGGTAGGCATCTTGTACACTGGTTCATCCTCTGTGCCAAGCAATGAGCTTAGGATAATTGCTTTCCCTGTACACTGTTCATCATGCCCACTTGTGAGCCTGGCATACAGCTCCTTGAGGGTAGGCATCTTGCACTGTGCACTGTCATGTTCCTTGTGCCTAGCACTGGGCCTGGCACATAGTCGTAACTGGAATGATTCTCAGTTGAGCCATGAAGGGTCAGCAGAGGTTACCCAGGTAAACACAGAACAGAGGATTCTGGGTAAAGGAAGTAGCCTGAAAAAGGCAGGAATGTAAGTGTTGAGATGTGTATAGACACCTTTTATTCCTACTGCCTATTTTTTCCCTTCTGGTTTTTGGCCACCCCCGGCAAATGGGTCATGGAGACACATTTCTGGCAACCTGCCAAGACCTCTGCTTCCTGTTGGGGGCCATGTGTTTGGGGCCTCAGTTCCACTCACACTAGGATGTGCATCCTGATAATTTGCAGTGAGATAAGTAAGACTCTAGTAACTTTCTTGGAGATGATGTATTAGGCCCAAGAATAAGCAGAACAAGTGGCAACTTACTTGAACTTACTTTCATATTTTCCTCCTATTCTACCTGGAGAGAGATTTTTGTTATTTCATGGTTTTCTGATGAAAGATGTCTCGGATGGGAAAATCTTCAGCAACTCTGAGAGTGTCAGAAATTTTCAAAGAGGAGGGAGAACATGCTTTGAAAGCTGAGTTAAAACGCTTCTCTCTTCTGAATGCCTTTCACAGCCTCGGGTCTGGTCTTTTCGATCTGGCTTTTGAAGTCCTGTTATCTTTCAAGCTTAATTCCTCTTGGAGTGTGACCGACTTACTAGAGAAGCTATGTTTTTCAAAAGGAATGTTGAAACCAGAGCATTTCCATGGGAATATGGGTTAGTGTTCCTGTACTTTTTCTCCCGGCTAGCACTCGCCCTGCTCGAAAGGAAGTGCATTCTCCTGCAGGCCTGTGGATCCCATGCTATTGTTTCTCAACCCAATTGACTAGGACAAGCAAAGTGAATATGCTAAAGGGACACCCCCTCCATCCTACTGATCCTGTTGTGCCTGAGTTTAGGTCCAGAAGTCTGAGATTGTTGCCTCTCATAGGTCGAGGGGCCTACCACCATTTTCTGAGGTTTTGGGTGTATTAACAAAAATATGTCAAAAAATACTTTTTGGAAAACTAGGGTAACTGGTTAGGAAACCCTATGAAAACTGAAGCAATGAGGTTGTGCTCCTCTGGCCGTACATGGGTGCAAGTTATCCAAACCAAGGGCAGAAATCTCAATATCCTTGTACTCCGTGTGATTTTGGGATTCTCTTCTGGGCCTCCAGTGAAGAGTTCCTAGGTCTGAGAATGGCTCCGGCAGTAGTAGATTTGGGGTTAAGGATAATCCCACTCCTTGGTCAGTGGATGGGCAGTGGTCCTTGCCTCTACTGTGGACGACAGGACATTGAAGGCACCAACTGGCAGACGAGACTCAGGCAGAGGTGACTCACTCTGTTTTCTATAGTGGACACTGATGAAATACCAGCCAAAAGACCGAGATTAGATTGCTTTATTCACCAGGTGAAAAACAGTTTCTACAATGCTGCCAGCTTATTTGGATTCCCATTCCAGCTGACCACAAAGCCCATGGTAACTTCTGCTTGTAATAGAACACGGAATGTGGTTCCTTCAGGAAAGGTATTTTCGAACTCTTCATCTTCTGAACTGACAGGTTCTGGATCCTGGAGCAACATGCTGAAACTGGGTAATAAATCTCCTAATGGAATAAGTGCCTATCCAAAGATCAGAGTGACAAGTTACTCGAGATCAGCCATGCAGAGTCCTGCCTTCCTTTGGTTTTACTTTGAGCTCAGAAGCCTGTAATAGAAGACCAGGTGGCCGTCACCATAGCAAAGGCAATCTGGAGAGTTCCTTAATGTGGAAGCCTCAGGAACAGGTTGTAACAGAGATGATTTCTGAAGAGGGTGGCAAGGGTCTGAGGTGTCCCCATTGTACTGTGGACGAGGGTGTTCAAAAAGAGGAAAGAGAGAAATGCCGAAGGTTATTAGAGTGACTTAAAGAAGGTGGACATGGAAACTCTGTTCCACCTGTAACTTCAACTCACCATAGTTCTCAAAGAAGTCAGATGGACACATTAAAGACCAAAGGCTGGGGGCAAGAGCAAAGTCATGGAGTCAAAACAACTCAGTTTGTTCCAAAACAATATAGAGTTGTTGAAACAAGGGGACCTCTATGTTCAGTGAGGAGTGAAAAGAGGTGTCCAAAGGGGAAAATTTCTGACACAGAGAAGACAGTTGGAATCAGACTTGAAAATGAAGGTAGGAGGGGACTCCAGCTGGAGCCTGACCTATCTGAAGAAGTGTCAGCCCGACTCCGCCTGGGCAGTGGAAACAATGGCTGACTCAGGAGGAAGATGTCAATACTTGAGACAAAAGAAAAAAACTGCTCAAGCAAAGAGAGGGATAAAAGGACGGATGATCTTCTTGAACTTACAGAGGACATGGAAAAGGAAATCAGTAATGCTCTAGGCCATGGCCCACAGGATGAGATCCTAAGTAGCGCTTTCAAATTATGAATCACTCCAGGAGATATCCAGACCTTGAAGAACTATCACTGGCTCAATGATGAAGTCATTAATTTTTACATGAATCTCCTGGTGGAAAGAAATAAAAAACAAGGGTATCTAGCACTTTATGCATTCAGTACTTTCTTCTATCCAAAATTAAAGTCTGGGGGTTACCAAGCAGTGAAAAGATGGACCAAAGGGGTCAGTCTCTTTGAACAGGAACTTATTCTGGTGCCCATTCATCAGAAGGTACCTTGGAGCCTGGTAGTGACAGAGCTAAGAAAACGTGTCTTAAATATCTGGATTCTATGGGACAAAAGGGCCACAGGATCTGTGAGATTCTCCTTCAGTATTTACAGGATGAAAGTAAGACCAAAAGAAATATTGACCTGAATGTTTTAGAGTGGACCCACTACCTCATGAAGGCACATGAGATTCCTCAACAGTTGAATGGGAGTGATTGTGGAATGTTTACTTGTAAATATGCAGATTATATCTCTAGGGACAAACCCATCACATTTACTCAGCACCAGATGTCTCTGTTCCGGAAGAAGATGGTGTGGGAAATCCTTCATCAGCAGTTGCTGTGAGGATGCCCTGCCGCGGTCCCTCCAGCTGCTGGTGGTTCTTTCATGATGGACGCTTCCCTATACCTCATGCATTGTGGGTTAAAAAGTCCCTGCATTGGGCTTCCCTGGTGGCGCAGTGGTTGAGAATCTGCCTGCCAATGAAGGGGATACGGGTTCGAGCCCTGGTTTGGGAAGATCCCACATGCCGCAGAGCAACTAGGCCCGTGAGCCACAATTACTGAGCCTGCGAGTCTGGAGCCTGTGCTCCGCAACAAGAGAGGCCGCGACAGTGAGAGGCCCGCGCACCGCGATGAAGAGTGGCCCCCGCTTGCCGCAACTAGAGAAAGCCCTCTCACAGAAACGAAGACCCAACACAACCAAGAATAAATAAATAAATAAAAATTAAAAAAAAAATGTTACCAGAAGCAGAAACTAACACACCATTGTAAAGCCATTATACTCCAATAAAGATGTTAAAAAAAAAAAAAATGTTACCAGAGATAAAGAGTGATATTTAAAAAAAAAAAAAAAAGTCCCTGCATCACCTCTGTTCTCTCACAGGTACTGAGCTGTCAGAAGTGCATGAAGGCCCCTCTCTGCACCCTAGTCCTGACTTGGTGTGCGGAGGGCTGCTTGCAACCCTGTTTATAAAGGCCATGCCTGCTCAGAGCCCTGGACTCTCAATCCACACAAGAACGAACGCTAATTAATACTCTTTTTTAAAGATTTTTTTCCCCTATGAATGTGGGAAATGAAGGATTTATTCTATGATTTGTTTCTTCTGTGTGTTCACGTGTATTCATTCTCTCACTCATTTGTAAACATAATGGTCAGTGGCTATTTTCTGAGGCTCTTTTAAAGTTAACTCTAAATTACTCATTTGAACTATTTATTTCTGAAAGGAATGTTAAGCTGCCACTCCCTGCTGAAGATCAGGAGGGAAAGCAGTGGGGAGGGGAAGGGTTAATTAACTTCTCTAGCCGGAGCCATAACTGCAGACTTGAAGCAGGAGGTCTTTTTTCTTTTGAGGCTTGAAAATGCCAGGAGAAGTGCTGTGGTGTAGGGCTCTGGCTGCCTTTCAGAGGAAGTTCCACACTACAGCATTGGCACAGTGTCGTGGAAAAGTGGAATTGTGGCCAAGGAACTCTGGCTATCCAAGTGTCTTCAGAAGAGTGTCATGGTCATCCTAAAGAGACTTCCCTTTCTGGAAGTGAGGTGACTTGGCTACTCTTGAAACTGGATTTAAAGTCACTGTAAACCCTAAATCTTCATTTTCATCCCAGATCTGGTTGAGTATAAACCTCACATATGTAAGTGCTGGACTGAGCTGTTTATTTCAAAAGATACTATTCAATTTAAAGCTATTTTTCCTCAAAGTTTTTTTCTATATATAAAGCCAAAATTAAGTTTGGTACTCATTAGGATTTACATCTCCCCATTCCACTGCCGCTGAAATCTGTGCGAGAAAAGTTAGTACTTGGCTCTGAGGTTGCCAGTTATACAGTAATCTATTTTGCAAATGAAAGTTTGTATTTAACTGTTTTGTTCATTAAAAACCTTACAGTGGTTGTGCATATTTAATTTCAGAAAGTTTAGAGTTGGTCAGAACTTATTTTGCAAGATCTAGTGCCTAGTGTTGCTTTTCTGATGTAATAAAAGGTGGTCTGGAAAAAAAAAAGTCAAAAAACAAGATAAGTCATGGGCTTCCCTGGTGGCGCAGTGGTTGAGAGTCTGCCTGCCAGTGCAGGGGACACGGGTTCGAGCCCTGGTCTGGGAGGATCCCACATGCCGCAGAGCAGCTGGGCCCGTGAGCCACAACTACTGAGCCTGCGCATCTGGAGCCGGTACTCCGCAACAAGAGAGGCCGCGATAGTGAGAGGCCCGCGCACTGCGATGAAGAGTGGCCCCCGCTTGCCACAACTAGAGAAAGCCCTCGCACAGAAACGAAGACCCAACACAGCCATAAATAAATAAATAAATAAATAAATTAAAAAAAAAAAAAGATAAGTCAGAGTTTTTCAGGAACAGCAGTCTAATCTCATTTGGAGGTAATGTCACCAGTCCAACTGTGACCTCTTTGCCAGTGTGAGTCTTGGAGCAAATGGCCCTCCTTGCACCCCCTGTGATGGGTCCTACACTAAATGCATGTATCTACGATCATCCATATTTGGTGGGCTCTGAGTGGTATTGTGCATGAGAAGCTATTTTTCAGCAAATAATGAATTTTCAAGATTCTTGATATTATTTAAATAAATAGTTATAATTTTTTCATTTGAAAAACATTTTTTAAAATTATTTACTGTGGTGCAAAGTGTGAGTCTGTGGCCTTCAAGGGAAAGGGAAATGTCAATGACAATACTTGTCCTAACGTTGCTTACAATGAGAAGAAATGTTAAACAAAGACACCATTCTCTCTCTCTCTCTGTTTTTATTTCCTGGTCCCGCGGCATGTGGGATCTTAATTCCCCGACCAGGGATAGAACCTGTGCCCCCTGCATGGGAAGCACGGTGTCTCAACCACTGCACTGCCAGTGAAGTCCCAAAGACACCATTCTCTTAATGATGCTGCATTTACTAAGACAATAAAGTCAACACCTACATTTTAGAATAGAGAATAATGGTTCTCCACCTGGGCGGCTTATCTGCAACATGAGGGGTAGGAACTGGCAGAAACATTTCTTTTGAGTCTCTGCCAGAATTACCTGTGAGATACTGAAATAAGCAGCCCAGTGGGTAGATGTTAACCATATTACCATCCTGCCCTGACAGGTGTAACTCTATTGACAGGTGGATACTCAGGTCAAGACTTTTCATGTATTCACAGCTGCTGCCTCTTCACTTGCTGAATTTTCCAAAATCATTCATGCATCAAAGTATGTTCCTAAAAGATTTGCCTGTGTCTATATGATGTAACCAATCAACTGAGACGCAAGAATCAACTAGACTCAGGGAATGACAATTTCAATTTGCAGGGACTTCCACTATTAGAGTAGAAAGAAGTAGATCATCCATGGTCTGGTTATTTTATTTGGACATATGGAGCCTTCATCAAATAATTAGCTTTAATCATTCTTTAATTAATATCTAATAATGATTTCCTAAATGTGCCAAAGCAAATAAAAGTGGGTGTTTGTTCTACTCTATGACTGGAGAGTTATTGTGTATACATAGATTCCTGTTTTTTTCCAGTGTCTTTGTGGCCTATGAATGGTCTACTTCTCTTTGAGTCCACCGTATTGTGTCTGCACATTCTCAGGCTAAGATGTGTTAACATGAAAAAGAGGTAGAAGTCAAGTGTAATTAAAAACGACAACAGTGAGCTATATGTACTTCTATACCATTAGTGAACTAAACTGTTCACCTTTAATACTGTAAAACCCTAAACAATGATATTCAGAGCATGGTTTACTGTGATGAAAGTGGCAATTAGTTTATTGTTTTGGTCATTATTTTTGAAATTCACAATTTTACTTTATGCTAAATTAAGTGTAAAATTTAACAGTTTAATAGAGAAAATTTAGGGATCCATGTTATTGAGGGGCCAGGACTCTTATAAATAGAAGTTGACATCTGCTGCCTCACTGTCGTATATTATGAGACATAAAGGAGAGAAGTGATTTAAACTGTCATGCTGGTTCCTGGCATGAAAAGGTCTTTGAAGTGTAGAGTCTGAAGCTAGCCCTTGGTTCTTAGCATCTGTATCTTACAATGCATTAAAAGTATAATGGGTGTTCAGGAGCCCAGCAAAAGCCTGCATTATGTCCATTGCTGGGGAACATGTCTGGCTGTATGGTGGGTTGGCCACCAGAGATCTATTTGCATAAAGGACCTTAGAATCTCCTGGGCAGAGGTCCCATTCTAAGGGAAGAAAGAGACAGGCAGACACGCTTAATCCAGCAGTAAAGTCTCTATCATCATCAGGAAAGAGTCATTCATCTGTTCAATCCACAAAGGTTTATTGAACACCTATCATGAGATTCTGAGTTTACCATGGGGTCTGTTACTCAGATTTGTCTTCCACTCTAGCCTGGCCTTATGGAGAGGGTGGATTCTGAACACAGAGTGGAAAGGGCACCTTTTTTGATATCTACATAGGATGGCTTTTGTACTTCTTAAAAGGGAGTATAGGGCTTCCCTGGTGGCGCAGTGGTTGAGAATCTGCCTGCCAATGCAGGGGACACGGGTTCGAGCCCTGGTCTGGGAAGATCCCACATGCCGTGGAGCAACTGGGCCCGTGAGCCACAATTACTGAGCCTGCGCGTCTGGAGCCTGTGCTCCGCAACAAGAGAGGCCGCGATAGTGAGTGGCCCACGCGCCGCGATGAAGAGTGGTCCCCGCTTGCCGCAACTAGAGAAAGCCCTCGCACAGAAACGAAGACCCAACACAGCCAAAAATAAATAAATTAATAAAAAATAAATAAAAGAAAAAAATATTTAAAAAAAAAAGGGAGTATAACATAAGGAGAGACAGGATCTCCCCCCCCGCCCCGCCCCTTACACACACACACCCAACACATACCCATACATACATTGCCATAGGTCTTTGGGGATGTGGAGATGGTGGCAATGCCAGCTGGGAAGCCACAGTGCCCAGCAGGGTTGGCTGCAGTACTGACAGACAGCCACTCCTGACGGTGGCCTGTGGTGCTGGCTGGCTGTGTGTCAGCAGAGCTAAGGAGCTGTTGAGGGCTCCTGAATGCTCTGAGAGCACGTTGCAGGGGCCGGGGCCCATGGGGGGCATGAGCCAGCCAAAGAGATGGAGAAAGAAGTAATTTCACATAAAGAGTTGTTAAGTTCTGTCTCCAGATATTTCAAAGATATTGTTTGAAGGAGAAATTGGAAAGATTGAAGTAACTTTTTTTGAGGACAATCACATAGTCACCAATTTGACCAATTTCAACAAACTCTATCCAAATTAAGGGTTTGTGTAACTGAAGTCAGCTGGTCATTCTGTGGGTATAAACACAGATAATGCTCAGTGGGTGTCTGGTCCCTTTGCAGTCTTTCCCATGAGGTGGCTCTTTCCCACGCAGAGCACTGGGGCTATTCTGTCATGATGATCTGGCCCCTCACCTCAAAAAACTTTTAATTTCAGTGTTGTTTCCCAGAAAGAGTTATCAATGCCATGCTCTGAGTTTTAGGCTTGGAGGTTTGTACTTACTAATTTCAAGCAATTTAAAATTAGTGCCTCAAGCACAATAGATGCAGATAATAATACCAAGTAAACAAATTGTTCTTAAATTTATCTTTACATTTAAAAGTAATGAAAAATGGGGCCTCCCTGGTGGCGCAGTGGTTAAGAATCCGACTGCCAACGCAGGGGACACGGGTTCGATCTCTGGTCCGGGAAGATCCCACATGCAGCGGAGCAACTAAGCCCGTGCGCCACAACTACTGAGCCTGTGTTCTGGGGTCTGCGAGCCACAACTACTGAAGCCCGCGCACCTAGAGCCCATGCTCTGCACAAGAGAAGCCACCGCAATGAGAAGCCCTTGCACCGCAATGAAGAGTAGCCCCCGCTCGCCGCAACTAGAGAAAGTCCGCGCACAGCAACGAAGACCCAATGCACCCAAAAATAAATAAATAAATAATGAAAAATAACTCAGAATCTAGTGATAGTTGTTCAATTAGACTTTGTGGATTGAATGAATGAATCACTGTTTCGTTATTAATTATACTGTTGTCATATAATTATTTTCATTATTAATATTAATTAATTATTACTGTGTTTTCAGAGAAACCTGATACAATTCCAAGGTGGAAGACTTGTGATGATCAAGCTGAAGAGTAATGTGATAATCACATGAGGATGAGACACTGTTATAGAATTGTCAAGAACCACACACACGTGTGCACGTGCATACACATGTGTCCACATGCACAGCACACAATGGTGGCAGGTATAATATTTCCCATGTGAGCACCTTCAAAATTCTTGAATTAGCAAGACAAATAAACATATATTTTTTACCACTGAAACTTATACTATATGTAGTGACACTTTAATTAGGCAAATTGTATTCTTGTATCAAAATATTTGTTTCCAGATCGGTTAATGTGCTTTTGAAATATTAATTTATTGAATTTTTCTTTTCTTTATGTGTATTCACTGTGTTTGGCTGGACTGTGACACCTTTGGAATGTGATTTTTAGAAAGGCAGCTGTGCAAATTTGACAGATAATCACTAACAAAAGAATGGTTTTGATTAGTCCCATAATGAACCATTATCATCAGCTTCTTTCAACAAGCTTACAAATACAAATATGTCCATAAACATTACATGTGTACTAAATGTGCGTACATTTTAATTTTAATGCTAATTCATATTTTTATACAGACTCAATACATGTTACCATTCAAGGTTGATTAAGTACAAAAGGATTGAAATGCAGCCAATAAAACAAGATTAGAAAGAGATTAGAAACAAATTTTAATTAGAAAATTGCCACCTCAAATCCTTTTAGGAAGTAGGTAGACATAAATAATAAATAGAACCATTTAGAGACTTTTCTTGACAAGTGGCTGGAATTCTGGAGGGCTGTATTCTAGTCACACCTCTAACTCTGGCTTTCCTAGTGACCTTTAGTAATTGTTCGGTAAATCTTTCAGAAGCTAGGAACATATTAGGTGATCAATAAATGCCTCTGAATTTCATTAAGGTCAGGAGAAAGAATCTCAGGTTGTTTTCCTCACAGGACAATTTCCAAGGCCATTTGGAGGAGATCCTGGGACCAATCTAAAATAAGGCTCCTGGCTCTGATCTTTGGAGACTTCAGATATTCTGGGTCAAGGCTAGATTTTATGGACTTGTAAGAAGACCGAAAAAGTTTTAGTTTTTCGGCGTGAAAACCAAAATGTTAAAGATACTTTTAAATGTCACATAATCTAGACCTTGCCGTAAACTTATCTGCAATTTACCATTAAACTGTTTCTTACCCGTTGGGCTACAGTGGAGGTGTCCCAGAAGACATGAGACTTGCTCTGTGTTTCGATGACTAGGGAATTATCTCCTTGAGGGTCACTCTGCCTGCATTCACCTTTGGGAACTTGCAGGGGTGCTATCCTTCAGGTCCTATGCTTCAGGACTTCTGCTTGCTTTGTTTGGAAATGCCCTTTGTGACTGACGGCTGCTGCCCCCTCACCCTGCGACGCTGGAGGAGCATAAGCTGATTAAACACACCAGCATTTGGTGAGTGCTCTGTTTCCCCTGATTTCCTGCACTCATTTTCTAAGGCTACTGTAACAACTTACCACAAACTTAGTGGCTTAAAACAACAAAAACTTATTCTTTCACATTTCTGTACATTTAAAAGTCCAACACAAGTTTCCCTGGGCTAAAATTAAGGTGTCGGCAGGGCTATGTTTCCTTCCGGAGGATCTAGGGAAAACTATTTCCTTGCCTTTTCCAGCTTCTTAAAGTTGCCTATATTCCTTGGCTTGTGGCCACCTCTCTCCATCTTCAAAGCCAGCAATGCTGCATCTCTCTGAAGGTCCCCAAAGTCTAAACCCATTTTTCCATTATCAACATCTCTCTGACTGTCCCCTTTTCTCTCTCTCTCTCCTACCTTTAAGGACCCTGTGGTTACATTGGGCCCACCCAGATAATCCAGAAAACTCTCCCCATCTCGAAGTCCTTCACTTCATCACATCTACAAAGTCTCTTTTGCCACGTAAGGTAACATATTCACAGGTTCCTGAGGTTAGGATGTATATATCTTTGGAAGGAGGGCATTATTCTGCCTACCACCCTTCTTATTATCATTATATTTCTTCAGGAATGGAGGAAGATAAAGTTGTTTTGTGAATTATTACTATAATTGTTATAACTTTCACTATGATAGAATCACGGTTGAGAGATGTGGTCCATATATGCAGAAATGGCCACGATAATTTTCTCTCCTATACACACTTTTGTGTCATCCCCTCTCACGCTGACTATGGGCTTGACCATGTGACATACTTTGGCCAATGGGAAATAACAAACAGGATGCAAACAGGTGCTTAAGAATGCTTGCACGTTGGGATTTGCCATCTCTTGCTATTCTTTACACCCCTCTGACTACCATGAAGACACCTGAGTGAGTCTACCAAGTGGTGAGACACATGTGACCCAGGCACCTTTGTCACTGAGCCAATAGTCAGTATTGGCAAGTAGCACCAATCAGTCAGCAGCACAAGCCACCAACATTTAAGAGTGATCACCTTAGATCATCCAGTCACCAGCTGACCTGCCAGAAACCACAGGTGCACGAGGAAGGCCAGCAGTGTGGAGCCAAGCTGGACCAGACCAGAAGGACTGCCCAGATAAGCAACAGAATCCTGAGCTAATTAGGATGTTTTGAGGGTGGTCTGTTATGCAACAAAAGTTAATTAATGCAGGAAGTGACGGGCAAAATGGAAGCCAAAGCCAAGAATAAGGTTGAATAGAAAGAAAATTCAGTTACAAGGGAAGAGTGAAAAAGAATATCCCTTAAAAGACAAACCATAGATATGAAACTTTTGGGAGAGATTCTACGCACAGGAACAGCTAAGTACATTGAGTCTAACCCCTCTTTCCTCTCCACCTTCATGCCCTCAACTCTGTGACATTCACTGTCAAAAGCATGCTCCAATAATCATTTTCATCTGATGGTATGATGTTATCTTGAAAGAGCTTAAACATCCCCTAATCTGATGCTCCCATTTTATTTAACAGAAAGCTCAAGCCCAAAGAGATGAATTGACTTGCCCATTTCACTTACATTTAGCTTATATTTCCTTTGTTTTCAATGAAACAAATATATTTCCTAAACACTTTTGAAAACGCTACGGTACTTTACTTGCAAGAGAATGTTGTGTTCAGTTTCCTTCTTTTTCCTGTATCTCCTGATATAAGTCTCAGGATGGGTGGACCTATAGCCAGAAGCTTGGTGGCAAGGAGAGAGTATGACTCTTCCATGGTCAGCATACCCAGAGAACTGTCTTTGAAAGGACACCTTTGCCTCATTCCTGGAAAAAATGAGCCACAGATGGAGGATGCCATCAGCGTGGCCTTACCAAAGAAACAGGCAGTTTTGCAGTTGGTCTTAAAGATTGTTCTCTGGTGCCGTTAAAGAAAAGGTAATGTAAAGCAAAGCTGTGTGCATTTAGAATCGCTGGAGGTGAGCCAGCTCTTTGAAATGATGTTACCATTCTTCTGGGAGCAACTCACCTTCTTGGTGGACTCTTTTTAAAGGGGGTTGACATGTATGTTTAGAAACAATAAACCCTTTCACCAACAGCTCCCCAAGACCTGGTAGACTGATACGGTTCACAAATTCAGAAGTGATGGAACTAGCCCGATAAGGTACCAAGCATGTTGCTGCCTCCTTGATATGATTGAAAGGCTATTGCTTTTCGACTGAGCTGCCTTTAAATAACAGACACTTGTTCTTGGAATACCAATCAGGTGCTTTCTGTGGGAAATGCATATTGCTCTCAATTCAGTTCTGCCTTTTCAATGCACCAATCCACTTCTAATCATTATGAAATAGCACTCTCATTCCTTAAAGCTATGATAAAATGTAATTGGAAATAAATCTTTAGAAGCATAAAACATAAAGAAATTGTTCTTGTAAGATGTATCATAAGGTATCATTTATAAGGACCTTACCAAATGATCAAATTTTGGCCTAAATTTCATCCTTGCACTAGCTGTAAAAGAAAGGTTTGCTATAAAAATTCCTAAACAGATACTAGGGGGCCTGAGTAACCTACTTAAGAGGACAGACTGTTTTGAAATACTTGAAGTAACACCCATTTAGGAAAAAAATATGCCAATTAAGAGGCTTTTATTTTGTAAAGCTGGTGCAATTAGATATTTATTTATCAATGCACTGTTAGTATAGTTTGGTACTTTGTCTACTTGGGAATAATTGCAATGAATTTGCTTTAAAATATTTTCACCTTGTTAGCCTGAATTGCTAAGATTTTGCTGTATTTAGTCATTTTTAGAGAGAATGTTTTCAGCAAAGTTTTCTTTTCTGCTTAGACTGTGTCTGTTCTCATAAGTGGAAAATGGCTGCTGAGTGTGTGAAAAGAGTACAAAAGACTTCAGCAGGCAGACACTATTTATGATCATTTGAAATTTTCCATCCATGGAAAATTCTCAAATTAAGCTTATGAAGGCAATCCAATTTAGCAGACTGATAACTGCACAAAGCACAAGCTTATTGGCAGGGCTGGATTTGGGGCTGCACTTGTCCTTGGTTCTTACCTTCCCTTAACAGCATCCCAGGAGTTTTTCACTGGTCCTGGAGCTTGTCCTCCAGCAGGGCCCTTGTTCCAGGGGCACCACCCTAAGCAGTGCTCTCACAAGGCTTCATCAGCTTTAGTGGAAACTGTTCTGGCAATTGCTGGTCCATCAACACAAAAGGAACCAAATCTAAGATCAGATGTGATTACAATAGGTTTATGTGCCTTTGCTTTATCACACATCAGCTAAAGACCCTGATGTCTTAGATTTTTTCCTATACTACAGTGTAATTAGTGGGAAAAATTAATACCTTCATCAACTGAAGGTTTTTGTGAGGTGATTTCAGGTGACTGCAAGATGGACTTGGAATTTGATGTCTGTCTGTGGGTTTGCATGTCTCCTTTTCTCTCTGTTCCCTAATCTCTCTCACTCCCTTGGGACTCCTGTTCCTGTTTGTACAATTATAATTGGAATTCCCTGGCTTCCAAAATGGTGTAGTTTCAGCTTTACAATCCAGCAGAAACCTCCCCATTGCCTAAACAGTTTTTTACTCTTTGCAGCCTGAACTGTTTCACAGAACCGTATGGTGCCCCCAAGCCTCTGGAAGAAATGCAAAGTTTTCATGATGTAAAAGGAATAACTTACTAAAGAGAATCCTAGTGGATCTATTGGGATGAGCTGTAGATTTCTCTAGAGATCGGTTGCCTGTTTGATGACAACAGGAAACATTTTCTAATCAAGGAGGTTTGAAACCTCCAGTGGAGTGTGCTGTTAAGGTCGTAGGATTTTTATTTCTACCTAGCTCAGTCAGCAGTGGCTGCGACTGGTTTTTTGTTTTGTTTTATGTTTGTTTTTTTTTTTGGTGAAATGAAACCCGCCTCTAAAAACACCCTCCTAGGCCAGGCCTCCTGTTTTAGGTGTCTGTGAGGAGGCTCCAGACTTTAAAACAACCCTCAAACTTATTTAACAACTGGAAACTGCAACACTTTTTTTTTTCTGCATGTGATGAAGAAATACTTGCTTACTGAGCTAAAAATAACAAATTATAAAAGACAGCACAAGTCAAATAGAATCTTAGAATCAACTCTGATATATATTCTTGGTAGCAGCAGCAAAGTTGAAGAAAAATTTGGACTATAAAAGATTATCACTGAAAAATTTCTATGCATTACTTTTAAAAATGTCTCTATGAGTCTAGGCAAAGATTACTATTTTTCAGTTTTACTGGTGGAATACCTAGGCTGAGTTTTTTTTTTTTGTTTTTTGTTTTAAATTTTATTTATTTATTTAGTTATTTATGGCTGTGTTGGGTCTTCGTTTCTGCGCGAGGGCTTTCTCTAGTTGTGGCAAGCGGGGGCCACTCTTCATCGCGGTGCGCGGGCCTCTCACTATCGCGGCCTCTCTTTTGCGGAGCACAGACTCCAGATGCGCAGGCTCAGTAGTTGTGGCTCACGGGCCTAGTCGCTCCGCGGCATGTGGGATCTTCCCAGACCAGCGCTCGAACCCGTGTCCCCTGCATTGGCAGGCAGATTCTCAACCACTGCACCACCAGGGAAGCCCTAGGCTGAGTTTTTGAAACGTCAGTGTTCCAGTGGAGCATACTTTGACAGTTACTGGTATAAAACTGTACTAGCTGTAGAGTGCTCTAGGAAGATTTATAATAAAATTAATGATAATGTGTTGATTATGTCCTTGAGTGTAGTATTCAAACAGTTTACTCTGATGGTTAGCTGAGAGTTGAGGCATAGAGAAGTCTGATGCTAAGTTCCTTATATTTGGTTTCCTTCACTGCTTAGAGGAGAGCGATTGACATTTAGACCCAAGACTCTCACTCCAGACTCACTGCGCAGTCAGTGAGAAGCTGGCCTCTCAGCGTGTGCTGGTGTCATGCCTGTTCCATGCTGAGAAAACGGCACCAATGCTAATTGAAACGGTAGAGATGATTACCAAGGCTGTAGCTTGAGAAGCAACATATACCGACAAGGAAGGGCAAAGGGCTATTTATTTAGAAAAGTTCACCATCAAATCACTGGACAGGATGAACAACTCATGGAGAAAATCAACACTTAGTACAATCAAAAGGGAATCCACTGTTATTTGCTAGGCACTCTCAATGTGAACAGAACTCCCTTAAACATCTTCCACTGGATAAGCAACCATGACTGTGAAAAATCCATCTTATTTTTTTTTTTCTGTTGATACCTCTTTCCAAGGTTTTCCGAATTATATTTAAGCATAGTACAGGCTATCTGATGTTAGCAAGCACCCAGTTTAGCATTAATTTCTCTGGATGGAAATCTGAGCCAGATGTTTATGTTAGTAATAGCAACACTACGTAATTTGATCATTCCTGAGCAGGCTGATGTAGTTTCATCTCAAAGAGGGACTTCTGAGAGTTTGCGGAAGCGTCAGCAGATTTCAGTACAGAGGCTACACAAGTTTTCTAATCTTATTTTATTTAATTTCTTTATTGGTCTGACTTTGATTAGAGGTTCATATAAAACTGTGATTCTTCTATGCCTTGATTATGTTAAAGTATTTCTTGTCTGTCTCCTAGCACCAGGAGCAACTGCAAGTAAGTTAATTGTTACAAGGTTGTAGCAGAGAAGCACAAGTGCTCTTTGAGGTGGCTGTTATACTAGATTTCCAGATGGCTGAGATATTTTAAAAAATATATCCAACCTTGCTTCATATCACAAGGGTACAGAAATCCAACGGAGAAGTGCATCTTTCCAAGTGCTCTCATGTGCACATAAACAGCTTTGACTTTGGGAGCCAGCAAGGGGCACATAAAACAAAATGAGTAAAAAAAAATTGCACATAGAGTAATTTTAATCCATTCCATTTTTTAAATACCACAATAAATTTAATTTTCACAATAAATTAAATAGCCATATTCAGTTTACAAAATAGAATTACTTAGAGTGAAACCAGTATTTACAACTATATACACTATGTACATGACATTTCTCTTTACTGACATAGAACACGGAAGTAAAAGGACTTGACTTTCCAATGTGTGATTGACATGCTACAAGAGACACCATGGTCCATATGAGAAAACGATAGTGCAAAATCACCACAGGAACTTTGGAACGATGTCAATTTTATGAGATAAGACATTTTTTTAAATAATAAGAAAATAGTATTTTCTGTTTTCATGGCATCAATTCAGCATCTGAATTAAAGAGTCAGCTTTCCCTTAGAAAAGAATGCATAACCGAATCCTCTACTTCCTGAAACTTCACAGCCATTGGTACATTTTCACATGTTAATCTTTTGGCTTAAATCTATGAAAATGGCAGGCGACAAATTCTGACTCAAAGGAAGACTAACTCTTTGAGAATAGCTGAAGTCACTTTCCCCCAGTACCACCACCTCTTCTTTTTGTAAATAGCATAAAAGATGCAACTATGTAGATAGCAAATTGGTTTGTTTTTTGTTTTGTTTTTTTGTAAATTTTCAGTAGAAAAAGAGCTGATCTTATATTTGGTCACACACTGCGTATGTACAAGTATACATGGAAAAATGACTTGGACAGTTGTGTCTATAGGAAAAGTGCATATTTTAATCCAGACGAGACATTGTGTGTCCCCAGGCACAACACATAGTGTTGTACGACATTATTTTAGGGCCAGTTCAATGTCCTCCCAGTGATCTGGTAAAATTTTTGATTGAAAGGGTGAAAGAATTTGCGCAATTTGGTAATGACAGAGGGGTCCACCTCTGGATGAATGCGCCCCTTGCTGCCCGCCAGGCACTTATTAAAGATAATGTTAAATCTCAAGCAGTAAAACCCTCTGGTAGCATTGAAATACAAATTGTATTGACTTATCCTCGGGGGAAGATTTAGGAACTTCTCCACGAGTTGAAGTTCTGGCAGGGGTTCCATGATGAGGCGATCTCCATCGACGATGTGAAATTGCTCAATTGGAAAGTACTTCAACCACCGTTCCAGATGTTTGGTGTAGATGCTGGTTCTTACTGCCTTGTATTTCGTGTTCACTTCGCAGGTATTAGGGTCTATAGCCAGCTTCTCAAACTTGTAATAGGTTTTATTCTTCCTCTCCTTCCCCTCTAGCACCTGAGTGTAATCAGAAATAGCTCTTGTGGTTGGCTCCCTGACAATGATCAACAACTTGATAGATGAGTTCATTTTGTAAATCCTTTCTGGAACTTCCTCCGTGATAAAATATGCTGGGCTCTTTTCAATTGTGATTTGCTGAGGGTAGGAAAAAGGCATCTTTTTCCTGTACCACTCAATGCCCTTGGCATAATTCTCATCATTGTCAAAAAAGTGGATTTCTTGAGAGGCTTTGACCACTGCCGGATGGAGGTTCAGCATCTCAAGCAGGGCCCTGGTGCCTCCTTTCCTCACCCCGATGATAATGGCCTTGGGGAGCTGCTGGACCAGGTCATGAAGGCGTACCTGCTCCTTGGAAGAGTTGCCCTTCCGAAACTCGTGCAGCAAGCCACGCTTAAACTGCAGGGCGCGCAGGGGGAATTCAGCCTGACCACGGGCTCCGAATCGGCCTTCGATGGGGCAAATGGGTTGTAGCCTGTAAGCAACAGAGAGATGCTCTAAGGAGCTCACTGCAACTAATTTCTCATTTCTCTGGTTCCCCAGTGAGAGCAAGACTTTAAATGCATAAGTAAAACCACTGTTCTCCGCCTACTGCAATCCATAATGAACATATGTTTGGGAAGTTTTATTTTAAGCAACTCTGTATTAAATGAAGCACACATAATTGATGGAATATTTTTATTAGTGCTTCTTAAAATTTTTATTCACCGAGCTCTTAATTGACTATAGCGTGTACTGACATTCACAGTACAGGACAGACAAGTGACACCAACTATACTAATAGCCTTTTAGCAGCCCACCCGTTAACATCATTTAGAAAATACGAAAGACGGAAGATTAGAATCTTCAGCTGGGAGGCTAAAGGGCAGCTAGGAGGCCACGTCTTGTGGGTTTCATGTGGTATTATTTTCTTGCAGCTCAGCTGCACTCATATGACTCTGAAAAATCTTTGAGATATAATCTGAAAAGAGGTCCCAGTCTCTGCCCTCGGCTATTTGCGTCATCAACCTGCAAAATTCCAATCTTGGCACTTGCTGAGCTTTTCATTCTATGAGAATTTCTGCTTTGGCCTTGGGGGCAGCTAGAAGAGTACATATTTCTTCTGCTTCTCTTTCTCTTTCTATCTAAAAAGGTCAGGCTTATGTTTTTACTTTGCTGAATATAGGAGCAAACCCAATGCCAACAGCAAGTGCTGTATATCACCTACCACACCTGGGACCAGAAATCAACAAGACCTTGGCAGTGTCAGAAACCTCAGGTCCTCATCGTCAAGCCCATTTAAATCCGGGACTCAAGCTCATGAAGGAAGCAAAGCAATGGATGGAGCCAGAAAGGAGGATTTCCATTTCAACATTGCCCTAAGCAGTGAAAAAGCACCACTGCTTTTTTTTCAGAGAGAAAGTTGTGGTAACAATCACAATGATATTAGGCTGGAGTGACTATTTAATTTGGTGTGGCCAATTTATATGGTTAGTAAATTGAATTTCCTTTTGGGTATAGTCTGCAATTGAACTGAATTCATTATAACTTTCCTAAGTTTATCTGAGAAGGTATTTTCGCTTTCTTGTTAAAGGGTATAATATTAGTCAAAATGGCTGTTAAACCAATTCCTCCAAATGAAGCTTCTAGTTGCCCTAATAATTTGGAGTCTATGTTCCCCTCTCTGTGGCAATGAGGCTGTCTCTTGCTTTTCCCAAGAGACCCCACTGTACCTTTCTTATCTTCTGTAATGTTTACAATTAAAGGGAGAAGGGAAAAACCTCAAGGTCATGCCAAGGCATTTTGCAGAACTGAGGGGAAGGGGCTTGGCCTAGGCAATGTTTAAACAGCTATCTATCATAATGCTTAAGGAAATATATGAACACATTTTACCTTTTTTGTGGGTTCTTTATGATTCTAAAAACAACTTACGCTCACTGTGGAAAACATAAAAATATGGCATACTATAAAAAACAGGGGTAATCACAGTTAATATTTTAGAGAAACATGAATTTTGTTTTCACAAATTTGTTAATAGGATTAATATGGTAGAGCTCTAAATGGAAGATATATAAGGAGCAACACGTACATAGTCAAAGTATGTTTTCAATTGTGACGTTGATTGGGATGTCACAAATTCATCTTTTAGCTCTTGCTGGGCTCTGGTTGAGAATTAAACCCTAATCCCTTAAGTCATCCATTGAATGGAATGGATGGACTTCTCTCCCAGGCACCTTGAATGATGCTGTCCTTGGGAGAACTGAGGAAACAGTCAATCAAATCCTTTCCTGTAGGACTTGATTCTCTCACACAACCCAGGCTGAGAGAGGCTGAAACAGTGTCTTCCCTGTTTGAACTCGAAAGGAATTTCTCTACTTCTAGAAAAGGTCATTTTCCTTCTTTCCTTTATTTACCTTCTACCATGGGAGCTCATTCCCTGCAGAACAATTGCTTTTTGGACTCCCTAACTCAAGATAGGAAAAAATATCATATTATTTCCACTCCTTAAAGAGTAGGCATGGACCCCAGACTAAAAAACATGAAATTTTAGGATTGGAAGGGACAGTAGAAGTAATTGAGCTCAGCCTCCCACCCAGAGAGCAGGGTCTTCAGTTTCTAAAGGACAGGTCTGTGTGTATGTGTCAATTTCAGACAATCTGCTCACACTCTCAAGTGAGAGGTTTTGAGAAAGCCCCCCAAGCAATCCAATACCCTATAAAAGCTACCCCATTAGAGACTAGAGACCAGGTTAAAAATGAAGAGTTATCAACTAAATAACTAATACGTTAATGATTGTTAGATCAATTACTCAATAAAGCAAATGATTAGAAGCAAACTAAAGGTATTGGGAAGAACTTGATATAAAAGTTCCATGATGGACACGGGACAATGGTACCACCTCAAGGCTCTTCACTAATAACAAGTACTACTTTAGGGAACTACTCGGAGTCAGTGATAAGCTCTGGGCTATACCATTTCCCATAGTGAGTAGGAAGTTTACTTAGGAATTTTGAATTGAAAAGCATCAAAGGGGTTCATTTTATCAGTCAAAATTAATACTGGCTGAAGGAAAGCAAAGACCACTGTTATATTATTTGTTAAATAGTTCTGTGATAAGATCTATAGATTAGAAAAGAAAAACTGTAAGGAAGATATTTTTATTTTAATGTGTGGCTGCACTTTTATAGAAAATGGGAATTGAATTCATGGGGAACATACATCAGTCTTTCAACAGCAAGAATTAATTTTAAAGGGCAAAAAAGGAAGCTTCAAATTTCAGAAATTAACTTCTCTATCCTTTCCAATCATACCGGATGTGGGACAGTCCAGTGGCATTCAATCTGAAGCCAGCTGACATTGCTGGACTTCTGCAGGTCTAGTACCTCTCAACTGTTGGCTTATTTAGAGCCAAACCCTAGCTCTGTAAATTTCCTCTCTGTGAATCTTCCATTGCTTTCCGGGCAATTACTCTGAGCGACAGACTCCTTGTCTGGTATGTTCAGCTCCTGGGAACTAGAGCTAATTGACATAGTTAAAACTCCCCAAGCCTGCAGCCATCTTTCCAGGGCAATGGATTCCAAACCTGATGAGCTCCTTTACAGGCTCATACATAATTTTAACTCTCTTGGTAGCACATTAATTGCCCACTTATAAATTTCAAAATGTAGATACATAAATACATTATCACTATTTTGCTACGGCTAGAGGTCAACAACCAGATGCACACAGAGCTATAGTAAATGACATTTTTACTGTACATGGCTTTATCCCTTCTCTGAAAGCAAACAACACACACAGAATACAAATGGATCTTGATGAACACCTTGGTTTGGGCAACTTGGATCTCTTTCTTTTAAAGGCTCAATAAATCAAAATCAATACTGCAGAAGAACATGCTTCATGGGAATCTTGAAGGAGGAAAACAAATGGATAGATTTAAAATTATGTCCTAAGGAAGTTTAAATCGAGAGACATTTAAAGTCACACAGGCATAAGTATGTGTTTAATCACCTACCTATCCAAGCTCCCAACTCTGGCGACTAGATACAGGAGACTCCCAACGGCAAGGCTTCCCAGCACCAGGAGCTTCTGTCTCAGCCATGCCTGCTGTTTGAATAGCATGGCCCTCCATCAACCTTCAGGACTTCTGCAGCCTGAGAGATGGGGATAGAAGGGGACTCATCAGCAGTCATCTTTTACTGGTTCTGTTGATTGTCACAAAGCCAAGCAGGGGTGGGAATACAGGGGATAAAGTGATGTCACACAAAGAACAGATGCCATACCAGCCTTGACAACGTTCATGGACGACAGCTATTTAGCAAAACTTACCTACGTTTTCCTGCTCTGTGTTATAAGATCAAATACTAAACCAGAGGGAAGACACTAACCGGACAGAACTTGCTGGGCAACTGTCAAAGTACACTAAAATGCATATATAATTTTAAATGCATACATAAATGCATATATATATGTAAATATATATATGTTTTTGTTGTTAATCATTCAAAGAATACTGATTAAATGAGCAACTGAGCAACCTGAGGTTTAGCAGCAGGGCAACCAGTACACTAAAGGTTCTACTTCAGTATGATGGGATGAATGTAGCCATTGAAATCCCCCTTCAGTAAGTTAGTATTTGGGGCATAACAATGACACGCTTTACTGATATGTTTTTTGTTTCGTTTTGTTCTAGTTGTGAACGGAGGAAGGGGGTAAGATCAAAAGCTATGTCTTTACTTACTGAGGTTATCGGTGGTAACTATCAGGGTCTCAAATGTTTGGGGACAGTGGCGCTCAGTAACCTGATGTTTCCCTTCGTCTCCTCTGCCCAGGCCTGGATTGGACTGACTGATTCTGAAAACATGCTCAGATTAGATGCCCTGCTATGCGACCCCCTCCTGGCTCTCAATGAATTTAAACAGGGTTGGTGTTATGGGCCTCACTCTAACATCAAGACAGAAGCTTACCCGGAAGCTTTGTACTCTTATACCTGAAATAAGGCCAGCTGAGGAGTGTAAGGCTTTACTAGTGCTGTTATTAAATTTTGGGAAAAAAAGCAAGCTTCCGATTCAGTCTCTCTTATTAAATATAAATCCAATCCCCCTTTCAAGATAAGATCGTTTGCTTCACATTAAAAGTCAAAATGGTAACCCCAGGGCTTCCTTGGTGGCGCAGTGGTTGAGAATCTGCCTGCCATTGCAGGGGACACGGGTTCGAGCCCTGGTCTGGGAAGATCCCACATGCCACGGAGCAACTAGGCCCGTGAGCCACAACTACTGAGCCTGCGTGTCTGGAGCCTGTGCTCCACAACAAGAGAGGCCGCTACAGTGGGAGGCCCGCGCACCGCGATGGAGAGTGGCCCCGACTTGCTGCAACTACAGAAAGCCCTCACACAGAAACGAAGACCCAACACAGCCATAAATGAATGAATAAATAAATAAATGAATAAAAAAAAAAATTAAAAAAAAAAAAAAGAATAACTAGCATCACAGGCCCACATGACAATACTAGAAAACTTTAAAAAAAAAAAAAAATGGTAACCCCAGAAGAGGGACAACAGCAATGGGTCGTGGGTAGAGATTGTTTTGATGCAATAGTCTCTCCCTATCTGCTAAGTGAAGATTTTCTCTGTACAAAAAAGGATTATACTAGGATTGATGGGTTGATTCATTCATTCATCAGGAAATACTGAGCACTGATAGCATTTCCAGCTATTCTACTATGTTTATGGGGGATCCCAAAAAAGATCCTTAAAGAGTTTTAGCCCTTGGAAAACTGATGATGTGATTAGGTAATCATGAAACAATCAGAGAACACCACCTCATTCATGATAATGTATGAATAAATGTTGGGAAAAGAAAATGAAGGAGATGGTCAGGTATGTGGGCTCGATGGGAATGCTGTTTGGTGGTATGTAGTATATGATTTGGTGAGGAGGCTGTAGGAGGTCATCCCAAAAGGGAGAGAGAAGAGCAGCATTCACCCAACACACAGCCCACAAATATTTATGGAACGTGACTTAGGTTTTAGATTCTGTACCGGGTGCCCCAGAGATAGTGGCCAACATGGGAGGCTGTAGTCTCGTGGAGAAGACAGAAACTAAACCAGTAAATGTAGGATTCACATGTACCTACAAATTGTAATAACAGAGGAAAAGTACAGGATGCAGTGAGAAAGAATACAGGAGGAAGCTACTTCCGTCCTTCTTGAAGAAGTGACATTTGGGCTTATGCCTGGAGCAACAAGGACCAAGGAGGGCTGGAGGAGGGCAAGGGGGGTTTCAGCCAGACTAACCAGTGTGCGCAAAAGCACTGCACAGGGAAAAAGCTTGGCTAGTTTGAGAAGCGAAGGAAGGTTGGTGTGGTTGGACACAGGGATTTAGGGGAGAAGAGAAAGGGCTAAGAGCAAAAGCAAAGAAGAGGCAATAAGAAAGGTCTTTGTAGGGAGTGGGTGAGGCTGGGGTTCTAGCTTAGCACGGTCGGTCTGCCTTGTGTGTAGATAAAATGGGGAAGAAAAGGGGGAGAGAAAAGGAGGTTTGTTGAGACCGACTGCGTGACAAGGACATTATCCAGGTGGTATTTCAGGAAATTGTCAGAAAAATCCTACTAGGCAGATACAGTTATTTCCATTTCAAAAACAGGTAAAGTGAAGCTCAGACAATTTTCTCTAACTTGCCTGTGATCACACAACTTGCAGGTAATGTGGAGGCAAAGGCAGTAACTTATGTAGCACGACTCAGGGCTTCACTGAAAGAATCAGTCTTCTCCTATCTCTGGGTCGATGTCTGAAGTCCTCAGAGCCACCTACCTTCAGCACAGGGCTCTGATCCCTGTTGAAATGCAAATACTGCAGCAAGATGTGGAACAGGGTGGCAGAAAGAAACCTGTGTTCAAGTCCCCTATTCAAATTCTCCCCTTAGTGATCTTGCAGTGGCTGTTTAGATTCTCTGAACCATTTTTCCTTCTCTATAAAATGGGGACAATCTCTAACTTCCCCACTCCATAGGGCTATAACGAGAATGAAGTAAGGGTTCTACAAGTGACATCACTACACAAAGGTTTATTGATATGCCAGGCTAACATAAGGGATTATGTGTCATTATATCTTAGTGTAAATGAATTTAATGTGTGCTCACAAACAGTATGAGAGAGTAAAAGCTAGGATGTTGTTGAAGAGGGCCAGCTACAAATGGGAGAGATGGGAAAAGCAAAGGTAAAAATGTGCTTGCCCGTGGCCTCAATGAGGGTCACCGGCCTCATACAGAGGAGCAACTTGGAGGGAGGCTGGGGGTCACCTGGCCTCCTCTGCTACCTAAATGTAGCACTCACGCTCCCCATTCAAAACTATACCGCATGATGCTTAGTCTGCTTTCACCAGCTCCCTGATCCACCTGTCTGTCTGCAGCTACAGTTCAGCCATTCTTCAAGGTCTGGGCCATGTCCCAGGCCCTCTAGGAAGGGCTCTCCAGCTGATGCCCTAGTCCATGGTCCACCCCCTCCTCTCCTGAATTCTTGTTCTTGTAGTTAGAACCACAGTTAGGAGTCCAGTGTTCAGAAGTGTTGCATTAGCATTAGCTGCTGCCTTCTGCGTGTTCCATCACACCTCCTAGCAATGGGCTAAGCCCGCTGACTGACTGAGAAATCCGAGAAAACTAACTGAAAGGCAGTCCGCCTGGAATCTGCCTGCTTTGCGACACAGGCTGGTGGTTCCCCACGTTGAACTTGCAGAGTCTTTAGAAAACACACACCTGCCCCCCCACCCCCGCCCCCTACTCAGAGATTCCAACTCAACAGGTCTGTATTAATCTTGTGTCTGTATTTTTACAGTGGAGGGAATGACACACAAAACTCCAAATCATTTTCTATTATCTTTTTTCTCTTTGGTCACCACGGTCAGTAAACTCTCCTTAATTTCGTCTCTCCTTGTCCTGTCCAGGCACTTAGTGCCTCCCTTGTTTCTTAACATTTGGGTGTGTCTCTGTGTTCATTTCCTATGGTCCAGACAGTCTGATTAACCTTCCTAATACAACTTATTTTGTCGCTCATCTGTTTTCAGTTGTTCAGTAGATCAAGTCCAATCTCTTCCCCTTGCCAGCCCAGGCCCTTCCTTCTGAGGTCCCAGCGTGGGCAGTTGGCTTCCTCCCTCTTATTACTCACCAACACCAGCCCCATGCCTGTCAGGTCGGCCTCTTCATGGCTCCCCATACCCCTGCGCTCTCATCTCTATGCTCTTGCCAGTTTCCTCACTGGCCTGGAATGTCTTTCCTATGTCTCCTCCTTTAATACTCCCAGATTCCACTGATATCTTCCTGGGGAGGGTGGGCCTGGTGGAGGTGGAATCTGGGGGAAAAAGTCCCAACACTCTTCCTTCCCATTGGTAGGTAGTAATGGGTCAGGTCCCTTGTGTAGATAATTATGGGACCAAAGGGTCATAGCTGGGTTTAGGGATAAAACTTGGGAGACATTTACCTGCATGGGGTGAGTGAAGCTATGAAGGCATCTCACAGCTGAACTCTGCTTGAGTGAGCAGGCAGGAAAGAGACGAAAAAAGCGACTAAGGATGTGAAGGCTGCTGGGGAAGTAGCCCAAGATTTAGGAGAATATCATGGCAAAGTTCTCCAGTTCTCTATCGCAACGCACATATCATCTGGTAAACATTAGATTATTAAACCTGACTGAATATGGGGTCATTACTTCTTCTACTGCCACTGAATGTCGCTCAGTCTCGAAGTCTCCAATGCTCCACCCACAGACTCTTCCTTTGCGATGAGCCCCGTTATCACCATGAAGGTTTTCCTCTGCGGGATAAGTTGCTGCTGCCGGCCCAGCTTCTTTATGTCTGAGATGACTTAAATACACCCACTGGGGTTTTCTCTCTTTGGGAGTCCTGATTTCTCCAGCCTTTTGTTTGCAGGGCTGGCCTAGTTCTTTACACTGCCTCGTCCACTTATGGAAGGTCCATTATGCCCTCCAAAGCATCTTTATGCCCACTGTGACACTGAGGAAAACTAAGATTTTTATATTTATTTGAGACCTCAACTAATATGAACAAGTTGTACAGGGTGAAGTACAAACACCATTGGATTGGGAGTCAAAGCCCTTGAGTCACATTTTTGTTTAGTTTTGTAACTGAAAGTTTCTGAGTTTTGGTATCCTCACCTGTAATATGAAGATAATAATGTCTGTCTCGCAGGGGTGTTAGGACAGGAGCCTTGAGTAAGATACTGTGGGATAGAACTTTACATTTGGGCACTTCACAAAAATGAAGCAGAATTAGTATCTTCGGGAGGGTAATACTTTAACAAGAAAAGAATAAAATAAATGCAGTTCTCATTAATAGTGCAACTGGATTGCAAAACACTAAGTCCACTTTTATATAAATAACTTTCAATGGAAATTCCTGTTAAACATTAAAATGCTAACACACACTATAATTGCTGTTCAAAGCAAGATGGCACAATTACAAACAAACAAAAAGTTAACACTTAAGTCAAAATCTCTTGGAATTTTTGAGAAGTGAGGGGGGCCAAGGTTGCAGTTTCTAATGAGGCTCTCTAGGACACAGGAAGTGAAATCTCATTCTGCTTTGTAATCACTCAGATCATGTGCTAAGAGATAGTATTAGAGCAGCCACAGAATAAACCTTGCTCAAGGAAAACCAAAGGTGGACTTCCCTGGTGGCACAGTGGTTAAGAATCCGCCTGCCAATGCAGGGGACACAGGTTCGAGCCCTGGTCCAGGAAGATCCTGCATGCCGCGGAGCAACTGAGCCCACGTGCCACAACTAGTGAAGCCCGTGCGCCAAGAGCCTGTGCTCTGCAACAAGAGAAGCCACTGCAATGAGAAGCCCGCGCACCACAACGAAGAGTAGCCCCCTCTTGCCACAACTAGAGAAAGCCTGCGTGCAGCAACGAAGACCCAATGCAGCCAAAAATAAATAAATTTATTTAAAAAAAGGAAAACCAAACGTACTTGGCAAATTTAACATTCAAGATGCCTCTTCGGTTTTCTATGACATAACGAAGTGCTCAAGCATCTGCCACAATGGAGTCTTAAAAGCTGGGAGTTGCAGGTCTTGGTCTAGGAGTACAAGTCACAGAGAAGCCATACCATCTAACCCTTACAGACAATGCTATTAAATTGGGGAGAAGGTTAACTGCTTCTCCAACCCCAAAGTCCCTTCCCTTTAGCTATGCCAGCTTTAATGGATAGTTTAATAATCTTTCATCAGAGCAGTCATACTGGTAATAGGCAATTTATGTAAAATTAAAGGTTTAAAAAATTTATTATTTCTTTTTATTAAAAAAAAGTGAAAGACCTACAGTGACATTTAAGCCCTCCTTTATCTCCAGTTTTTAATCTCCCAGTCTCTTTCATTTTGCGTGCCAAGAACAGCACAATTATAGTTTCTCCAGGCTATGAAAGCTTTAATAGACACGGCATCTTAGCGGAACAAAGCCGAGTATCTAAATAACAGAGTATGTGGCCAGAAACGACAAATTGTAGAGACATCTGGCTGTTTCTCCAAAGCAGCACTAAGCAAAGAAAGAAATGATTCCCAAGCTGACACAAAGAAATAAGGGAATTCAAAAATAATAATAATGAAGATATGTTCAAGTGCTCTTCAAAGGCTTGTAGACACGGTTGCTGCAAGCCCCTGGTACCAGTAAAAACGATAAGAGAAACAACATCAGCAAAGTTCATTAAAAACAACTGAACTTATATAGCAGAATTATTCCAAGGAAATCACAACAGTCTATTGAGTATCAGCTCATTTATCCTGGGCAACAGCCTTATGGGGTGGACAGGAATCACATTTACTGAGCCCCAGTCTCTCTGTTACTTTCTTTCACATTTATTATCTCACATAATACAACAGACCTGTGAGGTATTATCTGTTTTATTTTTTTTTCTGATGGAAACTGAAGAGCAGAGAGATGAATAGATTATTTACCCAAGGGCATGTGGCTGGTAAATGCAGGAGGATTTAAATTCAGAATTATCTGACCCCAAAGAACATGACTCCTTGATTGCAATGTCACTCCCTGAGCTTTGGATGCTCACCTGAGAGGTGCTTTTTTTTTTTTTTTTTTTTTTTTGATTAAATTTTTCTTTCAGTTTTATTGAGATGTAATTGACATAGAGCACGGTATACGTTTAAGGTGTACAGCATAATGATTTCACTTACATACATCATGAAATGATTATCACAGCGAGTTTAGCGGACATCCATCATCTCACACAGATACAAAGTAAAAGAAAAAGAAATCTTTTTCCTTGTTATGAGAACTCTTAACAACTTTTATATATAATATAGAACAGTATTAATGATATTTATCATGTTGTACATTACACCCCTAGTACTTATTTATAACTAGAAGTTTGTACCTTTTGACTACCTTCATACAATTCCCACCCACTACACCCAACCCCTGCTTCTGGTAACCATAATCTGATCTCTTTTTCTATGAGTTTGTGTATTTGTTTTTTGAAGTACAATTGGCCTACAACACTATGTCGTTCCTAATGCATAACATAGTGATTTGATATTTCTATACATTTAGAAATGATCACCACTGGGAGACCGTTAATAAATACTTGTTTATTGACTGATGCGAGCAGACAGAACCACTTCAACTCTCCTCAAATTTCCTTCCATTGAACCTTGAAGTAGAAGATGAGCAGGTGAAAAGAAAGAGTAAAAGAGGGAAACATTTTTATGGAGGGGTAAATAAAAAGGGCTATTTGGGTGGTTTGAACCTAATAAAAGGAAGGGAAAATATTAATAAGTAATGATAATAATGATAATGAAAATAATAATGAAAGGTAATGTCTTTATAGTTTGTAATGTATTTTTCATATTCACTATACTGTTTATGATTAAAACCAACCAGAATCATGGGAACCCCACTTGTTTGCCCCATAATTCAAGAACTGACTCTCTTTTTGAAAGATTTTTTGGTAGAGGATCAAAATAACATTGGTTTTGACTGCCACTTGATTCAGATTCTTCTGTCCTGATCTCTGTAAGATCTTGGTTAAATCCGTTTATTGCCTTTTCATTATCACCCCGTCTCATCTTACCTCCCCCCAGCTCTTCTCCTCAGTATCTCAGTGAATGGCTTCCCATCTGTTGATGGGGTTGCCCAACCCAGAAACCTTGGAATCCAATCATCCTTGGCTCCACCCCGCCAGTAAAATTCTATCTCCGAAGTACTATTAGACTCTACCTAGTTCTCTGCACTGTCATTTGTGACTGCCTTGGTTCAGGCCACACTCTCTTTCCCTCAGATTTTATGGTCTCCTAACTGGCCTCCCCACTGTTAGTTTTGTTTTTGCCTCAGTTTATTCTCCACACTGATGACAGAGTGGTCTTTCCAAACAGAAATTTGATCCTGTTGCCTTCAGGCTTAATACTCTTTAATGGGACCCTATTATCCACAGGGTTTTAAAAGGCCTTTTACTTCTTTCCACCGCAATTCCTCATTACCACCAGCCCTCCCCCAGCACGTTCTGTACAAACTTCAGTAGACAGAACAACTTGCAGCTCTTTTGAATAGGTCATGGTCAGTTTTGCATCAGGGCCTTTCTATTGATACATAAAGTTTCCAGAGCCTAAAAACAATAACTTTGTGCCTCATCTATTGGGTCTGGGGCACCAATAGATGGTGTTCCAGTAGGATACTAATAGCCCGTCCTAAAGAACTTCTGTGAGTAGGAAATGAGCATGTAAAGTAATTAGAACACTGTTTGACACATAGTAATACTCAATAAACATTAGCCACATCTACTAATGCTGACTTCTCTCCAGGCCTTGGATTAATTCCTATCTTTTAGATTTTAGGCTCCTTGGGAAAGTCTTTCTCGACCACACAAGGTTGGCTTACATGTTCCTTCTATGTGGCAGCACAGCATCATTTAATTCTATTGAAACCAAATTGTAATTGCCTGTGTACTGTGTGTCCCTCTAACTACAATGTAACTTCCATGAGATTATGGACTGCGCCGTGCTCGTTATTGTATCACCAGCATTTAGGGTCTCAGATACTCAGTAAATAATTGCTGAATAATTGAATCAGCTAGATGAAATGAACTTTGACTATCCTAATAGCTATGGTATCTGGATACCACATCTCTTTAAGCAGGTAAAAGTACTTTATCTTTGTTTAGTACTTTGCAGGTTTACAGAGTGCCATATGTGTATAATAACCTCATTAATATATAATCTCATTTCCCCACCCTTTTTCTTTTTTAAAGATTTTTTTTTTTGATGTGGACCATTTTTTTAAAAAGTCTTTATTGAATTTGTTACAATATTGCTTCTGTTTTATGTTTTTTTTTTTTTTTTTTTGGCTGGGAGACATGTGGGATCTTAGCTCCCTGAACAGGGATTGTACCCGCACCCTCTGCATTGGAAGGCGAAGTCTCAATCACTGGACTGCCAGGGAAGTCCCTCCCCACCTTTTTATTTTGAAAAATTTGAATGATTACATATCCTTCATCTAGATTTACCGATTGTTAAATTTTGACACCTTTGCTTTATCTTTCTCTATATAAATATATATTATTTGTACTAAACCATTTCAGAATGAGTAGCAGATTATCAACATTTCAGCATGTTAGAAGATCCGCACCTGATCCCCACAAAGTCCTGTGATATAAGTGGGGCAGTGGGCATTCTTGAGGCCTAGGAAAGTGAAATGACCTGCTCAAAGCCTCAGACTATTAAACCTGGGGTTGCTAACTGCTAGTTTCAGGCTTTTTATATTGTGCAACTCTGCCTCCCTACTATGTTCATTTAACGTTGAAAATGTTATAGAGTTTATTGGTAGAAATAGATATATCACTCATCTTCTCTGAGACAGTCAACTTGTAAATTCTGATGAGTTAGGTATCAAAAAAAAAAAAACACCTTTGGAAAAGTGGCTAAGGAGAAAATATTCTCAGGAGATTTCTTGTACTGTCTCCTATTTGCTTTTCTCAATTCTTTTAAAGAAAGAAAAATGGAAAAAGCTCTTTCTATACAACGTGAATAATGGCAGCATCTGATGACGCCCATCCATCGGAGGGCTGGAGCTGGCTCGTACTTTGCAAGCTAGTTCTTAAAGCCATGATTAAGAACTACATTACAGACATTCCCAATTAAAGAAATTAAAAAACAAAGGCAATAAATATTGAAAACTCATTATTTCCTAATTATCATACTACATTTTACTATTATCTATGCTCCTAAAGTTTGGTCTATTGTGTTGTACAGTGGAGATAATATTGTGCCTCTCTTCCTAATTCCACACTTAGTGAATTCATGTGGGTGGTTTAAAATTGGCCACGGAGGGAGGATTTATACAACTGATATTGAGAAACACTACAAAACATCCCCCTTCCCCAAGAGCAGGTTGTGAAGTATTTACCAGCACATTACTAACCATGTCCCATCCATTTTTTCTTTTATGGATTCATTAATCACATCTTTCCTGAGTGCCCACCGAGTGTGTAGTGTGCTGCCAAGTGCCATCAGGGAAAAGGACAGTGTACCTGTCTGTCACCTCCTCTTCCCTCTTTAGCCTCCTCCTCCATTCTCCTCCCTTTCTAAAGAGACTACATTCATTTCTTTTTTTTTTTTAATTGGAGTATGATTGCTTTACAATGTTGTGCTAGTTTCTGCTGTGTAATGAAGTGAATCAGCTATATGTATACACATATCCCCTCCCTCTTGGTCTTCCCTCCCCCCCACCCCGCATCCCACCCATCTAGGTCATCACAGAGCACCAAGCTAAGCTCCTTGTGCTGTACCGCAGGTTCCCACTAGCTGTCTATTTTACACATGGTAGTGTATCTATGTCAAACCTAATCTCCCAATTCATCCCACCCTCCCCTTGCCCCTCTGTGTCCACATGTCCGTTCTCTACATCTATGTCTCTATTCCTGCCCTTCAAATAGGTTCATCTGTACCATTTTTCTAGATTCCACATATATGCATTAATATATGATATTTGTTTTTCTCTTTCTGGCTTACTTCACCCTGTATGACAGACTCTAGGTCCATTCACATCTCTACAAATGACCCAATTTCGTTCCTTTTTATGGCTGAGTAATATTCCATTGTATATATGCACCACATCTTCTTTATCCATTCATCTGTCGATGGACACTTAGGTTGCTTCCATGTCCTGGCTATGGTAAATAGAGCTGCAATGAACACTGGGGTGCATGTGTGAGAAAATATTTGCAAATGAAGCAATGGACAAAGGATTAATCTCCAAAATATACAAACAGCTCATGGAGCTCAATATCAAAAAAACAAACAACCCAATTAAAAAATGGGTGGAAGACCTAAATAGACATTTCTCCAAAGAAGACATACAGGTGGCCAAGAGGCACATGAAAAGATGCTCAACATCACTAATCATTAGAGAAATGCAAATCAAAACCACAGTGAGGTATCACCTCACACCAGTCAGAATGGCCATCATCAAAAAAATCTACAAACAATATATGCTGAAGAGGGTGTGGAGAAAAGGGAACCTTCTTGCACTGTTGATGGGAATGTAAATTGATACAGCCACTATGGAGAACAGTATGGAGGTTCCTTAAAAAACTAAAAATAGAACTACCATATGACCCAGCAATCCCACTACTGAGAAAACCATAATTCAAAAGAGACTATATTCACTTCTGAGGCCCTTGTAATCCCTTTCTTTCTATTTTCACCTTTCTAGGTCTTTGTCCTCAGCTTTCTGTGCCTGCTTCCAGTTTCTCCCTGCATCCCGCCACTATGTTCTTTAAATAACAGAACTTAAAGAGAAAGGATGCAGTGCTGTTATTCTTAGCATTGATAGCAAAAGAAAAGTACAGCTACATGTCTTAGAAAAATCTTTTGAGTAGTTAATAAATCTGTAAAATAATTTATAATTAGTTTGTATGCAAAATGATTCTAAAAGTCGCCTTCTTGGGCAGGCTAACATTTTCTAAATTGCAGTATTATTAATGTGCTTCAAAGCATTCCTCTTTTTATTACCATAGACACCTCTTTTTTCGGCATCTCAGATCTTCCTTTCAGGGCCAGAAGGGCTCCACCAAATTCTGTTCTCAAGATAACTGCCTATGTTACCATTCATCAACAAATGTTTACTGAGTGCTGCCATGTTTACTGCAGACGCTGGGAATGATGTGGGCAACAAGGGACACAGATCCTGCCTCATTACTCTCTTCGTCTTCCAGCATTCAAGGTCAACTCTTGTTAAAAGTGTAAGGAAACTGCATCTTCCCTTAAACACAGAGCCCAGATCCTCTTAGACTGGCAATGAAGGAAGACTCCTCACAAGGGCGGGGTCTGCTGGACCTCAGAGTCTCATCTCCTGGCCCTAAGATCCACTTCCCCTGTGGAGGGTCCTTGCCTCCTACCCAAGTATCCACAGTCAGACCACTCTCCAAAAGGCACTAGTCTTCCTTTAAAAGACTCCTCTCTTCAAAACCCCCTGCAAATGAAGACTTCGTTGGGGATGTTTAGACCAGAATTTCCCAAGGGAACAACTTGCTGCCTGACAGGGCTAGCTGTTGGCCACGTGACCTGTGTATTTGCATGGGGCTCTGTGTTCAGAAGGGCCGAATGCTTGGTTTAAGGCTCTGCTGTCACTGCCTTGAAATTCTTAATAATTTCTGAACAAGGAGCCCATTTTCATTTTGTAGTGGGTCCCACAAATTATGTGTACAGTCCTGCTGCCAGGCCCTCCAGCCTTCAGAGAATGGATTACTTGTGTATAGGCTGTGGGCCTTCACAGCGGTGCCTCTTTTTTCCAGACGCTTGGCTTTAAGAGAGGTGCTGTCTTAACCCCATCACGTAGGAACACACTCCTTCATAGCTTCTTACAGCACTGCGATTCCACTCCCCTTCATTTCTCCCTCTAAGTTCTGTGGTCTTCCCTGAGGCCCATCTCTTCCTTGGGTACCCAACCCTGGGAATGGTGTCTGCTTTCAGAAGCATGGTAGCTATCCACAAAGCCTTACAGTCCTAAGTACAATATCCCTACAAGAGCATGGGCCACGCAAGGATAATGTGGCCACACACACACACACACACACACACACACTCTCTCCAGCAGAGGGGATCCCCTACCATAGATCTGCGGGGGGGGGGGGGAATCCTCTGAGGTGAAGAGGGCAGTATCAGCATCCCTATCATGCAAATAAGAAAACACAGAGGGCTTCCCTGGTGGCGCAGTGGTTGAGAATCTGCCTGCCAATGCAGGGGACACGGGTTCGAGCCCTGGTCTGGGAAGATCCCACATGCCGCGGAGCGACTAGGCCCGTGAGCCACAACTACTGAGCCTGCGCATCTGGAGCCTGTGCTCCGCAACAGGAGAGGCCGCGATAGTGAGAGGCCCGCGCACCACGATGAAGAGTGGCCCCCGCTTGCCGCAACTAGAGAAAGCCCGCGCACAGAAACGAAGACCCAACACAGCCAAAAATAAATTAAATAAATTAATTAATTAAAAAAAAAAAAGAGTATGCCGTTAAAAAAAAAAGAAAACGCAGAGACCCAAGGACTGCAGAATCTGCTCCTATTATATGGCAGAAAACTGTCTCCCACCTCTCTGCTCCCTTTAAAGTAAAACAAAACAGGAAGCTCAAACTATGTTACTCCCCTGCTCCGTGACTTTGGGTAAATCATTTACCCTCCCTGGTCTTCTGATTTTTCCTCCCAAGAAACAAAGGGTTTGGAAGGGATGAGTTTAACAATCCCTTCTGGGTCTACACTTCTCTTACACTAAGGAATTCCATCAGATTAGCACTAAATGAGTGTTCTTATAAGGAGAGATTAATTCGTAAGGAAGTAGAGACAATTGCAGTGGGGGGGAAATTAGTGCCTGAGGTGAATCTCAATTGTTAAGTGCTTATTGGCCTCCAGGTGTAAATAGTCTTGAACTCTTTCAAGATGGCTGCCTCACATTCCACTGCCTATCACTGTGAAAAGCAATTCTCTCATTCAAAGACATGAAATTTCTTTGAAAAGACACCGACACTTAAGAAAGAGTCTACTGATGAGCTTTCAATCTGCCCGGCCGTCAGGGAGCCCATAGGAATCGCGTTCTGAAAAAATTAACCAAGGGCAGCTGAGGAAAAGTGTCACAAAGAATTCTCTTTTCTTCTTATGATCACATAAGAGAGCTGTAAGGAGAAAGAAACAAATGAAGAGGGGTACAAGAACAAGGGCATGGGAAGTGGTGTTCTGCATGTGTCAGGTCGAATGTGAAGAGACGGGTGTAGATTAAGAGGAAAATGGACACCACTTGTTAGCAGATTAAGCAGAAAATGTATCCGTCAGGATGCTCATAATTGCTCCATCAAATGGCTAAGGAAGCTATTTAGTTCTTTGTTTCTTCAGTTAACCATGAAGGGTCAATGTTAGAAATGAAAAGGAAAAAGTTGGTAAATTATATAGAACTGTGGAGTTTATTACGGCTCCGGGCTGAGGGCTTATCCTCCTGGGAGTTAACTGCAGGAGCAGCTTTGAGCAAATTCCAAATTTTCAAATGGGTTCTCCATTTCTTTCCTCCATTCAGCTTCTGATATTGTGCATACATAATTTATCACAGCTACCATTATTGTGTTAGCTTGAGTAGTCCTCTGGCTCTCTGCAGGAGGATACTCATTTTGCATTTGTAATTACTAAACTTAAAAGGAACCAGTTAATTCTGTTTCTGTTTCAGGGTCTCATTTACTAGAATGATGTCTTAAGGAAAGAGATGGGAACTGAATTTTATTTTGGCATGAAATCCCAATTAGTCTTCATCTCAGTATCTCATTGGTATATGTAACTAACGTTTGTAGAAGAAGGGTATGTTTTTTCCCTCCTGAAGTTTCTTTTCACTTCATTAAATAGTTACTGGAGTTTAGTAAATTTGTCCTGCTGATAAGTTCAGAAGCAGAATCTCTCCTTCTCTAATCTTGTGTTTACATAGAACAGTGTGAATTGGAGAGATGACAATTATACAGGTAATTAAGTTAAGATACGTGGTCCAAACAGATCATGCCAGTAATGTAGGCTCATGCAGCTAAAGAGCTCAAGTTAACTGGATAAGCTCTTCCCTCTGCCTTGTATAGCTGGTAAATTTTATAGTAATATCAGTTCAGCTTGTCATACTCAGTAATAGTTGAGTATATTTATTTTAAAATCAAGTATAGTATTAACTACCAGATAGGAAGTCAACTTTTAAATCTAATTTCCTGTCTCACAAATTTTGTTTTTGTTTTTGGTGAGGATCAAAGAAATGATGTATATAAAAAAATACCTTAATGCCACAAATAGATTAAAAGTATGGTGGTACTTTTATCATTAACTTTTATTTCATTGTAGTTTTCATTATCCTCTGTCTGCAGCGACTTTTTCCTCCCCTTTAACCTCTATAACACTAAGCTATATATTTCTTTTATAATCTGAAGATGATGCTGATTTTAACATTAAAGTGAAGAATTAAACCATTAGCAGACTGATTGCACAGAAATGTGAATGCACCATGTTCAAATCTCAAAGTTGGACTCAGAAAATTCAACACATTTAACATAAAATTTAAGTGAATTTGTATCAGAACAACCTAAAAACTTTAGAGAAAGATTTCCTATTATCTACTTAATCATCATAAAAACACAGTTTTCATAAAGCTACTATCTATTTGTGTAGCACTTTGCAGTTTTTAAAGCTCTAGTTTAAACATTGTTTTATTGGAGTTTAACAGCAAAGATATGAGAGACAATAACTATTTTATTCTCTATTCTCTAAATGAGGAAGCCAATGCCTGGTCCAGGTACAGTCCTAGGTCCACTTAGCTAATGACTGGCAGAGTTCAAAATAGAATCTAGCTGTATTGACCGTCAGTATTTGTGGGAAAATTCATCCTCTTTCTATGAAGATTTGGCATTAATTTTAGTACCAGGACTAGATACTCATTCATCAGTGCAAATCTAATCCTTGGGTGCTATACGTTTTGAAAGAGTGCTAAAGTGATTTTTGTCAAAGTATAGCGCTTGGAAGAAAAGAAAGCGGTATAAAGTAATTAACAAGTGTTAATATCCTTTCTGTCTCTCTCTGGTTGGATCATCAGTTCTTCCCAGAAAAATATCCTGATAGGATGAGAAGGATGACAATACTTTCATCAAGGGTAGAAAAAGAGGACATAAACCAGTTAGTTAAATAATTCCCGAGAATAACAATCATCATGCCAATTACAAATTTAACACATTAACTCCAATCACTTTCTCCCAGCTACTATGTACATTTCGGGTCAGGATATTCATTCTAGTGTGATTCTGCAACACCTCCTAGGTTAGGCATTATTTTTGTTATTACTGTTTTACAAAACATTGCTTATTTAGATTTATCTGCATTTATCAATATCGTCCAAAATTCCATTATCTGAGGCTGTTGAGGTTTTTTGTTTTACTCATAGTGTCTTATTTCCTTGTTTGTTCCGTGATTCTTCATTCTGGGTTGTTCATTTTCTAAGGAACTTTATTTAACCCAGGAAGCCTGTTTTTTTTGTTTTTTTTTAAAATAAAATCAGTTTAATAAGTCAATTAAAAATATATGCAGTACACGTGCAACTGTCAGACACCTAAGTTTGCTTTCAAGTTTTCTCCATTATTAGGAATAATGCAATACATATTCTTGTATGTCTTCTACTACATACAGCCACTATCTGATTCAAACGCAAACTGAGTATTAAGATGATCATGTTGTAAGAAACATGACTTTTTTTTTATTGGAGTAGAGTTGATTTACAATTTTGTGTTAGTTTCTGCTGTACAGCAAAGTGAACCAGTTATACGTGAACATATATCCACTCTTTTTTAGATTTCCTTCCCATTTAGCAGGAAGCCTGGGTTTAAGTTGGGTCTTTCAAAGGAGTTACAGATTTGCTTCTGCCAGTTGCCTGAGGGCATGATCCTCTGGGATAACGCTTGAGGTTTTTTGGACCACATCTGTAGCATGAATTAGAACGCCAAACTCAAGGGAGGACCAATTTGTGATTACGAATCCTCAGGGAATTTTGTCTTCTCACTCTGTGCCAAAATTGATTTCCTTGTGGAATATTAGGGTTTATTTCTAATTCATTCTTAAAATAACAGCATAGTCTTCTAGAATACTATTTTTATGAGTGTCTCTTATTAGATTCCTTGCACTGACCAGTTCCCCTGCTTTTTCTCAAAGCTAAGCCCACATAACCATCAACGTGCAAGCTAGAGGATTCTAGGGTTCGGTAGAAATTCTCGGAGTAATATTCTCTTGGGAACTTACTGACTAATCATTCCTCATTTTATTTCATTTTTGGGCTCCATTGATTCCCTCCTTTCAAATAGCCTCATAGATATAGTTATATACTTACAGAGATGGACATACAGTTTAGTTACTTCACCATACATTTTAGTCATTTCAATAGTGAGTGCGATACAGGGTACTTATTTGACCACACTGCCAGAAATGAAAGTCTCTTTTATTTTATTCCTTTCCCCTGAGACTCATATAAATTTCTTGCCCATCTGTTTAATCAGTCACTCAGCAAGGACGAAATTTGTCCTTTTATAGACAAAGAAATTTTGTGTCTTTGTTTCATCTTGTAAAGGGGCTTATTTCAATTTACAAGGAAAAAATGAAATGGTTCCATTTGAAATGTATTCTGATATGATATAGTAAGGGCACAGTAGGTGGGGAAGAATTCTTCATTTCCTCCATGACCTTTGCCCCTGGTGTTCCTCCTGTGATTATGTTATCTTATAGAGCAAAATGATTTTGCAGATTGTAATTAAGGTTGCTAAACAGTTGACCTAAAAATAAGGAGATCACCCAGGCGGGCCTAATCTGATCAGAGGAGCTCTTTAGAAGCAGGGAGTTTTCTCCAGCTGGTAGCAAAAGGGATGGTTAGAGAGATTCCAAGCAAGAGAAGGATTTGATGTGCTGTTGAGAGCTTAAGGTACAAGGACTTGGAGAGCAACTTCTGGGAAGTGAGAGCAACCTCGGGCCAGCAACCAGAAAGAACACAGGGACCTCATTCCTACAACCACAAGGAACTAGATTCTGTCAACCACGAATGAAACTGGAAGTAGATCCTTCCCCAGACTCTCTAGATAAGAGCCCAGTCAAACTGATGGCTTGATTTCAGCCTTGTGAGATTCTCCGGAGAGAATCCTGTTGAGCCCACCTGGACTTCTGACCTACAGAACTGTGAGTTAATAAATCGGTATTAAGTTGCAATGCTGGCAAGTCATTTGTTATGCAGCATTAGAAAACCAATACAGACATATTTCCCCATCATCTGTAGCTTAAAGAAAACAAAAAAGCAGTAGTGATTTCTTTCTTCTCTTAGAATACTGAGTACCAAACAGGGAAGGCTTGCCTTCAAGAGATACACTGTACCCCTGACAATGCCAGCTCTATGCTCAAACTTTGAACAGAGAGGATGATGCAATTGAGTCTGCTATTGGCAAGAAAAGGTCAATTTAGTGAAATGTCGGATACGTTTCAGTGAAAAGGCAGATCATTATATCCGACACTAAGTCAGTACTCCGAGTTATAATGTACAAACTACTGTCTTCATATTACTCGCTCGGAAGCCGACCCCTCTGCATCTTTTTCTCAAGCTAAAGCCATGTTCCCCAACGCCCACCTCTGGAAGTGGGCTTCTTTCCCTGATGACACTCCAGGCCTCTGCAGCAAAGTGGAACACTGTTCATTTAACTAGCTGTTGACATTCCCTCACCCCGATTTCTCCTTAATCACCTTTCCAGCTTCCTTTCATATGATATGTCCATACAGACCCTAAATTTGGCAAATATTTAGTTTCCAAAACGTGCCAGATACTTTTCTAATTTCCTTCATGCCTTTCCTTCTACTCATGATGTCCTTTCTTTATGTCCACTTGTAGAAATTGTCCTTATTCTTAAATATTCAGCTCTGAGCTCACTTCCCCCAAGAACCTTTTCTAGATTCTTCCAGACAGAACTGTACATTCCCGCTTCTGGGTTTCCAAAGTGTTCAAAATCAGGTTTTGCTTTCTGTTGTGTAAATGCCTGCTTTGCCCATGATGTTGTTAAGTTACATTAAGAACAAATGTTCATATATATACATTTATAAACATTTATATACATATACATACATATATATATTTATAAACTCCCCAAAGCCTGGCACAGTTCATTAGTAGATGTTTGTGGAACTGAGGTTCCAATCTAGTGAGATAAGCAAGATAATCAGGTGATGCAACAAATTTTTCTCCTCTTCCTTTAACTATGTGAATTGGCCTACTGCTCATTACTTTCTCCTTCAATTGGATTGTGCAGACTTGGCATTTCTCCCAAACTTCTATAATACATGAGTCAACCACCACAATCCATCTTCAATTATTTCAAAGCCAGGTTATTTCCACAACATCATCTCCCTGTCTTGTGTCCATAATATCCTCCCTGTGACCATAATATCCTCACAATCTGATACATGTCTACATACTAAAACATCATTCAGCTGTCTAAAAATGGTTTTACTGAACCACTCTCTACCTCAAAACCCAGCAATGTCTGTGCATAGCTTAGAGTTGCTTTGTCCAATAGTGTAGTCACTGGTCACTAGCCATTAGCACATTGCTGCAAGTGTTAAATCCCCACAGATTTGAAAGACATAGTATGAAAAAAAGAATGTAAAATATTTCATTAAAATGTTTTGTATTGATTATATTGACTATATGTTGAAATGAAATGATACATTGCCCACACTGGGTAAAAGAAAATATATCACTAAAATTAATTCACTTGTTTCTTTTTACCTTTTTAAATGAGGCCACTTAAGTCTTAAAATTATGTATATGGCTTGCATTATATGCTATAGACAGTGCTAGCCAAAGGCATAAAGTCCCAGCACCTGCATTTGGCATGGTGATTCACACTTGACCTCAGTCTCCTTTAACAGCCTCATCTTTCATGTCTCACACATGAAATGTCCATATGGTCAGTACTTTTTCAGATATCCTGTTCTTAGTCTTTTCCTCTGCCCATACTATTTCTTGTATGACCTTCTCTTCTTCCACTTTGCTTCAAAATCCTATCCCTTCTTCCAGGCTCATTTTAGCACCACTGCCTACAAGAAATCTTTTCTGATCCCATCAAGTGAAAGGATTTTTTTTTTTTCCTAAAGAAAGGATTCTGACATGTAATTATTTGTGAATATCTTTTGTCTCTTCTATTACAAAGTACTTAGAGGAAAAGGACTGTTTAATATATCTGCACATGCCACCACAAATAGCGAAGTGACTCCCCTCAAAGGCTCTCAAGGTGTGATGCATAAATGAATGGAGGAATGCTATTTAGGAAATAAGTTATATACGTGCATATGTGTATACATTATAGACGTTGTAATGTCTTTATATACATATTCATAAATATTATTTTATAATTTAATGAATAGGAAAGATCAGCATGAAGACTCCCTGAGTCTTTGGAGGAGAATATAGGATGAAAATCTGCAGAGAGGATAAAAAAGACATTAGAACTGAAAGGGACCGAAGAGAGCATCATGCCCATTTCCCACTTCTTACAGATGCAGGAGTTCTAGATGGAGAATTTGAGTGATCCCTGCTAGGGATGTGCGAAGTATACTGCTGTATCTTTTGTGCTCAGTACAGGACCTGACACTTAGAGGTCAATAAACATTGGTCCAATGAATGAATGAATGAATAACAATGCAATGCACACCTAGGGAACTGAAACTAGACGACATATCTCCTGATTCGCAGAGTAGTAAGATTTTCACTCTGCCATGTAGAAAGGGGAAGGAAAGTTGGGAAGCAATGTTTAAAATATTCTTATTAGCCAACTTTGGCATTATTCATTCAACAGTTTTTCTGGCAATGGCATCTAGGCATATGTGGTTATGCAAGAGTAAATTACACTTCCCCTCCTGTTCGGGTGACCCCCTCCAAGTTGGTTAGGGTTTATTTATCTTGCTGCCCTTTATCCGGGCAGAAGAGTATGTGCTTTCAGTAACTTTCAAAATAGCAGTGATGGATTTCATTGATTCCCCCATTCTTTCTTGTTCTGGTCCCTTCTGTACACTTATCTGTTGCTTGATATTTTACAGAGCATTTCTCCCACATATATTACATCATAAAATCCTCAAAGCAAAGTTACTAGGTATTGTGAGCACTTTCACTTAGAAATGTGATACTCAGGGAAGTGAACTAAGAACTGGTCAAACATCATTCAGCTAAGAAGGGTCAGAGCTGGATGTATCTTCTATATTATTTCCAAATACTACACTTGCTCCCTCCATTATTTCCCATTATCACTGTGAATAAGAGTACACATTCATTATAGCTGGGGCAAGAGGTATTATCTGTGGCCACTGGACAGAAGAAAGCCATCGGTCAACCTCATGGGGCAGAGCTGAGCTCAGAGGCCAGGAGGTCTCTGGAGAAGGAGAAAAGCAGCCTGATGAACAAAGCCTCCAACTCTGAGAAGGAGCTGCAGTTGCTTTGTTAGGAGAACCGGAAGAACATGCTGCTGTCTGGGGCCATCTTCCTCCTTCTGACCCTTATCTATGCCTACTGGACCCTGTGAGCCTGAGATTTCTCCAGTCAGCACAGGCTTCCCCTCAGCTCCGTGGCCATGGCCAAGCAGGCCCTTCAAGCCTCAAGAGGACCAAGGTACAAGGGCCATTTCTCCCTGACCCAGACATCGGAGCAGGGCTTCCGGTCGGCCCAGCCCCTCTTGCCTCCCATTCCTGCTGTGGGGCTTGAGTCTCCAGAAGGACTTCGCGTTGGCTTAGCCCAAGGGAAAGGCACTAAAGACCACCCTGGCTGAAAAAAAAGAAAATCACCAGCTAGTTTCTTATTTTTCAGAATATTCTCTTCAAAACACAATTTTTGGGGTTTAGTATGTGTGGAAAGAAAACAGCTTTTCTTTTTCCAATAGTTTTATACAATATAACAACAACTAGAACCATTGCTAAATGGCTCCCCAAAACTTCATATGGGGTGTACTCTTGCTCCATTTCTGAAACTCCAGTGATGAGGAGACAGCAATTGACATTTTCTTGGGAACTCTGTACAGGTGGATTCCCCCCACCCCCTGCTAAAGATTAGGGGACTTATGAAAGCTTGAAGATTTTGAAATGAGCTTTAGGCTTAATGATTTTTTTTTTTTTAAGAAGTTGAAAAGAATGCAGGGTATGATTTTAAATAGGATAGATAAGTAGAACAAAATTCATAAATCTTAGTTGAGGTAGTTTACACAGGAGATCTATTCATCTCACACATTTTCCATCTGCATAAGGCAATTTGCTTGTTATTTAGATGGGACTGACACAATTTGACAATCTGGTTTATTAGCATACTTTGTAACTAATTGTATGTAAAATGCCAGCAATATTTTTCCCACCTCTTATTTTAGCAAGGGGAATTTTTCTGAAGCTGTAAATGAATGTCCCCAAAGTTCTCTCCCTCCCCTCTTTTCTTCCTCTCTGCTCTTATCTTGAACCTACTAATGAAAACAAAATTTAGAACATCAAATATTACTGGAAAGCCTGTTGGCCATGCATATCATTGTGGGTATGCCACCCTCTTAGCTTTAGGAAGCTTGAGTAAATGTCTACTATCCCTTTATGTTACCGCCCTGCTCCTCCCATCGCCCCCGCTTCCCTTTTGGGTGTGATGGGTAGACTGAAAAAAGTGCCAGTGAAATAAAGGGAAGCAGTTCCAAAATATGTGGCCTTGCATTATGAAATCCTTGTGTTAAAAAGTAGTGTTTCTTAAAAAAAAAAAAAAAAAAAGTAGTGTTTCTTGATAGAAAGAACCTATTAAATGAACAAGAAGAAAATCATAATGAAGTCATCTTGCTAATTAACTTGGATGGAACTAACACTGCTGCAGCTAAAACTCACAACAAAACTGCCTTCTTAGCGGAATTTTGTTGAATCATAATCTCCTGTTTCTTCGGTATCCACATGTCTAGCTATTTCAAGAATGTTTATATCAAACTTTCATTGTAAATGCTAATACTGAGTTATTTAGGAGAAATAAGTGACAAATACTTTCCGTGTGTGTGTGTTGGGGTGTGTGGCGGGGAAAATATCACTCTCATTTCAGGGGGCCTAATTATAACACTACTTTCTATTTTAGTCTTTACTTATTCTTCAGTTCTTCGCGGATTGGATAGTTTTTAACAGTGAAACAAACAGTGCTCCAGTGTCTAATTAAGATTTTCTTGTAGGATTCATAAATCATGTCTCATTAGCCCCCCTGAACTAGAGATGTTACTCTTCACCTTGGCCTTCTAATCTGGAGACAAGTTTGTGGATCAAGTATTGAAGGGTATTGAGCAAACAGTTAGATTAAAGCCACTGAGTCTTCAGATGCTAGTCCCATATTATTGATTCAAATGCACTTCTCTATATAAATGCTTAGATGTGTCTTTTCAAATGTACAAAGCAATGGTCTGGAATGACCATCAGAGGAAACCATCATCTTGGCCTTCCCTGGCAAAGAAAGTAGAAAGCATCTTTGCATTCTGCCTGAATTACCTCTATTTTTTTTTTTTTTTTCATGCTTGGGAAGAAGCGATGAGACCAGAGCACAGCCACCAGAGAGAACTCTTGTCAGTTTTCTGGTAAAGACTTGCAGGAGGTTATGCCACGCACGTTTGGGGCAACGTTCTCTGAGAGGAGTGAGCTCAGTTTCACAATGACGTGGCAGATGGTAAAACCATTCAGTTCCAAACTCTTGCTCAGTTAAAAACACCCTAGACTTTTCTCTTTGTTTTTCAAAATGACATGATTTAGTAGGCCAAAAAAAAAAAAAAAAAAAAAAATCAGTGATGAAGAAATTAAAAGCCGGAGTCATCTCTTAGATCCTCAATCACACCTTTATAAAATTAAAGAGCTGGCCAGATAATCTCTTAGGTCCTTCCAGTTTTAAGATTCACAGGCTTTACTTGAGTGGTATCATCCATGCCTCGCTCCAGGAAGCCAAGCTGTTATTCTTTGTTTTTGCATCCCCATGCATCCCACCCAGTGGGTGCTCAAGAAATATTTGTTGAAGGAATGAATGAAGTGCAGCCATGAAATGCATTGTAATAGCAAGTGCCAGCTGAGTTTATGATGAGCTCAGCAGTGGAAAGACTTTCCCCAAGTAGTTCATAACATCATTGGAGAAATTAGCTTACATCAACTGAAACTTTGCAAACCCACAGCACAACAAAGAATGAGGCAGACTCTACAGATCACAAGAGCTTAGAGAAGGTCATGCAGCTCTCAGGGACAATTGGGTAGCCATTTTGGTTTTGGCAGATGGAAAAATAAAAATAATGATAAAAATCAATAAATATGTGTATACTTGCTAGATGCCAGGCATTTCATATATATGTAATCATATTTAATCCTTATAACACCATGAGGTTGATATGATTATCCACATTTTACAGATAAGTGAACTGAGGCTTGGGGAAGGTCAATAAGTGGTCCAAAGTCACACAGCCAACAAATGGTGGAAGAGGAATTTGAACCCAAGACTAGCTGGCTTTAAAGACCATGATCCTCCACATGCACCTAGCTGCCTAGATTAAAAGTACACTATATCATGGGAAAACCAGGGTCTCAGGCAGAGTACTCTCTCTTATCAAGCTGTTCTCTCATCAAGCAGGTGAATATGCACCTGCCTGCTCTTTTTGATTGCCCGCCCATCCCTATAATGCCTGAGAAGATCTTCATACATGACCTCTCTTGCCCTCTGGGATTTTGTTTTCTTGGATGCTTTCTGTCTGCCCATCTCTGCTTATCTCAACACTTGATACTTACATCTGTCCAGGCTAAGCAACCTAGCTTGGCTCTAGGGATTGGTTTTGACTTCTAGGATGTGATGACATTAGTGCTCATTATACCCACCTTCTTCCAACCTTCTGTCTCTGCCTTCTCTGCTACCTTCTGAGTCCTGTTATAGATTTGTTTTGTCATTCTCCTTTTCTGTCATATACATAGAATCTGGCTTTCCCCTCATTCTTTACCTGGGTTCTCCATCCTCCAATATCTATTCATTGTGACTTAGGGCATTTATGATGATGATGACAGGGGCATGGACAACCCAAGTACAATATGAGCAGAGATAAGGAAACAGACACAAGCTGGCCTTGTGTAGGAACCAGGAGGGAATTACTGGAGAGAGAAAAGATGGTTTGTACTCAAGAATGGAAGTGAGATTGAATGGAATACATATGAGATGATAGATCTTGTAAAAAGCCAGACACGGGTGTGTATAGATGGTAGCATAGGAAACAGAGCAGCAGCACAAATGATTGAAAATATAAACTGTTTGTTAAAAGCTGTTTATGTAGAAGAAAAATTCAATCTTGAATAGGACTGACAGAGTGGGGAGGAAATATTAGAGTAAGGACACCAGGTAGGGGGCTGATGCTGATTTATCCAGACATGAGGCACTGACAGCTTGCCCTAGAGTACACATTGTGTGAATGGAGGAAAAGGGTTAAGTATAGCAGGTATTTTGAAGAAAAGGTCGTTAGGACTTGGAAGAAAGACTGGATATAATATGTGACATTTTAGGTTGTGTCTAGTTCTCAAAAATTCTTGTTTTTTTGGGGGTGGTAGTGTTCAAGAACAGGTGCCCAAGGAAAGGATTTAAAGTCAGTTCCAACATTTCACTAAATATTCATATCAAATCAAACCTCATAGTGGATAGTGTTGCAACCAGCAACAACCCAATGTTTTTATAATCTCATTTGGTATGAAGTTTTCTTAGATATTGCTCTTTTATAATTTTGAAACGATGAACTGAGATTTTTCAAATAAAAATTTGTTTCTGCAGAACAAATTTTTATTAAAAATGTATATTGTAAACTTTCTTGAATGGATGTTGAAGATCAGAAAGAATTGAGCTTTTCCTCCCTCTCTCTATGGTAGATATTTTCAGGATAAATATTCTAATAATCCTAAGTTAGTGTAATAATGGTCCAAGTTACAGTATATAATGGAATTTCCTTGAGTTGACAATTGGAAGTAAAGATACCCAGAAGTTTCACATTTTTAAACCTTATTAAAAGTCTCACGTGATGGACAGTTAGGGTATCACCCATGATCCCTGGGACCTGATGTTCATGCCCTTGGATAAGCCCCTCCCCTTGAGCATGGGTAAGACCTATGACTTGTTTCTAACCCCTAGAATATGGCAGAGGTGATGGGGTATCACTCCTGTGGTTTTGTTACATTATATAAGACTCTGTCTTGTTAGCGGGCTTTGCTGGCTTTGAAGAAGGAAGCTGCTATGGACTCTCTGCTGAGAGAAACTGAATGCAATCCACAGCTGCACAAGCAAGGAAACACATCCTTCCCTAGTTGAGCCTCCAGATGAGAACCAAGCTCTGGATGACACCTTGGTTGTAGCCTTATGGGGCCGTGAGGGGAAGAAACCAGCTAAGCTGTGCCCAGGCTCGTGACCCAAAGGAATGATGAGATCATACATGTGTGTTGTTTGAAGCCGCTAAAGTTTGCAGGAGTTTGTTACACAGCCTAGAAAACTAGTTCACTTTGCTCCTTCTCTCTTACTGGCTCTACAAACCAGTGATTAGTGCTTCCATCTTCCCAGTTACCATGTCAGAGGCCTAGGAGTCATTCTGGGCTTCCCCCAACCCTTATCCCCAACATTTAACATCTAATCATTCTGCATGTTCCATGAGTTTGTCTCTTCCATGCTTTACACCCTCCAAAGTAGTGAAATTTGACTACACAACCCATGTCTTTCTTCAAGGCTGAAGGCTATGAGATGCTCATGTGAGCTCACTTTCAGAGAGAGGGAGGGAGGCAGTAGTATGGCCAAGGACAAGGGGTGAATAAACAAAAAGACAAAATTGATGGGGTGCTGAGCTGAGGCAGGGTGTGCCAGGGCCTTTGCTCAGAACTTGGTTAATTCCACTGTCACCCAGGGTATCAGTGGCTCAGAAATGACCTCACTTACTGCAGAGGCACTTTTACAACCTCCTCTACCAGCTCTCATCCTTTTCTGCCTGGACCAAATCTTCACTCTGACTTGTATCTTACTCCCTCTCAAATTTATCCTCTACTTTGTTCCCAGACTCACTCTCTAAAATACAAATCTTACTATCACAGGACATTTGCCACTGGTGTTCAGTGTAAATTCAAACCCCTTGGCATAGCCGCCAAAGCCTTCCCTAGCTGGGTTGGCCCTGCAGCATCTCTGGATATGTCTCCTATGCTCCCACCACTCACTCCGTGTTTCAATGATATTGACAGTTTACCATATGGTTTCCAAGGCAAAGTCATGCTAGTTTCATCTCTACATTCCTGCTGAAGTTGTTCTCACTGTGAAGAACACTCTCCCCCATCGTTTCTTTGACTTCACCTCAACCTTTAAGATTCTGTGGAAGTGTTAAAACCCACAGAAAGCCTTTGCTCACCTATTAAGGAGGATCATTCCAGGCCAGAATAGAGTAGAGGCTTTGTGGGGATCTGGTTGGAAGAGCATCAGAACTACTGCTAATTACTCACTTGACCCAAGGGGACATCATACTTCAGCCCATCATCAAATCTTCACCATAATTAAAAGTACGTTCTAAACGTTTTATATAGTTGTCCCAATGACAATGCAGTCTAGGTATCATTGCGTACATCTTCCTTTGGCTAGATGGAAGTATAATAAAGATATGCCTCTGTACTACAATAATATTAAAACTAACATCTATTTGGGTAGACGTGTGTTTTTACAATTTAATACAGAAATTTTGTTTCCCATGAAAATGTTTCTTCGTGGTCAATCTCCAAATGGTTTCTGAGATGACTGGAAAGGGCACAAGATGAGAAAGAATGAAAAGAGATTGTAGCAATTGGGCATTTGAATAACTGGAGATGAGAATTATTATGAATATGTTTTTGATTCCAGAAACATATTCAACATTTGTGGGACATGAAAGGAAGTCTACTTGTGTTTAAAAACTGGGAAAAAAGTCAGCAAAATATGTGTAAGTATCAAAACTGGTCCAAGTAATTAGTAAAAAAAAAACAAAACTAAACTAACTTTATTCTTTAGTTTGGAAATTTATTAGAAATACAGGTGCCACTAGGGGGCTCCCTAATATCCCAAAATTGTTGGGAGACCTGAATATCATAGAAGGGGTAATAGAATAATGAATAAAAATGCTCTGTAATTTAAAGTATATTCCTTAGCAACATTAACATTTGCATGTTTGTATAAAGGCTGAAAATGGAACTTTATTATTTTAAGGTTTGCTAGAATTAAAAATGTATTTATGGTAAATAATTTAGAAATGCAATTGTAAATATGCACCTGATAGAGAAATGCATAATATGCTTCGCTGAACTCAATTTCTTTGGTGTAGTAAAAGGAGAAGAAAGAACTTCATCTAGTTTCCTGATTACTTTTCTTGCTGAGTAATACAAAGTGAAAATATTAAAATTTTTTTATCACCTGAACTATTCTATCATATTAGTAGATCATTATTTACTGACATGAAATAAATATCCCTCTGTAGAACATATAGATATATATGGAATTGGATATTAGAGTGTTTAACTCTATGCAACAGAATATGCAGAATAAAAATGTTAAGTTGTGAATACTAACATATTACCAGTTAAAGAAATCTATGAAAGGCTTGGTCCTGGGTAGATATACTTAAGAGAAAAGGTATCTTTTATTATAAGGATATATTTGATTTATTGTTCTCAGGCGTATAAAATGCCAAACTCATTTTAAAAATTTCCCCCCGGTAACATTAAATTATATTTATGACACAAAGCATTATTACTAGGAAAGGAAAAATTGGATATTTAGCATTCTTTATACAATATATTGTGATTGGTGTTTGTTTCCACAGACTTTTAGATATGTCCAAATTATGAGCACTGCATTACATTATTTCTTATTTGTTTCTATTCTTGTCAAACGCTGTAGCATGAATATCTGAAAATTTCACATAGAACTATATCTGAAGTGTATTTTGTGCTCTGGAAAATATGTATCCTTTGAATTGAAGTAATCAGAAGTGTTTTAGGGGGTGGTAGGTGTGGAGAAAGAGAAAGGGAAGAAAATTTTCCCTAGTTTTCCTTTCTTTTTCTTTTTATCAGAGTATAGTATGCATTCTCATTCTTTTCTTTTTCCCATTTCAGACTTTTAATTCCCCACTAAAATTTTAAATATAGATTTTTAACTAACTCTACCCCCTATGAACAAAAAAAAGCAGGGACAAAATTTTGTGGGTTGACAAATAATTCATTCTTATTTTTAGGTTTATATATGTACATTTTTTTCTATTTCTTTCCTACAAACAAAAGACAGATGCATAATTTGTGTACAACATTTACTTGTATGCCCCTTTCACTAGTCTTGAAAAAGCAGGGCAGGCTGTGAAAGGAAAGGACGGGAATTAAATATTAACATACACTTTAGACTTTTACTAAGCAAGTAAAGAACATACTAAAACATTCAAGGTAGTAAATAAAGTTATTATGATCTCAACCTGGAAGTTTTGGGCTGTGACAATTCTTGTGCTAATTTCTTTTCCTTGAAACTTAAAAAACAACCACACGAAAACCTACAGTTTGGTAACTGAAGTCAAAATCAGAAGATCAATTAATTTGTTAAATGCATTCATTTAGACAACATATTTGAAAATTCTGGGTGACCACTAAATCTGGAAACACAGGCAAACGAATAATGATTTATTGCTATTATATTACATATAGTTGATAAATTAATATTATCCATGATTCAAGACTTTATGGCTACTCTCAAATCATTTTATCTCATTGTCTTAAGTATACATATTTGAAAATGATATTTATATGCTTGAGCATGAGAGAAAGGCCTCTAGGAATTACTTAATGAATGTGTATGTTAAGCAGTTGAATAAACTATGAGAAGAAAAGCATTTTTCATTCTGAATAATATTTTCTGAGTTGATTTGAGCTTATCCTAGAATGAATAACTGTGTAAATCTATTGGTATGTATAGTTTTGATTTCAGGGTGAAAAATGGCTAAGTAATTTAATGTCATAGGGATAACTAGCTCATCCTGCATTTAAATATATATATATATTATATATAATATAAATATATATATATGCATCTGTGTATATATATATATATGTATGTATATTTATAGGTTTTTTTCCTTAAGCAGTTATGAAGTTATGCATTGCTGATAACACAATGAACTATAATGCATGGTCTCTGACTTTACTAAGCTTGCTATCCTTTTGGAGATACTTAATCAACATATATCCAAAGATAAATAACAGTACAAGACAACAATACATGGGATGGCAGGAGGCAGAACCGTCAAGAGCTGGTCTAGAACCATCATAGGCAAATATCTCTGGGTCTGCACTGGTTTTCCAGGCTGCAGGAAGGGCTGCTCTTGTAACCTCCTCAGGGAAACTCTGGAGGATCAGCCATAAGCTTAGTTTGTTAGTTAAACTACAGCTTTAGCAAGTTATACCTATTTTAAGAGCTACAGATTAATTGTAACTGTTTTAAGACAGTTGCCCTAAATTGCAAAGTCCCATCTACTTAGAACATTTGTTACCTCATTTGTTACTACAAAGTAATTAACTGTCTTCTGCAAGCTTTTGCCACACATTCCTAAATTTTAATGCAGGACATTCAGCATAGAATGATCTCATCATAATAATTCCCATTCCCTTAAGGTCTATTTCCGATCATTGTTTTTTATTTAATCTCGAGGGCAAAGTGTATAGATCATGAAATCTAGAATACCTCAAAGGTCATTGAGTAATCAACAAAAAGCTAATCAATTTGCAATGTGGAGTTTTTAGGCCTGTGCCTAAGGCCAACGAATCAAGCTAAGTGGATTTAGCTCTCTAAGCTACCATGGAGGGAATGACCCTTCCCCTTATCAGTTTATTAGGAATTTCTCTAATCCCAATAGCTGATTCCAAATAATCCACATATATTGGCAGGTGATGACCTCTCCTCTTCCATACTAATTTTCCATTCTAACTGCCCAATATTAAAATCCATCCCTTACCCCAGCTGAATCGTGAAGTGCAGCCTCGTCTAGGCGGCTGAAACCTCCACAGATTTGACCCAAAGCTGCATGATTATTAGGATTCTTGGCCTTTTCTTAAACTGTTCATCAATATTTACAAGCACTGGGGCCTATGAGTAAAGCACAGCTCAGAAAATCACTTCTAAGAGGGGAAAATGTGGCTAGTTTCCTACAGGCTGAAGGAGAAGAAAGGCCCCAACTTGGTGGTTTGTGTCCTAATAAATTTCACCTTCTATCTTACCTTATGGTTATCTTTGAATAGGATTTTCTAAAAATAAACATCCTCCTGAAATGATTTCTCTTGGAACACATGGGCTGGAAATTTCTAGCTTAAGTGTATGTGTGTGCTCTGATCCATATACAACAGGCCAGTTGGTAGGTAGGTGGCGTGGATCCACATCCTTTCCCACAGACAAATCCCTCTTAAACTTAAAATTCTCTTTTTCATTTTATTCCTGGATATAGGGACCCTGGGCCATTTTTTCGAGCAGAGATTGCAGATGACGGACTAGCATCCTACCACACCTCAGTTAAAGAGGAAAATTTGATGTCTGGACATGTGTAGTCTTGTGGAAAGGAACCTTATTTCACTCATAGACAAACAAGAGCAGTACTATGGCTAGCAGTATTTCCCCAGAGATGGTCTGATTTAAAAAAAAAAAATCGATATCAACTCTTGACACATTTTCATTTACATCAACGCCTGGCTTTCAGTCGGGGCACAAATCAATAGGCAGCTTTTAACACTGCCCAACTATTTCTTCCTATCGGGCTCAGGCAGGCCATTTGCTGTTAACGTACCATGTTTCTTGGGGAGGAAGTTTAACTGTTTTTCCCGTGACTAATCACAGCAGCCCAAACTGTAGTATTAATCACATGACATTTCTTCATCACCACTTACAGCCAATTGACTTTATACTTAGTGAAAGCGTTTGAAGAAGGCGACAGCTGTTCTAAGGGGGTCAAGAGTCAATGGGAAGAAGAAATATTTAGTTCCAAAACATATACAGTATATGCTTCTAAAGTTGACATCATGCCAGACAGTCACTACAGGCCTTATCACTTTGTAGGTAAGGTCTCCCAGACAAGATGGAGAATAGAATTTGTTTAAAATTAAAGTGCTAGCTAAGAGTCATAGCATTTGGATTGAAAAGAATTAATCTGTGCCTTTCTGTAAACTAAGTCACATCCAGGGTCACTAGCAACTGGCAAAGTGTTTTCTCTAACTCTTGAAAGTGAATTCTTTTTCTTTCTTTTTTTTTTTTAAGCTGGCATGAAAACTCCGTAAGGTCTGATGCCATGTGAGATTGGCAACCTCTGCAGTATTTGTAGTCTCAATTAAGTGTAATATCTACTTCATTTACTGCAGCTACTAAGATTTCTAAATAATGAATCAAGTTCTTACATTATTCAGAAGCCACAAAGAGGTTACTAAGCTGACTAAGCAGAGACTTAACGAAAGTTTGAAACATATTTATCTAGGGCAATTCCAAAGCACAAAAGTAACATACTTTTAAAATAGATGAAAAGGTAACCTCCTATATTATATTGCATTACATTTATATTATCCACAAAGAGCAATGTTATATTTTTAGAGCAGTGCTCCCCTGGGACACTAGTCTCCTCAGATACTCCCTAAAAAAAAAAAGATTATGTGGTAAAATCAGTCTCAGGACTGATGCATACGGAGTCCCATCTTGGTGATTTTCAGTGCCTATGGGTATATCAAAGGCTCCAAAAATATCATCAGTAAAGAAGACTGTGTATTTACTGTAGCATTTCCTCTACTGACTAACCATTTTGGTATATGTTATTGAACTCCTGGCTTAGGAACAGTTGCACACAGCCCATTCTACCTTCGGACTTTGGCATTCTGGAACATAAGCTGATTCGAGAACCTCTACATTCAGTGCTGAAATGGGAACAAATCTGTAGATCTGGGGCCTCCTGTCGTCGTTAGTTTCCCCATCTACAGCCTTCAGAGGGGCAGAGCCGGGTAGCTTGAAAAGTGCTAGTAAACCTTGATGGCAGTACTTATACACTAGGAAGCAAAAGTGAGGCACTCTGGTCTGAAGGGATTTCTATGGTCTTTGCTTCCCCTTTTAGAATGCTCAGTTTATTGGATGAATGCTTGTGCCAAAAAGTCACACAATATAGCCTTATTTCAGACTCTATCATTGAAATTACACTATAATGCCAACATGCTGAGCTACAGCTATGGCTGTGTAAGAAATTTAAAATATGGCTTCATAAACAGGCATTTCAGAAAAGTCTCCCCTTCTGAACTGCAGCATGTGCCAGTGTGCCCTTCCCCTGATGAACAGAAATTGCTGGACCAAGACAGGTTTTTAAAACCCCAAATACAAATTTTTCTTGGGAAACCACACTTCCAGATGACTTTAATTATTGTAAAGGCATTTCAAAATAAAATTCCAACTCATCTGAAGTTAAAAAGCAATACTGTACCTTTTGGGAGAAGAGTGATTATATCTGAAAAAGGATAAAATAATTGCCAAAACCTTTGATGTCTTCCATTTCTGACTCTGTTCAGCCTCAACTACTTGCCTGAATTTTTTTTTTTTTTTTAAATGAAGGTCTTTTTTTTTTTTTTTATAGCTACTTTTATTTTTATTTATTTATTTATTTTTGGCTGTGCTGGGTCTTCGGTTCGTGCGAGGGCTTTCTCCAGCCGCGGCAAGCGGGGGCCACTCTTCATCGCGGTGCGGGGACCGCTCTTCATCGCGGTGCGCGGGCCCCTCACCGCCGTGGCCTCTCTTGTAGCGGGGCACAGGCTCCAGACGCGCAGGCTCAGCAGTCGTGGCTCACGGGCCCAGCCGCTCCGCGGCATGTGGGATCTTCCCAGACCAGGGCTCGAACCCGTGTCCCCTGCATCAGCAGGCAGATTCTCAACCACTGCGCCACCAGGGAAGCCCTACTTGCCTGAATTTTAAAGCACTCTTCTTTAGCAATGTTTACTGAAGCATGATATAGAGAACTATAAAGAATTTTAATAAGTATGAATTTATTTTAATATATATTGCAATTATATAAGAAGCACTTCAACCTCTGATTTTATGAATATTAATTTTAGGATGAGGCTTCAGTAGGCACAAAAGAAGAAAAAAGTGAGTTAATTTACGGAAAAAATACTAAGTAAATAATAGTATAGGTGGTAGGAGGATATGGGAAAACTCATGGAAACTGACCTCAAATGGTTGACCTTTGAGAACCACAGCTCTGCAGAGTCCAGCTAACTTTGGAAAACAGTCAGCAATTCATTACTTGTTGATTGACTATATTCTTAACATCTTATCTAGTGCTCTAATTTCCAAAGCACTCCTACATATTGTATCCCTTTTGATATTTAAAACGATCCTGAGATCCAAAAGGGAGAAGCATTTGACTTTCATTTCAAAAATGTTTAAACCATAGAGATTTTTATGTTATAAAAATCCTATGACAAGCTTGGAATTGAACTCAGTTCCTCTGATACCTAGACTGTGTGGTGAAGGAGAAAATACTAACAGGTAGGGGACTATGTGCATTCAGATTTCCCAACAGACCTTTCACTTCTGTTGACTAATTATAGGTTAAAGTTGTGTCTCCAGAGAGACAAATCCACACTCATTATCTCCTTTTCTGAGCATCAGTGTGTGTTTAAATCAGTGGTGCTTGGTACCCCAAGTCCAGGTCCCCAGCAGCCATCTTGCTCTTTGTATCTTCTCCAAATCTATTCAGTTTTGGGGTTTTCCAGAACTGGTCCTAGTTTCCTAGGCTCTCTTGGGCCCTGCAGAATCCTACACTTAACTTCATCTCCACAGCTACTCTTGGCACCACGTGGGCACAGCTGATTTTATGCTGGCACTTCACTAGATTTTGTTCAGCTGCATGAAGTATGCAGGTGCTGGTCTTGAAAAGTTAATGTAGCTTCCCCAAAGGTTGACCTGACTTTTTTTTACCTCTCCTTAGAAAGTTTTGAAGAACTAGTATGTGGGACCAAATGCAAAGGAAAAGAAGAATACTTTTGGCCCAAGTTACCTAAGGACTAAGGGTATGTCACAAGACTCCTTTTTGTGGCTTTGAATATCATCCTCCTCAATTCAGGCTTAATTAAAACCTCAGTTTTTGCCCCCCTTTATCCACTCACTTAAAATTGACAGATTTTGGAGCAAATACTTGTGCTCTGGGATACCTCTTATCTTTGCAATTCCTAAGAGAACTTTCAAAGCTCTGAAGAAAAAGAAAAATAAAGGTTTGTGTCAATGATCTGGTGATTTTTTTTACGGCCTCCCAGCGAAGTGTAAACCACTCTCAGAGCTGTCAACAGTGGCTCGTTATATTGAGACCAATGATTTTGATTTTGAGGTCAACAAAATAATTATGTATGAAAACTTTTGTTTAGTAGAGGGAAAAATACATTAGGAAAAAGAAGGGAGACGCGCGGATGTCTATGGATAGCTTTAGGAGAGTTGAAAAAGTCACAAAATCCCTCAGATGTCCTCCTAAATTTTAAGCCAAAGAAATTTTAGTAAAATTTTAACTAAAGCTTGTTTTAGCCAGTATCCTACTTTAGGTTAGTTACCACATAGTACAGTGGTATTGTTTGGTACTGGGAGGTATGATTTTTAACTTCCTTGAGGGATTCATAATTAGTTTATTTGTTCTCTTTTATACAAAGGGCCAGCATCGTTTTCCTATTTGATCTGATCAAAATTTATATTTGTTGTATCTTTGCTATTTTGATATAATATTGATTATATTTTTAATTTATATTCATTTGATCAGGAAATGGAACCACAATAACATATTCCCCCTGTGGAGAAATACTGCTGTCAGCTTAGAAACAGTTTTCAAGAATTAAATTTGCTGAAGAGTGTAGACTTGTTCTTTTGATCACTATTGTCCTGATTTTCCTTAGGTTGAACTCTATGCATTTGCTGTAATCACTAGCTGATCAGCTTTTAACACACACAGCTCAAGCAGTTTTCTATGTCAACAAATGTTTCTACATAATACTGTACACATCTCCTTCCTTATCTGGACACATCTCACATAAAACAATTAGAATATTTTGATGAAATATTCTTTTTTGTCTCACAAAACTATCTTATTAGCGAGGTCAAATTAACATTGTGTAGAAAATACAATTTCATGAAATAGGTTGCACACGTGTTCTTTTACAAATGGACTCGACTCCTTGTGGCATTAGCAAAATTTACATTGATTAACCAGTAAGCTGTAATGCTGCTTTCGATCTGCACTGAACAAATCAATTTTATTAACACTAAGTTTTCTTGACTTTGGGGTGTTTAGGATAAGTAGATATTATATTGCTTGTGGGAAAACACTACACTTGTAATTAAACTAAGGAGGTAATTTCATGAAAAGAAGAAAACTGGGTAAAGTTTTAAGGATAATGGGATTCCTAGAAATGCAAAAACTCTCCGTACTTGAATGAAACAAATTACATTATCATCCATCATATGACTAATCTAAGAGTAGCCATCTCTCTGTTAAAATAGACCTATCGAATGAAATGATAAAATACCATCATTTCGGAGAGGGATAACAAATTAAGAAATACTATTAAGAACCCTGTGTTGAGTTGGCATTCCTTAAATGTCCCTTCAACTGAATAAACAACAACAAAAAAAGACTTACATAAAAGGCACTCACCCTTCCCCACTCATTATATGTTCTATTTGTATTTTTCTATAAATAATAGTACAGAGCAAAACTACATATAATAGATATATATCCATACTTTTAAATGTATCATCTAGAACTACCTTTTTTATGCAGCACATAAAAACGATGTCCTGATTTGTGGCAGCCACAGGTAAAATGACTGCCCAGAAGTGGTGTCCAAATAATACGGGAGGATATTTAGGATGGAACTGAAACTTCCCTTTCGACACAAATTCCTTGCTAGTTAGAGTTGAAGCTTACACCAGAATACAACTGAAGCTTATACGTGAATTCAATTGTTCATGGTAATTATGAAATGTCAGGTACAATGTAAAAGTTGGAAACGAATACAAGGTTCTGAGAAAGTATACAATCATCTATTCCTAGAAAATAATTAATGAGGAAAAACTACTTTGAACATTATTTCTGTTGGAGAGAAGTTACCAAGTAAGATATAAATTCTATAAGGTTATTATGTATTTTACCAAATCTTAGTCTCTGTTACTAGTGCTAAAATTAAAAGACCAGCAGATGGCATATTAAAAATAATTCCATTAACCACATTTTAGAAATTTCACAAAAAGGCTTGTGTTAGAAATTATACTGAGAAGTAATGAGAAGCAAACATAGGTTATAATCTTCCCCAATGCTCAAATTACTGACTAAAACTGAGTAAGGAATTAAGAAGGAAACACCATATTTTCCTGGCTTTTCATTTTCTTCCCATGAGTTTCAATTCCTGCCTTTTTGAGACAAAAAATAGAAAAACATTAAAAAAATGCATTATGACCAAGTGAGGTTTATCCCAAGAATGAAAGATTGGTTTAACATTTGAAAATCAAATAATATAACTACATAGTAATAGACTAAAAAAGAGAAACTGTATGATCACCTCAAGAGATGCTATAAAAGCATTTGACAAACTCCAACATCTGTTCCTGATGAAAACTCTCAGCAAATAAGGAATTGAAGGGAATTTTCTCAACCTGATAAAGTTTATCTATGAAAAACCTTCAGCTAACATCATACTTAATGATGAAAGATTTAATGCTTTTCCCCCCAAATCAAGAACAAGACAAGGATGTTTGTTCTCACCATTTCTATTCATCATTGTATAGGAAGTTCTAGCCATTCCAATAAGGCAAGAAAAGAAGAGACAGATTGAAAAGGTAGAGGTAAAACTGTCACAGATGACATTATTATCTATGGAGGAAGATTGACAGAATTTATAAAAATGCTACTAGAATAAGTGGACTGAGGTTGCAAAACACAAGTTCAATTTATAAAAATCCATTATATTTTTATATACTCGCAATGATCAATATAAAATTCAATGCCATTACAATAGCATAAACATATGGAATATTTAGAAATAAACTTGACAAAAGATATGCAAACCTGTACACCAAAAATTATAAAACACTGCTGAGGGCAATTAAAGAAGTCTCAATAACAAATGGAGAGGTATACCTTGTTCATGGGTTGGAAAACCCAATATTGTGAAGCTGCCAAGTCTCCTTAAATTGATTTATAAACTCAACATAATCTCAATCAAAATCTCAGTATGCTTTTTTTTGGTAGAAATTTCCAGGGGATTCTAAAATTCATATGAAAATCCACAATGCTTACAATAATCAAAACAAATTTGAAAAATAAGATCCAAGTTGGAGGATTAATATTACCTGATTTCAAGGCTTATTATAGAGCTATATTAATTCAGTCTGGCCTTGGTATAAGGATGGGCAAATAGATTGATAGAACAGAAGAGAGTCCAGAAGTAAACCCACATATATATGGACAACTGCTTTTTGACAAGGGTACAGAGCAATTTAGTGGAGAAATCATCTTTTTAATAAGTGGTGCTGGAACAACTGGATATCTGTATTTGAAAAAGAACTTGGATCCATACCTTGCACCATATGCAAATATTAACTTAAAATGGATTACTGACCTAATGTACAACCTAAAATTATAAAATTTACAGAAGAAAACATAAGAGAAGATCTTTGGGTTCCTATAGAAAATTCTAGAAAATGAATTCTAATCTATAGTGACAGAAAGCAGATCAGTGTTTGCCTGGGGGAGGGAGGAGTAGCAAAATGGGATGGTTAGGAGGGTAGTAGATACATAGATATATAGGAAGGTATAGATAGATGGAGAGATTAATAGTCAGTCTGGGTCTAATCAGGAGAGGGAAAGAACACAGTAATTCAAACAGAGAAAGTTTAAAACACAGAAGTATGAACTATACCAGAAGATTGGAGTAACCAGGGATCGGCTAGTAAGAGGTAATAAGGACTCTACAGGAATAGCGATATAGAAGCAGCTATCACCCTGAATGCTGAGATAGAGTAACCATCTGAGTAAGAGCCCCACTGCCACCTCCCCTCCTCCCATGGTTGAGACACAGACCTTGTTGGAGAGGGTGCAGCTTTGGCCCACTGGATAACAAAGGAAGTTGCTGGGGTGCAGCACAGGTGCAACTTGATTGAGACCCACCCTCTACGGTGCCAGGGGGAGCTGTTCCCTGGAAATGTCTCACGGGAGGCACTCAGCTATGAAAGTGCCCGAGGAAGTGCCGTGGGAAGCTTCTGGCCACGGGGGCGCTGCTGGCTGCTAGGCACTGCAGGAGCCTGGCCCTGCACATGCTGTAGAAGCCTGCTCAGTGCATCCAACAGAACCTAGAAGCAAGCCCCTTTCTTCCTGTGATACCCCTCCAGCATCCTCTACCTACACAGGTCCTTTTTCACTGAGCAGGCAAAAAGGGTGCATTTGCAGCTGAGAGGCAATAAATCAGTAACTGGCACAAAGGGATTAAAAAGAAGCATGAGGACATCTTTTTGGTAGATGCTGGATATGGTCACTGTCTTGATTGTGGTGACAGTTTCACAGGTATAGACATATATTGAAACTTATCAAATTGTATACTGAAAATACGTGCAGTTTATTGTATGTCAATTATACTTCATTAAAGCTGCTAAAAAAATGTATACAGCATTCCTCTACTTCTCTCCTAAGAGAACTGACCCTTGCATCTATTAGAAGTTTAAAGTGGAAGGTGTTTGTATGTATGTATGTATATATTATTTTTTCACACCAAGAGACAAAATTGCTGACCATTAAGGGGTCCTTGCTTTACTCAGAGTGAAATCCTCTAGAAGCTCTACCTATAGATCCACTCTGACTCTAGTTCAGAAGCCAATTTTGACTGAGGAAGCTCATCTCCACCTGCCTGTCCAGTGGGACCAGGGATTAAGTAATCCTCCCTTGCAAAATTCAGGGCCAACCTTAACTGAGACTTGGTTTGAATGGGCATCGACTGTCCCAATGTAGCACAGCTCTCCTCCTCTCCCGTTTCATCTGGGTCTTGATTCCTGGTTTGATTGGCTTCCCTGGACCTCATAGCTCCCCCCTCTCTGAGGATGGCATCCATGGCTGCTGCTGATTCTAAGATTTTGATAATACACTGGGTTACTGCAGCGTGTGCTACCTTTGCAGTCTTAGAGTGACTGCCCTTCCCCTCACCCCTTGTCTCCTGTATGTTAAAGAGCAATCTGGCATTAATTTAACTGTATTTAGTGACTACTGTATGCAGGTATTATTGTGTTAGTTTTTAAGGCTACAACAATGAACAATACAGACATAGTATTGTAATCCCTCATGGAGCTTACATTTCAGTAGGAACTATAGAAAGCATAAGCAAAAACCTCTCTCAACATGCAATGTCTTTCCTCAAGCCAGAATTATTGTCAGCTTCTTGAGGGCAGGGACTCGGAAATGGTGAGCTATAGTGATGCCATTTACATGTGTACCCATATACATATAGAACATTTACCCTTCTAGATGATGACCTCTTGCTAGATAAGTGCTTATTGGAGAGTTGTGTTGTTTTTCTGTTAGTCTTCTTTAATCTGTCTAAAAGTAATTAAAATTGTTTATGAAATATACAATTGTGGCCTAGAGTCTATACATTGTTTTATTTCCCTGCTCTGTCACCACTGCCATCACCAAGTGAATCTCAAGCTGGTGGCTGGGATGGCTGAGGTGGGGTGGAGAGTTGAGGCATGCATCAGTTATTCATTGAATCAATAACTAAAACATGCTTTTGAGCCTGACTCTGTGCCCAGGGCCAGGCTGGTTCTGTAAGAATGTGATTTAATTTGTCCTTATAGACGTTAAATTGTAAAATGTTAAGATTAGTCAACAGAGACCATGTGCACCGAGAATAGTGGAGCTAACCCCAGGCCAAAAGGAAGCCAGAGATGAACTGTGTGTGGGTCTCAGGGTCAAAGAAATATCTGTGGGAAAGCTGGGCTTCACAAGATGTTCAGAAAATTAAAAAGCTGCAAGAAAGAAGGAAGGGTGGATATGAGAGAATGAAAAAAGGGCGTGAGGTGGAATGAGACACGTGAGGCTATTAGAAACGTGGAAATAATCACATGAATGTTTTAAAAGTGAAACTTGTATTTGCACATTCCATAATGTAGTGGTGTCTATTATTTTAATAATATATTTAAAAGATATATGATGGACTAGTTTCTAACTAGTTAAAACAGCCAAACATTTGTTTCCAAATTCTCTCCAAAGGCACAAGGCAAATCCTTATTTTCTAATAATATCACTGCAATAATCACATTTAATTAATTATTGACCTCAGAACACATAATGTACCATTCCATTTATTCTCGGATTTTATTCAGTAGATTTCTCATCCAACTCATATTCACCCCTAAATTACAGAGAACATGCAGACCTGGCCTCTTGTTTTCAGTAAGCTGTCATTTTATAATGCTTTAGAAAAAAGTATATGCATGGACCTGGAAGAAAATAATGATATTTTAATAATGTGACATGAAAACTATGCACCCCTCAGACAATTTTGTACCGGTTTCGACAGCAGAACTAATTCAATGCTTTCTGGGCATAGTACACTAGAGAGAAATCTTTCAATGAACACTGCAATGAGATGACCCATATTTGTATTGCAAAATAAAGCATGAAACAGTTTTAAGCTCAAAATAGAAACATCTTTAGTAAATTAGATACAAAATATTCTATAGGTACCATAGAAGGCATCCCAAATAACACTGCCACACTTTAGTGGAAGCGGTTACACAGAATTTTCTAAGTCATTTACTAGTCCCCGAATAGAATGGATATCCTCCTCACACAGAGCATCTATCTTCTGGGTTCTGCTTCCCTGGGTGATAGAAATCACTGTGCAAGCACTGCTCTCCCCTCCCACCCTGCTGAGGCTGGAGGAGGGGCTTCTTCCAGACAGGTCCAGGGACCAGGAACAGAATGTAAAACTTTTCAAAATGGATACACTGCACTTATTCTTTGGGAAAAAAAAAAAAAAAAAAAGCAGCCAGGAACCTTACTATCTCCTTGGGGTCAATAGTAGGTGTCTGACTTACTTTGGAGGAAAATGACTTGTTATTGGTTTCTTTGGGTTCTTCAGTTTTCAAAACTCATAAACCTTGCCATTTCCAATTACCCCAAGCCTCTGAAATTCCATTTTAAAACCTTCTGCCCTCTGACCATCACCTCCGATTCTTCCCGCTTACTAATTCCAGTCCTCCCACTCCAGAAATTTCCCGACCTCAACGAGATCCATTATTCCTGGATATTACAAGTTTGCCTCCTTCTAACCATCCTTCTCATACCCTCACTCTCTACTTACAGCTTGGATTCTACGGTTCAACTCTATAACCATTCCTTGAAAACACTCAAGTTTCTCACCCGCCTTCCTTTCCTTCATTATACTTCACGTGTCAAAACTCCAACCACGGTGTATGTTATGGACTGAATTGTGTCCCCTCACACAAATTCATAGGTTGAGGCTCTAACCCCCAATGGGACTATATTTGGAGACAGGGCCTCTAATGAGGTAATTAAGGTTAAAGGAGGTCATAAGGGTGGGGCCCTGATCCCACGGAATTAGTGTTTTTATAAGAAGAGACATCAGAGCTCCCTCCCCGCCTCTCTTCTCTGTCCCTCTCTGTCTCTCTCTTTCTCTCTCAATCTGCCGTGTGAAAACACAGTCAGAAGGCAGCTGTCTGCAAGCCAGGAAGAGCGTTCTCACCAGAAACTGACTGTGCTGGCACCCTCATCTCAGACTTCCAGCTTCCAGAACTGTGAGAAAGTAAATTTCTGTTGTTTAAGCCTCCCAGTCTATGGTTCTTTATTATGGCAGCTAGAGGAGACTGGTACAGTGTTAGGCAGAATAACGGCTCCCCAAAGATGTCCACAACTTAATCCCTGCAAGTGTGAATATGTTACAGTGTATGGCAAAGGGGAACTAAAGTTGCAGATGGAATTAATGTTGCTAATAGCGGACCTTGAGATGGAGGCTTATGCTGCATTATCCGGGTGGGCCCAGGGTAACCATATGGATGCAGAGAGGGAGAAGCAGACTGTTGGCAGCATGAGAACTTGACCAGCCAGATGCTGAGTTTGAAGATGGAAGGGAGCAGTGGGCCAAGAAATGTACTCTAGAAGCTGGAAAAGGCAAAGAAATGGATTCTCCTCTAGAGTCTCCAGAAGGAATGCAGCCGTGCTGACATCTCAAATTTAGCCCAATGTGACCCATTTTTGACCCATTTTTGGACTTCTAGCAAAGTAAGATAATAACTTTGTGTTGTTTAAAGCCCCTAAGTTTGTGGTATGTTACGGCAGCAATAGGAAACTAATACCCATGGTGAAACCCAATGATCTACTTATTCTCTGCCAGCACCCACAGAGCTGATCGTTGGAAAAATTACACAACCTTGTTAACTGGCCTCCCTTCAAATATGACTACATATCAAGATTGACCTCTTGACCTTTCCAATCAATCTTAGCACATTTTTTATAAATTCTCTTCCTCCCTCTCTAAGGTGATTATTTCATATCTTTTCTTTCCTCAAATCTCCAACACTACCTTTCCTCAATTTACTCTCAGCTTGTGTTTGTTTCTTCATAGAAAAAATGATTCTAGATGGGAAATACAGCATCTTCCCACCATTTCCCTAATCTGCTCCCATTGCTACGTATGCATCTTGCCTTCCACGTGGAGCGGATGAACTGTCCATGAGCCAGTCGAAAGCCAGTCTCTTCCACTGAGAGATCCTTGGATCCCTTCCCTCTTAACTTTTCAGGGGCCTCCCTAATGGCAGCAGCATTAACTCAGCAGCCCAGGCAAAACATGTAGATGTCTTAATTCCACTTTTCCCCTCACATGCCACATCCAAATGCACAAGAAGTTTCTGTATGTCCTGAGTCCAGTGACTTCTCTCATTTCAAATGCTAAGGCTCAGTCCAGTTCCCCTGCATCTCTCACCGGGATGGAGGCAATAACCTGTCCTCACTTTCCACTACCCTATAGACTTAGGGTTTTTTCTCTAAGGTGAAGATTAGATTTAGCTATCTCCTCACTTACCATCTTCAAAAGTCTCTCCACTTCAAAAGTAAAAATTCCAGACTCTACTATGGGCTACAAAAATTTACATGATTGGACGCCTGTCTACTTTTCCATCTCATCTTCTACAGCTCCTCCCTTTGTTTACTTTAGTCATGCTGACCTTCTTTCTCCTTTCTTTTTTCTTCTGTCCGCAAATTACACAGGTTTGTTCCTACCTCAGGGCCTTTGATTTGCTTCTGCTTGAATTGATCTTCCTCCACTTCATTGGATAGCTGTCTTCTCCTCATTGATGTCTCAATTCAAATGTCGCCTCTTTTAATAAGGCTTCAGTGACCCTATCCAAACAAGCCTGAGGTTGTTCTGTTAAACTGCTGGTAAAAAAAACTTTCTTCATAGCATGTATCAGTACCCAAACTCTCATTCATTCATTCATTCATTCCTTTATTCACTTATTGTCTGTGTGGCTCCATCAGAATACATGCAAGTCATGTATTCTTCCAATGAATTTTTATGACTAATTCTTACGTACCAAATTCCACTCCAGAGTTAACCTGGTTAAAGGAAGATCTGGGCAAGTCAGAGCCTTTTTCAAGTGATCATTTACTTGTCCTTGGAAGTAGTATGAAAATAGCATTCCTATAACTTGCGGCAGTTCTGGCCAAAGTTGACATCATTAGAAAACAGGCTGGGAAGCTGCGGCATCCATCTTTGTCTTGTTTCTGCGTTGATTCTGTGACAGGACTGATGACAGTAACAAGTATCTCAAATGAACAACATACCTGTGGGCACCTTTATTTTAATTTTTGTTCTGCCATTGCAGTGATAGGCTTCGGGCTGTCTCTGCATTTTTGGCTTATACATTGGTTTGATTTCTCAGATTAGAATGGACTAATCTTGATGGTGGAAACAATTTATAGTTCTTGAAGTCATTACAGCACCAAGTATGTAGCAGGGTCTCTATGAATAGTTTAACTCATTGATGGATGTTTAATGCAGTCAGGAATATTAAATGCTTATCTTACTGGGCCTTCCCTTTCCTCCATGCCTAACAACATATTCCACATTCTACCTTACCCATCATGCTGTTACGTTAGCCATGAGCAGGGGACTACTCATTCCCGTTTCTGACTTACAGCAGAGAATGTTACTGAAGTTTCCTTGACGGTAATGGCACAAACTCTTAAAAGCTTTTCGACAGAGGCTTAGCTGGTGAAGATCCAGTGAGACCATTCAAAGACTTAGCTGTTGAAGAGCCAATGAAACTCCATAATAAACTGACCCCCTACGGCATGGGCTGCACAAACAGGAATGTTGTAAAGCTTCAATATGTCAGTTGGCATTACATAAAGTCACGTATTTTCCCACTTAGAAAACTGTTTTTTAAAAATCTGATTGTGTGAAGGTAATAAGTCTATTTTGTTGTTATACATGTGATTTTCTGACCGGTACAATATTCATGCTTTGATTTGTGTCTTTCTTGACTGAATTCATCATAGTACAATATATAATCGAAGGGGTTAATATTAAGGAGATGGCAAAAACTTTAGGGAGAAAGCTAAAGTTAAAACTACACAGATAATTTTTCTTTTAATTCTATTGACCAGTTGTTTTGTTGTAATTTAGACTCTGACGTAGGCAAATATACTCTTTCCATGTTAAAAGACTATGTGGAAACAAAGGTCATTCATTCATTCATTCAGCAAATCATCTTCTCTATTACCCTTGTAGGATTTATAAATGTAAGGACGGTGTCTGTATGGTTCCGTTTGTTTCTCCAGTTAGCCACAGTGCCTGTCCAAGCTCAAATGCATAAATGCTATGTATAATGTGAAATCTCAGTAATTACCCATTGACGAACTATGAAGTTCAACAACCTATTCAAGGATTTTATGCCTCTCCAAATATTTCTCCCACACATGAAAAATATATGAAAATAACACATGAATGTTAGAATGATTGTAGTTGAAGAGTGTATTCATTTCCCTGAGGATAGTAATTTATTTAAGATCCTGATTTTCAGGGTACATGCCCAGCAGTGGGATTGCTGGGTCGTATGGTAGTTTTATGTTTAGTTTTTTAAGGAACGTCCATACTGTTCTCCATAGTGGCTGTATCAGTTTACATTCCCACCAACAGTGCAAGAGGGTTCCCTTTTCTCCACACCCTCTCCAGCATTTATTGTTTGTAGATTTTTTGATGATGGCCATTCTGACCGGTGTGAGGTGATACCTCATTGTAGTTTTGATTTTCATTTCTCTAATGATTAGAGATGTTGAGCATCTTTCCATGTGCCTCTTGGCCATCTGTATGTCTTCTTTGGTGAAATGTCTATTTAGGTCTTCTGCCCATTTTTTAATTGGGTTGTTTGTTTTTTTGATATTGAGCTCTATGAGCTGTTTGTATGTTTTGGAGATTAATCCTTTGTCCGTTGCTTCATTTGCAAATATTTTCTCACACATGCGCCCCAGTGTTCATTGCAGCTCTATTTACCATAGCCAGGACATGGAAGCAACCTAAGTGTCCATTGACAGATGAATGGATAAAGAAGATGTGGCACATATATACAATGGAATATTACTCAGCCATAAAAAGAAACGAAATTGAGTTATTTGTAGTGAGGTGGATGGACCTAGAGTCTGTCATACAGAGTGAAGTAAGTCAGAAAGAGAAAAACAAATACCGTATGCTAACACATATATATGGAATCTAAAAAAAAAAAAAAAAAAAAAAAAAAGGTCATGAAGAACCTAGGGGCAAGACGGGAATAAAGACGCAGACCTACTAGAGAATGGGCTTGAGGACGTGGGGAGGGGGAATGGTAAGGTGGGACAAAGTGAGAGAGTGGCATGGACTTATATACACCACCAAATGTAAAATAGATGGCTAGTGGGAAGCAGCCGCATAGCACAGGGAGATCAGCTCGGTGCTCTGTGACCACCTAGAAGGGTGGGATAGGAAGGGTGGGATAGGGAGGGTGGGAGGACGCAAGAGGGAAGAGATATGGGGATATATGTATATGTATAACTGATTCACTTTGTTATAAAGCAGAAACTAACACACCATTGTAAAGCAATTATACTCCAATAAAGATGTTAAAAAAAATAAAAATGAGTACTGAGAGCAAAAAAAAAAAAAAAAGATCCTGATTTTCTAAGTAGACTGTAAAAGTCACTTACAGACACATTCAAAACAAGGAATAATGGCATTTATTTGAAGATGGGGATGAAGTGTGTGCAGTTAAGTATGTATAACATGAAGCTGGCAGTCTTAGAACCCCTCGGTTGAATCACACTATTCTCTTAAAAAGCTTAACCAGTTCCCTATTAGCTGAGTCTAGTTCTGCTGTTAAGAAAAGAGTAATAACATCATAATAGCAATGATATGATGTTAACCTCTTATGGGAGGGGGAAGTGAGGTATAGACACCAGGATGAACCCACTGGTTCTAAAACCCTATTCTTTCCCTTATAGCACAATCTTTCTACAAATGCAAAAAGCATAGTGGAACTAGTTGTGATCTTTCCCCACATTATTTCAAAAGTGCAAAGAGATGCTCAATCAAATCAGAAGTTGAATTATTCGAAGGAAGTTATCTCTCCTTTTATACTTTGATTGAAGTTCTGTTTAGCATTGAAGCAGGCTTCTGTGATCAAAGGTGGTAAATGATAGATAGGGTTCAATAGAGTTCTGTAGTGAAGTGTAAGTATTTTAGTGTGTCTGTGACCTGATCCAAAGGCTATTTCTAGCAGTTTGTCATTTAGTACAGAGAAGGTTAGTGAGGTCATGTTGATATATGATCTTTTATGCTCTGAACTTATCACTGCAGTTGAACTGGCCCTACAATTCTCATTATCAGTGAGCAGTTATCTTTTGATACTAAAGAATAAAATAAAACAACTGCTTTACTTTAAGTCTCCCAACTAAAATATAAAGAAAAATCAAAGCCTAAAGTTTGAGATATTTAGCTGGCGAAATTTAGGGCATCTTTATTTTTACCCAAGGAAGTAAAAATAGCTTTAGTATTCTCAGAAGAAAACCAAATAAGATCACATGGATGGAACTGCCGGTGAGAAGTGTCTAAATGTTAATATCACCATGATAAATATTTAGTTCCAGTAGAGAATGAGATTACTTTAAAAACTGTTCTAGCACCCTAGCACACATTTCAAAGGGAACAGAATTCTCTAAAGAAAGAAAATGCCAAAGAGACAGGAAAGCACTGTGGGATGGGGAAATAATGGCAACCTAGGAATTAGGACACCTGGGTTCTAGTTTCTGATCTGCCCGTGTATGTGCTAAATGATATGCAGCAAAGACCATAACCTCTCTTTACTTGGTCGTTTCTTGCTTGGATTTCACTAACAACCTCTTTGGATGTTTCCAAGTCAGCTGACAGACCTGCCAGGCCCCCAAATCCACCTGCCCCACAGACCTTTCTGATTTGGTCAGATTTGTCAGTGGCTCCAACAGCATAAAGTTGAAATTTCTTAGCAGGGCATCCAGGTCTTTCAAGGTTGGACACTTGCTCACCTCTCTAGCCCATCTCACTCTACTCCTGCCTCCTTCCCCATCCTCTTACCATGCAGAGCTACTTAAACTCCTGCTCTCATATCCAGAACTCCATTCCCCAACATTGACCTAACTAACTCTCCCACCACGAGGTTAAGTAACAGCTTAATTCACCTTAATGGCTGCCTCTTCCAAGAAGTTTTCTTGACCTTTCCTTCGGGGTTTGGTATCATCCTTTGTTTTCTTATTTTCTCCCCATTCCTCTACCCATTAGACTGAAACTTCTTGGCAAATGGTAGTAAATGAATGCAAAATGAAGGAATGAGAATCAACTCTCCTTATTTCTATTATTTTTTTGGGGAGAAGATGGAGTTGAGTCGTTGGCTAATACCATCCTAAGAAATCAAGTCATCATTTTTACTGGAAATTAAAAAGATCTTCCCCACCCCCCCCCCCCATTCTGGCTGAATGCTCTGGTGGAGAAAAACTGATTAATTAACTGAATTAATTTTAATTCATTAGAATATTGATTAATCTAGAAGGAACGGTTAGTTCCTTTCATTTTCTAAGCAAAAGAAACTTGTAATTGGCTTTAAATGATAAGCTCCTTCCTGCTTGTTCAATCAATTCCCTCCTTTCCTACCCTATCTTGATCATGGCAGAGGCAGCCTGGAACAACGGAATAAAAGATTACTCCATGCAGAATCAGAAAATCTGGGTTTGAGTGCATTATTTCTTAGTGTGGAGACTTTGGGCAACAGACTGAATCTTCTGGGCTTCATTCTCCTTTTCTGTGACTTAGGATGATGCCCACCTCACAGAGTGATAAGGTAAGGCTCAAACAAGATTATATGTGCTGTGAAAGCACTCTGCAAACAATTAAATGCCGAATAAACATATCATTACTCTAAACCCAAAGCATAGTATTACTTACAACCAGCTCTCCAATCTAGAGATTTTTCTAGAGATGATATACTCAGCCAAAAAAGGACTAATTTGAATTTTATCTCTTCTGCCAAATGGTTAGGATAGAAACCAGAAAAATGCCTGAAGAAAGGAGGAAGATCAGTGCATCCAGCAGCCCAGATATAATCCACAACACAGATCCATGACTCTGTCTACTCGGGAATTCAGGAAGTGACATCTCTGCCCTATAGAACTACCTCTGGCCTCAGACATTTCTCTCTCTGGCCAGACAGTCACCTCTAGGAGGAGAACTGTAGGCAACAATGGGAATTCAGAGCACATCAAATGTCTCTACAGCGTCTCATATTCTGAAAATGCCTTTGCAATCAAATCTATATATTATGCCTCACAAGGACCTAGAAGAATATGTTAATATTATCCTTGGACCAGGAAAGGAAGACAGCTAGCAATTAAGTGATTGGCCTCAGGTCATAGAGGGAATTAATGCTGCCATTAACATTCACAAAGCCTTGTCTCTGTGACAAGGAGAACTCCTTTATTCCCCTAGTTCTGGGTTTTCTGTATTATGACCAGACTTACCAGTCTTCAAGGCAGATGACCTTTAGGTACTGTTGAGGGTCTAAGGGGACAAGTATACACTTCTTGCTGACTTAGACATTCCCACATGTCAAAAGAGGTAGGCACAATTTTCAGTGGAAAAAATGACATAGAGAAAGAAGTTGATCTATAGTTAAGCAGGACATACAAAGAAGAAATAAGAGGGCAAATTTGTGTTTTGTCTTAAGAGTTTGATGTTCTTTTTAGTAGACTAGTGATTCTCAAACAGTTGATTTCTTAAGGACGGGAGTTAACTGTATTAAAAACAATCTGTATATAAATAATAAAGCAGTTGTATGGGGTTATTACCACTATTTACTGTTATCTTGACTACTGGTTCCCATTTTTCTATTCAAAAGTGTATGGTTAATAAAGTAAGCAAACTTGAAATTTTAAAGTATGGAAGTAAATATGAGCTCCCACAGGTGGGACAGGATGCATGGCCACAATGAACTGGTAGAAAGATATATGTCTTAGGCATTAATCTCTTTCCCAGTTATTTCTAGTTCTTCTTTTAGACAGGTGGTAGGAGGGTACTGCCCCGTTCCCTTTTAAGACAGGAATGATATAGGGCTTACCCTGGCCATTGAAATATGAGCAGAAATGACAGATGTTGCTTCGAAGTGAAAGCTTTAAGAGCTAGTGTGAGATGTGTCACTGATCTTTCTCTTTCTCCAATAGTGGCTGTTGTTCGACTATGTTCCAGGTAGTACCTTGTCTGTTTGCCTCATACTAAACTGAGGCCAAAGGGAACAGAGGAGCACCAACCCATGCTGAGTATGTAGCTTGACAGAGAAAAAAGTTTATTTTAAACCACTTAGATTTGTGGGTTGTTTGTAACCAAAGCATAATATATACTGTCTTAACTGACACAGTTCACCTTGTTCAAAAGGAACAGATACACTAAAGGGAATAAGAGATTAGCAGCAAGGCATAGGAAAAGGTACACATTGAATGGATGTCCACACACCTAAAGGGAAAAGTAGAATGCACAGTCTCTGAGGGAAGACAAATGGAGGAGTAAAGAGATGACCTTATCTGGATGTATCAGCCAAATGCCTTCCTAACACAGATGGTAAAACTGGCATGGTGGTCAGACCACCACTGGGAGACTTTACCATTTCATATGTGTCAAAAATTTTGTTCTGTAGGGAGCCCAGAAATAAACTCATGGACCTACGGTCAATTAATCTATGACAAAGGAGGCAAGCATATACAATGGAGAAAAGACAGTCTCTTCAACAAGTGGTGCTGGGAAAGCTGGACAGCCATACGTAAAACAGTGAAATTAGAACATTCCCTCAGACAATACACAATAACAGACTCAAAATGGCTTAAAGACCTAAATGTAAGACACGAAACTAACAATCTAGAAGAGAACATAGGCGAAACACTCTTTGACATAAATCATAGCAATATTTTCTTGGACCAGCTTTCCAAGGCAAAAGAAATAAAAGGAAAAATAAACAAATGGGACTTAATTAAACTTAAAAGCTTTTGAACAGCAAAGGAAACCATCACAAGACAAAAAGACAAGCTACAGAGTGGAGAAAATATTTGCAAATGATACAACCAACAAGGGGTTAATATCCAAAATATACTAATGGCTCATACAACTCAATAGCATAAAAACAAACAACCCAATCAGAAAATAGACAGAAGACTTGAATAGACATTTTTTCAAAGAAGACATACGCATGGCTATCAGGCACATGAAAAGATGCTCAACATTGCTGATTATTAGAGAAATGCAAATCAAAACCAGAATGAGGTATCTATCACCACACACCTGTCAGAATGGCTATCATCAAACAGTCTACAAATAACACATGTTGGAGAGGATGTGGAGAAAAGGGAACCCTTCGGCACTGTTGGTGGGAATGTAAGTTGGTGCAGCCACTGCGGAAAACAGTATGGAGTTTCCTTGAAAAACTAAAAATAGAACTACCATGTGATCTAGCAATTCCACTCCTTGGAATATATCTGGAAAAAACAAAAACATTAATTCAAAAAGGTTTGTGCATCCCAGTGTTCATTAGAGCACTATTTACAATAGCCCAGACATGAAAGCAACCTAAGTGCCTGTCAACAGGTAATTGGATTAAGACGATGTAGTGTATATACATACAATGGGATACCACTCAGCCATAAAAAATAATGAAATATTGCCATTTGCATCAATGTGGATTGACCTAGAGAATATTATGCTTAGTAAAATAAAGTCAGACAAAGAAAGACAAATACTATGGTATCACTCATATGTGGAGTCTAAAAAATAATACAAGTGAATCTATATAAAACAGACTCACAGACATAGAAAACAAACCTATGGTTACCAAAAGGGAGAGGGATGGAGGGTGGGCGGGGAGGGACAAATTAGAGGTATGGGATTAACAGATACAAACTACTATACATAAAATAGATATGTAACAAGGATTTACTGTACAATAAGGGGATTATACCCAATATCTTGTAATAACCCATAATGGAATATAATCTGCAAAATAACTGAATCACTATGTTGTATACCTGAAACTAACACAACATTGTAAATCAACTATACTTCAAAAAAAAAATTTGTTCTGATAAAATGGCAGAATCTGACAAATTCTTGACTTATGCAGAAAATAAAATGACCTTTCAAAAGCAACATTCTGTTTTTTCAGAAGCTGAGGAGGCAGTGAGAAGAAGTGTAAATTAGAATTAAATTGGCTCAGTAAGGAAGAATTGCTTAAGGTTAAGGAAGTAATGGAAAACATGGGAAAACAAAGAGCAACGAAAATAGGAAACACTGGACATAGAAATATACTCCAGCTTCTAGAGAAGTGAATACAAAAGATTTAGAGAAAAGACATTTATGATAACAAAATCATAAAATTTAAGAGGAATTGGAAATCTGGCATAATCTACTATATTATATTCCAGTAAAGTCACAATTAATCCTGAGTAGGAATGCTCAGTCCTTGCAGGATATTATACTACTCCATTAATTTATTCAACAGATGTTTATTGAGCAACTACTAGGAGAGAGGAAGTGTGCTAAAATGTTGGGGGTCCGAACAGCCTATAGTTCCTGCCCTGAAGGAGCTTACAGTGTAGTGAAACAAACAGATAATAAACAAGCCCTCAGCTAGCACTTATTACATACTTAGTATTTGCTAGTGATTATGACAGGGACTTTGCATAATTGTTTCCCTAATTTTTACAAGCCTGCTGCATAGGGGTTACTGTCCTTTTAAACAGGAGACACTGAAGCTCAGGGAGATACAGTAATTTGGCTGTACATTTATACAATAAACAATGATTGGCTAAAATGGGACTTGAAATCAACTTTCTGTGATTTCAATATCTGTACACTTTCAACCATATCTTGATGCCTTTCATATCTAACTCTAAAATTACGTGATACCTTTTTTTACATTTTTGAAATGTTACTTTTAGTGTGTGTGTGTGTGTGTGTGTGTGTGTGTGTGTGTGTGTGTGCGCGCGCTCTAAATAGACAATGGATTCATTCCAGAGGGAAAAAACATTTTTGTGTGATTACATTTTAGTCTTTTTTTTTTTTTTTAGTTCGACTGGAAGATGATTTTACAAACTGATGAAACATTAATGATTTATAAGCCATATTTTAAGAATCTTTCGAGTAAGTCACATGCAAAATACTAAGTTGCTTTTCAGGAAAGAGTCTAGAAATCAAATTTAACACAGGAAAAGGAATACTCTTAGGTAAAACAATAAAATCTTCTCTACAAAGATAAGCAATGATCAAGCTGGTTTTATACATTTATAGCTGAGAGTAGAAACTTTCTCCTTTTAGGAGCATTTAGTTCTTTTTCTTCAGGACTTGAATTCCAAGAATTAAACAGGGAAGTTTCTCACATTTCTTATTTTTTAGAAGTCCCAGTAATGTACACCTACAATTGGAGGAAAATTTGGCATCTGATATTATAGCCCACCACTTAATACAAGCCAAACAGCTAAATTGATTTTAGCATTCTGGAAGAAAAATTGCACCTTTGGTGCTGAATTGCTTCTCTCTGAGTGTTGAGCCAAATATTAACGTAGATTTGAAAGGAAACAAAAAGCGTTCGAACTCTAATGTACCTCAGGCTTACAAATTGGAATTCAGTCACCTTAAATTAAGTTGTATTTCTTGAAGCAAAACTACACTTATTATTTTTGTATTATTGCTCTGACCCACAGTGTATGTATCACATAACAGTGTTCTAAGTTTTTTAGCTACAACAGAAATGGAAAGCTCGGTGCCAGAGGCTTCTGTGGTAACACTCACTGCAGCAAACACTGACACACGCCAGAGCAGCAGTCCCTTTCTAAGGACTTATAAAGACATGAGACATTCCACTCAGATGTCTTTCTGTAACCTGTGCATCAAGGAACAATTTACTGTTAATTCTTTTATATTTTTGTTGCCTTATTTTTATTTAAAAAGTAATACATGTTCATTACAGAAAAATTAAGAGTTCCAGGTAAGCAAAAAAAAAAAAAAAAAAAAAAAAATGTAATCCAATTATGAAACAAAAACCATTGGTAACATCTTGGCTTATATCTTTCTAAACTGTTTTCTTTGTAAATAAACTAAATTTTCTTTGTATAAAAAATGCAATACTAGTTACTTATTACCTTATTTTTTTCACTTAATAATGTGCTAAAATGTTAAAGAATATTTAAAAATAATTTTACACAGCGGTATAGTATTAGTGCATGGTTATTCCACTTTATTTTAAACCAAGCACTGTATTTGAATATTTAGGTTACCTCCAATATTTGGTTATTATAGTATCATTCCTTAAAGATATTTGCCACGGTCTTTGGAAAGAAACTGAAAGTTTATTTTTAAAAAATTGTTATTCTTTATCTGTACATTTGTTTATTTTTAGCAAAGGTTAAAAAATAACATTTTGATAGTGGTGACTAAGAAGTTAGCTAGTATTAGATCCTAGTTTTGACAGCTTATCCTACCTTCTACCCACCGGGGGTCCTTCCCGGGCCCAGGCTGGGGGCTAGATGCCAGGGCTTGCTGCTCTCTCCATCCTTGCTTCCCTTCTTAATGAGACTCGGGTTCCCCCCTGGCCCAGTCCAGACACCAGCCCCTGTTCCCGAGGATGAGCCCAGTTGGTGCAACGCTGAAAGAAAGTTCCAGCTGGGATCCTCTGCCACTCTGCTTAGCCAGCCTTGCTACTGACAGTTTCCAGAATGTCTGACCAGCCCTTAGAGTCATGCCTTGACTGTCTGGAGCCCTTCAGGAGTCACCTTAGCAGGATCCATGCCATCCTCCAAGGCTGACCTTTAGGGTTGTGCTTAAACATTTCATCATTTCACATAAACATTCTGTCATCTATCACACGTTAGAGTGAGCCTCTACTTTTTGGAAGATTGTCTGGGCCTGGGGATATAGCTGTGAATAACACAATCTCCACCTTTATAAAAGTGGGTCTACGGTTCACAAGTCCTGGGGAATTCGGAGGAGAGAGAGCGCGCGCGAGAGAAAGCATGCATTTATTGCATCCAGTTGGAAAACTCTCTGAAATTCATTTTCAACAGGATGGTAGATTATATTTAGTAGGAAATGACTGTGGCATTAGATATTTCTAATGTCTTTAGCTCTATGTGTTTTATTTTCATGGTTTTCCCTTTTAAACTCATGATAATCCTTGTTAACATAAGCTTGGAAGAAAAAATCACCTAGGATGTTTAAACTACACTTCTGTTAACATGTATTACAGGTATGTTACCACACATAAAATCAGCTGGACCTCCACCACTTACATATTTTCCACCTTTGGAGGAGTGTGTGTTGAACAGTGAAGTGTGGGGCACAGAAGGAAAGAAACAGGGATGACTCACGGGTCATAATATTATCATCCTTTACACAAAACTGTAACATTTGCTTCACCGAACTCTCAATGTGTGGATATCTAATTTTAGAAATTAAGTCATTAAGCAAGTGAAAACAACTTTTCCCTATTTCAGTGTAAGTTGGATATGTACAGCATTTCTTTACTTTTTTAAACTGCCCAGACTCACAATTGTAAATTGAAAGAGATCTCAGAAATATTCTAGCCGAACACTTTCACGGTAGAGATGAGAAAACTGAGCCAAGGTTAAATGGCTGGAGGTTCCTTCATGGCAGAGTCTGAATAACCAAAAACAAAAGTTTCTCTAAAAAAAGTGAACAGAACAAGGTCTATACCCAAGAGAAAAATTTTTCAAAAAGTGTCAAGAAAAGGGAAATAAAAATTAATTAATAGTTGTCCAATTATCAAAACCAAATTTTTTAGCCTGACATTCAAGGTCTGTTTTTTGTTTCTAACTAGCACAAGTTCTCCTCTCCAGCTAAACCAATTTCTGAGCACAATTAACATTTTATCACAAGCATACAGATACATTATACCATTCGGCATACTAATGCATGGCTCTGACCTTCTTCACACCCAGCTCAGAAATCCAGCCCTCGTTTTCTCCAAAGAAATGTGTCTTTCCTTGGTTATGGATTCTTGCTCACACGTAATTTGTAAGGAACACATTTACTTGCAAATACAAAATGTTCCTTTGGAAATTTAATAACTCTTTGCATTCGCTGATATTTGATGTCTGCAAAATGTTTCTTTCTCCCCCTAGGATTTTAGGACCTGGTGAGCTTGCTAGGATGCACCAGGGAGAATTTGTTACTGCTCTCTGGATTTCTTTTTCAAGCATTCTGTAAGGATCTTTACTGTGGTCACCACCATGTCCTCTCTCTAAGGTGGAGATCAAAGCTGGCAGTGACCTCAGCATCTCTTTCACCAGGAGGGAACCTGCCGCCAAAAAGCTTCCTCCCCTGGCTTCAAGTTGCCTCTGGAAGGCTCTCTGAACTCCCTAGCTCTGAGTTTTCCAATTGCTGTCCCCGGTTTTTTGTCTAGCTCTTTCTGTGATTGACTTTGCCACTGAGGACCTAATATTTTAGACTCTGTCCTTCTTGACGGTGCTCCGAGGGCTGACCATCCCTGGCAGTCCCACCTCCAGAGACCCAGCGTAGGTGAGAACTGCTTCCGAACTGGAGGGAAGGAGAAACCCAATAGTGCAGGTGACACCAAGGATGCAGGCTGGGCCAGGCCCAAAGCCCGGGCACTGAGTCATCAATTTCTTTCATTTCTTTCAGCCCATAGTCCTTATTCTACAAGCGCTTCAATTAACCATACCCACTTCCTGTGCCCACACACATACGAGACTAAAAGAAGATATGGGGTTTTTTTTGTCTATCAGACTGATATTTAGATTTAGGTAAATGAGTTTTGAAAATGTTCCGGCTTATATATTTCCACTACTGTGGCTCAGTTGCCTGGTAACCAAATCTATTCAAAATCAGCTCGCCCCCTCCTTTTTTAAATCTAGTAGTACTAGCTGATGAAAAATAAACCCTGATAGTGGGGAAAAAACAACACAAAGCCTTTAACATTATTATCCTTCTTTCTTGGTACATTTGAGACAATGGAACTGAAATGTGTCTCCTCTTTCAGAAGATAAAGGGACCATATTATTAACAATCAACTACTGATTTTCAGATTTGCATTGTTTTCAGTCATCTGGTATATTTCTCTGCAGCAAATTGCTTGATGGTAGCAAGGAAAATGTCCTATAAAATAAGCAAGTAAGATGCAACATTCCAAAGCGTGGTCTATGGGGTGATTCTAGCTGTGTGACAATAAGCAATTTGCTGGGGTGGCTACTTTTACTAGGAATTTCTTAAGAGAGGCAGCCAGGATATAAGTTTATGTGTCTTAGACTGGCACTAAACTCAGTCTGGGAAAAGTAAATAAAATGTAATTGATTTTTCTCTGGAAGATGTGACATTCGACTGAAATATGTAAAATGTAATATGGTCAATGAATTAAATGATTTTATTTTCCTTTTAAAAATACAAAACACTGTTGAAGTTGAAATATATTCAGAAAGAATTAGTATTTTAGCTTTTCTAGCATCACATATCAAGAGTAATCTAACAGGTCCCCCTCAACTGAGAACAGGACATACAATTTGGAAACTTTATGTCTTTCAATAGAAATTCCCTTCCTAATGCATACAATTTTAAAGGTGAATGCTAAAGGTCATTTAAAAATGTGTCAGTATTCTCAGAAAATTAGCTGTAAAATTTAGGGCAATATATCAAAAATAGTTTTAAACATATAACACTTGATTTTGGTTCAGCAAAAAAAAAAAGCATCATTGAATTCTAGAAAACCAGTTTTCTACCATTTCATGAAAGTAGTTAAATATTTAGCAAGATCAAAAGGTGCTCTCTTTCTGGCATCGTCTACCTCAAAGGCGATTCTCAAGAAATTGGTAATTAGGTAGAATTTTATTCCAGTAATGGAGTCTTATACCACATATTCCTATTTAAGGCACAAACACAATAAACGGCATAAGCGGGACCCTAAATTGAACGCCACCTGATTAATCGAATCCCACAGCGTAGAGAGAGTACTTAGTGGACTCAAGGCTGAAATGACTGCACAGCCTCAAATATATCAACTTGATGACTACCTGACTGGCCTTTCCTGCTGACTCCTTGTCAACACATGATAGCCTACTTGGCATTGTTTGACTCGCTCTAAAACGCAGAAATAGGCAAATTACCCATCTTTCTTTTGAAGTAAAAAACATGCAGCAAGGAAGCTGACGGGCACTGCTACCAGGAACTAGGAAACAAAGTCGGCGGAGAACTCTCAGAAAAATACCTATAGGAGGCCATTAAAACAACAAAGCTCTGAGGTAAAATTCTACCTAAGAAGCTTTAATCAAAGAACAGCTTGAATCTTATATTCCTGTTCTTTCTTCACCATGATTAATATCATCAGTTCCTTAGGGCACAGTAATAAGCAACATTTCAAAAACACTCCCTGGATACACAAAGAAAAAAATGCCAAATATACATTCTGCGCAAGCAAACATTTTAGTGTCGAGGGAGACATTTAAAAAAAAGAGTAAGAAGAAAATAAAACAGAGAGCCTTTATAAGTTTTTCATAGCGAGTCATTCATAAGTAGTAATTCAGGTCAGCCCCAGGCAAACATATGCAAAGAGTTCAATTTCACTCCTTTTTCCAGCCACTTGCATTGGGAGTGTTCCTATCTCTCATCCTTCCTGTTCAGTGTCTAATTAGAAAAGGGTCATGAAAGGGGCAGTATACTATAGGGATTAAAAGCACTTCTGTACATCTAGGCAGATTTGGGATTTAAAAAAAGTTTCTCCAGTTACTTGCTGTGTAAATTTGGGGAAGTCACTTAAGCATTCTGGGCCCCGTTTATTCATCGGTCATAAGAGGATGACAATATCCACCTCCCAGGATTATTCTGAGAATTCAGTGAGGTATCTACTGAATGCAGAAGACTAGCACAGAGTCAGGGATGGGGTACAGGTTAAATAAATGGCAGCTGTTTTTATTATTATGAACTGATTTCTATTGGGCGAACATGATGTAAATGCAACTCATCCCTCAGGCATTCCATTTTTTTTTTAACATCTTTATTGGAATATAATTGCTTTACAATAGTGTGTTAGTTTCTGCCGTATAACAAAGTGAATCAGCTATACGTATACATATATCTCCATATCCCCTCCCTCTTGCGTCTCCCTCCCCCCCTCCCTATCCCACCCCTCTAGGTGGTCACGAAGCACCAAGCTGACCTCCCTGTGCTATGCAGCTGCTTCCCACTAGCTATCTATCTTACATTTGGTAGTGTATATATAAGTCCATGCCGCTCTCTCACTTCATCCCAGCTTACTCTTCCCCCCCCCCACCCCGTGTCCTCAAGTCCATTCTCTACATCTGCGTCTTTATACCTGTCCTGCCCCTAGGTTCTTCAGAACCATTTTTTTTTTTTTTTAGATTCCATATATATGTGTTAGCATACGGTATTTGTTTTTCTCTTTCTGACTTACTTCACTCTGTATGACAGACTCTAAGTAGGGCATTCCATTTTAAAAGGGATTTCTAGAGAACTGAAGAACTCTCAGGAATCAAAGACGTCAATTTATTTCAGGAATTCCACCACCATGATAGGCTGGTGGGTAAGTTAATTTTTGTCATGGGAGCCTTCCTTGTGCCCTTCAAATAAACAGACAGGCAGCTGTGAGCACTGAACCTGGGTCAGGAGAATTGGGTTCAAATGACAGTTCTATCACTTGCCAAATGCCTGACCTTGGGCACATCACTACTTAATCCTTCATGGCTCAGGCTTTCTCTTTGGTAAGGTAGGGATAATGATAAATCACAGGGTTATTAAGAGGATTACATGACACAAGGCATGAAAATAAGTGCTGTCAATGGTCAATGCTATACAACTGTAAATTATTACCACGGTCCGTTCCTTGTCCTTGGCAAGGAACATGCCCTAAGAGTGACAGAAATGTCTTACCACTGAGAGACACATAAAAATCTGACTGGCTAACAATAAACCAGAGAAAGGAAGGAAGGAAGGAAGAAAGGTTGATTCTAGCATTCATTTGGTTAGCAAGAGTTTGAGAACCTTCAAAATTACTTGGGGAAACAACTACAGTTATGAGCAACTGAATGGGTGATTCTCTAAGCATTACGCTAAGTGAAAGAAGCCAGGCACACAAGTGTACATAGGCAGATGAATGGATAACAAACTGTGATATATACATACAATAAAATATACTCAGTCGTAAAAAGGAAGGATATTCTGACACATGCTACAAGACGGTTGCACCTAGAGGACATTATGCTAAGTCAAATAGGCCAGTCACACAATGACAAATACAGGATTCCACTTATATGAGGTACCTAAATTTATAGAGACAGAAAGTAGAATGGTGGTTTCCAGGAACTAGGGAGAGGGGAGAATGAGGAGTTAGTGTTTAATGGTTACAGAGTTTTAGCTGGGAAAGATGAGAAAGTTCTGGAGATGGATGGTGGTGATGGTTGCACAACAATGTGAATGCACTTAATGCCACAGAACTGTACACTTAAAAGTAGTGAAAATGGTAAATTTTCTGTTATGTGTATTTTATCATGGTAAAAAACAAAAAGAAGCCAGGCACAAATAGTACATATTATATGACTCAATTTATGGAAAATTCTAGAACAGACAAACCTGATCCATAGTGATAGAAACAGATCAATGGTTGTAAAGGCACAGGAGACAGTTTTCTGGGGTGAAGGAATGTGCTTTATCCTGAATGAGGTAGTAGATACTGAAAATATACATTTTCAAAACTCATCGAACTGTATACCTCAAGTGGGTACATTTACAATATGTAAATTGTACTTCATTGTGATGGTTAATTTTATGTGTCAACTTGGTTAGGCTATGGTACACAGTTGTTTGTTCAAACACCATTCTAGATGATGCTGTGAAGCTATTTTTTTTAGATGTGATTAACATTCAAATCAGTAGACTTTGAGTAAAGCAGATTACCCAATAATGTGGGTGGGCCTCGTGCAATCAGTTGAAGGCTTGAAGAGAAAAGACTGAAGTTCCTAGAAGAGGAAGGAATTCTGCCTCCAGACTGCCTTTTGACTCAAGACTGCAACATCTGTTCTTGCTGGAATTTCCAGCCTGCCTTACAGACTTCACACTTGCCAGCTCCCACACTTGTGTGAGCCAATTCCTTAAAATAAATCTCTCTAAATAAATATACACCTACCTCCTATTGGCTCTGTTTCTCTGGAGAACCCTGACCAATACACCCATAAAGTTGATTTAAAAAGAAAAAAGATTACCTAGGATTCTCTGTGAGAAAATAGATTCTTAGGCTTCACCCTGGATTCACGGAATCAAACAATCTTTAGGGGAAAGACCTGAGCCTACATAGTTTTTTGTTCATTTGTTTACTGAAGGATGGTTGATGTATAATATTACATAAGTTACAGGTGCTCATAATAGCGATTCACAATTTTTAAAGGTTATACTCCATTTATAGTTATAAAATATTGGCTATATTCCCTGTGTTGTACAATATATCCTTGTAGCTTATTTTATACATAGTATTTTGTACCTCCTAGTCCCTTACCCCTATCTTGCCCCTCCCTCCTTCCCTCTCCCCACTGGTAACCAGTATACTTTGTTCTCTGTATCTGTGAGTCTGCTTCTTTTTTGTTATATTCACTAGTTTGTTGTATTTGAGCCTATGTAGTTTTGAAAAACTCTTCTAGATGATTCTGATACGTGCTCTGCCCCCTCCCTGGTTGAGCATTGGAAATATTCTTCAATAACATCTTAATATAGCTAAATAACATTTTAAGAAATTCTTAAACACGTCAAATTTTGTGTGCATGCCTTCTTTCCCCCATGTTTCTTAGTATTTTATATAAATAGTAAAACACTTTTAAAAGAGGGCAAAATTGTAACCCCTCACCCCCGCAAGATGGGATAGAGGAACATAGTGCAACCATATGAATACTCTGAATTTTGGTCATCACTCATCTAACAAATGGTGATCAAGTGCTTATAATATGTCAGGCACTATTTAAAGGACTGCAGATACATGTAGAAGTGGACAAGCCAGACCAGATCCCTGCCCTCACCGAGCTTACACTCCAGTAGGGGGGACCTTAAAGAGAAGCCAATTATGCCTATGCCCTGAATACAGGTTTTCATGAAAAAATAAAAACTGCTCCATAGGCAACACACTAGACTGCCAGAAGGTTAAAAAACAACAAGAAACAAACCTATAGATCACAACTTGTATTTTCATGGTAAAATTTAACTGAGAGTACCAAACCAAGACTTTAGCAGCACCCTGGAGTGATTAATACAACTGCTGAGAGTAAAAAGTACAGGAAAATAGAGTAAGCAATTAGCTCCAGTCCAATGTGAATGTCAGTGAGCCAATCTGGGCTCTTTATAGCTCCCGAGCATTGCTCTTTCAACCCTTGGTTGCTACGAATATTAGATAGTCACGTTACTTTCTGCAATGAAGAAAAACTGCTGCTAAGGTCTCGTCATTGCAGAAAAGGCTGCTGAGAACTTCTTTTTGTCTGTCATGAGCAAGGCCAACTCCAGGAAAAGGAAAAGCCAAGTTTCTGGCTTGATACTTTGTCCATCCATCATACATTTATTAAACTGAGATTGTAATAGTGTTTATCGCATAGATTTTGTGAGGGTAAACGAGAATATAAATCCCTTAGCACAACGTCTGGTCACAGCGAGCTCTTGGTAAATGGTAACTATCATTGTTGGTATATGGGTCTCATTATTGGCAAGGCAGACTTCCAGGAGCTGGGGATGCAGACGGTTGCCACAAGCCCACCACGACAAGAATCTTAACATCTAGCAGAGGGAGGGCCCCCATACATGAGAAGTATTCGAATTGCTACTGTAGAGATCAGTGGTGTCACTGCAAAAGAGGTCTCTGGTGGGGACGGAAGGGACAAGGGAGAGACAGGTGAGCCTCGCAGGAGGATGTTTTGCCAGTGGTGGCTTTTGATGTAACTGCAGTTGTGCGAAGGCAGTTTTAGGAAAAAATATTTTCTGTGATCTGTGTAAAAAGTGGTTGTGGGAGAGAAGATGGCGGAAGAGTAAGACGCGGAGATCACCTTCCTTCCCACAGATACAGTAGAAATACATCTACACGTGGAACTGCTCCTACAGAACACCCACTGAACGCTGGCAGAAAACGTCCGACCTCCAAAAAGCCGTGTGGACGAAAGGCTCTTGGTGCTCCAGCCAGGCATCAGGGCCGTGCCTCTGAGGTGGGAGAGCCAACTTCAGGACACTGGTCCACAAGAGACCTCCCAGCTCCACGTAATACCAAACGGTAAAAATCTCTCAGAGATCTCCATCTCAACATCAAGACCCAGCATCACTCAATGACCAGCAAGCTACAGTGCTGAACACCCTATGCCAAACAACTAGCAAGACAGGAACACAGCCCCGTCCATTAGCAGAGAGGCTGCCTAATATCATAATAAGGCCACAGACACCCCAAAATACACCACCAGACGTGGACGTGCCCACCAGAAAGACAAGATCCAGCCTCATCCACCAGAGCTCAGGCACTAGTTCCCTACACCAGGAAGCCTACACAACCCACTGAACCAACCTTAGCCACTGGGGACAGATACCAAAAACAACGGGAACTACAAACCTGCAGTCTGTGAAAAGGAGACCCCAAACACAGTAAGATAAGCAAAATGAGACGACAGAAAAACACACAGCAGATGAAGGAGCAGGGTCAAAACACACCAGACTTAACAAATGAAGAGGAAATAGGTAGTCTACCTGAAAAAGAATTCAGAATAATGATAGTAAGGATGATCCAAAATCTTGGAAATAGAATAGACAAAATGCAAGAAACATTTAACAAGGACGTAGAAGAACTAAAGAGGAACCAAGCAATGATGAAAAACACAATAAATGAAATTAAAAATACTCTAGATGGGATCAATAGCAGAATAACTGAGGCAGAAGAAAGGATAAGTGACCTGGAAGATAAAATGGTGGAAATAACTACTACAGAGCAGGATAAAGAAAAAAGAATGAAAAGAACTGAGGACAGTCTCAGAGACCTCTGGGACGACATTAAACGCACCGACATTCGAATTATAGGGGTCCCAGAAGAAGAAGAGGAAAAGAAAGGGACTGAGAAAATATTTGAAGAGATTATAGTTGAAAACTTCCCTAATATGGGAAAGGAAATAGTTAATCAAGTCCTGGAAGCACAGAGAGTCCCATACAGGATAAACCCAAGGAGAAACACGCCAAGACACATATTAATCAAACTGTCAAAAATTAAATATAAGGAAAACATATTAAAGGCAGCAAGGGAAAAAAAACAAATAACACACAAGGGAATCCCCATAAGGTTAACATCTGATCTTTCAGCAGAAACTCTGCAAGCCAGAAGGGACTGGCAGGATATACTTAAAGTGATGAAGGAGAAAAACCTACAACCAAGATTACTCTACCCAGCAAGGATCTCATTCAGATTCGATGGAGAAATTAAAACGTTTACAGACAAGCAAAAGCTGAGAGAGTTCAGCACCACCAAACCAGCTTTACAACAAATGCTAAAGGAACTTCTCTAGGCAAGAAACACAAGAGAAGGAAAACACCTACAATAACAAACCCAAAACATTTAAGAAAATGGGAATAGGAACATACATATCGATAATTACCTTGAATGTAAATGGATTAAATGCTCCCACCAAAAGACACAGGCTGGCTGAATGGATACAAAAACAAGACCCATATATACGCTGTCTACAAGAGACCCACTTCAGACCTAGAGACACATACAGACTGAAAGTGAGGGGATGGAAAAAGATATTCCATGCACATGGAAATCAAAAGAAAGCTGGAGTAGCAATTCTCATATCAGACAAAATAGACTTTAAAATAAAGACTATTACAAGAGACAAAGAAGGACACTATATAATGATCAAGGGATCGATCCAAGAGGAAGCTATAACAATTGTAAATATTTATGCACCCAACATAGGAGCACCTCAATACATAAGGCAAATACTAACAGCCATAAAAGGGGAAATCGACAGCAACACAATCATAGTAGGGGACTTTAACACCCCACTTTCACCAATGGACAGATCATCCAAAATGAAAATAAATAAGGAAACACAAGCTTTAAATGATACATTAAACAAGATGGACTTAATTGATATTTATAGGACATTCTACCCAAAAACAACAGAATACACATTTTTCTCAAGTGCTCATGGAACATTCTCCAGGATAGATCATATCTTGGGTCATAAATCAAGCCTCGGTAAATTTAAGAAAATTGAAATCATATCAAGTATCTTTTCCGACCACAACGCTATGAGACTAGATATCAATTACAGGAAAAGATCTGTAAAAAATACAAACACATGAGGCTACACAATACACTACTTAATAACGAAGTGATTACTGAAGAAATCAAAGGGGAAATCAAAAAATACCTAGAAACAAATGACAATGGAGATACGACGACCCAAAACCTATGGGACGCAGCAAAAGCAGTGCTAAGAGGGAAGTTTATAGCAATACAAGCCTACCTCAAGAAACAGGAAACATCTCGAATAAACAACCTAACCTTGCACCTGAAGCAATTAGAGAAAGAAGAACAAAAAAACCCCAAAGCCAGCAGAAGGAAAGAAATCATAAAGATCAGGTCAGAAATAAATGAAAAAGAAATGAAGGAAACAATAGCAAAAATCAATGAAACTAAAAGCTGGTTCTTTGAGAAGATAAACAAAATTGATAAACCATTAGCCAGACTCATCAAGAGAAAAAGGGAGAAGACTCAGATCAATAGAATTAGAAATGAAAAAGGAGAAGTAACCACTGACACTGCAGAAATACAAAAGATCATGAGAGATTACTACAAGCAACTCTATGCCAATAAAATGGACAACCTGGAAGAAATGGACAGATTCTTAGAAATGCACAAACTGCCGAGACTGAACCAGGAAGAAATAGAAAATATGAACAGACCAATCACAAGCACTGAAATTGAAACTGTGATTAAAAACCTTCCAACAAACAAAAGCCCAGGACCAGATGGCTTCACAGGTGAATTCTATCAAACATTTAGAGAAGAGCTAACACCTATCCTTCTCAAACTCTTCCAAAATATTGCAGAGGGAGGAACACTCCCAAACTCATTCTACGAGGCCACCATCACCCTGATACCAAAACCAGACAAAGATGTCACAAAGAAAGAAAACTACAGGCCAATATCACTGATGAATATAGATGCAAAAATCCTCAACAAAATACTAGCAAACAGAATCCAACAGCACATTAAAAGGATCATACACCATGATCAAGTGGGGTTTATTCCAGGAATGCAAGGATTCTTCAATATACGCAAATCAATCAGTGTGATACACCATATTAACAAATTGAAGGAGAAAAACCATATGATCATCTCAATAGATGCAGAGAAAGCTTTCGACAAAATTCAACACCCATTTATGATAAAAGCCCTGCAGAAAGTAGGCATAGAGGGAACTTTCCTCAACATAATAAAGGCCATATATGACAAACCCACAGCCAACATTGTCCTCAATGGTGAAAAACTGAAACCATTTCCACTAAGATCAGGAACAAGACAAGGTTGCCCACTCTCACCACTATTATTCAACATAGTTTTGGAAGTGTTAGCCACAGCAATCAGAGAAGACAAAGAAATAAAAGGAATCCAAATCGGAAAAGAAGAAGTAAAGCTGTCACTATTTGCAGATGACATGATACTATACATAGAGAATCCTAAAGATGCTACCAGAAAACTCCTAGAGCTAATCAATGAATTTGGTAAAGTAGCAGGATACAAAATTAATGCACAGAAATCTCTTGCATTTCTATACACTAATGACGAAAAATCTGAAAGTGAAATTAAGAAAACACTCCCATTTACCATTGCAACAAAAAGAATAAAATATCTAGGAATAAACCTACCTAAGGAGACAAAAGACCTGTATGCAGAAAATTATAAGACACTGATGAAAGAAATTAAAGATGATACAAATAGATGGAGAGATATACCATGTTCCTGGATTGGAAGAATCAACATTGTGAAAATGACTCTACTACCCAAAGCAATCTACAGATTCAATGCAATCCCTATCAAACTACCACTGGCATTTTTCACAGAACTAGAACAAAAAATTTCACAATTTGTATGGAAACACAAAAGACCCCGAATAGCCAAAGCAATCTTGAGAACGAAAAATGGAGCTGGGGGAATCAGGCTTCCTGACTTCAGACTATATTACAAAGCTTCAGTAATCAAGACAGTTTGGTACTGGCACAAAAGCAGAAATATAGATCAATGGAACAGGATAGAAAGCCCAGAGATAAACCCACACACATATGGTCACCTTATCTTTGATAAAGGAGGCAAGCATATACAGTGGAGAAAAGACAGCCTCTTCAATAAGTGGTGCTGGGAAAATTGGACAGGTACATGTAAAAGTATGAAATTAGAACACTGCCTGACACCATGCACAAAAATAAACTCAAAATGGATTAAAGACCTAAGTGTAAGGGCAGACACTATCAAACTCTTAGAGGAAAACATAGGCAGAACACTCTATGACATACATCACAGCAAGATTCTTTTTGACCCAGCTCCCAGAGAAATGGAAATAAGAACACAAATAAACAAATGGGACCTAATGAAACTTAAAAGCTTTTGCACAGCAAAGGAAACCATAAACAAGACCAAAAGACAACCCTCAGAATGGGAGAAAATATTTGCAAATGAAGCAACTGACAAAGGATTAATCTCCAAGATTTACAAGCAGCTCATGCAGCTCAATAACAAAAAAACCAACAACCCAATCCAAAAATGGGCAGAAGACCTAAATAGACATTTCTCCAAAGAAGATATACAGATGGCCTACAGACACATGAAAGAATGCTCAACATCATTAATCATTAGAGAAATGCAAATCAAAACTACAATGAGATATCATCTCACACCGGTCAGAATGGCCATCATCAAAAAATCTAGAAACAATAAATGCTGGAGAGGGTGTGGAGGAAAGGGAACACTCTTGCACTGTTGGTGGGAATGTAAATTGATACAGCCACTATGGAGAACAGTATGGAGGTTCCTGAAAAAACTACAAATAGAACTACCATACGACCCAGCAATCCCACTACTGGGCATATACCCTGAGAAAACCATAGGTCAAAAAGAGTCATGTACCAAAATGTTCATTGCAGCTCTATTTACAATAGCCAGGACATGGAAGCAACCTAAATGTCCATCGACAGATGAATGGATAAAGAAGATGTGGCACATATATACAATGGAATATTACTCAGCCATAAAAAGAAATGAAATGGAGGTATTTGTAATGAGGTGGGTGGAGTTAGAGTCTGTCATACAGAGTGAAGTAAGTCAGAAAGAGAAAAACAAATACAGTATGCTAACACATATATACGGAATCTAAGGAAAAAAAAAAAAAAAAAAAGGCCATGAAGAACCTAGTGGCAAGACGGGAATAAAGACACAGACCTACTAGAGAATGGACTTGAGGATATGGGGAGGGGGTGGGGTGAGAAGTGACAGGGTAAGAGAGTGTCATGGACATATATACACTACCAAATGTAAAATAGATAACTAGTGGGAAGCAGCCGCATAGCACAGGGAGATCCGCTCGGTGCTTTGTGACCACCTAGAGGGGTGGGATGGGGAGGGTGGGAGGGAGGGAGATGCAAGAGGGAAGAGAAATGGGAACATATTGTATATGTATAACTGATTCACTTTGTTATAAAGCAGAAGCTAACACACCATTGTAAGGCAATTATACTTCAATAAAGATGTTTAAAAAAAAAAAAAAGTGGTTGTGATAACATTGATTATCAAAGATTTTGTATAAAACTCAAGTGTCATTTTCACTGATGCTACTAAAGCCTCACAGTATTAGATTTGATATTTAGGCTGTTATAGAATTAAAGGCGGGTGTAAAGAGTGTGATATTTTGAGACAGAGAGGAGAGTCAGACAAGTTTGAGCTGCAAAGAACATTTAGAAATCACGTAGTCAACACTCTCATTCTGCTAATGAGAAAATCAAGGTGCAGATAGGTTTGGTCTCAATGGAACACTGTATACAGGCAACGAAATGACCACATCTGTTTGCTCTGTGCTATCCAATACGGTAGCCACTAGTCACAGATGGCTATTTAAATTTAAAATAATCACGACCTTTTAATCCCCTACTGTATCTTGCCCCTCCCTCCTGCCCTCTCCCCACTGCTAATCACTAGTTTGTTCTCTGTATCTGTGTCTGTTTCTGTTTTTTTATATAGATTCATTTGCTTTATTTTTTAGATTCCACATATAAGTGATAACATAGAGTATTTGTCTTTGTCTGACTTACTTCGCTAAGCATAATAGTCCCTAGGTCCATTCACATTATCACAAGTGGCAGAATTTCATTCTTTTTTATGGCTGAGTAATAGTCCATTGTATATATGTACCACATCTTCTTTATCCATTCATCTATTGATGGACACTTAGGTTGCTTCCATATCTTGGCTATTGTAAATTGTACTGTTACGAATACTGGGGTGCATGCATCTTTTTAAATTAGTGTTTTAGTTTTCTTTGGATATATACCCAGCATATACGTTGCTGGATTATACGAGAGATACAGACTACTATGTATAAAGTAAATAAGTAACAAGGAGTAGAGTAACAAGTAACAAGTGCTATATATTGTATAGCACAGGAAAATATAGTCATTATTTTGTAATAACTTTAAATGGACTATAATCTATAAAAGTATTGAATTACTATGTAGTACACCTGAAACTAATATAATACTGTAAATCAACTATACTTCAATAAAAAATAAATAAAATAAAATGATCATGATCACTTAAAATTAAGAATTCAGTTCCTCAGATGAACTAAGGATATTTCAAGTGCTCAATGGCACTAGTAGTCCCATATCATATATACAGATTTTCATCATCCTAAAGCATTCTACTGTACAGCACTGTGTTATTTTTACGCAGTGAGAGAGGAAAGTAACTTTTAGTCACTATTAAAAGCATTTCACAATAAATAAAGAGCTTATTTCACATTATGACCAAATTTTCCAAGTGTACTTCTAAAATTACCTATGTAATTGCTAGCCTATAGAAAAATCTACCTTAGCACACAAATGTTTCACAGAAAAAATTGGGCTGGTGTCACCACAGAATGCATGGCTTTACAGATGCATCAAAGTTACAAGCATAATTTTGGAAATGGGGTGGAAACAACTTTAATGTTCCAACTGTCATACATTTCAGGAGCAATCTAATACAAACATCTACTCCATAGATTATCAAAGAGAAGAAGAAGGAGGTAAAGGTAATTTAAGTAGATCATATTTGAGGAGAGAATTCCTAAAATAGGAAACAAAGAAACAAATATAAGTTTTGTTCTTAAAGTGTTGCAAAAGTAAACTTTAAAAAAGTTAGCCACTTTCCCTATACATTTGGGAAGTAAAAAAGTGTATTCTCCCTCCTTTGACAATAATTTTTCAAGTATAAAAATACATATAATACCAGTTCTTAAAAGATGTGTTTTAAAAGAGTATGCTGTATGGAGGGAAAATGTCCTTACACTTCTTAGGGACCACAGTTTTTATATAATGACTGGAAACTGGCTGGGGGTGGGGGGTGGTGGTGGGCGGGGTGTGGATGATCTGAAATTGAAAGAGAGATTTTTAAAAATGTCCTTCAGGAAGCTGACATTTTAGACTTGAATATTGTATTTTAAGATTTGTTGTATAGCTACCAAAAATCTTTACCAATTTAGTTTCTTTTCATATATATACATATATGTGTATATATGAATTATATTCATAAGTGAAATCCATGTTTAAGTGACATTTCACATATAAGCAAAATCCATAAATTTCACTTCTGCAAAATTACTTTTTGCCATTTTTCCTTCTATATTTCTCTTTCTGACTAGTACAATTCCCTACCAGTGTTCACCAAGAGCTTTGGCCTTAATCCTGTGGGCATTTGATATTCCAGTGTGCCCTTTCACCAATGCCAAGGGTGTGACTGTGGTGTGGCTTCCATTTGGAAATTCCTCTCCCATTACTATGTAGTGTGTTTTACCCCTCATCTTAATTTTTCTATATTTTATTTTATAAATATTTTGGTTCTTTATCTTATTTGCACCCTGCATTTTAAATATCCTTTTGCATACTAATGATTCACTTTTTTCAATATTCTCATAGCTTATATCCCAGGGTAAAGGTTCTCAAACACCAGTCTATTAACTATTGTCAAAAGAGAAAATAAGGACCATGCAATGACCATAATGTGCATGATATGGTATAGAGAGTCGATTTGTAACCAGTACATTTGCATGATTTTATGAATTCCCAGTAAAACTTCGCAAAAATACTCTTCATTTTACCACTTACTCCTACGATGAATTAAAATTTATTGGCAAATGTGATTTTGTTTTCCTACACCCAACATATCAATTTCTGATACCGATTTATAGACCATGTTTACTGTTAAGTTTGCCATATCTTGTTATGCCATATAAATGCTGGAAATGAATAAAGATCACCTTCTTGTTCTCCTAGCAGCTGGCTAGCCAGGGGAGCTAGAAAGACAGCTATTCAAAAATCAGCCAAGTACCAGCAGGGCAGGCATTTTCCAAGAACGTGCTAGTGGTCACAAACAAAGAATTTTCCGTGCTGTCTGCCTATAATATAAGAGCAACAGGAAACAGAGCAGTTTCCATGGCCTGAAGCAATGGAGATGGCCCGGCCTGATTGAAACAAGAGTTTTGGCCAGGTCTGTGGAGAAAAGGCCGACTTGTAAATAGTTTCAGGCACAGTAAATATTAAATAGGGCCTGCACCAAGGCATGCATGTGTGCCTACTGTGAACCAAGGCTGGGTGTGGTAGTTCTGGAACACGGGCTAACTGCTGGACCTTTGGGCCCTTGTCTTATTCACCACCTGAGGCCAAGGCTCCCTTTCGGGCCACTCTGAATTTGGAGCATTTGACTTTTGACTTTCTTCTGGGACATTTTCAGGGCTAGGTAGACTGCCTTATGTGACATTTTCACTATTCTCTTATTCACATTATGCCTTTGTCAACCGAATCTCCAACCAACCTTCCAATTTCATCTCTCCCCTAAGCCCTTTCATTGCGCTTGCTCCCCGGTGGGCCTCCTCCTCCTCCTAGGTACTCCCGTTTCTTACCCCTTCTCCAGTTTCCTCTAGGCCCTGCATCCAGACCTGTTCCTTCTGGATTATCCTTCCCATACAGATTGCATCATTTCCCATTCAGTCTTCTGTCCATCTGGGTATGACGCTGGGTCTGGTCTCCACTGCCCTGTCCGTTCCTCCATCTTTCTCCTTCAGAGTCAGCTTCTCTGAATCTCCCCAAGCTCTGAGACTAGACCCTTCGGGTTCTAGAGGTGGAGGGAACCTGAGAGCTTCTTCAGCCCGTGACTCTACTGCTCATCTGAGGGCACTGAGGCAAAGGCAGGGGATGAGAAAGGCAGGGGATGAGGCTGTCTACGGAGGACAGTCCTTGCCTCTGTACTATCGTGTATCCGTGTGTACGTGTGTGTGTGTGTGTGTATGCGTGTGTGTAACCAAAGGTACATTCTAACTAGGTTTCTGTCCGTGTGGTGGTGTTTTTCTCATTTAACCCAAGAAAATGATTCCAATGGTAGAAAAACCAGGCTGGAAGAAGGGAGTGGGTATCTTAATAGGCCACCAGAAAAGATATTTTAGCACATTTAGGGCAGTCAGCATTGATTGAGTGCTTGTGGCATACTGGACACTGTTTTAAGCACCAAAGGTACAAGATAAATTACTTCCAGGAGCTCAGTTCTAGTGGGGGCAAGGGGCACGTGCATAGATAGTTACAACACACTGTGATAAATGCAGAGTTAGAGATAGTACAGGGCGTTTTAGTGGCACAGAGGAAATGACTCTGCTTGGCATGGGGTGAGGGGATGTCCAGGGAAAGTTTCAGGGAGATGATCATGAGATGAGTCTCAAGGATGCAAAGGAATCATGAAGGCTGAAGGAAGGACAGAAAGAGGCCAGGCCAGGCAGAGGGAACAAGACAGGGTTATGAGAGACACCATGGAGAAGAGAGAAGAGAGAAAAAGAGAGAAATTAAAAACAATTCAAGTTGGAAGATGCAATGAGCCAAGAAATTGTCAAACCCTGAAGCCGGGGGCTGGGTAGAGACTTGCACATGCCAGGCTGACACGCACTGCTGACAGCAAATAGCAGCCATCTGCTATGCGCCAGGCACCACGTGAGGAAATTTACACTTAGACTTCGTGAAATCATCACAACCCCATGAGGTGGGTATTATTATTATCATCTGTTTACAAGTAAAGGAATCTGAGGCCAGGAGAGGTTAATTAACTGGCCCAAGGGCTCACTGCTGGCCTGGATCCAAGGTCTGACCCAAGGGTCTGATTCAAACACTGTATCACTTAGCCATCTCTTTCCCTCTCACGTACAGGGTCGTCTGGTTGGAGCCCAGTTTGGGAGGCCCAAAGTGGGAGGGAGACCCAGGAAGGAGTCCTTTCCAGGCAGGCAGGCAGAGTCCTTTGCAAACAGCTGCACGGAAGGCAGGATCCACAGAGAAGTCCTTTGTTGCGGCTCTGATTGTAGCTCCATGGCCGTTGGCCCTGACGGATAGTAGAGTCATCAAGGAAATACCGGCCTGGGCTTTACCCCAGAGGTTCTCATTTAACTGGGGACTGAGCATTAGTTTTTGAAAGCTCCTCAGGTGATTCTAATGGGCAGCCAGGGCTGTTGGAAACTGCTGCTTCTATGCAGGGCTTGGGGTACATCTCCTTATGTATGCCCTATATTCATTTCCCTTTCTCCCTGTTCTCTGTCAATCTTACTTTCCCTCCAGTATCCCCGATTCTTCTGTTCATTCAGGTTCCCTTTAAACCCACATCACAGTCATTGCCTTCCACTCTGACATCCATGCTTGCTTTCCAAGTAAACCATCCAGGCGCAAAGGGACCAAAGATACAAGGGCTGGACAGGACGAGAAAGCTCAGAACCCCCACGGGAAGGGATCATGTCTGTGTGTGAACTCAGTGACAGACTAGTTTCCTGTATAAGGGACGGCTAGGCTGGGGAAACAGGGTGGAAGGGGTGTGAGAGATAAGATCCAACCTGGCCAGGAGGTAAAGACCGGGAGGGCACCATGAGCTCCTTCTTCAGAGCCCCTGTGGAAACTTCTCCCATGTTCCTACTATGCAGTGGCTGCAAACATTCCCTATACCCTTCCTGTTCCTTCCATCATTCACAGGACTACAGATTCAAGATTAGATCATGACCCGGATGCTAACCTGAGAGAAAACCTATGCATTCATTTGATTATTTATTTATTTAACTTTGGGTTTTTATTTTTATTTATTTATTTATTTATGGCTGTATTGGGTCTTCGTTTCTGCGCGAGGGCTTTCTCTAGTTGTGGCAAGCGGGGGCCACTCTTCATCGCGGTGCGCGGGCCTCTCACTGTCGCGGCCTCTCTTGTTGCGGAGCACAGGCTCCAGACGCGCAGGCTCGGTAGTTGTGGCTCACGGGCCTAGTTGCTCCGCAGCATGTGGGATCTTTCCAGACCAGGGCTCGAACCCGTGTCCCCTGCATTGGCAGGCAGATTCTCAACCACTGCGCCACCAGGGAAGCCCCTGTATCACTCTTTATACCATGAAGGCAGAGATATTTGTTCTTTGCTTTATTTCCAGCACCTAGAATAGAGACTGACATAGTGGGTACTCAATGCATATTGGTTGAATGAATGAATGAATAAATCCTGGCCTGCATTACGATTGTTAGAGGAGCTGTCTGTCTAGCTCATTAGACTGTAAATCTCTAAGGACAGGAACTGAACTGTATCCCCCTCGTATCTCTCACAGCACCTCCTACACAAAAGTTCACACGTATTGCTATAATGAACTGAATGGGACATTACCTTGGAATCCTTCAGCCTCTCCTGAAGGAGTCAGTTTGTTTGGTTGGTGGCTAGTGTGATGTGCTGCCTTTATTTTATGGTTTTGGCACTTGAGAATACAATTCAAGGAATTTATGGCAATTTAAAAGCTTTGTTTAGTTCAAGAGGAGGTCACTGTAGACAATCCCTCATTTCATTTGCATAATCCAAGTACTCCCAATCATTCTGGACACCTTCAGGGAGGAAGCCATGGGGCCGTCTTTCATATTGGGCTCAACATCTTTCTTCAGTTTGGTTCTTTTAATTATAATAGTTATAAAATGGTATTTATGTAGTGCTAAAAGTCCTGGTGTTTTTATGAAGAATTACTTTTGAAGAGAACATCATTCTTTAATATTTTGCCTTCTTAATCTCATCATTCAGAAAACATAATGTATTCTGCTGAGGAACTATTACGAAAGTATTTTTTCTTCTAAATCTGTATGTGGATATGCCAGTATAATGCATCATAGCAATCTTATTCCAATGACTTTTTGGATAACGGCAGTATCCAAAGTAGAAACCTGAGAATTATCTCTTCTTGAATAGGTTATCTGGAAAAGATATTTTCTCCCTTAATGAAAACAATTCCCATTTCTCTGTTTCTTCTCACATATCCCATTTACAGTTTCAAAGTACAAAAGTTAATAGTATGCTGGTTTTAACTCTTGGATACTAGGAAATTATCATTGCATATGAGAAAGCCACTTATTTTAGTAAAAGTGATAAAAGAAATACGCATCTATGGATATTACAGAGACAAGATCTGCTGCAGTTCTAGATTTTAAACATTAATATCTCTTTGGGGTGCCAACAACTGGGTTTTGGGCTTGGTATTGCTCCACAGATATCGGCTAAATTGCTACAGTAATTAATTAATTATTAAGTTGGTCATACAAAAGAGTGAGACTCAAAACAGTGGCAGGAAATGATAAGACTTTTTCCAGGTAACCATTCAAAATCCCCAACTTCTGTCTCTCCTGTAGCCTGAGACGATACTCTAAGGAAAGGAGAGGTGAGAGAGGTAAATCCCTCTGTCCCACCTGCTAACGAGGCAGGTACTGTTGTCACGTCACTCTGACTCAGATCCTCTGCTTGGCTTCCTTTCTTTGTCAGCCTTTTATATTCGATTCTTTTATTCCTATTTCATCTCCCCCACGTTTTCCATTTCCCGCTGCTAATGTCCCCTTTGGCATCCAACATTATGTCCTACTGGTGGCACTGACTAAAAAGAGTTGGCTCTTTGAGGGAAAAGACATTTTTAGACTTCCTTAATACCCCCAAAGAATAAGGACACAGCATAGATGCACTTAGCTACCATTTATTAAATTCCTCCTACGGGCCAGGTACTATGCCAGATGCTCTACATACTTTATCTCTAATCTTAAAAATAGCACTAACATTTTATAAATGAGAAAATAGAGGCTCAGAGAGCTGGGTACCTTGCCTAAAGTCACACCACTAGTAAGTGGCAGTAGCAAAATAAACATCAACATCTGATTGCTCAGCCCAAATGTCCGAATGTACATTCATTCATTCATTTGACAAGTACTTATTGAGCATCTATTATAATGCAGAGTAGATTCTAGGTACTGGGGACGGGACAGAGTCACTGACTTCATAAAGTAAGAAGTTTCTACTACTGAATTGAACTTAAAAAAACATTTTCTTCACAAATTCACTTTTCAGATTGTCTTTGTTCTCCAAAAAAGGTGACTTGTATAGTATCGGCACAGTTAGAAGCAAGGTATTTGGGTTAATAAGAACTTGTCTGTAATTGCTGTTAGAGTCGCTGTTGCTTAAAGTGATGGAATTTTGGGGAGCGCAGAAGGTCTTGACATTGGGAGAGGTCAGGTAAAACTTAAAAGCAGAAGCCAGAGTTAGGAGAAACTGGGTTGGAATGAGCCAGTAACCATTTAGGAACATCTTACATGTACTTTAACTTCTTTCTTAGCATTTCCCCCTCTAATTTATGAGGTCAAATGGCTGAAAATATCACCTGTCACAACCCTTTGGGCCTAAACCATCTACGTGGCTCTTCTGGTAAACATCCAGAGCAGGATGTTTAAGGGAAACATTTCTGCAGGCTCCACTAAGAGCCAGGTTGTGCACACCACAAAGATGGCAGCAGGGAGGGTGCTATTTCAGAAGCGGCATCCTTTGGTCCCAAAGGCACATCTTTGCCCTATTGCCCAGATCTCCTCCCCGCTCTTCTTTCAGAAGCACTTCTTTAGTCTTTACTGCAATGACTGAGGCAGCTTTGTTTCCAACTATTGCTGAGTTTTGGTGTTGAACAGTGAGGCCATCTGGGATGCATTAACATAACTGCTTAATCTCAGCTACTCTCAGGCCAATGCGGGTAAGGAGACTATGAAGCAGGTTGGGAAAGCAGTTGGAAAAGTCCATGACGAGCTCAGAATTTTAAAACTCATTCCAACAGCATGGGCGACAAAGGGTAAAAAATGGGTGAGGAAGGCAGAGGAGGCCTCTGTAGACAACTTCATCTTCTAGGTCATTCAGCATGAGTAATCCCATTTATCTTTGATTCTGCTCTAGATGAGCAAAAGGAAAAGGTGCCCAATAAACTGAAGTTGGATTTAATTGTTGAATTCAGAATGAAAAATACGACAAGATTCCTATCCATCTAAAGATTTATGCCCTATTGCTTATTTAATACATTTTGGATTCCCAGCTCCATGTTAGGTTTTGGCTTGTAGAACTTGGACCTCTTACAGAACCTGTACCCAGCTCTTTTAACTACCATTCATGCAGCGTCTTCAACTTGTGGGGCAAGATGCAACATTAGCAAGAACACTGCTGGGAGTCAAGAGACCAACTGGCATTTGATTGTACTGACATTAAGTGGTAGCAACAGAATTAGAATCCGCATTCTATTCTAAAGCCCAAATATGTCCAAATAGCCCGTTTATGCATTCACTGAACATCGACTAAGTGCCACGTATCAGATATGTGAACATGGAAAATCATTTCACCTTTCTGGATCTCAGTTTCTTTTTTGGTAAAATGTGGGAAATAGACAAGACCAGAGTTTTCCAAGTGATGAATACAGACTACTGTTTGTGCTAGAGGTGACTAAGTTATGCACGGACTTGGCATTAAGTAACATTGAACAACCCGGGGAAAGATTTTTTTCCTTCTAATTCCTTTTTGAATCCTCCTATTTATTCTAGGAGAAAAGTCTCAGTTTGATGCTACAATGTCTTTAATATCCCCAAACAATTTCAAATATGCACAAGAAAAACCTGGCTATCAATTTCAAAGAATTTTGGCCATATCTGGCTAGAATTTAATAACATTACTTTGTTTTGTCTGTATTTTTTATGGTTAACTTCAAATTAAGGAAGTATACCGGTTTTCCATTTAAAATAGTGATGTAAAAGTTCCTTTTATAATAAATGATTTAATATAAAAAAGAGTTTATTTAAACGATATATTAAATAATTGTAAACAAGTGATGGGTGGATCTGGCTGAAATGAAGGTGGTGTGTGACTGGCTAGAATTCGAGACACATTAGATGTTTGAGATGAATTAGAAGAGCTCTAAGGTCTGTCTACCCTCACTTGTTATAATGTTCTAAGATTCATTGGTAAAACAAATGCAGATTTAGAAGGCATTGGACATTACTAATTCTATTCCACTCTCACCCGACACAGGGCACTAGTATCACATTCAGATCTGCTCCAAGGGCTTAGGGAAGAGCATCTTGGACAGAGGCGCCTCGAGGGGGCTGTTCTGGGATCGAGCCACCAGGGAGATGTGTGACTAATGTAAAACACGGCAAGTTTGCTATTTGCCAAAATGGGAAACAGACGAGGGTTTTGGAACCAGGCAGGTCTTTGCATTTACTAGTTGTGTGATTTTTGAGCAAGTTATTTAATGTCTCTGGTTCAATTTCCTCATCTGTAAAATGGAGAAAACAAGGCTGTTTAACGATTAAATAAGGTAGGGTGAGCAAATCAAGTAATAAATGGCAGCTATTATTTTTATTCATATGAGGACCAAAACGGGATTTTGAAAATAGTTTCAAATTGGGTTATCTGGCTTCACTGCCTCATTAAAATGTACTCATCTACGTTACCACTGGAAACCCATGTCTCTTCCAGCTTCCCCAACCTCTAAGAATCTCCATTTATCCAGCAACCAAGGACAGAGACCTGGGATCATTCTAAATTGCTTCCTTTCTCCAGGATTGAAATGTAATCATAGCACTGCCATGGATGGCTAAAACCAGCCCGGTGTATTAACTGAACATTTTTATCATGTAAATATAGATACTAAACTTCTTCTACAGCCTATCAGTAAATCAGTGATGAAGAAGTTATTTTTCAGATCTCAAAATTCCATATAATATTTATAGCCTCTGAATATGTTTAAAGCTAAGCATACCAGGGATAAGAAAAAGTTCCATAAGCAGAGAAATAAATATACTAAATGTGTGCAGTATATCTGTCCTACAAGGCCCAAGCATGCTTCACGCAGCGCTGAGAGTTTCTGAGTGAGAGCTAAGCTGCGTTTCCCTGGTTGATCTTTTTAACTATAAAGGAAGGTGATAAATTATAAATGTACCCCAGCCTCCCAAGTCTGACAGTTTTAATTTTCATTTTAACAATACGTACAATACCAAATGCATGAAACTCAGTTGGAATATGACAAAGCAGCAGAGGTTATTTGGAAGGTGAAGCTGAGAAGGTGAGTCTGATCTTCCTGCCCATTAGCTCCTGTCCGGTAGCCATTGGTAGGGACAGCCAGTGTTCTCAGCGCCTTACACTCTGCCACCTCTGTGCTCTATCTAGATGATAGTTCATCTGTTGCTTTGTACACAGGCTTACCATGCTAATGACTGCTCGAGTATTGAACTGGCTCTGAGATCCTCACATTATCTGAATAAAATGAATACTTCCTTGCTTCACTTTTTTAAAATTTAATTTAATTTTTTTAGAATTAATTTTTGGAACTTCCCTGGTGGCGCAGTGGTTAAGAATCCACCTGCCAATGCAGGGGATGCGGGTTCCATCCCTGGTCCAGGAAGATCCCACATGCCGCGGAGCAACTGGGCCCATGAGCCACAACTACTGAGGCTGTGCTCTGGAGCCCGTGAGCCACAACTACTGAACCCGCGTGCCGCAGCTGCTGAAGCCGCATGCCTAGAGCCGGTGCTCCGCAACAAGAGAAGCCACCGCAATGAGAGGCCCGCGCACCGCAACGAAGAGTAGCCCCCGCTCGCCGCAGCTAGAGAAAGCCCGCACGCAGCAACGAAGACCCAACACAGCCAAAAATAAAAAAAATTAAAATTAAAATTAATTTTTATTGGAGTATGGTTGCTTTACAATGTTGTGTTAGTTTCTGCTGTACAGCAAAATGAATCAGCTATACGTATACAGGTATCCCCTCTTTTCACTTTGTATCCCACTTTTTTCCTTCATTTCCTACAGCCAGTTGTCTGTTAACACACATGATATTTCTTGGTTTCCACGTTGTCTCTTGTTTCTCTCTCACAAAATGATGCCCCGTCCTTTATGTCCTTGTACTGCCTTTCTTCCCCTGTCATCCTTATTTCTTAAGCTTTTTGACTTGGAGCATCACTGCCTGCTTATTTCAAAGGTGACAACTTCCGCCCTTTGTACGGAATCCTCAGAAGAGGCTATGAGAAACATGCCACTTTTATAGACATTGTACAGTTGCAATTAGGGTTTAAAAAGTCCAAACAGTCCTAGTTCAAATAGGACCTACAGTTTGGGATTGGCAAATCGATGAAAGGAATTAGTAAAATGAAGTAATATCAGAAAAGGAATGCCATCCACCTTGTTTCCTTGTCTTTTTCATTAAAAACCCATTCCATGTGGAAACTCTGAATGTGGTCTTGCGGCAGGCACGTGTACCCTGGGAGATGGGGAAGGCAGGCAGGAAGGAGGGGCAGTAATTGCGAAGGTGGGTGAGGATAATGCAAACCTGTGAGCCAAACAGAATTTAAATCTGGCAATGTTTGAAACATGTTTGTCAAGATGGATAATTACATCACTGATAAGTAAGTATGATAATCTTTTTGCCCCTACAGGTAAAGTCACAGACTAGTAAATGCCATTACAGGAAAGTATTCTGTAAAATAAAACTATTTCAAAGTCTCAGAAGAGGGGCTAAAATAACACCATTTAATTGATCTAGTCTTATAAACTCTATGCAAGGAATAATCCTATGTTAAGGCTTTCCGATAAGTCTATCTATTTATGGGGGATAAGCAGGGATAAGGAGGGGGAAGGGACAAGTGCTCCACAGAATGGTATTATTTCCTTTGGACTGTTTTTAGGTAAAAGTTATTCCTCCACCTCACTCACCATTTCCTATCTCATTATCACAGATTCCTCACCTAAATATATTCACAAAGAAAATTTTTCAGGTTTTTGGAGTAGGCAAGATACAAGCGGATGGTGCCACAGGGAGCAGTGCAGTGACTTAAACAGTGTTAAGTTACACATGTGAGGTGACTACTGAGATCTCTCTTCTCCCTTCACTTATTCCAAAGTACCTGTCACTCATTATATCTGCCTCATCATCATCATCCTTCAAGTAAGGAGCACACTTTTAGGAGTTGCTTTTTACTAGATACCTGGCTTTGGGCAAGTTACTTAACTGGTCTATGCCTTAGTTTCCTTATCTCTAGCTTTGGCATAATAACAGTACCGCCTTCACGCAACTGTTGTAAAAGTTAAATGAGTTAATATCCATAAAGTGCATAGAACAATACTCAGCACATCATAAGCATTACATAAATGTCTGATGGAAAAATAGTGATTATCATTGTTAACAACACCTATGTTGTATTCAGTGGGAGTTCACTGTATATAATCATTGCCCCATTCTTCTTCAAGATTTGTGTTTCTCTTAGGCACTCTGCTCATGGCCACAGCAGAATAAGGGGTGCTTAGGTATATAGTTTTGTTGCTATTTCAATACTAGAGTTTGGCAGGCAATGCAAACTCACTTGAGGCGTTCCCAGCGGCAGTGAGCTCAGCACCCTCCACTCTGTGCCCAGGTAACTTCTCCTGACGAGGCTGATGATTTGAGTATCAGGAAAACTGTTGTTCTGTATTTTTAAGCTGAAAGACTTTCATTTTGATTTGGACTATACCAAGGCAAGCATGCTGTGCTCCCAAACACTGTCAGGACACAATTGGATGACCTAAGACCAATACATTTAATGAAATAATTACATTATTAACTGGATTTCCCACAAGTCATTGTTCAAAGATTGAAATTTCACAAATAAAATCAAAGCCTGATGAAGGCTTTTTGCTTATATCATAAAGAAAGAAATCTGTTTCAGCCTTGGGACTTCATCTTTGATAAAAATGCAGAATGGTCTGGTTCAAGGACTTAAAATTAAATTCTCCAAAGATTCCTACAGTCTAACCAAACATGACCATTTAATGATGAGAGAAATCCTTGCCCAGAGAAAGCTTTCACTCCAATATGTCTATAGGACAGAAGCAGAGAAATGGAAACTGGCTGTGACAGGCCCAGAAAACTCATGAATCATTTTAAAGAAGTTCTAACCCCTGCTAGATGAAAAAATGTAAAGCCTTTGGCATCAGGGAGATCTGGGCACTAAGTTCTGACACTTCCTAGCTATGTGATCTGAACCATGTTTCAGTTTCCTCATCAGTAAAATGCTGAGTTGACACCTACTTCAAAGTGGTATTGCCAGAATTAAATGAGCAACCTTTGAATAGCTCCTATGACAGTGTCTGGCGTATTAAGAGCTGTTCTGTAAATGTTTGTGTCTCCCTGGCTCATTGCTCTGCTGTTAATTAGGACCCGAACAGTGGGAGCCATTACCAGGTGAGGGTTCACCTGTGCCCATAGAGGCTGGGCCCCTCAAACATGCTCAACTGATGCTCGTGGAAATTACTCTCACTTGCCCACTTCTTCTCCACCCCTGCTCCTCTATGCCCTGTTAGTTTTTGTCCCTGACTTGACCCTCACTTTTTGGTATTCCTCATTGTTTACCCTGAGACTCTTGGCTTTGAACCTGACCTCATACTTTTCATACTAATTAGGTTCTGGTTTTCTGTCCATGTTCCTTCAAGTTCTGGATCAGGGTTTGCCTTCATACTTCTGGGTTGGTCCTGATATCACACACCAGTCCTATCTCACACATGGCTCAAAGACTGCCTCACCAAAACAAAACAAAATGACACCTTGTTTGGATTTTCATCATCTTTTCAGAAAGAGAGTTTCTTTATAATGGAAGATCTCTTCTCAAAATGGCTTAGTGTGCTTCTAGTTTCATCTCAAGTGTTATTTGCAATGGTCCTAGCAGTAGGCCTGGCCTATCTGGGTCCTGGTTTATGGTAGAGGCTGAATGGGAGAGGCCAGGTATGTGAAGCAGGCAGGGTGGAGGGCACCAAAGCAAACACATACCGCAGATGCATAAGTGAGAGTTCAGTCTTTGCTGTCTGGGGAATTGCTTGTGAGACGGCGCGCATGTGTGGTTGTGTCATGGGAAGGCTCTGCCATGGCAGGAAGAGGGTTGTCTGCCACCAAGCCACAATTCTCTGCTCTGGGCTGACCATTTCTGACTATAGTGTCATACTGAATTTAAAGAATTTGTGGAAAGTGACTTTAAATGAGCTATTACCATTATGCCTCATTATCTCTAAACCAGTGGACAGCTGAAAGGCAAGTACATCTTCCTCAGGTTGCATTGAAGTAAATTGCTATTGGAGACAGGCTAACGAAATGGGTCCAAAGCCTCATCATTTTTAGCAGACGAAATTAGTCTGATTTGGAAATAAGACTGCCTTCAGCATTTCCATTAATATTGACAAAAATAACCTGATCCAGTTATTCTGCTTCTACATATGCCTCTTCTCTTTAAAACATTGATCTACAAGAAGCAGTCTTTGATAGCAGAGAGCCTTATTCTGATGACTGATCACAAAAACAGCAAAATAGGATATTTGAGAGAACAATTTGTGAGTGCCATTAAAGGGTAACTGCTGTTTTAAAACAAAACAAAACAAAACAAAAAAGTAATCAGCTTTCTTCCTTTCCTATGGCAGAGACTAGCTGAACCTGATTAAATTTTTAGAGACTCATATTGCTAAAGAAACCAGAAGTCTAGCCCATAAAAGCCTGTGATCATTCAATCTCTAAATTAGGCCCCAAAGAAGGTATTCTTTCTATCTCACCTCGGATATGGCTAAGGAGAATACCAGACAAGGAAGAAACTCCCAGAGGACTTACCCAAGGGGACAAGTCCCCAGGCAGGGTACAGAGTCCCAGAAGTTCCTGAGCATCAGGATTTCAGCACTGGCATGGACCAATGCTCTGTGTTTCCCTTGACTTCTTCTCTAAAGGAGCACTTTTATTGTAGTTGTCCTATTCCTATGCCCACACTATGTATTGAGGGCAGGTGAGTAGAGTCAGACAACTTGACTGTTTACAGGTGGCTGGAACACACGAGCCATCTCTGCTCCCGATGGGAAAGCTGGTACACGACTATGTGCTGGATGCAAAGACTGGCTGGGTTTTTGAAAAGCACAAGTGCATCTGGCCACCCAGAGGCACACACTGGATGGGGACTGCCACAGACTATGTGTCCAGCCTTCCTTGCCGCTGGATGTGGTCATATGACTGAATCCTCACTAACAGAATGTGAGCTGAGTGACGTGCACTACTTCCGTATCATTTACCTGATTGCCCTTCATTTCTGCTCTTTCATGGGTGCGAGCACCAGCAGCTTCAACCATGAAGATGAAGATGATGGAAAACAACGTGGAAGGAACCTGGGTCTTGGAATAATCTCATGGAGCAGAGCCACCCTACCAGCCTGGACTGCTCACTCCAAATGGTTAGGGCAGTGAGAAATAAACTTCTATTATATGGAAGCTTCCATGGTTTGGGATTTCGTTGGCATAGCAAATAAGTCCTCCTTCATCCCAATGCATGAAATCATGATTTCAGAACGATTCGATATATTTGATATAAGAACAAATATAAGCATCATCTCTAGAGTCATTTTAAATTTGAAATTTCAGTTCTAGGCACCACAAAATCATATTTCTAGACATGATAAATTCGTAGAGTCAGCAGGAGTTTTGAATCTGGGGCATATCACGCCCCCTGAAATTACATGTAGAAAAGTGCAATACACACATAAAATTTTTCATTCTTATCAGCTACTCAAAAGTAGTCTTGAATGAATTAAAGCACTGTTAAATATCTTGGTAATTCTGCACCATCCAGTATCAAGAACTGTATTCTTAAGATACAGTTCCGCTTTGCTGGTTAGATGAACATGTTAGCTAAATGAGAAATGACTCCATTTCTGCCAGGAGGATGCTCTGATACTCTTGGCCTAGTGTTACTTTTAGATACGAGAATTTGTATTCAGTAGGGAGTAAGGAATGGCTAATTCCAGTTTTCTTGGCTGCCATCAAGTACTCTTGTTGAAAACTAGTCTTTTGCTCATTATTGCCACCTGAATGGAATTAATTTAACAACATTTCCAATACACTGAACTGCTTTAGATGTCCTGTGGAGGTTGTTATCACCTGTACTTTTATTCATGCACACAGATCTAGATGTCACACAGCCTATGTCCACACAACCGTAAACATAAAACACCACCAAGCTCTATCAGGCTCCAGTCCCACAGAGTACAAAATGATGGCTGTTCAGTGTTTGCCCTCTTAAAGTTTTCTAAGATGGGTAATCTCATAAGCAAATGTATAGAGATTCAGCTGCCTTTTTGACTAAGTACATCAAAGTAAGTATTTACTTCATATATAAGAAATTATACAAGTGCCCTTTACAGAGTAGAGAATGTGGAAAGCTGTTGCAATTAGACCTTAATATGGAGGATTGGAGGGGAAAGCCCTACTTCATTTTCATTCAGGAGAGATTTTGTGAAGAATATGGGGGTTCATAAGCTATTTGGGTATGCTGGGAGAAGGTGAGGGGGATTTGCATTCTATAATGTACAAAATATATTTTAAAAAAGGCCCAGAGAAGGAGGTAATACCTGACTGTAGGAAATGAACTCAGTAGTTACAATAAAACCATGAAAGAAAGCATTGTCATTTGTGATCATATTTATTTATTCACTAGAAGCATGGAGAAAAAAACCCAGAAGGGACAGTCAAGGTGTCTTCTGTGAATTACACTGGAAAACTTGTGTTTTAGACATTTTCAAAACTCAAAATATTTTGCTTATTCTTGAAAGTGGGAATTCTAGTATAACTTAATATTCTTTCATCTCACATATTTCACTGCTTGTTTAAACCATGAATAAAAAACCAGAAAACACCTATTCCCTTACACCTGTAAATTTTAAATGATCATTTTTCAAGTCATCCAAATGAAGGCTAATTCTGATAGAATCAAACACCTGAAAATGTTGATGATGAGGTATAGGCCTTACAAACCAACCATATTGAGTCAGGATTTTTAGGGGTTTTGTTTATTTTGGGCAGCATGATTTGACCCACAGAATAGCTATCTGAAACCACGTAATAAAAATCTTTTCTGTAATGGGGCTCTACTGTATTGCCTTTAAGATCAAATGTCAGTGTTCTTTGATCTTTGTTGCTCAGATGTTCTCATTATGTGGAGCAGAATTCAGCAGGTGTTCGATTGTTTATCCAGTAAAGGGGAAGGTGAGCTGGGATTAAATTGCTGTGACATAGCTTTGTTTTCGCCCCGCTGAGTCTCACTGAATTTGGAGGAACTGTGTTGCTGCAATAGCAATCTTGCTAAGTTCAAGAGGACACGGAAGAGTTTGGCTCAGAGACTAATGGACTGCAACTACCATTTGTGGGATTGAAACTAAATGCCTCTAAAAGAAATACTCATAAATGTAACTAGCCATCTTGTTGACTAGCTTGCTGGTGGCCAGGATTCCAGTGGTCTAAACGAACCAGCACAAGCTCTCTCTGGAAGCCAATAAGTAGACGAATAACCATTTGCTTCTGAATAAGCATTTGCCCAATGAATTCCAATATACTCAAAGTCCCTTTGAAAGGGGACATTTACAATCAAATTATATAAAATGTAGAAAGTTATATCAACACTTCACAAGCTGTAAATTAAAACAGGAAAACATAAGTTCTTGCGCCAGCTTTTATAAGGTTGTTCTTTCCCAGTTCAACAACATTCCACTCTCCTCTTGTATCCTATTCTGTGTCTGAGTTAATTGTAAACTGGCAAGCTCACGTTTCTGTTCTTTGATTTATTCAAAAGAAAATTTTAGTCTCCATTCTCAATATTAGCACACATTTTTTTTCTCTTTTTAATGAAAAAGAATCCATCTTTGCAAGTGCACGGTTTTCTCTCCGTGTACTCACATCTGCACAGCACATACAACTCTTAGGCTTCATTAACTATTATTAACACACCTACATTTTTAATGTCTTTACCTTTGATTCCAGAATTTTAAGTTTCTGAGGACATAATTCTTCACTAAAATCCACCTAGAGGTGAAATTTTAGATAATTAAGAATTATTCTGTAACTATATGAGCTAAGCAAGAACTGGTTCTTATAAAGAATTTGAAACCCCCAAACAACTCTACAGATTTACTTTTCTCGTCTTCTCAGAATTTCATCTTGCAGCCCGAGGAAATCCAGAGGCTAACGCTGGATTTTACTGAGAGCTTGTTAGATGAGAGGGGTTAGCACAGGTTCAGTTCTCTGCCTCTGCACACTTTCTTCCTATGGCCTAACCTCCCAAATGCAGGTACCAGTCAGTGCCCACCTCAGCTGGGAGGGATGTAGGATCTCGGTGTCAGCATCATGCAGCTTTTGCTGTTAGGTGCTTTCGCCTATGCTTTGGGTTGTGACTCCAAAGTTTCTGTCTTGTCTTTATGTATTGGATCTTAGTTTTGTTAACTGGATCTGCCTGAAGACCTGGCGAATAATTTCCACACTCTTTAGTTTACCCCGTGTTAGTCCTAGTCTCTAACCCCTCTTGTCCTTCTTGACTCTACAAAGAGTTGAAGTCTTGCCTATGATCCCAGCCAATGATTGAGGCCCTACACATTTGCCTGAATATTCCCAGCTGCTCTATTTAACTTTCCCATCAAAACATCCCTTTATTGCCCAATGTCTGTGTCAGTGGTAACATGACAGCTGCCGTTCAAAGTGGCCTCCGTCTTTTAGTCTAGACTTCCTTAGAGTACATACGGCTGATATGTAGCCTCTTGTATGTCCTGTGTTGGTGGGGCTGTGCCAGGCCCTGACACCCTGTGTCTGCCCTGCTTCAGTATAGCTAACAGAATAATGTTCAACAATCCCCCATTAAGTGACAATAGGTTGGAATATTTACATATTCTATTGGAATTCTGTTATACATCCTAATTTTCCAAATGTTGTCTCTTTCTATATCTTCATTGATATACTCTTCCTTCCCACCCATTGAAAAACTCTGGCCACTCTTAAGGGCAAGAATTGCCTGATGCTCACTTTCATATTCATGTTCTCAACTGGGCAGACTCCCATCACACCATATTGATGGACAGATCAAGCTTTGGCCCTGGACTATCATATTCTGTGTTATCTCACTCTAGTTAACTCTTCTGCACTCAGAAGTGGCAGTATGGTGAGACTATGAGGCTAGAACAAAAATGTTAAGTAATTTTCACCTCTGTTTCTTCTATTTCAAGTTCCTGGGACCCCCTTTTTGCCCTCCTTTTTCTCCTATCGGATCAAGGACTCACCTGGAATCAGCCATAATCACTTTATTAATAGCTACTACCCCATACAACAATTCTGCAGGCTGGGCAAGATCAGGCCCATTTTGCAGATGAACAAGCCAATAATCTTGACCTTTCTTGACTCAGAAAGGTCAAGATTATTTTCCCTTCAGCTCTTTGCTGTTCAGGTCCCTTCAAGTGGGCAACAGTGAGTAGGGAGGAATTACCTAGGAGACCCACGGGGACTGAGCACACATGGGGTCAGGAGGGGGTTCAGTGGGGAGCAGAGAGGATCACAGCGGGTTTTATTTCCTGGGTCAAGGAAGCGGGCAGAAGCAGAAGCAAATTCAGCTGCTGGAGACTTGGTTCTTGGACTTCAGGCTATTAATAAATGCAGGTGGGTGGGGGAGCAGAGATGGAAAAATCGGCATGAGAAAGGCTATGTCTGGAATGGTTCATCGCTTGGCCAGCTCTGATCTTTTGCAGGCAGACCAGAGAAATCTGTGATCTTGTATTGCTGCCTGCCCCAGGGGAGGAGAGGGGAGTGGCAGCTTGCTTATTTTCTGATCCTGCTCTCCTTGGTTTCAGGACAAATCATCCAACTGGATCTATTTATAACTAAGAGGAAACCCGAAAGAGGAGCAAACCGGTAAAACTTGGATTGGACATGTTAAAGCAATATTAATTGTAAATGTGACTTCCTTACTAGATTTGACTAAAGTCCTCATGTGACTTACAGGGCCCTCTGAGGTCAGACCAGCTGCCCCATTACCAGGCCGGTCGGATTTAGTAGCTCGCTAGCCATTCTCCATTCCCCTAACCTATTCATTCTGGCTACCTGGCCTCCTTGCCTTGGGGAAGACAGAGGTAGGGGCACACAAACACTCGGCAAGTTCCTGCTTTGGGTTGGTTGGTCAGGCTTCCTCTTTCTGAGGTGCACTGCACTGGGCTGTGGGAAGGGTTTGCCCCCTGTGGCTTCTGTCTAACTTTAACTCACCTGAAAAGTCTTCCCTGACTGCCTTACTTGAGAACACAACGCCTCTCTTTCCATCCCCTTGGCACTCCCTTTCTACTTGACTTTGCCTTCTCTTTCCCCGCTGTCGTGGTTATACATGTGTTTACTGTCTACCTCTCCCCTCTCCCACTTAGAAGGTCAGCTCCAGGAGGTAAATAATAAGATATAAATACATATAAAGAATAAAGGAAAGAAAAGGATAGGGTGGTAAAGTGAAGCCTGTGATAGATTTAGAAGACAACAATATTAGTCTTCTGTTAATCAAGCAAATAGACTCTATTCAAAACTTGGAAAGAAAGCAAAAAAGCCAAAACAAAAACAAAAACAAAAATGAACAAAACAAGCACACAACACTTTAGTTCCAGTATGTCATTGTGGGAAAATCTGGGTTTGAATCCAGGTCTTGTTACTTATTAGTTGTGTACTTGGGCAAATTACTTCATTTCTCAGGTTCTGCCTTTCCCTTTCTGTGAAATGAATATAATTAGAGTGTCGACCTCTCAGCTGTGCTGGAGATGAAGTGAGAACAGAGTGCCCCATCCCCAGAGGGGAGGCGCTCAGTGAGGTGGAGGACAAGGGTGAAGGGTGCCCTGCAGGGCTCTGCCACTGAGCGCACCAACCGCTCCACAAAGCACCGCTCCACAAAGCACCGCTCCTTAGCTCTGCCTTCACGCACCAAAGCCACCGTGAGAGGACGCCCTGTCCGTGAAAGGACCCATTCTATCATCCACCTAAGTGACCTTATATATACATATTTTTTGAAACTGGCAAAGGTTTTATTTTATTTATTTATTTTTTAACGTCTTTATTGGAGTATAATGGCTTTACATTGTTGTGTTACTTGCTGCTGTATAACAAAGTGAATCAGCTATACGTATACGTATATCCCCATATCCCCTCCCTCTTGCGTCTCCCTCCCAACCTCCCTATCCCACCCCTCTAGGTGATCACAAAGCACCGAGCTGACCTCCCTGTGCCATGTGGCTGCTTCCTTCCCACTAGCTATCTATTTTACATTTGGTAGTGTATATATGTCCATACCACTCTCTCACTTCGTCCCAGCTTACCCTTCCCCAGTGACCTTATATATTTTTAAAAGGAAAATTCCCCAAACACAATCCTTTTCAAATCTCTTTTAAACACGAATCTCACCCATTAAACTGGTCTGGGGCTTGGTGTGAAATGTGAGGATAAACGCACCCTACATTTATAGATGCATTGGAAGCAGTGCTTTCACATAGTGTTCCTACACCCTCCTAAATGAATTTGCTACACTTTACCCTGGTGCCCCACAGGAGCTGCTCCTGAAATGAAAGGAGCTGAAAATGAAAGAATTTTCAACAGTGGAACAGGGCAGGGAAAACAGAACTTGCTTCTCCTGCTTATGATTTATAACATGTACCCTCTTAGCTCACAACAATGAATCACTGACTTTTCCGCCAAGGAGTATATTCTCTCTCCAAGTTTGACTCTGCATATATGTAAATGCAAGGACAGGAACTTTCCTTCCAGTTGGAATTCCTCCATGCTTTGCTTCCACATTCTATTCTTTGCAACATTAACAAAAAATTCTCCAAAAGGAATTTCTCTAAAGGGAACATTCTCCCTCACCCCATTCCTGTTTCTTCAGAATTCTCAGCTGAGTTTCAAGAGGCGAGTTACTAATAATCAGATTAAGACATAAAATTCATATTCTTCTAAAGAACATTTTTATGGTTCAAAGGTGTATGTTAAACCAGTGATGAACACCCATTATGGAAAAAGAAAACATGATCGAAGTGGTAGATATTTTGTAGTTGCTGTATTTAAGTTTTAAAATATGTATTTAACAGATCTCAGAGTAATTACCTTACTAATATAGTTCTGTAACGTGCTATTCAGTCATCACATTTACCTGAAATTCCATCAAATCTTAGTTGTGTTTCCATTTATTATTTGTACCTCGACTTGCTCAAAGCCAGCCACTTCCTAGCAAAGTTTCCACAGATCTCCTTGTTGCCAAATCTGGTGGTTACACGTCTCAATATCCAGCTTATTTCATACCTTGGCAGCATCTGCCACCACTAGCCATTCATTCTCTCCTTCTAAAAACATTTTATCCCATTGGCCATCACGATAACCACACTCTACATTTTCTTACCACGTCTGTGGCTGTTCCTTCTCAGTGTCCTTTGAGGTACCTCTTATTCCATCTATATCTGAAATATGGCTTTACCTCAGGGCTCTGTTCTAAGCCTCTGTCTTCTCACTCTAAACTCTGCTTAAGCAACCTGTCAGGTGTTCACGGCTGCTGCAATCACCGTGTTACTGATACCTCCACCCTTTTTACTGTCCCAAGCCCCTATCTGGTCTTCCTGCCTCCTGTCTTGTTCCCACCCAATCCATTCCTCACTCTGTACCAACAGTGGTCCTTCTAATACACAAATCTGATCGAGATACTCAAATTTAAAACCATTCAATTGTTTCTCATTATTGTCAGGATAAAGTCCAAAGTCCAAAGTCCAATCTATAAGGGCTTAATGGATGGGCATCTCCTTGCCTTTTTAGCCTTACCTCTTTTTTTTGGACACATTTCATTTTCTTTTCCCCATATCTAGTCTGCTAAGCTTCAGTCTTTCTGAAAATCTTCCAGTCCGCTCATACTATTTCCTCTGCCTGGTATGCTCTAGCTCTTGTACATTCCTTACCCCTCCCTCACCTGGTTAAGTCATATGCATCTATCAGGTGTTAGTTGAGCTGTCACTTCCTCCAGGAAGTCTTCCTGAAGTGAAGGGCCTCTTCGATAGTGTCTGGACTTCCCCTTCATACCAAGTCCCACCACACATTCACTGCGTGAGGACTTGAGAGCCATATCAGCTCTGTGCCCAGAGCAGTGTCTGGACTGTTTATGGTGAAATCAGGGATTGTAGGTGTACAATGTTGCATAGTGCATAGCACATAGTAGGTACTCAATACTTATTTGTGGAAGAATTAATAAAAAGAAGAATAAAATCTAGCTGTCAGGTTCTGATTGACTTTATAGCATATCTGTCTATCCACAAAGTATGAACAAGGGAATCTTTACTATTTTTAGACAGAGGTTGGAAGAATACCCATCTTAAAATTTAAAAAACAACAATAACGCCACCTGTTATTTATTGGGTATCACATGTAGGCACTGTGTGAAGTGCTTCACATGTGCTATGTCATTTGTTCTCACAGTGATCCATGAGGCAAGTTCTATTATTTCTCCACATTGCAGATGAAGAAAATAAGACTAACGGAGGGGCTTCCCTGGTGGTGCAGTGGTTGAGAATCTGCCTGCCAATGCAGGGGACACGGGTTCGAGCCCTGGTCTGGGAAGATCCCACATGCCGCGGAGCAGCTGGGCCCGTGAGCCACAATTACTGAGCCTGCGCGTCTGGAGCCTGTGCTCTGCAACAAGAGAGGCCGCGATAGTGAGAGGCCCGCGCACCGCGATGAAGAGTGGCCCCCGCTTGCCGCAACTAGAGAAAGCCCTCGCGCAGAAACGAAGACCCAACACAGCCACAAATAAATAAAAATTTAAAAACAAACAAAAAAACAAGTTCCATTAAAAAAAAAAAAAAAGACTAACGGAGATTAATAATTTGGCCAAAGTCAGTTGGCAGAACCAAGATTCTATGAAACCCCCAAAGCCCTCCCCCCAAAAAAAACCCCATTCAACAAAATGGATAAATGAGTTCATCAAAAATGTACTGAGTACTTGTTTTGTGTAAAATACCAAAAGAGATGTACACCTACAACCCCTGATTTACTCCAGTGGAAATAACCAGGAACATTGAAGGGCGAGACTGTTTTGCATTTGGCTAATTATTACCATCAGCCTGGCAAACAACGTTCTGTGTTACGTGAAAAAAAATGCAATTGGGCAAACCAGAAAACTTTCCAGCTCTTCTGCATCGGTTACTGTAATTTCATTATTTAGCATAAAATGTGAATGCTCAGGTTCATTAACAGTCAAATCCAGATGCAAATGTAAATAGAGAAATATAACGGAAAACCAAATAGCAGACTTTCATTATTTGCCTTATGTTGAAATCGATGCTAATGTTCTCCACTGTAAACAAGTACTGAATTACAGAATTTTTGGCCTGAAAGAAACCTAGAAATTATTCGCTCCAATTCTCCCCAGTTATTTTTAAGCTTGGGGTCCAAAGTAAAATAACTAGTAAGTGTAAGAGATTACTGGAACTCTGGAAAACGTTTGGCAGTATTTATGAAACCTGAATCTATACCTATCCTGAGACACAGCTATTCTACTCCTAGGATATTTCCAACAGAAATGCTTTCATTTTTCATCAAGTGATATGTATGTTAATGCTCATACAAGCATTTTTTTGCAATAATTCCAAAATGTAATCAATCTAGTGATCAATGTAGACTGGGTAAATAATATATGGTATATTTAAATGAAGAAATACACCATGTGGCAATGACAATAAAGTACAACTACATACAACCATGTGGATGAATCTCGAAAACATTACATTGAGGAAAAGATGTCATACTTTTATCATGATTTTATTTGTATAAAGTTCAAAAAAGAACCTAATGTAATCTAAGATGCCACAAATCAGAAGAATGTTTACTGGGGTGAGGGTGGGAGGTGACAGCTGGAAGGAGACAGGGATGTTTGCTGGAATGCTGGTGATTTTTGTCTCTTGATTTGAGTGCTGCTTACACAGATCTGCTCACTTTGTGACCATGCATTGAGCTGTATACTTATTATGTGTGCATTTTCCCTGTATGTATACCATACTTCAGTAAAAATCCACCCCCCGAAAAAAGAAACTTTGGCACTCCCATTATCAGACTATATGTTATCAAGAAATCCTCTGGCACAATCGGAAAAGTTTATAGAATGTTGTGAATCGTAATTCTGCTAAAACTAACATTTGTTTCAGTCATATCAACAAAAATAAATACTTCAATATTGAAAACGTTTGCTAAAGAAACAAATGTGTTTGATGAGAAAGCAAAAAACGCTACTTCCTTTGGCAAGCATTTGTGGGATTGGAGGTAGCAAATGTAAAGCTTCCAAAGTGTTACTGAATTTGTTTACATGCTCAGTTTACTCAGGATTCAGAATTTTGTGGAGTTGTATTTTTTAAAAACCATAGGGATAAAAATAATTGTAACAGAAATAAAAAGAATACATTTCTAAAATGTTGCTATGGCTCTGTCCCAACTCCACACAGTTTACAATGCCTGGCACGTAACAGGCATCCAAAAAATATTTGCTATATGAATAAAAATATACAACACTGAGTACTCTTTAGAATACATCTAATCAATTTTTGTCACATAGAGGTAAAATGAGTATTTTTTAATACCTGGTAAATAGAAAATTAACTATACTTCTTTACAATTTTAGTAGACAATAATAGAGAACAATGACTGAAAAAAATAAATCTCTATTAAAGTGCTGATTAATATTATTTACAAAGTACCTGTAAATGATAGAACATCACTAAGTGATTTATGAAGCAACAAATCATTTAGGATAAAAAAGTTTTTTTTTTAAAGAAAAACTTGAAACTTGTTAGAACCTTAGAAAAACGAATAAAAAATCCACCTTCCTGTCCACTACCTTTAGAGAAAAAATTAAGACAGAAGTATTACTCTCCCTGGAATTAATCATATATTAAATTGGTGTCAAGAAAACCTTAGAAAATATGAGCTTTCAGGGAAAAACACTTACAATTTATATTTTCTACTTTTAAGTCATATATTCTTACTATGACTCTAAAATCTGTCTAAACCACCATTAACGTTTTAAGAGAAAGTTCTCCACTTCTTACCAAACAGAAATAAATAATACCTGACAACAGCATTAGGGAACATAAACATAAAATTACCTGTTATTAAAAACTGAGCACATTTTTCTCAAAGAAATATATTACTCAACTGTAAAATAGTATGTTTGCCATTCACACTAATGTTTCAACATTATGGTTCAATCTTCTAAAAAGCTGACATGGAAAATAATGGTGTAATAAACTAATTCATCATAATGTGCAAAAGAAACGGCTGGAATAAATTGTAATAACCTTTAAAAACTAGCAGCTTTTAAAAGTATTAATTTCTACTCCAGATAATTGGAAAGGACACCTGGGTGGGTAGGCAATATTTTTTATGGGATTGCTCTGTCAGGAGCTCAGATTGTCTCTGGACTCAGCAATGATCATTTAGCACTAAATGACAGTGAATCTTGCAAATAGGTCTTCCTAGATAGCGTTTGCCGTAAATTACCAAACTCAGCTCCCCTCAAGGTCAGCCATATGAGAGGGCAGGTATCAAACGGCCTTTGCCGAGACCTAGAGTGGTCCTCGGGTTTCTCATAAATGGACAATAGTTGTGTTGGCTGCCATAAAATCAACGTAATGGACTGACAACATAAATTACTGTCAAACTTTGACAACATTCATCCCTAGAAAACAACTGAAGAATGCTTTTATATCAAAGCTGGGGAAAATGGATAACAATATGTTTTGCTCTATACTAGAACATAAATATTCTTAACAATGCTAAGTGGGGAATGAATTAATATTAGAAGCCACAATATGTCTTACTTGATGCACTAAAAACAGCATATAATATTAAAATGACACTTGCTTTTTGAAGTAACTGATATATATATATATATATATATATATATATATATATATATATCATAGTAATACAATGGAGAGAGAGAGGGAGAGTGTGTGTGTGTGTGTGTGTGTGTGTGTGTGTGTGTGTGTGTTCGTTCTAGGGAAGAAGGTTGCATTTGCCTGGCACTGGGTATTTTTATTAAACCTAAACAACTGAAAAGAATATTGATGTCTTTCTAGTTTTATTTTATCTATGTAGTCCACTGGATCCATAGGAAAGATATATTCTTCTGCTCTCACACCACCTTGGATAAGTCATTTGAATTCACTTTCTCTATGGCTTAATTTTTCCATCTATAAAGTAAAATAATTATTATACAAAGACATCTTGAAGACAATGGAAATAATCCTTGGGGGAAGGCACCAAATAAACCCCAAATTACTAGAGAATCATATCAATAATGTGTGAAAATAATGTACTCTAGACATTCAATTCACTGTTTTAGAAGTCAATTTGGTAGAAAATACAACAGCTAAACTAATAAATTGGAACTCTGGAGGTAAATTAAATATCAGCGTTTTGCTAAATTTTCTTTACTCATCTAATTTTGCTACCATTCTGTAACTACGGTTGTTATTATTATTATTATTACTGTTACTACTATGATACACAGTTAGAATTATTCTCTCAGGCATTTTTACAATATCATCTACTATCTCTTGGAAAGCAGCACTTCACTGTAGATTTTGCTAAAAGAAATGCTACATTGAGTAAAAGCAAGATCTTCCTTGAATCTAATGACATCTCAGACCATGAATATTGTATACAACATCCAGTGAACTCTATCCACTTTTATAAACTATAGAAGTTCCTAAACAGAATTTAATCTATTTTGTGCCTCTCTCTCCCGTATCTAGACATCACCTTCTTTTATGTCTTTCTTTGCACTCTCTCTGGCATTTGTTTCTTTCCTTCTAGTCCCATTGTTACTCTGTCCAGAACCTCATCACCTTAGACCCAAATATTGCAGTAGTTTCTTTGCTCTTGCTCTCTTTCCACAAAACCATCCTCCCTAGTCCTGCCAAATTAATCTTTTTTAAAGCACTATTTTAATTATGTCATTCCCCTGCTCAAAATTTTTCAATGACTCCCCATCACCCGGAGGCCAAAGGTCAGAGTCTTCAGCTAGAATCGAAGCCTTTGGCTATCTGGCCTGACCTCCTTTTCCAATCTTATCTTTTCCAGTTCCCCTGCACAAACCTTCAGGATAATAAATGTATTTGCTGCCTGGGCACCTCCACCACAAACACCGGCCCGGCCAGTGCCATCCATCCTCTCTGCCTAGCCAGTTGCCTTCCTTCGGAAAGGCTTTTTTTCCCCACTTCAACCCATAGTCAGCACCTCCAGCCATGAAATTGAAGCGTTCATTTTTTGGTGTTTAACATGATGTATTTCACTGTTGCAATATTACTTAACTCAGTCTTTGTTGCTTAATTGTTATCATGTCTTTTCTCCCTAATTAATTTGTAAAGGTCTTTGAGGGCAAGGGTGTTTGAGTTCTTATTATCTGCCTATCTTCCTAGCACACACTTATAAAAATAGTTGGCAATCAATAGATATTTGTTTAATGGATGAATGCACAATGCTGCTCTAGGCTTCTTGTAAGATTAGGATGAAAGCTATCCAGTTGTGTTTGTAACTTCTAGTATTCCAGCACAGCAATTTCTGTAAATGAGACAGTTTTCCTAAATTTAATACATGTTTCAATTCTTAAGTTCTTAGTGAAATTCTAGATTATAAAATATAAGCTGGGCACATTAGATAGTTAATGTTAACTCTGACTTTAATGTAAACATGAGCACTATTAGAAGAAACACAGACTAGTGCATATTCATTGAATTAGTGTTAATTTTCTGGAAGTTTCTTACCAACAGAAAGCTCAGTAATTTCTAAACAAAACTAAAATCATTCTGAGAATAAATTCAGAGTAAAAAGATAATGATGCAGCAGTCCACAACCTAAAATATAAATCAGACATATATTATATTTTAGCTTATAATAGTCTATAGAAAGATTATGAATTTTGGAACTTGGCAAGACCTGAGTTGGCAACTCGGTTCTGCTACTTACCAGGGGTGCTATCTTGAGTTAGTAACTCAATGCCTTGAACCTTAAATTTCTCACAAGGCAGATGGGACTATTAATATCCAATTCATTTGAAATAAAAGGAATCCAAATTGGAAAGGAAGAAGTCAAACTGTCACTGTTTGCAGATGACATAATACTATATATACAAAATCTTAAAGATGCCACCAAAAAACTGTTAGAACTAATAAATGAATTCAGTAAAGTAGAAAATTAATATAGAGAAATCTGTTGTATTTATACACATTAAAAATGAACTATCAGAAAGAGAAATTAAGAAAACAATCCTATTTACAATTACATCAAAAAGCGTGAAATATCTAGGAATGAATCTAACCAAAGAGGTATAAGACTTGTACTCTGAAAACTATAATACAATGATCAAAGAAGTTGAAGATGACACAAACAAATAGAAAGTTACCATGCTTATGGACTGGAAGAATTAATATTGTTAAAATGGCCATATTCCCCAAGGCAATCTATAGATTAAATGCAATCCCTATCAAAGTACTAAAGGCATTTTTCACAGAACTACAACAAATAATCCTAAATTTTGCATGGAAACACAAAAGACTCCAAACAGTCAAAGCAATCTTGAAAAAGAAGAACAAAGCTGGAGGTACCATGTGCCTTGATTTCAAACCATACTACAAAGCTACAGTAATCAAAACAGTGTGGTACTGGCACAAAAACAGCTGCATAGATCAATGGAACAGAATTGAGAGCCCAGAAATGAATCCATACTTCTATAGTCAATCAATCTGTGACAAAGGAGGCAAGAACAAACAATGGGGAAAAGACAGCCTCTTCAATAAATGGTATTGGGAAAACTGAATGGCTGCATGCAAAAGAATCAAACTGGATGACTTTCTCACACTATATACAAAAATAAACTCAAAATAGATTAAAAACTTAAATGTAAGACCTGAAACCATAAAACTCCTAGAAGAAAACAGGCAGTACACTCTTTGACATTTGGTCTTAGAAATATTTCTTTTTTTTTAGATTTTTTTTTCCTCAGGCAAGGACAACAAAAGCAAAAATAAACAAATGAGACTACATCAAACTAAAAACCTTTCATACAACGAAGGAAACTATCAACAAAATGAAAGACAGCCTAGTGAATGGGAGAAGATATTTGCAAATAATATATCTGTTAAGAGGTTAATATCCAAAATATACAAAGAACGCATACAACACAACATCAAAAAAAACTACAACCCAATTAAAAATTGGGCAGAGAACCCAAATAGACATTTTTCCAAAGACATACAGATGACCAACAGACACATGAAAAGACGACCAATATCACTAAACATCAGGGAAATGCAAATTAAAACCATTGAGATATCACCTCACACCTGTCAGAATGGCTATTACCAAAAAGACAACAAATAATAAGTGTTGGCGAGGATGTGGAGAAAAGGGAACATTTGTGCACTGTTGGTGGGAATGTAAATTGGTGTAGCCACTATGGAAAACAGTATGGAGGTTCCTCAAAAAATTAAAAACAGAACTGCCATACAATCCAGCAATTTCACTTCTGGATAGTTACCTGAAGAAAACAAAACCACTAATTCGAAAAGACATATGTACGCCAATATGCATGGCAGCATTATTTGCAAAGGCAAGATATGAAAGCAACTTAAGTGTCCATCAGCAATGAATGGATAAAGATGTTGTACACACACACACACACACACAATGGAATATTACTCAGCAATTAAAGAAAGAAATCTTGCCATTTGCGATAACAATGGATGGACCTACAGGGTATTATGCTAAATAAAATGAGCCAGGCAGAGAAAGACAATCACCATAAGATTTCACTTATATGTGGAATCTAAAAAACAAAACAAACAAACACAACAAAACAAAATGAAAACAGACTTTTAGATACACAGAAGAAACAGGGTTGCCAGAGTGGAAGGGGATGGAGGTGGGTGAAATAGGTGAAGGGGATTAAGAGGTACAAACCTCCAGTTATAAAACAAATAAGCCATGGGAATGTAATATACTGCATAAGCAATGTGGTCAATAACCTTATGATAATTTTGGGGACAGATGGTTACTAGACTTATTGTGATAATCATTTCATAATATATGCACATGTCAAATCACTACATAGTAAGCCTGAAATTAATACAACATTGAACATCAACTATATTTCAATTAAAAAAAACTTCAAAAGAATATCCACTTAATTGAAAAACCTGAGATGATTGAACTCTTTTGAGCTGGTTATTAGGATAATGAATTTAAAGCCCCTAGGGCACCTAACCCAGTACACAGTCCAGCACATTAATAAATGGTAGCTATTATTATTGTTCTGTTTTCAGAATTTTTCTTTTTGACTCATTACCTCCTATCTATTATGGAGGTAACTGGCTTCCCTAATAGTTAAAGAGCATGAGTACAAAGTCTAAAAGATTTGGGCTTGAACTGTGGTGCTACCATTTACTAGTTTACTAATCTCTTTATTAACCTCTCTGAACTCCAATTGTATAAGGATATATGGGGAAAATAAAATCTCCTTGCAGGGACATCCTGAAGACTGAGAGGTACCTATTTCAAAGTGTCTAGCATAGAGCAGGCCCTCTATGAATGTCAGATAATATAATTCATATAAGTCTCCTCTGAGATGGGTACCATCCTACTATGTGTTAAGGAACACATGTGTATGAATATTTTTTAAGTAATGGAGATAGAAACATTTTTCTCTGTTATATTCCAGTACTTTTCAGAAAAACATAATTTGGTATTATAAAAATTATTCTTATAAATAATATTCATATAGTGACTTACAGTTTACAAAATACTTTTATAACTTAGGACAAGACCTTAAAAGTATTCCCCAAATTAGCCATTTGTTGCTATATTATTGAAATCATTATCTTTGCAACCCCTTCTACCATCAAGATGCTTAATAATTAACAATAATGATAAACTGCAGATATTAGGGAGGCTATTTCAAAAAAGTTAAATGTGTTATTGTCATAGGCCTATAGTTTTAGGAATACTTGACAGCTGAAATTGGCCAGATGAAACTGAACAATTGATGATAGCTTTTCCATATCAGCAGTAGTCTTGGAAGCCTCTTCTAGGCAGGCTTTCACAAAAGACACTTATGAAAGTGGTTTCTTAATTTCTCTTTTACTTCTTGAATACTGTTCTAAGTGTCAGATAGGTTACCTGTTCTCATTCAGGTTAAAATACAATTAAAAAAAAATCTGGTAGGTGGTTTCTGGAACTTTGCATGTAAACAAAAGAGTAGAAAAAATGTGGGTAATTTTCTTAAATCTAAATGCATTAGGTCATATGCTGAGATTAATGATTTATTGTCTAAACTCAGTAGGAATGCAATTAAATGCTCAGAAATGGAAAGCACCTTACAGTTTTTTAAGACTGAGCTGTTTTTATTATCATAATAACCGAAGCACATGCTTAATAACTCATCAAATACATTGACTTCTCTTCAACATCTACAAGGTCAAAACCAGACATCAGGTACAACTTGAGTGCCATTAATTCCTCTGAAAAACTTTTGAAGAGATTGTTTCAAGAAGCAGCAGGCTGGATCCCACTGAGGCCTGTAGGATGTTTTAGGTCAGGGGTCCCCAAACCCTGGGCCACAGACCAGTACTCGTCTGTGGCCTGTTAGGAACCGGGCCGCACAGCAGGAGGTGAGCAGTGGGCCAGCGAGCAAAATTTCATCTGTATTTACAGCCGCTCCCCATCTCTCACATTACCGCCTGAGCTCTGCCTCCTGTCAGATCAGTGGTGGCATTAGAGTCTCATAGGAGCACGAACCCTACTGTGAACTGTGCATGCCAGGGATCTAGGTTGTGCGCTGCTTATGAGAATCTAATACCTGATGATCTGAGGTGGAGCTGAGGCGGTGATGCTAGCGCTGGGGAGCGGTGGCAAATACAGATCATCATTAGCAGAGAGGTTTGACTGCACAGAGACCATAATAAATCAATTGCTTGCAGACTAATATCAAAACCCTATCAGTGAGTGGCAAGTAACAATGAAGCTGCATCTGGTGGCAGGCTTTATAGTGGCAAGTGAGTTGATGTACTTCAATTGTACAGCTGCATCTGGTGGCAGGCTTTACGTCAGAATCCGACACTTATTTTAGTCCATGCGTAGCCCGCCCATTATTTTATTTACCACTTCCATCCGAGCCTCTTTCCCGCACTGTGCACTTGTCTCAGTCACAGTTTTTGTAAGCCCACAAGCTAACCCTAGCCAAAAAGAGTAAAAAACAAACGTTGCTGGAGAGCTTCTTTGAAAAGGGGGAAAGACCCAATGATGAGACAGCAGAAGACTTTAAGACTGCCAACAAAAAGAAAGCTGCATTTAAAAGAAAATACCAAGAGTCCTACTTAAATTACAGGTTCATCGCAACAGGTGATTCACATTCTCCAAGCCTGCTTTGTATAATATGTGGCGACCGGCTATCCAATGAAGCCATGAAACCTTCAAAACTTTTGCGCCACATGGAGACCAAGCACCCTGCATTAAAAGACAAGACTTTGGAGTTTTTCAAAAGAAAAAAACGTGAACACAAAGAACAGAAGCAATTATTGAAGGCCACCACTTCATCAAATGTGTCTGTACTGAGAGCATCATTCTTAGTGGCTAACTGCATTGCTAAAGCTAAGAAGCCCTTTACTATTGGTGAAGAGTTGATCCTGCCTGCTGCTAAGGACATTTGCCGTGAACTTTTGGGAGAGGATGCTGTTCAAAAGGTGGCACGTGTTCCCCTTTTGGCTAGCACCATAGCTAGACGAATTGATGAAATAGCAGAGGATATTGAGGCACAATTGTTAGAGAGGATTACTGAGTCACCATGGTACGTAATCCAGGTTGACGAGTCTACCGATGTTGACAACAGGGCAACAATGCTTGTTTTTGTGCCATATATTTTTCAGGAGGATGTGCATGAAGATGTTATGTGCACTTTTGTTGCCAACCAACACCACAGCTGCAGAACTATTCAAGTCTTTGAATGATTACATATCAGGAAAATCAAATTTGTCACTTTGTGTCGGTATATGCGTGGACGGAGCAGCTGCCATGACTGGACGGCTTTCTGATTTCACTACTCGGGTCAAAGAGGTCGTTTCTGAATCTGAGTCTATGCACTGTGTCATCCATAGAGAAATGCTGGCTAGCCAAAAAATGTCACCTGAACTTAACAACGTTTTGCAGGATGTGATTAAAATTATCAACCACATTAAAGTACATGCCCTTAACTCACGTCTGTTCACGCAGCCCTGTGAGGAGATGGACGCAGAGCACACACATAATTTATCTTACAAATAAAATATTTTGATCCTCCTGACAATGTCATGTGAGATGAGGAAACTGAGGCATGAAGAGGTTCTATGATGTGTCTGAGTCACTTGTAGTTAGTGTCAAAACGCAGCCCCTGCCTCATAACTCTGAATCGAGCCCTCACTTCACCGCCATTACTACTTCATCATTTGCTTGGTTGATTAGACTTGTGTTGGAAATTCTTTCTCACCAGCTTTGTGACTTTTACAGTATGTTAGTTAAACTCTCTGAATTTTAGCTTCCTTGTTGGTAAAGGGGATATAATAATACCTATTTCATGGAGTTACTTTGAGAATTAAATAAAATGCTGTATGCAGAGTAAAAAACCTAGAATAAGGTAAGTGTTCAAACATGTTAGTTCTTCCACTCCTCTCTCTTGGGTATGCTTCACATAAGGTAGTTCCTCTAGGTCCACAGAGGACTTCTGAAGTTACTCTGTAATTCAGCGGTAGGCCAGGAGAGCAGAGCATATTTAAGTATTAGCAGGGTGACAAAATTCCACTTAATCAAGGATTTATCAGTCATCTACTACATCCCAACACAGAGCTAAGTGCTACAGCACAAATGAAGTAGCGGCAGCCGAAGAATTTTGGCAGTGAGAAGAACAAGACTGTTGATAACTTCCTAGAAAATAGAGAGATTCCAAGAGGGGCTAGTCTGCCAAGTTTAATAGAGCTCTTTGTAAATTCTCCCAAGTAATTTCAAATAAAATAAAACAATTTTAAAACTCATAAATTTTATGGTTTACTCTTAAGTAGCACATTCCACCAAACCCCAAAGTGTTATCTTTGTAGACAATGATACTGTGTCCAACCTACATTATTACGTGGGGTGAGGGAGGGACCATGGAGGAGCCAGTCTCATAAGGAACCTAGAGACAAGAGGTTAAAAAATGTGTTAGATATTTCTGCTTTGTTTCATTACTTGAATCACCTAGATTGTAAAATATCCTAGGGTAGGAATAGCCATCTTGTATTTTCTTCATCTTTCTCCTTCAGTGCCTGGGACTAGAAATACTTGTTGAGTCAAATTTGGTTTAAACCATAAGAATAGAGAAGAATAAATTTCATTATGATCAATATGAACTAGTCACTAGGCACCTGTGTGAGACAGCGTAGGGAGTGAAACAGCCCAGGGTTTAGGATCAGACACTTTGGTTCTCATTCTGTCTCTTCTCTCCATCTTAGGCAGTAACCTGACTGCTCAGGGTCACAGGGTTCCAATTTTTAGAATGGGAATTATGCCATCTATCTTCTAGTATTATTGAGAAATTAAATGAGATGAACTATTATTGTATATACAGTAACAAATAAGTAATGATTTTTGAGTGTTTGGAATGTATTAGACACTATTCTAAGCTCTTTTTCTTTATTAGCTCACTGAAATTTTACAACTTAAGGAAATGGGTGTATTACTATTATTCCTATTTTGGAGATGAGAAGATGAAGACATAGAAAGTTTTGTAGGTTTTTTTTTAGTAAATTTATTTATTTTATTTTTGGCTGCGTTGGGTCTTTGTTGCTGCTCACGGGCTTTTCTCTGGTTGTGGCGAGCGGGGCCTACTCTTCGTTGCGGTGCACGGGCTTCTCATTGCTGTGGCTTCTCTTGTTGTGGAGCACGGGCTCTAGGCATGTAGGCTTCAGTAGTTGTGGCACGCAGGCTCAGTAGTTATGGCACACAGGCTTAGTTGCTCCGCGGCACGTGGGATCTTCCCGGGCCAGGGATCAAACCCGTGTCCCCTGCATTGGCAGGCAGATTCATAACCACTGCGCCACCAGGGAAGCCCCATAGAAAGTTTTTTAAAAAACCTTGCCAAGGTCACACAGCTAGTAGTTGGCTGGGCAGCAACTCAAACTCAGGCAGCCTTGCTCTAGAGTCTGTGTTCTTGACCACGCCCCTTTGTTGCCTCGCTCCATCAATGGTAGCTCTTTTCAAGCCCATTTCCCCTGGTCCTGGACTCTGATACAAAAATGCAACAGATCCTGCCTCTTCAGAAATAAACGGCTACACTGAGGACACAGGATAGACGCATGAAGAGAGAAACAACCATACATGATAGAAGTGGTCAAATGCCAGAGGAGAGGTATGACTACAAGCCCTACACACATTTGAAAGGAAGGAATGAATTGGGATGGGGAATCAGCAAGATGTTGTCATGTACGTGAAACCTGACTTAGGTCTCGGAGGAAAAACAGAACTAAAACCAGCAGAGAGGATTTGGGAAAGTTATTTCAGATAGTGGGACAGCAAAGACAAAGGTCTTCTGTGCTCAGGAAACAAGGTTCAGTGCCAGTGGGAAATGTTTCTATATGGGAACGCTGAGATTACAGAATCAGGAGGCAGTTTAAAGTCATTCTGTAGAATGTTTTAAAAGCCCACAGAGGAGAGAGGACCTCCTGCTGGAGAGCCGCCCTGCATTTCTGAGTAGCTGTGTGCATCTGTGCGTGCCTCCAAGTCCTGCCAAGTAGGGCTTTCAAAAGGCTGATGAGACGGCAGGTGTATAACATGAATGGGAAAGCTAGATAATGGATTGCAGGAACACACAGAAGTCTTTGGTACACATACCTACATTCAGACACCTCCAGTTATTCCAGCGATGATTATCTGCTTGGTGGATGCTCCAAGGCCTTTCCGCATCTACTGCTGTCCTTTTGGCTTGTCCCCTGCTCTGTTAGCGCCTGGGGGTAGAGACAGAGGCAAAGTGATCTTCCCATTAGTCTTTTTTTTTTTCTCTCCACTCCTCAGTATCTGTGGTTAAAAATTTGTGTTGGAAGAAGCATATTAGGTATGATCAGAACATTTCTTTTTTTTTTTTTAAAGTACTTCTGGTCTTTTTATTAAACAATTTGTTGATGAAGGACAGAGCTCACATTTGAGCCTAACCTTGGAATATGTAATTGCAAATTCCCTTTCATCAGAGATGGACTTGTAAATTGGGGGCTACCCACATGTACTTTCACGTAATGATCTTGTTTCTGATCTGGCTGCTGAGGATTTTAGGTTGAGAGTGGTTAAATGTACTCTTTTAAAAAATGCTATATATTGACCTTTTTACAACCATATGATGATTATCCGTCAATCATTCTTACCTTTGCTACTACTTGAATATATTAAGCAATTGCTGCTTCTTCCTAAGTTGAATATAGATTACTAGGAGACCTGAGTAATTCTCTAGCTGCAGAGTACATGTATGGCTCTAAAACAAAAAGTGTTGTATTGGAAAGGTGAAAAAAGAAATTGATGGGAAAATGAAAAAAGATTTCAACGTAACAGATTTGCAATGCCAAACTCCTTTTTAAAAAGTAATATTTCAGTGTCATTTCAGGCTATTATTAAGAATGCGTATGAAGTCTAAATAGACTGTAGGAGCCCAGTCCTAATACATCATTAACACTAATATGTATTTGATAATAGTAGACATAAAGATTATTCAGTCCAAAATAGCCAGAATGTCCATCTTTCACTTGGGTCCACTGGATGCAAATATATTTAGAGTGCAAAGCACACATACACACACACACACACACACACACACACACACCTCTTTCAAGAAAAGGAAAGTCTTTTTAAAATTTTATATATACTTGGCTAATAGCCAGCTACCAAATCTATTGTATTTCTTCTCTGATTAACATGCTTTCATTCATTATTTCCAGTTCTTCCATTTGAATCCTTGTCAACACTTCCCCTCACAACCCCAATATTGCCCAGATAGTTTTAGAGAAACCAGAGAATGAGTAAAGTTCATTCAGTTATTTCAGGACATGGCACACATCAATAGTATCCACTTATTAGCCAGAAAACTGGCTCCATTGCTCAGAGAACTTCTTGGCATGTTCATACACCTGCTGAGACCTCAATATAAAATAAAACAAAACAAAGCCTCAACTACTCTGTTTCTCAATTTGTTTTGATAAACCAGAATTATTTCTAAAGTTCCCAAATAAACAGAAATCATTATAATTATGAATAATTAACATGCTAAACTCAAGAGGGCACTCAACATTCATTACACTGTAGAATTCGTCCCCTAAGGGTAGTACCTTCAATTAGTTCAGTTTTTACAACAGAAAGAAAATGTGACAATCAGTAATTGCAGATACTCAGTACAAGGAACAAAACAAGCTAACTTGCCTTTAAATCACCCTCTTTCAGCCAGCAGAGGCCCTGCTCTCTTTTAGAGTCTTAACATTTGTGCTACTTCCAGAACACAGAAAAGCAATAGATAATAGAAAAACACACTGCCTTCAAAGATGTAAGGAGATGCACTTCAGCTTTATCAGCTATTCTAATAGAGCAGGTTAAAGTAGAAGGTAAGATATAGCAATAAATGGTTTTAAAACAGAATCTTTTAAAAGACGTTTTATAAAATATATCAACATATTTATTCACTCAATTTACAAACATTTATTAAGCACTTACAATGTGTCAGGGTAAATGTGCTAAATGATAGCTACATTGTAGTATAAGAACTAGCCAATGTGGCGAAAAGGGAACCATAGTAAACTGCTGGTGAAATGTAAACTGGTGTAGTCATTATGGAAAACAGTATGGAGGTTCCTCAAAAAATTAAAACTAGAACTACCAGACGATCCAGCAATTCCATTCCTGGACATATATCTGAAGAAACAAAAACACTAATTCCAAAAGATATATGCACCCTAATGTTTATAGCAGCATTATTTACAGTAGCCAAGATATGAAAGCAACCTAAGTGTCCCATAAGCAGATGAATGGATAAAGAAGGTGTGGTATACATACACACACAGGAATATTACTCAACCATAAAAAAGAATGAAAATTTGCCATTTGCAACAACATGGATGGACCTGGAGGGCATTATGCTTAGTGAAATAAGTCAGAGAAAGACATGATATCACTTATACGTGAAATCTAAAAAACAGAACAAATGAATGAATATAACAAAACAGACACAGACTCACAGACATGGAGAAAAAACTAATGGTTACTAGTGGGAAGAAGGACAAGACAGGGGTAGGAGATTAAGAGGTACAAATTATGATGTATAAAATAAATAAGATACAAGGATATATTATAGCAAAGAGAATATAGCCAATATTTTATAATAACTCTAAATGGAGTATAATCTAAAAAATATTGAATCACTGTGTTGTATAACTGAAACTAATATATTATAAATCAACTATAATTTAATTAAAAAAATAAAGACTGAAACATAAGAAAAAGAACAAGCCAATGATTTCTTTAAATAAATACACATTTTTATATACAAATTTGAATATAGCAACACATTTGTATATTCTTACAAATATAAAGTTTGAAGTATATTTATAAAATGAAGCTATTCAGTGTTATTCCTCAAATTCAACTGCAATTGAAATTGCAGTACATCATTTTAATTTAAAAAATTAAATCACAAAATTATTTAGGTTTTCTTCTTCCTCAGAGTCTCCTCTATAAAAATTATAAAAAATTTCAACCAAAATACATCCATTTTCTTTTGCAGTAATAAACGCTATTACAATTATTAGGGGTTTTCTTAGGCACTTATAGAACTAAAATATAAGTCAAGTTGAAAATGGTTTAGCAAATAGTAACTACAGTTGTGTATGCAAGTAGACATTTTTGTTCTGATCCAATATCAAATTGACAACCATGACCCAAGAAAGGGTTATCTTTTATTAGCAGCCACTTCGGGGAGATACATTTTATCTTCCATTGAAGTAGAGGAAAGAACTCATTAGATATGTGGTACAAGTGGTTTCAGAGTGATAAATCTCAAGTTACCAATTCCACTTTTAATGATTAGTTGCCCGAGTCTTGTATTTAATTAAAATGGTTATTTTAAATGCTTATATTTAATTTAAACATAATTAGCTAAACCTCAATGTTACTGCCTCATCCATTTTGAAATTAATTTATAAAATAGCTAAAAAAGTGCTGTAAGATTTTAATATTAAAATAAATCACTATCAGTTTGTATCTTTTGTTTGTTTCAGTTGTGAACCCACAGTGAGCCATTTATATTAGGTATGACTGCAGGGTCTCTGGCATGGCTAACATGTAGTAGAATCAAATATTGATATGCCATTGATGTTTCCTTTATACATATGACATATACTTTAACCTCCTAGGCAAAAATAGTCTATAGACAGGATATGATGATTTAAACTTTAAAGGGATCTAAATATAAATTAATTTTGGCCTTAATACATTTAGGAGGAACCACTGTTTTTAGCAGATGGTTCATAAGCGTGTAACAATCAGTGTAACAAAACTTCCTTTGTGTCAGTCTGATAATACATTCTGATTTTAACTTCTATTTAAACAGACAACATGATATATATACATAACTTAATTAAAAGGTGAAGGTAACACATTTGGCTTGCCTATTAGTAACTAAAATCTGTTCTTCCCAATATTAATATCTTTTCATACCAATATATGCAGAATTTTCTAACATTTTATTAAAACCTGGGCCTTCTACTCTCCAATGAATGCTTATAGTTGGAGGAATCTGTTTCTACCATTCTCTGACATTAGCTCAAACCATCGGCACCCTTCTCGCCCCCGGCCCCGACCCTTTAGGAATTTTAATTCAGAACATAAAATCTGACTCAGCTTACACATCAAGTGAAGCTGTGTAGAATATTTCTCCTCTTTTCACACTAGTACTATTATGTGGCATTCCAGGATGCCTTCAAGCTATACTGTATCTCAATTACCTCAAATGCCATCTGCTTTTGTTTCTTTCAGTCCTTCTCCCTGGTTCCCTAAACAATGAACAATAGATATTATTACTCAGGAGCTAGACTTAGGCGCATTCTCTGCAAAGAATGTAGGTAATATATACTAATATCCCTCCTGTTTAGATAAGACAATATGAGATTGTGATCAAATCCAATTATGTATTGATTTACCATTTACCATTTCAACTATCAACCATTATCTTAACTCCAAACATCCTCAGAAAGTCCAAAGGATTGTAACTGTCTCAAAGTAATCACAATGGAGAGGGACTATTTGAGAACCAGGAAGGTACATCTGCTTTGTTCACCTTGCTCAGGCCTTTAAATACCATCTGTTTTCCATTCTTTTCTGGCTACCATCTTCCCCTAGGCTAAAAGATTTTTAAATGACTGGGGAAAAAAAAAAAACTTGAGAAACTAGTTTGAGATTTTAATTCAGCATTTCATCTGCCAGACAGTGAAATGCAGTTAGCCGCAGCAAGTGTTCCTAATAGATAAGGGAATTGTTGCTTCACATATAATTTACATTGAGTCTAACGGTAGACATAGCCAACCATATCATCTTCATACTATTAGAAGTGCTAGTAAGTCTGAAAAGAATCCATTTTGAGGATGGTCAGAGCTACTTTTATTTTACTTCAAACCAGGGTTATCATGGAATAAAACTGATAGTTCTTTTGGAGGAACAATATTTGGTATATAAGAAAAAAGTATTAAAGGGTAAATGAAACTGACTTGTGACTGGCAGTAAGTTCAGGCATTTTGTGCGCTTTTGTGTTTGCTTTGGAATGTTAAACAGGTTGGGTTCTTTTAGAAAGAAAACATTTTATTCAGAACATTTTCCCATGAAAGCCCTCTTTGACAAAGTGTCTTTTTTTGATATATTAGTACATGTCTGCCCACATTTTATATTCAAAAAAGGCAAGCAATGTTTTAACAACTTTTGACAAGCATGGGGAATTAAACTACCACAGAATCGACTCTCAGTGTAATACTATAGACTGTTATATTTTCTATTTCTGTACTTCTTCATGGCAGGACACAACATTTTAATTATATAAATTTCTGGTTGAAGAAAGAGACATTGAAGATGAGTAATTAGAATAGGAAACGTCAATTCATCAATAAAGTATGTTTTAAGCATAGAATTCTGAACTTTGTTGAGAAACAGAGCTACAGATATAGCATGCAGTGAAATATAAATAAGTAGCAGGAGATAAGTCAAAGAATTTTCTAGAAAACTAGCCAGGAAATCTCAAGAAATTTACCTACTTCTTCATTATTCTTACAAGTTACCTACTAAATTACAAATTTCAAAACCAAACCATCCTTCATGTTTTGGCAGTGCAGGCTCTGCCTATTAGAACCTCACTTGGATACACACAGGTACCTCCAGTCAGCAAACTGCTTCCAATCCTGTGTCCCTCTGACTGTGACCCTGCAGGACAGGGTCCTGGCTGCTCTCCAGCCTCATCTGTCTCCACCCCACCCTGCCCTTGCTCACTCATTCACCCAGACCTTCTTCCAATTCCTTGACTACGTCAGGTTTTTGCTCCTCTGCCTAGATCACTTGGCTAATTTCTCCTCTTCTTTTCAATCTCAGCTTGGATGTCACTTCCCTCAGGAAGATCTCTCTGACAGTTCTCTCTCTAGGTGTCCTTTCTCTAGAGCCTGTAGAACCCCGTTCTCTCCAATCCAAGTCCCTGTCATATAGTGATGCCATTGTCTCTTTATTTGCAGACTGTAAGCTCCATGAAGGCTAAGACCATGTCTATCTTATTTACTGTTAAATATCTACTTCTTAGACAGGTGCTTGGAATATTCTCGATGCTCTCGAACACTCTGTTAAGCAGGCTAGTGAATCATCTGAGTGAAAAGTTCATATATAACCAATGACTTTTTTTCCTTTTGGTGACAATACAAACTATTAAATATAACCACTTTTACCAGATATATTAACTTATTTGAGTTGGCAGTGTTAATGTTATTGCTCCCATTTGATTACTTGATTTAGCTGGAACAAGTTTCACATTTTAGTTCAAGAGCTTTCTCATACCACCTTCCTCTATGAAGAAAGTGCAACGTGGATAATAGCCATTGAAGGATGTTAAGCACTGAAATGCCATTCTTGGATTTGAGTTTAAGATACAGACTTCTAATGGCAAAACCAGGGTAGATTGAAAAGGGGGAGAAAATATTTATGGAGATTAACGTATAATATCTGAAAGAGCTGAAGGTCTTTCTTTACTATCACTCTGTTAGTATAATCTGATAACTTTTAGGGAGACGCTACAACTGGGAAAAAAAAAAAAAGAAAATTTGAGACCAATACCCATTAGTGAGTAGGGAAGTGGAGTTGGAGAAGAGGGCATCTTACGAATATTGTTATCAGATAATCAAGAGCTGTAATAATCGTTATACTCTTCTTTTTTCTTATTAGTTATCCATTTTATATGTATTAGTGTATACATGTCAATCCCAATCACCCAATTCATCCCACCACAACCCCCACACCCCACCGCTTTCCCCCCTTGGTGTCCATACGTTTGTTCTCTACATCTGTGTCTATATTTCTGCCCTGCAAACCGGTTCATCTGTACCATTTTCTAGGTTCCACATATATGCGTTAATGTACGATATTTGTTTTTCTCTTTCTGACTTACTTCACTCTGTATGACAGTCTCTAGATCCATCCACGTCTCTACAAATGACCCAATTTCGTTCCTTTTCATGGCTGAGTAATATTCCATTGTATATATGTGCCATCTCTTCTTTATCCATTCGTCTGTCGATGGGCATTTAGTTTGCTTCCATGACCTGGCTATTGTAAATAGTCCTGCAGTGAACATTGGGGTGCATGTGTCTTTTTGAATTATGGTTTTCTCTGGGTATATGCCCAGTAGTGGGATTGCTGGGTCACATGGTAATTCTATTTTTAGTTCTTTAAGGAACCTCCATACTGCTCTCCATAGTGGCTGTATCAATTTACATTCCCACCAACAGTGCAAGAGGGTTCCCTTTTCTCCACACCCTCTCCAGCATTTGTTGTTTGTAGATTTTCTGATGATGCCCATTCTAACTGGTGTGAGGTGATACCTCATTGCAGTTTTGATTTGCATTTCTCTAATAATGAGTGATGTTGAGCAGCTTTTCATGTGCTTCTTGGCCATCTGTATGTCTTCTTTGGAGAAATGTCTATTTAGGTCTTCTGCCCATTTTTGGATTGGGTTGTTTTTTTTTTAATATTGAGCTGCATGAGCTGTTTATATATTTTGGAGATTAATCCTTTGTCGGTTGCTTTGCTTGCAAATATTTTCTCCCGTTCTGAGGGTTGTCTTTTCGTCTTGTTTATGGTTTCCTTTCCTGTACAAAAGCTTTTAAGTTTCATTAGGTCCCATTTGTTTATTTTTGTTTTTATTCCCATTACTCTAGGAGGTGGATCAAAAAATATCTTGCTGTGATTTATGTCAAAGAGTGTTCTTCCTATGTTTTCCTCTAAGAGTTTTATAGTGCCTGGCCTTACATTTAGGTCTCGAATCCATTTTGAGTTTATTTTTGTGTATGGTGTTAGGCAGTGTTCTAATTTCATTCTTTTAGATGTAGCTGTCCAGTTTTCCCAGCACCACTTATTGAAGAGACTGTCTTTTCTCCATTGTATATCCTGGCCTCCTTTGTCATAGATTAGTTGACCATAGGTGCATGGGTTTATCTCTGGGCTTTCTATCCTGTTCCATTGATCTATGTTTCTGTTTTTGTGCCAGTACCATATTGTCTTGATTACTGTAGCTTTGTAGTATAGTCTGAAGTCAGGGAGTCTGATTCCTCCAGCTCCGTTTTTTTCCCTTAAGACTGCTTTGGCTATTCGGGGTCTTTTGTGTCTCCATACAAATTTTAAGTTTTTTTGTTCTAGTTCTGTAAAAAATGCCATTGGTAATTTAATAGGGATTGCACTGAATCTGTAGATTGCTTTGGGTAGTATAGTCATTTTCACAATATTGATTCTTCCAATCCAAGAACATGGTATATCTCTCCATCTGTTGGTGTCATCTTTAATTATCTTACATTTTTCTGCATACAGGTCTTTTGTCTCCCTAGGTAGGTTTATTCCTAGGTATTTTATTCTTTTTGTTGCAATGGTAAATGGGAGTGTGTGTTTCCTTAATTTCCCTCTCAGATTTTTCATCATTAGTGTATAGGAATGCAAGAGATTTCTGTGCATTAATTTTGTATCATGCAACTTTACCAAATTCATTGATTAGCTCTAGTAGTTTTCTGGTGGCATCTTTAGGATTCTCTATGTATTGTATCATGTCATCTGCAAACAGTGACAGTTTGACTTCTTCTTTTCCAATTTGTATTTTTTATTTCTTTTTCTCCTCTGATTGCTGTGGCTAGGACTTCCAAAACTATGTTGAATAATAGTGGTGAGAGTGGACATCCTTGTCTCGTTCCTGATCTTAGAGGAAATGCTTTCAGGTTTTCACCATTGAGAATGATGTTTGCCGTGGGTTTGTCATACATGGCCTTTATTATGTTGAGGTAGGTTCCCTCTACACCCACTTTCTGGAGAGTTTTTATCATAAATGGGTGTTGAATTTAGTCAAAACCTTTTTCTGCATCTATTGAGATGATCATATGGTTTTTATACTTCAATTTGTTAATATGGTGTATCACATTGATTGATTTGCGTATATTGAAGAGACCTTGCATCCCTTGGATAAATCCCACTTGATCGTGGTGTATGATCCTTTTAATGAGTTGTTGGATTCTGTTAGCTAGTATGTTGTTGAGGATTTTTGCATCTATATTCATGTGTGATATTGGTCTATAATTTTCTTTTTTTGTAGTATCTTTGTCTGGTTTTGGTATCAGGGTGATGGTGGCCTCATAGAATGAGGTTGGGAGTATTCCTTCCTCCACAATTTTTTGGAAGAGTTTGAGAAGGATGGGTGTTAGCTCTTCTCTAAATGTTTGATAGAATTCACCTGTGAAGCCATCTGGTCCTGGACTTTTGTTTGTTGGAAGATTTTTAATCACAGTTTCAATTTCATTACTTGTGACTGGTCTGTTCATATTTTGTATTTCTTCCTGGTTCAGTCTTGGAAGGTTATACCTTTCTAAGAATTTGTCCATTGCTTCCAGGTTGTCCATTTTATTGGCATAGAGTTGCGTGTAGTAGTCTCTTAGGATGCTTTGTATTTCTGCAGTGTCTGTTGTAACTTCTTCTTTTTCATTTCTAATTTTATTGATTTGAGTGCTCTCCCTCTTTTTCTTATGAGTCTGGCTAATGGTTTATCAATTTTATTTATCTTCTCAAAGAACCAGCTTTTCATTTTATTGATCTTTGCTATTGTTTTCTTTGTTTCTATTTCATTTATTTCTGCTCTGATGTTTATGATTTCTTTCCTTCTGCTAACTTTGGGTTTTGTTTGTTCTGCTTTCTCTAGTTCCTTTAGGTGTAAGGTTAGATTGTTTATTTGAGATTTTTCTTGTTTCTTGAGGTAGGCTTGTATAACTATAAACTTCCCTGTTAGAACTGCTTTTGCTGCATCCCATAGGTTTTGGATCATTGTGTTTTCATTGTCATTTGTCTCTAGGTATTTTTTGATTTCCTCTTTGATTTCTTCAGTGATCTCTTGGTTATTTAGTAACATATTGTTTAGCCTCCATGTGTTTGTGTTTTTTACTTTTTTTCCCTGTAATTCATTTCTAATCTCATAGCGTTTTGGTCAGAAAAGATGCTTGATATGATTTCAATTTTCTTTAACTTACTGAGGCTTGATTTGTGACCCAGGATGTGATCTATCCTGGAGAATGTTCCGTGCGCACTTGAGAAGAAAGTGTAATCTGCTGTTTTTGGATGGAATGTCCTATAAATATCAACTAAATCTATCTGGTCTATTGTGTCATTTAAAGCTTCTGTTTCCTTATTTATTTTCATTTTGGATGATCTGTCCATTGGTGTAAGTGAGGTGTTAAAGTCCCCCACTATTACTGTGTTACTGTCGATTTCCTGTTTTATAGCTGTTAGCAGTTGCCTTATGTATTGAAGTGCTCCTATGTTGGGTGCACATATATTTATAATTGTTATATCTTCTTCTTGGATGGATCCCTTGATCATTATGTAGTGTCCTTCCTTGTCTCTTGTAACATTCTTTATTTTAAGGTCTATTTTATCTGATATGATTATTGCTACTGCAGCTTTCTTTTGATTTCCATTTGCATGGAATATCTTTTTCCATCCCTTCACTTTCAGTCTGTATGTGTCCCTAGGTCTGAAGTGGGTCTCTTGTAGACAGCACATATATGGGTCTTGTTTTTGTATCCATTCAGCAAGCCTGTGTCTTTTGGTTGGAGCATTTAATCCATTCACATTTAAGGTAATTATTGATATGTATGTTCCTATTACCATTTTCTTAATTTTTTGGGTTTGTTTTTGTACGTCCTTCTTCTCTTGTGTTTCCCACTTAGAGAAGTTCCTTTAGCATTTGTTGTAGAGCTGGTTTGGTGGTGCTGAATTCTCTTAGCTTTTGCTTGTCTGTAAAGCTTTTGATTTCTCCATCAAATCTGAATGAGATCCTTGCTGGGTAGAGTAATCTTGGTTGTAGGTTCTTCCCTTTCATCACTTTAATTATATCATGCCAACCCCTTCTGGCTTGTAGAGTTTCTGCTGAAAGATCAGCTGTTAACCTTATGGGAGTTCCCTTGTATGTTATTTGTCGTTTTTCCCTTGTTGCTTTCAATAATTTTTCTTTGCCTTTAATTTTTGCCAATTTGATTACTATGTGTCTTGGCATGTTTCTCCTTGGGTTTATCCTGCATGGGACTCGCTGTGCTTCCTGGACTTGGGTGGCTACTTCCTTTCCCATGTTAGGGAAGTTTTTGACTATCATCTCTTCAAATATTTTCTCTGGTCCTTTCTCTCTCTCTTCTCCTTCTGGGACCCCTATAATGCGAATGTTATTGCGTTTAATGTTGTCCCAGAGGTCTCTTAGGCTGTCTTTATTTCTTTTCATTCTTTTTTCTTTATTTTGTTCCATAGCAGTGAATTCCACCATTCTGTCTTCCATGTCACTTATCCGTTCTTCTGCCTCAGTTATTCTGCTATTCATTCCTTCTAGTGTAGTTTTCATTTCAGTTATTGTATTGTTCTTCACTGTTTTTTTGTTCTTTAATTCTTCTATGTCTTTGTTAAACATTTCTTGCATCTTCTCAATATTTGCCTCCATTCTTTTTCCGAGGTCCTGGATCATCCTCATTATCATTATTCTGAATTCTTTTTCTGGAAGGTTGCCTATCTCCATTTCATTTAGTTGTTTTTCTGGTGTTTTATCTTGTTCCTTCATCTGGTACTTAGCCCTCTGCCTTTTCATCTTGTCTATCTTTCTGTGAATGTGGTTTTTCTTCCACAGGCTGCAGGACTGTAGTTCTTCTTGCTTCTGCTGTCTGCCCTGTCATGGATGAGGTTATCTAAGAGGCTTGAGCAAGTTTCCTGATGGGAGGCACTGGTGGTAGGTTGAGCTGGCTGTTGCTCTGGTGGGCAGAGCTCAGTAAAACTTTAATCCACTTGTCTGCTGATGGGTGGCACTTGGTTCCCTCCCTGTTGGTTGTTTGGCCTGAGGCGACCCAACACTGGAGCCTACCTGGGCTCTTTGGTGGGGCTAATGGTGGAGTCTGGGAGGGCTCACACCAAGGTGTACTTCCCAGAACTTCCGCTGCCAGTGTCTTTGTCCCTTGGTGAGCCACAGCTGCCCCCCGCCTCCACAGGAGACCCTCCAACACCAGCAGGTAGGTCTGGTTCAGTCTCCTATGGGGTCACTGCTCCTTCCCCTGTGTCCCGAGGCGCACACTACTTTGTGTGTGCCCTCCAAGAATGGAGTCTCTGTTTCCCCCAGTCCTGCTGAAGTCCTGCAATGAAATCCCACTAGCTTTCAAAGTCTGATTCTCCAGGAATTCCTCCTCCCTTTGCCAGGCCCCCAGGTTGGGAAGCCTGATGTGTGGCTCAGAACCTTCACTCCAGTGGGTGGACTTCTGTGGTATAAGTGTTCTTCAGTTTGTGAGTCACTCACCCAGCAGTTATGGGATTTGATTTTGCTGTGATAGCGCCCCTCCTATCGTCTCATTGCAGCTTCTCCTTTGTCTTTGCATGTGGGGTATCTTTTTTGGTGAGTTCCAGTGTCTTCCTGTTGATGATTGTTCAGAAGTTAGTTGTGAGTCCAGTGTTCTCGAAAGAGGGAGTGAGAGCATGTCCTTCTACTCCGCCATCTTGAACCAATCTGCCCAATCTATATACTCTTGAAAGACCTTAAATCTAATGAAGCAGCTGTGGATAACTAAATTATGATTATGACAAATTCAGGGAATTTGTTCAGAGTTCCTTGCATCTGATATGCAAACAAGTAATCAAAGTGGAATTATATTAGCTCACCTCCTCAGACCACTTCTGAAATACAGGAGGCATTTATTAAGAATACTCAAAATAACAGCATGACATAACTGTTTCCGTATTTCACAAATGCCTTTGGCTAAGGGGGAGGGTGGTTGAAGTTGGGTTGGGGAGGGTGGGTATGAGGGGAAGGACACAGAAGGAAGAGAAGGAGCTACTTGGAAAGAGATCAGTGGAGCTCTTCTTTTAAAAATTGCCATAGCAGAACTCTCCTTAAGTCAAGATTAAAAATGTGATGAGTTTATGGAATGTTATCATGCACAGCAAAAGTAATATAAAAATAATTTTTATTCCCACATAAATTACTTAACACAGCAGCCACTGGTTTTATAGACTAATGCTGGAATTGATGGTCCATTATGTATAAGAGATTCTTTCTCTGTATTTTCTTAGTCTTAGGCTTTCAGTATTTCTTCATCTCTTTAGTAACCACTTATTCTTAGAAATATATTGAAATAGTTCACCAGAAACACACATAGAGTTGTTTCTACTGGCTCTCTTCTGGGCTTCCTGGGGCCATTATGTGGGTGGTGGCAGAAAATAATCTCAAACACAATAATAATGATGAATAAATTAAAACACGGTGTATATAGCCCCCATCAAAGAAATACATTTGTTTTACTGAACTGTATTTTCATCTCAAAGACTGTTCACCCCATCATCACCTCATTCCAAAATGCTTCTTTATAGCAATTCTCATTTCAAAAGGGTGCTTCAAATTGATTCTGAGGAATTTCAGTTCTTCACACTGTTTTCTGGCTCTATGCTTTTTTTTTTTTTTTTTTTTTTTTTTTTATCAGAGCAGCAGAAACAATGTGAAAATACCTGCCACAGTAATTTCAAATGTTTACCATCTACCAAATTATACACAAATGATCTATGGCTGCAATGCGGTCCTTGAACGAAGAACTTTTTTCAGGAAAGACCAACAAATGCTGTTGAAAATATAAATGGATATGTTGCAAGAAGAAGACACTTGTAGCATTTGCGGAAACTTAAGAGTTTTTGTTTTTATTTTTAATCAGAACCGAGAGAACATTTCTGAAAGAACTAGTCTTGCTTTTCACAAGAGTCTTGCATTCACACAGAGTGTTATATATATACACACTCGCCTCCTCCTCACAGGGGTAGACATCACTCAACTAAACGCTACAGGGCTGCAACTGGCAATGGAGTCCGATGGGCAGCAAAGCATTTACTGGATGCACACTCAGGGTAAAATGATAAAAAATCTATGCCCCCACCCCACACACCCCCCCCAAAACAAAGAAAGGTATAATCGTTGAACATGTATAGGTTTTTTAAAAAGCACAGAGAAAGGCTCTGGGCTATAAATCTATTTGTATGTCCTACATACCAGTTCTGTTCTGTGGTCTTAACTTACATGCTAGTCACTCTTAGGGACTGCTGCGCTCCACGAGGATTCTGTTGTGCAGCCAGAGCTGAGAATCCTGCTCTAAAGCCTCTTCTGCTCTGTGATTTAGTGACAAACTCCCTTCCCATTTCTTGTTTCAGTCACCTGTGCACATCTGCATTTCCCTCACAACCAAGGAGGCCTTTCACCAGGGCTTGAAAGTTTTGGTATATTTTCCTACTCCATTCCCCTTCTGTCCTCAGAACTGGAATGTAGTTTGAATGTGAAGTATTACAGATTTTAGCATTCAGATTCAAGGAAGTAAGTATGTATCAAAATAATGTTTACATTTATCATCTAAAAGAATAACACTCGAAGTAAGCCTTTTGCATGGGGTTGCAATTTTATAGGAAATAAGATGGTATAAAAAGAAATGGAAAAACATATCCTTTTATTTTTTTAAGTTCAGTGTATTTCAGACTTAAACCTACGGGAACATAATGACACAGTATGATAAACACTCCAATATTTCTAAAGGTTTGACATTTTTAAAGAGTGTGTATAATATTCAGGTGGGGCTCAAATGGATCTAACCACCCCGGCTGCTGTTTTGTAAAGCAGCATGTTCTACGGTAGCACAGCTAAGGGCAGAAATATCCAACCCTCAAAAGGCAATAAAAAACACTCTTAAATGTACCTTATTTCTAAACTATGGTGGCATATTACAGCACTCTTTGTCAGCACTTTATTGGTTTCACAAGAATAAAAACAAACACTGAGGTCTTTACTCTGAAATCCATTTCTAGAATTTATTTTACTAACAAAGTCCTTAGTCCTGTGAGAGGTGTTCTAGTTATAAAAGAAGAATCTCTCTTGGTAAAGCTTATTTGCTGTTTGAAAGGCTGTATTTATTTGACATTCTTAATTTATAAATGTGCTTTAAAAGCAACAAACTCTTTAAAATCATGCTTTTCCATGATCCATATGATAAACCAAAAGAAGGAAATTTACTGAAATAAGAATAGTTTTCTGTATCTGGGCAAAACTGATGCATTTATGCATTTATATGGGAAGAAAAAAAGAAACCCTAAACTTTGTTTAAACATGAAAAAAAATTGGAATAAGTCCAATTTGCATTCAGCATTGTTCTAGAGGTTATTTACCACAATTGCATATTCGTTGAAGTTTTGCCAAAACATTTACTCTTACTTTTTCCTTTCTTTTATTTAAGCATACAACAATAGGCAGCTGATATCAGTGCTTCTCTTAGCTGTTTTGATTTTGTATTGTATATACATGAACTCAGGTTGCCTCAAAATAATAAAACAAAATAAGGTATATTTCCAAAGCAACAAAAGAACAGTCTATTTTGCTACACTGTTACTGCAGAATTGTGTCTAGGAGAATGGATGTTTAGATGTGAAAAATGGTTTATGAATCATAACCAAATCCATTTACTGATCAGCCCTGCCTATGGGTGACAAAAGGATGACAAACACAACAAAGAACATGGTAAATGGCCACCAAACCAAACAAAATCTACTCTGCAAATATTTATGCAGAGTATTTATTCCCTCTTCTGAATCAAGAGGGAAGGATGAATGGGGGCTGGAAAAGTGAGAACACCCCTCGCTCCCATCCTCCAACACTAGGAGGTTAACAGACTGTCCTATACAGACATCCACAAATGCTAAGAAAGGGAACTGGCGACAGAAAGAGGCCCCTTTTAGAAAGGTATCGTTGTGAAGCTTTAATTTCCCAACTTGTTTTAAGATGTTTTCCTTTTTTCAGGCTGAAATTTTTCAGAGACAGGATTCAGGGAAGCCAATTAAACATTATAGGACAATGGATAGATCAAGGTATAATTCTCTTTAGGATAAGAAAGCTGTCTTTATATAAAAGCCTGTCCCACTAGAGGGGAGAGATGAGAGAAGAAAGGCTCTTAGAGAATAAGAGTAATGAGTACCTTTTTATAAAATGTCATGTCAAACAGGAGTCCTTCATGCATTTTTGAAAAAGAAATGAGCAATATTTACCATATATGTGACAAGCTATTTGACAGCATACATTTTGTTTCTTTTTACATATATTTAGCCATTCACGGGGACTGTGTGAGTTGCCCAGAACAAAACCTTTCTGGACATGAGACATGGCTGGGGACTCAGGAGCCTGCCGATCCCAGGTTTTTGTCATTAGACTCCTTAATTCTCTCTAGAATGTAAGCTCTGTGAAGGTAGATTTTGTTCTGTTTTGTTTCTGTTTTGCTAGCTGCTTTATCTCTAGCACCCATAATCAGGCCTGGCAGTAAGTATGCAATAAATATTTGGGGTATGAACAAACGAATGTAGGCTAGCTCAGACCCCAAGTTCTCTGACTTTGGCTACTATATGTAGTTACCAATTCACTGAGATGTTAGCATGTGTCACACACGGTGCCAAATACTAATGTTGACCTTAAACAAATAGGCTGCAGCAAAGATGGGTTTATTCAGGATTAGCAGAAAATTGCAGTTCAGGGTCTGCAACCATTGCGAGCCATGTGAAAGTCCCCCCCCGCCCGCCCCCGCCCAGGAAGGGAAGGAAAACTTTTATAAAGGAGAAAAGGAAGTTGGGAGGGCTATAGGAAATAAAGAGTCCTTGGCTTTTCATTGGCTGAGTCCTTGCCAGGAAAGAGAGGAGTCTTCCTTCTTCCTGTTGGCTCTGCTATTGTTTCAGGGCATGAGAGCTCCCCCTTCTGGTGGCCCAACTCTATTTAATTGAGGTTTCTGTTTATTAATTTTTTACACTAATCGTTTAATTCTCACAAAGGCTATGTGATAAAAGCACTATCATCTCCATTTTAGAATTAGTTGTGAAGTACCAGAATTAACTTGAGGTACTTAAGTAACTTAAACTCTTTCAACATGTAGAAGATAGAGAAAAAAGTCACTTTAGTTTAAGTCCAAAGCCTAAACTCTTCCTTACTATGCTAAATCCTGGCTCAATCTTGCTTAGTTGATGACTCTGATCTATCCATAGTCTCAGTCTTGTCTTTATTCTGATCCCTAGTCTTATCTAAACTCTGCTCTAACTCTGATCTTGGGATTTGTACTGCACCTGATGCAAACTTCTCTTCAACACTCCAATGTCTCCAGTTCATCTGTGTGGGACTGTCTTAGTCAGTTTTGGCTGCCATAACAAAATGCCATAGATTGTTGGCTTTAACAACAGAAATTTATTTTCTCACAGTTCTGGGTGCTACGAGTCTGAGATCATGGTGCTAGCACAATCATGTTCTGGTGAGACCTCTCTTCCTGGCTTGTAGATGGCTGTCTTCTCACTGTGTGTTCACATGGCCTTTTCTGGGTATGTGAACCTGGAGAGAGATCGCTCTCTCTTTCTCTTCTTATAAAGCCACCAATACTATTGGATTAGGACCCCACCCTTATGACCTCATTTAACCTTATTAACTCCTAAAAGCCTTATCCCCAAACACAGTCACACTGGGCGCTAGGGCTTCAAAATATGAATTATAGGGGAACACAATTCAGTCCGTAGCAGGTATCCTTCTGAACTAAATAATCTGGGACAGTAACAACCAAGCATATCCTATTTTTCTGCATTTAATCACATGATTCACTGTCACACTCGCAGAAATAACTTTTTTGTCATCTTTTGGGTTCTTGCAATGTTTTGGCCTCAGTAATTTAGAGATTAAATATGCAAATCTTGGTCAAATGTGCACTGGATTTGAAGAACTGTTAAAACTCAAGTCATTCGCTGATGCACTCATCCAACAGTCATCTCCTGGGAATTCCTCTATTTTTCCAGAGTCTTCATTCTGGCCATCCCATGATCAGAGTTAGCATTATAGAGGAAAACACAGATTTGGGGGGCATATACCTGAGTGCTAAGCCTCTTTCTATCTGTATGACCTGGAGAACATGGTGCACTTCACAAAACATACATTTAAAAATTATTGTTGTTCAAAGTCTACCAAACCAAAGATACCTTTTGATTACCCAAGGGAAATTTTATAAGTATTATATGGTCTAATACAGTTTCCAGTGGTCATCACATCTGTGTGCTGCTTTCTTTTTCCTATATGTAATTTTGAGAATCCCTGTTCTAGGTAGACAATGACCAGAGGGTCAATATAACTCTTAATTATTCCTTGAGATATTATAAGTATTTCTTGGAACTTTCCAGTTGGATCTTAGGATCAGAAATCATATTCTGACGTAGTTATTACAAAGGTTCCTTACTACAGAGAAAAAAAAAATGAAGCCTGTGACAGTCTCTCTTTAGTAACAATGGCCTTGTTTTCTGAACTTGTATTAAGCTTCTATTGGGGTGGCAGAGAATCTTGTATAAGGATACAACTACATGGCATCATGACCTGCACCAAAATCCCAAAATGCTGCTGTAGATTTGACCATTGTAGACATGACTAAAACATCAAAAAGCCTTGGTGCAGCAGTGTGAGCATCTTCTTTTGACAAAAATAGACCTGACTTATGAACGTTCTTTCTTCAGGGAACTCAGGGAAGTCTAATTGTGTGTGTGTGTATGTGTGTGTTGTATGCACATGCTGTCGTGAATTGCAAAGTTCCTCTGGAAGGGAGATATTTCTTTACATGTTTCATTAGCATAATTACATTTTAAGATACAATAGTGGGTTTTAAAATATATGATTGAAACAATTAAAATATGTGTCTACGGTAAATGCAAAGCCATTACTTAAAACAGAATGAGGAACCTCCATACTGTTCTCCATAGTGGCTGTATCAATTTACATTCCCACCAACAGTGCAAGAGTGTTCCCTTTTCTCCACACCCTCTCCAGCATTTATTGTTTCTAGATTTTTTGATGATGGCCATTCTGACCGGTGTGAGATGATATCTCATTGTAGTTTTGATTTGCATTTCTCTAATGATTAATGATGTTGAGCATTCTTTCATGTGTTTGTTGGCATATATACAATGGAATATTACTCAGCCATAAAAAGAAACGAAATTGAGTTATTTGTAGTGAGGTGGATGGAGTTAGAGTCTGTCATACAGAGTGAAGTAAGTCAGAAAGAGAAAAACAAATACAGTACGCTAACACATATATATGGAATCTAAGGGAAAAAAAAAAAGAAAAAAAGGTCATGAAGAACCTAGTGGCAAGACGGGAATAAAGACACAGACCTACTAGAGAATGGACTTGAGGATATGGGGAGGGGGAAGGGTAAGATGTGACAAAGTGAGAGAGTGGCATGGACATATATTCACTACCAAACGTAAAATAGATAGCTAGTGGGAAGCAACCGCATAGCACAGGGAGATCAGCTCTGTGCTTTGTGACCACCTAGAGGGGTGGGATAGGGAGGGTGGGAGGGAGGGAGATGCAAGAGGGAAGAGATATGGGAACATATGTATATGTATAACTGATTCACTTTGTTGTAAAGCAGAAACTAACACACCATTGTAAAGCAATTATACTCCAATAAAGATGATTTTAAAAAAACAACAAAAAGCAGAATGAGAATGTGTGCAAGTCATACATATTGCAGTATTTATAGGTATTTCTTAGAAATACTGTAACAAGTTATCACCATTAGATTTTCACATAATTACTTATGAATCTAAAAATAGAAATTATTTATTTTTTAAAGAAGAGATTGAACATCCTTAAGCTGCTACCAGGTACTAAATTTAGACAATAATGCAAAATTCAAGTAGAAAAAGTAATTCCTTTTTGCAATATTTTCTTTCATTACTGAACAAATAAAGTTTTCAGTTGTTTGGTAACACTGTGATAATTAGTTTAATAATTTCAGTTTCTCAAAAAGACCAAGGTATATTTTTCTCTATAATTGTAGAGAAGAGTTCTAGACAAGGAACTTGGAGATCTGAGTTCTTGCTTTGGCTCTAGCATTAAATAGCTGTGAGACTTTGGGCAGACTACTAAACCTCCTGAATTTTCCTGACTACAAAAGGAGAGGATAAGATAAGAATACATGAGCTCTGAAGTCCTTACAGGTCCTGCCAGTCTGCGATTCCAGGTGATTATTCATATTACTAAAGCCAGTAGAATTAATCTCCATGAACAGATTAGATAGTAAAGGTAATTACAGGTGAATGTTGTTCCTCACATGGTCACCATGGCTCATATTGTCATTATTAAACACAATGCTCCAGGTGACATCCTGCAGTTAATTACCCCAGACCAACAGAAGCCACATTTGATGGTTCCTTACTCTTCTCTGAAGTTTATTACTCATAATGGTTGTTTGCCAACTACTTGGGGTTGGCATCTACCACACAAGGTGCCAACATGTCACTCTCTCATATAAGATTTACCTGATCCCCCTACTACGCTAAGCCAGCACTCTTTTTATATGGGTTTACACAAGATTAAACAAGAAATTTCAGTCACAGCATTTAGCACAGTTGGTAGTTAGCTACATACCTATGTAATTGTATCATGTCTGTCTCTTTCTTTAGGGTGTAAACTCCAAGACAACCAAGAGGCGGCTAGTATTTTTTTTTTTAATTTGGTTTTTATTTTTTCAAGGGAACAAATGAACATATCTTAAAGAGACAGTGTTATGGGGCTTAATAGGGAAAAGAGCAGCTCCCTGCCCACTCCAGTACCAATTTCAGCTCTTCAGAAGCAACTACTTTCAATTCTTCTGGCTGAATATTTTGGCATTTTTGACCACTTTTTGTAAATAGCATGCCTATATTACTTTTGCTTGAATTCTTGTTTTAGGCATTGAATATTGATTTCCCTCTTGAAAGAGAAGGTTTTATTTAGTTCTCTTTCACTTCTCCACTATTCTTATCTCACAAACGCTTTCTGTCATCCCATTCTCCCAACACAGTTAGATCAACAGTGACTATTATGACTGTCATTAATACATTATTATTACGTAGTGCCATTCTCAGCTGAGTCATGTAGTATACCATGATTGAGTCCCTTTTTGCACAAATTCTTATTCCCACTGAGTTAATCATTATCTTGTTTAGTTTGTTTTCAATAGTTTATCATTATTTCAATCCTAGCCCTTTCCTAATTGGGAAAATCTCTCAGTATGTATAAATACACTACGATTCTGTCAGTTTCCTTCTTTTGGAGAAACCTCTTGGAGCTTTCTGCCTGGTTCCATTCTAAACTAGTTGCTGCACAGATGTCATCGTGAAATTCCCAACGCTTTCTCAATGTTTCCTGATTCCTTACATCCTATGTTTTCTACTTTTTTTGCTTACTTTCTTCTTTCATGAAGTACATCCTTCAAAGGCTTTTTGAGAAAGAGTACATGTAAGTTAGAGTATTCTGAATCTTGTATGCCTAAAATATGATATTGTGGCATATGTCTCTCCTCACAAATAGTCAATAGTGCCAGTTGGTATAGATTCTAGATTAGAAGCAATTTTCCTTCTGAATTCTGAAGGTGCTTATTACCTTCCAGCTACCCAGTATTGCTGCTGAGAGGTCTGATATTATCCTTATACTTTTTCCAATCTATGAACTCTGCAATTTTGCTGTGGAATCAGGTTTTTTCTTTGTCCCAAGAGTTGTAAAATTTCCTAATGAATGTAGTTTATTTTTACTCATTGCGCTGGGCACTTCATGGCCCCCTCAGATGAAAAACTCATATTCTTTAATTCTGAGAATATTCCTTTGATGATTTTTCCCCTCCATCAAAAATTTTTCTCATATTGGGGAATTCTTATTATTCAGAAGTAGGATCCTTACGCTAATTTTAAAAAAAATCTTCTATTTTCCATCTCTTTACCTTTTTGCTATATTTGCTGGGATAATGCCTCAACTTTATCTTCCAAGCTTTTTATTTTGTTTCTCATTTCTTCTATTATAATATTAATTTCCAGGCATATTTTTCTTTTGCTCTCTGGATACGTCTCTTTTATATAGCAAACTTTTCTGGTTCTACTGAGACAAATCTTGTCTTATGTCTTCATATAAACTCTGTTTCCTAAAAAGTATTACTTTCTGTTTTTGGTCTGTATGCCAAATTAGATGCTTGCCTTAAACATGTATTGATCTATTGTTGTTTACTTACATTTATGAGTAAGGCGCTTGTGAATATGCAAGAAATGGGTCAATTGTACTCTGTATACTCCACGGTGATCTGGCCAGGCTGTTTCCCTAAGGAATCTCTGATCTCTGTATCCTTTGGATTTTCATTTCTAGATTGATCAAATTCCCCAAAGACTCTTGAATATCCTTCCTGGAGAACTCTGATTGTCAAGATTCTCTAAGTCCAGTGAGGAAGAAGGCTGTGAATCTCAACATTCCATATGTAAACTCTCACTTAAATCCATCATTTTTAGTGTGATACTCTGTTCTTTCTTCTCCCTGATGTTCCCAAGTCCACTAACTCTGTTTTGCCCTCATTATGGAATAAAACATCAGTCTCCCAGCTGTATGGATGAGTAAGGGGATCTGGAGGGTGACTAGTTGCTCTCGATCAGTCTTCCTGTTATTTAGCTCATGTTTACTCCCCAAATCTAGACATACACGGTGAGGTCATTTCTTGAACATTTTGGGAGTGCTTTGGTGGAAACTGCATTGCTTCTAGACTTTGCCCCCGTGCTGGTTTTAAGAGTCAGCATTTTGGGGTTTGTTAAATTGGTTTCCATGTCTACATCTGCTCTCTAGCTTAAATGACTTGTTGCTATTGTCTCTTATCCCAGGCTTTTGTCCTTATAAGTGTGTGCCTTTAAAAGAATACATTTTCAATCATTTCATTAGGGGTTAAGAAGATAGTTAACACACCATAACTACCCTGCTCACTATGGCATCCTCATCAGAGGGCATAGTGCTTTGCACTTAGGGGGTCCCTAATAAATATCTGTTACCTGAGTGAAGTAATCATCACCATGTATAATTCTTCTCATATAAATAAGCCTCCTCCAATTGAGCAAATTCTCTGGATTGGTCTTATGCCGATATCTCCAAATATTCTAAGATCTTAAATATTCTCTGTCATCTCAATGTAAAACCATGTATGGAGCTCTTTGGTCTCTTAGAATGTAGCTGTTGTAAAGATATCTTTTTGAAGCTAATATACTATTTAGACTAGAACTGAATATCAGTCTCCAAGGAAGACAAAGAACTTCTCTGTGACTGATATTGCCATCTGTCCTGTTTTCCACTTAACATGTATATTAGTTGTTTGAATAGATTCTTGGATGGTGACGGTCACTTTATTGCTGCCCTTTGATTATGGGGTCATCCTGAATAACCTCAAGCTGCAGCTGTGGCCAAAGAGAAAATGCCTACAACTGTTGACAAATGCTCTTGGTCCAGATTTAATGGTGGTCTAATAACATTAAATATAGAAAATATAGGACAAAGGAAAAAAACCATGGACTCACAAGAGTCCCATTGCATCGACATTTTTTTCCTCTTAAAGGAAGTGCTTCAAAATGTATATGCAACGTACTTGTGTGTTCTGTGTTTTGCTCCGTCTCCCAAAGTTGTTTTCAATCACAAAGTAATAATTATTATAAAATAAAACTGTACTTAAAATTGATCATTACTGTCACTCAATCCGGCCTTATTTTTTTTTTTAATCCTGCCTTATTAACACAGAATGCTATACATATGAAAATAGGCTCCTTATTTTATTAGAGAGATACTTAAACAGGTAACTTACAAACTGTTATTTATTTATGTTGAAATAAATGTTGTGTTATGGGCAGAGAAAGATGACATAAGAATCAAATTCAATGAGAATCAATCTTGAGGCAAGTAGTTTCCAGGCATTGAAAGTAAAACAATGGATGCTGGCTAAATGGAAGAGACTTTGTCTTTATATTTGTGGCAGCACCAGGTTGAGTGAGGAGAACCCTCAGCATGCAGCCCTGCACCATCAAATACCCACACACTCAGTGCCTTGCAGTGTCAAAAGCTGCTGCTTCACAGTTACACTGGGACGTTTGTGGAGGCGACTATTTTCTGAGGAAACGCTTGGCTCTGTTCACTGTGGGTCCCCGGCCCACCTCTACCCTAGGTACCAGTGACCATTCTTGAGACATTCTTCCTGATTAGACTCCTTAATTTCCGAAAACAAAATTTAACTCTATTTTCATTTGTTTGATAATAAAAGCATATGTATTTTGACAACACAGGCACTGAAATTTCAAGTTCTTCCAAAGGTTGTAACCTTGAACTCTGTTGGTTAATTCTTCCTCAAGGCAAAAAGTGGTCTATAATTTTCAATATCTTATAGAAACAGATATCTATTCTTCAAGAGAGAAAAGTTTTACTGGTACTAAATTCAAAATTAAATTTGTCATGTAATCTTTAGGTAAGAAATAACATAATGAATATTAAATAACATACTAGATATTATTTTGGACCAGGGTTCTAACTCGGAGAAATATTTTTCACAGGGTTATTTTTGTAACACCTTCAGTAAGTGGAGGGCACAGTATACAACAATTTTTGAAGGCACTTCTGTTGAGATCTAATGTATGCACATAGATTTCTAAATAACCTGATGATGATGATTGCAAGTACTCATATGGCACTTATGTGCCAACACTGTTCTAAGCACTTTACTTAGATGAACTCACCTAATCCTCCTAATTACCTTAAGAGATAGACACTTATCATTATCTCATTTTACAGATGAGGGAATTATCTCACAGAGAGGTTAATATCTTGCCCAATATCACACTATTAAGTTGCAAGAACACAAGGCTTGAACCTGTCTATTTATGGTGTGTTCCACTTTTTTTGGCCTACCTTTTTTTTTTTTTTTTTTTTTTAATATCACTTCTTTCACCTTGGAATTTTTGAAGTAGTTGTATAATGATAAATTCAAAACTGAACTCCAGGAGCCTACTATCGTGTCATTCTAAAGTGTCAATTAAAAGAGCAACAACCAGGGACTTCCCTGGTGGCGCAGCAGTTAAGAGTCTGCCTGCCAATGCCGGGGACATGGGTTCGAGCCCTGGTATGGGAAGATCCCACATGCGCGGAGCAGCTAAGCCCGGGCGCCACAACTACTAAGCATGCACTCTAGAGCCCGTGAGCCACAACTACTGAAGCCTGCGTGCCTAGAGCCCGTGCTCCGCAACAAGAGAAGCCACCGCAATAAGAAGCCCGCACAGCACAACGAAGAGTAGCCCCCGCTTGCCGCAACTAGAGAAAGCCTGTGCGCCGCAATGAAGACCCAGCACAGCCAAAAAAAAAAAAAAAAAAAAAAGATAAATAAAAGAGCAACACCCAGGAGCAGGGGTGACATTCCATTTTTGAAAATTTAGGAAACTGCCTGCAGTCTGAGGGAGGGTCACAGATTATTCAGCTAGAGACTTCAGAATTATATAATTTGGGGAATATTGGTCCTCAGCTCATAGCTTTTACCATAAAGTTATAAAGAGAAAGAAATCATTCCAATGTCAATAAAACATGTGCTACCACAATCTCTCTTAATGAAGCTCTACCATGAACTTCTATGCTATATAACATGGTTATATTATTTTTCTCCATAGTTTCCACAGAAGGCTGTTATTGTCTAAGTTGTTTTTTCCTCTTTTTAAAAATTTAACTTGATAGCAGCATGGATGTGCTTTTCTTTTCTTTTCTTTTCTTTTCTTTTTTTCTTTTCAGATTTTATCAAGCTAACATTACAGCAGTCTTTATGGAACAGGACTAAGTGGCTAATACCCTGTTTGCCCATTCATGGAACATATTAAATCAGCAAGCTCCCATTAATCATTGATGTGTGGGGCACTGGAGATCAAAGCTACCTGCTTCCCGATATCATCATATTTGGTGGAGGAACAAGCATAACAAATGATAGTTTAATATAGTAAAGGCTAAAGGAGAAATATATGTGAATATAAATATATAAATAAATATATATAGAGAGAGTGTGGTGTGTGTGTGTGTGAGTGTGAGTGATCGGAGCTGAGAGGAAAGAAAACTGTAACTCTCCTTGGAAAAGCCAGCAAGTCGTCATAAATGAAGTAGCAAGTCACAACATGGACCTGATGAGCAAAGGTATCATGGGTAAAGGGACAACCTTGTGGGACCCAAAAAGCTTGGTGTGTTGGGGAACTGCGATGACTGTAGTACAAACATGTGTGTGAAGTAGTGTCACATGGAGGTTAAGAAGGTAGACTCTGGCATCATTCTGCCAGATCTGATCCCGGGCACTGACCTTGGATAAGTTCCTTATTAACTTCTCTGTGCTATAATTTCCTTATTTATATAACAGGGAAAATAATGGTACCTAAACTGTAGGGTTTTTGAGGGTTAAATAAAATAGTAGGATTGTAAAGCCCTTAGTATAGTGCCTGGTGCATAAGCATTCAATAAATGTTAATTGTCATTATTATTACCCTAAAGAGACAATTAATTCTTAAGTAATCAATATCACTATTAAGGGTGAAATGTCCTCCACATGTGTCTTCACACTAATAGTAACTTTAGATCATGCTTATAGATTCCTTTTGTCTAAGGTACTCTCTTCTGTAAATCAGAAGGCTATTCCTGGAAGGCAGCTTCCCAACTCAGATGTTCTGAGTGGTGTCTGAATAGCTGTTTTATCTAAGCATTCTGATCTCCTAACTTATAAATTCAGTTGATGAATAGGTGCAAAAAGTAAGTGCAAGACACCCACACTGTCACCAGATACCTTACATACATATTTTAGAAGGATAAATGTTATTTTCAAGACATATAAGGTTTATCTTTTGGGGGAAGATGAATGATATTGAGAGGAACAAGTTGTCATCTGAGCTTGGGTAACTCAGAATTCAGTCCTCTAATTCTGACTGAATTTGACTTAGACATCTTTACCCTTCCATTGGCTAAATTTGGAAATTTGAATGGAAGAAAGACTTGAATAAATTCATCTTCTAAAAGCTGCCTCCTTCTAGCTGAATGCTATTAAGTGATTACAATCACTTCAATGGACACCACTGAAAGATACAAGGAAAGTTAGCAGGACATACAGTCTTTACATTCAGATCCCATATCCCACCACTTCTCATGTGAGAGTTTAGCCATTATTAAGTGCAGAGAGCCACTGAGGAATGCCTGTTTGAATGACATGGGCAGGTTTAGGAGGACCAATTTCTCCAGAGCAGAAATTCAGCAGGACAGACCAAATTACACAGTTAGGAGATCTTTTCTAGTTCCTTAGATCAGGTCAGTTTGTTCTTAGGAACTCCTCTTTTTGCCTGTGAGTTGGGGCAGAGGTGGTGTAAACAAAGGAGTACAAAGATCTTTCCCAATCCGTCCTTCCACTAAGTGGGGCTTTTGTGACAGAATAAGACATTATGTCCTTTAAGTAACTTCTTTTAGCTTATTCTTTCCTTTGTATTCATTCATTACTTTAAAATGGCACATGGAAAAGGTACTGCCCAAATTCCAGTGACAAAGCCTAAGAAGCAGGGAGTGGCCCTTTGGAAAATCTCCTCTTTCTAGCCTAAAACTCAAATACTAGCATCTTTCCCAGCACCTTTTAGCCAGACTGGGGCTCTACAAAGAGACACCCCAAATTCCCTGGGAGTTGAGTGTCTGTCTATAAAGTGACAGTCACTGGATATGGATTTTAGAATGTGTGATGACAACATGCCACTATATGAGTATATTTTGAAGTTACTAATTTGCTTAATAGTGTTTTGAAAGATAACATTTTTTTTAGAAGGGAGTTGCTATCATTACGAAGGAGAGACTAAATTCCTGGCAAATTTGTAAATGAAAAACAAAGATTAAACAAGAGGTGGGGAGAGGACTAACTGGAGAAAAAGTTCCTTTGAAGGGCAAAGGAGTACAGAGGCAAGGTTCTTTTTTCGGTGGTTGTTATCTTGAAAAGACAAAATAATTTTAGCTGCAGGATGGAGACAGTACAACGCCCCAGAACTGCAACCAGCTAGCCAAAAACCAGCCACTTTTGGTTGAAATGAGAAGTGACCTACTCTAGTTCACAGAATAATCAGGGTTAATGGAGAAAGGTAGGGGGTAGGTTTAAGGGGCAATTAGCACCTTCTTTCCCACACACCAGCAGTGCTTCTACAGCAGGTGATGTGCTAGGCTGTGTGAAGAAATTTAGGATGGCTCTGTAAGTGGACAAAATTCAATGAGTAATTAAGTAAATTAAAGAAATAATTCGGCTTGCTTGGAAGCATCCTATACTTACTGTGGACTTTGCTCTGCTTTGTAAATCATGTAGATTTAGAAAGAAATTTAGTAGAAATTACAGACGCATGAAAATATCTGCTACTTAGTAAAAGTTCTTGTTTACAAGAAAGTAAACGTATGAATGAGATAATTATGGGTTGTATACCTAATTCTCATGATGGCCTATGCCTTAGGACAGCCAAACACCAGTCTATGACATATACACCCACACCCCCATTTCCCAGGAGCAGCTACCCAGACATTTAATGCCCTCAAGCAGTGAATTGGCCTTTAAAAGGATGATTTTAGAATAGCAAACATTTTACAGACTTAAAACATCACATGTGATTTCAAATAGATATCTAGGTGCTTCCAAGATTAGTGTAACTGTCCAGAAATAGAACTGAGGGAATAGTGAAAGTGGTAAAAATATTAAAATCATAAAATATTCATGGCATTATTACCAAAGTAATAAAATGGGAACACAGAATGTTTATATTTTAACCAAACATATAAATAGGAACATAAAGATAGCATATCATGAAGCAAAATTAATAGGAGAAAACATCAACAAACTAAAAAGTCAAGTGCAAAAGTGACTTAAAAATTTTGGTGACTATGGCCACAAAGGATGCAGGTGCAGGATAAGGTATCAGAACAAAATAAATGTACCCACTGTTTCTGGAATTGGTCAGATCTGTATTAGGTCAGCATGGCATTTTCCAGTGTGTGAATTGGTCCTAGGAGATACTCCATTAAAAAAAGTTCTATGATCAAACACATTTGAGAAATGCTGCAAAACACATTTCTCTCTTGAAATTTTAAAACGCACACAAGCAAATTAAAAGTCCTGAGAATTCCTATAGTAAAGAAATGTTTATGTTTATTTGACACCCAGAGCTCACCACTGTAAGGTCAAATAAAAATTAAAAACAAGAGGCTTAATCCTCCCTGTTGAAGATTAGGGAAGAGATTCCCCCATCTCCCACCCCTGCCTCCTTTTACCTAGAGCATTTACTTTAGAAAATTTATCACTGTAAATACTTTCTCTTGTCTTTAAAATGTACATAAATCCACTTGAAAACTAGATAGGGCTTTTGTCAGCTTTATGACCCAGAGACCTGGGAGCCATCTTTTTGAAAAGCACACATCAAGGAAGACAGCACCCCTCTCTCCCTCTTCTGTGGGAGGATAGGAGCCTAACTTTGGTGAACGCCTTGCTCTAATTTGCAAAGCTACCTCTTGTCATAAAGATATGAGGTATGTTTTTCCTCTGGATGAAGCCAATAAGCTAACACAGATAGGCAACCCAATTACTAGGTAGAGTTAGGATAAACTATATGTGACAAATGGTGCTGTCAAGTCCTCTTACTTTCAGACTAGTTACTGTGTCTGTAATGGGTTGTATCTACCTGCCTATACGAGAGAGTGCAATCTCTTTCTGTTTTTGCAGTCTCCTATTAGACTATGTGTGATGCACATCACATTTAAGTTTAATTCTTATTCATTAATAAAAGTGTTTTCTTTTTCTACTGCTTTTGTGGAGAGTATATCTGGATTGGTAGAAGACTTTGTTTTAATTATTTTTCTCCAACACCATACATATCTGAGCCATCACCCCCCACCGCCTTTTATATGAGCACCAGTGAAAAACGTGACCATTTTGGGAATCACTAGTTTACAGTATTCCACTTAAGGTTTTATAAAATGACTCCAAATATCTTAAGATCTCAATTACTTTAAGAATAAAAATTAAGACAGTTTGCCTGAAAAAGAGACAGAGAACCTAAATTTTCTTTAGGCATCCAAGCAATCTTTCTCATCTGGGCTTCCTCACCTGAACCACACAACACAAAGAGACAATTTCTCAACTCTTTAAAGGAGGCTACATAATTCGTACCATCCTAGATACCCGGAAGAGAACCGAATTGATTACATACAAGAGATCTTTAGGCAGGAGGGCTTAATTCCCTTGTGAAACTCCAGCTGAGGGGTCTGGCTGGTCTTCACCTCCTCTCAGAGTAGAACAATCTACATGCTGATGACCTTTCCTTAGACTTTAGATTCATAAAGGCAATTGCTGACTTGACATTTCCATTTAAATGTCTAATAAACATCTCAACTCAATACATCTAGCACTAAATTTGATCTTTCATCACAATGCTGCTCCTCGAAATATCTCCTCTATCTCAGTTGATAATACTGTTCTCCTAGTTGTCAAGTCAAAAAAATCTTGGAGTCATTCTTGACCCCTCTTTTTCATCTATACTAAAGAAATATTGTTGGCTCTACCTTCTAAATATGTCTCGAACTGGCCACTCCTCACTACCTCTATTGCTATCACCCAGGAGTGAGATATCACCATCTCTTGCCTCTTTATCCCAACAGCTTTTCACTAGTCTCTCTACTTGTACATTGGTCTCTCCCATCCAGTCATTTTCAGCATGGCAGCCAGATTGGTCCTTTTAACAGTTATCTCTCTGACCTCATCCTGGCACATTCTCTCCTTGCTGTTCAAACATGCTAGGCACCTCTCACCTTAGAGTCTCTGCCTTGGCTCTTCCCTCTGCCTGGAATATTCTCCCTCATGGTCACATTCCTCACTTCAAGTCTTTACCCAAATGTCACCTTCTCAGTGAGTCTACTTTGACCATACTACTTAAAATTGCAACCCATTCCCCAATCCTTGGTGCTCCTGATCTCCCTTACCCTGCTGTTCCCCTTCCCCCATAGTACGTATTTCCTTCTAATATACTAGGTAATTTACTATCTTTTATGTTTACTGATATTTTCTGACTCTCCTCTCCTCCCTTTAAAATATAAGTACCATGAAGGTATGGATCTTTGCATCCCAAGTTCCCAGAGAGATCCTGGCACACAGGAAGTAGGCAATGCGCACTTGAACAAATTAAACAAATGGAGTTTGAAATCAGCAGCAGGTGAGATTAAGATTTGATGCACGGGAAAAAAATTCCAATAGGCTGGTTCTCAGGGTCATGTATAGGTTAATGATCAAGGTCACAAATTCCTCTCGTAGGAAATCGTAAGCCTAGAGGACATTTCTAAACAGTCTAGCACAGTGAGGGGAAGCTGGCCTGGAGGCAGGGTAATGAAGCTGACTTTGGACGAGTCAGACAGCTCTGTTTCATAAATTATTTTAGGGAATGGAAGAAACAAAACTTGAGGGCTATGCTTTTCTTTCAAAGTCAATCTAAGAGTAATTTACTGACTAGGAGCTTGATTAACTCCCCCTAAATGAAAATGAAAACTGGGGTCATAAATCCCTACTGACAAAGTGGTATTGCAAATAATCTAAATTTTGATATTACTCTTAGGATCACAGGTGATAACTTCAATGTCTTAACAAAAAACATTAGGAAGAGTTGAGGTATGGTCGATTCTCTCATTTTGTAATTAGAACTGGTGGTTAGTTGGCTAATTGAAAAGTTGGCTAAGGAGGGAATTTGACAAGTAATACACACTTTGTGCATTTCATTTTAACTTAAAACATATGAATCATCTTTTGAAGAAGAATCAAGGCCTTTTCTTTGAGTATAGGTCTGGTGGTTGGTGTTTCTTATTTTCTTCCTTGCTAAGTCACACCCATATTTCATCATCTACAAATTTCAGTTTTCTTTCTTTAAAGTGAAACCTTAAAGATACTTGTGAAGAATTTTGAGTGGAGACTCCTCCTGATTTATTTTTTAAATTTAAAGGTTTTGTACTATAATTCATATTTACGCAATTAGTTTTTTTATGATTCTAAAAGTATATTCTGAAGTAATTTCTTGGGTAATTTTGTATTCTAGGAATAGATACATTTTTAATCTTTCTAGATTTAAATTTTTTCTTCAGTCTTTTAGAATGGTCTTGTCCAAGCCCACTTTGATAGAATTTTTTTTTGCAACTTACCTTTATCAAAGTCTTTCCAAAGAATCTGACTAAATTTTCCTAGAAACTACTCTTGCATTTCACATTTATAGTCCTAAATTTACTTAATATTCAATTATAGTGCATAACTATACAAAATACAATTACCACAAACAGTTTGGGGGCAAACACTACTAGTTATTGATAAGTACACAACACAACTGGTGGACACAGAAATGCAAAGTGACCTAGAGAGTACCACACTGGCCACATATACTCCACATGCCTTGAGCCACATACAGGGCATTTTGTAGAGGACGTGGTGAGCACTGGTGTTTGGTTTTTGCAAGCAATAATCAATTCTCCAATCCTCTGACCCCAACTAGGTATCTTACAATTCAATTCAATTTTGACAGTAACTACCCAGAGTTAGCACAGACACCCTCTGCCCCCGCCCCCCCCAAGTTAAGGGCTCAGTTTCACAAGATTGTCTTCACTTCAGATGCTAGTCTCAAGTCCCAGGTCCCCAGGCTATCCATACTTCTGTCGTCCCTGGTTATAAATTCAAGGATCCCCTCACCCCAGGTTCAATATTCACTAAAATGACTCACAGTATGCATATACTATACTCATACTGATTGGTTTATTATAAAGGATACAACTTAGGAACCACCAAATGGGAGAGATGCATAGGGCAAGGTATGGGGGGTGGTGATGATGATACGGAGCTTCCGTGACCTCTCTGGTTGTGCCACCCTCCCAGCACATCACTGTGTTCACCAACCCAGAAGCTCTCTTAACCTCATTGTTTCAGAGTTTTTAATTAAAGTTTCATACAAAGGCATAATTGATTACATCACTGCCAACTGGTGATTGGACTTATCTCTAGCCCCTCTCCCTTCTTGGACATTGAGGGGTGGGACTGAAAGTTCTAGCCTTCTAATCACGTGGTTGGTTTTTCTAGGCCTCCCCCCTTCCCCCATACGCCATCTCATTAGCAGACAATGAGACATTCCTGTCAGGAAATTGCAGTGGTTTTAAGAGCTTTGTGCCAGAATGGGAGTGGGGGGCGCAAAGACCAAATATATTTTTTAGTACATCACAAATGGTTAAGGTATTGTAGTGAGCATATATGTTTATCTGCTTTCCCTTCTGGACTGTGTACTCCTTGAGGGCAGCTTCTTACATCTGTTTTGCTTTTTTTCCTCCTGATGAACAAAGTAGATACTCAAAAAATTTTAATAAAGGAGTGACTGCCTGAACGGAGCAGGCAAATTGCATTTTAGCAGTCTATAATATTGCCCAGTAATAAAAAAAGGATAGAACGAGACACTTCAGCAGAAATGAAACTATCATAGTCAATTATAATAATTCCTACAACAAAATTCTTATAAATATTGGCATGTGGAAACCCCGGTATCTGGCACCAGCTTGGTCACCTATTCACTATATATGACTGGGCAAGTCACATAACCACTCTAGGTCTGAATATTCTCAACTGTAAAACACAGGAGAAATAATACCCTCTTTTATCACACAGCAGTATCGTGAGGGTTAAATAAAATACGGTACTAAAGTACTTGTAAATTTAAAATTTTAGTCAAATAAATGTTATTAAATATATAATATTAATAAAGTCTGACTCCTGAACAGCAAAAGAATATTCATGAAAATGCATAGAAAAAAACATTAGCTATGAAGCTTATTTAATCTGGAAAGAGGCTGAAAAGTTTGGCGTTGTATACATAGCTCAACGTGAACTTCCAACTCATGAAGTTTGAGAAGGCTATAGCATAAAACCATAAGGGACATTGTGAAGTGTGTTACACATTACCTCGTCTTCAGTCCACTTTGGGTCTGATGCTGTAATCAATGGGAAATTTCCCTGTATAAAGGCTGGAGGATACAGTATATCACCTTCCACCCTTTCCAATAAGGTTATTTATTGCTATTCAATTCACATTTCCCTCAGGTTTTGGCAAGATTATAGAATTTATTCTCCTACATAGTGTGCAGCCAAGTAAATCACATCACATATTTCCAATGTCACATATTTATCTCACCCTGCATCAGTGGCTTTATTTCTTTGTCCCTCAGAGCATCTTAAAATTTAGCTGTACAAGCTTCCCTTTTATAATTCTGCAATTTAGTATTATTGTTTCCTTCCTAATATTTTCTTAATAAAAAGTGTTGAAAAAATAGAGTAAGTCAGGGCTTCCCTGGTGGCGCAGTGGTTGAGAGTCTGCCTGCCAATGCAGGGGACACGGGTTCGAGCCCTGGTCTGGGAAGATCCCACATGCCACGGAGCAACTGGGCCCGTGAGCCACAATTGCTGAGCCTGCGCGTCTGGAGCCTGTGCTCCGCAACAGGAGAGGCCGTGATGGTGAGAGGCCCGCGCACCGCGATGAAGAGTGGCCCCCGCTCGCCGCAACTAGAGAAAGCCCTCGCACAGAAACGAAGACCCAACACAGCCAAAAAATAAATAAATAAATAAATAAAATTTAAAAAAATAGAGTAAGTCAACAACAAAACCAGAGACAAGGTGATAAATATTATGGATGAAACACTTGTCCTTGTAGACAAAAGGTACTGGTTGATATTAAAATAAAAATAATACTGTCTCTGCCACAGGGTCTCCAAACACTTCATTAGCAACACACAAGCACAAAGAGCTGCATTAGAGCAGCCTTGTGGGCCCCCCCCAAGGACAGTAAGAGTGAAGATGGCTCACTCCCTCTGCTTTATGCCAGGCATTCTGAGTAAGAGTCCAAACTCCTGAGATCTGCTCAGGTTATGTTGCACTATAATTCAGTGGCTCCCACTTTTTTTTTTACTGACTTTTGTAGGCAGCCCTTTTGGTAAGAAAAAACACCCCACCATTCATCTATGTCGCTTGTTTCCACTTTCAAATGGGAAAAAAACTTTGTGATAACAATACTATACCGTATCATATTATCTATATTATTACTATATTATATGGTACTATTTTATAGTATTACTATACTATACTGTTTGTATACTTTAGTATAATTATAATATTCTATACTGTATATGTTATGCTGTACTATACTACACTATATACTGTACTGTGTAATTTCTGAAGGGAAGTTTGTGCGTGTATCTACTTTAGCGATAAGTTGCATGAATAATCCATCTTTGAATCACAATATATAGCATGTCTTAAAGTACAGTTACTGTAAATCATAGGCCAAAAATACTGTTTATAAAAGTAGGGATAACTAAACACTTCAGGGTTAACTAAGCAGCATATAATAAGTGAAATCGATAATGATGAATTAAAACTAACAGTAACATATAATAAGGAATAGCAGCAACTGAAAACCCTGACCAACTCAAAACTACACTGCTGAAGCACTGATAACATGTTCTCTCTAAAAACTGGGGAAATTCCAGTGGTGTGTATACATTTGCAGGAGGCTTCTGAGTGCTGCCCAATGGTCAGGTTCTTGATAAATTCTAACAATCATTAATATTCAGGTCATGAATGCCAAGTTTTAAAAAATATTAATAACTCACTATTAGTAATTAATGGCAGAGGTGTTTTTCAGCAGGGACACTGTTCATATTTGGGGTTGGAAATCTCTTTATCACGGGCACTGGTCTCTCGCCTAGACAATTATTGTCTCTCGCTCCTCTGAACGCTAAATGCCAACGGCATCATTCAATCTTTGTGATCGTCAAAAAGATCAAGGCCAAATGCTTGCTAGTGGGGGGAGGGTGGTGTTGAGAATCATACTGCTTGTAAACACTCAGCAAAGGACTGGTGCAGGGGCCAGTCTGCCTCCCACCAGGCAGAGCCCAACCTCTCATATTGCCTCGGTGACTCTGAATCTGACCAGTCACACTCTAAGACAAGAACAGATATGTTTCTTAGCTTTGCACTGTAGGAAATAAACAGCTTGGCCTCCTTTACTTTACTCCTTTTATCTGTGACTCCAGATGAGTTTTTCCTAACTTCTCTGAGCTTTAGCTTTCTCATTTTTGAGAACGGGACAATAATGCCTATTTTAACTTCTATACAATTTTATGTGAAGTGCTTCGTAAATTGTAAATCATGACGCAAAAAGATACTATTAATTTTTTTAGTTTTTAAAGATCAGAGATTGCCCTGGACTATATATATATTCAATTCTCAAATACGATGGTTACAAGCTACATCATAAGCTCAATAAATATTCCTGGGTAATGAATGCAATGGCAAAACAGGGAGGATAGGGTTAAAATCCATAAGCGATCACAGCCATTACTGGAGTATAAATGGCAGCCTGTAGCCCAATGACAGTTAAGTCGGATTGTGGGTAGGAGAGTCAGTGGGCTATACAGATTTTCAGAAGCACTTCGTTATTGCCAAATTAAAATGTATAATGTTCTTTCCTATTTTCTGTAGTTTTGGTGAGACCATACACTCTCCACAGTCAATTCAATTCAATCAAGCAGTTTTATTAAACATATCCTAAATTTTGGCACTGTTTTTGCTTTGAGAATTATTAATTATATGTTTTAAATCTTCAAAAAAGAATCATTTCTAGTTCCCTTTTTATTACTGAAAAAAACCTTGTCTATCTTCTCTTTTACAGCCTTCTTTTCAAAAACACCTTCTCTAAGTATAATTTCCAAGATATTTTTTTTCCCTCAGACACCATTTTCTCCCTTTTAAGCTTCCTCTTCCTACATTTTCCCTTCCTGTATTCTCTCAGCTTTTCCATGGAGTATTGTCTTTCTTTTCGCCAGCACACGAAGTAGTCCTAGAATAAACAATTTGGTATTCAAATTCTGGACACTCATTTTAGTAAAAAGAAAGTTGTTAAGCAGAAGATGAAAATTACTTGTTCCTGTTCCAATTTTTATTCTGAGATAAATTCGTTTATAGTAGGAACTGGCATGTGAGTATGAATTTAGGTTGGTTAGAAATAGAAATCACCTATATCAATCGACTGAATATAATTTCCAATATCCTGGGTGATTGATTGGAAGTCAGGAGGGGAAAGGAGAAAGCAAGAGGAGAAGAGGGAGAGGGGAGGGATGGAGAGAAAATACAAAAACATGTCAATGACTGTGCGTGTTGGTGAGAAGAGGCATAAAGTTCAAGTTTTTTCTCCTTTTAAGGTATTGTAGAGAGAAAATTCTCAATTAATAGCATAAAGTGAACTTTCAATGTACCTTTAAAATCCACAAAAGGCTAACACTATCATTCTAATAGCATTTTACATCATGCCCAGGTTGTTCACAGTCTCTGATTTTTCTGTCAAAGGCCAAGGTGGAAAAATGGATACGTCATCCGTGACAAATATGTAAATATTGTATGGTGCATGAACCAAATGGAATAAAATGGAAAAGCTGCTAAAACGCTTAGATAAAACATTCATTACTAGTAGTAATTATAAACTAAAATTAGGAAATAAAAGTTCCATACGGGCAGAAGTGATTTTGTAGCTCCATTCATCTGTGTGCCCCTGTAGGTACATTCCACGTTTTCACTGCATAATTTGAAAGCAAAAGGCTGTTGTAGTCTTGGACCTCAATTACAGGAACAACAACAAAAAAAATTTTTAAAAATCTGTGATCACAATTCATGTCTTAAGGGATTTTAGCTTATTTTCTCCATTGTAGCAGCTGCTCTGGTTTCGGAGAAAATGATAGACAAGAAAACTATTAGCACTTCTCCAGCTTAGGCAGTAGGAATGCGAACACCGACTAATAAGACAGGAACTGGCTTATTTGGGGCTGCATTAAATGGCTTACTGTAAAAGTTACACTGTTGTTTCATTACATTTTCAAAAGGCAAACAGACCTCTGATGTATTGCTAAGAACATGTGCTGTACTCTGTTAAGGTTTGGGCCACTTCTGTATAATTCTGATCGAGGTTTAGGAGGCACCAAGAACTGTGGCCTTTCGGAGTCACCAGACACCGTGGTTACTTGGACCAGCCACATTTTGATTGAGTTCCCTTAGCACTCGCGGTGATAGGTTTTTGACAACTCAGAGGCCACTTGCTACCTGCCGGGCATCTCAGTTATAGTTATAATAAAATTCCGACTTAAATTGAGCAAGGTTTACACACCAGTGTCGTCCGCCCTTTTCTCCTTGTTCTGCTCTATTCCTATACTCCATACCCCCTGGCAGCCTTCAGATACAGAAGACAGTTTTCAGCCTTCCACTCTGTCCCACTATACCTCATCTCCTTCAGCTAAACATCTCCTCTCCTTCAGGGTGCTCCTTCCCCTGTTATAGCTCTAGGGGCCCTACTCTGAACACACTTTGTTCCAGTTGCAGCGCAGCTCTGAAAACCTAATGCGATGCTTTAGGCCTGGCTGTGGGTGTGCTCAACCTAGTGTAAGAAAGGCCATCATCCTCTTTGCTCTGGAAATGTTCTTATTATAAAACAAATCTAAGGCCATATCAGCTTTTTAAGGCAATTACATTGCGTCTCTAATTCATAATTAAATGAATGTCTAGAATCTTTCATGTGTGTTTCTTTCAAGTTCCTCTCAATGGACTTTTTTTTTTTTTTTTTAACTGGAGGATGGGATTTTACATTTGTTTCCATTTCATTTTATTTCCCCAGATTTGTTCCAGTGTTATAGCTGGTACAGATCTTTCTGAGTCTTGGTTCTAGCTTCCATGTTATGAGTTATCCCTCAGTTTCATGCCATCTGCAAATTTGATTTCTAGGATGCCACTGGTTCCTAGGAATCATTCTAGAAACCCTTTTATAATAGTAAAATTAAAGATAAAATTATACACATATTTTATGTGATGCTTATATAAATAATTTTCCTTTCTATTAACTTTAGGATTTTTTATGAGTCTCATGAATATATTTACTAAAATTATGCCATATTCCATTAAAATAAATACTTCATTTACTAAGATAAGTGTTTAACTTTATATATGTCAGAAAAAAATGTGTTAAAAACCAGTTTTCATTAATTAATTCCCAGATTATACAGAAGGACCAAAAAATTATTTCCAATTATGACACTATAGTGGTACAGAAAAGACTTGGCATAACAGACTAAGCTAGAAGAATCAAATGGAATTCATAATAGACTCTGAATTCTCAGAGGCTTTGGAATTACTGAAAGAGCATGTAAGGTGATTGCTAATGGCTAAAACATAATGAATGGGAAAAAAAAAGACCGTCAAGTGTCATGAGCACATGTTATGTGTCCCGCATTGTTTTGCAGCCTTAAGGGAAACATGATAGAAAGACATACTCTAACACTTTGCAGTGATTTTGTGAGAACTGGCAACCAGAATGTGTTATTTCAGGCATGGCTGTGGGTGTGGTCTCTAACTGCTTCTCACTGATCTCAGATCAAAAGGGTTTGTGTTAATGGAGTCTCTGCTTGCTAACAGGTTAAAGTGTTTGCTTACCAGGACTTAGTAGGAGTTAGACTGGGAGTTAAAAAGCGCCTCCCCTCCAGGAGACATGGAACTTCTTCAAATGAGGGCAGGCTTGGTCTTCTGAAAAGTTGTAGTCATGGTCACGGTTGATACAGTATTCCAAACTCCTGATATGTTTTTCCAATGGGAAGTTCCTGCCATTGGGTTAGGATATTCAGGAATACATGGTGATGCTGATATTTTATTGCTCTTTTTGCATTACCGTTCCAGAGTAATGAGCACCCCTCTAATTTATCACTCCTCCTCTTGAACCCAAAAAGCAAGACATCAACACTCATATTCTACAAGTTCTGGTAGGAAAAACAAAAATGGCAGTGGAGGTTTATTATTTCCTGCTAACAAGTACATTTACTGGATCAAAACTGCTTTTACACATAGAGAACTTCTAATATTATTTAACATTTTAATAGTCTTCTCATTAACTTAGACATGTTTACTTTTGCAATTCCATCAAAGAAATCTGTTTTCTCTCTATCCAAACATTTAAACTAAAGCAGTTAACTCTAAATATACTGCCTTGTGTGTCTAACACCCTTAACTTGCCCACTGCAGTAGGTCAGTATGGCCTTCATTCTAGCTAATATGTCTTTACTTTAAGCCTTTCTCTCAGGTATTCATCTTCTGGCCTGCAGATTCAAGCTTCTCCTGCAGCTTCCTCTCTTTTATTCATAACATCTCAATTTTGGATATTTCCTCTGTACACCTATTCCCAGATAGCTCAATATAAGATACAATTCCAGTTTTAAAGTACTTAGAGTCTCCTGGGGAATAAGCTCAAACATGTACAGGGCTATCTTGTTGCATAAAAGAGGCAGGTCAAACTCCTCGCCTGGCATTCAAAATCTTTCACAATTTTATCTCTACAACCTTCCAATCCATCTTCATCCCCCACTCAGCCTCAGTTCACATATGGTGAGCTCAAGCAAATCAAATTGCTTGCGAATCTTTTTCCATGTCCCATACACCTTCCTGCGTCTTTGTTTGCCTGTAAACTAAATCCCAAGTCCTTCCTCACGGGCTATGATGCTCTTCATTTTACTTACACTGTTTTTCCAGAAGGGTCCTCCCTTTTCCTGTTTTCATGCCTTTACCCACATTGATTGCTCTTCCTAGAAATGTCCCTTTTATTTTATTCTCGAATGTCCCTCTATGAAGCTTCACCTTATCTCATCAATTGGAAGTTCGTAATTTTTTCCTACTTTGAACATCTAAATGTATTCAGTTGTGCCTTCCTTATAGGATTTATCACTTTATAAATTAAAAAAAAATTTTTTTTTTTTTGGCTGCATTTGGTCTTCGTTGCTGCGCGCTAGCTTTCTCTAGTGGCAGTGAGCAGGGGCTACTCTTCGTTGCTGTGTGCGGGCTTCTCATTGTGGTGGCTTCTCTTGTTGCAGAGCACGGGCTCTAGGCGCGCGGGCTTCAGTAGTTGTGGCGCACGGGCTTAGTTGCTCTGCGGCATGTGAGATCTTCCCGGACCAGGGGTCGAACCCGTGTCCTCCTGCACTGGCAGGCAGATTCTCAACCACGGAGGCACCAGGGAAGTCTCACTTTTTAAACTTTTAATTTGAGATGAATTTAGGCTTATAGAAAAGTTGCAGATAGTTTCCATTATACCCTTGAATCATATTCTCCTAAATGTAAATATATCATAGAACCATAGCACAATTTTCAAAATGAAAGAATTGACATTGGTACAATACTTATAACTAAACTGGAGAGTTTATTTGGATTTCACCAGTTTTTCCAGTAATGCACTTCTCTGGTCCAGGATCCAATTCAGGATCCCACACTGCATTGCGGTCATGCCTCGTTCATCTCCTCCAAACTGTGACGCTGCCTCAGCCTTTCCTTATCTTTCATGACCTTGACAATTTACCTAATAATATGATTACAGCTGTACACATATATTTCCTCACTCTGCTACAAGTTTCTCGAAATATTTGTCACTGAGACATGTTTTTATTCCCAATAATGTCTAGCACATGATGGGAGCTCAATAATTAATACTTAACTACATGTCAGAAACAATTAGAAAAGATAGTAACAAAATCTACATAATTAAATACTGAGCTGTGTGCTATAGTGACTCTAAGTTGTTACAAAAATTAGAGAGCAAGAGTGCCAAATCGTAAGACAGAAAACGCTCTTTGCAGATATTATATCAGAGTCCATTATCTGAGCCCCCAGAGCAGGAATCATCAAAGCCCCCAGCCCGTGAGCTGATCATGGCACATGGATATCTGGTGGCAGCAGGAAGGGCAGACACAGCCTCAGTCCCAGAATCGAGCATGACTTGTCGGATCTCGCTACCAGTAGACTTCATCTGTCCTGTGACAGGGGTGGGTCCTTGCACACACTACTGAGCTAAAATAATTACTCCCTCTGTCCCTTACACCTTGGTTTCTATCCAATAGCTTCCTGTTATGAAGCTCAGGACAGAGAACTCTAGTTTTCTTGCCTGGGGCCCTGAGCCCTGGCTGGTTCTGTTTCTGGCTCTCCCTACAAGTGACTGACCAGTGTGTCTGGTGCCTCACACCATGACACCAGCACTCATCTACCCTCTGATATCCAGTTGCCTGGATTTCCCCATTGTTATGACATGTTTGGCCCTATTGAATCCCACTCCTCTTCCATGAAGCCAGGAGAAAGCTCAGCTGACAGGTCCATGCCTTTTATATGCTATCATACCCACTGGCTGTCCTCTTTAGCCATGGAAGCTTCTTTTTCTCTTTCCCACGAGCACCTCCTGCTAAGTTCCAGCATATTGCAGAATTGTGCCCATTCTCCTTATGACTCAGATGTCCTTAGTTATTTCACTTTGTTTCTAGTCTCAAATTGCTATGATATCCACATAAAGCTATACTTCCTCATTACTGCTGTAGAGGCTGACTCTGTGTTTTTCCCATCTTGCTGAACTTGTTAGTGTTGGCTTGCTGAAGAATCCACTCATCTTCTGGGGCCACAGAAGCTTTACTTTGTTTTGAAGGGACTGTAATTACTGACATCTGAAAGAGGGCATTCTTTAATTTCAATTCCGTACTGCATCTTTCACAAAGACCCAGAAGTACCATTTGACAGGTTCGAGAGAATTTGAACTGATATCTGTTGGGTTTTAACTGGGGCACTGCTGCATAATTTTTCATTTTCTTTGGAAGGCCTTACCACAAAGAGAAAACATGACTAGTAGGGCCTCACAGAGGTGTTTTGACATTAGGCTTAATAAAGCATGAAGAACTCATTAATAAATAATGTTCTGCTAGGTTAACAAATAAAGCTGAGTGAACTAGCTAGACCCTGGAGTAAATCAAATCATGCATGCAGCCATGTGACCTGTTAACCTGCAGCAATCTCTTCACAGCTTCTGGTAGAGCCCAGTGCCACAATGCACAAGTGAACCTAGCACATGACAAAGGCAGGCACCTTTGGTTACGACACAAGCTGTCATTCTTCTTCATACTCTGTGGGTCCCCAAAAGTAAACAAACCTCTACTGATGATGATCAGGAGGCACTTCAATGATACATTTTATCTTTGTTAGAAAGAAGGTTCCACTCATCAACATGTCTACACAACAGAAGACACAGTTATACCTTCTCGGCTCGTAGCCTTTGTCTCATTATCTACAGGTAGTTGACAAAAGAGAACTAGAGAATGAGTTAATGTGCACAGGTGAGCTAGTCAATTCAGCCAAAATGGTTACTGATGAACTTTTTAGTCTGACTCAGAAAACCTTTAGGAATGACCAGAAACAGAGAAAAGAATCATCCTCTCTTTTCTAAAAGAAATGTATGTTCAGTGCTCCTGAAGTGTCCTTTCCTGGATTCAGAAGTTTTCATGGTTTTAGCTGGAGAGAGATTTCATGGCTGCCCAAAGTGGGTGAAAGCTCTCAGAGTGGTGGAGGGTGGGAGGGAAGCTTCGGTACTTTGGGCAGTTGTATTTCTCTTTTCGTTCTGTGGTGCTTAAGGCAGCTGCTGCTTCCAGGAAGCCCTTCTGAAGATTAAAAGCTTATGGACAGCTGTCAGGTGTAGGTTCAACATGACTCACTCCAGCTGCTCAACAATCTGGAGGGACAGAACCTCCTGCCCCACACTCTTCTGATTGCCCACCTACTACGTTCACTAATGGGTTTAGCTAGAAAGCTAACCACCAAGCAAATAAGATGCAAACATTTCCAGGCACTGTTTTGATGAAACAACTTGTTGGGTGGGTTCAATTTCAACTCAAAGCCTTGCCAACCATGCTCATATGCACAAATTTACACATCTTGCCAGACCTTTTATGTGGTTATGATGACAAAGCCATTAGGCTGCCATTTAAATGCTGTTCCAAAGCTGCAGATTTAAAGGCAATCATTATCCCGAGAATGAAAGTATTCCATTAAACACTCTTACTTGAATATTTTCACAATTCCTATATACTTATGTGTATGTATATGCCATATATACACAGTTATATGATTATATAAAGTTATCTATTTATAGTTTCTTCATTTTCAAGTTAATGGAAACAATGAAAATGAAGGAACAATCAGGGTTCAAAGTAATGCATGACAAGATTTCATTTTTGAGAAAACAAGAGAGGCCATGTGGAATAGTAGCAATGAGAATAGTCTGTAATTATTGAGACTTACAAAGTACTTTATGTGACTCATCTCCTTTAATTCCAATAGCCCTAGGTTGTTGGCAATATCATCATCTGCATTTTACATAGGATGAAATTGAGACAGTGAGTTGAAGGTATCCAAGATCACACGGATAGTAAGCAGCAGAACTGGGGATTTGAATTTAGGCAATATGATTCCAGAATTCACCTTCTTAATTGTTATTCTATACCACCCCTGTTATGTTATCAGGAAATCCAGTCATGGATGGCTCTACCACTGAACTGGGAATAATGGGACTTCCTTTGTCCTCATATTAAAATGGGTTTAGGATTAGGCTAAATATTTGTTACCTTCCTATATGATTATTCTAATAAACATTAAGTTACGTACATATAGATGGTCCCTGACTTACAGTTTTTTGACTTTACAATGGTGCAAAAGCAATATGCATTCTGTAGAAACCATACTTCGAATTTCCGTCTTTTCTGGGGCTAGCAATATGGTGGATACTCTCTCATGATGCTGGGCAGAGGCAGTGAGCTCCCGGTCAGCAACGCAGTCACAATGGTAAACAATCGACACACTAACAAACATCCTGTACCCATACAACCATTCTGCTTTTCACTTTCAGTACAGTACTCAGTATATTACATGAGATATTCAACACTTTATTATAAAATAGACTTTGTGTTAGATGATTTTGCCCAACTGTAGGCTCGTGTAAATGTTCTGAGCACATTTAAGGTAGGTGAGGCTAAGCTATGATGTTTGGTAGGTTAGGGGTATTAAATACATTTTCTACTTACAATGGGTTAAAGGGGATGTAACCCCATCGTAAGTTAAGATCTGTTTTTAAATTATTTTGCTTGCAATAGTGATGGTTCTCAACTGCAAGTTACAAAATGAAATTGAAAAAATTCATTTTGATATCTGAACAACTAAGCAGTTCTAGTTTCAGCGACAAATGTCCTTGACATTTAGCCAAACATATATTGGTATAAATACTTTTCTTCATAAAGTAAACAATACTTAACACCACAGTGTTGAAAATTTTGGTTCTTTTGGAAAGAACAAAACTTGGTTGAAAGGCCCCTAAGTCTTTCAGTAGATATGAAACTTTGAAGGAAAGATTCTACTTCCTGATCAGCTAGGAGCAAGCTGGGATTTTGACAGTCTACTCTGAAGAAATGGGAAATGCAATGCCTTGATTAGGTTTAGCATGAGGCTGTATTTGATCCCTGCTAAGAATCAAGCACCTAGGGGAGACCTTCAAGATGGCGGAGGAGTAAGATGTGGAGATCACCTTCTTCCCCACAAATACATCAGAAATACATCTAAGTGGAACAACTCCTACAGAACACCTACTGAACGCGGGCAGAAGACCTCAGACTTCCCAAAAGGCAAGAAACTCCCCACATACCTGGGTAGGGCAAAAGAAAAAAGAAAAAACAGAGACAAAAGAATAGGGATGGGGCCTGCACCACTGGGAGGGAGCTGTGAAGGAGGAAAGGTTTCCACACACTAGGAAGCCCCTTCACTGGCAGAGATGGGGGGGGGGGGGAATGGTGGTTGGGGGAAGCCTTGGAGCCATGCAAGAGAGAGCAGCAACAGGGGTGCAGAGGGCAAAGCGGAGAGATTCCCACACAGAGGATCAGTGCCAACCAGCACTCATCAGCCCGAGAGGCTTGTCTGCTCACCCGCCGGGGCGGGCGGGGGCTGGGAGCTGAGGCTTGGGCTTTGGAGGTTGGATCTCAGGGAGAGGACTGGGGTTGGCTGTGTGAACACAGCCTGAAGGGGACTAGTGCGTCACAGCTAGCCGGGAGGGAGTCTGGGAAAAAGTGTGGAACTGCCTAAGAAGCAAGAGACCATTGTTCTGGGGTGCACGAGGAGACAGGATTCAGAGCATGGCCTAAACGAGCTCCAGAGATGGGCGCGAGCCACGGCTATCAGCGCGGACCCCAGAGACAGGCATGAAACGCTAAGGCTGCTACTGCAGCCACCAAGAAGCCCGTGTGCAAGCACAGGTCACTATCCACACCTCCCCTCCCAGGAGCCTGTGAAGCCCGCCACTGCCAGGGTCCCGTGATCCAGGGACAACTTCCCCGGGAGAACGCACAGCGCGCCTCAGGCTGGTGCAACGTCACGCCGGCCTCTGCCACCGCAGGCTTGTCCCGCATCCGAACCCCTCCCTCCCTCCCTCTCGCCCACTCCACCCCCCTCCCCCCCACCCCCACCCACCCACCCCCCCCCGCCTGAGTGAGCCACAGCCGCCTAATCAGCTGCTACTTTAACCCCGTCCTGTCTGGGTGGGGACAGATGCCCTCCGGCGACCTACACGCAAAGGCGGGGCCAAACCCAAAGCTGAACACCAGGAGCTGTGCAAACAAAGAAGAGAAAGGGAAATCTCTCCCAGCAGCCTCAGGAGCAGTGGATTAAATCTCCACAATCAACTGGATGTACCCTGCATCTGTGGAATACCTGAATAAACAATGAATCATCCCAAAATTGAGGCGGTGGACATTGGGAGCAACTGGAAACTTGGGGTTTGCTTTCTGCATCTAATTTGTTTCTGGTTTTATGTTTACCTTTCTTTAGTATTTGGAGTTTGTTATCATTGGTAGATTTGTTTATTGATTTGGTTGCTCTCTTCCTTTTTTTTTTTATATATAGATATATTTTTTTTTCTCCTTTTTCTCTTTCTGTGAGTGTGTATGTGTATGCTTCTTTGTGTGATTTTTGTCTGTAGAGCTTTGCTTTTACCATTGGTCCTAGGGTTGTGTCTGTCCGTTTTTTTTTTTTCAGTATAGTTTTTAGCGCTTGCTATCATTGGTGGATTTGTTTTTTGGTTAGGTTGCTCTCTTCTTTCTTTCTTTCTTATTTTTGTTTTCCTTTTTAAATTACTTTTTAATTTTTTAAATTTTTAATAATTAAAAAAACTTTTTATTTTAATAACTTTATTTTATTTTATTTTTCTTTCTTTATTTCTTTTTTCCTCCCTTTTCTTCTGAGCCGTGTGGCTGAAAGGGTCTTGGTGCTCTGGGCAGGTGTCAGGCCTGTGCCTCTGAGGTGGGAGAGCCAACTTCAGGACATTGGTCCACCAGAGATCTCCCAGCTCCACGTAACATCAAATGGTGAAAGCTCTCCCAGAGATCTCCATCTCAATGCTAAGACCCAGCTCCACTCAACGACCAGCAAGCTACAGTGCTGGACACCCTATGCCAAACAATTAGCAGGACAGGATCACAACCCCACCCATTAGCAGAGAGGCTGCCTAAAATCATAATAAGGTCACAGACACCCCAAAACACACCAAAAAACATGGTACTGCCCACCAGAAAGACAAGACCCAGCCTCATCCACCAGAACACAGGCAGCACTCTCCTCCACCAAGAAGCCTACACAACCAACTAAACTAACCTGAGCCACTGCAGGCAGACACCAAAAACAACGGGAACTACAAACCTGCAGCGTGCAAACAGGAGACCCCAAACACAGTAAGTTAAGCAATATGAGAAGACAGAGAAACACACAGCAGATGAATGAGCAAGGTAAAAACCCACCAGACCAAACAAATGAAGAGGAAATAGGCAGTCTACCTGAAAAAGAATTCAGAGTAATGATAGTAAAGATGAACCAAAATCTTGGAAACAGAATGGAGAAAATACAAGAAATGTTTAACAAGGACCTAGAAGAACTAAAGAGCAAACAAACAATGATGAACAACAAAATAAATGAAATGAAAAATTCTCTAGAAGGAATCAATACCAGAATAACTGAGGCAGAAGAACAGATAAGTGACCTGGAAGATAAAACAGTGGAAATAACTACCACAGAGCAGAATAAAGAAAAAAGAATGAAAAGAATTGAGGACAGTCTCAGGGACAACATTAAGTGCACCAACATTCGAATTATAGGGGTCCCAGAAGAAGAAGAGAAAAAGAAAGGGACTGAGAAAATATTTGAAAAGATTATAGTTGAAAACTTCTCTAATATGGGAAAGGAAATAGTCAATCAAGTCCAGGAAGTGCAGAGAGTCCCATACAGGATAAATGCAAGGAGAAACACACCAAGACACATATTAATCAAACTATCAAAAATTAAATACAAAGAAAAAATATTAAAAGCAGCAAGGGAAAACAACAAAAACATACAAGGGAATCCCCATGAGGTTAACAGCTGATCTTTCAGCAGAAACTTTGCAAGCCAGAAGGGAGTGGCAGGACATACTTAAAGTGATGAAAGGGAAAAAACTACAACCAAGATTATTCTACCCAGCAAGGATCTCATTCAGATTCGATGGAGAAATTAAAATCTTTACAGACAAGCAAAAGCTAAGAGAATTCAGCACCACAAAGCCAGCTTTACAACAAATGCTAAAGGAACTTCTCTAGGAAGGAAACACAAGAGAAGGAAAGACCTAGAATAATAAACCCAAAACAATTAAGAAAATTATAATAGGAACACACATATCGATAACTACCTTAAATGTAAATGGATTAAATGCTCCAACCAAAAGACACAGACCGGTTGAATGGAGACAAAAGCAAGACCCGTACATATGCTGTCTAAAAGAGACCCACTTCAGACCTAGGGACACATACAGACTGAAAGTGAGGGGACGGAAAAAGATATTCCATGCAAATGGAAATCAAAAGAAAGCTGGAATAGCAATTCTCATATCAGACAAAATAGACTTTAAAATAAAGACTATTACAAGAGATAAAGAAGGACACTACATAATGATTAAGGGATCAATCCAAGAAGGAGATGTAACATTTGTAAATATTCAGGCACCCAACATAGGAGCACCTCAATACATAAGGCAAATGCTAACAGTCATAAAAGGGGAAATTGACAGTAACACGATCATAGTAGGGAACTTTAACACCCCACTTTCACCATTGGACAGATCATCCAAAATGAAAATATATAAGGAAACACAAGCTTTCAATGATACATTAAACAAGATGGACTTAATTGATATTTATAGGACATTCCATCCAAAAACAACAGAATACTCTTTCTTCTCAAGTGCTCATGGAACATTCTCCAGGATGGATCATATCTTGGGTCACCAATCAAGCCTTGGTAAATTTAAGAAAATTGAAATCGTATCAAGTATCTTCTCTGACCACAATGCTATGAGACTATATCACAATTACAGGAATAAAATCTGTAAAAAATACAAACACATGGAGGCTAAACAATACACTACTAAATAGCCAAGAGATCACTGAGGAAATCAGAGAGAAAATTTTAAAATACCTAGAAACAAATGACAATGAAAACACAACAACCCAAAACCTATGGGATATAGGAAAAGCAGTTCTAAGAGGGAAGTTTATAGCAATACAATCCTACCTCAAGAAACAAGAAAAATCTCAAATAAACAATCTAACCTTACACCTAAAGCAATTAGAGAAAGAAGGACAAAAAACCCCCAAAGTTAGCAGAAGGAAAGAAATCATAGAGATCAGATCAGAAATAAATGATAAAGAAATGAAGGAAATGATAGCAAAGATCAATAAAACTAAAAGCTGTTTCTTTGAGAAAATAAACAAAATTGTTAAACCATTCGCCAGATTCATCAAGAACAAAAAGGGAGAAGTGTCAAATCAACAGAATTAGAAATGAAAAAGGAGAAGTAACAACTGACACTGCAGAAATACAAAGGATCATGAGAGATGAGTACAAGCAACTTTTTACCGATAAAATGGACAATCTGGAAGAAATGGACAAACTCTTAGAAAAGCACAACCTTTCGAGACTGAACCAGGAAGAAATACAAAATATAAACAGACCAATCACAAGCACTGAAATTGAGACTGTGATTAAAAATCTTCCAACAAACAAAACCCAGGACCAGATGACTTCACAGGCGAATTCTATCAAACATTTAGAGAAGAGTTAACACCTATCCTTCTCAAATTCTTCCAAAATATAGCAGAGGGAGCAACACTCCCAAGCTCATTCTACAAGGCCACATCACCCTGATACCAAAACCAGACAAAGATGTCACAAAGAAAGAAAATTACAGGCCAATATCACTGATGAACATAGATGCAAAAATCCTCAACAAAATACTAGCATAAATAATCCAACAGCAAATTAGAAGGATCATACACCATGATCAAGTGGGGTTTATCCCAGGAATGCAAGGATTCGTCAATATATGCAAATCTATCATGTCATACACCATATTAACAAATTGAAGGAGAAAAACCATATGATCATCTCAATAGATGCAGAGAAAGCTTTCAACAAAATTCAACACCTATTTATGATAAAAACCCGCCAGAAGGTAGGCATCGAGGGGACTTACCTCAACATAATAAAGGCCATATATGACAAACCCACAGCGAACATCATTCTCAATGGTGTAAAACAGAAACCATTTCCTCTAAAATCAGGAAGAAGACAAGGTTGTCCATTCTCACCACTATTATTCAACATAGTTTTGGAAGTTTTAGCCACAGCAATCAGAGAAGAAAAAGAAATAAAAGGAATCCAAATTGGGAAAGATGACTTAAAGCTGTCACTGTTTGCAGATGACATGATACTATACATAGAGAATCCTAAAGATGCTAGCAGAAAACTACTAGAGCTAATCAATGAATTTGGTAAAGTAGCAGGATATAAAGTTAATGCATAGAAATCTCTTGCATTCCTATACACTAATGATGAAAAATCTGAAAGAGAAATTAAGGAAACACTCCCATTTACCATTTCAACAAAAAGAATAAAATACCTAGGAATAAACCTACCTAAGGAGACAAAACACCTGTATGCAAAAAGTATAAGACACTGATGAAAGAAATCAAAGATGATACAAACAGATGGAGAGATATACCATGTTCTCGGACTGGAAGAATGAACATTGTGAAAATGACTATACTACCCAAAGCAATCTACAGAGTCACTGCGATCCCTATCAAACTACCAATGGCAGTTTCCACATAACTAGAACAAAAATTTTCACAATTTGTATGGAAACACAAAAGACTACGAATAGCCAAAGCAATCTTGAGAAAGAAAAACAGAGCTGGAGGAATCGGGCTCCCGGACTTCAGACAATACTACAAAGCTACAGTAATGAAAAAAGTATGGCACTGGCACAAAAACAGAAATATTGATCAATGGAACAGGATACAAAGCCCAGAGATAAACCCACGCACATATGGTCAACTTATCTTTGATATAGGAGGCAAGAATATACAATGGAGAAAAGACAGCCTCTTCAATAAGTGGTGCTGGGAAAACTGGACAGCTACATGTAAAAGAATGAAATTAGAACACTTCCTAACACCACACACAGAAATAAACTCAAAATGTATTAAAGACCTAAATGTAAGGCCAGACACCATCAAACTCTTAGAGGAAAACATAGGAAGAACACTCTATGACATCCATCACAGCAAGATCCTTTTTGACCCACCTCCTAGAGAAATGGAAGTGAAAACAAAAATAAACAAATGGGACCTAATGAAACTTCAAAGCTTTTGCACAGCAAAGGAAGCCATAAACAAGACGAAAAGACAACCCTCAGAATGGGAGAAAATATTTGCAAGCGAAGCAACCAACAAAGGATTAATCTCCAAAATATATAAACAGCTCATGCAGCTCAATATCAAAAAAACAAACAACCCAATCCAAAAATGGGCAGAAGACCTAAATAGACATTTCTCCAAAGAAGATATACAGATTGCCAACAAACACATGCAAGGATGCTCAACATCACTAATCATTAGAGAAATGAAAATCAAAACTACAATGAGGTATCACCTCACACCAGTCAGAATGGCCATCATCAAAAAATCTACAAATAATAAATGCTAGAGAGGGTGTGGAGAAAAGGGAACCCTCTTGCACTGTTGGTGGGAATGTAAATTGATACAGCCACTATGGAGAACAGTATGGAGGTTCCTTAAAAAACTAAAAATAGAACTACCATACGACCCAGCAATCCCACTACTGGGCATATACCCTGAGAAAACCATAGTTCAAAAAGAGTCATGTACCACAATGCTCATTGCAGCTCTATTTACAATAGCCAGGACATGGAAGCAACCTAAGTGTCCATTGACAGATGAATGGATAAAGAAGATGTGGCACTTGTATACAATGGAATATTACTCAGCCATAAAAAGAAACGAAATTGAGTTATTTGTAGTGAGGTGGATGGACCTAGAGTCTGTCACACAGAGTGAAGTAAGTCAGAAAGAGAAAAACAAATACCGTATGCTAACACATATGTATGGAAACTAAAAGCAAAATGTTTCTGATGAACCTAGGGGCAGGATAGGAATAAAGACGCAGAGGTAGAGAATGGACTTGAGGACACGAGGATGGGGAAGGGTAAGCTGGGACCATGTGAGAGAGTGGTATGGACATATATACACTACCAAATGTAAAATAGATAGCTAGTGGGAAGCAGCCACATAGCACAGGGAGATCAGCTTGGGGCTCTGTGACCACCTAGTGGGTGGGATAGGGAGGGTGGGAGGGAGGGAGATGCAAGAGGGACGAGATATGGGGATATATGTATATGTATACCTGATTCACTTTGTTATACAGGAGAAACTAACATACCATTGTAAAGCAATTATACTCCAATAAAGATGTTACAAAAATAAATTAAAAAAAAGAATCAAGCATCTAATTTTCCTATGTCTAGAGTCCAAATCATTAGGAAATATACTCTGCTGTCAACACACGAATAAAATGTTTTTGTACTTTTTTGCTTAAGCTCTGCATGCACTGAACTTGTTTACATATGAAATATAGAAAGATAATTTATAATGGCCATGTCAATCCATATAGAAACTTGTATTTATTATTAACTCTTGTGTAATCTGACTTCTTATTTCTCTATGCTTTACTTGTCCAAATAGATTAAAAACTCTTTGTGGGAAGAAACTGCATTTGCTATTTCTTTGTTACCCTTTTGAAAACAATTGTACTTTCCACAGTGTGATTTATTATGGAAGTCTAAACTCTAGACAGGAACGTATAAATGCAAATACTTATTCACAATAAATGTGGTGTCCCAGAGCACTATTTCTAGCTTATAATAATTTGGGTATTATATTACATGATACTGTCTGTCAAACTACACTCCCAATCACATCACTTTTATTCTTACCAATTTACATAATGTGTGAAAAGACAGTGAAAGGCAAAGGTATGTTCAATTTTCTCAGCCCAAGAGACAAATGAAGACACTCTTGGACCCGTAGGTTTACCTAGAAGTGAAGTCTGGCCCACTAAGTCCCTTGGCTATCAGAGACCAGTCATCTATGAAGTGATTAAAAATGGAAAAATAATGTTCCTTTGGGAAAAGAATATGCAAAAAATGTTCCTGCCTTCTAAACCATAAATATTCATGGGAGGGGGGAGAGGAGAAGGAAGAGGAGAGAAATTTCCAAGGATATCACTAAGGGCTTCAGACAAAATGAATTTAATCAATCAAAAATAAGCACAAATCAGTTATTTTCAAAGTTTTTCTTTCCATTGGTAACCTGAAGTGTATTAGCTTTGTATTTTCTTAAACATCTTTTTTTATTATTGTTGAAAATAAAAAACAATCTAAAATGCCTAATGCTAGAATGCTAATAATTACCCATGACATCAATAAGAACCAGATGTAGTCTTAAATTATAATTTTCAATTAATTTTACTTATTATAGAATACTTTAATTGAACTGTGTCATGGATATTGGAACAGATAGCAGATCCAATTTTTAGCTTGGTAGTCTTATAGGATTTACAAGTGTACAAAAGCAGGAGTAAAAACTGGTTGAATTACTCATTTTCTTACTTCATTTACCATCAGACAAAACCATTAAAATCTTGCTAAGTTCACAAAGTACTCATTAAGTCTTCTGGACCCTGTGTCTTTACAGCTGTTTTCCTTAACCGTCCTCATCAATCATTTAAAGTCATGTGCCTAATGTTATATATACTTTTTAATATACTTTAAACTTAAATTATGTTGGTTTAATAAATGATATGCCTGGAAATGCATGTGAAAATTCTATTCTGTTCAATGAGAAACCCCAATTTTATCATTATATAAAGCCATGGTTATATCCTTCATTTCAAGCAAATTTAGAAACCATTTATAAGAACCAAACATACAGCATTTTAAGATGTATTATAATGCTTAAACTAAAAACTGTCTTAGAAAATTAACTGATATTGCTTTAATTGTTTAATTGTTTTTTGCATATGAAATTTCCTAGGCTTAGCAGACAGAGTTTTTTTATACTTTGCTTTGTGTTTTGAATATATTGCCTCTCTGCTCTATTAAATCTACTGGCATTATTTTCCAGTGAGTTACATAATTTTCCCTTATGAGAGTTCAGAGTTCTCACATGACTCTGTATCATTTCCTAAAGACTCTGAGGAACCCAGGGCCCAGGTGTTACTTAAGCTGTTTTCTAAACTCAGGACTTTACTATATATATAACTTTCTCCTTCCACAATTTATTGAAAAATAATAATGTTGTATTACACTTGTACCATATATACTGATTAATAGGTAAGTGATTTCGTGACTCATAAATTATTTTTCAAAGAAAAAAATCTCAAAAGATCATTAAGAAAAGCTCACTTCTGGTACTGCTGCAGAAGTTATCAAATAACAGGCCATTTCTGGGAGCTTAGGCACACTCACTAATCAGGTGACTTTGTGAAATTCAAAGGTATGGTCAACTCTCCTTAATTAAAAGGAAACATTATTTTAATAATAAGCATTGGGAAATCTTAGGTAGAGTGATTTGGCAAGGAAAGTATGGATTGACTTTTTTTTTTTAATTTTTATTTATTTATTTATGGCTGTGTTGGTTCTTTGTTTCTGTGCGAGGGCTTTCTCTAGTTGCGGCAAGCGGGGGCCACTCTTCAGCGCGGTGCGCGGGCCTCTCACTATCGCGGCCTCTCTTGTTGCGGAGCACAGGCTCCAGACGCGCAGGCTCAGCAATTGTGGCTCAGGGGCCTAGTCGCTCCGCGGCATGGGGGATCTTCCCAGACCAGGGCTCGAACCCGTGTCCCCTGTATTGGCAGGCAGATTCTCAACCACTGCACCACCAGGGAAGCCCTGGATTGTGATGTTTAAAAAATGGATTCCTGTCCTAGTTCTACTATTAATAGGCTTCCTGGCCCTACACACAACCATCTAACCTGCACAAATAACTTACCCTCTTTGGGACACATTTTTTCACACCTTTAAAATAAAGGCAGTTGGACTAGAATTTCTGGGATCATTTCCAGCTCACACAGGCTGTAATTCTATAGCGTCGGTAGTTATGGCTGTACATGGTTATCAACATGAAAATAATTCTTAAATGGCATCACAAAATGAACTAAATTAGAAACGACTAATGGGTTGTTTTTTTTTAAATATGTGCTCAAATTTGGAGTTCAGTCCTTATTTTTCTGGGAATCAAGTAAGAATCTTATCTAAAGTGTCCAAAACCAGATACTCTCAAAATCCAGGTTAATTCTAGAAGTTAATATATTCTAACTTGATGCTTGAGTCTTTTTGAACTAATTAGGCACTGTGTAGCATTACTGATGAAGATTATGGTTGCACTGATACTATAATTTAAAATTACTTCATGAATTATAAATTGTCAGAACAAAAGAAGGAAGTTTACATTTAATATAACTTTTTATTCTTCATTGTTTGACCCCCTTTGGAAATTCCACAGCACCCTTTGGAGAACACTTGTTAATTAGACTACCTATAATAAAACCAAGCTCTAAAGCTAAAATTTAATAAACACATGCAGTTGATTAATTTGGGGAACTCTAAGGTGAGTATCTCAAGTATGAATGTCAATGTATAGAAGCTTATCGGTAAAAAAAGAATATTTGAGCAATGGTCATTTGATAATGACTCCACCCTCCAAGTACAATCCTCATATTCTGATTTAAAGACAACCAAAATGAACATAGAGAAACACCTGCCAGAAGAGCTGGTACAAACAGTACTGGATCTGATCCTACTCCTGTCATATCATTCCCTCCCTCCCCCTTTTACCTTTAATCCACGTTTTCTTTCTTTCATACCTAATCACCGTCTATGATACTACATAATTCACTTACTTGGTAGGATTATTTTTTATTGTCTGCACGTCCTAAGAGAAGGCCATATTTTGCTCACTGATGCAGCTCAAGTCCTAGGACAGCCTGGCACTTAGTAATTATTAACCAAATACTTGTTGACTGAATGAAGAAATGGAGTTTGCAGTGGAATAAAATGTATCCAGGTATGGGTCTTGATTCTCAGCTGAAATCACAGTACTATACATAAAAAACCCCACCAAGCCAGTACAGTTTATAAAGTTCATATTGGGCTTGGCTGGACACTTACTTCTTCTATTATAAAAAATCAATCATTGAATTTGGCAGTGTTGACCAGGCACAATGAAAATGTAGTTGTCATGGGATGGTGCATATGTACCTTACTCATTAAAGAAGAGCAGTTAACAAAAGAACAAAGTTAATTCCCTGAACATCAGCATGAAGTTAGAAGAGCTTGCGGTTGACACCCATCAAATCTATTTGACTTTAGTCAACTTGATGAAACTGCCATCTAGAATTTTCTTATTCAAAGGATGAGACCAATATCTTAGTAACCTACATTATAGTAATGTGTGGTTTACATAATTCAATTTGAATTTATTACAGATACAATTATTTTAATACTAGGAGAAAAAAGATGCTATTCGAGCAATCTTTACTTTCTCAAACAAAGTAAGGAAAGTTTGAACCATATGGTTGAAGTTGAGGCCTAGTAAGAAAGAAATTAAACTGAAGAAAATGTATGTAAATTAGAGAAACTGTGCCATCTAGGGAAAAAAATGCTACTGTAAAATATAATAGCGTCATTAAAAAAATATTTTTTGCTGAAGTAATATATCATACAGGCCAATGTACTACATTTTTAATTTTGAATATTTTTTCTCCTTTTGTTTTAATAGGAGTGTCACATGCTGGCATACATGGCATTTCTTTACAATTTTAGGTCAGAAAAAATAAGCTTTTTCCTCTCATAATTTTTCATGCTCTACAAAGTCTGCCATCATAAGCCACTTTGCATTTATTATAAATAGGTATTACATTAGGAAAGCAATTCAAATGTATTCCATTTCACTTGTGAAGCTAAGCGGCTTTGCATTATAACTAAGTTGAGTTAATGGGACTATGCTTAAAGAATGTGTTAACCTGGAACTGAAGTTACCTACTTGTTTCCTACTCAACTTAGGAGTCTACAAAATGAAGGCAGGAAACCTGCTGTGAGCAGGATAGGAAAATTATTATAATCTGCATTCCTAAATTGAACGAGAATTTTTGCTCAGCAGAAACCTCTTGACTGCAAAAACTCTGAAATTGTATCCTGCTGTCAAGAATACCTGTTGGGGTGGGGGGGAATCCAAACATCCCACTTTTCTTCAAATCAAATAAGTGTAAGGCATACATTTATAGTCTTAGTGGAAGCTATCTTTCTTTTCACAAAGAGAAGCAACTTGTAACCCTTTCTGCTGAAAATGAAAAAAAAATTTTCATTAATCAAGTACCTACTTCTTGGTTAATAGGTAGTTTTAACTCTCTTTGATATCAAAATACTTTCTCTTGAAAATAAATTTCAGTATACATGTTTTGCTTTATAATACAGAAGGTGACATTCTTTTGTTTTAGTCCAGCACCTAAAATACAGATTATTGATATTTCTTGGGATGTTTTTAGAAGTTTGCTGAACAAACTCTTATGGTAGCCCTTAAAGCCATTATTTATTCATGATTGTATATCTTTATTATGTATTACACATATCAGCACTCACATAAAGTTTTTCTTTTGTCTTAGTTAATGCCTTCGGCCCTAAGCATCACTTTTTCTGATATTAAGATTCTAACTCCTAATTTCTTTAGATTGTATTTACCTAGTACACTTGTTTTAAAATTGTTTTTAGTACCGTTTTATTTCAGTGGACTAGGTAAACAGTTGGATGTGAATGTGTGCACTGGGTTGTGAGGCAATATTTTTTTTTACTCTGGATTTTGTCAAAACGGCATGAAATCCACTGGTATAGTTATTGACAGAGAAAATTTGTGATATCCTAAGTATTCCATTGAAGCAAAAATCCCATTAACCACAGCTGTTTTCAAACAATTAGAAACATGCCATCAGAAAAGTACCAAAGTACCAAATGGTATCAGGGGAAATGGAAGTTTGAGTTGAATGCCCAAAGAGTAATTGAGAATGTGAAAAGAAAATGTTGTTTTTATAAATCTTAAAATAGTAAGTGCTAAGATAATCATGACTGCCATCATGGTATGACTGACCATAAAACTCTGACAGGAAATTCCTTATGGGATCAGCAGAGTTATGCGTGGTGTGGTAAAGTGTGACCCGTCTCAATACCCAGCACCAGCAATTGCCATTTTGTGACTCTGCTACCTTCCCCTTTCCATCCGCTCCTTGCAGTCTTATATTAAAAACCTAATTTTTACAGGCTTCCCACCAATACGTAGGCCTCGTCTCCAGGTCCTTGTTTTCTCCATTATCCCCTCTAACCAGTTAGAGCTCAAGTCCTGATAATTCTTCCTTCAAAAGATGCATTGCATCCATGTCTTTCTCTTTCCACTTCCCTTCTCACCTCTTGTCCCGACTATTGTTTTAACCACCTATCCATCCCCTCTACTCTACTCAGCCTATCCTTTCACTTTCACATTTTTAAATAACTTTGTTTTTGTTGTATCCCGGTATCTGTATAGACAGAATTTGGTTCAGCACTGTGATCCAAGCTGAAAATATTTTCTTTAACAAAAATCTATATATTTCTTTACATTTATTGATATGAAAGATACAACAAACCTATTTTGTCATAATATTTTTAAGTTTTCTATTAAAGGTTTTAAGTCTTAAAAAACTTTCATTATATGATCTGTTTTCTTTGCTTAATATATGTATGTAACTTCTTAAGAATATTTAATAGAGTGCACATTTTCTTCTAATTTGTAACTTTATAAGTTCATATGATAACCTACATATAAAGTTTGTAACTTCATATAATAACCTTGATCTTCTATATCTTTAGAATATTCACTATTTCCCTATAATGACTGACAGAAAAAGTAGCATTTTTTCCCCTCTGTCTCCCCATTCTTTTTCACCTAATGTTGAGCATTAACATGACCTTCCTTAGTGTCTTTTTTTTCTAGCTTATACTTTTATGACTTGATTTGTCAGGCTTAAGTGGTATCTGATTCATAGATATTGAGAATAAAGCAATCAGTTAACTTTATATACCAGTTTCTTTCTGTTGTGTCCTCCTAATTTTTGTTAGTTACTTTAGTTCTACAGGATATTATATTTTTATGCTCTATTCTGTCACCCTAATCTCCATATCTGTTTTAGATTTAGTTTTAGAATTAAATACATTCAATGCTCACAAGCAGTCATTTTTCAGTAGTGTCTACAGTCATCTCTTTTTTTTTTTTTTAATTTTTTTTTAAGTACATATTTTTTTTTTAATTAATTTATTTATTTATTTATTTTTGGCTGTGTTGGGTCTTCGCTTCTGTGCGAGGGCTTTCTCTAGTTGTGGCAAGTGGGGTCCACTCTTCATCGCGGTGCGCGGGCCTCTCACTATCGCGGCCTCTCTTGTTGCAGAGCACAGGCTCCAGATGCGCAGGCTCAGTAGTTGTGGCTCACGGGCCCAGCCGCTCCGCGGCATGTGGGATCTTCCCAGACCAGGGCTCGAACCTGTGTGCCCTGCATTGGCAGGCGGATTCTCAACCACTGCGCCACCAGGGAAGCCCCTACAGTCATCTCTTGGTTTGATGGAGTTTGTCCTCTAATAGTTGCCTCAAGAAGGGCTCATGATAGCAACATTTCCTGAATTCCATTATGTTCAGAATATTTGTCTCTAGCTTTTATACCTTGAAGCCAGTCCGGCAGGTTATAAAACCCTTGGTACCCACTTTCTTTTCCTGTAATGATGGTGAATTCACTACCTCCCAAGGCATCCTATCTCATTGTTGGATATCTCATGTGTTACTAGGTGGGTTTCTTTCTGTTTTTAAGTTTTGCCAAAATTGGTCTCTTTGTAAATTTCTAATAGAGTAGCCTACAGTCTCTTCTACGTAGAACTCTCCAAATATTTCTCTTCTCTAGGATAAAAGTAACAAGTCATTGAAGGAAAGTTCTCCAGAGTACCTTTTAGTAGACTTAAGGATTTGTTTATTCAGTCAGCTCAAGTCATTGCATCTTCCTTGCGCTTCTTGTGCCTTCCTCATAGCACTCTTTTAAAGCAAGTCAGAGTTAGCATTTTAGAGGGACCATTGGGATCGTCTGGTACAAAGGCATCATTTTAGGAAGAAGGAACAGGCCCAGGGAGAGGCAAAGAGATTTTCCCAAGGTCAGTCTGCTACCAGAAAACTGAGTCTAACTTTGAACCCCAGTGATCCCCAGGCAAACGTTCTTTCCACTTCACTGAGTCCTTCAAAAATACAATGATCAATTTTTTTGTGTGTGTGTGTGTGGTGAGAATATTGAAAATCTCTTCTCTTAATTATGTGAGGTAATGAATGTGCTAACTAACCTTATCATGGTAATCATGGTATCATGGTAGTTGCATTATATAAATGTATCATATATAAATGTATCAAATCATCACATTGTACACCTTAAGCTTACACAATGTTATACATTAATTATATTTCAATAAAGATGGAAAAAATACAATGATAAAAAATGTTTCAATGCACTTAAAGAACTCAATGTATGCCCCATCACAAGGGAAATTACCTAATGTCTGCTAGATGATTATCATTTCATTTCTTATTCCAGCTACGTACAAAACAATACAAAATACAGGATAGCCATATCAGAGAATTTAAAGTGGGTTTGCTGTTCATTTACACAAATTGTCACTTTCATTTTCTGTTTCTTGAAACTGACAAACTTCAGATAAATGCAGATTTCATTTTCCTACTGTAAACTCTCTAAACCATCATTTTGAAATCAAATTACACAGCTTATGCTTAAAACATAAGGGCCAGATTCTATCTTCAAATACACCACCCACTCTCTAACAGCAGAATTTGGCCCTAAAAACCCATTAACAAATATTGTCATTAAACTAAAGAGCTAATTACTTTGAATTCAGACAGAATAAACAAAATCATAGGCCAAACTCAGCTGGTAGTAATAACGGTAAGACTAACCGTATGTTACACTGGAGATTTAAAGAACAAAGACGTACTAACACTAATGTAACCAAACATAGAAAATTATCTTCCAAATGGAGCAAACTATTATAGTTAGAAAATTCCTGAAAGCACACTGGAATTACATGATACAAGAAATAAAGAATATTCTAAGAAATTAATGTCATAATTCAAAAATTTCAGTGTTGAATGAGGAGGGAAATGAGAAATTTATCTACTGCAATATTCCACAAATGAAGAATTACAACTAAAAATCATTTTGATCTAATTGGAAGTACTATTCTCATATTCAAATCAGTTTAATACTACAAGATGCAAGAGCCTTGCTTTAAGGCTGTTTTAAATAACCATTAGCAGGACTACTTTATAGTTCTATGAAAGTGAACTTCCCAGAAAACTGAACATTTTCTCGGCTCTTAAAAAATATGTTAAAATTACTTTAATAATATATACTTCAGAAAAAGTTTTATAAATCCTGAGGAGCAATAAAAATTAGCCATAATTTCATCAATCCATCATAACCATGAATAATATTATGATGTAGATCATTTCAATTTTCTTCCTATGCATCTGTAGCTTTTCTTAATCAAAATGGGACCATACCACAACACAGTTTGTAACTTCTTGTTTTCATTTACAATATATTATGAGCATTTTGCCACATCAATTTTACTTTTGCTACATCAATTTAAATGACTGTCCAACTTCTCAAATTGAGAATAATAGACATTTTAATTATTCTGGATATCTCACAAATATCATTATTACACTGTTTCATAATAACACTAATACTCCCCAGAGATTCCTACATATTTAAATCTCCTTTCTCCTATACTGAATGGTCCCAGATGGCTCTACTGCTCTAAAGCTCTATCTTACATTCAGCTCTTTTTCCCTCTCTCTCAATATAGGATTTCCAGATACAGCTAACCCAGGCTGAAATAAACCTAAATTTTGCTATTTTCATTTCTAGATTAATGACATGGTAGATTATCTACTGACAACTAAAATAATACATGATTTCAAATTGAATTACATTTATAAGTACCCAGGTATTTTCTTCACTTCCTCAAACTTCATCTTGGAGGAAAAATTCCTCCTACCTTTCTCCCTCAAGAAATCATTATAGCAAAACACTTGGCTAGTTTCTCCTTGTTAATAAGTCATACCTGACCAGATTGATGTTTACCGCTCTTTGTATTAAGGTTTTTACCAGCAAGTTTGGAAGACAAAAGAATGCTATGATACATGAGGGGACCAGACTAGATCTCAATGGTCCATTTCTGCTCTAAAACTTTATGCTTCTGTAAAGTTTCTGTATTCATTCTTTTGTTGTGTATTTTACTTCATGAGTATGGAGGCTGTTTCACTCAGGTTCCCTGATTGTAAGTTTTCTATAGGGAGCCACAATTTAAGATAAATAAGCCAATGATAATGAACATGACTCGCTTGAGGACACAATTCTATTCTTTCTCCACCTGCTCCTCTGCAAAGAAAAAAAAAAGAAGATGAAAGAAAGAAAGCGTGGAAAAGTAGTTTCTACATTTTTCTGAAATTGAAGAATTATAAAAGATCTGCACTAAAAGCTTTATGAAATCTTATTTGGAGACTCTGTTGAACCATAAACTTGAATACTATATATTTAAGGATTTTTACTATCTTGTGTACTACAAATTTTAGAATTTTATCATCAGATGGCAATCTCATTATTGAAAACAGTTCTAACAACAAATGTACATGAAAATTCATTGTTAGAGTTAATCCAATTCTGTAAATCTTTTATTTTAGTTACTTTCAGTGTTGCTTTATTTCATTTTATTATTTTTTAATTTTTTACTTAAGTATAGTTGATTTACAATGTTGTGTTAGTTTCTGGTGTGCAGCAAAGTGATTCAGTTATACATACATATGTTCTTTTTAAAATTTTTATGCTGCTTTATTTTATGCATATAACTATATTCATTTTCTTTGTGTAATACTAATAGGTAATGTGTAGCTAACTTGCATTATAGGGGCACACTTCTTTTTGATTAGGGTTTATTTTTGCCTTTTGATATTTTATGGACAAGAAAGTCTGTACAATATGAATAAGTTCACACAAAGACTAACAGAAAAGAAAATAGCTATAAGCCTGAAACTCAAAGGATTTTGATTAAAAACTTCACTCTTCACTGCAAAAGTAATATCATATTGAACATTTAAAAAAAAATCATCACAATTTAAGGTCTGAATATGTCCATACCAGCCTCTTCTTTTACTAAAGTAAAAATGCAAACCTTTTATAAACTTAAAATTGCAAATAATAAAGATGAAGTTGCTAAATTATATATAGGAAACAGAAATAAAATAAAGTAATATTCAATGAATGTACATTTACCCTGTTATAAATATAGCACGTGATTTCTAAGGTTTAATCTGCAGAGGAAAAGAGTAGCTAAAGGCATATTAAGCAGATCTGTTCTTTTCAAATTTAAGGCTAAGTTTTCAAACGAAGAGAAAAAGAAAAAACCCTCAAAAAAAAAAAAATGCTTACCCAACCCTCAGTAGTAATTCATTATTATCATCCTCTAGATATTTCTTAGAATTAGATCCACAAACATCTGAATAAATTAAAACATTATGTGGAACAGAGAAACAGCTAAAGAGAGCAATGGCAGGACTGTCACTCTAAAAGAGAGATAGAGACATCGGGGAAATTAGCTCATCATACTGAACTTTAAAAAGGAATACTGGAGGAGCCACGGAGGAGAGCGCAGCAACAGGGGTGCGGAGGGCAAAGTGGAGATATTCCCGCACAGAGGAGCGGTGCCGACCAGCACTCACCAACCCGAGAGGCTTGTCTGCTCACCCGCCGGGGCGGGCGGGGCTGGGAGCTGAGGCTCAGGCTTCGGTCGGATCGCAGGGAGAGGACTGGGGTTGGAGGCGTGAACACAGCCTGAAGGGGTTAGAGCACCACAGCTAGCCGGGAGGGAGTCCGGGAAAAAGTCTGGACCTGCCCAAGAGGCAAGAGACCATTGTTTCGGGGTGCGCGAGGAAAGGGGATTCAGAACACCACCTAAACGAGCTCCAGAGACGGGCGTGAGCCGCGGCTATCAGCGCGGACCCCAGAGACGGGCCTGAGACGCTAAGGCTGCTGCTGCTGCCACCAAGAAGCCTGTGTGCAAGCACAGGTCACTCTCCACACCTCCCCTCCCGGGAGCCTGTGCAGCCCGCCACTGCCAGGGTCCTGTGATCCGGGGACAACTTCCCCGGGAGAACGCATGGCGCGCCTCAGGCTGGTGCAATGTCACACTGGCCTCTGCCGCTACAGGCTCACCCCACATCCGTATCCCTCCCTCTCCCAGGCCTGAGTGAGCCAGAGCCCCCGAAGCAGCTGCTCCTTTAACCCTGTCCTGTGTGAGCGAAGAACAGACGCCCTCAGGCGACCTACACGCAGAGGTGGGGCCAAACCCAAAGCTGAACCCCGGGAGCTGTGTGAGCAAAGAAGAGAAAGGGAAATCTCTCCCAGCAGCCTCAGGAGCAGCGGATTAAATCTCCACAATCAACTTGATGTACCTGCATCTGTGGAATACCTGAATAGACAACCAATCATCCCAAATTGAGGCAGTGGACTTTGAGAGCAACAATATATATATATTTTTCCCTTTTTCTCTTTTTGTGAGTCTGTATGTGTATGCGTCTGTGTGTGATTTTTCTCTATATAGTTTTGCTTTTACCATTTGTCCTAGGGTTCTGTCTGTCCATTATTTTTTCTTTTTTTAGTATAGTTTTTAGCGCTTGCTATCACTGGTGGATTTGTTTTTTGGTTTGGTTGCTCTCTTCTTTCTTTCTTTCTTTTTTCTTTAATTACTTAAAAAAATTTTTTTAAATAATTCTTTTTTTAATAACTTAAGTTAATTTAATTTAATTCTCTCTTCTTCTTTCTTTCTTTCTTCTTTCTTCTCCCTTTTATTCTGAGCCTTGTGGATGACAGGCTTTTGGTGCTCCAGCCAGGCGTCAGGGCTGTGCCTCTGAGGTGGGAGAGCCAAGGTCAGGACATTGGCCCACAAGGGACCTCACAGCTCCACGTGAAATAAAACACCAAAAACCTCCCAGAGATCTCCATCTCAATGCCAAGACCCACCTCCACTCAACGACCAGCAAGCTACAGTGCTGGACACCCTATGCCAAACAACTAGCAAGACAGGAACACAACCCCACCCATTAGCACAGAGGCCGCCTAAAATCATAATAAGGCCACAGACACCCCAAAACACACCATCAGATGTGGACCTGTCCAACAGAAAGACGAGATCCAGCCTCATCCACCAGAACACAGGCACTAGTCCCCTCCACCAGGAAGCCTACACAACCCACTGAACCAACCTTACCCACTGGGGGCAGACACCAAAAACAATGGGAACTAAGAACCTGCAGCCTGCAAAAAGGAGACCCCAAACACAGTAAGTTAAGCAAAATGAGAAGACAGAGAAACACATAGCAGATGAAGGAGCAAGGTAAAAACCCACCAGACCTAAAAAACGAAGAGGAAATAGGCAGTCTACCTGAAAAAGAATTCAGAATGATAGTAAGATGATCCAAAATCATGGAAATAGAATGGAGAAAATACAAGAAACGTTTAACAAGGACCTAGAAGAACTAAAGAGCAAACAAACAGTTATGAACAACACAATAAATGAAATTAAAAATTCTCTAGAAGGGATCAATAGCAGAATAACTGAGGCAGAAGAACAGATAAGTGACCTGGATGATAAAATAGTGGAAATAACTATTGCAGAGCAGAACAAAGAAAAAAGAATGGAAAGAATTGAGGACAGTCTCAGAGACCTCTGGGACAACATTAAACACACCAACATTCGAATCAGGGGTCCCAGAAGAAGAAGAGAAATAGAAAGTGACTGAGAAAATATTTGAAGAGATTATAGTTGAAAACTTCCCTAATAAGGGAAAGGAAATAGTTAATCAATTCCAGGAAGCACAGAGAGTCCCATACAGGATAAATCCAAGGAGAAACATGCCAAGACACATATTAATCAAACCATCAAAAATTAAATACAAAGAAAAAATATTAAAAGCAGCAAGGGAAAAACAACAAATAACATACAAGGGAATCCCCATAAGGGTAACAGCTGATCTTTCAGCAGAAACTCTGCAAGCCAGAAGGGAGTGGCAGGACATATTTAAAGTGATGAAGAGGAAAAAACTACAACCAAGATTACTCTACTCAGCAAGGATCTCATTCAGATTTGACGGAGAAATTAAAACCTTTACAGACAAGCAAAAGCTAAGAGAATTCAGCATCACCAAACCAGCTTTACAACAAATGCTAAAGGAACTTCTCTAGGAAGGAAACACAAGAGAAGGAAAAGACCTACAACAAAAACCCAAAACAATTAAGAAAATGGTAATAGGAAGATACATATCGATAATTACCTTAAATGTAAATGGATTAAATGCTCCAACCAAAAGACATAGACTGGCTGAATGGATACAAAAACAAGACCCCTATATATGCTGTCTACAAGTGACCCACTTCAGACCTAGGGATACATACAGACTGAAAGTGAGGGGATGGAAAAAGACATTCCATGGAAATGGAAATGGAAATGGAAATCAAAAGAAAGCTGGAATAGCAATTCTCATATCAGACAAAATGGACTTAAAGACTATTACAAGAGACAAAGAAGGACACCACATAAGGATCAAGGGATCAATCCAAGAAGAAGATATAACAATTTTAAATATTTATGCACCCAACATAGGAGCACCTCAATACATAAGGCAAATACTAACAGCCATAAAAGGGGAAATCGACAGTAACACAATCATAGTAGGGGACTTTAACACCCCACATTCAACAATGGATAGATCATCCAAAATGAAAATTAATAAGGCAACACAAGCTTTAAATGATACATTAAACAAGATGGACTTAATTGATATTTATAGGACATTCCATCCAAAAACAACAGAATACTTTCTTCTCAAGTGTTCGTGGAACATTCTCCAGGATATATCATATCTAGGGTCGCAAATCAAGCCTTGGTAAATTTAAGAAAATTGTAATCGTATCAAGTATCTTTTCCAACCACAACGCTATGAGACTAGATATCAGTTACAGGGAAAAATCTGTAAAAAATACAAACACATGGAGGCTACACAATACACTACTTAATAACCAAGAGATCACTGAAGAAATCAAAGAGGAAATCAAAAGATACCTAGAAACAAATGACAATGAAAACACGATAACCAAAACCTATAGGATGCAGCAAAAGCAGTTCTCAGAGGGAAGTTTATAGCAATACAATCCTACCTTAAGAAACAAGAAACATCTCAAATAAACAACCTAACCTACTAAAGCAATTAGAGAAAGAAGAACAAAAAAAACGCCAAAGTTAGCAGAAGGAAAGAAATCATAAAGATCAGATCAGAAATAAATGAAAAAGAAATGAAGGAAACAATAGCAAAGATCAGTAAAACTAAAAGCTGGTTCTTTGAGAAGATAAACAAAATTGAGAAACCATTAGCCAGTTTCATCAGGAAAAAAAGGGAGAAGACTCAAATCAATAGAATTAGAAATGAAAAAGGAGAAGTAACAACGGACACTGCAGAAATACAAAGGATCATGAGAGATGACTACAAGCAACTCTATGCCAATAAAATGGACAACCTGGAAGAAATGGACAAATTGTTAGAAAGGCACAACCTTCTGAGACTGAACCAGGAAGAAATAGAAAATATGAACAGACCAATCACAACCACTGAAATTGAAACTGTGATTAAAAATCTTCCAACAAAGAAAAGCCCAGGAAAAGACGTCTTCACGGGCGAATTCTATCAAACATTTAGAGAAGAGCTAACACCTATCCTTCTCAAACTCTTCCAAAATATAGCAGAGGAAGGAACACTCCCAAACTCATTCTACGAGGCCACCATCATCACCCTGATACCAAAACCAGAAAAAGATGTCACAAAGAAAGAAAACTACAGGCCAATAGCACTGATGAACATAGATGCAAAAATCCTCAACAATATACTAGCAAACAGAATCCAACAGCACATTAAAAGGATCATACACCATGATCAAGTGGGGTTTATCCCAGGAATGCAAGGACTCTTCAATATACGCAAATCAATCAATGTGATACACCATATTAACAAATTGAAGGAGAAAAAACATATGATCCTCTCAATAGATGCAGAGAAAGCTTTCGACAAAATTCCACACCCATTTATGATAAAACCTCTCCAGAAGGTAGGCATAGAGTGAACTTACCTCAACATAATAAAGGCCATGTATGACAAACCCACAGCCAACATCGTCCTCAATGGTGAAAAACTGAAACCATTTCCACTAAGATCAGGAACAAGACAAGGTTGCCCACTCTCACCACTATTATTCAACACAGTTTTGAAGTTTTAGCCACAGCAATCAGAGAAGAAAAAGAAATAAAAGGAATCCAAATTGGAAAAGAAGAAGTAAAGCTGTCACTGTTTGCAGATGACGATACTATACATAGAGAATCCTAAAGATGCTCCCAGAAAACTCCTAGAGCTAATCAATGAATTTGGTAAAGTAGCAGGATACAAAATTAATGCACAGAAATCTCTTGCATTCCTATACACTAACGATGAAAAATCTGAGAGTGAAATTAAGAAAACACTCCCATTTACCATTTCAACAAAAAGAATAAAATACCTAGGGATAAACCTACCTAAGGAGACAAAAGACCTGTATGCAGAAAATTATAAGACACTGATGAAAGAAATTAAAGATGATACAAAAGATGGAGAGATATACCATGTTCTTGGATTGGAAGTGGGTCACTTTTGAAAATGACTATACTACCCAAAGCAATCTACAGATTCAATGCAATCATCAAACTACCACTGGCATTGTTCACAGAAGTAGAACAAAAAATTTCACAATTTGTATGGAAACACAAAAGACTCCGAATAGCCAAAGCAATCCTGAGAAAGAAAAACGGAGCTGGAGGAATCAGGCTCCCTGCCTTCAGACTATACTGCAAAGCTACAGTAGTCAAGACAGTATGGTACTGGCACAAAAACAGAAATATAGATCAATAGAACAGGACAGAAAGTCCAGAGATAAACCCACACACCTACGGTCACCTTATCTTTGACAAAGGAGGCAAGAATATACAGTGGAGAAAAGACAGCCTCTTCAATAAGTGGTGCTGGGAAAACTGGACAGCTACATGTAAAAGACTGAAATTAGAACACTCCCTAACACCATACACAAAAATAAACTCTAAATGGATTAAAGACCTAAATGTAAGACCAGACACTATCAAACTCTTAGAGGAAAACATAGGCAGAACACTTTATGACATAAATCACAGCAAGATCCTTTTTGACCCACCTCCTAGAGAAATGGAAATAAAAACAAAAATAAACAAATGGGACCTAATGAAACTTCAAAGCTTTTGCACAGCAAAGGAAGCCATAAACAAGATGAAAAGACAACCCTCAGAATGGGAGAAAATACTTGCAAATGAAGCAACTGACAAAGGATTAATCTCCAAATTTACAAGCAGCTCATGCAGCTCAATATCAAAAAGACAAACAACCCAATCCAAAAATGGGCAGAAGACCTAAATAGACATTTCTCCAAAGAAGATATACAGATTGCCAACAAACACATGATAGAATGCTCAACATCATTAATCATTAGAGAAATACATATCAAAACTACAATGAGATATCATCTCACACCCGTCAAAATGGCCATCATCAAAACAAACAAAAAAAATGGTCATGAAGAAACTAGGGCTAAGACGGGAATAAAGACGCAGACCTACTAGAGAATGGACTTGAGGACACGGGGAGGGGGAAGGGTAAGCTGGGACAAAGTGAGAGAGTGGCATGGACATATATACACTACCAAATGTAAAATAGATAGCTAGTGGGAAGCAGCCGCATAGCACAGGGAGATCAGCTCGGTACATTGTGACACAATTGTTCTTGTGACTGAAGGAAACAAACCACATAAAACCCCTTTAAATGAAGTTTGAAAATTAGAAGTACATTATTTTAAATGCCAACTTCCATGTTTCTCAAAGGCCCAAGACCCACTTTCATCAGGATCTTTTGGGGGTGAGTAGCTGTAAAAATGCAGATTGCTGGACCATATCCCAGTCTAGTAAATCTAACTCTCTGTGAAATATGCCCAGGAATTAGCATTTTAAGAACCGCTCTCTCCCCTCATGTCACTCTCATGAATATTAGAATTTGGGAACCACTGTATGCCATGCTTTTTTGTGTGAAACTGATTTCAGATATCAAGATAACCGCTGTGCCTGGCTTGTATTTATATTTACATGACATATAACAACTTTTGAACTTTGTATTTTATTTACCTTTTTTTGCTGCAGAACTAAACATAGCTGGCTATTTTCCTTATATTCAACAACTGCTTTTACTTTTGTATATTTTTAAAAATATATTAAATATTCACTTTTGATGTAATTAAGAGTTACACAAGAACGTGAGTTACTGCGAAAGTTCTCTTACCTTCAAATCCTTATTCTTATTCAGAAGGTTCTGAACATATACACTGGAAATTTTCAAGAAGAGTATATGCAGTGGATTCTCTGTTTAATTTTCAAGTGTTTCAGGGCTGGCCAAGGAGACTCCTGAGGTGGACACCAGAAACGCCATTGAGAAGGGAAGACAGCAATGCTGAAGCCTCTGGGTACCTGATCACCTCGGAACAGAACAGAAAAACAAGTAGTCGGTCACCTGAAATTCACAGAGAATCTGCTATGGAGAAGGTTATTTTCGGTAAACTAGCACTGTTACTAAATTTAAACTTGGCCTGGGTTCGCTGCTCCCTGATTTAGCACCGTTGTTATTTAAAATTTCATATCACTGTGAAGTCAGAATTGCATGACGCTGTTGCCTGCAGAGGATTCTGGTTGAATTCATATTGTTTTAATTGACTATTTTTCTAAACATTGCATCAAGTAGTATAATTACTAATTTTATTTTTGATATGCAGGTGCTACATTTTGGTGCTGAATTTCTTCCTAAGTCAAGGCTGATGAGGTCTTTTGGAAATAACATCCTTGTGTGAAACTCTATCACATCTCATAAAAGATAAAATGTGATCCTTTTACTAAATCCCAATGGAATCATCTGGTATTTTTGCTATGTTTTCTTTCACATGGGTAATGCTTGCCAAGATAATTAGACATAAATAAAAATTATATCCTTTGTAGCAATATGTGTTGCCTACTCAGGGAAACCAAAATTCTAGCTTCTTTGTTGCATGAGTTAAGCAGGTGTTAGTAGTAGCTAATGCAGAAAGAGAATAAAACATCCATTTAAAAAATTGGTAATTAATCATGCAAATATTCTCCCAAAGGGTAGAGGAAGCATCATGTACAGATAAATACAAAGTCAAATACAAAATAAGAGTGTAATACATATGTAAGCACAGAGCACACTGTAGAACGATAGGTTTTCACGGAAGAGCTTACTATTTGGCCACCCAAAAACCATTTCCAACTTTCTTCTTGCTTGCTATGACTCACACAAATAGAGAACAGAAAATCAAATGTTCACTCTCCTGGTCTCCCTTACTGCTAAGAGTGGTCATGCGATCCCATTCTGGCCCATGAACTATAAGAAGTACACTGGGTTAGAAATCCAGGCAGAAATTTGTTTTATTGATAAATAGAAAGATTCCTTCTCCCCCTCTCTTTACCACACAATTGCTTGCCTTGAATGAGGCCGTGATACTTGGAGGTAGAGCAGTCACCTTGTCACCGTGATGTAAAACACAACAAAAGTCCAGAGAAACTCAAAGATATCGGCCCTGTTATAGATGAGCAACTGAACCAACACTACTAACTGTTTCCTTTGGAATTGTACTTGTTTAAACCAATGGGTTTTCTGTTGCTTGCTAACAGAATCACTGTAGGTTGACGAAATGCTCAAAAAACATTTGTTAAACAGTAAGTGCCACTGCTATGATTGTAGTGATATCTATCTTTATAAATTGCAAAGTAATCTGCAAGTTCTCATTCTATGGAGTCAAGGACAGCTTTCATTCTGACAGAGGTTGGAACTTGCCTTCTTTTGACTCCTAGGAAAGTTGTGCATGTGGGGAATAATGGGTCACAAGGTGGTGGTAACTAACTAGAACGAAATGAAATGAAAAGCCTAGCTCAGAGCTAAGTTGGGAATAAAAGGGTCAAGTACTACAGTAAAAGAAAGGATTTCATTTTTGCCTCAGTGCCAAAGCTACCACATTAGTCGAAATCTCAGTGGAAGAGTTTGAAGTTCCACCATTATTATCTTGCTAAGTCTCTTGGATTCTTCTTCTGAAATATTGTTCACATCCATTACTTCATTACTGGCTTCCTTTCATCAACATTTCTTACTCAATCACAGTCTGGGTTTTCACTTTCTCTTTCCTAAACTATTGCTATACACTCTTGAACAGATTTCTTTTTCTGTTTTTCTTAAACATTGCCATATGTACTATAGTTGCCTCAAGACTTAATTTTTTGAAATAATTTCATTGGATGCCTCTTCTGTTCAAAACACAAGAACTTTTGGTCTATTAGATTAAGAACAAGGTCTTTAACTTGGCATTTAAGACTCCTTATAACATAACTCCTTCTAGGTTTCCTATCTCCCTTCCCCAATACTCTAGGTAGTTTAGTGAGAGGATTTGTCTCCATTCCAGAGGTACACCCTGACTAGGTTAAAATAATCCGTGTACCTCAATCTCTACCTACAATATTAGCGATGAGCACACAACCTTAATAGGTCAATGATCTCCATTCTGGGGTTTTCATTGCCCTATTGTGTAAATAAATAAATAAATAAATGAACTTTGTTTTTCTTGCTGGACATAAGCATATGAACATGTAGCATCTGGAACTACTAGCAACCACCTTGGGATCATCAGAGGAGAACTTGCTAGAACTTAAGTCAACACCAAGGAAATAGCTGAAAAACAGGAAAAAAGGATCTGAGTTCTGAGCTTGGTGTTTCACCCCGGGACAGAGCTTTGCTTGCAGGTAGAATACCCTGAACGTCTCACTTATGTGTGAATTTATAGATTCCTTTTTTTTTTGTATTAAGCCAGTTTGGGTTGGTATCTCTGTTACTTGCAACCAAAATCTTTACAGTCTATTTATTTATATTTTTATTGTGTTCCTGCCATTTCATTCATTCTACTTCTCTCTCTTCTTATCTATATTCTACCTCTTTTCATGATCCAGTCCTCTTCCCCATGAAATGTTTCCAGAGTCTTCTAATTCATAGTGAGAGAACCCTAACCTAAACCACTTTATTTTCCACTGTACATATTGATAAGAGAGCCCATCAGAGTATATGATGCTATCATTTGATGACTCTCAAATCTTATCTTTAGCTTAACATTTTCTTCCATCGCCAGACTTTTATTTCTAACTGAATAGTTGACATCTAAACTTGAATGTCTTGAAGGTCCCTCAAACTGAATTTTTCCATAACTGTATTCATAAAAACCTTCCTCTCAAACACACCATTCCTCCAGTGTTGCCTATTTTTGTAAACAGAATCATCAGCCATCAGTTAAACAAGCCAAAAAGCAAGGCCTTCAACCTTTAAAAAAAGGAATCAGAGTAGATTTAATCCTTCTTTTCCCCCTTAGCCCCAGTACCTGATTATCAAATGCTTTTGATTTTACTGCTTAAATAATTTTTAAATCTATCTACTTTGTCCCCTTTCTTTCTCTATCTTCCTCTTTCCTTTTCTCCCCCACTATCATCACCACTACCACCACCACCACTACCTCTAAAACCTTGTCTGTTGCCTGGAATAATGCATGGCTTATTTCTGTCTCTCATCTCACATTTTGTTTCTCTCCACTAAATTCTCCTCATGGTATTTAGATCTTTTAAAAACACACAACTGATCATGTCAACCCCTTGTTTAAAAGCCTTCAATGCCTTCTCATTGTTCTCAGGGTAAAGAACAAGGACTTACATCACCCAGTCCCTACCTCTTCATCCTCATATCCCTAGAGAGAAGTGACTATTTCTGTTTATAATTATCCTCATTTTTAAAATACCCTGCATTCAGCACAGTGCTTAGCACACAGTAGGCACTCAATAAATATTTGTTGAATGAATGAACAATTTCCTTGCAATAACTCTTGAACCATGAACCACCTTGTGTTATTATTTTTTCCTGTATATTTTACTTTTTGAATTACTTATAAGTACGCTGAAGGCAAAGAAATGTCCTATTTCTTTGTACTATATAGCAGAATGCTATGTAAGTAGTAGGGGTTCAGAAGGCATTCAACTGTATTGATACTGATATTTCTTCTACTCTGATTCTTTCTTAAAAGGATAAGATTAAAGTGAACAAGGGGAAATATATTATTAGTCTGTCAAAAATGGAAGTAAAAAATAGGTAACTTGTTTCTGGATCCCAATTCTACAGAATCTGCACAGATTAATTATTATAAAGGAGCTCTTTTTCTACATGACATGGAGAACCTTCAGATAAGCCCTGAGTTATGTGAATAGACACTCAAACATGATGTTTGCTATTTTCACTGTCACACTTTTAAATATTTTATATTTCTCATTAAAAATCTTTTGTCTTTGAAAAACATAAGCAAAAATTCAATAGTTTCAATAATTTTTAAAATATTTATTTATTTATTTTTTGGCTGCATTGGGTCTTAGTTGCAGCATGTGGGATCTTTTGTTGTGGTGCGTGGGCTCTTTGTTGCAGTGTGCGGGCTTCTCTCTAGTTGTGGCGTGTAGGCTCATTAGTTGTGGTGCGAGGGCTCTCTAGTTGTGGTGCACGGGCTCAGTAGTTCTGGCATGAGGGCTTAGTTGCCCTGCTGCATGTGGAATCCCAGCTCCCTGACCAGGGATCTAACCGGCATCCCCTGCATTGCAAGATGGATTCTTAACCACTGGACCACCAGGGGAAGTCCCAATAGTTTCAATAATTAACAGCTAAAGTCTTTTGGAGCTGAGACAAGTTATTTTGGAAAATAGTTATCCCAAGTACAAATTAATTCCTAGTTATTGTATACTTACCTGAAAGGGGCAAACAGAACTGCAGGGATTCCAAGGTAGGGATGAAATTTTAGCCTATGCTATATACTGATATTACCTTAAATAAGATATTTCTTAGGGTAACCTAAAATAAGAACATGCACTGGAGTCTAAAGGTAATGAAGCAGTGGGGCTGTAAGTGTTATTAAACAGGAGGACACAGGGATACATGTTTCTCAGAGGCTTCTGACTGTGTTAATTGTGGCCAGAAAATGCTTTTTTAAGTTGAAAAATGGTAGATAGAATTGAGGGGAACCAGAAGAGGAGAGATCAGGAAATTTAAGAGTAGATAATGCAAATTTTGTGCCTGAATAAAATTCTTGAGACGGCTTAAACATCTGTTTCTTAAAAACTAGTTGAAGTTTGCCTAAGGCATACTTATATACGAGGTAATCGCCTTTGCGGTTCTATAGACTTGTTGTTTAGTTATAAATATCTTCTAGTTTTCTCAGGGTATTGGATCTGTCAGGGAGTTTGTAAAAGTAAAAAAAAAGAAAGGAAAGGAAAAAAATTGAAAAAGAAACCTTCTTGCACAAAACGCATTTTAAGAAGGACTACAAATAGTTGTCTTAAAAATCAGAGAACAGGCTATTTTACAATTTTTACCCAGATATTAAAAGATATTTTAAGAAACTAGTGATTTGTAATTTAATATTCAACTGCTTTTCAAGCAAAATTCCACCAGAATATAGTCATGATTTCTTTTCTCCTGTAACTTAAACTCCAAGGGATAGGCTGAAGTGGCCCTGTTTATTTTGCTTCTCTTTATGTAAATAAAAAATAAGCTTAACTGCATGAAGGAAGGACCTCATGCTCTGCCTCTTTTTACATGCTTCTTTTCTGTATAATGGAAAAAATTATTTTCAAGTATATGGTATTTCACTGGCTAAACTTTTCTGTTTTGTTAATTTCTATAGCTATTGGCAAGATTGGGTTAGTCCTTTTGCATGAAAATTGACATGTGTTCTATAATTATAGTACAAACCTTTTGCTTTTCTTTTTTTTTGAATTTTATTTTATTTTTTTATACAGCAGGTTCTTATTAGTTATTTATTTTATACATATTAGTGTATATATGTCAATCCCAATCTCCCAATTCATCCCTTTTGTATTTCTTTAAAAACTGATTCCTTTAAGAGTATGAGATTGCCAGTGGATGTCACAGCCATTCTATAATGCAAGTAGTGAAGTTTTAAAAAAACACATGGAGTACAGATGTTCATGAGTGCTACGAAAAGAATATAAGCTTGCCTATTTATGTATATTTTTGGTAGGTTTTTCTCAATATTGCATTGAAATGTAAAAAGTTTTACTTATCTACCTCTGGCTCAAAGATTTAGAGTACCCTATAACAGCACCTACTAGTAAAAAGTAAAATTCTCTCTTATAATTTTGAAAACTTCCTAAGGAAATGAGAGAAATAATATCATATGATGAGAATTAAATAAGTAAAAGCTACACATAAGACATCCATGATTATTCCTAGATGATTGACCTTCTGTGATTATCTCAATAAAAGAAACACTGAGAGTTTGGGAACTCCCTATAGTCCATTAAGGAGATCTGGAAATAATTTCATTGCCAGGAGACAGGACTGGAAAGTGACTGGAGAAGCTAAAATTGTATCATAACAGGAAGGGAATGGCTAGAGAGGGCAGTAGTTTAAGTTTTGTTTTTTCTTTGTGAGAGGATCCATCTCCCACAAAATGATCCTTACACAGAATCCTAGCATTCTGTGGAACATGGATTGACCAACACTAGCTTTGAGAATGAAGAAGAGAAAATCCAGAAATCAGAAGTTGCCAGGGTGGATCAAGAGCTTGCATCCTACTGCAAACAGAAGTCACATCTTCAGAAGATTCCTCACACTTCCCTATGGTCTGAATGGCACGTCCCCCACAACCACCCACGTTTACTGGTCAGCTTCCCCAGGGACTGCTAGGTCACAAAGAGGCACTGGACACAAAGGACACCAACATTCTGGACACAGTAGTGGAGTGGTTCCCCATTCATGAACTGACCACCTATTTCAGGTACTTAAGTTCCTTGTGAGTCTGACCAGAATGAGACTGACTCCTTAAATCAAATTCTCAGGCTGGTAATGCAGAGACTCATACTCAGAGCAGTGGTAAATTCCATCAAAGCAGTATGGCTTTCATTAAGGACGTCCATCTGGTCTGCTCCTTCTTATACACTGATCTTCTTTACTCTGTGGTTCTGACATTGGCATTTCTGCAGCATTTTCATAAAAACAATCAGTAAAACACCTGCTATTCATGAATTTCTCTATTCTTTGCACTGTGGAGAAAATCAGTACAAATCATACACGATTCACATAAGGTAACACCCACTTGTAGACATAGACACACATTTCAACTATCAACTATCTAACTGTCTTTAGTGGAGACTTGTAATAGGTTGAAAAAACTGTGTGAATGTATATAGCTCTACTCTTAAATCACAGAATATATTTAGAAGTTCTAAAAATTTCAATGTTTATTCTTTACTCTCAATGACTTTAAACTGTATTTATTTGCTTTTGCTTCATAAGAGCTGAGAGTAGAAACTATGCCTTCAATATTCTTCTGGCATCTAGAATGTCTGGCTTACAGTGGATGCTTAATGCATGATGATGATCACTACATAGAAAATTTTGCATCAGTGCAAAAGAGAAAAACGTTTCTAGCCTTTATTATCGTTTTCATTTATTTCTGGCACTGGCGAGACAGGAGATTTGCATTACTTTTGAGCATAGGCATGATGCATTTAGATATGCTTTCCCATCTCGGCACAAGATAAAATACGAGCCATACAACAATTGGTACTGCAATTTTATGCTGAATTGAAATACTTTAGACTTTGATGGGTTCAACAGATATACACACACAGAAAAGATAGATGTCAAAAAAACAGGAAAATGTTTAACTGTATCTTCAGCACTGCAAACTGGGCAGTGTTAACGGTGCTGTTTTCTCAGTAAGTGAGTTACACGAACTTTACATGATGATTTTAAAAATGGGTCTACATATGCTAAAATGATTAAAGATATCTTGTGGACTTATATAAAATGAAAGTTATACATATGGTTCAAAAACTCTTCACTACAATCAAAGACTAACTTCTTTTTGGTAGAAGGCAAGGAGGCCAACGCTACCAAGAAACGTAGGAAATTCATGTGCTAACCCAGCATGGTGGGGTTTTTCCTCAAGTCTATTTGACAGAAAGTATTAAGAAGCATCATTCCTTCTGCTAATTTTGTTACTGAGCCCAAGCTCACTCTGCTCGCTGCACAACAGGCTGAAACTGGGAGATGAGGTGTTGGGGCAAGAAGCATTGACTTTAATCAGAAAGCCAGCAGACCAAGAAGATGGCACACTAGTGTCTCAAAAACCATCTTCCCTCCGGCTGAATTCGGGCTCCTTTTATACAGAGGAAGGGGAGGTAGGGGAGAGGGGCCCCTTGTGATGCCAATCAATGGCTGAGTGGGACTGCTAACTGTTGCTTGCTAACAGTTGCTCCCTAATGGTCACTTGCTTAGGGGAGGGGCCCCAGTTGCTTGCTAACAGCTGTGTGCCCACCCCGCTCCTATCACAATTTTATCAAGAGAAAGTTCAAATGAGTCAAACCTAACAAAAGATATTAGTACCACATTGTTATGGAAATTGCTCTGGACTGGGGCTAGGTAATGTGGTTTCTAATCCAGGCTCTACAAGGCCTGAAATACTTCATTTCTTCCTGATGGGTTTTTATTTTGCCTATCCTTATGAAAAGAATTGGACTAAACCAGGGGTTTTAAAACCTCAGCTGCACTTTAGAATACTCTGAGGTTTAAAAAAATACCCTTCCTCAGGCCCTATCCTCAAAGATGATGGTTCAGTTGGTCTGGGAAAGATGGAGCCTCAGAAGTTCCCCAGGTGACTGTAGTATGCAACCTGAACTGAGAATCATTGACTGTATGTCCTCTAAACACTTTGACTGCCTAAGAGTCTGTGATTCTAGAATTTCTGGGAAAAGTCCCTCTCTCTCTCTCTCTCTCTCTCTCTCTCTCTCTCTCTCACACACACACACACACACACACACACACACACACACACAGAGCCAAAGTTTGTTCATTAAACTGGACTCCCATTTCTAGTCTGATGGTAGTTTTCTACACTTAGTGAGGTCTAGATTTTCAACTAACAAATGAAAACTGTGATACCCTTCATACTAATCAGATAAAGTATTAATTCACAGGGAGTGTAAGTAGAAGGAAGAGAAGCAGAGAAACAAAATATAAGTGCTGTCAGAATATAAGCTTTCTAAGAGGAACAGTGTACCTGTTCATCAACATTTAATAAAAGCTTTGCTAGGTGCTTATTTACATAGAGAATTTTAGAGTTATAAGCTTTTAACAATTCCTCTACTTTCAACATATCTTAGCAACTATAAAAAAGATAATCCTGATAGTGGGAACACTAGAGAAATGTTGAGAGTTGGTCTAATTAAAGGAGACAAATCTATTTCAATGAAGATGCTTGATGCTTATTTATTGAATGAGTGAAATTCTTCCATGTCCTAAATACAGACCTTATGACTGGATAGATCTGATGACTGGAAAAGATCTTTCCAAGGAAAATGGTAATGGGTTTTGCTTTGCTAAAGGAAGATCCAGAGTATCTCTGACCTTAATCTTAAAACTGGAATGGGGTTTCCTTGGGAGAGAGGAATATAGCATAAGTAATAAGCATATTAAGGTTAGACCTCCCTCTCCACTCTTGTACTTCTCTGTTCAGGCCACAGTGAAGAGGCTGAAGTCATGGTTTGATAGTAGGAATTAAGAACTGTGGCCCTATTTTGCCACCTATATTTAGGCCTGGCCTCTCTTTCTGCAGTTGCTGGGACTCCTCCTAGTCTTTGAGACATGGCAACAGGGACAGAGTGCTAATGGTTATAACTGAAAGGCTGCTCAATTCTTAGATCCTTCTTTCTGTTTGAAGGGGCTTAATTTCCAGAAAAAGGTAAACCCACAGTCACTAAAATTTCTTTAATTAGATAACATTTATTCATTTGTTCATCCAATAAATATTTATGGTATGTCTTCTTTGTTTTAAGCCATGGGGATATAAAGATTCTTAGATAATTTGCAAGTACACAGCATACTCATTGACTTCAGCTTACACTGTTTTAAGTCAGTTCTCAAGTTACTGCTTGACTCATTTCAATTTATTTTTAATCCCCATCTAAAAATATCTTAATAAAAGGAAATGACTCAAAATATTTCAGTGTCAGAAGCAAGAATGAAAAATGTGTGTATGTGTGTTGGAGGAGGGGGAGCGGAGAGGAGATACTGGTAGATGTCTACTGGTGCTGAAAAGTAGTATTTGAAATGACTGAGATGATCCTTTGTCACTAAACAGAAGACCAATGTTCCTGTTCTGATTTAAATCCTTCATGAAAAACTGGAGTAGATGCACAAATATACCTTTGTAATTTAATGTGTAAAAAAGCCCACCATGTAATCTGGACTCTCTTCTCTATGTAATTATAATCATTTTCTAAAGTGTCTAGTATGAAAACACAGAGCCATAACTGAGTTTTCAGTAATATCTTGTAAAAACAGCATCTCGGAGCTTACAATCCACTACGCTGTTCTCTGTACCAAACTACCTAAACTGTTTGCTATCTGCAGACGAGTACCAATCACGCAAGCTATGAAAGTCAAAGGTGCTCTGGGTTTCCTAAGAGCGTGAGCCCAGGTGTCAGCACTGGGACCTGCCATGTTGCCAGAGGAACAAGGAAGCATGAGGGCATTTGCCCAAAGTGGTTTTGATATCAATGGGTTACACAACCAAAGCACTGAAAAGGCACTGAATCACCACTGAAAAGGCACACAATAAGCAGAACAGGAATAAAAAAAGAAAAGAAATCACGGGGTGATTCATGGCATTTAAAAGAAACCTTTTTCAGTTCTTTAAGCTACGCTGATATATTTAAACAAACATCAGGGTTTTTATTTTTTAGACTACAAAGAAAATATCCTATCTCCCTATTCTTTTCAAGATGCTTTATCTGCAATTTCAATAGACCATAATTGTTTTCTAAAAACTACCCTTTTTCATAAATCTTGCTTGGACAGTTTAGTGCAGAGAAATGAAAACTTTCTTTTAGGCACTTACAAGCTTAATCAGGTCAAAAACAGATAAACACTATTAATGTTTCCCTTTTTTTCTCAGTTTCTCCATTCTCTGCCTCTGTTACTCCTTGTACTACTTCTGAAGCAATAGTCTCCCCTTTATCTATTATTATGCATTCTCTCTACAATCACCCACAGTTTTTTTTTTTTTTTTTTTTTTTTTTAAAGCAGATAAGCACTGAGAAAGTAAACTTTTCCATTCAACTTTTCTATAATGAAGGGTCCTGGGCTCTTATCAGGTGAAGTTATAATGTGGAAATTTATCCACCTGGTAATAAGATCTCAGGTAATATCCCTTTACTATATTGATTTTGAAAACAAAACAAAAACCACATCTTTGTTGCCAGATTTTGGAGTACAGCAATGGCGTTCCATAAGAGATTTGAAAAGACATGTTGAAATGTCTCCAACCAAACTAGGCTAGAGAGGTTGCATGGGGTTGTATTATAGAGAACTAGTACCATAAGGACAGGAGTTGGTGCACAGGGGCATGACAAGATCTGAGAAATGCAAATTAAAATATGAGTTTCTCAAAAAGATATATAATGACTACACTATTTAAATTAAATCTCCTTTCTCTTGAGATTGTAAGATCTGTGGGGCAGGTGTCTTGTATCCTCAGCACCAAGTTCAATACATAGTCTGTAACTTCACTGTCTAATACGGTAGCTAGTAGTCACTTGTGGCTTTTTAGCACTTGAAATGTAACTAGTTCAAACTGAAATGGGCTGCAAGAAAACACTACATGCTGGATATTGAAGAGTTAGTGCCCCCAAAATAAGAATATAAAATATCTCATTAATAACTTTAACACTGATTACATGTCAAAATGATAACATTTTGGATAATTTCACTAAATAAAATACATTATTACACTTAGTCCTATCTCTTTATTTTTACTTTTTAAAAAAGTGGCTACCAGAAAATTTTAAAGTCCGCATATGACTCACAACATATTTCTAGTAAGCAGCACTTGTCTAAAGAATTCAACATTATGTGTTAAATGAACAAGTGAATGAATGGATGAATGAGTGAAAGGTGTTTGCATCTAGAGCTGACACTACCAGAAGGAACCATACCTAACTTTTAATAGGATGATACTCAATAATAATAGGTCAATGACTATAGTAGACTTCATCAATTTTCCCAACCCTTTACCTCTTCCAACATCCATGCCCATTGCCATGTGCCTTTGTAGGCTGTCCTGATAAAAAGGGATAATCTCTTTCCCTACTCCTTTTCTTTGGGTTTGTTCATAGGACTTTTTGGTCCATAAAACATTAGAGAGCACAATTTGTTCAAAAGCCTGAACAATGCTTTCACTATTGAGTTTTCTCACCAGCACTTCTGCTACTGCCATGAGAACTTGGGCAGGCAGGAGGAGGATGGGAGACATGCAGAACTACGCTGCCCCAGTGGAGCCCAGCCTGATCCCCAGTCACATGAGTAAACAGATGAGATCATCACATATCAACCCACTGCAGCCTAGATCAGCCAATCCCAAATGACCCACAAACCATGAGATAGATACATGCTTATTATTGCACACTGCTGAGATTTTGTACTTGTTTGTTATCCAGCCTACTTTGAGACACCTAACTGATATAGAAGTGTAGTCTTCAGAACTGAGCTTTCATTTTGAATGTGAGAATTCACACTGGGGACCTTACAGTCACAGTTGAAAATACCCTTCTCTCTAATCTCTTAGATAAAATGATTTTTGCTATGATGACATGTATGGGAACTAGGGCAGATATTCTAGCAGGAGCTGGACAAATTCATCCTAGAAGTATAACTCATTGATTATCACGGGGAGTTTTAAGGCAGGCATCAGCAGGGATGCTAAAACTTAAAAGGAATGGAGTAGCATAGCATGATTCTTATTTTTCCAAGCAAGTGTTGGATTTGTTAAAAAGGTCCTTCTTATGAAGGTCCTTAGGTTTTTTGTTGTTGTTGTTGGGGAAAAGCTGTTAATATATGCGTACTCCCAGCTTTGTCGTATCCCTCTGCTTGATGAAGATGGTACTGGCTTTGTCCACTAGACATCCCCTACTTTGCCCTCAACATGCTCCTGGGAGGGATCTCCTACTGCCTCATGGGTTCTTTGGGCTTTTGTGATGCTGAATAAGAACGTTGAGAATGAGAGAGAACTGGAATTGTGGGTAGAAAAGTAAAAGGGTAAGATTAGGAGAGTAGTGTCCTTTTATAAAAGACAGAAAAGTTGTAGAAGATCAGGGATGGCACAGTGTTTTGTGAAGGACTTTTAAATAAGGGGACTCAGAGAAAGTGAGGGTAAAAGGGACCATGGATAGAAAAGGAAAGGAGATTTTAACGAACATTCCTGTAGGTTTTGTTAAGTTCTCTTCACATGATTTAAAAAATGTAGCTAGAAAACGAGTTAATTAATTAATTACATAATTTTTTTTATAAGACCACCAGCTTCTGTGGGTCAAAGCTTCTGCCAGTGATGACCTTGTACAAAAAGTTTAATATGGAATGAAGTCATAATGTGGTGGAGAGAATGGAAGAACACATAGGACCTACAGTGATATTCACTTCCCATATCACTTACTAGCTGCATATCTGGACAGTTACTAAGCCATTCCAAAGCTCATTGTCTTGATTTATACTGTGGAGAAAGTTATACACGTCATAGGTTGTTTTCAGGCTTAAATAAGACAGTGAATATCAAAATGTCTACCACATTGCTTAGACATTTATAAACATTAGTTGAAATGTTGGGGCACAGTATTTTCTTTACAAAATTCAAAGTTTGGTCTATAGTCACTATAAAAGTTGACCTATACACCCAGGCTATGCTCCAAGTTTAGTAGCAGCAGCCGACTGCTTAAGCAGTTGCTAATCGACAAAGAACTCTGTTTTCGTTACAAGTTCCTTTTATGAAAGGCGAAAGAAGCTATGCTCCGTACCAGGCATGGTCGATGAGGAGCTTCCAAAGGAGGAGTGAACTCAAATGCTGGGAAACTCAACAAACAAAGTGACGACTTATGGAGACTTTTTAAATTAAATCTTTGAAAGAGCACCTTATATGTCGTTCCATCACTATCCTAAGTTACTTTGAGAAAAGACAGCAGAGGTATACCCGTGATCAAAATAATGTCACATATTATTTTCAGTAGTGAAATTTGGAAACCTGGTGCTACTGCATGGGAATTGATCGTGGCCTGATAGAATTCTAGTTTTTACTAGCAATACAACCAGCGAATCACAAGGTGGCATCTAGGTTTTAGATACTCTTCAGCATGGAAGAGCTACATAGAGCTGTATAGAAAAGGCACTGGCAATCTATGTTTTGAAATTGCAACACAAAATTGCTAGCTGATGTTATGTAAGCAGCAACTAGCCTAAGGCTGCAAGGAATGAACATAAGAATAAAACTAGATTAAGAAGATAAATATGCTTTTCTGGAGACTGGAAAACACCAATACAGCATCATGCTTCTGAATTTACAAAATGGGGGTTTAGAGAGGACGGGAAGTAGTATGGGACCGAACCCACAGCTTTGAGACAGGGATGAATTGGAAAAATCCACCTGGTTCTTCTCACGTACATGTGAATAGAGCTTAACGTGAAATGGCAAATCAGGATCATCATCAACAATAATGTCTTGGTATGCAGCCAGCCTACCAGCATAGATTGCTAGGCTGGAGCTCCACAGGTGACAGGAATAGATAGCAACAGCGTAGCTGAGCAGATGTGGTTTGGTGAGTTGATGTGGGGACAGCCACAAGCTGCGAGGACAGATACAGTCTTGCAAGGACACTGAAACACAATTTCAAGGTACACCATGGAGGGCGGTGGACTACTGGGAAGCAAGAGCCTGATAGATTGCTCTGACACATAGCAATAAGGAAGAGTGGCCTCGTTTCCAAGGCACACCTAGTGCAAAGAGCAGACTCTCAGAATCCTAGGCTCTGCCCACACCGGTAGAAGCCATAGACAAACAAGACAATCCACTATGCACACACAGGTGGGAAAGGATTGCTGCAGGTATGTGGTATCCAAACCAGGTTAGTTACGCTAGAGCCAAATCTGGAAAACACTATGTACTGTTTACTCATATAAAGGTAGGAGTTTTATGGAAAGGGCCTAGGAAAGATATTTCAGTCAAGTCTCATGACCTCCGAGAAGCTGCGGCTTAAATGATGGCATAGCACGTATCTTCAGGCTTTGAATGCAGGTAAATAGAATAAGGATTTTTACAAACTGATCTAGCCTGGGAATGCTCAGTGGCTATCACCAGTGTACAGCAGTCTACAGACATAATGCTTGATACATGTGGTGTATTATATCCTCTGTTAATAAAATGTCTTAAAATAACTTTGAAGAAGAGAGCTTGCCCAACATTTAATTATTTCCATGATTACTGGCAAAGGGAAACATGTCACACAGCAATAGTCCATGAACTAAATTACCAGGGGGGGGGGAATTATTAAAAACGTGCAGGCATGGCTGAATCACATGAGTTTTGAATTTGTCAGATATCGTCTCGTGGCTTAAGTCACAGTGTTTTCGTGGGGATGAAAAGTGATAATAGATATAGATGGGGTTTGTAAGCCATCAAGCACTGTACACACATATTGCAAGCCTTAAAGTACAATCAAGAGAACTTCAACAAGAGTGTTCCAAGCAGACCTACTACAATTTGCTCTTCGACTCATCTCAGCTTTAATAGACAGTAATATAGTTTGTTTGCTAGCCTCTTAAGCTAAGGCAAGTAAAAAGCTTTAATGATGGCTTAAGCAGCATTTTTATAGCAGTGCTCCTATTAAGAGAAAAAAGGAATAAACTCTCATCCTCTTGTTGTAGTAATAGTCTTGATAAAGCCATCTTCCCACCCTAAATCAAGTTTGTTTGGACTTTACACAACTTCTGGAAGTAAGGCTGGGCACTCTACCAATTTGCAGTTACTGAAGAGGACATAGGTTGTGTTCTGTTCTACTTGTGTAACAGGACCACCTTCAAAGAGAAAGGATTTCTTTTTTAGCTCGACTGTTACTTTATTTATACAGATTCCCCACCCCCCAAAACAAACCTCCCCAAACCAACAATTTGAATTCAAAGGTAAGCTCTAATCTACCACAACCTGGTTTCATTTATTGTGTTAATGGGAATAAGAATAGTAAGAGTAGATTAAACAAAAATCTCTTCCAATTTTCTCTTCATTTTAATCAGAGTTCCTAACTAAAATAAAGTCATTTTTATCCATCTCTTCCTTAATCTTGTTTCTTTTGCCTTCATCCTGGAATTGGTAATTCACTCAACTGTGGGTTATTGTTTCTCATCTTTCCAAGTACCCTTCTGTGGCTAACCCTTTACATTTGTTAGTCTGGTTGCAACACAGCAGTTCTAAAGCTTTACTGAATTTAACGCAAGGGACCACAAGGAGAGCGCTCTGTAATTTTCTAGTGGCGTCAGTTTGCACTGGAGGTACCAGCCAATCGGGCAGTGAGAGTTAACCTAACGGCCACTGATACATTAGGCTGTTTTCTACTTGTTCCTTAGTGATGAAAACAAGAAAAATGTGCATCTTCATGAGAAATGAGAGAGATAAACCAAGAATGAGAGATAAACTTAAGAAAAGTAGAAAATAAACTTGAGGTCTGAGTCTACTCAGAGAAACAAGGGTGACTGACAGAAATGTGACTTTAAAGAAAGCACTGGGGCTTCCATAGTATGTAATCCACAAATTTGGTGATTCCAAAATATCAGGACATGTTTTATAAAGAAGTTGCTGTCTCATTTAAAAGTTTGATAGTTAAAAATAAATTTAAGAAACTCCTTGGGGTTAAGCATTTTGTCTTCTAGTCATTATTCAGTTTTCCCAGTGCCCTTGAAAACTGCTACATCCCATATTTGCATTTCTATACTTTATTTAATATCTATATTTTTTTCTATTATGTATACTGGATAGCTCAGTCTAGGTGAGCATAAATAACATTGAGCAGAGTTAGAAACATCAATTTTTATTATTTGTTTTTGAAGTCAAAAGAAAATTATTTTACTAACTGAATTTAAAAGCCTAAACTTGTTTTGTTAATAAATAATAATATATGAAATATGCACTATGGGATCCACCAATTATATATTCATATACATAGATGGTGATCCTTTTTGGAAATATAGTGAATAGTTGAAACTGAAAGAGCAACTAATATTTGATTAGAATACAATATTATGAAGATTGTTATAAAAACTATGTGTCTCTAAATAAGAAGCAAACACTAACAGTTTGCTACAGAAAGTTCTGTTAGCTTTTCAAGATTCACCCAGCAAACAATTCAGATATTTACCAGACAGTCTGAGAAAAGAGTGTATGGTCACCAGATTGTTGTGCATTACTTCATGGTTCATTCAATCATCAAAAATGTACTGAATGTCTGCTATGGGCCAGGCACTGAGTTAGGTTGTAGGGATAAAATAACAAGGACAAGCAAACAAGGTCTCTTCTTTCATAAAGCAAATGTCTAATAATTTTCAAAACAGAGGCAAATTATTAGGACAACAAAAATTGCAATAATTAAAATAAAAGTTAATAAGACAGCCCTCACTTTCCACGGTTCCAACATGTTTGAATTTCAGTACTGTGCAAAGCAAAGATTGCCTGTAATATAATATCGGCTGTTTTAGTCCCAACGCAGGATTTTCAGGCTGAAGGTACTGTTTATTCAATCACGTGTCTACCCTGATTTGTTTTTTTATGTTTTTTTGTGAATATGCTATGTGAGAAGAACATCTGTGACACTTTTGGCGGTCCCTGCTGATAACAAGAGTGCTACCTAGCTTTTCAGAGTCTGGTCAAGACTAGCCCGTTTAATCAATGAAATATGTGAAATAATTTTCTTGTAATTTCCTCTCCTGTCTCCCTACTTAAGAAATGTATCACATACCAAAGAAGTCAACTCCTAGAAATTCATTGACTTGTGTCTATGCTTTTAATTAATATTCTTTTAGCACAAACATGCTAATCAATAATTAACTTCTTAGGTCCAGGGGAACCTCTTACATGTTTTTCTTCTTCTATCAACTATCTATCACTTGTACGTTCATTGTATCAACAACTGTCTTTTACTTTATTCAGTCATGCATTCAAAGTTACAAGAAATAATTTGAGTGGCAAACGAGGTATGAAAGTATGAAACAGAAGCCCTTGGCACTCCTTAGGTACACACCTCAAAGCTCCTTTCTGGTGGTAAGCACTGTCCTGCTCTGGTGCGGGCACTGTCCTGTGGTGGATGCCCCCCTTCAGAACTGAAGTACTCATTCCTCCAACATCTACGAGTGTTGACTGCAGGCAGCTCACAGTTGCATCCCTCTCCCGGCATCGCCCTTGACTGAAGGGAACTGCCTTACCTACGGTGTGCCCCCTCCCCAGGGGTAGTCTTTATCCAGTGATTGGTCAACATGGGATACAAAGGCTGGGACTCTTGCCTCAATGTACGACAATTCTGAGGACCCATCTAGGTTAAAAGATCCCTTGATAACCTGGGGTCACTGTTGTAACAGCTCACAGGTGACCTTCTCCATCTGTCCAATCCTGCTTCCCTCAATTCCTTATAGCTGTTATTCCCAAACACTTCCCCAAATTCTATGTATACAAATTTCCCTTGGAATGTGTTTCCGGGGAAGTCAAAGGAGGATATAGCACCAAAGATAACTAATATAAAAATAGATCAATATGAATCTGATTTCTAATCCTTACCCATTTTCATGATTCTTATCATTCATGTAAGGAAATATTACTTACATAATACCACATTCCACCAAATTTTATGATATGAATATTACTCATTGTTTCAGACTGAATTTTAGGAAATATTCTGAATTCCCTAAATGCTTCTCAGAAAATATTTTTTAAGGATAAAAAATTTTTATAGACCAAATACATCATTATGACGAAATGGGATGGAAGTAGACTGAATACAAATAAATACAATGTTAAGATTTGAATCCTTTCAGAGCTAACAATAAATGTGATATATTTTCAAATTTTACATTTCATTGACTAGAATATGAAGGAGATAAAAATTTAGCAGCGAAAGAGAAGAATTCACCAAGTATACGACCATAATAAAGATATTGCCAACTTTGGTATGAAATAAGGGATATTTTGTCTTCTCTTGTGTTAAAGTTTGGCTCTTTGTTACTGTAAGTGTTAATTTTCAAAGTATAGGGTATAACTTCAGTCCAGGTAAGCAAGTGGATTATTGAAAGGACAACAGTAATCCCATCGCTTAGTGTCTACATTATTGGATCTCATCGGCAGATTCACTCATCCGTTAAGAATTCCACTTGCTTACTCATGACCTTAAAGTTGAGTATTTAGAAGTATTAGAAAAGTAGAAATCTTTCTCAAGTGTTTTGAGTGAGTAAATGGATCAGGGAACGGAAAGAATGTCTATGAAAGGACTTACTAATAGCAAAATATCAGAAGCATGAGAAAAGGGCCTGTGAAATATAATCTTCAGCAGTAAGACGTGTTCCAAGAAATGCCTTTCTGATTCATTCAATTAGCACTGGGGAGGTCCTGTAGCAGTAAGGATATGTTTAAAAAGTATAAAACATAGTTAATTTTGCCATTGCGGTAGCATTAATGTGGGAGAGTGGTTTTAAAATTGCCTTTCAGCAGCGAAGCACTTTCTTCAAATGAAATCTTATACAGAAGCCCAATATGTAAAACAGAAGAAAGAGGACTAGGTCTGTTTGAAGTCAAGGTCAGGGGCTGGGAGTTCCAGTGGTGCAGAACCCCTCAAACTCCAAGACACACTAGAGAACTCCTAGGACTCCAGGGAGCAGAGTGTAAAAACCAACTGGGCTATTGGAAAGCTCTCACCTGTGAGCACTTGAGTGCTTAAAATTTTTGTTGCTTCCCAGCATTGATTTTTCCATTCCCCCTTCCTATCAGTATTTTGGAATTCTCAGCATGTATTCTGGATAGGTTTCACACCATTCTTGACTCTGGGAATGGCCCCCAATTGGCTTAAGCCAGTCAGCATATCCAATCTCCAGGTCACACTAATAGACTTAATAGATTCAGGGTTGAATACATGATCCAACTCAGGTAATGAGAGCTGCAAGAATCAATTACAAGTTGGTCTTTTTTTTTTTCTATCCTAAGAGCAAAGTGCTAGATTTGTATCTGAAAGCACATAACCCCAGGAGCTGCTGAGTTGTTATATTGTGACAGTAATGGAGGAGGATTGCAGAATGGACCCAGCACTGGGGAAGTGGCCCTGAGAACTGGAAACAGTCATCCTCCAGAATGCATTTGAGCTACTGGTCACGAGTTGCCCGAAGCCATTCAGCCTTCTCAGCTACATGACAATAAATTTCCTTTATACTTTAAACCAACTTTTAATTGGGTTTTCTGTTATAACAGGAAAGTATCACCACTGGTATCTATTTCATCCCAAGACCTAGAAGAGTCAGTCCTAGCACACAGTGAGTAGCTCAGCAAATATCTGTTGACTGAATGAGTCATGGGTTCTAATGCCCATCTTGCCCCTAACTAATTCATTTTACTCCACCAGATCTTACTTCCTTTATTTGTAAAATAAGAAGGGTTGCTCAGATAGTTCTTCAAAACCCATTCCTGCTCTAACACTATGAGTCTCTCTATGCCTTTGTGCAGATTATTGCTTATGTGTCTGCTTTTCAGCTAACCTGCAGAGGTTTGAGAGTTAATGAACTGATTCAATTTTGTAGAAATTTAGCCCACTGAGGATTTTTCATTAGCTGTGGGTTAAGGTGGCCCCGTTCCTCCCTGAGGTGACTGCCTGATTGTGAAACTATGGTAACCCACAGAAGAGAATCTGTACACTGGAGGACTGGGAATGTTGAATTCATGGGAATCAAAGCTGGGTTATCACTATTTGCTTGAGAGTATCCTGAACATCTGTGGAGGGGGATGAGTATAAGTTCTAGATGATTGCAAAAGAAAACTGTATTATTTGAGGATAATTGCAAGGATACCTATAATTCTTAACCAAAATTTCAGAATGCTAGGGGCCTGTGAGCAGAGTGTGCTGAGAAATGGAAAGGAATGCTTTCTTTTGTAAAAAATGTAATCTATTCAATACCTATAAACTCACGTCAACTCAGGCCTGACCCTGACTGCGGCTTATGGCAAAGCACCATCATCTCTGGAGCTTCAGAGGCTAGGATGGGTGGGTGCAGAATCTCTGTCCTTTCTTTATAAGCTTTCATATTGTAGGTTGTTCCATCATAGTCACAATCTAGAGCAGATTCAATAGAAATATAATGCAAGTGAGCCATAAATGCAATTTAAAATTTTCTGGTAGCAACATAAAAAAACTAACAAAAACAGGTGAAATTAATTTTAATAACTTATTTTCTTTAATCCAATATATCCAAAATATTACCATTTCAACAGGTGCTCAATGTAAAAAGTTGTTAATGAGATGTTTTATATATTTTTGGCACTAAATCTTAGAAATCTGAAATTATAACACATTTCGATTCAGATTAGTTACATTTCAAGTGCTCAATGGCCACATGTACTCTGTATGGATCAACAAAAATCTAGAGAATAGCTCCTTCCTCCCAGGTTTTTGTTTTGTTTTGTTTGGGGTTGGGTAGGGTAGGGGGATCATAAGTGCACACACTATCATCAAACACTGTAGTTTAAATCTGAGGGGTCAGCATGTCTCTTCTCACGAGGGACAGAAGTTTAAGATGGCCCAGCATTGGGCAGGAGTCGGGGAGTGACAGGGAAGGAGAATGGGGAAGGCTGTGGGCTTGTGCTAACATGTCTAAACTTGCACACCAGGTCCAGAAGTTTAGATGTAATGCTCAACACAATCAGAAGCCACGGGAAATGTTTACACAGGGGAATGACATGATTTAAGTAGTGTTCTAGGTCTTCAGTCTGTTTGGCTTCTGTCTACTGAATGTGTGGTGAGACAATATTTCAGAAACGAATCTATTTTTTCTCCTGGTAATTCTTTTTCCCTTTCTTCACTTAAGCAGACAGCAGACCCTCTGCTCATTGCCTCAGGGAAGGAATATAGCAAGGTGAAAAATAGAAATGTTCTCTCTGGCTTTACTGATCCAAAGTTGCCTTAGGGCAACTTAGAGATTGTGTGAGGTAGGTTAATAAAAGAGAATGTGGAGGTGCAGGGAGACTGTTTTGGAAAGAAACACAAAGCTAGAAGGGCAGTCCTCTGAGCAAGGAGGAAAATGGCGAGAGAGAAGAGAAAAGTAAGAGAGAGAAGAGAGGGCTTGAGCTTGCTTCTTGGAAAACAGGTCCTCTTTGAAAGGCTACCCAGAAAAGAGGCAACACTGCATGAAGAAAATGAGTGTGTGCTACGAGAAGATGGACGAGACCACAGACAACCTGGGAAAGATTTCTGTACCCAGGCATGGTCAGGATGAAGCAGAACAATGCACGCTGTGGTGGGGGACACCTCATGGCCACCAAAGAAGACCAAGGACCAGATTCTCATTTGTCTCTGCCCTACAGGATGATCTGATACTGTGGAAGACCCCGAAACGCTCAAATGAGTGTGTTTAAATTTCTTATCATCCTGGCACGTTCAATACGGTTTCAGAATAGAATTTGATTGGGCTTTGGAAAATTGTGTAATCTTTACTGCACACCTGAGTTTGTGATTGAGATTCATATCAACAAGGGTGCTAGGCTGAGGTAACAGCCCAGTGAGAAGACTACTGCAGGTCAAGTTAAAGATGTTGAGTGGGACAGCTGCCCTTCCAGAGAGAGAAGTAGATGGTGTCAAGTGCTGCTCAGAAGGCAGAATTGGCAGTGTTTGTTGAATGGAAGCAGTGGGCTGAGGAGAGAGAAGAATCTGGGCATATCTTAAATTCTGACCTAAGAAAACAGGGAAAAATTTGAAAACATCTACATATCTGAGATACTCACCAAATATTAGGTACTATTCTAAGCTCTTGACAAATAGTTCATTTTATCCATATAATACCCCTATGACTATTATTATCACCCCTATTTCCAGATGAGGACCCCAAGGCTCAAAGAGCTGAAGTGACTTACCCAAAGTCATAGCTGAGATGGAACAGAGGCAGGATTTCAACCCAGGCAGTTGGGGTTCACAGTCTGGCTTGTACATCTCTACTACTATCAGGTAACAGACTAAACAAAACTCAGGATTTTATTACAACTAACAGGAAACTTATAGAAATACCCCAGTTGAGGCAATCCTGTATTTTTGTTGTCAAGGTCCTGGATACTCAGTAACTTTTGTCCATACTCTGTGCCTGTCTTTAATCTCTTTATGTGTATATATCTTACATATGGGTCTCTTTTTAATAAGTTATTATAGACTTCAAATCCAAACATAAACATTCTTGAATCCATCTTCCAATAAGTTTAACAACTGAGCCACAAAATGCAGAGGCTTCCAACGGCCTTTCCTTACTGACAAATAAAAGATGGCGCCTGGGGTGACTTCCTTCATCCACATGTGCCCTCCTTTGGAGAGTTGATTTGACCCTGGGGAAAGTACATGAAGATTCGGCTCCTGTTTCAGATCTTGAAGACTCAGGATTCCCTGATGGGATTCTGTGTACCAACCAGTTCTCACAGAAATTTGAATTTAGATTTTTAAAAAAAGTTCCCATTTACAGTACTAACTCCACACCATCAGCAGCATGGTGACAAACACTAGCAGGGCAGACCAATGCTGTGTAAGACTTCGGGAGACGAAGGAGATGCAAGGCCAGAAGGGAAGATGAGGAAGGCATTGCAGCTATGGCCCTGGGCATGGTGGTAAGCTGAGTGTCTTGTCCTTAGGCTTTAGCAGTGGGGGGACACCTGGGGACAGGGGACCCCTTGGCAGTGCCTCCTTCCTTGATTGAAACACTTTTTGCCCAGTCTCCTTGCCCTAGCTCTCAATCCTTGTTGGTAGGCAATTTCCCCCCAATTTAAAAACTGCTGGCTGTCCTGACCCCTTGCTATATTCCTCTAACTGCCTGGTGTCCCCAGTTTTGATGTTCTTAGCTCTAATCTGTTTTACCAAGGTTGACTTCCATTTGATAGGGTTCTTTGACTCCAACTGAATTGCCAGGTCCTGATTATTTAAAAGTATAGAGACAATAAAGCTAGTAAGACATGGGTTCTGAAGTAGAGATGATGTGGGAAACAAATACTTAGAGCAAGGCTTTGGACAAGGAAAGCCTTAATGGCTTAGATTCTCATCTGGAGAAAGTAAAAGTATTTTCTTATTTTACACTCCATGCATAGGCCACATCACACTGTCTGGCCAGTAGTTAGGTTAATGTTAGCTATTAATATTATTATTTTTTATTGTTATTATTGATCTGAACCCTCAGATTAGCCTCCGTTTTCTTAGATCCTACTCAATACCCTTTGTAGATGAACTATTACATGTTATTAACCAATTAGTAATCAATAATGATTAGGAATCATTATTGTAGCCAGTAAAAACATGAGCAATTAATCATTTCACAGAAGATTTTGGAGAAAAAGTTTTTGCGTTTATAATTTACGATATCATTGCCTTTCCATCAATCTCTATTTCTATTTACTAAATTTAATAACTATTTCTATAATTCTTTAACACTCACGTGACATCATGGTAACAGCTTTTTATGAATATGCATCATGTCTCCCCTCCTAGATTATAACTACACAAGGCAGGACTGTGTGTCTCAGTGTTTTGTGTCTCCACAGATTGTTGTTTGGCACATGGCAGAAATGCAATTAAAATCTGTTGACTGACTTGTCCTGTTCAGTAAGGGAGAAGATGTGTATCACACACTGTGAAATGGGTACTCTTCTACAACTAAGTGGTTCTTCTACCAAGATAGCACTTTAGTGTTTAAGCTGCTAAACAATCAAGTTAAAAGATCAATGTGCTTGTACCTAGAGACTGTCGTACAGGATGAAGTAAGTCAGAAAGAGAAATACAAATGTCTTTTATTAACGCATATATGTGGAATCTAGAAAAATGGTATAGATGATCTTATCTGCAAAGCAGAAATAGCGACACTGACATAGACAACAAAGGAGTGTACACCAAGGGGGAAGCAGGGGGTGGGATGAACTGGGAGATTGGGATTGACATATATACACTATTGATACTATGTATAAAATAGATAACTAATGAGAACATACTGTATGGCACAGGAAACTCTACTCAATGCTCTGTGGTGACCTAAATGGGAAGGAAATCCAAAAAAGAGGGGATATATGTATATGTATAGCTGATTCACTTTTCTGTACAGCAGAAACTAACACAACATTGTAAGGCAACTACACTCCAATAAAAATTAATTAAAAAACATCAATGTGCTACCTCAGTGTGATTATCTTTATTTATTGGAAAGGATATTACTAAGATTTCTAGACATTTTTTGCTGGAATCCCTTAACACATAGATATAGATCTAGATAAGATACAGAACAGATATAGATACAGACGTAGATATATGTCTGAGCGATGATTTAGAGCATCTATCTGCAATGCACATGCTTCTCCAAACATCTCAAAAAGCAAGCAAAAATTCCTATTTAACAAAAAGCAACTAATGGCAATAAAATTCTATTAATAGTTTTCACTTTTTAAAAGTGGAATTTCTTATTTAGGTTTCACTTTTGCTAGTGATATGTCAAGATAAAAATACAAAAATAAGTTGTCAACAAGTTGAGCTGTTTATTACACATTTAAGAACACAGCCTAATTAACAGGTCCAAAGCATCTCATATAGGTAAACTATGACAGGTCATGTAACAAAAATAACTAACATGTGTGTTAAGGTGTATTTTTATACTAAGAACTTAAATAACTTTAATATCACAGTGTTTTTATCACTAAAGAAATCAGAGCAAATTGCAAATTTGAGTATTATTTGGCCACAAACTTAATATCATCTATTCAAATATGTCAGACTATATACAATTTCAATTAATGTAAGTAATGAAAAATTTATGAATGTTTTAGGTCTTTTGAAACTAATGCTTAACAAACATTTTCCCAAAGATAAATATTATAAAAATTACTGTGTAAAAATTATGAAATGATTAAAATTCTTCTACTGTGTTTACTTATAAGAAATATGCCTAAGGTAATTATAATTTTAAGGCTTCTTCTTAAAACTCTTTCAAGTTGTTCATTTAATAGTAAGATACTAGCTTAAAGATACTCTATCCCTAACCAGATATTAAAAGGTACTAGCAGGGTTTTAATAGAAAAGTCAGGATATTATAACTAGAATGTGTAAGGTTTTTTGGCAGATATAGAGAAGAGATCATAGTATTTCAGCAGTTATAACCATTACTGTCTTTTCCAGAGTTTAGAGTAATCTAAGTGATAAGACTCTAGATTATTTTAATCTAAAAGGTAAAAACGTACTCCGAGCCATGCTCTATGCTAGCTGGTGGGTTGGCCTGGGAACATAATCACATTAGTGTTTTAGATTGTTCACTCTGGATGCAGTGTGTGAGATGGATTTGAGGGGAGCAAAAGAAGCTGCACAGCCATTGTTATGATGATGATAATGAGAGTGACAGTAGCGACCTGAGCAGTTCAGGTGAGTGGTGAGGGCAGAAGCTAGAGTTCAGGGCTTTGGATAATGCCTGGGAAGAGGAGAAGTGTGTAACAGTGTGGACTCTTATTCAAGAATTTGGGCAGTAAATGGAATGAGGGAGATAGGGCAGTAGTTAGTGAAAAATAAGGTTGAGGGAAGGCTATTTTTTAGGATGGAAAAGCTTAGTTATTGGGTAGGAGAAAGGAGATTGTTGAGAAGGAACAACTACAGATAAAGAAGAGGGGACTAACTGATGGGATGCTGTCCCAGGAAGTTGAGAGACCAGGTACAATCATACAAGTTGAAGAATTAACCATGGCCAGAAGACTGAGCATCTCCAGTTGACGGGCAGACAGGAAAGTAATTTTAAATGGTTGACAGGGAAGCTGGTTGAGTATATGCTTCTATTTTTTCTGTAAGTAAGTATGGTCTCAGTATTAAAGAGAGTGGCAATAATCAGTCAATATGAACAGGTCTGAAGTTGACCTTTGTAATAACTTGCAGAGAAAGAAAGAGAGAAGAGGGAAGTAGAATTTGATGATTTTTATACTATAAACACAGCATGGAGGAAATACATGTATGTCTTACTTAACAACAGACATTTTTTCCAAATCTATTTGCAGTATATTCTATTGCTAAATCATAAATGCAAATGCTCAGTATCTATTAATATGCTTACATTAGATATGTCTTCCAACACTTACTTACTTTTTGGAACACTCAAGCAGGACCAAGCTTCCCCCTCCCCCTTCCCAATGTGCCCATCTTTGTCAAAACCCGGCAGGAGAGTGTTTCTGCCTCCGTATTCACTCATCTGACATGTAGTTACGAGGACCTCAGTACAGGCATGATGCTAAAATGAGAAAGTTTCTGTCCTCATGGAACTTACTGTTTACTGGACACTCTCTTCTCAGTAACCCCTTCTTTACACAATTTCTCTACTATTAACAGAAAAATGGGTATTGCTTTCAATGAAATTCCATTATGTGGGTATCGTGCATTACAGATTTCTATAAGAAGCCAAAGCAGTAAAATTTCTCTATTTTGCACCATCCTATTTTGCAGATTACTTGTATTAATAATTAGACCACAGATTACCTAAAGAATCTTTCCATGAGATGTGATCTATGAATCAAACTATAATACTCTTTTCTAAGACTCTATTCTGTCTCGTATCTAAATAAGACTATTATCATGTCTTTTAAAAATGTTTTGTAACATGTATTTTTGATTAAGTTGTACCAACATACTTCCTCTCACTTTTAAAATGAAATGAAAAGAATTTAAAATATTGCAAATATATTAAATTTTTTTCATAATATTATATATATTTACCTTAAAATGGCTGAAATAGCAAAACAGCAATGTTACTTAACAATAAAGATAAAAGTCAAAGGAATGTAGAAACTCAACTACTTAGACTGCATGAGAGACTATGAACTATTATATTCTCAGGTTAATTGATAGTGATTCAGGATCTCTTCTTGTTGAATAAGTTTTTATTGAAGAAATGCTATCAAAAATATCTTGTTCCCTTAGAAATATACTAAATATAAATGAATCTTTCTTTGATAATTGAAGATTTTGCTATCCCTATGAATAAAACCAAAATATTAGTAGTAGTAGTCTTGAAAATATAGACAATGTAGGAGATCTAAATAAACATATAATAGTATCAGGTTGCTATTGTTTCCAGTAAATTCCCTATATAAGTTTGCTTTCTTTTAATTATCATCAGTGTAGGTCTGGAAACAAGGGGTGGAGGGATGGCTATCTCTGTTGGACTCCAACTGACTGAGATTTTTACAAAATATTCAAAACATGAAACTTTTTTTTCTAGTAGACAAGCCTTTAATAATTAAATTATAATTTTCTTTCAGGACTCTGGGCCTGTCAGACATACTTTTTAGTAAAATACTTCCAAGATCTTTATTAACCACTTTCATTCAGACAATTATAACCTCCATCTTAATATTCAAAAACAGATCAAAGACTTGGAAAAAAAAAGATTTCCAATATGCTTTGAACTCTTATATACTATCTTTCCTCATTAAATTTGGTTAAAAAAAAAAAATTCTTCTTAGCTAGTTAAACAGTGAATTATCCAATTCTCCAGATAAGAAAAAAGCTGTTTGAACTTCTAACATATCTCCTAATCTTCAAAGCTTTGAAATTTGTTATTTTCAGGTAGCTTTCTGCCAACCTTGTTTTAGATGGAATCTCATTCTGTTTTTAAAGTTTCTACCTCTAGTTTCTAACTGAAAAAGAAAAGCAAAAAGCTTGCTGATAAAGTCTGAAAATGAGGTTGTGTTCAGGTGGTCCATAAAAGTGTTTACGGACGACAATGTCGGCAGCACCCTGACCTCTCCAGGGAAGGACGAAGGGAGTATGGGGCTCAGCCTCCCTACTCTCCTTTCAAAATTGGTCGTAAGAGAAAATGGATATGGAGAGAGATTCATCCCCCATCCCATTGCCATCAAGTGTCAACACTAATTAACTAAGTGAAATAAGCCAGACAAAGACAAATACTGCGTGGTATTACTTATACGTGGAATCTTTAAAAAAATGTCAAACTTACAGAAACAGAGAGTAGAAAACTCTACTATTAGGGGCTTGGGGATGGGGGAAATAAGGAGAGGTTGTAAAAGGGTACAAACTTTCCTCTATAAGATGAATATGGTCTGAGGATCTAATATAAAACATGGTGACTATAGTTGGTAACACTGTTTTGTATAATTGAAATTTGCTAATAGAGTAGGACTTAAATCTTCCCACTCCCCCTGCAAAGAGACAACTATGTGAGGTGATGGGTATGTTAATTAAATAGATGGGGGGAATCCTTTCACAATGCATATGTATATCAAAACATCACACTATACACTTTAAATATCTCACAATTTTATAAAGCTATTGAGGTATAATTTTTAAAAAACAGTAATTAAGAACAGAAAAGTAACACCCATATTCATTTGTAAGGAGAGAGATTTTTTATAATTAAGGAGGTAAAAGCTAATAACATGGTATAGTGAAAGAATCTGAAATACATAAAGTATAAAGAAAAATATAAAGTGTTCTTATAATAGCATAGCCCGAAAAGACTCACTATCAACCTTGTATTGGGTCTCTTTCCAGACTATTTTCTAGGCATGTCTAAACAAATATTTTTTTTAAAGGATCAGAATATGAATATTATTTTGAAAACTGCTTTTTTACTTAATATAGTATTGCTCTTGTTCTAAAAATAAAAATACAGCCACATTATTACATGTATGATAGCTTCATATATAGATAATACATAAATTATTTAACTCATTCCTTATTGATTGACATTTAGATTGCTTCTGAACCGTTGCTTTTATAAACTCTAAAAACTCTAAAAACATTGTCTGCATATCATGCAATTACAGCATTATTTCAGGATGCCTTTCTGGAAGTAGTAATGTATCAAAAGGCATGCATAATCTGCATTTTGATACATATTTATAAACTGTACTTCTAATGTACCATATTATTCCCCCACCAATGTTGTATGAAAATGTCCATTTCTTCAACCTTACTCATTATAATAAATATTATAATTCATCTTCATATTGCCCAATGGAATTGTTTTAACTTGATATTTTTATTACTAGTGAGGCTGAACATATTTTCATGTGCTTATTGCCCATTTTCATCTTTCCTGTCCTCTCAGTTTCCTAATGTGGTATTTCTTTTTCTTTCTTTTTTTTTTTTTTTTTTTTACTACAGATCTGAAAGAGTTTTTCATGTTCATGCCATTCAGTAGGTATGTGTGTATCAGATATTCACTGAAAAGCTTGGATTGTTATTGTAAACCTGACAGTTGCAGCCTATGGGAGGCATTTCAAATCCAGTAACAGGTGTGGTCACCTATGGGGAGAGTTCGGAAAACAAGATAAATGGGTCTAGGACAAAACCCAGGAAAAATGTCTTATTGAGAAGTTGGGTAGAAGAAGATAAGTCAGCAAAGGATACAAAGCAAAAACTGTTTACATAAGGTAGAAAGAATGCCAAAAGGATATGGTGTCACAACAAGAGAAGAGAATGTATGAAAATGGAGAAAGGAGTGGATGATGTGTAATTCTGCTGAGAGGCCTAAAAAGTGTCCGTGGGGTTTGGCTGCCTGGAGGTCACTGGTTATCTTAATATCAAAGCAGCTCTACTAGAAAGTGGGGGTGGTAATGGTGCAGAAGCCAACCTGGAGTGGGTTAATGAGTGAAATGGATTCCAAATGGCAGATGTAGCATGCACAAACACTCGTTTCAAGCAGCTTGGCTGTGAGAGTGGAGCGGAAAGATTGGGTAGTTGCTGGAGGAAGGTCTGGGTCAAGTATGGATATATTAGCTCACTTTGATGGAAATGATCCAGGAGAGGAGCAGCTACATTGCAGGAGAATGACAGGAAACCCAAGGAGATAATTTTTTTTTTTTTTTAAATGAATAGCCCAGTTTTGCTTTTTTTTTTTTTTTTTAAAGAAATTCACGTTCTTTTATTTTTTTATTTATTTATTTATGGCTGTGTTGAGTCTTCGTTTCTGTGCGAGGGCTTTCTCTAGTTGCGGCGAGTGGGGGCCACTCTTCATCGCGGTGCGTGGGCCTCTCACCATCGCGGCCTCTCTTGTTGCAGAGCACAGGCTCCAGACGCGCAGGCTCAGTAATTGTGGCTCACGGGCCCAGTTGCTCCGTGGCATGTGGGATCTTCCCAGACCAGGGCTCGAACCCGTGTCCCCTGCATTGGCAGGCAGATTCTCAACCACTGCGCCACCAGGGAAGCCCCCAAGGAGATAATTTTTAAAGAAATCAATAGTCAATTGGTTCTAGCAAAGGAATGACTCTTCTGGATCTCTCTGGCCAATGTCACCAATGTCCTTCGGACCAAATCTCATGACCAGTTTTCAATTCTCCTCTTATTAGATATAGTTAACACCATTGGCTACTTATTCCCTCTACTCCTTGTCTTTCATGACACCCCTCTCTTCTGGTTCTCTTCTGTCCTTTCTGAGTGTATGTTCTAACCTTCTGGGGGGGCATCTCTTCTTTGCCCGCCCATTCTTGGTGCATTTCAGGATTCCACCTCTGGTTCATTTTTCTTCTCATTCTACACGTGTCCCTAGGTGATCTCTTTTAGTCTTATGGATAAAATATAATTTATATGTCAATGGCACCCACCTTGCAACCTAGTTCCAATCTCAGCAAACAGACTTTGTATCCAATTGCTTGAGAGATACCTTCACCCAAATGTCCCAAAGGTACCTAAAACTCAAGGAACCCAATCTGAACTCATCACTCTCACTTTAAGATTTGCTTTCTATCTTCTCTTCTGTCAGTTAATGACCTTGTCAACTACCAGCTGTCATATCCAGAAACCCTTGTCATATCCTACTTCTTCTCCCTCCCCACTCATATGCAAGGCTTTGCCATATTTCATTGCTAATTTGAAGGAATCATTACAGGAGAAAGGGTTGAAAATAAAGGAGATTTGATTTTCTTTTTGAAGAAAGAAGCAAGGTATTCCATTTAGATAGGGTTGAGAAATATGTTTATGATGTGACGGTTAGAGGTGAGTGAAGGTTTGATATTGTCATGGAGAACTAAAAAAGAGAGCTGGGTAGAAAAACATAACAGGACTGACAGTGTCGCTATTGTGTTGGGTCCAATGAAGAGAAAGACTACTTATTGGTATCCTGCCTTAACAAAATTAAAAATGAGTATTCTTATCTGGTAGTTTCTAAAGTACACTGGAAACTCTCTGATATTTACCTTGAGGATGGGTTACAGGGGAGACCAGTTTTACTGGGTCTTTGGGCTCTGCCTTATTGCTCAGGTTGTTAGTCTCAAAGGCAGAAAGCCAGCTCAGAGGTGGGTGGCATCAGCACTGCCTGTAGGGAAAGCAAGTAGTTTAATTTCTGGGTATCAGTGAGTTTACTTGCCTGAGATATCCTTTCTCTCATGTTTGTTGATGCCCTAAATTTGCCTAAAGGAAAAATGCTTGAATTCAGAGATAAGGTTTAAAGATTAGGGAGCATTTCACAAGAATTTGAACTTACAAAAGTTTAAAAATTGGTTTTTGAAAATAAATGGAGTCAAATATCTCTCTTCTCACTTTTAAGTTAAATGGAGAAGCATTAGTTAACTACGTATAAGTCAAGTCTCATCGTGAGAGAAGCAAGAAAAACAATTACTGATTGTCATTTTCCATATTTAAATGCAATGTGTGGGTTTTTTTTCTAAAAATTCTCAGAAATGCATCAAATTATGAGGAAAAGAAAACAACATTAATACTTATCATGCAGGTTTGAGAACCATAATTTGCCAGTATTCATGTCAGTATTTTTCTGCATCACAGACATGTCACCAAGAACCTTTTAAGATAGGTGACAAGCCCCAGCTTTTTTCTTCAAAGAAATGTTTGCTCCAATTTTTGTTGATCAAAAGTATCAAAAGGATACACAAAACGTCTGTATTTGAAATAACTGAAGTGGCCAAGCTAAGCTTCTCGTCCATGCCCAGCACTCAAATATTAGTTCAAATATACAAGGGAAAAATCCCCTTTCAACTGTAAAAAGTACGTCTAGTTGCCTATTAGATACACTTTTTGGTACCTGTTATTCTCATGTCTGCAGAGAACAGGGGCTCCCACTTTTTACTGCATCTTCCTTGTCTTGCCTCTAAACAAAAATGCCAGCCTCGGATCAAAGCACAGTCACGTGTGTCTTGACACAAAATCTCAGATGTGGCAAATGTGACACAGAATGAATTGGTCTTTCAAGAAGCATAAAAAAAAAAATCAAATAACTGAAGATTTATTGGTAGATAATTTAATATTATAAAAAATGGAAGTTATAAAAATGAGTCAGTATGATGAAGTTATTTTTGCAATTAAAAATCCAGCTACTGTGCAGAATATTGAGAAAAGAGTGTCCATTTGCCCTAGCTTCAGGGTGGGGCTCTGGGCCTTGAGATAAGGGATGGTGAAGGAGACACCAGATCCCAGAGGACATATCAGAGATTCAGATTCACAGAAGACAAGGGAGAGTCCCTCTTCCTAGAATCAGTGTAGCAGATGTACTTCTAGCTTCTGGACTGGGCTATTTACTTCTTTTTATTTTTTATAAGGCAGGGGTTTGGTCAAAAGAATGACTTGCTAGATCCAGGGAACAGGCTGGATCAACCAAACAGCCAATTAGGCCAAGCTACCACTGGACCTTAGAATTCCCGAGGGCCTGGGAGACAGGGCCATGACGGACAGAAGTCAGACAGAACATGCAATTTCTTTTTTGTACAATATCCACATCAGTATACTCTTTCACAAGTTCCAGGTCACTGTTTTCAGAAAATGTGGCTTTCTTGGACATCTTCCCTGGGAAAATTTGTGTTGCTGCCCACCTTTCCTCTAGTTCTCATGGTACAAGTCTCTATGAACACAATTAAGGAATAGAGAAAAAAAAAAATCAATTTATAAAACTTTGTCATCTGTTCCTGGGTACAGACATAGAACATTAAGTTTGTATACCCCATATAGGTCCTGAGCTTTCTACCAGACAATCAATCATGAATGTCCACTTTCCTCAATCATAGTCAATATGATTGGTCCAGGGAACCTCTCTCTCCTGGTTCTTTGACCTTGTGTGCTGTGTGGTGCAGACACTCATACCAGACCCCGAGCCCTCAGGGAGCGTTCAATACCACCGTATGTGCGGCTTCCCTCTCCTCCACCATCCAGGTGTGTAGGCTCACTCAACTCTCTAAGGGAGGATCTGACATAGAATGTATTCTTATTGTTGGAATAAGAAGTACTAATGGATAAAAGGATAAGAGGGAAGCTTAATCAGATCTGCCTCAGTTTCTCTCTGCCACTGCCACTCATTCTCATGACTTAGAGGAATAGAAAATAAATAGGAAGGATGGAAACAGTGCACATTCCCTGAGCACTTCCCTAAAATTTTTATAAACAGCAGTTAAAACTGTTTCTTTAAAACTTTTCATTCTAACCCAACTACAGGAAGAGACATGTCGGAAACAGTATGAATTCCGCTCTGACCAAGTCTCATCTTGCATTTCCCAAAGTATAAACTACAAGACACTCACAGGTAGTTGCTTGTCAAGCAACAATCCAGAAATGAGGAATTGAGCCATTATTATGCAATTAGTCATTTCTTTGGGCAACAAGTACTGAAGGCAGCAGTTAAAAAGTTGGAGGTGTGGTAAGATATATTTTATTATCCACTGTTAACAATTTAACTCAATTTTAACTTAAAATAAGCTGAGGAGGGAGTAAGGCAAAAGGGTGGAAACTACGGGACAGATGGGTTTTAATGAGTAAGAGAGACCAAGCTGGTGCCCAAGGCAGTGTGTGGTCTGGATGAAGCCCCACACCAGAGAGAGACCTGACCACGGAAGGTCACTGAATATGCCAAAGAGGAGGTGGTGGGACTCTGAAGATGCCCCGCAGGCCACACTCCAGTTCTCCAGTATCTCAAGTTGCAGAACTTACGGTCTAAGAGTTAAGAATTTTATGGGCTATTAGATCACTACCTTTCAACACTTAACAATTTATGATTCTAAACTTTCATTAGTTGCTCTTCTCAAACTTTCACCTAAAGTATAAACCAGTCACATTTTTGAAAGGAAGCGGGAAATAGATTTGTTGATGTATCAAGCATGGTGTTGGGCAATATTATTATTATCTCATATAACCCAAATTCTGTGAGGAAAGAGTTATCTTCTTGTTTGATGGGTGAAAATAAACTCACAGTGATTAACCATCTTACCTAGTATCTCAGAGCTCCGTGCAACAAAGCTCTAAGGTCTAATCCCAAAGCTCGTGCTCTTTCTAATCACATCGTGATGCTGCTATGAAAAACCCAACATATACATACCACCCACCAAAACAAAGACATTTCAAAGGGGACAGAGATGGCTCTAAGAGGTACATGAGCATTCTGAAATTCAAGCGAAATTTGAATGGTTGTGTGATTTCTGGGAAGGGACAGTTTATAATTTTTATCAAATTCTCAAAGGGTTAAGCCATAAAATTTGAAGAACCACTGTACTCAGTGTATTTAGAAACTAACAGCCATAGTCTCCTTCAGTCCCATATGGCATATGGCATCCTGAGCTTATTCCCAACATACTCAATTTTCTCCAGAGATTGGAGCAAGGCTGGAAACCTTAGAAAGAAGATTAAATAATAATGAAATATACAAGAGTCCATTTAGCTATGTGTGCTGTTTGGCGGCTGCCCATATAATTTCGGGCTATCAGTACACCCCAGGGGCTATTGCAGGTTCATTAATATAATTTTAGGCTGGAAGATCCTTGGAGATCATAGAGTCCAATGCCCTCAGTTTCCAGATGATAAAACCAAGACCCAGAGGGCTAGAGTGACTCACAGATTGTCATATAACCTTTTACTGGCTTGATAATGGACTTAATATTTACCCAGCAATCAGTCACTTTTGGCCATCATCTGTGCCTCCATGGTCAGTCGAGGGAGAAAACTGCGCTAATGCTCAAATTGCCCCTTCCAGTTCTAATATTGATCTAGCATGGCTAGATACTATTTAGTTTTTAAGTTCTAATCAGATTTGCATGGTGGCCCCACAGCCGCCTGGCACCACTGTGGTCTGCAGACGATTGTCAGGAAAAGTTGACATAAGGCTGAGGATTCTTGTATTCCAAATTAATAAACCAGAAAAAAGAAGATGCACTTCTCAAATGCAGCTTAATGTGGCAGACTGTGCCAAATTTGCTAATATAAGCCAAGTTATAATGATAAAATCAGTAATTTAATTAGTCTATTGCAAATGAAAACATTCTATCTACACCATTATTTGAAAGCACTATGATTCTATTGATTTCCTTCTCAGTGAAAATATAAGAAGAAACTTTTTTTTTCAAAAGTCTGTTTTAAAATCTTTGACTTTGTGTTAAGAAGAAACTGCTAAAATAAATTGCAGTTTTAGACTGCATTATAAAATTTCATATTGGTTCAATTTGATGCATGCTCCTGGTCATTGAACATGTTGCACCTGTACTGAAATAAATTAGATATGTGAAATAAAAACGCTGCAGAAATAGTCATTTAAATTAATTTAAACAGGCAAGAGGCCGCTGTACAGTAGACAGCTCTGGAAGGGGGTCCAAGGAAGTTCTACGCCCCATGAGCTTGGACAACTCACTTGGCCTCTCTGGACCTTAGTCTCTCTTCCTGCAAAATGTTGAAGTCTGTGTTACTTTTAAGGCTTACTCCAGCTCTAAAATTTTAAGTCTATGATTCTATCATACTATTTTGTCCCTAGATATGAAGTCAAGAAACCATACAAATAACATTTCAGCTAGATCACTAATAATGGGTTGTAATAATTAACAATGATCACAGAGAAAGTGGGGACTGAAAAAATTAAATCAGTATACTTTGGTTGAGGTCCTGTATTTAAAGAAAAAAGCTCCAAGTAGCCTTATTATAATAGTTTACTACTAGATTCTGATTCTAGAGTCTTAGAACCAGAAGGGAATCTTAGAGGTCATCACTCAATACAATTCATGATAGAAATTTCCCCTAAGGTATCACAAAGACATGATGTTTATCCTTTGTTTGAATATTTCTATTAACTAATGATACGAGAAAGTCCACTTCAACAGATCTAATTGTTAGAAAGTTCTTCTTTATGGTAATTAAAATCTGGCTACCAGTTGTCCTTACTTATTTATCCTACTTAGTTCCGGCGTGTAGTCTGATATTCAGTTGACCATGAGGCTCATCTCACCACGCCTGCTTCCTGAACTTGATAGCTCTTAATATAATCTCCTAGTCCTGGATGAACAGAAAATCTAAATTATAACTATAATGAATCCAGGTCTTAGAGAAGCTTAACTTTAACACATATGCACTTTACATTTTAAAAACCAATTATGACTTCAAATTAAAGCAAAAATTTAGTTTACATATTGCTGATTTATTATCTCTTCCCCTACAGTATATTCTAAATTATTTTTAGTTTCACTAAATTTTTCCCCTAACTCTCTGCACATAATCTTGTCCCGTATATAATAGGGATGACTGAATCCATTCAACATGGGGTCCCAATTAGTCTTCTTTCTGACTTAAACTGAATATTTATCATAAAATAAACCTTCAATTATTTTATTCTTCTCTCCCACCTCAGAGGAAGAATTCTCTCAACTTCCTAAATTCTACACTTTGCAATCTCCATCTGATTCCCACCTGCCTACAGGAAGACCTTGCTCCAGTTCTCTTTCTCTCAAATCTCCCATCTTTCCTGGCAGCCTATAAATATGTCCTCAACATATTAAAAAAGCAGAAGATGGCAGAGTGTTAGATGGACAATGGATGATACTGGTGAGCCACTGAATCAACCATACCTGGAGCACGTCCTAATGCCACACTTCTCTGAATATATTTTTCTTTAATTATTTGAACATATTACAGGTTCTTTAAAGTCTTTGCTAAGTCCTACATCTGGGTCATCTAGGAGTTAGTTTCTATTGAATCCTTTCTTCTTTACTATGGGCTACATTTTCCTGTTTCTTTACACATACAGTAATTTTGATTGAACACTGAATGTGGTGCATGATATACTGTACAAGTTCTGGAGTCTGTTTTCTCCCTCTGAGGTATGTTGATTTTATTCTAGGGGGCAGTTAAATTATTGGCTGATCACTTTGACATTATGTAGGCTTGGTTTACGCTTTCAGGGCAGACCTATGGAAAGCTTGAGGTGTTTCTCAATCCCTTCTCGCTGGGCAAGACTTAACTCTGAAACATCTCCCCTTCAAACCTTGTCATGCCTGCTTTTAAGCTTTGAAGAGCAGGTGTGGTCCTATCTCCTAAGGCATGGCCTTTCTAGTCTTGCATCAGATGTTGAGGAAAACAAGATATGAAGAAGGTGTTAACGTGGCTAGAATGGAAACTCAAAGTCTTCCAGCACTGCTGTTCCATTCTCAACTCCAGAGCAGTCCCTCACTGTTAAGCCTCAGGGGGGTCTCACCCTAAGCCCAGCCCTCAGCCAAGGATCCATAGGGACCTCTGGGACTCCTCTGCAAACTCCTTCCTTTCTGGGAGCATGCATAGGGCACTGTAATTACTGAGGTGATATTAGATCAATGAGCTAAATGAGGTGAAGAAGTAAGGCATGTAGATATCAGTGGAAAGAACATTCCAGGTACAGGGAACAGCAAGTACAAAAGCCTTGAAATGTGAATATGTCTGGTGTATTGTAGGACTTGCAAGGTGGCCACTGTGTGACTAGAGTGGAGTGAACTAAAAGTAGCCAAAGATATATTCAGAGACATACCAGGAGAGGGGGAGGGGGAGACAGACACCTTGCAGGAAAAATGGCCAGCCATTGGGGGATTCTGAGTAGAGAATAGTGACAAGATCAAAGTCAAGTTTTACAGCAATCATTCTGGCTGCTGTGGTGAGAATTAACTCTAAGGAAACAAAGACAAAGGAAAGGAGATTGAAATAATGCAAGTGAGAGAATATCATGGCAAGAACAGGTGTAATCATGGTGGAGAAGGTGGGATGCAGTTAGACGTATTTTGAAGATGAGTCACCAGGTAATCCTGATGGATTAGATGTGATGTATAACAGAAAGAAACTCTGTCCTGAGCAATGGGAAGAATGGCATTGCCCTCTACTGAGATGGTAAAAAACGCTGGAAGAGAATTAACAGGAAAATCAGGATTGGTTTTGGATCTTTAAATTTGAGATGTTTATTAGAATCTAAGTGATTTAACCTGCTGTATCTGAGTCTGCAGCTCCAGGGTGAGGCCTGGGTGAGAACTATAAGGCTATTGATGGTATTTAAAGCCATAAGAATGCATTCAATCATTGAAGGAGTAAAAATAGAAAAGAGAAGAGGACTGATATCTGAGCCTTGTGGAACTCCAAGTTAAGTGGTTAAGGACATGAGGAGGAATAAGCAAGACACTGAGAAAGAGGAGTCAGTGAGGAATGTGGAAGTTTAGGAGAGTATAGTCTTCTGAAAGCCAAGTGCAAACAAAAAGTGTTTCAAAGAAAAGTAGAGTAATTAACTGTGTCAAATACCAAAACATCAAGTTGGATGAGGAATAAGAATTAATCACTGCATGTGCAACGTGAAGTTACTGGTGACCCTGAAAGAGCAGTTTCAGGGAGCAATAGGATGAAAGCCTGATGGGAGGCGGCCCAAGAGAGGTGAGAAGAGGAACCAGAGCCAGAATACTGATGACAGTTTAGAGAAGTTCTACTCTAAAGGGGAGCAGAAAAACTGAAGTGTAGCTGGAGGGGAAGGTAGGGCAAAGAAAAAGTCAAATTAAAGATTGGAGAAATAACAGGTTTGCACACTGTGGGAATGATCTTGTAGAGAAGGACAATTTTGATGATACAGGATGAAGAGGAGAAAACTGGTGGAGCAGTGATCATGAGTAAGTACAAGGGAAGGGGATTTAGTGACCGAAAGGCAGCCTCAGATGGGAGCTGAGGTTCACCTCAAATAATGTGGGCACAGAGGCTAGGGCCAGGTAGTTCTCTTGGTGGACTCTTTGGAAGTTCTCTTCTGATTGCTATTTTTGAAATGAAATAGGAAAGACAAAGATCAGTTGAGAGACAATAAGGAGGATGTGTGGACGTTCAAGAAAAGAGGGTGATGGATGGACGAGGGAAATATAACACAGCTGCTGGGCAGCACTAATGACCCCTTGCGGTTAATGATCGTGAACTGAAAGATCATGCTGAAAGAGCATCAGCATGGTTGTGTGTTGTCCTCTAGAAATGTTAGGCTGCAAGGGACCCTGCATAGATAGAGAGCTGGATTTAGTTACTGATAGAACTGAGGGTATAAGCTAGGGAGTAATTTTGATGAAGAGCCACATAATTAAGCTGGTAGGAGGGAATTAAAGCTGTGATAGGGCGAGGACAGTGAGAAGGTGGTGGGTCAATGGACTGTAGGTCCCTGGGCATTGCTCGAATTGGAGTAATAAAGGGAGTAAGATGGAAAGACAAGTAGTAGTTGGGGATGCGATACTTGAAAATAGGATTATGAAGGCGATGCGATTGTTGGTAATGAGAAGGGTTAGACTACGACCTCAGGAGTGGTTGTGCAAAGGAAAGGACAAGATCAGCTCAGATGTTGCCTTCTGTAGAAGCCTTCCCTCATTTCACCTTTCCTCTCCTCTTGCCTTCCAAGTCTCATCATACTTTATCTGCAAGTCTTTATGACTCTAGTCTACTTCGCATTTACTGTTATTCAATAGATATGTTTTAGAGTATAAGCTCCTTGAGGTTTGGGAATGTGTCAGAGTTACCTTCCCATCCCTTAGGACCTAACGGTTCCCTGACTACACAACTACACATAATAAGAGCATAATATATATCTGCTAAATCAATATACATATAAATAAATAAGAATAACAATAGTAGTAGCTAACATTGTCTCTCTGTGCCAAGCATACTCCCACGTGCTTTGTATAATGTTACTAAACTTTAACACCCTCTTGCAGATACACAATGCTTATAATACATGTACAGTAACTGTGAGAAGAGAATGATTTAACTGACTCACGTGATAAGATCGCAGTCAGGGGATGTGCATTAGGGAGCACAGGGACAGTCAGGTGGCTTCTGGCTGAGTAGGGTCAGGGTTGTTATAGAGTAGGGTAGGTGCCAGCAAACTTTTTCTATAAAAGGCCAGAGAGTAAATATATTTTTTGTAGCCCTATGGTCTTTGTAGCAACTAGTCAACTCTGCCATTGCAGCCTGAAAGCAGCCACAGACAATCCATAAAGGAACAAGTGTGGCTCTGTTCCCACAAACTTTATTTATGAATACTGAAATTTGAATTCTGTATAGTTTTCATATGTGACAATATATTCTTCTTTGGATTTTTTTCAACCATTTAAAAGTGTAAATGGTCCCAGGTTGTACAAAAACTGGTGACAGGTCTTTGGCCCAAAAGCGATACAGTTTGCTGACTTTTGGGAGAGAGAAAAGTCCTCGTGGTTTTGGCTTAGGCAGCAGTTTTCAGTGTTGATAGAAACTCAGGTTGGTTATCGTTGCTGTTCTCCTGGCTCTTGCCCTGGGGTTTTTGATATAATCCCATAACCATCTGAAAAGTATTTCCCCAAAACTGTTTATTGGCTAGTCAAAATTCATAGGGTTGGGGAGGTAGATTGCCAAAAAGAAAGAAAAGGTAGCAAACGTAGAAGGCAAGTTAGGGCGACTGGAGACCCTCTATCATATCTATTTTAGTCCTTTTACAAAACCAAAGATTAGAGAAATTAAGTGACTTTCTCAAGACTACACATCTCAAAACTGACAGAGCTGGGTGAGAACTGTGGACCTATTTGGTCCTCATTTCCCTGGCCATCCTACTGTACAATGCTATGCAAGTCATGCTAAGGATTAATACCTTGCTCTGAATGTGCCTATAACACTTCATCTGCCATGCACACAGAATGTTCTGTATGTATTTATTATTTGAATAAATTAACTCACATTTAACTACTGGCACGGTGAGAGAGCAAGTATTCAGTGCCACCTTAATAAGTGGGTAACTCAGGCTTTTATGCAAGACAAGGGTACTCTACTAACCAGCCATTAAAAGGCAAAAAACACTCTTTTTGTACTAGCACAAATTCCATGTGGGTAAATTAGCTCATGATCTGCCACAGCTAAATCTCCAAAAGCTGTGAGAGTAGAGAGGAAAAAAGCAAACAAAAAACCAAAACAAGTCTCAGATTGGTGAAAATTTCCAGGTGAAATACATTAAATGATCTCAGCACTGCATTTTCAAGTTTCCTCTCCATAGCCCAAATTTCATAAAATACACGGCAATTTCTACAGCTAAGATTGCAGTCTAATGGGCACAAAAAAAGGCCTGTTTTCCAAGCACATGCATATTTTCCCTCTTTTCTAGTTGATCCACTTAGCTCACCTCTGATGAAGTACTTGCTCTTTCCTGTATCCCTCTGTTTACGTAAGGACATAAAGAAATGGAATGATGTTCAGTATGGGGTTATTTTAGACACTGTTGGAAGACATTATGATCCTTTGGCTGCATGAGGACAAATCTCCAGTTAAAGAAGTTATCCTATGAAGGGAAGGGTGCATTTGGCAAAGAATGAACATCAATGGGACCTATTTTAGCTTTTCCAGGTTGACTTTCCTTTACATCAAAGAAAAATCTGTAATCAGAATGTTTTTGGTGTTTTGTTTTCTTTTAAGACCAAGCAGAAAGATACAAAGAAATCCAGAAGAATCATAGTTTTTCAACTTGAAGTTTCAAATATTTGCAGAATCACTTTTACCCCTAATAAGGCTGATACATTATTAAAGCTTATATTTTTAAAAAAATTCTTGATTTAATTCTCTTTAATTCCATCCAGGGGTGGCTCTCCTTGGTTACAGTATCAACAGGGTATTAACTGCCAATGGTGGATAAGTAATAAGTAGTGCCGAAAAAAAGGGAAAAATGAATTATGTTCCTTTTGCTTTTTCGCATTAGGAAATATGTAGCTGCTTACAAGAGCAGTTATACAAACAGTAATAATAATTTTGACAATAATAAAATCCTGTTTGTATAAATGCAAATCTTAGCTTTCTCCCCCTCTCTTTTTTGGTGTTGCAAATTTATCACTTTCATCTGCTGAATAAACAGATACGTTCCTGGGTTATGATGTTTGTTACACACAACTGTTTCATAGGCAAAGGAAAGTAGGGAAGTTCCTGATAAGAGAATTCATTCTAAACTGCTCCATACTTGAGTACACATGTGGAAATTTCAATGACTTCAGGAAATGCCATATGCAGAAATTATTCAAGGATGTTTTAAAAGGTTTAGTTCCAGAGGTATATTCCTATATCCTTTCCTGAGCAGAAATGCTCTCATTAAAGGTTGCCTTGTCTGGGTTACAGTTTTAATTATAAAGGAGAAAACGATGACCAATATTTTTTACTCTGATATTTTAAGGTATATTTTAAAATTCCCCAAACATGAGAAGGTCACCCTAATTATCCCTGATGAGAGAGGATCGTGGCTCATTTCTCACTTTTGGTGAAGGCCACCTGAGATGGGCTTCTGGGAGTTCGGTTAGTGTGAGAAACAATAGATGGTTAAACACAGCCACCCATGACTGACAGCTGTTTCCTGACATTTGGGTTAAGTCATGAGGGAAGAGACCCAAAAGGGACAAGGGAGCAGGTTTACATGTGCTCCTCAATTATCCTTATGAGATTTATATAGCTACATAAATGAACACCATACTGTAATAAAAAAATATGTCAGAATCAATAGAAATCCTTTCTGTGTTCAATTCTTTTACCTCTTGAATGTGAGTGTAGGTAATTTAAAGTGTTATTCTTTTTCTTGTCATTATTACTAATTTCTCTGCCTTGAGGGTTGCATTTTCTGTATACTTTTGCTTGCAGATTTAACAATCTTACAAGGTTTGAGTCCAAATGAATGGAAAAATTTCCCCCCAATAAACAGTAAAATAAAACGCAATAAAATGAAAACTGAGGTGCATTTAGCAACTTGGCAGGAATGTGAAGTCTTTTTATATTCATTGAAAAAGGTGATATTTCAGTATTCTTTAAAAATCCAGTAAAATGTGAGACCATAAATTCTTATAACAAATCTCCAAGGTTTTAATTGTTCATCAGCTGTATTCAGATTCCTTGAACACCAATTTCCGCTAGAAGGTTGATGGCTGGCAGGGTAGAGGAGAAAGCACATGCCTGAGGTTGAGGCGGAGATGAAATGGACAGGGAGTGATAAGAACCTCCGAGTGAATTTACATGAAAAAAGACCAAGGCTAGGGAAACACACTTTTTTCTTTGCATAAAATTTCATGCACACATGCAGATCTCAAAGGATTCCTTTTGAAAACCAGATGGAAATGTGTTCTCCACAGCAAATGACGGAATGTAGCTAACAAGATCAGTTTATCAGTAATTCGCCACTCAGGAAAAACTCCAAATTTTAGTAAAGAGTCAAGCACAACTACAAAAATAACCTATTTTCATTCTGATTCTACTTTACTGCATCAATTCCATTTCTATTTCAAGAAACAGGCAGTGCACTATAGGACTGCTAATCAATACCAGACGAACTTTACTGACAAGAAATAATCTATTTTTTTAAGTTAAGAATTAGACAAAGAAATCTGGAACTACTTAAGGATGTTAAAACTTTAGGATTCTTCCAAGTTCATATTTCTTCACAAGAAAAATCAGCGCCTTATGTCAATATTTAGATGTGTGTGCTTGGGTTTTAATGAGCATTGAATGAAAGCAAGAATGTATATGCAATGATATTGAAATGTGAAAGTACTGCTTCAAGAAATGCCCTGAAGTTGTGCTAGTTCTTAACACAGTACAAGAGGCATAAGGAGCAGCAAATTGCATTATGCGCTTCTGCAACGGAAGTATAATTTCAACTTTAACTATAACTTGTTCTTTCTATTTAGGGAAAAATAGGTGGAATCTGTGCTTTGTGTGTTATACAAGGTTCTAAATGTAGATTATGCAGTGATAGAGTATAACAAAGCTGTCCCAAATTTTTGTTGCAATTGCAGTGAGATTTAAATGATGAAAACACCAATAAAGGGTGTTGTCCATTCCGGCAGCTTCCACCTTTCTATTAGCTCCTGAAGACTGTTCCCATTTCATTGCTTTCTGAGAGCCTCCTCATTATGGTCAGGACATGGTCTAGTATGGCAGGATTTACCTTGAAGGAATGGGGCAGGGTAGGAGAATCAGAAAGAGGGACTGTCTTCTGCAGGGGGCCGTGGTCTGGTGGGAGGAGGAGGGCTACCTTTCAGATGTTCTGAGAGAGTTGGGACAAACTGGCTCCAGTTTGCTCATTCATTCAACAAATATTTACCGAGAAATCACTATGTAGCCAACACTAGGGTAAGTGATAGGAACACCATGGTGAATAAGCCCTGGTCCCTAACCTCAGATAGCTTAGGGAGCAGCGAGGAAAGAGTTCCCAAAGAGAACAGGAAAGGGAAGGCAATTATAATTCAGAAAGATAAACAGGACCAAGGTTTCTACCTGGCCTACATGGCCCCAGAACTAGTGAAGGACATGGAAGGACAGCCAAAACAGCCCAGGAGGGCTTCTAGATATTTATGTGAACCCTGAAGAGACTGGGGGTTTTCCAGGATAGGGGTGTTTGTGTTTATGTGTGTGGGTTAGAGCCAGAAAGAGAGAGAGAGACAGTACAGAGACAGAGACAGAGAGGCACACAGAGACAGACAGAGAGATGAAGAGGAAGATGCTGGAAAAAGTATTCCACACAGAGGGAAAGAAAACATGAAGAATGTGGGAGGGGGAAAGTCGTTCAGGGTGACTGGAGCATGAAGGGAAGTGGGAAGTTGAGGAAACCCAAGCAGATGCCAACTTATGAAGGGCCTTTTTAGGCCGCGTTGAGGATTCTTTACTTGTTCCTGAGGACAATAGGATGCTATATTCCAGGATACAGGCAATGACATAGGTCAACGTTTGGCAGCCAATGGAGTTAAAAAAGATTTAAAAGGGGCATGGTGAGCTGAGTCTGAAAGGAGACTCTGGGTCACATTATAGAGCCTTTCAACAGATAAAAATGAGAGTTCTGGCCACAGGATGAGATTTGGGAGGTAGACTCCCTTCCATTAGGCAGCGGGAAGGGGGATCAGAGCCAGTTATCCAAATCCGGTTACCAAAACTAGACTCAAGATCAAACTTGTTCTAATCACATAGTTGATTATTGCTGAGTCCTCTGAATACTGAATTACTAAATGATTTCTGACATTTTCTGTCTTCCACATGGCAAATGGTGTATCTAAAGTTTATTTCATTACAATGATTTTCAAAAAGTTCAAAAGTATGATATTTTTGAAGGCAGTAAATATTACATTCTATCTCTTCCCTTTTGGATGAGCCTTCAGAGATTCAATTTCAATTTGTATGCCTTTGAAGATAATCTGACCTGCTTATTCACAATTCAGCATTAAAACCAAAGTAGGGCGCCTTCAGCTGTAGACAGAGCCTTTAGAAATTATAAAAACTGGTAAGTAATAAAATCATAAAACGTCTAATCATCATCAGACTTACAGTGCAATCTGTAAATGTGAGAGCTTCAGATCAATGGTTTTGTGGTTACACACTGAGGCCACTCATTTCTACTTCTTTAAGGCAATAGCCTAATAAGTTTGGCAAAGTTTTTATTAGGAACAGATTTTGAGCATGAAAATGAGAGTTCAGACATTTAATTGGTAATGCAGAATAAGAAATGTATTCTAGGATACATCTGACGATTTCTCCAAATAACATATTGCACCTTTGCCTCAATGGTCCCTTCCAATATACCTCAGTGTTTCACTTATTTTATCTTACCTTATCTTTAGTCAGCAGTACAACTTATATGGATACTAATGAGGGTAACATGATCCCTTAATTAAAATATACGATTTAAAATGAGTTATACTTTACAAAGTTTGCCAGTGTAGCCCTACAATGTTAGATCTAATTCTTGGAATGATAGTTCTGTATAATGCAGTTTTATCATGAAAGTGTTAAAAGCTTGTTCTGAAAGTAACAGAATTCCTTTGAAAGGCCACAGATGCTTTTTGGCCAGCTTCTAAAGAGACTGATAAAAATAAACTTCTTTTCTCCCTGCAGCAGCAGCCATCAGCTTCCTTGCCTTCCGTGCCTATATTCCCATCCCCTGCGGCCACCTGGAACACAGCTCACCACTGCACTGATGTTCGGGATGGCGGGCATTGGGGGGAGGGAGGGGAATCAAATGTGAAGACAGAGGTAAGCTTTTAACTCTGCTGTCAGTAAAGGAAAGAGGAAGTAGAAGATACTGCTGCTACCCCCTTTTTTCCACCTTCTTCAGCCCAGGCATTGTGTGAAGTCCCTGAGGGAACACCACAAGATGTTTTAGCTTTTCTCAGTCTGGCAAAGCCTCCAGGAATACAGTGAATTGTTTATTTCAGATAGGCCCTTTGCTGTATTCAACCCAGAAAACAAGCATGACAATTAGCCTCCTCGCTGAAGACATTGGGAGATGGCAGGAAATTACTAATAGGAAGTGCACCAGAGGGGAAAAATAAGCACCTTCCACAAAAAAAGCAAGGTGCTGATGAGACTTGGCATTTGGAACAACCAAAATCAAGTAAGATTTTTGAACACTTTAAAGGAGTGAATTGAAGTAGTAGCTTAAATTTGCTATGGAAAGGAATGTACATGCAGCAGTAATCTTTATTTTTAAAACAACATATTCAGAAACTGTATGAATACACATATATACTAAATATATATAATATTTTGAACCCCTTAAGCACCTTACATGGAGATATTAAGTGAGGAAATAGTTTTTCTAAAATGAGTGGCATATTGATGTAAAAAAAAATTGCATCTTCTTGTTTATTTTGAAAGCTACCTTTCAAAAATGTAATATGCCACCACTGGCATCTTTGAACTCACTATTCCATTTTTCAAGCAGTCTCAGAGTTGAATCCTGCATTCTTGCCATATGCCAAGGGTTAGGCCATTAATATGTAAAAGAAGCTGGTATCCAGAGAATTGACTTTATAATTGGAGAACACCAAAATAAACCTAACACTTCTCTAACAATGTTGCACCCCAGCATCCCTGTTCTCTTAGGCTATTAAGCCATGTCCAATTTTCTCAGTCTGTCAGAGGATACAGCTGCCTCCATGTGCCAGGGAAGCTTTAATTATGGGGACTTTTCCTCCCACTGGAAAGCCTCTTCCTGTGGTTTGAAAGTTTGAATTATTCAAGCCCATGTTAATACACTGGGCTGAAGGCTCTGTCTGGCCCACTGACGTGCACCTGGAACTGTTCTCTTTTCACAGATTCTATTTCTTTCTTTCCCTCTCTCTCTCCCTCCCTCCTTTTTCTATCCTTTCTCATCCACTTCGCTCCTATTATTCAAGGCAAGAAACAAGGAACACTGAGCACGGAGAGACCCATGGAATCTGGCACAGCAAATCTCATAGACTCTTCATGTGCAGTCACAAGAAAAATAATCTCTCAACTAAAAGTTTCTCAAGTATAAAGCTTCATTCCCTAAACCTTTCTTTTTTACAAAAAGTAATAAGATTTATATACTCTGGTAGCCAGACTTTCAGGACTTTTAAATCTATTTCTCCCAAATTCAAGCTGTTAATTTGGTTTTACTCTTAAAATGGAATCAACAGGAAAATTCTTAATTTTTCCTGTTGAAGCTACACAGAGTTGATACAGATAAATCCTGTTTTAATACCAGATTCTAGATTTCAGTCTTTGATTAGTTTTTAGGCTTTGCTTAAGATTCCAACCCTAATTTTCCTTTATTCTAATTTTTAGTCTAGTTTTGAGTTGTCATTGTGACTTCTTTAGAACCAAAGTCAGCGTCAAGATAATATGAGGTATCCTTGGATTAAGGGTACCATGATTTCTAGACTTGGTTTGTCATTCATCACCTGCAAGGCCTCTCAGAGGCTTACTTTTCTCATATATAAAATAGTAGTAACAATACAAACACTATCTAGAACCTGCAAAAAATCAAATAGAATTATATTCAGGAAAGTTTTTTCAAAATTATAAAGTAATATATAAATTAAGATGTCTTTGCTATTATTATTTTTTCATGTCATAAAAGAAGCATCATCTTTGGATTATACTCCAATTCATTCATTTAAATTAAAATGTTTTGGAAGTCTTTCTTCTATGTCCAATCACAAAAAAGAAGCTACTGAGTTCACAATGCAGACAGTGGGATTCTCTTCCTTTCCTACACATTGAGTCTATTGTTTTAGGAGGAAAGAAAAAGGTAGGGAAGAAAAATGTATTCCCTGAAAACTCCTAAAGAGCTGTCCAAGTCCTCTGGCTAATAAACCAGAGAATTTGTGAAATTTATTGCCTACACTGAGAAATGCTCTTAGAAACTGTTTCAGAGTATCAAAAAATAATGTATCTCCAAAAAGAACCTCAAATCTTTTTCAGCAGCAGGTGGAATATTTAGGCAAAAAATAATACATATAGAAAGAACTTATTCAAAATAACACTGCATGTACCTCTGGGATTGGAGAAGCTGATGAAGGACTCAACCAAGCCTACCAGTTGGAGGTTATTTCTATCTCTGTACAGGTCTAATCATTGGATGGTAATTACATATCTGCTGTGTTATTGACCAGGAATCTGGTCTTAAACATTCAACGTCAAGAAAAACAAAACAAAACAAAGGTAATAACCAAAAGACTTTAAAGACGGTAACAAAATGGCTCTGTGCTCATACACCATTATTTAGAAAATAAAACACTTGACTCGCTGTCTAGGAAGAACTTAAACATCATTAAAGAATTTTAAAGTTTAATACCAAATCTATATTGGCTTCCTTTTTCACATTAACAATGTGTTCTTCATCCACAAACCCATTCACAATGCACAGACCTGAAGGCTTTGTACTATGCTGAACCACTATTCTACAAAGGCAGTATTTTTGGTACTAACTGAAGAGTTGTCACAAGTCATATATTTTTAAAGTTCTTTTTTTTTTTTCTTTATGTGTGCCCTTTTTTACAATGAGAAACCAGGTATGAAGTCATTCGTTTCCAAAGAATTGTGCTGTGAGTTGGGAAGCTAGCCTGAGCCAGGAGATTTAGTTTTACTCACAACTTGGCCCTAGAAAAATCTGTGATGGTTTCTACAGTAGGTTTCCTAACCACAGCCTTGGGAGCACTGCATCTCCCAGCTCCTAAAAGCCTGAGTCTGTGACTACAGGAGCCAGGGAAAAAAAAGAGCTAAAACTTCTTCAATATCAGTGTTACAAATCTTTGGAATGTTTTCCATAATAATTTGTGGGAAGTAAAATTACTACAAACTAAGAGTTTACAGCCAGAATAAATGTATTTTGTAGAGGTAAAAAGTAAATCCTCAATTTGTCTTTTTGCAATACACACACATACACATACACATATATATATGTATATATGAGTGTGTATGTATACCTGTATGTACATACACACACGTATATTATTGTATATTCAGATCAGAGAAGAACACTAGATTTGAGAGGAAAAGATACTAAATTTGACAAAATTAAATTAGGGGGAAAAGAGAGAAAGAGAAAATATCCATAAGACTAAAATCCAAATTGGTCTGCAGCTCAAGTTAATCTATATACATTATTATACGACTCATTCTCTAAAGTGCTAGAATATTCTATTTGCACACCATTTTCATACATATGTTAGTTTTACAAAGTAAGATAGATCGTCTAGTAAAGGTTTGAATGGTTATTAGCCAAGTATATCATATTATATGGATTAATTTGTCTAATAAAATAAAAAGAGAAGGGCTTTCCTGGTGGCACAGTGGTTGAGAATCTGCCTGCCAATGCAGGGGACACGGGTTCGAGCCCTGGTCTGGGAAGATCCCACACACCGCGGAGCAACTAGGCCCGTGAGCCACAACTACTGAGCCTGCGCGTCTGGAGCCTGTGCTCCGCAACAAGAGAGGCCGCGATAGTGAGAGGCCCGCGCACCGCGATGAAGAGTGGCCCCCACTCGCCGCGACTAGAGAAAGCCCTCGCACAGAAACGAAGACCCAACACAGCCAAAAATAAATAAATTAATTAATTAATTTAAAAAAAAAAAAAAGAGAGAGAGAGAAGAACTAGGCATGTTTATGTTCCAGTGGGAAAAACCTTCTTTTTCTTCCCAATTAGATATATAATTGTCAATTTTCATTCTTCCCTTTTATGAACTAACCTTGAATTAACAAGCAGTGACTTACTAAACTCTTTTGCCCTCAAGCATGCAATTTTGCTTTTCACATTTTCTTGGGACTCACTTTCAATTAGGAAAACATAAGTAACTTTAGAAACTTAAAAAGTTGTAATGAATGATAAAAAGTCTGTCTTAATATTTATTACTATAAATAACGTTTTGAGAAGAAAAGCTACTTACATTTTTGTCTGCTAACCTTACTTCTGTGGAACTGTTAAGATCTTAGTAACTTAGTAACATTTCAGTTTTAATCCATTACGAAGAATGAAATAAAAACTAAAGTGATATAGAGTAGTTTCTGTGTAGAAGACTTAAAGATGGCTGGAGCTGTGCTTAAAGATTTCTAATATAAATTAGAGTATTAGCCTTTTTATCCTCTTATTTAAAAAACAATTTAACCTTTATTCATGGGAATTTTAGCCAATTTAGAAAATACATAAAATTATAAAGAAGAAATAAAAATTACTTTTAAGCCCAATTATCCAAGATAAGCACTATTAATATTATACATTAATAATAACAATATAATTTTAACAATATTGAGTACTTACTCTGTACCCATATCCATTCTCTATTATATATAAATAATTTAGAACGGATAATATATATAATTTTTGATGTACAAACCCATTATTTCCATTTCGCAAATGACGAAATTAAGGTACAGAGATGTTTAGTAACTTGCTCTGGGTCAAAGGTCACATATTTAATAAGGTGAGAAGCTGGGATTTGAAATTGGGCCCTCTGAACTATGTCAGAAACTGTGATCGTAACCACAACTCTACTACACTAGGCTTTCCTCTGTGTGTATAACATAAAAGGGGGCTGTAATTTATACACTGTTCTATAATCTGTTTTTATCCATGTAACTTACTATGAATCTCTCTTCTCACATCAGTAAGTGATCCCCGACCACAACACTTGAAAAGGAAGCATTTTGACAAGTAAGAAATCTTGTAGCATGGCTGTTTCTAGCATGGTATGATTCAAGAAATCTAAACAAAGAACACTCTCTATTTTCTGACATGTATTCAAATCAAGCAAACATCACCCTCTTTAAGCAAACAGAAATTACCATAGCAGAACTGACCAATGATCTGATCAGTCCAATATCCTATTTCTGAAACTGTCCAATGCTGGCTATTTTAGTAGAAGAAATAAAATCCCCCATAAAGTACCTAATTGTGTGATACACTGCAGTAAGATGAAAATTTCCCCTTTGCCCAGTTTCTCATCTTCTTCCACATAAAAGCTTTAGAGGGAACAGTCCTTGAAATTTTATCCTACTGAAACTAGTAATGTGTGAAGATGTTATTTTAACACACACATATGCACTATAAACGTGAAGAAACAAGAGTTCTTCCTGATAGCTTAAGAAAGTTAGGAATTATTATAGCTATTTCTATAAATATATAATACATAGAGCACACATAATGAATCCATTACAATTATAAGAGAATATTGCTAGGTAATATACAGCACCAGTGAAAGAAACTGGTAAATAGCATTCAATAAAATAATCCTTTCCTCCATTAACAATATATTGTAAAATATATTCTTTAGGGGAGGTAACCACAGGGCAATTACTGAGTGGCAAAATTCATTGCGTGTGTTTCTACACAGTGCAAATCAGAAAATCAACGCAATCATACATTTTATTTTGTTTTATATATTTCAAAGTCCCATCAACCACTGATACTATATTACAGTTGGAATTTAATGTGGTTAAAAATATCACTAAGCATATTGGCATGGTAGCCAGGAAGACAGGGACATTTTAAAGAGAGTTTTTTAAAAAAATTTTTTCTCTGAAATTGTGCCTTTCTCTAATGAAAGAGGACTTAAGAGACTGGTATCTTCCATTTCCTGATGCTTGGAATACTTGCTCTTAGACCCCTGAGCTGCCATGCAGATACAGACAGACAGATATAAAGACATATAGATATAGATACATAGATATTTGACACAAGATGCAAGAGCTTTGTGAGTTCAACTAAATAGTCATCTTTGACTGGACAGATTGTAAAGGTTTCATGAGGAGAAGGCATTTACACCATTTCTATCTGCACTGTTCCAGAATCTCTCACCTGTGTCTCTTGTAGCCATCCCCCAAAACAACCAGAATGTTAGATGTAGTCTGTGCCCAAAAATTTGAATAAAGTAATTCAATCCAATAGTGATGGGGACCATTGCCTCATAACCTTGGGGCTTTTCCCTGACCTAGTCAGCTACTAACTGATCATCCCTACTTCCCATGATAGTACCGATCCTTAGTTCCCTAAGAAGACAGACCGTACTTTATGAATTTTGTATTCCAAATGCCTGGCACAGTTCCTGGAACAGAGAAGACGTTCCATACATCCTTATTGGAACAGTACCTGACACATAATAGGTCCTCAATAAATGCTGGTTGGTGGAATATTTAAATGGATGAATGAATATATTTAACCACTGACTGAGTTTCTCTATTTAACGTTATTTCATACATTTCAGTCTGGAATACACATATTTTAAAATCTATTTCATAGGAACTATCATTATACAACATTGTAGTTTTTACACTAAAAATATATTCCCTAAAGACAATTCAGTCACCAGTTTAAAAAATAACATATATTGGATACTGACCAGTACTATTTATAAATTCTTTTTTGGATAGGAAATGCAATGCTGCAACTGCTTCCAAATCAGCAAAATGTACAGCCAGTAAGTCCAAGAAACATGAAGATACTGTATGTTCTACAAGAACAGAAACTCTAGATATTTATTTTAAAATTTAAGATAATTGATGGGATGTTTTTCCATAAAAGGCACATGCCATCAATTATCTTCCTCCTTATTATTTTTAAGTCACCCCAGCCAGTAAGCCAGCACTGATGGAGTTAATTCACCAAACATTCTCCCTTGCTTGGTAGTTTGTTCCCACCTTAGGTAGGATGCAGAGAAACCACTCCAGGAGGTTGTTTTCCTTATAACTCTGCAGATGATAAAAGCTTAAGTCAATCCTAACCTGTGTTTCAGTTTGTCAGCTGAGGACATTAATACTTGTAATGTTATCTCCTTCTCAGAAGACCCCGAGAGCAATACTTTCTAGAACCCACCAGCTAAACTCCTCATCAAACATGTTCTACACGTACAAATTTTACACTTTGTATCATCACCTAAGTGATGAACAGAATTGAAATCAGAAAGAGTAAACAAGATATAGTTTAAACTTTTCAAACTATCTTTCTGAACTTTGAAATCAAAGTTAAACATTTTACATTCAAGTAACTCTCCTGACCACAGTTCTTAATTAAGCACAAAATGTCCTATGGGTAACATCGCAGTGAGTTCTGTACCTCAAATGAATAGCAAAAGTAATAAAATTTTTTTATAATAATGATTATATAAGTTGTGAGGAGCCAAAAAGTCTACATCAGCTTATTACATAAGAATTCTCGACCAGAGGGCAGACAGCAGAAGCAAGAAGAACTACAATCCTGCAGCCTGTATAACAAAAACCACATTCACAGAAAGACAGACAAGATGAAAAGGCAGAGGGCTATGTACCAGATGAAGGAACAAGATAAAACCCCAGAAAAGCAATTAAATGAAGTGGAGATAGGCAATCTTCCAGAAACAGAATTCAGAATAATGATAGTGAAGATGATCCAGGACCTCGGAAAAAGAATGGACGCAAAGATCAACAAGATGCAAGAAATGGTTTTTTTTGCAAAGACCTAGAAGAATTAAAGAACAAACAAACAGAGATGAGCAATACAATAACTGAAATGAAAACTACTCTAGAAGGAATCAATAGCAGAATAACTGAGGCAGAAGAACGGATAAGTGACCTGGAAGACAGAATTGTGAAATTCACTGCTGCAGAACAAAATAAAGAAAAAAGAATGAAAAGAAATGAAGACAGTCTAAGAGACCTCTGGGACAACATTAAACGCAACAACATTCGCATTATAGGGGTCCCAGAAGGAGAAGAGAGAGAGAAAGGACCCGAGAAAATATTTGAAGAGATTATAGTTGAAAACTTCCCTAACATGGGAAAGGAAATAGCCACCCAAGTCCAGGAAGCACACAGAGTCCCATACAGGATAAACCCAAGGAGAAACACGCCGAGACACATAGTAATCAAACTGGCAAAAATTAAAGACAAAGAAAAATTATTAAAAGCAGCAAGGGAAAAACGACAAATAACATACAAGGGAACTCCCATAAGGTTAACAGCTGATTTCTCAGCAGAAACGCTACAAGCCAGAAAGGAGTGGCATGATATACTTAAAGTGATGAAAGGGAAGAACATACAACCAAGATTACTCTAGCCAGCAAGGATCTCGTTCAGATTCGAAGGAGAAACCAAAAGCTTTACAGACAAGCAAAAGCTAAGAGAATTCAGCACCACCAAACCAGCTCTACAACAAATGCTAAAGGAACTTCTCTAAGTGGGAAACACAAGAGAAGAAAAGGACCTACAAAAACAAACCCAAAACAATTAAGAAAATGGTCCTATGACCTATGACATACATATCGATAATTACCTTAAACGTGAATGGATTAAATGCTCCAACCAAAAGACACAGGCTTGCTGAATGGATACAAAAACAAGACCCATATATGTGCTGTCTACAAGAAACCCACTTCAGACCTAGCGACACATTCAGACTGAAAGTGAGGGGATGGAAAAAGATATTCCATGCAAATGGAAATCAAAAGAAAGCTGCAGTAGCAATACTCGTATCAGATAAAATAGACTTTAAAATAAAGAATGTTACAAGACACAAGGAAGGACACTACCTAATGATGAGGGGATCAATCCAAGAAGAAGATATAACAATTATAAATATATATGCACCCAACATAGGAGTACCTCAATAGATAAGGAAACTGTTAACAGCTATAAAAGAGGAAATCAACAGTAACACAATAATAACGGGGGACTTTAACATCTCACTTACACCAATGGACAGATCATCCAAAACGAAAATAAATAAGGAAACAGAAGCTTTAAATGACACAATAGACGAGATACATTTAATTGATATTTATAGGACGTTCCATCCAAAAACAGCAGATTACACTTTCTTCTCAAGTGCGCACAGAACATTCTCCAGGATAGATCACATCTTGGATCACAAAACAAGCCATAGTAAATTTAAGAAAATTGAAATCATATCAAGCATCTTTTCTGACCACAATGCCATGAGATTAGAAATGAATTACAGGGAAAACAACGTAAAAAACACAAACACATGGAGGCTAAACAATACGTTACTAAATAACCAAGAGATCACTGAAGAAATCAAAGAGGAAATCAAAAAATACCTAGAGACAAATGACAATGAAAACAGGATGATCCAAAACCTATGGGATGCAGCAAAAGCAGTTCTAAGAGGGAAGTTTATAGCAATACAAGCCTACCTCAAGAAACAAGAAAAATCTCAAATAAACAATCTAACCTTACACCTAAAAGAACTAGAGAAAGCAGAACAAACAAAACCCAAAGTTAGCAGAAGGAAAGAAATCATAAAGATCAGAGCAGAAATAAATGAAATAGAAACAAAGAAAACAATAGCAAAGATCAATAAAACGAAAAGCTGGTTCTTTGAGAAGATATTAGCCAGACTCATCAAGAAAAAGAGGGAGAGGACTCAAATTAATAAAATTAGAAATGAAAAAGGAGAAGTTACAACAGACACCACAGAAATACAAAGCATCCTAAGAGATTACTACAAGCAACACTATGCTAATAAAATGGACAACCTGGAAGAAATGGACAGATTCTTAGAAAGGTATAATCTCCCAAGACTGAACCAGGAAGAAACAGAAAATATGAACAGACCAATCACAAGTAATGAAATTGAAACTGTGATTAAAAATCTTCCAAAAAACAAAAGTCCAGGACAAGATGGCTTCACAGGTGAATTCTAACAAACATTTAGAGAAGAGCTAACACCTATCCTTCTCAAACTCTTCCAAAAAATTGCAGAGGGAGGAACACTCCCAAACTCATTCTAAGAGGCCACCATCACTCTGATACCAAAACCAGACAAAGATGTCACAAAGAAAGAAAACTACAGGCCAATAGCACTGATGAACATAGACGCAAAAATCCTCAACAAAATAGTAGCAAACAAAATCCAACAGCACATTAAAAGGATCATACACTATGATCCAGTGGGGTTTATCCCAGGAATGCAAGGATTCTTCAATATACGCAAATCAATCAACGTGATACACCATATTAACAAATTGAAGGAGAAAAACCATATGATCATCTCAATAGATGCAGAGAAAGCTTTCGACAAAATTCAACACCCATTTATGATAAAAGCCCTGCAGAAAGTAGGCATAGAGGGAACTTTCCTCAACATAATAAAGGCCATATATGACAAACCCACAGACAACATTGTCCTCAATGGTGAAAAACTGAAACCATTTCCACTAAGATCAGGAACAAGACAAGGTTGCCCACTCTCACCACTATTATTCAACATGGTTATGGAAGTTTTACCCACAGCAATCAGAGAAGGAAAAGAAATAAAAGGAATCCAAATCGGAAAAGAAGAAGTAAAGCTGTCACTGTTTGCAGATGACATGATACTATACATAGAGAATCCTAAAGATGCTACCAGAAAACTACTAGAGCTAATCAATGAATTTGGTAAAGTAGCAGGATAAAAATTAATGCACAGAAATCTCTTGCATTCCTATACACTAATGATGAAAAATCTGAAAGTGAAATTAAGAAAACACTCCCATTTACCACTGCAACAAAAAGAATAAAATATCTAGGAATAAACCCACCTAAGGAGACAAAAGACCTGTATGCAGGAAATTATGAGACACTGATGAAAGAAATTAAAGATGATACAAATAGATGGAGAGATATACCATGTTCTTGGATTGGAAGAATCAACATTCTGAAAATGACTCTATTACCCAAAGCAATCTACAGATTCAATGCAATCCCTATCAAACTACCACTGACATTTTTCACAGAACTAGAACAAAAAATTTTACAATTTGTATGGAGACACAAAAGACCCCAAATAGCCAAAGCAATCTTGAGAAAGAAAAACAGAGCTGGAGGAATCGGGCTCCCTGACTTCAGACTACACTACAAAGCTACAGTAATCAAGACAGTATGGTACTGGCAGAGAAACAGAAATATAGACAATGGAACAGGATAGAAAGCCCAGAGATAAACCCATGCACATATGGTCACCTTATCTTTGATAAAGGAGGCAAGAATATACAGTGGAGAAAAGACAGCCTCTTCAATAAATGGTGCTGGGAAAACTGGACAGCTACATGTAAAAGAATGAAATTAGAACACTCCCTAACACCATACACAAAAATAAACTCAAAATGGATTAAAGACCTAAATGTAAGGCCAGACACCATCAAACTCTTAGAGGAAAACATAGGAAGAACACTCTTTGACATAAATCACATCAAGATCTTTTTTGATCCACCTCCTAGAGAAATGGAAATAAAAACAAAAATAAACAAATGGGACCTAATGAAACTTAAAAGCTTTTGCACAGCAAAGGAAACCATAAACAAGACCAAAAGACAACCCTCAGAATGGGAGAAAATATTTGCAAATGAAGCAACTGACAAAAGATTAATCTCCAAAATTTACAAGCAGCTCATGCAGCTCAACATTCAAAAACAAACAACCCAATCCAAAAATGGGCAGAAGACCTAAATAGACATTTCTCCAAAGAAGATATACAGATTGCCAACAGACACATGAAAGAATGTTCCACATCATTAATCATTAGAGAAATGCAAATCAAAACTACAATGAGATATCATCTCACACCGGTCAGCATGGCCATCATCAAAACATCTAGAAACAATAAATGCTGGAGAGGGTGTGGAGAAAAGGGAACCCTCTTGCACTGTTGGTGGGAATGTAAATTGATACAGCCACTATGGAGAACAGTATGGAGGTTCCTTAAAAAACTAAAAATAGAATTACCATATGACCCAGCAATCCCACTACTGGGCATATACCCTGAGAAAACCATAATTCACAAAGAGTCATGTACCAAAATGTTCATTGCAGCTCTATTTACAATAGCCAGGACATGGAAGCAACCAAAGTGTCCATCAACAGATAAATGGATAAAGAAGATGCGGCACATATATACAGTGGAATATTACTCAGCCACAAAAAGGAACGAAACTGAGTTATTTGTAGTGAGGTGGATGGACTTAGAGACTGTCATACAGAGTGAAGTAAGTCAGAAAAAGAAAAACAAATACCATATGCTAACATGCATATATGGAATCTTAAAAAAAAAACGGTACTGATGAACCTAGTGGCAGGGAAGGAATAAAGATGCAGACGTAGAGAACGGACTTGAGGACATAGGAGGGGAAGGGGAAGGTGGGACGAAGTGAGAGAGTAGCACTGACATATATACACTACCAAATGTAAAATGATGGCTAGTGGGAAGCTGTTGTATAGCACAGGGAGATCAGCTTGATGCTTTGTGACGACCTAGAGGGTGGGATGGGGGGGGTGCGGATATGGGGATATATGTATATGTATAGCTGATTCACTTTGTTTACAGCAGAAACTAACACAGCATTGTCAAGCAATTATACTCCAATAAAGATGTTTTAAACAATTTAAAAAAAGAATATATAGAGTGCTTTAAATATATAAAGTAAAATCTAAAAAACAAATAACTCAATTTAAAAATGGCCTAAGGATTTGAATAGACATTTCTCCAAAGAAGACATACACATAGCCAATTAAGACATGAAAAGAGGCTCAACAAATTCATTAGTAGTTAGAAAAATGCAACTCAAAACTATGAGACACTATTTTACTGCCACCAGAATAGCTAAAAGAAAAAGACAGACATAATAAGTGCTGGCAAATATATGGAGAAATTAGTACCCTCATAACATTGCTGGTGGAACTGTAAATGGCGCAGCTACTTTGGAAAACAATTTGGCAATTCCTCAGTATATGAAGTATAGAGTTACCATGTGTCCTAACAATTGTACTCCTAGGTATATATTCCAAAGAAATTAAAACAAATGTACATACATATATGAAAGCTCATAGCAGCATTATTTGTAATAGGCAGAAAGTGATGAGCCCTAATAACTGATGATAACTCATGATAACTAATAACCCTAATAAACTGATGAATGGATAAATAAAATGTGGTAAAGTCATACAATGGAATATTATTCAGCAGTGAAAAGTGAAATGCTGAATCATACTACAGCATGGATGAACCTTGAAACATTATTCAGAGTTGAAGATGTTAATCACACAAGACCACATATATGCTTCCATTTGTATGAAATATCCAGAATAGACAAATCTATAGAGACAGGAACTAGATTAGTAGTTGCGTAGGGATGGTGGGCTGGGGAGAGGGAGGATGGAGAGTGACTCTAATGGGTACAGAATTTTATGTGAAAAGCAATTAAAGTGATTTTTAGATTGTGGTAATGGTTGCAGAGCTCTGTGAATATACTAAGAACCACTGAACTGTATACTTCAGGTGAATTTTATGATGTGGGAATTAAACATCAGTAAAGTTGTTTTTAAAAAATAATGTTTCTTCAAAAATTGATTCTGCAAAAAATCTCTATGTTAGTAAATTCATTTTTAGTTTGGTATACATAAATTAAACCACCCTGACGCCTTTGTTATTGTTCCATAAAAAGTTAACTTATTTCTGAAGGTCATGCACAGGACACACTAGCATGCCCTGGGAAGTTAAAGATGTCTTTGTGTTCTCAGTCATGGAGCCACTGTCAAAGACTTGTATTCTTAGCTCACCTAAGTCAATGGCATATATAATTTGAGAAGCCCCATTCCCAGTAGCAAGTAAGGTCTACATGAAACCTTGGTATCCTAGGTGCTGGTGTACATTTAAGGCATCTGTATCCCAAATAAGCTATCATTTTCTCCCTATTGTCTCAGCACCAGGGCTCCCCACCCCACACTCTTTCCCCAAAATAGTAAATCTTTGGTTTCCTAATTTCTCCACTTGGGGCCCGGTTCCTTGACCTGCACTCAATTTCAGGGACACTGACACTCTCTTTAGCTCTTACCATCCCTCCCCTGGAGGGACTGGACATAGAGCTGAGCCCTTAGCTACTTCACGAGTTTCTCTTTAGAATAGGATTGGTCTCCCAGGACCAAGACACAGCCCTGCTACGTGCCATCATCACCACTCAAATATGCCTGCCAAGTTTAGAGGAATGGCAGGGGAACCAAGGGCTTAGAAGAAGATTTTTAAGGAAAAAATAGCCTTTTGGATAACTGAACGTTGATTTCCAGTGTTAAAACTACAGCATGTATTCATTAGATCTTTGTTGGCTTTGAACATCATTGATGACTCACTACATTTGCTCAAGCCGCAAATCATACTGTCTGCTCTTCTCTCCAAGATTTGCAAATATTTGCAGTTACCCAGAAAGGTGTTGAATTATTCTTGCCATAGTGGCAGCCTACAAACTATACTTTAGGTATCAATCAGGAGGTATGCATTCAATTCATGAGTGATGATCCTTGATGCCCCTAAATATATTTTTTTAGGCTCAGTTAGGTCATGATAGAGATAGAAAAATCACTCATTTCTATCACTATAACCCTCAAAAAGGAGAACCAAGGTAAGAATAATCTAGCCTTGCTGAAACTCATAGAAAATTATTATTTCATGATCATTGGAACATAGCAGTGTGAAATACTATGGGAGGGTCATGTTTAAGTTTATTAATGATAGAATTTACCAAGTTTTATTTCTTCACTATAGCTATATCCAAGCACATAAGCAAAATTAATCTATCAATCACCTACTACTTAAGTAAAACCAATGACAATAATTCAGACATATAGATGTATCGTTAAAAGAAGTTAAGGCATCTGGAAAGCAATGCAGAATAATGAAAATTCCTTATAAAAATTCTAGGGGGCAGAGATCTGGGGCACAGTATTTATCTTGAAAGAAAAAAATATTTTATTTTCTGGTAGGTTTCAACTATCAACACCAGCCAGGAATTATTGAACAAAAGTAATTTTCCACCCTTTTCTCTCATCTTTTTCTTTCCTGTAGGATCCTTAGTGAGCATTTTTAGTCCTTCAATCCTTTATCTCTTAGTGTAATCACCTTATGTCTTCATTATTTGCAGTTTAAATATATTATTCCAATTCCTTCTCAATTAAGAGTAAAAATGTTACAAGCTGAATATGGATTAACAATTTTAATGTTACTATTTAGGTTTGCCTGTAATTTAAATGCTCTTAGCTTATTTTATATAACTTAAACTTGTGTAGCTATTACCGATGAATTCTTGAGACCAGTTCGGCTCCTGGGGATTGAGTGCTCTAAATCATTCAAGAAAGTTTAATTTGTTTAAACCAAGATTAACTCAATAAGGCTTTTTTAAATGCATCACTTTCTTAAATTTGTTTAAAAAACCTGACAGGCTGAATGGACTTTCTGCACTGAGGAGTTACCAGGTTTCACCAGTTCTGGCCTCAATTCTACCAAAGCTTCCAGCTCTAGCTTGCATAAAATTTTAACAGAAAAGGATTATGAAGCCTCTACTAAAAGCATTTCAGAATACCCAAAGATATTTTTAGTGATTCCAACATAAATAAGATTATTAATGCATACTTATCCCAGATACTTATCTTTTCCCCCCAAATAAACAAAAAACACTACCATGTTCTATCTTCACTGGTTTTCTATTGATTTAAACAAGAATTCTTAACTGGAATTCTTGTGGACTTCAGAAGATCTGAAAACCTTCAAAATTGTATGCAAAATTTAGCATATTGTGCTTGTATATTTTTCTGGGCAGAGGAATCATGGTTTTCATCTGATTTTTAAAGTTTTTCTTTTCTTTCCTTTCTTTTTTATTTCAATATGTTAAGAACAACTGGTTTGAGAGAGCACAAGAAGTTCTGCAGGAAGAATAAAGTACTTAGTGAAAACAATTTCTCTTGCAGGGGACTTCCTCACCTTTGCCCTTATCAGGGCACATCACATCTTACCCAGGAACAAACATCCTAAGAAATCTGGAACAACATAGCAGCTGTAAATTTGGATGTACTTAGCTGTAGTTTTACCATAACACTGATTGCTTAAGATTATTTATAAAATACAAATAATAATGCATGCAATTATTTCTAAAATACCTACAAAAGTCATCTAGCAGCTTTAACTACTGATCCTGCACCCATCTCTTAACAATTAAGATGTGGTTCTCCATACCAAGCCTTCAGGAAGACAAAGATAATAAATTTATTATTAAAAAATGGATGTCATTGAGGGAGAGTTCATAAAACCACAGGAATGACTGGCTGCAGTAGCAGTGTGATTCTACGTGAACTTTAGAGAAGAGAAGAAATAAATCATTCAGAACTCAGTCACTGATTCCATATGTAGAGTCATTTCCCCATAACTGATACAAATGTCTCTGGGAGAAATACAAGATGGCAGAAGCATTTCTGACTGACCTACACTCAACTAGCAATTACTCAAAGGTCAGCGAGGAGAAAGAACTGCATCAACTCCTGCTATTTATAAGGAAGCAATTAGAAAGAGAACAAAAGAATTAATGACTTCTTACCATATGGTGTCATATAGTAAGACTTCATGATGTTTTCTTAAATGTCTACTTTAATGGAATTTTCTTAAGCATACTAGGCACACACAAACTTACGGCTATAGAAGAAAAATCCTTCCATTACGTTTAAAGAGCTACCATAGAAAGAAAGCACAAAAAGCTGGGGGGGTTCTCACAAAGCTCTGTGTTTTATATATTAAGTGCTGTGAGTCTAGAATTTTTGCATTTATTTTTCATATAAATTCTTAATGCCTCTACTCTACACATAATTTATATAAAATAAAAGCTCCCTCTAGTGGCTAAAAAGTACTATTTTTAGCTTTATTTTATATTTGAATAGCTTCCCCCACACCAGCCTCATGGTTTCTATTAACAATTCTCAATCTTTTTGGTCTCAGATCCTTTGGTTTATGTAGGTTATATCTATCACTACTTACCATACTAGGGATCAAAACTGAGATTAAAAAATTATTAATTTGTTTTAAAAATACCAATAATAAACCTATTATATGCTAACACAAATAATATTTTTATAAAGAAAATAACTGTACTTTCACAAAAATTGCAAGAAGAGATATATTGTTTTACATTTTTACAAATCTCTTTAATGCCTGGCTTAAAACTGCTGGATTCTCATAAATGCCTCTGCATTAAATCTGTTGCAATACATTGTTTTGGTTGTAAGATACATATCAGGCTTCACATAGATGTGTACTTAGAAAAGGAAAGAATAATTCAAAAGCATTTTCAGATAATTGTGGTTATTTTTCTTTAATACTACACTGACATTTGACACGTAATAGTTTCTTAAAGCTTGGCTGCATTGTGGAATCTGAAACTATATCAGTGAACTTTTGTACTCTTACATTAAAATAGTTCTATCTTTCACTTTTACCAAGCATAAATTTTAACACGGGTCATTTGGAAAATATTACACTGAACTCTACAAATCTTCCAAATGTTGACACATTTCATTATCAAAAAAATTACCACCTGTCTCATCAGAAACGTCTTTACCTATTTCAAAGCTGTCACAGTAATAGAGGCATATACATGTTTTCCAGTACTTTTATTTTGAAAGCTTGAATTTTATCATTGCCAGAAAATATTGTCAGTTGTTCTCCTCGAAGCGACAGCCCACCTTGCTCATTTTTGAGAAAATGTCTGTGAAATACCCAGGAATGAATAACTGCAGTTTGTCTGCAATTCTTTCAAGTAAACATAACGTTCCATGGAAAAATGTGGCTACATTAGCTAGCAACTCAAACAATCCACTTGAGCTTTTTCTCAAGAGAACTTTTGTACTTCGATATGCAGAAGTCCTTGATGCATACTTCCCATTTCATCATGTAGCCTATTTAAAAGATCACATTCAATGGTTAAGATTTAATATAATTAAGTTTTACTGCTTTATCAAGGACATTCTTAAGGAAAGCTGCATCCTCCTCCTCCTCTCCCTTCTCCTTCTCTAAATGCGAGTGTGTGGCAGGGGAGAATGTAATCAGTTTGCCTTGATTTGTGCTAAGGCTTCAGAAGTTTTTCTCACCACTGACTGCTGCACCATCCAGACAAATGTCAACACAGTGAAAAGGACAAAAAACACCCTCATATTATTATGGAAATGGTTTTGACCTCACAGACTCCCTGACAGTGACTCGAGGATCCCCAGAGTCCACAGATCACATCATGAGAACCAGAGTTTATATGATAGATTGTACTATAATGTTGGAAGGGAGAGACCAGTTGATTGGCTTCTTAAAATAGTAGAAATAAACATTTAAGCTTAGAAAGTCCAAGTGGCTCACTCAAGGCCACACATTGCCTGGGCAATTCCCACTGCATTCTGCCTCCATGAAAGTACTTTAAATTCTGAAATTCTTAGTCTGAATACATTTTGAAACAATTATGACTACTAAAAATGTTCAACAAAGTCCTCCTTTTCTCTTTAAGACTCTAAATTTTATTTTAGCATTTTTATTTTGGTTTATTCAGGGACCATTTAAGGCAAAACTTTTCATGAATAGTATATAGATTATTCAAAAGCAAAGAGTTTAATCATGAGATTATAAATAGTATGTAATTTCAACCTAGAATACATCTTAGGGCCAATTTCGTATTATAACATTACTAAAAGATGTTAGTGCTTTAGTGCCCGAGATTGTTTATAATAATTTTTCAACAGAATGTTGTGTCTCTTGTGTTTCGATATTCTAGCTGCAAATTGTTATCTATCAATATGATAATAGACTAAAAACATTCTCATCATTTCACAGGTTAGGAGAAAAAGGAGACACATATAGTGTTCCTGTAGTTAAAGATATAGTTGCTATAAAAACAGTTATATTTGAAAAATGCTATTTGGGTACCCAAATTAAGTGAGATGGCATTAAATGCTTTATAACCCAGGAATCCAATGAGTTTAATAGATATCTCGATCACCAAGAAAAGAAAAGCTCTAAATTTAAGGAACACACATTAGGACATAAGATCACTTCTTGGGTGATTCTTCATTTCACTATCTCCTATTCCTCCTGAAACCCTGTTCTGACCACAATTGTATAGGTGGTAGCAGCAACCAGAGGAGACTCATGGGGAAATACACATAACTGCAGTAGTAAGAACAGCATGAACATCTCATTACATTCCTGTTAAGCAAGGACTCCCAAGTCATGAGTAGAGAAGATGTGGATTGGGTTTCCTTTACTGTTGATACAGAAGGTCCAAAGCCTCATGCTGTCAAACTACAGTTTCTTGACTTTGTGGGCACTGAGAGGAAATTCCAAACTTTGATTCCTAAAACCTTGTTATACTATGGTCCATGAGATCACCTAGGGTGGGTCTGCTGGGACATCCTCTGAGTCATTACTCATTCTACCAGTGGTTGAATAATATAAAAATCATTTCTCTTTCTCTTGTAAGGCCAACACAGGATGCCGCATTTGAAATATGTGTATCACAAGTATCCTTACTTTTTCACATAGTACTCTGTTGAAATTACATAGAGATTGCTATGAACTATGATAAAACTCTTTTTATAAATATCTAAGAATTTTATTATATTAAAATTTAATACAGGAACTAGGATAAAAATTGGATTCATTGATGTTGGTCTGAAATAAATTTTTGGAGAATAGTGATAAAAAATAATTTTGGTATTGAAGCCTGTGTAAAGCAATGCATAACATATGCAATTTCTACTTTGTAAAGGTAAAGGGCAGAAAGAATTTGCATTTAAATTTAAAAAGCAGATGAATTGGCATTTACTAGTGAGATGTAATTTGCTTCCTTTTAATAGATAATAAAATATTGATAGCAACATATCCAAGGAAATTTGGAATACTACTATTTTAATTAATACCAATGTGAGGTGAATTCAGATTTATTCTCAAAGATATTCTTATTGACCTGTTTTGAATCGGTTTTGATTAAAATGATTGGGGGTTTTGAGTATGTTAGTATATATAATATTACTCTAATTTATAGTTATTAGTCAATGCGCAATATTAAGACTGATGTAGTCAAAAGTTTAATGAGTTGAGTCACATAGAGACTGCTTAAAAATGATTGCTTTAGAAAGCAGATAACAAAAGATTAATTTGGAAGGAAACTTTTTATATACTGACATTGTTCACAGAGAGGAAATAAGTAATTAACTGAATATTCTTTATTTCAAGAATAATGTGGGAAAAGTTGTCATAGTAAATGCCTATTAAAAATTTTAAGTTGAAATTTTATATACTAATAAGCATATCTTAAGAGTACATTGAATTTTTTAAAAAATTCTCTTTAGAGCAAGAGTCTCTTAATATTCTCGTCCTTGTTTGACTCGCATAGCAGGAAATAGCCCACTTTCACACAAACTAGATGGCTCACTGAACATTTAAGTATAAGTATAGGAAGTTAGCTTTCTCACTGTTGACTAGAGCTGTAGCTCTATGCAACGTCTCAGAGGCTCCAAACTGCCCCAGCACAGGGTCCCAGGAGGAGGCAAGACCCGGGGAAGAAGTGAGTAAACACAAAGGTTGGTGAGGTGATTCTCCTGACAGTCCCTTGCATATCAACAAAACCCTGAACTGTACATAGAGATATTCCTGCTCCCTGGGAGCTGGGACACAGCTGTCCTTGATAAGCAGGTGGTCTCAGGGTCAAGCAGGCGTGAAACAAGAAAAGGATGATCTTCCCTTCAGACCAAGAACCATATTAACAAGCAACCAGGAGGCAAAAATGAGAACCAATCCCACAAAACATTGGTCTTTAAAATGTCACACTCACCTGGGATGTGGTTAATATTATGTAATGCAGAGTCCCACCTTTAGAGATTCAGATTTAGAAAAGGTAAGGCCAAGGAAGCTGGCTTTGTACAAGTAACCTAGGGGATGCCACTGAAAGTGGTTTCTTTGATCACACTAAAGAAACACTTTCACGGAGTATGTACAAGTACCAGAAGACATGAAGTTCTGGAAAGGGTGGTATGCTTCAAATAAGTGAAACTTGTAATATACTTAAAGTACAAATAGAGTTGTCCAAGACATAGATTTAAGCAGTAATAAGTGAAAACTTCTTACTATTTGGATGACTTTTCAATAAGACACACCTATACGCCTCTTCTAAAATACCACTCCATGTAATAAATTAAATAGTAACCTCAGGTTGAAAATATTAAGCTAGTCTTTTGTGTTAAACATTTTAATTTTTTTATAAGAGGACTAAAACACTGAAAAACATAGTACTACAATACATTTACCTTTGGGCCAAGATTGTGTCACATTTTGAGCAGAAAATTAAGTTTGCACTAAATATTACCTGCCAGGGCTCTTTTCCAACTTTTATTTCATAAATATAAAATATATCTAAAGAAAAAGGTCTCTGTATTTATTTATACTTGAGCATGCCTTTCATCAAGGTCTTAAGGGTAACATGCAGAGAACAAGACCTATGAGCCAATGGAAGATGGCAGTGAACCTGTTCCCTCTCATATATTACATTAGACAAGCAAGCAATGAATCCATGACAGAATGGCGGGAAAAAAATATTAAAGTCACGGTCTTTACAGAAGACTTAGATTTCATTGCAGACTAACATTCTTATATCTAAAATATGTTTCAAGTTTTAAATTCCCAGACAGGTGGCAAGCTCCTCCAGGGTACTCAGTACAACATCTATTATGTTACTCAATAAATGAATGAGAAATCTGCCTTTACTATATACCAATGATCAGAGAGAGGCAGTTGCATAAAAAAAAAAAAAAAAAAAAAAAAATTGGGACTCTAGATTTTTTTTTTCTGAGAGATAAGAAATCAAATGATTTAGCTTATCTGTAAGTTACTTAACGACTTTAGAGTAAGGAACTCGGCCTAAAATGGCATTTCAAGCTTTCAAATTCGTTGTATTTGAACGAATACATTTGTATTGTAAAAGGCAGCAATTTAAAAAACTTCTTGTGTAGAAAAGACCATTTTATTTAATCACCAGTTTTTTTCTCCTCCTAGACACTCAGGAAATGTATTTTTTTTCTCCCAGCCCACTTCCATCTAAGTAGGCCTTGTACACAATAAATATCTGTCGAATATATGTTTATTTAGTGATATGATTATATTCCCCACAATTTTCAGTGATAGGAAAGTTTGATAAATTTTTCATCTATTTCCACGTATATAAACGCACCTAAGTCTTCAAAATGCCCTGGAAAAATAAGTACAGTTTGGCAACTTTCTGATTCACTTCCAGATTGTAAAGTTTCCAGTAGGTTGAATTATTCTGATACAATACAACCAAAGTCATCAAGATAAGTGCTCAGGCTCAAGAATAAATACATCAAATAAGCAAAGAAACAGAACTCCCAATTCTATTCATTGAAGCAAACACTGCCATTTAAAACAATCAGACAAGAATGCAGAATTATACATACCAGGCTGTTAATCACAGCACTATTTTATAATAACAAAAATCAAAAACAAAACAACAACAAAAACATTTATATGTTTATTTTGAGGGAAGTGGTTAACCAAGATGTATAACTTTCAAATAATATAACCCTATACGATTCTAATATTCATTTACTAAGACATAAAGAGATCTACAATGTCTTAAGGAAAACAGTGATATCATGACTATGTTTCCATTTGATCTCTGTGATTATGTATTTGGGCCAAACTAATATTCAGACTAATACTAAATGCCTAGGAATATTTGGAGTTCTTGTTAATATGTTTGCAGACTAACATTATCTAATGGGACCTCTGGCAAAATCTAAAAATAATGGATAAGAGTCTCAAGCTTTTAAAAGAACTCTAATGTAAACTATTTAAAAGTTAAAAACAGATGCTTGTCGGAAGTTTCAACAAATGTGCTGAAACAACTGGATAGCCAAGTAGAAAAAAAAATGAACCTTGACCTTTACCTCACACCATACACAAAACATATTTAGACTTTAGGTCTAAATTAAAAATATAAAATATTTATATTTATAAATATAAAAGCTAAAATTATGAAACTTCTACAATAAAACAAGAAGACCCTTGAGGTAGGCAAGTATTTCTTAGACTAGACACAATAAATACAAAATTAAGAAAATAAAATTGATAAATTGGACTTCATCAAAATTAGAACTTCTGGTCTTCAAAAGATATCATTAAGAAAATAAAAGGGTAAGCCACAGATTGAAAGAATATATTTCTAATACCTGTTATGACAAATACTTGTATCCAGAAGCAAAAAAAAAAAATTCTTAAAGCTGTGTAATAAGAAAATCAACCCACTTAAAAATGGCCAAAAGAATCCACTTCATCAAAGAAAAGATACTCATACCCAATAAACACATGGTAAAATGTTCAACATTAATCATCAAGGAAATTAAATTTAAAACCACAGTGAGATACCACTTTACAGTCATTAGCAGGGCAAACATTAAAAAAAAAAAAAGACAAAAAGCTAGTAGTACTAACTCCTGATGAGGATGTGATGGAATCACTTGAAACTCTCACATGTTTCTGATTGGAATGCAACCATGCTGGAAAACCATTTGGCAGTCTTAAAAGGTTAAACATACACTGACCATGGGATCTGGACATTCCAGTCCTATGTATTTATTTACCCATGAAATATAAAAACATGTCCACAAAAAGACTTGTAGAAGAATGTTCATAATATCTTTATTCACAATAATCCTAAACTGGAAACAACCCAAGTGGCCAACAACAGATGAATGGATAAACAACTGTGGTATATCCATACAATGGAATATTACTCAGCAATAAATAGAAATGAACTACTGATACAGCAACCTGGATGATTTTTTTTCATTATGTAGAGCAAACACAAATTGTACAATTTCACTTATGTGAAGTTTTAGGACAGGCAACACTAATCAACAGTGATAAATATCAAATCAATAGTTTACTATGTAGAAAGTGACAAGGATTACCCGCAAAGGTACATGGGGGAACTTCCTAGGGAGATGGAAAAAATATTCAATATCCTCATTGTGGTAGTGGTTAAATGGGTACAAAGATTTGTCAGATCTCACTAGATGTACACTTAAAAATGAATGCATCTTATTTTATGTAAATTAGGTATCAATCAAGCAATTTAAAATAGATGCTTGGCTATGGGGATTCGAAATAAGAAAATTCCTTAGGCTAGTGGTTCACAACCTTTACCTTGCATCAGAATCACCTGGCAGCTTCTTACAATATTTTGTTAGGTTTTACCCTAAGTTTCTGATTCAGCATGTCAGAGGTGATGCCCCAGGAATACGCATGTCTAACAAGTTCTCAGGTGATGCTGATGTTGCTAGCCCAGAGAGCACAGTTTGAGAACGACTGCCTTTAGAGGTAGACATAACTGATTCCTAAGTTGAGACATTAGATAGGTCAGTTTCAGCAAGCTACCCTTGTCACAGTAAGATACAGAGCAATTTTACAAGTTTAAGTCCATACATATGCCTTTCAATTTAATGGGAATAACATATAGTATTTTGAGTAATTTCCTGGAAAAATAAAGTGAGCTTTCTTTTTGCTTTCATGGGTCCAAGGAGTCCCTGGAAATTCACAGAGAGAGTTGGCAAATCCTCTGAAATTCAGTAGAAATTTTTGTGTGCATGCTCTTTTTTTTTCCCTAGAGAAAGGGCCAAATTTTCAGCAAATTTTCAAGTGAATATAGTCAAAAGAGATTAAGAAGCACCAAAGTAATTCTATGAATATCCTTTCCATTTTTAATTTTAATATACATGTGTTTTCTTCAAAGATAAACAGTAGGAGAACATGAACGCTTACATATTCATTTTTTTAATTTATGCTGAGCAGTCGGAAGTTTTAGATTTAAGACTTGGCATAGATATTATGTAGGTCACTGACTGTGAAGAGAAATGAATAAAAGTTCGACACTGAAGCTTCTGAGCATTGTAAGACTTCCTAGAAATGTAATTTTTTTCTAGTAAGATTAAAATTAAGAGAGTATTAATTTTATGCTATTATACCTCTACCTTTCCCCACTATTTCTGGTTCCAATGTAATTAAAACAACAAATATTAATGTAAAATTAATAACCATACTATGTGACTTGGGCAACATATGAACAATAGAATTTGTGGCATAAAAGCTTTTTTATTTGTGCATATAAATTCTCATGTATAGAATATGCAAGCATGGTTAGATTTCCTACCTATTTTACCATTATGCGTAAGCATTTTAATGGAAATGCCACACATAATATTAGAATATAGCACATCTCTCTATTCATCGTCCACTACAACTCCCTTTATTCTTTACAAATATGAAAGAGGTATATTTTCAGTCTTATGCTTTATCTGATCTGTATCCTAGACATATATTTAGGGGGTCGTTTTAGTTTCTTAACAAGGTACCAGAAACCTTGTTTCATTCAATTATTTTCATAAAATAGAAAAAAATTGCAAATAGAGCTTAGCCGTCAACAGATTTAGTAAACATATTTAGTATTAGTATTTCAGAATAAACATGTCAAAAGGCTTCTACAAATATGTGATCCACTGACTGTTTTGTGACTTAGAGGTACACAGAAAACAATTTGATTGTAAAATATTATGACCACTACTAATTCTTTCATGCCCTGCTTTATGAAAAGTTCTGACTTATTTTTCTGCATGCTTTTTAACAGGTTATAGACTTAGATATGTTCATGGTCTAGATAATATATAGACACTAAACTCTTTAGGAGATTAAAAAAAACAAATTTTCTCTTAACTAAACTTTGTTTTCTCCCCCATTTTTAAATCTTTGCATAAAATCACCTTGCAGAATAATATTCTTTTCTCCCTCTTCTTGTCTGAGCTGTTGCTAACAGCTTTTAATTTGGGAAGTCTATCTCTGAGTTTTCTGTGCCTCACTGATTTCAGCTCAATTGTTTCTCTAGCCAGCAGAGCATTTCATTTCTTCTGAAGGTCACCGCAGGCTGCCAAGGTTTTGAAAACATACCATCTTTTCATTCATGCTGCAATCTAACCCTGCAGTGCCATTAAGAGAAATGGAAGCAGGCATGTGACTTTTTCTATCAACAATTATTGAATTTACTGTTATATAAAGTGAACTAGGCCATCAGTGAACAAGGATCTTCCATAACGCCACCTTTTTTCAAGGCAATAGAAATTATTTTTTGTATTTTAGTAGTTTGCTTGTGTACATATAATTATTTGTATAAATTATACCATAATGTCATCTGCTTTTGGAAGTAACTCTTCCAACCATATCACTACCAGTTGCAATAAACCAATGATTCAGGAAGCAGCCCCATTCTAAGGACACTCATAAAATGAGCACACATTGGCCATCTGTTGGAGGAGGGATGGCATTAAATGTGATGTGGGCCTGGAACACATCCAGTATTGTTTATTCTGTCACATATCAGATGAGCACTGAAATCAAATTGATGATTTTTTAATTCCAAGGGAACAAGAAATGGAGAGCAGATGAGGGAGATGATTCCAGATACATCCAAAAGTATTCAAGTGACAACTTCATTCAAAAAGAAAAAAAAAAAAAACTAATAAAACAAATGATCTCAGAGGAAGAGTAATCCACATTATACACACCAAATATTTATATTATTGGGCTAACAGAAATTTTCCATAAATATTACTTGTGTTCTGTAGTTAAGGCTGCTAGAAAAAATAAAGTTTCCTGGATGAGCAAGTTCATTGAATTATCAGCACTAGTTTTTATTTCTAAGATTTTAAAGGTAAGAAAATTTTTTCTATATTTTAGGTAAGATAAAAATGTTTTAGATTATCGTATATGCTTAGATTAGCCTATAAGAAAGAGATGATACTGTGAATCATGAGTTGCTATTCTTTTTGTTTTTGTTTTTTTTCTTTTTTTTTTTTAGTTCTAGGGCAATGAAATTATTACATAGCAGTTACACTATGTTAGCTAGTTTGGGAAATAAAATGAGATTTTCCTTATAAAAGCAAATTATTTTAGGTGTTTTAATGGGAAACTCACTGAAGTTTGATTCAGAGATCTGACTTAACATCTTAGATTTTCCAATTATTAGTGAAGTGACTTTGTGCAAGTAATTTCCCGACTCTAGGTTTCTTTAAGATGTAAAAATGTCAAATGGGGAATTTATGTCCAATATCTCTGTAAAAGCTAAGGTATCATGAGAATGTAAATAATTTTATTTTCCTTTTTGTAAACTCTATAGGTCAGTCTTGGGGGAAAATGCCCTTAGGATCTCTTACGTTCTCATGTAGAAGTGCCCCCTTCTTCCTCAAGTCAATTTTTCTTCCTGCATTACCCACAAGGGCAATCTTCAACAGACATGGAGTACACAGAAGCATATAGTCTCAGTTACTGAGCTTCCTTAAGACTGAAAGTGCTAACAGAAATACAAAGGAATTCTGTAACAGTCTTAAAATCTCAATAAGAAAAATATTCTTTCTTTAGGTTGTGGGCAATATCTATGGATATGAGATTTGAATTGTATATTACAATGTTTTTGATTATTCAGGTTTAATGGGAAAGACATTTCATGCATCCATCTGTTCATTTAACAAATACTCATTGAGTACCTATAGTGGTAGACTGGGCATCTACAATACCTAGTTGGGAACAAAAGTGACATGGTGCCTGTTCTAAGAGAGCTTGTTTTAATTGGGGGCTGACACCAACACAGGTAAAATATTCCCGAGTTGTCCTAAGGACTATGAAGGAACCTCAGAGTAACGATGGTGTCTGTGGGTGGGCTGGAACGTGGGCGGAAGTCATGGGGAAAAGTGGTTGACTAGATAGAGCGGCTAGTGACCTGAGTTCCATATCATCAAAACATATGAAAACGCGTACACACCAACAAGATTCAGAAAATCGGATGTCCTCATTAACATCACTGTTAATGCACATACTCAAATAAGAATACTTTATTAGATAAAGTGAGCTTTTCTCCACTTGAAAGTCTGAACTATGAGCTCTTACACATATAACTGGCAAGAGTTAAGCCCACTGCCGTGCAAGCAGATGCCACCCAAGCCCCCCCACACCCTGACCTGCCAAGGCTCATTAATCTCCACCGTTTAACACCTTACCATTCATGGCTCCCCATCCTGGGGAGTGAATTACATGCTGTCCGCTTCGTGGCTTGTCCATAATATAAGGTGACCAATTAGGAAAACTGCAAGGTCTACACTAGCCAAAAGCATAGTGTATATTTTTTTCAAAACCTCTTAGCAATGCTTTAACTCAACTTCAATCTCTTCCTCAGTGATTTCAAAATCCATGTGGATTACTTTTATAATTTATCTACCTACTCATCACTGGATTGGTCAAATATTTATTTTTTCTCCCTCTCTCACCTATTCCCGGGATCTCTCAGACTCTTTAAACAGACTTAAAAAAAATAACTATCTGATAATAAACTAACTATCCTGGACAAAATTATAACAGTAAAATACAAGTCATAGATTCTGCCCACCACTCTGCACAACATTATTTCCTGTTTCTATACCCAAATCCATTCTCTTGAGTTGCTTTCCCTGTAGCTCTGTATAGCTAACTGAATCCTATCCCATCTCCCTCCTGTAGATTACACCCTAAGCTTAGAGCATTCAGCATCTTGGTTACAAACAAGAGCTCTGGTGTCAGCAGCTCTGGGTTCAAATGCCCACTTAACCTTTTACTACTTGTGGGACCTTGGGCAAGTAATGAACCACTTGGGGAAACAGAAGCACTTACCTCATCAAGTTGTTATGGGGAATTAACTATTATGTAAATCACTCAGTACCATGCTTAGACCCAGCAAATGCTCAGTACCTATTAGCTCTTTATAACTTCATAATCTTTTACCAAGAATGGCTAAAACACCGCTTTTATCAGCTCCTATCAGCCCAAGGAGAAACAAGATTTAGGTATTCCCTATCATCTTGGCAAGTTTTTGTTCTGCTTTGCTATAATTGTTTGCAAAAAAAACCCTAAACCAAAAACCATCCATAGTATGTATTTTAAATATGCATCTAATTTTATGTTTATGCAGCTTCTTTTAAATGTGATATTTGTATGTCTCTGAAGATGTTATATACTCCAAGCTCACAGAGAAACTGAGAACTCAATCTGTTTAATTTTCTTAAACTTAATATATTTCTTTTGTATTATTTAATTTGCATGCACCATTATGCAACACTTGTGATTTATATCAATTCGTGTCCTTTGGGTTCAAAAATGTTACTGCTGGGAGTGATGCCACAGAAAAATATAGCTTAAGAGAATGATCTGTACCTTCAAGTTTTCTCTAAATTTGATTCATATGTAGTATAGCCTCTGGTCACCAGCTGTCACTGCTATTTCCAAGTCTATCCATAGTTGTGACCATGTTGATGTTCTGTGAAGGCCACTTCAAAAGACTTAGTTAAAAAACAACATCATCTTCTCATTTTTTATTCAATTTTTTTCTTTTTTTGGTACCCTGAATATAAATATCCTGTGGGAAAGCTTACTGTTATTTTTCTGGAGAGTGCACATCTTGCTTTTATATTTAAAAATATGTTAAAAATCATCTCATATTTTTATTTTAAGTTCTATTTCATTCTTTCTTTTTGTCGACTAGTATTCCACTGTATAGGTGTATCTTAATTTATTTCATCAATTCTTTTTTTTATAAATTTATTTATTTTTTATTTATTTATTTTTGGCTGCGTTGGGTCTTTGTTGCTACACGTGGGCTTTCTCTAGTTGCAGTGAGTGGGGGCTACTCTGCATTGCAGTGCGCGTGCTTCTCATTGCGGTGGCTTCTCTTGTTGTGGAGCACAGGCTATAGGCGCACGGGCTTCCGTAGTTGTGGCTCACGGGCTCAGTAATTGTGGCTCGCGGGCTCTAGAGTGCAGGCTCAGTAGTTGTGGCGCATGGGCTTAGTTGCTCCACAGCATGTGGGATCTTCCCGGACCAGGGCTTGAACCCATGTCCCCTGCAATGATAGGCGGATTCTTAACCACTGCGCCACCAGGGAAGTCCCTATTTCATCAGTTCTTGTTGATGGACGTACAAGTTTTTCCATCTTTTGCTACTATGAACAATATTGCAATAAACATACTTCAGTTCCTTTGTATATTTGTGTAAGTATGTCTGTAAGTCCTGATTCTTATTTTTTGTCAATGGCTCCACCATTATCCCAATCGGAATCTCTCTCTCTCACCCTTCTTCATAATAATATATATATATATATATAATATATGCCACATCACGTTTAATCAGTTCTTTATTACATCCTATCTTTACTAGAGAGGTAGTGGTAAAAATAATAATAGAACTTGTTCTTGAGTACACATAAGACAGTCTCTAGAAAATCTTATAAAAATTGGTGGTGATGGGATAGTACTTTGTAGAAGACTACATTGTTCTTGGGATTTTACATGTATTATCTTTAATTCTCACAATTAGGTTTTATTATGCCCATTTTTCAGATAAGGAGATTGAGGCTCAGGTCAAATTAGAAATTTGACCAAAGCTATAAAGTAAGTACTGAGGCCATACTATGTACCTGGATTCTCTGATTCCAAAACCCATATTCTGCCCTGAAATCTACAATGTCTCTTTAATGTGTGACATCAGACGTAATGCTGACTCATTATATCTTCTGAATCCTTCTGAATCTACTCAGTGCCCACTACCATATCATTAGTTCAGGTAAACAGCCTCCTATGAAGTTTTCTTGTCTTCTGTTATTCCCCTCAAATTTCTCCTGCTCGCCACTCTCTGATAACCTCACTCCAGTACTAGTTCAATTACATCATAAGTTACTCTTTCAATCTAGTATTCATACTTTCTCACCATCTGGACCCATTTGCAGTTCCCACACTGATATCTCCACTGTTCTGGTAGCAATCTCAAGGTGTAGGGACTCTCTAAGTAGGTATATGTGAAATGAGGAAGGAGGCAAGGGAAGTGTTGATTGGGTAAAGTTCCCAGCTCCTTATCTTCACCTTAAACAGAGCATCTTTATTTTTGTCTGCTTTATGTATGGGGGAGGGCATATAATATTTTATTTGAAAAAAACGTAACATTCCAAAAACAAAATAGGAAACCATGAATATTGGAGAAATACCAGCCCCATAGGACAGGAGGGTTTTCCTCTCTTGTTCACTGCAGTATTCCAGCACTTAGAATGGTGTCTAGAAAACACTCAATAAATATTTGTTGAAAGAATAAATAGATGAATGGATTTAATTAATTTTGGTTTCCATGATGTTCTAAACTGAAACTTAGGGCAAATTAGCCAACTGCTTGCTATAAGCCTCTTCTTTTTTTTTTTTTTTTTTCCTCCTGTGGAACTCACCACTCCCACTCAGGAGCATTGTGGTGGAGATTAAAAATGTAAAGTACATAGCACTTATTTTTTTTTCTTTAACATCTTTATTGGAGTATAATTGCTTTACAATGGTGTGTTATAGTTTCTGCTTTATAACAAAGTGAATCAGTTATACATATACATATGTCCGCATAGCTCTTCCCTCATAGCACTTATTGTTATTGTGCTATAACTGAAACATTCTAACCTTTGGGTTTATTGCTCTCTCTATATCGAAAATTATTTGTTGTTTCATAATTCTTCTTCCACTTGGAATTTCTTGTTCTCTTTTCCTTTAAAATTTGTCTTCATCAGAGCCACTAATGGCTTTTCCCAGAGTCTTTCTCAATTAACTCAGAGTCTGACTATTTGTCTGATTGTTTGTCATTTGTCTGTTTCTCATGGTAATGGGAAGTGGAGAAAAATAAGGCTAGTCCGGTATTTTTTGGTCACTTAATAATTTAATAATGTGGTGACTTGATAGAAGCCTTTCAGATTAATTATTAAAATCAACTTAGAACAAACAGAAAAGCCACTTTTTTCTTACAGTTACTATGGAATTTACTTTTCTCTATGCCATTTAGATTAGTGTAATATAATTTTTTTCATTTATACAGTGCTTGGTAGTATACAGACTTTTCCCTGAAAGTATGTTCAATTCTTGTTAATAGTATTAACTACAAGTAATAGAATTGTTAGCCATTTCAAAATTCCTGTCACCAAAGTCAGAGGAGGAAAGCTCTCTATGCCTGCAAATGTTATTTCCCATGCAACGGAAAAATAAATGTGGTTTTAAAGGAGCAACATAATGTGTCTTTGGGAATGTATATATATTTTCAATTTGTTTTATCTTAACCCTGAAAACGAATAAATCTATACTCGTCAACTACCTTCAAAGCAACTTAACCTTAACTTTAAGACCATACTAAAAATATGGTCTGCACAACCTTCCCTAATCAAGTTTGAAAGAGACAGATGGGGCTGCTTTTTCCTTGCACTGTGTTTATAGTTACAATCTACATTTGCTCACATAACACATTAAAAAAAAAAAAAAAACCAGCTGCAGAACTGACATCAGAGAAAGTGGTTCCAAATTCTAAATATATACTCTAAATTCAAAAAGGCAACAGTGCAGTATACAAATTCCCTTTTGATAATGACTAAAATCCATTTTAGCAAAAGTAAGAGACGTGAAGAAACACTACTTGTGAAAGGACAAGAATTCTGGAGGTCATTTCTGTTGAAGCTGCTAAGGTAGCCCTTGAGAAAATTCCTTGCAGCGTAGTTCCCTTCTTGCTATCTATACTTTCCAGTCTCTCTGAAGGTTTCTCTGACTTTTGCCCACTAAAGAGACTAGACATACCACAGTTTTGAGATATGATGAGTATATGTAATGTCATAGACAGTATTAAACTTCCAAATACTTACTACTCCTCCCTGGGAGAAAACTGTATTTTCTTGGCCTCACTGATGTCAGACTTGGCCATAGGAACTGATTTGATTAATAAAATAAATACAAGTGACTTGTGTCACTTCCAGAGGGAAGTCTTGACAGCTAGCATGTCTTCCACAGTGATGTCTCCTCCCTATGCCACAAGATCAGCAATGTTCCCCACAGACGCTGCTCGGACAGAGCAGGTCACCTTGTGGCAGAGCCCTCCAACTTGCAGTGGACATGTGGTGGGAGGGAGAAATGAGCCTTTGAGTTGTGAAACCATTGAAATGGGGTCTTTTGTTACCTCAGCTCAACCTAGCCCATTCCTAACATACTTGATAAAAAGTCATACACTGGAATGAAGGGAAGCTCTTTTACCTAGAAGCCACAAGGAAAAAATAATACTAAAGCAGGACTGTTATTGGGATTAGAGAAAGATAACATATGTAAACTACCTGGCACAAATGTGATGATATGTAAAATTATTAAGGCATTCAAGGACTCGTGTTCGGATGACTATTAAGTGTGTGCAGGGGGATACAGGTAAAATTATTAATCTGTTGGTGAGTATCAATAGTACAGGAATACTTAAATTTTATGCTCAGAAAAACCTACAGTGGGTAACATGACTGGTGACAGGAGTCATGAATTTATGGAATCAGAAAGACAGGAGTTCAGTTCCCACCTCTACTTCTTCCTAACTTTTCGGCTTTGAGCAATTTAACTTCAGCTGCAATTCCTCATCTATAAAAGTTGAAGAGAACCTACCTCATTGGGTTCACATTTACACACTGTTATATTCAAAATCGATAACCAACAAGGACCTATTGTAAAAAATTTTTTTAAAAAGTAAATATGTGCGATGATAGATGTGTTAGTTAACTTGCGGGGGGCGGGAAATCCTTTCACAATGTATATGTACATCAAAACATCACCTTGTGTACTGTAACTATCTTATAATTTTATTGGTCAATTATACCTCAATAAAGCTGGAAAAAAAGAAGAAAATAACAGTGCATGTTAAGGCTCTAATATAGCATGTGGTATTCAATGGCAACTCAGTCAATGCAAATCTTATTATTTCTATATATTTAGTTTACACTTTCCTTCTCAATGAATGGAAAGCTAAAGTATACAAAGTTATCCCGGGTATAAAGCTATGCTGGCCTGGGGTGGGTTAAGGAGTACAGCTTTCAGTACTTTTGATCTTAATTTTGGGACAGAAGATATTTTCAAAAGTTCTCAAAAGAAAAACACAGTTTTAACTTTAGGGCCAAAGAAATCTAGAAGGCTACTTTGAAGGAACGCTCATGTCATGAGGTGAGGGTTAACAAAGACATCCTGAGGAGACTCCAGCAGGAGCGCTGGAGGATGGGAATTGACTTCTTTGTGTTTGGTCTTAGCTCCTGAGAGTTTGAGATTCAAGGGGAGGAATAAAAAGGAAGGAGTCTGCATGAGATAAACATAACCTAACAGAAGAGGTACTGTGCACTGCTATAGCCATTATTGCACATAAAACGTAAATGCTTGAAAAGGCTTACCCATTCTCATTCCCTTTTAGACAACAGGGCTGCCATGTCTCATGGGCATCCGAAAAATTGGAAAGTTTCTAAGATTCTGGATCATGTGAAGAGAGTTAACACCTGTGTTGCCTTGAATATCTTTTCTGAAAACTCTCATTTCTAACTTGGCCCTGGAGGGACAAGTAGTTTCTGACATGGGCAGGTTTATGGTTTCAGCTCATCACTTTTATTCATCATGTACACATGGCTTCTGACATTCAATCACTGTACAATGGAACAAAATCCGTGGACCTAAGACGTTCTGATGCAACATTAGTTAGATGGCTCTGACTCCAAGTTTTAAAAAATGAACACCCTTCCCCCCAAATTGTTTAATCATTATGTAGGCTAGGATTTATTCTCCTGAGTTTTTTGCAGATATTTGCCATTAAAATAAATTCCCTTAAAAAAAAAACAAACAGGGTATTTCATGGTAAACTACATCTTTGTGCACTTTAAATGTCACTTGTCAGTTACTGACTTGTTTTTATGTCTTCTGCATTCTCCAGCCAGGATGCACGAAGTCTGTCAATAGCCTCTTCATACAGTGATGTTCTGAAAGAAGACTTTCAGCCAACATAGTCAAGTGCATTCAGATGGACCAGGAATGGGACTGCCGACTTGAGCAAACCCCCATTATAGCCTCCTTTCAGCCTGTGGGATCACCACTCTTATGCTTTCTAGTGATTCCAATTGCTGACATTATGTCTCATCCAACTTAAAGGACATTATAACATAGGACAGCTTTAGTCATATGGCTAGTCAGTGAAGTACTGTCAAACTAGGAAATGATAGTTATACATGCATGCAGAAGATGTCTACACTGGGTTCCAGGCCAATAACCTGGAGAAAGAAACATTTAAACAAAGATTTAAAAAAACTCTTTGGATTGCCTTATAGTAGGAAATGAACCTTGAATGCATCAGCCTAATCTCCCACTCTCTGAATAAACGGACTGCTAGGTTTAGTATCTGCAGATGATTTATGCTTCCTCTGTAGTAGGAGATTTGGCTTTGGGCAGAGACCCAAGTGGTTTCTACAGGTCAGCTTGATGGGGTTAGTTATCTAGGCATAATTGATCAAGGGTTAAAATAAGAACCTATTTAAACCACGAAGTAGCCTAGGCTTCATAGCAAAGCCTGCTCCAGTTTAAAAATGTGTATTATAGACAAATGGTGATAAAAATTAGGTAAATGGTTCAAAAATATAGTGGGATAGAAACATGATCAAAATGTTGTTCCTTCGTTGAGGTGGGCTGAATTGGGGGATAGTTTCATTAAGCATTTGTAGAGAAGGAAGGCATATTCTAGATATAGCTGTTGTGTATGTGAAACACACATAGAGATGGACAGAGGCGTCTCGAGGAGTTTTGCTGCATCCCAAGACTCAAATTTCTTATATACTATTTTTGGCTGTCAAAGTAGTGCTTCTTTGACTCAGTGTTAAGGCATGTTTCAAGACAAAAAGAAAACAAAACAAAACAAAAAGAAAAAAAAAACAAACAAACCCACTCAGCTTTATGCAGGTATATGTGGCCTCTGTAAGCTTTGTTCAAATTATTTTCCATTTAGAGCTTCTAGACTGAGTTCAAGGTTTACCTCCTCCTGGAAGTACTTTCTTACTCCTTTCCCTCCCAGCCTCTTCTCTGTTCCTCTACTCTTCTTCTTTAATACCTCATATAACTATGATTTTATTCAACAAGTATTTATTGAGCACTTACTATGTGCCAGGTAATATTTTAGCATACTTAGGGTATATTGGTAGATAAAAATTCTTGTTTTCAGTGGATTTTACATTCTAGTTGGTGGGAGGGGAGAAGTGAAAATAAATGGATCCTTATTTAATTGTAAAGTAATAATTTACTTTTTCACCTGACTCTTTGAAGCCAGAGGACTGTGTTTCGTTCGTCTCCGTAGTACACAGTAGGCCTTCAACAAGTATTTGCCTAATGACTGAAAATGGAATTCTGAGTAATGACAATATTAAGAGTCAAAGACATTTTCAAAAGAGAATATTTGGGCCTTTATTACTCAGTACTGATTTATGAACTAGCACAGTAATTAGAGCAGTTGCTGGCAGAGTTTCCAATTTTATAGATCTAATTTTGGAAAGTTTTATAGTTGAAACATTGAGTTGTCAAACATACCCAATTTCAATGATCACAATACTTTTTAGTCAATGTCCCTGAATCCTATAAACTGTTTTTGGTGAAGAATCTTCTGTTCTTGGTTGGTTTCTAAAGCACAAAATAAAAATTAACCTCTATTTTTAATAGGACTTAAATACCAATATAGTATAAGACTCAGTAGGGCTTTAAATTTAGGGTTTTAGTGAAGCTTTGTACTTTAATATTCAAAATAACTCTTAAATGGTCTTAGATATTTATATTTAGTATCCATACAAATGCTGCTCCTTAGAATTTCCTTTTTGTAAAATCTCCCTGAAATACAGGTAAGCTCCTGATTTTTTTTTTTTTTCTTCTAAGTACCCTTGTTAGAATGATCAGTATTTGAGAATGAAGATGGTACACTGCCTAGTGGGGGGTTGTGAACTCAGTTGGTGGTCATATTGTCCTTGTGAATAATGATAAGTATCAAACTAGTGGGTTGGCCACATCCTTTGTGGAATCTCCACTGTTTACCTTGCTCAGGCTGTCCTGGGAAGCCCCCTTGTTCTTTAGCTTATGTCCACTAGAGGGTGAGTGGGAAAGAGGAAAAAAAAAAACCAAAAGACGTTTAGCAAGTCTGCTAAACAGTTTGATGATGGAAATTTTTCGGAGGATCAATTTAGGATTTCTTTATTCATATTCATCTTGCCTCTTATTACCATGGATACATAAGTTGATTTTTATGGATACAGCATTTATAAGTGGCAAGTTAAAAGATGGTAGTATATTATACTGAGTCTATTTTTACAACTTGAAAAATAAATGCCGTCCAGATAACTTAAAGCAGCATCGTGAAAACACACTAGGCTTTCTCAGTGAAAACAGCTTCCAGACATGCAACATCATATTTTTTTGCTTCAGATTTTAGACCTCCAGTAAATATTTTTGAATTGGGTTCCATGAGTGTGAGAAAATATATTAGGTTCTTGGACTAACATTCTACTGATAATGCTGCAATAAGCTGATCTGTTTATATATCTCGAGTGATACACTTAAGTAATGAAAATGGCAAATGTCACGTAAGTCAAGGACTGCAAGTTTGAGCATTCTTCGCAGCCCTTCTTAAAGTTAGCGGCAGCTACCTATGCCCTGCGGTTTGATGATGTTAGGAAGGTGGTACATGTTGCTCAAACTATTGACCATCTATTTTGATGTTTGGAATCCCACCATTATATGTTCACGCTTAGTAGAAATTACCAGATGAGGGCAAGACAGGGCAGGGAAGGGGGAATAACAGGGGCAGTGGGAGACAGGACAAGCTTATAATATAAGAAGGAATGGATGGAAATTGCACTTAACTTTAAAATTTAGAATGTATATAAAATCCTAAATTTGATTGCATATACTTTTCAAGTACTCTACAAGTCACAGTTGTATATAGGGTAAAGCACAAAAAAAGAAGGAAGGAAGGAAGGAAGAAAAGAAGGAAGGAAGGAAGAAAAGAAGGAAGGAAGGAAGAAGGAAGGAAGGAAGAAAAAGAAGGGAGGAAGGAAGAAAAGAAGGAAGGAAGGAAGGAAGGGAGGAAGGAAGGAAGGAAAGGGGAAGAGTCAGAGTGTCAATATAATCAGAAATTACTAATTTACATGGTTAATTGTGTTTCTGTCTTTGGCACCCAAACACCTCCACCACCCCTGCCCCCCACTCCCCCCAAACGTACACACAGACTCAGACACAAAAAAAATGACACACAGTTCCAGACTAGGGACCAATGTTTGGCACTGGACTATTTCTTATTCCTTATACAATCTGCCTGTTTAAAACAACAACAACAACCAAAAAAACACTTTTATAGTTAATGTTTTTCTTTCTTTTTGTAACCATAGACACTCCCACGTAGCATAAGCTCAATTCCAGCCAAACTCTGTGTGTGTTTTTAAATAAAGAAAACGGGTCTTCTAGTTCTGTGTTAGCAAAGTCACCTCTTTTACTGCCACTGCTAATGCTAAACATGTAATAATACTTTATTGTCATGAGCAGGAATCTGCTTTGCTAATTAAATGCAGCTGTCAGTAATTACTACTTGTCAGTGTAATCTATTTTAGGGAGCTCTACTTTAAATGATAAAAGATGGGCCTGATATTGAGAGGGTGGAATAGGCAAGGTGACTGCTTACTTCCTCAGATCAGAAACTCACTCTTTTATGATGAATGAGTAACTTTATTGTGAGTAACTTTATCTTAACTAGGTTATCCTGTATTTCTCTGGTGCATGAGTGACAAAGTTTGCAATTACATAGTTTTTCTTTTTTTTAATATCTGAAATCTAAATGTCACCACCTTTGTCACACCAACAAGTACTATGACTTTCACAGAGTTAAAAATGTGTCATGATGGTAATCTATAAGAAAAGCGTCAATGGTGAAGTCACTGTAACCTCCACTATCAAATATTGAGCTCAGTATAAATGTACCTGCTAATTCTCACAAACTGGATTAGACACAGAGAAGGATCACTGTGAAAGGTGGGCAGGGGGAGGGGGGCTAGTAACTGTTTCTTGTAAGCATTTTTCACTGCTATTCAACCAGGTTTTCTCTGGGGAAATGTTTAAACTTTACGTTAGGTCTTTGAAATCTGCGAATGAAAAAAAAAATGCAAGGTGTTGGCTTGTAATATTAATTTATCTTAACTGATTCTGAAATGAACCTCAAACTCTTTAAAGCTCTACATCTGCAGGACTAAAAGTAATGTCAGGACAAGGGTAATGGCAGCCTGATTTGCTCCATGGGATAGGTGCTGGGGCTGCCACAGATGCTGGCATTGTGTCCAGGGTCTAAGGGGAGCAGACCTTTGGCCCTCACCTCCCCTTACTTCCCCTGACATTTAAAATGAATGTGGTGGCAGTGGGGCAGGGAAGCTGCAGTCTCAAGGACAGAAGTGATGGAGTGGTGGAAGTATCAATGGAGAAAAATAAGCACAGCAGGGAGTATGAGGGAGGCTTGGCGCACAAGTGGCTTTACCCCACACAGCCTGAAAGACTTATCACACCCCTCACAGCATCCTGACTGCCTCATCCTTCTTCTCCCACCATCTGTTTTATATCCAACACTCAATAGTCCTCGTGTTGCTGGATAATTAATTGTCTTGTTATAGGTCCCAACAAATTTGGCAGCTACTCTTCTGAATACAGCACATTATTTAAATAGAATTAATAATTCGGTTGTTCATCCCAGGTGAAAAAAAAAAAAAAGCTTTCCAGATGGAAAAATAATGAAAAAAAGCAGAGCAACCTAAGTGTATTTTTGAAATACAGTAGGCAAAAGACTCTAACTTGTATTCTTTTTCCCAGTACTCCTTGCTTGGGTAAGAGATGAAAGGTCTGAGGGGAATGGTATAAATTCTCCCTTTTCATGGCATAAATGTTAACCTCTTTTACTGAGAAAATGTGAGTTATTCCAGATAGTTCTAAAAAACCAAAATGTTAAAAATTCCGAGTGACCAGCATCTCAGTCAAAGAGAGGATACATTGAATGGCCACTGAGCTCCTTAAAAAGTATTCAAAGGAAAAAACCAAGAAGACAAATATATGGATAGTGGTGAAACCTCTGAGAGTTTCTGACTTTTATGGGTTCCTACAACCACAATTTCACTGCATCTTGAATAGCCTATCATGTGCCAAACTCAGTCTTTTGAATCAGCTAAATGATATTCCTGGATTATAGTAGGTGTTCAATGAATTAGCGGCCGAATGTAGGAGTGATGATTTTGAACTACTGTCATGATATTGTTTCTTGCTGCTCACACCAGCTGGTTGAAGCTGGCAGGTGACACTCAGTGGCAAGTGTTTAGACAGCAGGGACAGAGGTATACTTCCCACCTGTGGACTGGTGGTGATAGGGGTGGGGAGAACATAGACCTTGTTTTCTCATATGAGCATTGAGAGGGCAACACACTCACAAAGATCTCCAGTTCCTTTCTCTGCACTACACCCCCTCCTGCATCAGGGTCCCTTTTGCCAACTTGGGTTTTAAGACCCACTTAGCTCTCTTCTCCAACAACAAAAAATGTCCTTCTCCTCGAGCCGACTTTAAGTAACAAAGGCATCCTGGCACAAAGACTATAGTATGTACAACTACCAGCATGTCTTTCCCAGCCCTGTGCTGGGTGAGGGATGAAGGTGCAGGCCCAGGCACTGGTGGGGGTTAGGACGAGTATGTGTATATGTACTTTGGGGGTTCATTAACAAATAAACCAACAATTCAATAAACTACATATAATAGAGGATCAGAAAGCTAACCCATCCTGGCTTGGAGCGGGGTGAATAGGCTACAAAGAAGGAGAAGAGTAAGAAAACAAAAAGAAGTGAGGAAGACAAGAAGTTAGACAAGCAGAGAATCCGCTTGCAGAGGGGCCGGCATGTACAATGGCTTGAAAGTGTGAAAGAGCACGCTCTATTCTTTGCTTGGAATCACCCAATTGAAGGGACCTCAGGTTGAGTGACAGAAGATGAGTCCCAGGCTGGGCCACTGAAACAGTAAGGACTTTGAAAGTTGAGCTAGCTTGAACTTTACCCTGAAGGCAAAGGATGCTACAGGTTATTAAGCTGGGGAATTACATGATCAGGTTTGCATTCAGAAAAAATTTCAGAAGCATGGAAGAGGATGGAGACCTGAAGCTAATAAGGAAGCCAGTAATTCAGGTGAGAAGTTCTGATGGCCTGAACTAAAGCAGGAGCATTGGGGCTGGTAGTAGGTAGATGTTCAAAAGGCAACACTGTCATGTCTTGGTGACAAACTAGAGGAAGAGAAGGAAAAATACAAGATGATCCCCAGTTACCTGTGTTCCTACTCTGATCTTTTAACTATTTTTCCTGGTTTCTCACTTTTCTTGGGTATCTGGACAGTTGATGCTACCAATACAGGAGAGCAAAATAACAGCAAGTATTTGAGAAGAGGTAACATTAAGAAAGTAATGGTGTGCGGGACTTCCTTGGTGGCGCAGCGGTTAAGAATTCGCCGGCTGATGCAGGCGACACGGGTTCGATCCCTGGTCGGGCAAGATCCCACATGCCGTGGAGCAACTAAGCCCGTGCGCCACAAATACTGAGCCCGCGCACCACAACTACCGAAGGCTGTGCGCTTGGAGCCCGTGCTCTGCAACAAGGGAAGCCACCGCAATGAGAAGCCCGTGAACCGCAATGAAGAGTAGGCCCTGCTCGCTGCAGCTAGAGAAAGCCCGTGCGCTTGCAGCAATGAAGACCCAATGCAGCCAAAAATAAATAAATAAAATAAATAAATTTATTTTAAAAAAAGAAATGGTGTATGAAAATTCTTAAACTTTTTTTTGCTTGTTTGTTTTTAACATCTTTATTGGAGTATAATTGCTTTACAATGTTGTGTTAGTTTCTGCTGAACCTAGGACAGGAATAAAGATGCAGACGTAGAGAATGCACTTGAGGACACGGGAAGGGGGAAGGGGAAGCTAGGACGAAGTGAGAGAGTAGAAAATTCTTAAACTCTTGATCTTATTTTTCAGGTAAGTACAGAGTTGGGTGTCCCTTATTTAGAGGATGCTAGTATTTGTAGAATTCGGAAACTCCAAAACTAAACGCTGCTTAGTAACCTTTGACTGTCTAGTCATCCATTTCAGAGTAAACGGTGTATAAAAATAAGTACTTGATTAAGAAAACATAATTCTATCTGCAGAAAATCAAGAAATAATAATTATAGCTAATACTTATTAAAATTGTATGGTGTGCCAGATACTGCTACCAGGACAGTAGGCAATAACGTTCTTCATTTTACAGAGTCAGATATCAGGGTTAAGTGCTCACTGTACATCTAGGCTAGATTTGGGAACAGAGGAATATAACCATAACCTGAATAAAAATGAAATGAAAATAAGTACCGCCCCGGCTACCAATCCATCTGCCAGCCCTTCACCCGCTCGCACCCCCTTATCTGCCCTGTTTTCTGCCTCCACCTCCCTCCTTGTGTCTTTCCAGCCTGGATCCCTCACCTCTCTGCTTTCCAGGTTCTGAGATGCCTGAAGGAAGAAGCTCCGAGTCTCCCTGCCTTATACCATGTGCCAAGTACCACGGAGAAAAAGGTGACAAGGACACAATCCGGCACAATCCCTGCTCTTGAGAGGTACTCAGGCAGGTGGCCCATGGAACAGTCCTCGGGCCTTTTCCAGCTATTCTTAGGAGGAAGGAACCCTTCAGACCCCCAGGAACGCTGGAGCTCCCCGTAGTGAGACTTTCTGCTCATGCACACTGTGTCCGTGAGATGAAGAGCCCCTTCCCAGTGCCCTTTGGTCCTATACTATTTCATTCAGCTCAGAAAAAGTGAGGCAGTTAGGAAGTTCAGGTCACAGGCGGCTGGCTCACCAGATGAAGAAATTCCACTAGCATAGACTGGTAATTCCCTACCACTGCATACAGAGCATAAACGCAACTATTTAGCAGGATCTTGGCAACCAATTTAAATCTATTGAAAAACAGATCCAACCATTTACTAAAAATTAATATGGTCTCATTCTTCGCTTTTGTGGCCGTTGTACATACACAGGAAAATAGTGTGATAGGACAAAGCCAGGAAAGTAAACTTTATTGAAGATAAACCCCTCTTTTGTTGCAGGGAGGACACAGGGAAATAGGAAGGCGTGGGTTTCAAGGCCCAGAAATACAGGGAGGTGCTTGGGGGCTAATTGCTACTCAGAAGTCTGTTGGTGTGGGTAAGTGTGGGCTCTGGGCCAGATGACATGGGTTTGTATCATGGCTCCACCCCTCTAGCTAGAGGACATCTCTGGGCCTCAGTTTCCTCATCTGTGAAATGGAAATACTAATGACACATACCCTATTGAATGCACTGTGGGAAAGAAATGTGTTAAGACCTGTACAAAGCTTGGTACGTTAGTAAATGTTAATTAAATGTTAGCTATTATCATTTATTATTTTTACAAAGATAAAGAGGTAAATAGGTATATCCATTAGGACAAAATAACATGGAGGAACATAGTTTTAAGCTTTATAAGTCTGTAAAGTGAGGATAGCCAGGTGGCTACCGGAATTAAATGCATTACAGAAAAATAATCTAAGAATAAAATTAAACTCTTAAATCACGTTATTCAAATCTAATCATCAGAGTTAGGAAAGAGCTTTTTAAACCATGAACTCTATATGGTATAAAAGTATAAAAGGAAAGAAATTTCTGTGCATCCTAATACTTCAACTCATGTGGTATAAGAAGATAAATATAAATAGGTCAATGCTTTTAGCAAACCTTTTGTTCTTCCCCATTAACTGTATTTGTGTAAGAGGATACATCTTTCAAAGAATTATGTAAACATACACAGCTGGGCCTTGCAAGAAAAAACTGTGCAGTAGCTGCCCCAAAACCCTCCTCTCAATTTCTGTGCTTGACGCAGGCCTTTAAATCCAGTAACATTTTAATCACGCTTAACTCTGAAACACATTTCTTCTCTTCATACCCTTCTCTCAACAGTAAGACAGTCCAGAGGACCTATGCTTTGTAATGGAGAACAACCAATTCAAGATACACACATACATATAGACAGATTGATAAACAGATAGATACAGAGAGAATAATGTACCCATTATGTTCAACCATTGCTGATGATATTACAGTGATGTTAAAGATGATAACAGCGATATCAATTACTACTTGCTGAATCTTCACTATGCATGACACTCTATGCTAGGCATTTTACATATATTATCAAATCTAGACATAGGGAAATCTAGAACTGCTATTTCCATAACCATATTACAGATAAGATTACTAAGAATTAGACAAGTTCAGTAATCTGTCCAAGATCCCACAGCTAACAAGCCATGTAGCAGGGATTCTAATTCAGCCAGCTCTGTCTGACTCCAGTACTTATACTATAATAAATACCTTATTTATATTGAGGTGCATTCAGAATTATTGTGATTTTTTTTATTGACTTGACTTACTTAGGCTATGGCAAACAGCATTACAATGACATTTTAATATGTTCCTAAATAGTTCCCCAAAGTATACTCAAATAGTAAAGTTGTTAATATTTATGATAGAAGAGTTGTGCTACCCCATTAGCAGTGTAAAGATTCTGTTACTTAATGTTAATTATGTCTTATATGCCTTTTTTTTTTTAACATCTTTATTGGAGTATAATTGCTTTACAATGGTGTGTTAGTTTCTGCTTTATAACAGTGAATCAGCTATACATATACATATATCCCCATATCTCCTCCCTCTTGTGTCTCCCTCCCTCCCACCCTCCCTACCCCACCCCTCTAGGTGGTCAAAAAGCACCGAGCTGATCTCCCCGTGCTAAGCGGCTGCTTCCCACTAGCTATCTATTTTACATTTGGTAGTGTACTTATATGCCTTTTTAAAATAAAAGGTACAATTACAGGCAGTTTTCCTTTTCTCAAATTCTAAATTTAAACACTTTAATCAATTTATTATTTTACTTTCCTTCCCCATCATCTTCCTTCATCTCAGGCCACTCAATCTTAAAAAGATTATTATTCCACAGGGTTTCATAGATGGTGATGTCCTGAGGTCATCACAACGAAGGAAAAAGCCTGTACAATATTGAATCACAATCTTAAAACTATGCAATTTTAAAGACTTGTAAAGTTTCTGGACTATCAACTTCTAGAATACCCTTCATCAGTTTGTGCAGTAAACATTAACTGGATGCCTACTGTATGCCAAATGGGTCAGAGCAGAATAAGTCTCATTTCACACTTTCACATTAAACTCTGATTCCTTTGGCAAGTACCATATAGAAACACATAACACTGACCTCTATGCAAGAAGCCGACATTATAAGGATATTAATGGCAAGCATAAAACATGCAGTATCAGAACCTCTGAGCTATTAAAACTACTTAAATATGGCATCAGTTGTTAAGTTACCTAATTTTAAAAAGTAGTTGAACCTAAGAAAATTGTTGAGTCCATTAAAAACTGAATTAGGCTATAGCACTGCTCTAGCATTGCTCTAGATCAGGTTATTTCTGTGCTTCATACCAATCACCTTCCTTACAAATTCCTTAAGAATTCACTCTAACTTGAACTGTCATAAATCTCAGTTGCTAGAATGCATTTACTTTACAACTCAACTTGGTCCCCCTTTGGTTCCCTGTTTAAGTAAACTTAAAAAAAAAACCACATCTGTTCAGGAGCCGCGGCACAGCACAGTGGACTGCCTGGGCGCAAAGGCCAGCTCTGCCATTTAGCAAGTGTGGGGCTAAAGCCATTTATTTAGGCTTGCTGAGCCTCACTTCCTCACCTCCTAAATGAGGATAATAATAAAAACATCCGCTTTACCTATTTATTTTCCCTCTGGGGAGAGCAGGGCGGCTACCAGAATTAAGTGAGTTAATATTAGCAGAGTTCTTTGGACAGTGTCAGGCACATACTAAAGGTTATGATAAGTGTTTTTTAAATAAATTGTTCAAAAAAGTTTAGTACACTCCCAATTTTTTAACCTCAAACTAGTTGAGCATTTAATAAGTATCATTCTCCAGATAATGATGACTTCACAAACCGCATATGCCACAAAGCGGGACTCTCTTCCTATTGTTCAAAGTTATGAGACAAAACGTAGATACATACCTAAACATACACAAGTATGTAAAGTATACAAGTAGATAGAGATGTGCTCTAGATATATACACGTGCTCATATGTATATAAATATTTATACAGAAGCACGTGTGTATATAGATGTAACTTACCAACCTCCCACACACAGTCCAGGTAAAATGGCCTAAAGTCAAACCAACTCTGCCAACATCTCTTAATACTGACAGAGTTTTCTTTTGTAAAACTTTTCAAGAAGAGGGAAAATAATCCATTGTACCAAATGTTAATTAAGACGTGATAATGGAACTTGCATATGAGATTTAAAGAGGTTCATTTACCCTGCTTATACATTATGGGGATCTCCAGATATAATCTTTTACTTCTACTTTCGATAAGTGTTAGCTGCTCTGAAATGGTTTTGAGTTAGATCAGTGATTTTCAAGTGTAGTTCTTAACATCTTGCTTTAATTGCACTCCTGCTGTAAAGATTAGGATAACCTCATGACCCTCAGAAACAAATATCGGTTCTAGACTGAGCAAAATTTGTCAACAATTAAACTGGATTTCAGTGGGAAAGAAGTTATACTTTTGCTGGTTTTAAAGAATTTGTATTAAATTCACAGAAGAATTACAATGTAGGATTTTTCTAAATAGTAACAATTTAGGTCATAGTGAAAGTTTAACTAGTGATTTTGGTTTTGAGGTCCCCCTTACCATCAAAAAAAAGGACAGAACTTGAATGAAGATAAATCTGAGGTTAGACAATCGTTTCCTTAACTTGACTTGCTCTCTCCTTTCAGACTATTCACGTTTTCTTAAAACAAAACAAGCTATAATTCCATTACCAATCAATAACTCCTCACTTAATTGCAATAATCTCAGAATATGAAATATTTGAATAAAGTATTAAATAGAAAATTTAAAAATCATGCATAAATAAAATATACAAGTATTCACATAATTTCAATGGCACAAGAGTGTTACTGCTTACACTCTACTCCTCGTTTTAAGCATCATTTTTAGCAAGTGTCCCCTTTACTAAGGGATTGCTATCTCCTTTTACTAGGAAGTTACCTTGAGAGTTACTTCATTCATGAATGAACATCCCTAAAATAAAAGACCACTCTGGCAGACCTACCAACAGAGTCAAAGAAAATTCTTCTCAAATAAAATTTCCATAAGGTATTTCCCTTTTTCTAAAGAGTCCTAAATAACCATTTTTGTTAACCTGCTCTTTTACATATAACTGTACTTGTAAGAGATGTTACTGTTTCTGAGATTATAAAAATAAAAAGATGAGGAAAGGAGCATAATATTTGTTGCATTCTAGGAATTTGGGTTAGCTTTCTCAATGCAATGGGAACATTTGCATTTACTCATAAATGAATACTAATGACATATGCAGATCTGGCACTGCTTCACAGAAATCACACACAGAAAGCTAGAGCAGTGCACAGATAGTTCTATTTCTCCAAAGTATTCAAAGAGTGAGACGATTAAAGTCAACATCAGTTCTCTGAAGTTGAGTCATAGCTAAATGACACGGTGTGTTAAGAATAATGGTGGGATTTATGGTGAAAGCGAAGTTAGCTAGTGAACATCTTGTATGATTTTTGAGTCAACAACTCATGACTGACCACCTACTTTGGGCAAAATGCTGCTTCCTTAAATAAGTCACTATTCTGCAGTTCTTTTTACATTACACAGTGTAGGAGTAAGCACCCAGCTTCCACTGGAAACCCTTCCTTGTTATTTAAAATAACACTCAGCTCAGCTTTGCATACTGTGTGTACTCCTGTGCTCCTTTTTGAATGAGTAGAAATTCAGTGAGTAAGAAGATTATTCATTCAAAAACATCTGTGTATGCCTGCAAAATGGTACGGACAAGGATGCAAGCATAGGCAACTCACTGTGGGCATCACTTGCTCACAAAGAAGTCAAAGGGATTTCTAAGGGAAGTGTCAAAGGGACACTAAAATTTAAGAATGAGGTCTGGCTTAACCTAGAAACCGTGATCCTATACTTCTGCAAAACTCTGAAGAGTGTGCTTGTGATTTCCCATATTATCTCCTTTAGGCATCTATTTGAAAATATTACTTTATATTATTGATGATGTTTCTATATATTTTATTAATCCAGGAAAGAGTATTTTTTAAATAGCCCAGAGTAATCTGGAAGGGGCCAGAGCAGTTTTCTTGTTCACTGCTAAGAGTCCCTGCACCGGAGACAGTTAAATTTAAGCAGCAGTTTCCTTCCCATCATTATGTTTCTTATACTGTCTTCCTGTGTCTCCATCAGTTCACTAGTGAATGACTTCATATCCCTAAAGAAGCCTACCCTGCCGCTCATTCAGTCACTTTAAACAAGGTTCATTTGTAAACAGAGGGAGGAAGGTAAGTATATCTCTTTCATTTCTCCTTTTAAGAGCTTTACCAGGAGGAACCACTACGGCAACTTCAAAAAAAAAAAAAAAAACTGCTACAACATAATTGATACCAATAAAAACATCAAAAATAGTTTTGATATCCAATTTTGTAAGCCCTTTTATTATCTTCAACTTTTTCTTGGAATAGAAGCTAAATATACTTCAAATAAATTGTACTGTGGAAACATTCGTCTGAAGCCCTGAAATATGTCAAAACTACTGAGCAAAAAAGCTTTCAGAAGCACCAGCTTTAAATTACTTCTAGCAAATCAGTTCAGAAAGGAGCACCGTGAGAGAAAGAACGCCCACCCACTCTCGCTCCCACCCCAATCCGACCCTGAATGCTATTTATCCGACTAAGTTTACATAAATCAGAGAAGAGTTACAGTGCAATTAAATGTATCCACGAAGTAATATGATATAAAGCACTTTGCAAATATTAAACCTCCCCTTAAGGGATCAATGTTTTCCATGAAGAAGCTGGAGGGGTGGGAGGGGGGGAGAAAAGCAGAAGGGAGGGAGTGGGAGAGAGAGAGAGAGTCCGACCCACCGGGTGAGTACTGGGGAGACCGGGATCTGAGCAGCAGCTCTCTTGGGTGGGCGCCCTGAAGCACTCAGTGAGGGAAGCCAGAGAGCGGAGCCCGCCAAGGTGAAGTGATTCCGGAGTCGTGACAGAGGTTTGCTCGCTGTGCACCTGGAACCGCCAGATAGAGGCATCCGCAGGGGGCTGGGCGCTCCTTCCCGGCTTCCCCAAACCAAGGCGGTCGCCCAAGTCCCAGAAACAGAAGTCTCTGCGCTCCAGTTAGTAGCCACAGCGACTTCGCGCACCTCTGAGTAACAACGGTATGACCACCCACTCCACTGCATTTATCTCCTGAGTGTGTGTGCGAGTGTGTGTGTGTGTGTGTCTGTGTGTGTGTGTGTGTGTCGGGGGTGGGTGGGAAGGGCTGCGTGAACTGCGTGCACTGGGGCTGCCCTGGGGCGGGGACCGGTACTTCGAGGGGTGGGGGCCGGCGGGGCCGAGAACGCACCCCACCCGCAAGTTCACGGCGCCTTTGCCTGCCCTCTGCTTGTCCTCCTCGGGCCTCGCAGCCCCCCACTCGCCCAAAGCCGTCTCGCGCTCCAAGCGACGGCCCCACAATCACCCCGGCAAGTGGCCGAAGGCGGGCCCCCAAACTCTGCTGTGCGCATTTAACGCGTGTTTCCAACCTCCCTCAAAGCCAGCCCAGAGAGCTGCGACCGGCTCGAGGAGAGACAGACTGACTGACACCGACGACTCTCTCAATCTACCCCGAGAATCCTCCCTAACGTTTCCCATCTCGCACTAGTTTAACCTCGAGCCCCAGAGAACGTCTCAAAAGTCTCCTCCAGGCAGTGCCCAAGAGAACCGCGCCCCACAAAGCGCTTTGGCCGGCACCACACGGATGTCTCTCCTCGGCGACCTCCCCTCTTGTCATTTCCCCCCAAATCTACGAAGCTTCAGCCCCCTGTGCTCGAGCCCCTCCCCGGCGCGAGGCGGGCAGCGCGCCCTGCTCACCAACGTCCCCGGCGGCGGCGGCGTGGGCGGGAGCCCAGGGCGCGGGGGCCAGCGGCGGGTCGCGCCGGGCCACAGGGCGTCTCCAGCAGTCCCGTTGGCAGTCGGTGCAGTAGTTCCGGACGTCCGGGCTTCGGCTCCGCGGAGAGCGAGGCTGTTCGAATGCGAGCGAGCCAGCGGGGCTGTGCGTGCGCGCGTGAGAGTAAGAGGCAGGCGGGCCCCACACGCAGGCGGCGGCGGCGGCTGCCAGGTCTGGGGCGGGGAGCCAGGAAGGGGAGGAGGCGGGCGAGAAGTAGTGGAGTTTAGGGCGCGTTTCCCGCACTTCCCCTGGAGGCTGGAGCCAGGTACGGCAGGGCGCGCTCCCGCGGCGCGGGCACGGCAGGAGCGACCGCGGGAGCCCGAGTCCGCGCAGTGCCTGGGCCCGCAGCGGCTCTGCGGGAGGAGGTGAGCATCCTCCTCGCCCCACGCGGGCACCGGCGCGGCCCCAGACTCTGAGCGCCGACCGGAGAACCTCCTGCGTCCTCGTGACAGGTCCTTGCGCAGCTTGCTTCCTCCCGGTCAGCCTAAAAGAGCGACAGTCAGTGCGGCTGGGATCTTTCCTTCCGGGGTCTTGGAGCCGCCGGGGCCAAGCTGCGTGGGCGCCCGGCTCCCCGCGGCTGGTGCTGTCACGGCCGCCGCCCGGCTCCCGGCGGCTGCCTCCCGGAGACGTGCCCAGCTGTGTGCGCGAGTGTGTGTCTAAGCGAATCTCTTCCCCTCCATCACTCGGGCGCGCGGGAGGGATCGGGTCCCCGGCGACCAGCTGCGGAGTGGCTGCCAGTCCCCACCCTCCCGGCTCTCTCCCCACCCACCCCGCCCCTACTCCTCCTCGCCCTCGTCCTCCTCCCCTGCTCCTCCTCCAGCTGCCGCTCTGGAGCTCCCAAAGGCAGGGGAGAAACCGCAGCGAAAGGGGCGGAGAAGGGTGGGGAAGGAAGCGCAGGTGTCTTCAGCCGAGAGCGGGGCCGCCCACACGGGAGCAGCTTGCTGCAGGGGGAGGGCAGGGCCTTAGGCGGAGAAGGGGGAGGAGAGGATTTACCCGGAGGCCGAGGTCCTGCGGCTGAACCGCAGCGCGTCCCACCAGGAGCGCGGTGAGGAGGCCGGGTGGGCGCTCAGGGCTCCCCGGCCAACTGAAGCCGCAGCTTGGGGAACCCGCGGAAGTGACCAGGGTGGCAGAACCCGGGAACACAGAAGTCAGAGAAGCTGAGACCGGTCTCTCCCGGGTCAGAGGGGCCTAGACCTGGAGCTTGGGGCACACAGGTGTCCAGGGAGCTCGAGTGTGGCTCCAGCATGCCAGGCGGGAGAGCTGGAGGCTGTGAGGGGTCGGGCGGCTGCGGCAGCGGCGGTTCTCAGACTGCTGTGTGCCTCCGGAGTCGCAGGGGGCGATCACCGCTTAGCCGGCAAGCGGAGATCAGGGCTCTCTGCCTTTTTCCTGGTTCTAGATCCCAAACCCGAGAGGCACACTGGCCTTCCCAATTCAGTCAACGTCCCGCCTACCCCTTGCTCCCAGAATAGCAGTGGGGCAGTGGACTCTACGTGCTATTTCCTGTGCTCTCTGCCTGATTGAAAAGATCCCACCTAATCTGAGACTGATGTGTTGATTCTTCTTTCCTAACTCCAGTCCCCTCACTCATCATCTAGCCCCACGCAACTAAAATTTCCCAGAAAACTAATATCTTTCTCATTGATAAAGTTTTCCCCTCTGCAGTTTCCTTAAAGAACAATTTTTTTTCTCTCGAGGTATTAGGTCTCATATTAATTCCCTAGTACAAATGCAATACGCAGAAAAGTCCTTTAGACTGGGAGTCACGTACGTTATTGCTTATGAGCGCTGGTCTGTTTTCAGATGAGTCATAGTATGCAGAGTCGAGTCAACCTGGGGTCCTGGAGAGAACTGGTCCATTTAATTAGAGGTCTGTTGGAATGTTCACTGGCAACAGCACTAGAAAGAATTGTGGTGCTTCCGCCAGTATCCATTCTTTTCTATTATGGTAATTTTATTTTGTTAATTTAGGCAATCCGAAAATGAAAGGTTGGATGCAATTCACAAGGCACAATATTTCTAGATTATCATTCAACTGCGGCCCCCTCCCCCTTCCCCACGTCCACTCTCACCATCACTTCCAAAGGTGGTGAGCTTGGATCTCAAGCTGTACTTTTTCAATTTCAGGATACAGCCTGAAGGACCAAGCTGTTGAATTCTAGAAAGAGATAACTTAAATGTAAGTAAACTTATTTACCAACTACTCAGACAAAATCATAAGCTCAGCAGCAACACAACAGAATGTATATTGTTTAATATATTGAGCAGGAGGAAAGATGGCTGTTTGCCAGATATGTGATCCATTAACCTCTGTAGCTCATTGTTGGCAACAATAGCATACAATCACATTCTTATGTTTGAAAGACAAGGGATTGTTTTTTCCCCATCTCAAAATCCAAATGCCACATTATAGTCTAAAAGAAACCTCAAACAATAAAAGTAATAAGAAAGGAAGAAACACAATTTGCTTTTTTCTGAACAAATGTTGCTGTTCTGTTTTTCTGGAGGGGAAAAATGCTGATAAGCAATAAAGTCTGCAAAAGCATGACAATAGATTTTGAAGAATGCATCGCTCCATCTATCGGTCTTTTCAATTAGTCAACTTTATTTAAAATGTTTATTTATACTACCTTTTTATTGGTATTCATTCTTTCTTTTGTGCCAGGAGGATTACTGAGGAGGACGATGGGGTGAGATGAATCTAGTTTCTCATAATTCTGTCTTGCTTCAGGTTTATGTTTGGCAGCAGAGGAGCAATCAGCAGCCCGTGCTTTCTCAGCAGTCCTAACTTCTCCTCAGAGAATCCTTAGCTCTGTAGCTGATGGACTAAGACATTGTCACAGTGATTTTGCCTAGCTTGTGCAAGATCACACCGGGGGCTGGGAGCAGGTACAACCCCAGAAACTGTGAAGCAAAGCTCTGGAAAGGCTTTCTACCTAGCCTTGGGTTGGAGGATTAGATCAGGGTAAATGCACTTTCAGCGTGTGCTGTTCTTCAACTCCTCCAACAGTGTGGCTTTCTTGCTAGGTAAAGTGCAGAGGAGGGTGGGTGGGTGTCTAACATTTTTAGTAGAAACATTTTAGTATTGTGTGAAATTAAACAAATAAAACTAAACACTGGATGATGAGGCACAGCCAAAAAATCTTTTTAGGATGCAGTTTTGAAAATGGTCACAGATTCATTGGTTTGGTTTAGTCACCAAAGCCAAATAAAGTGCACAGTAATAAAAACATCTGGTTAATTAGTTTTCATTTGGTAAAGAATATATTTTTTCTGAGCATCATCACACTCTCTTGTCTCATAAAGATGCAACCGTTAAATATTGTTCAGCTTACGGTTTCAAATGGAGGCTGTCCTTTCAGGAAAGTATAGAAATGTTTGTCATTATTAGAGGGTATTTGACTTGTTTTCCAGCTATATCTTTTTTTCTTTTTTAAACGAGCCAATCACTGACATCTAGACTCAGTTGGTTAAGTAAATATTTATTAAAAGGAACTCTTTTTGTGCCAACCACTGGAAACCAAAAGATGAATAAAAGAAGCCTCTGCTCTCATAGGCTGAGTTCAGTAATCACTAGGGTTATCAGGTGTAGGTCCGGTTCAACAGGAGTCCTTACCTTTTTCAGAAATGAGCCCCTGAGCCCACATCTCCATGCTCCATCACTGTATTTGAATGTCCCTGTATGAAAGTTCTGGTTTTCTATTGTGCTAGGAAATGTTTAGCAGTCAGAGGCCTAAAAGTGTAAGGCCACACCTGATTATAAGGAAACTATTTCTTATGGAAGAGGTGGGTCCACAGATCTGATGTCAGAAACGATGAGGACGGTCAAGAGGATTTAACCCCTCTCTAGGTCCAGACCAGTGCTGGCTAATAGAAGCATCATGCAAGGCACAAATGTGAGCCACATGTACAATTTTAATTCTATATAGCTCATTTAAAAAGTAAAACAAAACAGGTAAAATTTAATATTATATTTTGTTTAACTTAATATATCTAAGATATTATAGTTTTGACATATGATCAAGATATAATTATTAGTGAAAGATTTTACATTATTTTTTTCACATCGTGATGGGCAGAATGGCTCCCACACCCTAATTCTTGGATCCTGTAAATATGTTACATTACATGGCAAAATGGACTTTGCAAGATGTACAGTAATTAAATTACAGACCTTAAAATGGGGAGGTTATCCTGGATTGTCTTGAGTGGGCCCAACCTAATCACACGAGTTCTTAAAAGCAGAACATCTGCTCAGGGGACAAGCAGAAGAGATGTGACCCAAAGAGAAGTCAGAGAGATTCAAAGCACGAGAAGGATTTAACATGCTTGAAGATGGAAGGGCCAATGGGACAAGGAACGCAGGTGGCCTTTAGCTCAGCGAGCTCCAGAAACAAGACCCCTGCCCTGTAACCACAACTGAATTCAGCCAACAACCTGAGTGATCCTGGAAGCAGATTCATCTGCAGAGTCGCCACAGAAGAATGCAGTGCTAATGGCACCTTGGTTTTGTCCTTATAAGACTAAGCAGAGGGCTCACCTGAACCAGCTGTTCCAGGACTTCTGGACTACAGGACTGTGATAATAAATGGATGTTTTAAATCATTAAATTTATCATAATTTTTTACAGCAGCAATGTAAAACTCATACCTGTACTGAGCCTTGAAATCTGGTGTGTATTGTACACTTACAGCCCATCTCAATTTGGACTCTCCACATCTCAAGTATTCAGTAGCCACATGTGGCTAATGGCGATCATATTGGACAGTGCAACTCTAGACCAAGAGGAGTAAGATGTCTAGAAAGTGCTAGATCTGTAGGCTAACTATAATGTCCCTATGTGGAGAGAGAAGACATGCAAGGAAAGGAGGAACTAGCAAGATCTCTCCTGATTCCCCACCCATGACCCATGTGAATGGGGGGTAATCTTGCTCATACAGGACACAAGCTAAATCTTACAAGTGAGACTGTCAAAATTCACTGAATTCTGATATTTTTGCTTTTATTACCTTTAGGCTATTAATAAAGTCTTTCTGAATATTCCATTTTTGTGTCAGTTAAGTTTTGGAGCAATCAAGAGAAGAGTCATTGCTTCTACTTTTCTTCATGCTTAATGTAGAACATCATTTATTTCCAGTATTATGGTGTGGGGGACAGTAGGCAAGGGTAACCATGAAAGGTCTCTAGGAGAAGAGGAATTATGTGGATTGATTTAGCAGTCCTAGGAAGGCTGTTCCCCCCACCAGAGAAATTGTTTTCAGTATCAATCTTCTGAGATCTACATTTTATTTTTATTAAGGCAGCATGTTTTACAATTCTAACTGCATTCCATGTTTAGCTTTCTAAAATCATCTTTTACCATCTTCCTTAATAGGGAGGAATGTAGGCTCTTACCCTATAAAACCTAGAACAGGAACTAACTACTGTAATCTGGGACCATTTTAGGAAGGTTTTGCCAAAGAGCTGTAGACCTGAACTGAGTTTAAAGAAAAAAAATGGAACCTAGACCATGAGAGAGTAGAAGGAGGACTTTCAAGGCTGCAAGGAGCAGTGGGGTAACAGTATAAAGACCGGAAAATGAATGGTAGGTTGATTGGCTGACAAAAAGGTCCTTTGACTATAGCAAAAAGCTTTTGTAAGGAAAGCTGTAGCTGATGTTAAAGAGGGAAAGGTTAGTTAGCTCTAGATCTGCTCTGTTCAATATGGTAGCCACTAAGCACATGTGGCCATGAAGCTCTTGAAATGTGACTAGTCTGTGAGTATAAAATACATACCTGTCTAGGAAAAAAAGATAACAGTGGCTTGAACTAGATGGAAAGGCATGGATGGTCTTCAGATATATTTCGAGGGCACAACCATAGGACTTGCTGATAAATTGAATGCAGTGAAGCAAAGTAAGGAACCAAGGATGACTTCTAGGTTTGGAGCAAATGGGTATATGTTGTTACTATTTACTGAAAAGGGAAATAATAGGGTAGTAACAAGGCTTGGTGAAGCAAGGTCCCCACCAAGAGGATACATTAGGCATCCAAATGGAGATGTCACTTAAGGAGGCAGATATATCAGTCCAGAGGTTTGAGAAAGCCTGGGGTTAGAGATATGAATTTGGAAGTGATCAGCATACGGAAGGTGTTCAAAGCACCCAGTGGGGGGAAAAAATAGAAAGAAGCCGTGGTGATTGGGAAGGAGGGAAGGAAGAGCATAGACAGAAGACTGAAAAGAAATTGCCTGGCCAATTAAAGGCAACCTAAGAGTCTGGCAACTCAGAAGTCAAGAGAAGAAAGGATTTCAATGAGGAGGTAGTGGCCCCTATGTCAAATACTGCTCAGAAGTCAATAAAAGAAAAATAGGGATGCCTGTATTGAGTTTGGCAACATTGGAGATAATTAGTGACCTTTACAAGAGAAGTTTCGATGGCAAGGTTAAAGCCAAATTGAATTGAGTTGAAAAGTGAATGGGAAATGAGAAAGTAGGGAAGTGAAGGCAGACAGCATTTTGAGAAATTTTGCTTTGAAGAATTGCAAAGAAATGGGGGCATAGTCCAGAGAGGGATATGGGATTAAGGGATGTTTTGTTTTAAGATGGGAGGTACTAGAACATCTTTGTATAATGACAGAAATAGTCCAGTAGAGAAGGGGAGAATTAAGAGAGTAATTGAAGTCCTTGAGTAGGGTAGAAAAGAGGGGGTGTGGACAAGTGGAGGGGTTGGTTTTTCAGGAGCAGGCATCATTGTTCCATCATAAACAAAAGGAAGACAGGAGTTGTAGAACCATATGAAAGAATATGTAGACCTAGTCAAGAGACGATAAAGGAGTTATTTCCATTTTCTCAAAATATGAGTCAAGGAGTAATATTTTAGAGAAAGGAAGTAATGGAAAATTGAGGAGCGAGGAAAAATCATGGAATAGTGATTTCAGAGAGTGAGACGTCAAGCTTCCTAGAAGAAAACAAGAGATTAGGTGGAGGAGTGTTGAGTGCTATTTGAGGTTTGAGGTCCTGAATTTCCTATGAAATCAGTGAGGCCAGTTAGATAATTTTCTCCAAGAATAATCAGCTGATAAAGTATACATATGGAGAAGCCAAGCAAGTGGTTGCATTCTGCCAAACTGGGAATATTTTAAGCAGCATGAAACATGGGAGTTGAGACTGTCTGCAAAAGAATTGTTATAGGGCTAGATCAACCTGAGTACAGAGGGAAGTGGAGTCAGGAGGTTGAGATGATCAGTGAAAAAGTAGTGAGGTCAAGAGCTTCATTTCAATTTTAAGAGTGATTCAGTCTGGCAAGTAGGAGTTGGGACAAATTGGGGAAGGAGGATCTTAATTTTTTATAGGCAGGGTATTTCTATGCAGAGTCTAAAAGGAGAAAATTAGGGAGTCAGATCAATCTAGATTCAACTTACATTTGTTGGAATCGAATGTGTGCTACACTCTGTACTGGGCACTTTCCTGTTATTTCATTTAATCCTCACAATATCCCTGTGCTTTGGGTAAGATAAATCCTTGTTTTATAGATGAGAAAATAAAACAGAGACAATTAAAAAAATAAATAAAATACATACTGGATTTCAAAGTCTCAGTCCAAAAAGAAAACTTGTGAAATATTTATTAATAATTTTATATTAATTTTTGAAATGATAACCTTTTGGATACCTTGGATTACATAAATTATGTTATTAAATTATTATTACTTTTTTTAAAAAAGCTTTTTAAATAGAGCTACTAGAAGATTTTAAATTACACATGTAGCTTGCATTATATACTTCCACTGGCCATCACTGCTCTAGACTAAGTGCTTCTTATACTTTAACGTACATAAGAATCACTGGGGAATCTTGTTAAAATGCACATTTAGAAACTCCCAGGTAAACCGCTGTCACTGGTCCTTGGACCACACTTTGAATATCACAATGATGATTTACAACTTCACCTGCAATATAGAACCATTCAGGAATTTTTTTAAAAAATCACAATGACCAGATTGCTGCACCCAAAATTAATTAAATAGGAATCTCTGAAGTTGTGACCTGAGGATAAGTATTTGTTATAGCTGTCTAGGAGGTGATTTTAAAATATTACAAATTTCAGAACCACTGCGTTAGAAGCTCTTGAATAGAGGTGAACTAATTTAAACTTTATTCTGTAGAAAATGGAGACGTTTATATATCAGGTGCAATTAATTTGTCACTAACAAATATTCATTTATTCATTAAGTGAGTGTAATTACTATATGTAAGTCATGGTGACTTATATCCTGCCTTCTAGAAGCTTAGAAACTAGTTACAGAGATAAGATACCTACTTAAATAATGGCAAAGCAACATAGCATAGGTTCAGCATGACTGGTATAGATATTAAGAGTTATAGGAGTCCAGAAAAGGAAGAGTTAGTCTTGGATGGGATAATTAGTGAATCTTCCTGGAAGAACTGATGTGTAAGAAAGATCTGATACAGGGGTTCTCAAACTATAGAATGCATCAGAATCTTCTCGGGTGACCAGGGCAAGGCCACTATTGTCATGGAACACTGCTAATATCACCCCTGCCACACTATGAATGAATTGTAAAACCATCCTGCTTCTCTGTCCCAGTAACTCAAGTTCAAAGTCCCCAGTGGGAGGCTGACTAACTGAGCCCAGACCACATGCTCCAGCCTAGGCTGCCAGGAGCCACTGGCTATGCACAACTTTTCACCAACACTGCACACAAAGGAACTTTTTCCAAAAGCAGGAATAAAGACGCAAGTCTGCTCAGCCTGCCCCAAAACTCCTCACCCTACCCTTGCCAAAGCCAAATCAAAATGAAACAAAGCCAAAAACCCCCCAAAACAGCCAATCAAAGAAATATCTACCACAGGTAGTATTACTCAAAACGTTGACATATATGAGGGGGGACTTGATTTTGGCAAATTCAATTTTAGACTGTTAAGCTTGAGATTATGATGTTTAACTCAAGTAGAGTTGCCCATTTAGTTTGGGGAATGAGGCAAAGGCTAGAGAAGGTTGCTTAGGTGTCATCTGCATAGAGGTAAAAATAGAGAACAAATGTGAGCTTCAGGAGGCTGAATGTAGAAGGAGAAACTCTGGACAAAGACTCTTATAATATCCTCATACTTCTGGGACTAAAGGAGCAGTACAAAAGGAGTGTTGCATTACCTCTCAAAAGGTATTAACCCTCCAACCAGCTCAGATCAGAAGAGTTAAATAAGAATTTCTATTGTAGTAGTTCTCAGAGTTTTTAATATGCTGATTTGTATTACGAAGCTCTGATTATGCTACACTTCCAAATATCATTTGCCTATGGAACTTACTTGAGAAACTAGTGATATATTGAAGACATTTTGGGAAACAATGGGCTAGAATTATCTGGAACCAGAAAAAGACAGAAAGATCTTAGAGAAATGTCCAGGGGGAGAAACAATAGTCCAGAATCCAGATTATTCTGACAATTCTGATGCCTGTTATTCCACTGTTATAGGAGATGGGTTTAATAGTATGGAGATTAGTGCTACTGAATTCTGTTTTACCCCCATGTCCCCCAAATGAACAGTGCTTGGTAAATGGAGGCACGCCATACAAATTTGTTGAGTGAATAAATAAGAGAATAGTTAAGAAAAGCCCTTTAACTTGTCAATATGGAGGTCACAAGTAACCTCCAAAAGCATTGTTTCAGAATAATGGTGAGCTGGGTTGGAGGAGGCATCCACCTGCCAAGGATTTCTCAAGTGATTCCTCAAGGATCTCTGGCAGAGACTGAATTGTCTACCCCATCATCTGTTTCTCTCTTTTTTTCTTGGTAATATAACAAGAGTGACCATGTAATTTATCATCTGAACTAGGACACTTGAGAGAGAGAAGGGGGGAGCTATTAATATTTATGCCGGGACAACACACACAAAACAGACTTTCAGGCAAACTGGGACAAATGGTCATATTAAAAATAATTCCTGATTTTTAGCTGAACACTTGACTATTAGGAATAAAGACTGCCTTGCCCAACCTCTCTTGTATTTATGGGTAACAATGTGACTAAAATGTTACTAGATCACAGTGGTTAGTTTTCCCCCAAAATTTTTACAGAGGTACGCATATCTTGACCAGCGTGTGTTCTCATTTATCAAAGAAGATGGTAGAAGATGGTTTCAGAAGGTTGCACATGGAATGTATCTTTTTTTTAATTGAAGTATAGATCATTTACAAAGTTGTGTTGGTTTCTGGTATAGAGCAGAGTGATTCAGTTATATATGTTATATATATATATATATAAATAATCTGAAAAGTACTTTTCAGATTCTTTTCCATTATAGGTTATTATGAGATATTGAATATACTTCCCCATGCTATACAGTAGGTTCTTGTTGTTTATTGGATATATAGTAGTGTATATCTGTTAATCCCAAACTACCAATTTATCCACCCCACTTCCTCTTTAGTGACCATAACATTGTTTTCTATGTGTCTTTAATGGTCTGTTTCTCCTTCCAGCTGGCTGGAATGTGGTTATTCTGGTTAGAGCTTTAGCAGCCATCTTGAATAATCCTGTGTTATTCTGGAGTTTTCTGTTACTTGCGGTTGAACCTAATCCCAATAGATAAGACCTTATACCAAAGCTGCCTAAAACCAGTATAATATGAGCCACAAATGCAAACCACATATGTAGTTTTACATTTTCTTGTAGCCATTTTAAAACATAAAAAAAGAACAGGTGAAATTAATTTTAATAATGTATTTAAATAAATGTGTCCAAAATATTATTTTTTCAGAATGTAACCAATATGAAAAAATATTAATGTGATATTTTATATACTTATGTTTTATGCTAAATCTTCAAAATCCCATGTGTGTTTTGCACTTACAGCACATCTCAATTTAGATTAACCACATTTCAAGTGCTCAATAGCCACATGTGGCTAGTGACCACCATATGGGACAACACAATTTTATACCATGAATAACCTCCTCTCACCCATGTATTTTCTATCTCTCCCTCTCCTCTTGCTTCTCTTCAATAGATAAACATAGATAGATAAAACTCTGTATCTTCCACAACAACAAAACAGCAACAATAAAACCCTGTTTCATTTCTTACTTCCCAGAAGTGATTTCTCTATTGTTTTTCTTCCCTTCACAACTCTATTTAATTGAATTTGCAATATCAGGTAACTCTGTTCTTAGCATAATGACAGAATGTTGTCCTTCAGGATACCTTTTGATAAACTGGGTCTCTGGGTGTTGATCAACCATAAGCAATCTATTTTTAGAATGATCCCCTAGCAAACTGAGCCCCTAGCTATCAGGAGTTGTTAATATCAGGACCAAACTCCACTATGCTTTGTCACCAGTTGCCACAAGAAATTGGTTAAATAATTGTTTTTGCAAATGATTTGAGAAAATCGCTTCTAGTAGAATCAAGTTTACCCCTCTAATGATGACATTCTTCCCTTCTTTGAGACATATGTTGAAGAGTGGGAGAGAAAAGAGAACTGTTAGAGCTGGCCTCTTGGGAATTGAACCTAAACTGGATACTCCCTGGAAGGGTAATGGATGTGTACATTGACTACCACGTGTGGGACGATGGAAAAGTGACTTCCAGCAGCTGGGCTTTATACAGTACAGCATAACCTCAGTTATCCAGTGTAGTGTTCAAGCACCAGGAAAGATGTCAGATACAAAAGGAAAAAAATTGTGTATCTTGTAAGAAAGAAACTGTGAGATTTGAGCATTTGAATGAGTTAAGAAGGACCAAAGACATGAAGGTTATAGCGGATGAGCTGTGATTGATTAATTCTCCAGCAGGAGGAACAAGTCTTCTGGCTTGATGGTGGTGTATATAAAAGGTCAGCCTTTTCATGTAGGAGCCAAGAAGCTCACACAACATGACAGGGATCCAATGAGATAAGAAATAAGAAAGGCCGAGAGAAGGGGAAAGCAAGCAAAGAAGATTGTATATGGAGCCGAAGTGGTGGTAACAAAGACAGAAGTAGTAGCAAAGGAGGCTAACAAATGTCGCCAGCTCTTGTGGGCAGTGGAAAGAATGGTGCAGGGGTGAAGTAGTCTAATGGGTGTCAGGGTGCCATGTGTACTTAAATCTTCACACACAATATTTCTGGAAGAAAATCTCTTATGCCGACTGTAATCGTTTGTTTCTTTGTCAATTTACTTACTTCCCTGTGGTTGTCTAATCTGTACCAGAAGTTTGCTCTCTCTTAGTGTATGTGCTCTCAATGACTTAGGTAAAGTCGGTGGATGCTGTGGGTGATACTGCCAAACTTAAGACCTAAACCACAGTCCACTGGCCAAGAAAAACAAAGTAAGGAGGAAGAGAAAGAAAAAGACCATCATAAATATTTTAGTTATCCAGAAGTCATTTACCTAGCCTCCTTAACTATGCATACTCTAGCTAAGAACAAAGGAGTAAGCAAAAACACATCTGAAAATCTAGATAGATGATGCCAAGACCACACAGTAACTTTCATGCGATTTACTCATTGAAAACTCCCCAGGCTCCAGAAGCATGGCACCACTTTCTCTTGTCTTAACTATGCCAGACTTTGCTATGCCCAGTGGGCCCTTCCTGCAGAGCGTGGATGTTGCCTCAACCCCGCCCTCTGGTCAGCTACTACTGTGCCATCAGGGTCAAGCAGGCAGCTCAAGTACCATTTGTCATCCTTTCCTTATGTTGTTACTAAGAATATTTTATTCTTATTGCTAAATAAGTCTAACAAGCATGGTTAGTATTTTCTACGCTGATTGAAAACCAGAACAGCAAAATCAGGTAGGAGAGGGCAATAGCCAGAGGTGACAGGTGACTTTGAGGGAGGGGCAGAAAAACTGTATGAACTTCATCTCCAACCAAAAAGCAGGTGGCCCATTCCATGTCAGAGTGAGTGTATGTGGTTTGGCAGGATGTGGATGGACTTTGGCATAAGACAGGTCCAGGTTCAAGTTATAGCTCTTCTGCTGGTAGCTGTGTGATTTTGGGCAGGTATTTGAGTTATCTGAGCCTCAGCTTTTTCATTTCTAAAATAGAAATACTAATATTAGCTTCTTACTCAATTATTGTGAAGATTAAATATATAAGAAACAACAAATTTGACGGAATTATCTTTTTCCTCCCTTTGCTCCCAGAGATGAGTAGGTGCTTGGGTTATCACTGAATTTTATAACTTAAGATAGTGCTTATTAAACTCATACCACATTATGGATTGTATAATCCATAGTGCTAGGCACTGGGACATAGAATTATATGAAAAACAGTCAATGCCATCAAGGAGCTGAGAGTTATCTGGGTAGAAAGACTGTAAAACACAAGTTAGACGGTGGGTAAAGGTGCACCAATAGAATCAGGAACAAGTAATTGAAGCAGTACTAGCAGCAACATGGGGTGGATGGCAACAATTTATTGGGAGGAGGCATTGTATATATAGTGATGATAGTCCTGAATTATCAAGGAAACAGAAATTGTGTTTAATAAACTATGTTTAAAGAGGCAGGATATGAGTAATCTTGTTTTGAAATTTTTCCATTTAAGCTGATTAGAACTAAAAAATAAATTTCCATGGTTTAGTTTGGTGGAAAACTCATTAACTTCTAGTGGAACATCTTATCTATTGGTCTGTCAAATAAATGAGGCATTGTTAAAATGGCAGATGAAAAAGGCAAAAAAAAAAAAAAAAACGGAGGAAAGGAATTGAGAAAGGATTGAGAAAGAAGCAGAAAATATTATGCTGCCAGAGCTACCTCCTGAGTATCAGTCTTTTCTAAGTGCATCCTTCTCGCTGTTTCATTTAATCTTCACAGACACCCTGTCCAGTTGGCGAAACAGATATTGTTCTCTGTTTGACAGATGACGAAGTTGAAAATGTAAGAAGCTATTTCTTGTCCTAATTCACATATTGAGTAAGTCACACATCTAGAAAGAAGAGCCCACATTCTCTGCTTGAGGCACAAAAATGTAAAGAAAGTTACCCACATAAAAATGTATGGTTCTAAAGAATTTTATTTAAAGACGAAATTTTAAAACCAGGAAGCAGAGTGATAGGGGCACAAAAATATTCTATGTAGAAAATAAATGCTGAGCATGATGGCTTCACTACAACTTTACCTCTTCTTTCTCTTTTATTTCCTTCCTTTCCTTCCTTCCTCCCCTCCTGCCTCCTCCAAGAGATGAAGGTATATGTGAGAAATACAAGAAAAGAAGGAAACAGAGGAGAGAAAAACAGAACTTTATGAGGAGAAGGCATAAGAGAACAGGAAACGAATGTGTAGGGAGATCTTAGTCATGAACATATAATATGCCTCTGGTATATTTAAAATTTGGAAAGAACATATCAAAGATTTTGTTTTAAAATTTCTCCTGAAAAAAATTGAGGTCAGAGAGCGAGTAAATGTGTCAAAGAGTTTAGATGATGTCTTTGCTGCCAGTAAATGAATGGGCTGTTTAGACAGAACCGAAAGCTTTCCCTGTGGTCCCCGAGCGGGCACCTCTGGCTTCAACTCCATGGTCTGACACTCTCTATTACTCAAGGGCATCGACTGGCCAAGCACACCTTCTCCTCCCCATCGAGTCACTGTAAACACCACCCAGGGCTGCTGCTGCTGCGGGGAGGTGACAAAAGATCAAGTGCTGATCATGTTCCCTGGGCATTTTCAGGACACAGATCTACATCTGCAGAGCATAGTGATCAAGAGGCGGGCTAGGTTCCAACACCAGTGTCATCCTTACTGTGTGACCTCTTGGAGTACCAGTTTCTCCTCTGCTGGGGCATAATCATAGGACACGTCACACAGGTTATAGTGAATGTCAGAGATGATAGTTCATGTGAAGTACTTAATATAGGGATTGCTCACGGAAAGTTCTCAATAAATATTAGCCTTTTGTAGCAAGCTGTCTTTCTCCCTTTCAAAAATTAACACTATTTGTCTCGTGTTAAGTTATAGTGAGTTCTCCAACCTATAATTTTCATTTTTTAAAAAATGAAAAATAGGCCTCAATTAAAACTAGCTATTCATCATTTTCTATTGTTCAGCACAGAAATTTCCCTCCTAAAAATAAGTGACAAAAATCTGGTGGTATTTGAAATACCTGTATTAAAAGTCTTATGCGGCTATGGGCATTTGCTGGTTTCTTGCATCAGCTTGGGAAGAATTGCTCCATGAATCAAGGACTATAAATTTGTATCATTTACATTTTCATTTCTCTAAACAGCCTCCACAAAATTAAAAAGAACATAATTTTGAAAGTTGATGTTTATTCATTGGGAATAAGGGAGGGAAAATAGTGAGCAATCTGCCTGAGAAAATATTTGAGAAGACATGGAGTTTTAGTAATCTCAAGGGAAGTTAATATTTTAAGCTAACATTTAAATGGTTATTAATGGGTAATAATACTAAGCTCATAAAAAACTATGCTTCACAAAAATCCTTGATTGTTTTATACTGCATCATAAGTATAAGATACTTTGGTAACATAATAAATTTAATTACTAGAGCCAGAAATAAATGACTTTAAAAAAAAAAAAAAACCCTGGATTTTTCTAGCTTACAAATAAGATTCTAACAAACTCTTTGAAGAAAAAGTAATATTTCTTAATATTAATTACCTGTAGTTTGGTTAACTATAAACATGAGATTAGTGAAGTGTGAATTAATGGGGTTTTATTGCATAATACAAGTTAAAGCAACATACTCATAAAATAAACAGTCTAATTATCTTTTCTTATATCATAGCTTTCAAACACCTAGGGCTTTGGTCTTGTTTATCTTTAGTTGTTCATGGACAGAATTCTATCAAGGGAATGACAGGAATATAAAGCTGTTAACTCTTTCCACTGAAGTTGGAGGTCAAGAAACGTCTTGCACGTGAAGTCCTGATTTCCTAGCATAATTTAAGAGCGTGGGCTCCAGACTCAGGCTGCCTAAGTTCAAACCCTGCTTCCCCTTTATAGGCTCTGTGACAGTTGGGAAATTACTTCAGTTCCCTCCTTCGTGAAACAAAGATGATTATGGAATTTATCTCACAGGGTTCAGTAGAAGGATGAACATTTAAGAGTGCCTGGTATACCGTGAGCTCTCAATACATTCCACTGTCACTATAGCTTACCTGGTGGAAGTTTACCCACCTTTAACCTCATGGCAACAAGTTAATCAAGTTCTAACTTAGATTATTAATTCAAATGTACTTATACTTTGCCATATCATTTAGTGCTTTGTGTGTTTCTCACCCAGGAGGTGATTTTTAAAACTTGTTCTTTGTATAAGTGCATTGTAAAATGCTTTTTAAAAATTCCTTAGAATAAAACATCTACTAAAGTTCAGGTACTGTACGGTTAGTATTTCAATTCAGATGACAGAACAAGCACTGGATGACTTTCATGAACTTATTTACTTTTTGTTATTTGTTTTATGGCCGTTGAAATATCACAGGAGAGCTCTTGAATCTGCCCCTCCCAACCTGCTGTTTGCCAGCCATCACCCATTTGTTCAAGCCCCAAAGCCTTGGTTTCTCATTGGTTCCTTCTTTGGCCTCATATCCCATATCCACTCTATCACAAGAACTATAGACGTTGCTTCTAAAACATGTCGTAACTCCATTTGTTTCCCTCTCTGCATGATTATCTCTGTCTCCAAAACTACCTCCATCTGACCTCTTGGCTGAAATGCTGCAGTAGCTTCCTAAATGGTGTGCTTGCTTTCACTCCTTTACTAATAAAATTCATTCTCCACTGACAGCCCAAGCTGATCTTGGGGAACCACACATCTATCCCTGGTACTATTCTTATTTAAAACCCATTCTCCATGGAGATCTCAGACTGATCCTGGTGAAACATATCTAACCATGACACTACTCTTATTAAAGACCTTCCAGTGGCTTCTCAGCATCCTTAGAATAAGATCCAAACTCTTGACTCTGGAATACAAAGCTTTGTATGCTCTGACCACTCCCTACCTTGTTGACCTCTTGTCCTACCCTTTCGCCATCACCCACCGTGCCTCAGCCACATGGGCCTTCTTCCTGTTGTTTGAACATGGCAAGCTTGTCATCTTAGAACATTTGTACTAGCTGTGACCTTGGCCAGGAATGCTCTTAACCCCCAAACTTCTCATGGCTGGCTCCTTCTTGCTCTTCAGATTTCAGGCTAAATGTCACGTTTTGGGAGATGTCCTCCTCTCTCATCCAACTGAAAGCATCAGCCTAGTTACTCTCTATCACATTACCTTTTTAAATGTCTTGCATGGTATTTATCAAGATCTGATTTTTTCTTATTCGTTCATTTACTGCTCACTTGTCTCTTTGCATATTTTCAGCTTTGTTCCCACTAAAACATAAATTGCAGCAGACAAGGGACAACTTTTCTCTGTCTCTCTTACTTCTGCATGTGGTATCTTTTGCATTTGGCAGACAGTCAACAAACTATTGAATGAATGTACAGAAAAATTCTCAGATTGCCCACAGGAAGATACTCCCTGTATCCTGACTTCTAAATCCCTTCAATTCTTAAGTTCCACCCAGGATAATTCCATGCCACACCCCGGAGAGTGTAATGACATGAATTCCTCATCAGGAAAGCAGTATAATTGACTATTTCTTTCAGAACTGCCTTAGTTCGTTTCTATACTACCATGTGTTTTATCTCCCTTCTCTCAATTTTCTTTTTCTTGTCTCATAGTGACATCTTCAACAAAATTATCTCATTCATTCACATAACAACCTGGGCAAGTATCATTTCCTCCTTGTTTTTTAAGGGAGAAAGCTGAGGCTCAAAGAGGCCATGCAACCCATGAGTGACAGACTGGAGATCTGAACCCAAGCCTGCGTATTACCTGTGGATTTTTCCTTGCCTGGAGATAGTGTCCCATTCATTATGGGGTCTCACGTTTCCCACAGTAGCCATTAGTGAGCTGACCAAAGGGTTGCCAAACTTGGCTGCCCTATATAGTCATTTGGGGATTTCTCCTCAGACTTGCAGAATAAGAATCTGGATTAGAGTTTAAGAATCTGCATTTTTGAGGAGCTCTACAGATTCAGGTACCACTGAGTTAGATTAAAAAATCAGGTGAGGGAATGTTAAATATATGTTATTCCAAAATGGCCTTTGAGATATCAGCTGAGATTAGTTTGTCTCATAAGGTTAGTGACCTAGTGAGCCTCTGGGGCTGAGACATGGAAAGATAGGGATTGTATACCTTCAAGCCCTTGCTTGGGGAAGAGGAACAATATATGCTATTTGTTAGGAAAAGAGCCACAAAGCATGCACTGGGGCCTGGTCTTGGGTGTGGAGGGCAACCCAGGGAAAGTGCTGAGAGTAGAAGAGCCTACTTACAGTGGTTTAAGGTCCTTCAGTAAAACCCCATTAGCTTTTTGAGCTTTTTCAACTGTCTGTTCAAGTTTCCTGAAGTCTTTTGCATAAGTAATTTAGCATGTTTTTGAACCATTAAAAATATATTCAAAATAAAGTGGGCAAGAAGGGCATTTTATAGGAGTATAAGCTTACTTAGGCTATCAGAAATAGCTTAACAAGCATCTCCATATTACTCCCCAAACACTGAGAAGTGTTTTCATCATATAATTATAACATAATGAAAGGAAACAACACATTTGAAGTACTTTTCCTCTTGGAGAACATGCAATTTTGTCAAATCTATAAATGCTAGTAAAATGCTCCTCCGCCGTGCATCTTGTTAGCATTGAGTCCTATCTAATAGAAGAGATAAATGGCCTCCTGAGGCTTAGAAGCCATGGAAAGTCACATCTGGTAGCTTGCACCTGGCTGACCTATTCATGGAAAAGGTCAATTTAGTGCAAAAGGGCATTTAAAAAAATCAGTTCTGTTGGAGGGAATTAAGCAGCTGTCAGGGGGGAAGGGGTTCATCCTTTCACACCCTTCCACTTGCTGAGCCCATTGCTTTAACCATTGCTGGAGGGCCACAATTCTGCATTTGGTAACATTATTACAGGCTACTTTTTATCTCCTTTTGTTACTAGAAATTCAAGTATTTCTGTATTTCCTATATTAATGCAGTATCCAAATAAAGACTGAGAGCATTTCATTTTATTACAACTTGAAGTAGTATTTAGGACTAGGTTTTATTGTCTTTAAAAATATTCAGTATTGCCTTTTATATTTCAGTGAGCTTTATTTGTTGAGCTTTCTTCAACATTTGGTTGTAGTTTGTCATGAAAAAAATGCCTTTTTTTACTCTTCCCATATTTGAGTCAAGAGACAGTTCCAGGAAATCCATGTGAAAGGAGAGGCAAGTTAGAGTCAGCTTCTAAGGGATACAGTTTTGATCTCAGTACTGTAAGGCTTCAAGAGTATCCACAGTATATTTTTCTAAAATGCAGGAAGTAAGGTGTGGTCTTTCATAATATTTGGAAGTTTCAAAGTGCCTGCGCTGGATGAGAGATTTGTTGGACTAGACTGAAATGCTGTTTCTTAGCTAGACCCAGAAAGTCTCCACTCAGAGTTGGTTTCCATCCTTTAATGCCCAGGGGACAATTAACTACATAAGCTGAATCTAGGGTTTAGTGTTGCACCTACTCTCTGGCTCATCAATTGCAGATATTGATAACATCTGAAAAATATGTTTAGCTATTTAAAAAAACAAACAAACCTCATTACTTTATCTTTTAACTTTCCTGGTTCTCTGTTCAATTTTATTTATTGATTTATTTTAAAAGGAGCTTTTTTTTTTGGCCACGCAGTGCTGCTTGCCGGATCCGGATCCTAGGGATCAAACCCAGCCCCCAGCAGTGAAAGTGCAGAGTCCTAACTGCTGGACCGCCAGGGAACTCCCTCTATTCAATTTTAAATGGCCTAAAGAGAAAGGCAGTATTTACCCAGATAATGCAGAGATTTGCCCTCTCGTGTTTCCGGACCCCAGATTCCCCGTCACTGATGGACCGAATTTCTAGCTTACTTGATGAATGCTGAGCTTTCACATCACGTCATCCTGAGGAGACAAGTTCATACTGAAATAATTTTCCTTTCATTGAAAGCAAAACATCAATATCCCCAGAACAGTCTACCCCTTCAAAAGAGAAAAGTCGGGAATCTTTGAGACTATTACGTATAATTATTTTATGTTTAACTAAGGTGCTTTTTAAAAGGCTTCAGATATATACTTTAGATATTTCATGAAGATTTATGCAGAGTTTAAATATTTAGTTTAACATGTTTAAGTTTCAATGATTCATGTCAAAACAAAATTACCCATTAGCCAAATGCCAAACAAGTTTGACATGGAGATGAGTCAGACTGGGGCCATTTGGGCTCCACACGGCAAAGTGCTGTTAAGCATTCCCGCATCATGGGTGCCATTTCCTCACAGGGTCCTCTCTCAGCATTCAGGCCATGAGGCTTACGGGGAGTCACACTAGAAATATGGAGAACACTCCATTTCTGTTAATTTATCATGGCTGAATTGGCATAACAAATGGTGACAAATAGGCCTTTTTCATCCACATAAAAGTTACCATTACATTTTCAATGGCTTTTGCTTGAGCGTCAAAAACAGCAAGTTTAATTACACAAAAGCTGGTAGAGGCATGTACTGTGAATTTAATGCAGGGAATAGGAGAGGGGCTGCTGGACCATCAACTTTGAGCCTGCCTAGGGAGATAGAACCAACATAAATATACACATGGAAGGAGATATTAGAGATTACAGAAATCATAGGGAAATTTACTTCTTCAGGTCAGTGTTATATTTATCTAGAAATAGGTTGAAAGAAAAACAACTACTAAATATTATTCCTTGATTCCCTTCTGTCTCAAGAGTTAACCATATGGCTGAAACTCTAAATGCATGTGAAATGTGAATTTTGCAAGATGTCTTTAACCTAATTTCAAGAAGTGCTTAGGCTTTGATCATGGTATTTAATGGACTGTCATTAGTTAAAAGAGAAGAGCCCATTATAGCATTGTCGGTTGGGTAGTAAAATCCTTATGTATAGAATCAACTTGATAAAATATGGCCCCAAAATGGAATTATTATCACTAGACAACCATTTAGAGTTACTTGATACCTATTATATATCAATAAATCTAAATGGCGGTGGATCACAGCACATAAAAGATATTCCTTTGCAGCCCAGACTTACTATATTTTCCTTATCTTACTTGATTGATTATAACAGAATTCTCTGTATAGTTTCACCTCTAGGAAATAAAAAAAAATTAATATTGATAATATAAAATGAACCATCTCGGTAAGTGTTTTGATACTAAGAAAATGCAATTTGTTGCATCTAAATATTACTGGCATGCCTTATTTTAACTACATATTGATTTTTTCTTATATACCTATGAAATGAAGTTTTTCATGATAACTATAATAACATTAAGAAGTATGTTCGCCAATGCCTTATCTCAGTTTTTTAAGGATACAAGAATTTAATGACCATATGGTACAACTAACTCAGATCTAAACAATGATAAAAACAATTAGCTACTGCAAAAATCACCTTAAAGACCAACTGGATGAATATGTAAAACTGCACATTAGAGAATCAATGCCAAGAAATCGCAAATCCTGGTATTCTGATGTTCACGTGTACTTTACAGTTGCTGAGTAGTGTTTTTCAAATTGGAGCAGGGGGGAAGCCATATAAATTCACACCTGTCCCAGAGGTTTGGATGATCCTTTTTTAGTTTTGTTAGTAGGAAACTGCCTGGAATAGATTACTTTCCCTTCTGCAGCTCTATTGTAATTTCCTTAAAGAAGATCAAGGGCAAAATTGTGTTCTATCTGCTTATCGAAATGCAAATACCATCTTTAGGTTCTAGATAAATACTATAAATCATTCTTCAGGTGTATTTTGGATTAACTATGTAAAATATAGCTAAATATGAATATAAACATATCTAACACTTGCTATGTACCAGGCACTGTGTAGAAGATAAGAAAGTAAAGAGGCAAACACAGTGCTGGATTTGTTGGTGCATAAAAAAATACACCATGCCCTTACGGAGTTTACAGTATTACTGGGGAGACAAGAAAACTGTTGGAAATATGATTATGTATAAGCAACTTGATATAGGGCTAGGCTATAAGGGTAGGTGAACATAGAAGTAGAGGGTAGTGTGTGGTGCAACATGAGAGGAAGCAGGGGTGAGGATACTGATGACTATAGTCCTGAAGAGGAGACTCTTCACTCCTTGAATATGCTTTGGCTTGTGTCATCATGATATGAACAAAGAGTCAAAGAAATGCTAAGAGTTTGGACTCTATTGCAAATCAACCCTGTAATTAATCCTTCTTTAGTTTTTACTTTCACAGGGATCCTAGGGGAGAGAAACCTCCCCCCAGCAATGTCCTTCCTTCCTTTTTTCCCAACGGCAAATCTATACTTCTTTCCACATCTAGCTTAAACATTTCAGGGAGGGTCAATCTCTGAAAATTCAGAAAAATCTTGATTTTGGAAGGAAAGAGTAGTAATATTGTATATAAAGAGTCTTAAAAGATAATTTTATGGTAAGCTGAGAACAAGATTAGTTTTAAGAACTTTTAATTATATCATAGATATTTGTTATCTTGTATATGTGTGTTTGTGAAGAGTCATTCCAAGGCCACGATCTCACATACCTCAAGGAGGTGGCTAGACAAAGCAAAAGTTAATATTCTAAAAAAGGAAGGTAATGATTAGTGATCACTAAAGAAGCACCTCACTTCCTGAGGAAAATATAGTTCTTTTAATTAGAATGGAATGATACAACTCTGAATGTGTTTTCTCTTGTAGCATTACAATTATGGCAATAACATTTAGATTTTTAATATTAAAGTCTTATATTCCCCTTGAAACTTCCCTCAACTCCTACATGATTCAACTAATTTTTTTAACTTAAAATTAAATGTCCTCATTTTTTTCCATGGAAGTGTGTATACATTCTTGGCCTCAAGATGGAAAGTTATTTGCTTTAATATTCATGATTCAGCAGGGTATTTTATAGCTCGCAAGAGTTGCAGCTTAAGTGCATATCTTCTGTACATACAGAGGTCAGAAATAATTTGCTTCATGATATAGGAATTAAAATCAATACTCTTGCTTCCTTAAGAAAACAAATGTAACATAATGTAAATGAGAAATGAGTAAATTATTAATAGATGGGCCTATCTAAAATACAATTCAAGCGAAGCAAGGTCAACCCAGAGAATCGAGTTTTAAGAAGCACTGCAAGTTACAGGAAGCATGAGGAGGTTAGATATATTACCACAGCTTTGTCTTTAGAAAGTTGCTTTCATCTAGGGTCTTTAAGCCATATTAGAAACACCCTGTTATCTGCCCCTGTGAATAAGTGCATGGTATGATGTTTCTCAGATTGAGGATGAGGAAATGGAGAGCAGAGAAGTCTTACTGGGCCTGGAAGTCTTGCACATGGTACCTGAGGGGACTCCCAGGTTTCCTATTAGCACTTAACTAGCCATCAGGCTAGAGGGAGTCCCACTGGATGATGTTGTCAGGATTGTTCACGCTTCCAGATTTTCACTTCCAGTGCCTTTCTTTTCTTTTCTTTTCTTTTTTTTTTTGAAGCAGACTGCTTTCTTAGTTGTATTTTAAAAAGATAAAAATGTAAAAACAATAATGACTTGACACCAATGCCTTTCTATGTCCTTTCTGCTCAGGATTTAGGCAAATCCTATACTCCAGAATGATCCCTTCCTTTCTCTCTCTGCTTGGTATATTTCCACCTATTGAAGATACGGTGAGCCCAAACTGGCTGAGTTAGGTGGAAAGGGCATTTTCTTCTTTATTGTTAGAGAACAGAATTTATAAGCTGCCATCTTTCTGGGTCCTGCTCTAGCTTATGATTTCTACACAGCATCTGGGTTTGGCTTCCTATTTCCCAAGTCAAGAACGAGTATTTCCATGTGTCTAGAAAAGTATTCCTCTTAGAAGGAGGAAAGCTGCATGAGAACCTGACCCCCTTGAAAGATGGACAGATATATGACTCATGATCAGCAAAGTCAGAATCAGCTTTGATTCTGTCTTTCTTACCTTCTAGTCCATGTAATTTACTTACATTTGTAGGATCCTCTCCCCTACCATCAAGCGTTGCTTCTATAGCAATTCATTCATTTATTTCTTGACCCAAAATTTGAACTTCTTTTGTGTCAGTGTTGGGGATGATAGATATACCCAAAGCAATTCCTTACCTTAAAGCACTTATAGTTTAATAGGATGGACTTATACAAATGAATTCTAATAAATTGAAATGAAAACGTGTATAATGAACATATGTCCAAAGTACTGTGGAGACACAGAAGAGAATACGATTATTGCTAACTGGTAGGTGGCAATGCTATATGCAGAATTTTTTCAATGGAGAGATTACCAGTGTTGCTGCTGGGGTGATTTTCTTAGTAGACAAACAGGCAGTTCTTAAGATGGAAGTAAATATGTTCTGTCTGAGTAATTGCATGGTGCCTGAGGTCTCCGTTTTCTTTCAGCTGGATGTAACACTTTTCAAAAAGCCTCTAAACTGGTTGACCAATGAAGGTAAGGTTAAAGCGAATTAACAGATTGGAATGGGGAGGTCTGCGAGTTGGGTTACTCAGGATAGGATCACAGATTTTTCATCTTTTATGCTCAGCCCCTACCATGGAAGATGGTTGTTGAATTTGTATATATGTACCCATACATACTCACTTTTCTAATGAAGAATACTTCATAAACATGAGGTCATTTGCAGTCGTATCTTTCAAGCAGGCTTTCAGAAGGAATTTCATTGTTCTTTGACTATTACAAATCAAATAGATCTCTAGCAGAGACCTTAGGGCCTCACTTACAGACTAGAGTCGAAGTTCAGAACAGATGGTCATTTGAATCTAGGGCATTAGTATGTATCTGAGAAAGGAGATTAAAACACCACAAAAAAGAAAGCCTTGTTCAGAGACATCATGTGGGCACAAAAGGTGAGAGATTATTTATCATAATGACTTATTCAACCACAAGGGAAAACATGAGTTAGAAGACATTATTTTCATCACACTTTTCCTCTGAGAATTCAAGAGACTGCCCCAGTCTTACGTAATGGGCAGCAATTCTCTTCATACTATGTTGCTTTGTTCCTAACCCCCAGCAGACAGTAGTAATAAAAAATTCCTAAAGATGACCAACTTATTCTCCTCTCAAAAATTACTCTCCCACAGATCCTGTGAGCTCATGAATACTTAAGGACAAGCTTATTTGATCTTAACCACCATAGTTACCTGCTCATTTCTCGTCAGGCCGTTCTCCTTATTCCACCCCCTCAATGCTCCATCTCTCCAATTCTAAATACTCTCCTTGTCCTACCACTTCTGTGGAAAGAGCTGTTCTCCTTTCCCTCCTCATACTTAACCACGTCACTTCGACTTTCAATTACTTCCTCAAGTTGAGAGGCAGGGTGAAAATTTTAAATGCAACACAAAGCATCTGGTGGGATGGGAAGGGGCATAATTCCTGCTCTGCTTCTATCACCAAATGATAGCATGCACTTGGAATACTGTTTTATTTCCTGGGCTTTAACTTCCTCATTTACCAATAACAAAGGGAAAAATAAACAGTATATAATATGTAAGACATATCCTGGTATGAACAACAATGTGATTCCTCAGTGTTTATCAAGATGAGTGGCACCAAGTTCTAACATGTCATGTAAAAGCCCCTACAAAGTCATGAAGGAGTCGGCCTTCTCATATCTGTAGCTGTCACTCATATACTTCTGCATATATGCACACACATATGTTTAATAGCATGTGTTTATTGTGTACATGTATATAAATGTGACTACTTTTCTAAAATATTGACATGCTATTAATATATTTATCATTATTATTCCAATGTCTTAGATTATAATCTTTGTCATAAATGGGAGAGCAGTGGAACAAATATCAGGAGACCCGCATTCTAGGCTCCTCTGCACCTCTCAAATTTCATGGTTTTGAACACGTCAGACTCATTGAGCCTCAGTTTTATCTATAAAAAGATAAATTGGGGAAATTATCCCTTTTAGGTCTATAATTGTATGATGTTTGTATTAATGAAGACAAGAAAGATGATATTGTGGGGTAACTAATTAAACCCCAAATCTTATAGCTTAAACAATAAAGGTTTGTCACACGTGAAAAGCCTGACTGCAAGTTGGAAGATACTTAAAGATGACTGTCCTCCATGTGGTGTCTCAGTAAACCAGGGTGCTTGAATTTTGTGTATCTATTATCTTTACACAAGAATCCCCCTTCCCCATGGCAGGGGCCCCATTTCAAGCCACATTGCTTCTGCTCACATTTCACTGGCCAGAACAAAAATCATGGTCTTACCTAACTGCAAGGTAGCGAGCTGGATATGTAGTCATCATTATTACATCCTCGAAAGACAACTATTAAATGGAATTTGTCGGACACTCAGACTTGTCTTTGCCATGGTGCTAAATCAGAACAGAGCAGGGAGTGTGTCCCATGGAATTGTTTCTCCTGTCCCATCTTTAATATCATGGCATTTAGAACACATCTGTCATTCAGTACTTTCTGAAAGAGCAGGAGATTTTTTCTCTTTACTGAATGATCCTTGATGTTGTAGGGTGGTTCTAAGACTTCTCCCGGGTTTTTAACACATCAGGAATTTCCAGATACCCAAACTCTTATCCCTCAAGTTTAATGGTGAGAAATCTGTGCTCCCTCCATTGAGCCCTTTGCTAGTGGGAAGAATTGACTGGAATTTACATGTCACATGTGTTGAAACATGGAGGATTCTTAGGATATCCTTTGGAATGAGAAATATAAATGGAAAATGAGAGAAAGAGCTAAAGAAGTTGTCTTTTCTAACAGTAACTTTCTTATTGCTTTAGAAGGTTTTGGTTTAGTGCCTTTTTTTTTAAAGCAGGAAGAATGAGTCTTGGAGAAGAGAGAGAGAAGAAAATCATTATGAAAAATCAGCCATGAAAGCATAGAAGTCAATTCAGACAGAGCTTGGGAGTGGTATTAAATAGTATCAGCTTTTTAGTTTGCTCTTTCTCTTTATCAGAGTAAGGAGAGTTTTGTCTTGATTGAGTGGCTTCCACAGAGGGGCCTGGGTGGTTTATGCAGTAGAGTAGATGACGACAGATAACATTCTTACTTCAAGGCCTTTGGGACGGCAATGTGCGTAGAAGGATTTTTCCAGGGAGATTTGCTTCTGCCCACTAATTGTGGTCATTTATTTTATGGCTTTGGGAATATCTTGGCCACTAGTATAAGTCCCAGTGCTGCAAGAAGCAGTGTTTGTGTCTGATTCAGCAGAAGCTGTAGCTGTATTTCTGAAGCTACTCTTGATAAAATCACTCATGACAATAATTTTCACTTCCAATCCTGTATTTTCTTTCCTCATCCTGCATAATTTGTTTACAGTTGCTACTATTGATAATACCTACCTTTTAAAACACTCTCTAACTTTTCAGCCCTACTTCTTTATGTTCATCATTTTATCTAACTACAACTTTTCCTCGGCACCACCAGTAAACACCTTCTCTGTCAACTCTTTAAATATTAACGTTGTCTGGAATTTTATCCTTGGTCCTCCTTGCTTCTCCTGCAACATGTTTTCCTTAGGGGATCTTATCTACTTTAGTGGTATTCAGCCACCACCAAAAACCTTTAAAATGACGAGCTCTTGGTCAATTCAACCACCCATGCTCTCTGTGCCGACACCAGGGCTGCATTCACTGGAGAAAATAAGAGAAAGAAGCAGTTGGTCCTCCACCACATTGGTGGTCTCCAGGCTGATCCAGGCCTTCAACACTGCCTGGTTGTCTTTTTATTTTCTGTAGACACTGCCCTCTATTAATTTCTGCAAGAGCAATTTTAGATCTTCTGCACGGATTGACAGATGACCTCACATCTTCCTTCACAGTTTTGAAATTGAAACCATAGGCCAGACTGAGTATCAAGAAGGAGAGGTTGGTGGATTTTGTAAAATGTTGCCCAGAGGGCAGAGAACATGTTTACTTCGTTAAGACTTTCAAGAGGACTTGGGGAAAATCACTCTGTTTTGGTCATCAAAACCAATGGGGATCATGGAAGGGATCATGATGTTTCCAAAATCTTTTTAACAAAAGTGTTGCTATGAAGGCGAGGAATGAGATAGTGTAATAATTGTTGGAGGGTCATGAGGGATCATGAGAGCGTACTTAAGAGATTAAAGAAAATCAGTGTGTTTTAATCCTACGGGAAAGGGCCCAGTAAAGGCAAGAATTTAAAAGCAATTCCTTTGCTCTAGAAACCTTTTCCTGGCTTTCCTCCTGCTTGTCTGTCCATGTATTCTTAGAGAAATATGAAGGATGATGCCCACATTTCTGGCTTACGTGACTCGTTGAATAGTTGTGCCTTTCACTGAGTTGCACAGTGTTTCTCAAACTATCTGTGGTGAAGGATCCGTTTTTGTTTTTGTTTTTGTTTTTTTAATTCTCATTCATTGTATACTTTTGTAAACTACAATAAAAATGAATTAGTAGAAGTATGCTCATGCAGTTAGACGTTGCAGCATTGTCAAATTGCTATGAAAGTTTCCAAGTGCTTGCTCTCAGTTTTTGTACTTACTTCATGGACCAGTTCAAATAATCCCCAGATCATCACTTCTCCATGGTTCATGCTGTCAGTAGCACTGACCTAGAGAATATATAGGGATTAGCAATGTGAAGGATGGTGACAAATTTCATCTTGGACATGGGCAAGTTGCATCCCCTATTAGGCATCCAAACAGAGATTTCCAATAGGTAACTGGATAGAGCACATGATAATGTGCTTCAGAGAAAAGTTAAGGAGCCCATAAAATAACGTGATGTCTATCAGTTGTAGAACATGGCATATCTGTATCATGGTAAACTATTAAGCAGTAAAGAATGAGAGCACGAAAGCTAAGTGTCCCGATATGAAAAGAGCTCCAAGACAAGTTGTTAAGTCAAGAAAAATAAAATAGGGTACAATATGACAAAATCATGTTTGTATAACATACATACATGTATAAGATACATTGAAAACTTCTAGAAGAATATGCATCTGTTAACAGTGGTTACTTTTAGGAAGGAAGCTAGGGTTAATGGGGTGTACAACATTTTAGATCCATATGTTACTTTTCAAAGTTAACTTCAGTATTATTCTTTTACAGATTTTTTTTTACACTGTTTATATGACTTGGGTAATTAAAATGTGAATCATAAAGTTTTTGTATATAATGCAGTATATTGCTTTAAGAATATAGAGGAATATAAAAGCAATCAGTAGCTTGTTACAGTTTAGTTTTGTAGTAATTATGTAATTGAGGGAGGCAATAACATAGTAGGTAGGAACTCTTTAGCACCATGCGATCAGAGGTTCAAGCCCAGCTCTGCCGCTGACATGCTGTGTGGTCCTGGATAAGCTTTTGAACCTATCAGCCTGTTTCCTCATCATTAAAATGGAGACAGTAATTGTATCTACCTCGTGTTATTATTGTGAGGATTTATTTTAACTATTTATTATTTTAAGTATTGAACTGTTTTGTTACATGATATAATGCAGGTAGCATGCTTAGCTCAGAGCTTGGCAAATATGCAAATTTGTAAATATTATATCCCTCAAGCATTTTGTTGTTAGGCTCTTCAAATATGTGGAATTACATAAAACGCTAAATCAGAAAGCACTCACCTCCTTTTTTTCTCCACTATGCATTTATATTATAGTAGTAAAATACCAGAGTTAGAATATTTTTGTTTCTATTTTGTTTATTTGTGTTTGTATGTAGTGCCTCTGTGGGGTACATGATAGTCAGGTCTCAAGAAAGAACATGGAATTGGGAGCCAGACAAAGTTCAGATTCTGGGTCTGTTATTATTAGTGGTGTGGTCTTGGGCACATAATCTGTCTGAAACTCAATGTGCTTACCTGTAAAATGGGGCTGATGTCCCGTCCCTCCTTGGGCTGTTGTAAAGATTGATGGATATAATATATGGAAAGGCCCTTGTAGAATAGAGGCTCCATAAATATTAGTTCTCCTTCCCTTCTCTGAAAAAAATAAGGGCATTTTAAAAATAATCAGTGTTTCAAAATTTTACTTTATATAAATCTTCATGATTAAATGGAAACGGCATCCCAAATATACTTATAAATTATTTTCAAAATTTTGGAAACTCCTTCCAGAGTACTCCGATTAGGCAAATATTTCTGTCCATCCCCTCAAATTATCCAGTTCAAGATACCCTGAAATATTTTCTTCCTGACCTCTTGGATTGAGAAAAGAAAGAGCTTGATAGAAAGAGGGAGTTTTAAAAGTTCTTTCTGAATGATAATGGTAGAAATATATGGTGTGTGGAGAGGTGGGGAGCGTCCCACATAATGAATCATACGTAGAACGTACAACAGAGAATCGAATACTGTGCTTCTAAAACCTCAATAGTGCTTACTGTAAGTGATACTTTTGTGGCCTTTTCTTTGCACAGATATTTGTCATTCTGTAGTTGATTTATAAAGAGATTCATGGAAAGTCATAATTATTTAAAGAAGAGAACAGGCAAAGTGTTCTTTTGCCATGTCTATAAATCTTTACTTATGCTTTGCTGAGAACTCTGTGCTGGCTGTCTGCTTTAAGCGTGTAACAGGAGTATATCATAATGTCAGGAGTTGTCAGACCCTCAGAACTCTCCATAATGTGAGATCACAAGCAGAGACAATTTCATTGTAACATTTCTGACTACAAAGTATAAATACCATTCAGTTGGCATGCTGATATCACATCAGGGAGTTTCTTTTTTTTTCTGTCCTTATCCTTTAAGTTTGTCAAGGTATTTAAATCTGTAAAGTTAGATAAAGCTAGAATAAGAAAATTAAAATTCATAATAGAATAACAATGTCAGAAGAAAAACATATTTTTGAAAGGAAACATAAAAAAGAAATTAAAGATTACAGAGACATTGAAAAAGTGCTACATGTATTTCAGTTATGTTTTCATTAGTTCTCTCCAGAGAACAAAAACATTTCTCAGAACAATTTAGAATAGTAGATACATTTTTTAAAAAACTCAATCATAAGATTTAAAAATCTCTTTGAGAGCCTTGAGAGAATATTTCTTTCTCATGATGAAGTTACCAACTGGGAATATTTCACTAATTCTTCCGTGTGTTTACCTGCCTCACTGCGTACCACTATGGCTCCCTTAACAGCTATTGTTTTTAAAATGGAAAAAAAATTTAATGCTTGCATAAACTCAGATGTGAAAAACGAGCTTACAGATGTTTTATTTTTTCCTGTGATTATGCATTTCCAGTACATGTGCCTTTTCAATTTTGCTCTATAAAATAAATGGACTCAACCATTTAAAAAAAAAAAAAAGAAATATAGAAAGGAAGATAGAGGTACATTATTTTCTTCCTAGAAATACCTTACTAAATTCTCCTTGGTCTTTCCAGGTTAACCTTAACTTCTTGTTAGTGATTAAAACACAACAGCCCGATTATCCCCACAGAATCAGTATATCCTGACTGTCACTGAGGAAGGAGCTTTGTTAGGAGATATGCTACATGAATACATATGTTGTGCTCAGAGAGGAGATACTATACTCTTTTTCTATTTTATAACCGACTCTCTCCTTCCTGGAAACCAAACATGTTTGCTGAAGTCTGGAACTGGGTCTCTCTCCCCAGGATGTGTTGGAAGGAAGCCTGCACTTCGTGTCTGCGGTACATGGCTGTCATCAAAGATTCAGCACCATTGTTAGCACCTGGTGAGGGCATGGACAACTATCTTGGTCTCCTACATGCCAAAGCAAATCTCATTTTAAATGCTTGGAGATAAATTAGTTTTCAATAGACATGGGACAAATATATTGGTTGGTAAATGAAAACATCCTTCAATAGGGTAAAAATTAGACCTTAATATATATTTTTGATTATTTGAGGGTTTTTTTTGTAGTTTACTTAAATCAAAGACCCTTATAAGCCATCTTGCTCTCATGTGTTTCCCTGACTTTTGAAATTATGATATTAGTGTATTCTGCTCTGTTCCTTTATTTGTTGTTTTCTGCTTTCCTGATAACATCTTTTTAGATTAGGGTAAAGTCTAGTCAGAATGAGGAAGTTGTGACAGATTTCTCCCTCCCCATTAGGCTTATTCAAATCTCATCCTAAGATTTCCTTTTCTCACTTTATTCACTCTTTCCAGGCAATCCCACCCAGGCTCATGGCTTCGATTACCATCTCCATGCCTTACATGCCTTGTCTATTTTTTTTTTTTAAACTTCTTCATTGGAGTATAATTGCTTTACAATGGTGTGTTAGTTTCTGCTTTATAACAAAGTGAATCAGCTATACATATACATATATCCCCATATCTCCTCCCTCTTGCGTCTCCCTCCCACCCTCCCTATCCCACCCCTCTAGGTGGTCACAAAGCACCGAGCTGATCTCCCTGTGCTATGTGGCTGCTTCCCACTAGCTATCTATTTTACATTTGGTAGTGCCTTATCTATTTTTAACTTCAGCCCAGAGCTGTCCTCTGAGCTCCAGACCAGTATGTTCAGTTGACTATTTGGTATCTCCACCTGGACATCTTAAAGTCATTTACAATTCTACCCATCCCAAATGGAACTTATCATTATCACCTTCCCACCATAAACAAAACAAAGTAAGATGTTTTTCTAGCATTGCTGTTTCAAAGATAAGCAAGCTGGAAACCTGAATCATCCTTGACGGCTTGCTTTTTTCATATGCCATGTCTAATTAATCCATCACCGGGTCCTGCTGATTTTAATTTCTATGTCTCTCAAGCCAACAACTTCTCTGTTTTTATTACCACCATCCGAATTCAAGCTGCCATCATCTTCACCTGGAGAACTGTAAGAGCCTCCAAAACCCTTCTACCTTGGTACTTTAAAATCTGGGCTGTACTACACTGTGCATCATGCCACTGCCAGAATGATCTTTTTAAAATAAAATGTAACTTCCCGTGCCAGTCTCCTGTTAAACAACTGAATGGTTTCTCATGATTCTTAGAATAAAGACCAAGATATTTCATGTGGCCTTTCTGTGTTGTTTTCCCCCTACGTCCTGCTCCCTCTGTCACTACACATCCCTTCCTCTGGGCTTCTTAGTCTCATCCCTTCTTCTTCAACACCCCTCCCCACCGCCACACACATCATCATCCTGTTAACTCCTACTCCTTGTTCAGATTTCAGGAAACTCATCACTTCCTCAAGGATGTTGTGTTGTGCCATCCTTTTTAGATCAAATCCCCCTCCTACAAACTCTCAGAGAATCACTGCACTTTCCTTTCCTAGTGCCAATCACATTTTGCATTTACTTGAGTGGATACTTTATGGACATCTTCCATACCTGATGATAAAGTCTGTATGAGCAGGCACTGTGTCTGTTTTTACTAAGTATTGTATCCCCGATACTCAACATAGTGATGGCACTTATGCTGGATTCAGGGTTGATTCAGAATTCTGCTTGTTTATATTAACATCTGATGTAGCACGTCTAACTGGTGATGCTGGTTTTCTGCTTCTGTTACTTTAGCATCCTTCACCTCTCTCTGCCTCTTTTGCATTTTTGTACATCTGTGAATTATCCTTGCTGAATGAAAGGTACTTTCTTTATATGGACAGGAAATACATTATTATTTTTATTCTTCATCATTTGGACTTTGCTTTTTGTACCCAGATCAATCTTTCAGAGCAACACTAATGGATAGGTTACAGTGTGTTCATGTATTTATTTTTTCATCTGGTTCTCAAGGCTGTGTTCTGTCATCAGCCATCTGCTTCTAAGACAGGTCTCCATGTTCTCTAAGGATCTGAACTCCATCTGTTAGAACTTCCTGAGTATTTTGTTCATTGTCAATCTGACCAATTTAGTCTCGCTCTTTTCCCTGGCCTAATTCTGATAATCACAGCTTCCTGGTAAACTAATTTTGACTCTCAGGTTTCACTACTTCTCCAAGTCTGCTGACCTCCCCCCAGGTCTCAAGGACACCCTTTGTCTTCGGTTTTCAGCCCTTAGGGGAGGTATTTATCTTACATCTATGGTTTTAGGGACAAAGGATGAGAGTTTGAAGCAAGTGTCACTGAAAATACTGAACCCATGAAGTGATGCATTTCATTTTCTTTGGTCATTTGCGGTTGCCCTTTCAAAAATTTAACCTACTTTGCTTTTCAACCGCAACAAGAGAGAAGGGGACAAAATGACAATCTTTAATATCTGCAAATTGCAGTTTAAAATTAAAGTGCTACTTTTCCAAGAGAAAAGTCCTTGTCAGTACTTTTAAATCCTTTGGCATTTTTCGCCCACTGTGTGTGGATTGCATAAGCATAAAGAAGTTGTTCTATGAGCGATGCAGTAGGTCAGATGCCTCCTGCAAGCCTCTTTTTTGTGACTACTTAAAACAAGATTTTGAAGTGGATGTATCTTTCTCATTAGTGCAAAGAAATATCTCTATAAAGGAAAAAAATATAGCTATTGTTTTAATAATTAGAATTTTCTGAGAAAAGAGTTTACTATTTGCTTCTAGTGCTTTCGTCAGGCAGTTGGAAAGAACCTACTACGTGTTGAATACCATCCCAATGCTGTAGGGCCTTTAAAGATTCACAGATCACAGTGCCTGCACTCAACAGCATGTTCTGAGTAGGGAGGTATAGAGTAATACAGTAAAGAGTGAAACAAAGTTAATTACAAAGAATTTTTTGAGCTCAAAAAATACTAAAATAATCTACTCTATGTCCTTTATTTAAAAAAAAAAAAAAAAAAGAAAAGTGGACACAAAGAAGCCATGGGACTAGTTCAAGGTTCTCCAGAACTAGATTTGGAACCCTGCTGTTGCTCTTTCATCTGCAGCATCTTGTGTGCTATAGTGAAAAGTTCATGTTCCCTTATCTACCACTGAGGGAGATCTTTCTGAGTCCCCTTTTTGACATCAGAATATTGCCTTGAATGGAAAATTGGCATTGGTGATACAACTGAGAAAAAATAGACTGGAGTCCAGCTCTCCTCAAAGTGTCCTCTGTGGATAGAGTCAGCATCACCTGGAAGAAGCTTCTTAGAAATGCAAAATCTCAGGCTCCACCCAGACCTGAATTACAACTTTTTTTTTTTTAATATTTATATGATACAGGTTAAAGTTTGAAAAGCATATCTCTAGAATGCTTGATGTAGAGCAATGGTCCTGAAAATTTAACATGCATCAGAATCTGGATGGAGGCCTTGCTAAAGTACGATTGTTGGGCTTTAGCCTCAGAGATTTTATTCAGCAAATCTGAGGTGAGGCCAGAGAATTTGCAGCTTTCCAGGTGATGCTGATGCTACTGACCTGGGGGCTATATTTTGAGAACCAGTGATTCTCAGCTCTGGTTGCACATCAAAATCTCCTGGGCAGCTTTTTAAAAATACCCAGGCCTATGCTTCATCTCCTAATACCTGGTTTTGGATGCAGCCCAGTCATTTTCTTGAAAACTTCCTCATGATTCTAATGTGCAGTCGGGATCAGGAACCGCTCTCTAGAAGATGAAAAGAGCTTCTGTATTTCCTATGATTAACGTGGGATCCCAGGAATCGAACACCTTTCTAAGGAACTCCAGGAGACCATCTCTGTCCACACAGACTTCTGCATGATCCAGGCCAGTTGTGCACTGATAAGGGGCCATCAGAACTGGGCCCCAGTCTCAGATCTGCTACTTACTGGCTGTGTGGCCTTGGGCAGGTTACTTCTCCTCTGAGCTTTAGTACTTTATCTGCTAGGTGGAAATAGTAATTTTTACCATTGTGGGCCTGTTCTTGGGAGAGTTAAATAAAGTATCAAATTGCCCAATCATAATAGGAATTCGATAGTTGCTGGCTGATAATAAGTTTGGGTAGTTCACTGTTTTTCCTACATGAGAGCTGAGATGAGCATACGATATTACTAAAGTCATACCGTTAATTTTCCCAAATCTGAAAGATTTTGAAAGGATATCCAATATTAAAGTTATATTGAATGAGCAGAATCTAGTGGCAGATATAACTCCTGAAGAGGCTCAAACAAGGAAGTTTTGCTTTTAATATACAGTTTATCACTCTCACCATCATTACTTGAAGTTCGTTCAACATGCACAGTGTTTATATAGCACCAAGGCAGTCATGCCTTGAGCAAATGATTTATTTTATGGTGATATAGACAGTTTACTATTGATAAGTCCTAAGGATTATAAGTCTCTCTCAGCGTCCACGTGGTCAAGGTCAACGGCAGATGTGTCAACCAACTGACCATTCCCCTGCTTAGTTTAGGCACACTACATGTTTTGTTGGAAAACTCTGTAATTCCTCTAATGCTGAATGTTCAGGTGTACAGCAAATGTTTTAACCAGGTGCTTTGGTGGGCCATTTGGGGTTAGGCAATAAGGGTTCATGACTGTTGTTCGTATGCAAATCTAAGTACATGTTCCTAGAGCATGAGAGCTTGGGAGACACTAATACAGCTCCCACGTTTCACAAATGAGGGACCAGAGTGACCTGCCAGAGGTGAATTACTTAGCTTTTCCCAGAAATAGTCTAGGGGCCATGTTCTCCTAGACATACAATTTTCTCTTTATTTATTTATTTTTGTTATTGTCATTATATTGACATATTCTTGAGTTGACCAAATTTCTGTCATATTTGTAAGACATTATTTTTCAATTTGGTGATAAGACTTTTTGTAATAAAGAGGTCACAAGTTGTGTGACACAAGGTGTGTGTGTGTGTATCCATGTGACTTGGTATGTGTGTCTCTGAGTCTATGTATTTGTGCACATGAGAATGTTTGAGCATGTGTGTGTCTAAGTGTCTGTGACCAGGTATGTGTGGTTCTGAGTGTGTGTTTATATGTGACATTTGTGTGTATGAGAATGAGCATGTGTGTGCATGTGAGTGTGTAGGTGTGTGTGTACAAATGGAAGAAGGAAGGGTCCTGATTCCATATTCCCTGTGATATGTACTGTGCTTCTCAGCAGAGCTGCAGCCTCACCAACTGTTCTTTCCAGTATCTGGGCTAATAGAAAATCTGCCACATTTATGACTGCATATTGTTCAAACTGAAAAATTTCCCCCTTGACCTAGAATGTTTTTGGTATCAAAGACTCTTGAGTCACTTGTAGACTTAACACTCTTTAAAAATGAAACCTTTATTTCTGTTCTGAGTGCTGCAATGTAATCTCTTTCGGTGCTAAATGAAAAACTGAGTTTGGAAGAAAGATATACCAAAACAAGAAATGTTATGATACCAGTAGGATGACTTACTAAAGCTGTTTTGAATTGCATTAGATACTATTTTATTCTGCTCCAAGTGTGAAAAAAAGAATTAAAAGCTCATGTTTACAGACTTAGAAATAAGAAACCACAGAAGCTAAGTGTTGGAAGGGCTTGCATAGCTCCCCTAAGTGCCCCGGATCTCAGTTTCTTTCTTCTCTAAAACAAAAGGGTTCAGGTTATTTTTCAGATGTCATGCCCCTTGTTTGCTATCTCCAGTCACAATTTAGAATTTATTTATTTATTTTTTTCAATTTTGAACAGCCTGGACAGCCAGACCTGCCTGACAGGGAATGTGTTACTTTTTTGGGTCTTAAAATGAAATATCTAGTGTGATGTTCAACTCTCTTAAAACATTATTATAAACTCATTATCATGCAATAATTTAGAAAGGCAGAATACAGTATGCATGACACGTCAGAAAGGCATTTACTTATCTAGGTATGAAAATTTTGCTTATTTAGAGTAGAGTCATACAACTGGAACATGGAAAAGGTCATTTTTATAGACAGAAGGATTGTTGTTTTATAAGAGATGGTGCCTTGCAATTTAAGGAAGCCAAAACTCAGTGTCTGAGGCATCAGTAACAAAGTTCTTGACATCATGAGGTAGAATATTCATGTCAAAATATTCCAAGAAAAGGGTAAAGTGTAAAAACTTTAACAAAACCGAAATTTTACTAAGCGAACACATTAAGTTGATAATTCAAGTTAGTTATTAGCATGTTTTTAGTTTATACAAATTTTATACCTATGTTCTTATTCAGTGCTTGGCCAGAGGAAAAACCTACCATTTTTCTTTTCTTTAAAGCTTATTTTATATTTGCATTATTGATTTATTTTAAATTTAGTTTTTGTGTATTTGTTATTCAATGTTGTGAATATCTGTAACAACATTGTTTGAGTTTATGAGTGGAGAGACGATAACATCACAGTACCCCCCTTGTCCACAAATAGGTGAAATCTATGCTGTAATTACAGTCTGTAAGAAATAAAATATTTCTGTCTGGAAGGCAAAGCATATTGAAGAAATGAGGAAAAAAGTGCTGAATTGAAAACAAAAAGACCCCTAAAAATAGAAAACAGGTAGAAAAATAAACTTAAGCATTTTCCCCCAAAACACCCTTCCTACTGCACTCATCCAAACTGCTCATGTTTTCTGTAGACCACAGTCCTCACAGAAAACTACATAGTAGTAATAAAGGCACAGTGATCCTTTCCTCCAGATCAGAGGCCAGCAAATGTTTTCTTAAAGAGACACATAATAAATATTTTAGATATTTCAAGTTAAGAGGCAAAATCAAGGGTACTATGTAGGTACTTCTATAGCCATTTAAAATGTAGCCATGTAAAAATGTAAAAGGTGTTTTAGCTTGTGAGCCATACAAAAACAGATGGTAGGCTGATTAATCTTTTATTATAGAATTGGAATTTCAAAATTCTATCCTATATCAGCTATACATTCAATGTTTTATAAAAATTAAATAGGTTAGGTTAGACCTTTAAAAAATTTAAATGTCATTTTTTCCTCAACACCATTGCTACTAGCTATTAAAGGTATTATCTTTAAATAAGAAAAGAACACTCAGCCTTAAACTTCAGGAACATTTCCCCATAGGATATCTCCATTGTCTTAACTCAGAAGCAATGAGGTAAAAATGAAAAGTTGAACACAGAGCTAATAATAACAATATAAACAACATTAATAAGAATGGTGGAGGATGATCAGTGATTCAATATCTATACTTTAAAATTTGATCCTCCAATATATGTCTTTAATGTTATATTAATAGTTGATGTAATTTTAAAAGTTTCGGACGAGATAATAAACATTTAACAATTAATGTTGTAAAAGTGTATGAAAACATTATTTAGATATTGAGATATATGCTATTGGAGGGAGATTAATATATTTTCACCCAGAAATTCTTGGGCACCCCATCAACTGGGGCAAAGAAGTATATTCTCTTCAAGACTGGAACATACGGAAAGCAAAGATAGTCTTGGCCCATCTTTTACTGTGCTTTTATCTTAGAAGGAACAGAACTTAGCAATATTTTCCTCCATTGGCATTTATGGAATTATGTAGTTTGTCTTAATTAAGGAAACGAAAAGGAACTCGATATTTTTGTGTGAATCCACGTAGGTGGTAAAATATATAAACAAGACAGGAAAAGATGATAACGCAAGAAAAACACAGACTTTTCAAGAAAACTGGAAGGTATAAAACATCATATGTCATAATGTTGGGGTGGAATGTGACGTGCCAAACTATTCAGATTTTTAAAAACTCAGCCATCAACTCATTAACCAGCATCTGCAAGCAGGTGTTGCCTTGTGCTGTGGTACTATTTGGTGTGTTCAGGGAAGTGGAGATAGATATCAGCTTTTCAAACAGAAAGTTGCTACCTAATATAAAAAAGTGACTTCTTTTCTCAAAACTTACTTGTCATATTATGTTACATTAGATGATGAAACAGAACGTTAACTGTGTAATGAGACAGGGATACTAAAACGTAAAGGAGAACACACTTTTTTCAGCTTAGATACGTGCCATCGTTTCAGACACAGGTAGCCGTTCTGAAATGATGGCAGAATTTTTCATGCGAACCAGCTGCTTGTGAATTAGAATAATGTGAAAGTTAAATAAGTTTGAAAACTTCTCAAAAAAAACAACAAAAAAAAAGCAAGAGGCTCCAAGTGATACTTTGCTATATTTTTTTAAATTAATTTATTTATTGATTATTATTTTTGGCTGTGTTGGGTCTTCGTTTCTGTGTGAGGGCTCTGTCTAGTTGTGGCAAGCGGGGGCCACTCTTCATCGCGGTGCGCGGGCCTCTCACTGTCGCGGCCTCTCTTGTTGCGGAGCACAGGCTCCAGATGCACAGGCTCAGTAGTTGTGGCTCATGGGCCCAGTTGCTCTGCGGCATGTGGGATCTTCCCAGACCAGGGCTCAAACCCATGTCCCCTGCATTGGCAGGCAGATTCTCAACCACTGCGCCACCAGGGAAGCCCGATACTTAGCTATTTTAAACAGAGGTGTGACTGTTGGTAATGCAGAGTGACTCAGTACCTGGCTTTTTTTTTGCCTGCTAAAATGCCCAGGGCCCCTTGTTAATGTGAGCACCCCAACTTTTGGGTTGCTGATGCTTCTCTATACTGTATGTGGTTCTTTTGACAACGGTGCATATAGATGAGCTTCTAGACCTTCATTAAAGTCTTTGTAGTTTATCTCTCAAAACGGAATGTAATACAGATATTTGCAGAGTAGATAAACTGCATATTTGATTTATTCTGGTAAGAATGAATATATCATTTCAAGGTGAGAAAAATTTATAAGTAAAAATAACTGTTAATAGAAAAAAAATAATGTGGAAATACACAGAGATGGACCACTGATAAAATCACTTTTTAAAAAAATTATTTTATTTATTTATTTATTTTTGGCTGCATTGGGTCTTCGTTGTTGCGCGCGGGCTTTTCTCTAGTTGCGCTGAGCAGGGGCTACTCTTTGTTGCGGTGCATGGGCTTCTCACTGCAGTGGCTTCTCTTGGTGCGGAGCACGGGCTCTAGTTGTGCGGGCTTCAGTAGTTGTGGCACGCGGGCTTCAGTAATTGTGGCACGCGGGCTCAGTAGTTGTGGCTCGTGGGCTCTAGAGCGCAGGCTCAGTAGTTGTGGCGCATGGGCCCAGTTGCTCCGCGGCATGTGGGATCTTCCCAGACTAGGGCTCAAACCCATGTACCCTGCATTGGCAGGCGATTCTTAACCACTGCGCCACCAGGGAAGTCCCACTTTTTGTTTTTAATAGGATTTGTATTTACTCTCTGCTCTTGAATCATTCTTATGTATATACTGATTGATTTTTTAAACTATTTCAACCCAGCCCACAATTAAATATCAGCTTCATTTAATCTTAAAAATTCTAGGTTGGTTCAGACCTAAATGATTCCAAGAAAGATAATCACTTACTTTATTCTTTTCAAAATCTGGTCAGAAAAGGAATCTCACAAACTTGTTTGGGTTAAATTCTCATTTTTCTTAGCCTTTGGTTGCAGTGTGTTCCCTGGGAAGCTGACTCTGAGGCGGCAGTTACATGCAGGACTTTATTAGGGATTGTTCTCTGTATCAACAACTATAGAAGAGAGGAGAAGGCAAGCAAAGAAAGGGAAAGGGACAGGGAGAAGGGGGAGGAGAGGAGAGAGAAAATGCGTTGGGAGTGAGAGTGAGAGAAGTGATGGAGGGGCGGGGGCGGGGGAAGCAGGACTGGGCAGAGAGCAAAGCTGGAGCTGTGATACTGTGTCAATAACAGAGTTATCACTGGACCTTTACACTGTATACTATATACTATGCTAATAGTTTACATTGTAAACTGTATACTATGCTATATATTCCAGACACTACACTATATGCTGTTTTCTATTCTACATAGTATATATTCTATATACTATATTAATATGCTATATACTAATCTCTATACTGTACTAATTCTATGTATACACTGTATACTAATCATTTTATTCTATATACTATATTATCATACAGTATATATTATATATAATAGTTTATACTATATAGTTATATGTAGTTTGTACTATGTATTATACTTTATAATTTACATCAGTCGTTGGATACTGCTGTCCCAGGAAGAAGGCTTGCAGTTGGCTGAGACAGCTTTCTTTAGTTCAGGGCACTTTCCGAGGTCAGTTTCTGGAGAAGACTGACAGCTAAGGACACCTCTTCTATAAGCTGGGACAGTAAGTCCTGAAGTCCTGAAGGGGGATATGGCTGCTCATCAGAGCATCCACTACAGCTTTAAAATGAGGAAGATTGGGGCTTCCCTGGTGGCGCAGTGGTTGAGAGTCTGCCTGCCAATGTAGGGCACACGGGTTCGAGCCCTGGTCTGGGAAGATCCCACATGCCGCGGAGCAACTAGGCCCGTGAGGCACAACTACTGAGCCTGCGCGTCTGGAGCCTGTGCTCCGCAACAAGAGAGGCCGCGACAGTGAGAGGCCCGCGCACCACGATGAAGAGTGGCCCCCGCTCGCCGCAACTACAGAAAGCCCTCGCACAGAAACGAAGACCCAACACAGCCAGAAGTAAATAAATAAATAAATAAAAATTAAAGTGAGGAAGATTGTTTTAAGTTCTAATCTACATTACTGCAATAAAATAATTTATATTTTTAAATATCGGAGTACCGGGCAGTTACTTTTCATTATACAGACTACAAATTTCAATCATGATGCAGAATAAGTTTACTAATATAGCTGAAAGCCAGATGAACAATCCCAGTCTACTCTTTTTTCTAAGCTTTGAAAGCACTTCTCTTGTGTTTCCTTGAATACATTGGTTAAATCTAGAACAAAATTTATTGATTTTGTATAATATTTTTGCAGAGATTATACCAAGAGGGCACACTACATAACAATGCTTGGAAGATACTGTTAAAATTTTAACTACCTGTAGGAGACCAGCTATTCAATAGCACAATATCTTTTCATTTCATAGTGGCCTGTGGGCAAGATATGTGTAAGCACATTTTGGGATCATAAAGTAGGATCCCAGGCTATCTATTTAATTTGGAGAGATGAGAACTAGGTATTTAGGGAAGAATAGAATAATTAATTTATTTTACCTGAATTAAAAAAAAAAGAAAATTATATGACAATGTAAGAAGCAATGAGATGTGCAGAAACATCAGTTCTTTGTGGGACATGCAAGCCCAGTGACCTCCATCAGTTGGCCAGGGGACACTTCATAGAAGCCAGATGAAGTAAGCATGTTTTGTTGACACCTCCATTCATGAGACTATCAACAAATCACTGCTTCAACCCCAGAATGCGTACCTGAACACAGAGGGAATCACATAACAAGGATTTCCAGTCAATTCTGTAATGGAGACATAGCTTTCCCTTTTTTTGTGTGACTACTTTGATAGGACCAACTGGAAATATAAGAGTTTGAATTACATGAAGTCTTCAGAAAAATAGTCAATTCTGAAAAATTGGGAAAAATATTTCAGATTTCAGGACACCTTAGAAACACTAGAGATAAACATGACCTTCAAAGTCTGCCCACATAAGAAGTATTAAAAGTTTCACTCTTTAGGAACCCAGGAAAATTTTTCCTCATTCGTATTTTTAATTAATATATAAAGTACTGCCCTGTGTATTGCCAGTTGATGACACCAACCATTCCTTAGAAGGGCAGGTGCTTTAAGGGAACCTTCCAGGAGCAGAATTGGTAAACCAGAATTATAAAAGATGATCCACTAAGTTATGGGGACTTTTATTGCAAAGAAATAATAGAGGCTCTAAATCTGGTTAGATGAACAAATGCCCATTAAAAATGATACCTTCAAGAAGACTAGACAGCAAGTAGTAGTTTAATGGTACAACAGTACTATAGTTTGCTACTGATTGAACTTGCTCGGTGATTTATATATTTTTTTCCAGTGTGAGATAAGAAAATGAGACTTTGGTAAGGACTTGTAGAGGTTATGCTTTTCACTTTTCTGCCTGTAGAATAGTCTGAGAGTGTTTGGTTAAGACTTTCTCTTATTCTCTAGGCAGAAATAAAATTGCTGAACTTTTATAGAAATGTTGACCTCTAAATAATACTTCCAGCCAAGACTGCAAGTTCCATGAATCTTGTGCAAAAGTGTGAACTGATCCTTTACCAGTTGCTGGAATTACCTATGCCCAGTGGTAGCAAGCATTTTTAATCCAACATTTTCTGCGTCTTTGTCTTTCATTATTTTGTTTACTTTAAATACATAAATGAATGTCCATGTGTAAGAGATACAATTATTTTCAAAGATATTTTGTGCCAAAATGGCTAATAAGCAATATGATTTCTATAATTATAAATGAATACTAAAACTATAAATGGGTCCTGCCTTTGGACCCATATCCTACAGAACATACAGATTCTTCCTCCCTACTTATTTATGTTTCTGTGTAAATAAGCAACATTCTTAAACATTCTGGGGTAAGGAATTGAAGTTTCTCTTTTACCATTATTGTCTAGTCTTTGACTAGCCTCAGGTCTTAGAATATGAGAAGCTGAAATGTATCATTCGGTTTTCAGTTGACTTAGACTGAAGAAAGAACCTAATTGCACATTTTTGCAAGATTTTAAATATATAACATCTGCTATCTTGGCTATAGATGATTTAATTTTTAACACGTGCTTCCAAACTTTAATTTTCTGCAAAGCAGCCACATCAATTATTAATGCATCTATATTTCCTCAAAGCAAGTCAGACTTAAGATCCTTCATAAATATTTAAGAATACTGCTACAAAATAAACAGAAACTTTTACTGAACTTTTGAATGCAAGTTTGAGAACCAACTATTGCAAAAGCAACAAAAAGCAAGACAGACATGTTAAAGATTCCAGAGACGTGAAAAGAGCAGATGCTGAAAGAACAGGGAGGCCAGATTTCAACTATAACCCTCATTGTCTCAATTTTACAATGTGACTCACATTGACTGCACATTTAACTAATGGAATTAATGGATGTGGCCAAATTTAACTCAGGCCTGATTCATGATAGCACTTAATTTCTGATGGCTCACTTTTTCTCTTTCTTTCTCTTTCCCTCTCACATACACATTTCCATGTATCCTATACAGTCTTTACCATTAATACTGACCAAGTTACTGAATGAATGAATACATGAATGTATAAAAATAGCTCTAACTTTCCTTTCTTATTATCATTAGCAAGGCTTCTGAGATAGATGTGCTGAATTGTGTCCCTTCTCCCACCCCCTCATGACATATGTTGAAGTTCTAGCCTCCGGTACCTGTGAATGTGACCTTATTTGATAATAGGGTCTTTGCAGATGTAATCAAGTTAAGATGAGGTCACACTGAATTAGAGTGGGCTCTAATGCAATATGACTAGTATCCTTATAGGAAGAGAAGAACCACACAAAAAGACACACAGGGAGAATGTCATGTACTAACAGAGGCAGGGATTGGAGTGATGCATCTACAAGCCAAAGAATGTCATTGTGGGCGATAGTAGAAGCTGAGGGAAGGCATGGAACAGATTCTTCCCTAGAGCCTTCAGAGAAAGCATGGCCCCACTGACCCCTTGATTTTAGACTTCTAGCCTCCAGAACTGTGAGAGGATGAATTTCTGTTGCTTTAAGCCACTCAGCTTATGGCACTTTGCTACAGCAGCCCTAGGGAACTAATATAGATACTGTAAGCAAATCTATCTTTTTCTCATTTAAAAAAATTATGAAATGAAACATATGTATAATGCATAGCATATATATATACAGTTTAACAAATAATTATAAAGCAAGCATCCATCTGACCATCATTCAGGTCAGTAAACAAGATATTTCTAACTTCCTAAAACGCTCTCTCTCTATACCCCTTTATTATAGCCTACTCCCTTCCCCCAGGGATAACTCCTGCCTGATAATTGTTAGCTTTTCCTTATAGTTCCATCACCTATGTAATCATATTGTAAACAACATAGTTTAATTTTTGTACTGATAAATCTATTTTATCAGGCCAGGCTCTTGGTCTCCATGTCTCTTTTTTGGTTTTTTGGTTTTTTTAAATTTATTTATTTTATTTATTTATTTTTGGCTGCATTGGGTCTTTGATGCTGCGCACGGGCTTTCTCTAGTTGCGGCGAGCAGGGGCTACTCTTCATTACGGTGCGCGAGCTTCTCACTGCAGTGGCTTCTCTTGTTGCTGAGCACGGGCCCTAGGTGTGCAGGCTTCAGTAGTTGTGGCACGTGGGCTCAGTAGTTGTGGCTCACGGGCTCCAAAGCACAGGCTAGTAGTTGTGGCGCACAGGCTTGGTTGCTCCGCGGCATGTGGGATCTTCCCGGACCAGGGCTCGAACTCGTGTCTGCTGCATTGGCAGGCGGATTCTTAATCACTGTGCCACAAGGGAAGCCCTGTACTGATAAATCTTAAAATAAGAATATATTCAGATGAACCTACCTGATGAAAATGCATTTTAGAGCTCTGCTTAGGCAAATTCACAAGTTACTAACTGATATATAAAAATTAAAACCAATATTCTGTAAAATCGTATTTTGAATAGGCATATTCATTCAGTTGCTTTACTCATTGAACACTTACTATTACTGAGGACATGTCGAGAGAACTTTATCTTTCAGGAATTTTCTAGAATAGAGATTGAAAATAATGTCAATAATTCCATTTTAACAAGTAAAATTAAATTTTTATAGTCATACTTAATTGTTGCATCCATACACATACACACACTGAGAGTTTGTGAGATTTAGTAGTATTCTTTGTAATGTAGAATACTTGGTCCATACAGTGGATTTTACTAATTTATAGATAAACTTTATTGATTCAGATAAACAGGAGTGTATAGTTTCAGAGATGCTACACATTTTAATTTTTATTAAGTCACTAGGTTTATCTAGATGTGTCTAGTTACTGAACTTGCTCTGTTTGTGCGTATGAGTTCCTCTTGGTATCTCCATGTATATTTATTGTTTTTATTTAACATCTTTATTGGTTTTTTTTATTTATTGTTAATAGAAGGTAAATAAATCTTTGTTTTGATTTCATAGACTGCTTACTGTACTATGTATTTAAGCATTAAAATGTGCTATACTGTAAATGAGGACATAAAGGGATTCAAAGTAGTTTACTTTAACACTGAAATGTTTGTCAGTAGAATACATCAGAAGTTTTGGAAGGCACCAGAGCACAAGTATTTTCTGCCTTTTGAGAAGCTCATGGCCCCCAGGAGAAAAGAATGGGTTGGCTAATGATTATAATATAATAATGCATCTGTAGTCCAGAAAAATTTTAAGTGCATATTGTAGTCCACAGAAGAAAATCAATGAAAGCTACCTAAAGAGAAAGAAATTGGTTCACATAGGGAATGGCATTTAAAAAGCCATTCTTGTGTCTTGAAGAACAGGAATTTGTAGACAGGACATCATAAAGTCAAAGAAGGGCAAAAGTGTATGGTATGCATTGGATTTTTTAATGCCTGGAAATACACCTAGATAACATTTATCTGTAAATATAAATGATCATTATTATTACCTTAAGCCAACGTTTAATTGGTCTTGGAAACTCACCAACTTTATTGATTATTATCTAGTTAACAGAAAATATAACTGACATGTAATTTGGTTGACTCTCTCACTATCACAGCATTATTTCTTTTTTTCTTTTTAAACATCTTTATTGAAGTATAATTGCCTTACAATGGTGTGTTAGCTTCTGCTTTATAACAAAGTGAATCAGTTATACATATACAATATGTTCCCATTTCTCTTCCCTCTTGCATCTCCCTCCCTCCCACCCTCCCCATCCCACCCCTCTAGGTGGTCACAAAGCACCGAGCGGATCTCCCTGTGCTATGCGGCTGCTTCCCACTAGTTATCTATTTTACATTTGGTAGTGTATATATGTCCATGGCACTCTCTTACCCTGTCACATCTCACCCCACCCCCTCCCCATATCCTCAAGTCCATTCTCTAGTAGATCTGTGTCTTTATTCCCGTCTTGCCACTAGGTTCCTCATGGCCTTTTTTTTTTTTTTTTTTTTCCCTTGGATTCCGTATATATGTGTTAGCATACTGTATTTGTTTTTCTCTTTCTGACTTACTTCACTCTGTATGACAGACTCTAACTCCATCCACCTCATTACAAATACCTCCATTTCATTTCTTTTTATGGCTGAGTAATATTCCATTGTATATATGTGCCACATCTTCTTTATCCATTCATCTGTCGATGGACATTTAGGTTGCTTCCATGTCCTGGCTATTGTAAATAGAGCTGCAATGAACATTTTGGTACATGACTCTTTTTGACCTATGGTTTTCTCAGGGTATATGCCCAGTAGTGGGATTGCTGGGTCGTATGGTAGTTCTATTTGTAGTTTTTTAAGGAACCTTCATACTGTTCTCCATAGTGGCTGTATCAATTTACATTCCCACCAACAGTGCAAGAGTGTTCCCTTTCCTCCACACCCTCTCCAGCATTTATTGTTTCTAGATTTTTTGATGATGGCCATTCTGACCGGTGTGAGATGATATCTCATTGTAGTTTTGATTTGCATTTCTCTAATGATTAATGATGTTGAGCATTCTTTCATGTGTCTGTAGGCCATCTGTATATCTTCTTTGGAGAAATGTCTATTTAGGTCTTCTGCCCATTTTTGGATTGGGTTGTTCGTTTTTTTGTTATTGAGCTGCATGAGCTGCTTGTAAATCTTGGAGATTAATCCTTTGTCAGTTGCTTCATTTGCAAATATTTTCTCCCATTCTGATGGTTGTCTTTTGGTCTTGTTTATGGTTTCCTTTGCTGTGCAAAAGCTTTTAAGTTTCATTAGGTCCCATTTGTTTATTTGTGTTCTTCTTTCCATTTCTCTGGGAGCTGGGTCAAAAAGAATCTTGCTGTGATGTATGTCATAGAGTGTTCTGCCTATGTTTTCCTCTAAGAGTTTGATAGTGTCTGCCCTTACACTTAGGTCTTTAATCCATTTTGAGTTTATTTTTGTGCATGGTGTCAGGGAGTGTTCTAATTTCATACTTTTACATGTACCTGTCCAATTTTCCCAGCACCACTTATTGAAGAGGCTGTCTTTTCTCCACTGTATATGCTTGCCTCCTTTATCAAAGATAAGGTGACCATATGTGTGTGGGTTTATCTCTGGGCTTTCTATCCTATTCCATTGATCTATATTTCTGTTTTTGTGCCAGTACCAAACTGTCTTGATTACTGAAGCTTTGTAATATAGTCTGAAGTCAGGGAGCCTGATTCCCCCAGCTCCATTTTTCGTTCTCAAGATTGCTTTGGCTATTCGGGGTCTTTTGTGTTTCCATACAAATTGTGAAATTTTTTGTTCTAGTTCTGTGAAAAATGCCAGTGGTAGTTTGATAGGGATTGCATTGATTCTGTAGATTGCTTTGGGTAGTAGAGTCATTTTCACAATGTTGATTCTTCCAATCCAGGAACATGGTATATCTCTGCATCTATTTGTATCATCTTTAATTTCTTTCATCAGTGTCTTATAATTTTCTGCATACAGGTCTTTTGTCTCCTTAGGTAGGTTTATTCCTAGATATTTTATTCTTCTTGTTGCAATGGTAAATGGGAGTGTTTTCTTAATTTCACTTTCAGATTTTTCGTCATTAGTGTATAGAAATGCAAGCGATTTCTGTGCATTAATTTTGTATCCTGCTACTTTACCAAATTCATTGATTAGCTCTAGGAGTTTTCTGGTAGCATCTTTCGGATTCTCTATGTATAGTATCATGTCATCTGCAAATAGTGACAGCTTTACTTCTTCTTTTCCGATTTGGATTCCTTTTATTTCTTTGTCTTCTCTGATTGCTGTGGCTAACGCTTCCAAAACTATGTTGAATAATAGTGGTGAGAGTGGGCAACCTTGTCTTGTTCCTGATCTTAGTGGAAATGGTTTCAGTTTTTCACCACTGAGGACAATGTTGGCTGTGGGTTTGTCATGTATGGCCTTTATTATGTTGAGGAAAGTTCCCTCTATGCCTACTTTCTGCAGGGCTTTTATCATAAATCGGTGTTGAATTTTGTCGAAAGCCTTCTCTGCATCTGTTGAGATGATCATATGGTTTTTCTCCTTCAATTTGTTAATATGGTGTATCACACTGATTGATTTGCGTATATTGAAGAATCCTTGCATTCCTGGGATAAACCCCACTTGATCATGGTGTATGATCCTTTTAATGTGCTGTTGGATTCTGTTTGCTAGTATTTTGTTGAGGATTTTTGCATCTATGTTCATCAGTGATATTGGCCTGTAGTTTTCTTTCTTTGTGACATCTTTGTCTGGTTTTGGTATCAGGGTGATGGTGGCCTCGTAGAATGAGTTTGGGAGTGTTCCTCCCTCTGCAATATTTTGGAAGAGTTTGAGAAGGATAGGTGTTAGCTCTTCTCTAAATGTTTGATAGAATTCACCTGTGAAGCCATCTGGTCCTGGGCTTTTGTTTGTTGGAAGGTTTTTAATCACAGTTTCAATTTCAGTGCTTGTGATTGGTCTGTTCATATTTTCTATTTCTTCCTGGTTCAGTCTCGGCAGTTTGTGCATTTCTAAGAATCTGTCCATTTCTTCCAGGTTGTCCATTTTATTGGCATAGAGTTGCTTGTAGTAATCTCTCATGATCTTTTGTATTTCTGCAGTGTCAGTGGTTACTTCTCCTTTTTCATTTCTAATTCTATTGATTTGAGTCTTCTCCCTTTTTCGCTTGATGAGTCTGGCTAATGGTTTATCAATTTTGTTTATCTTCTCAAAGAACCAGCTTTTAGTTTCATTGATTTTTGCTATTGTTTCCTTCATTTTTTTTCATTTATTTCTGACCTGATCTTTATAATTTCTTTCCTTCTGCTAGCTCTGGGGTTTTTTTGTTCTTCTTTCTCTAATTGCTTTAGGTGCAAGGGTAGGTTGTTTATTCGAGATGTTTCCTGTTTCTTGAGGTAGGCTTGTATTGCTATAAACTTCCCTCTTAGCACTGCTTTTGCTGCGTCCCATAGGTTTTGGGTCGTCGTGTCTCCATTGTCATTTGTTTCTGGGTATTTTTTGATTTCCCCTTTGATTTCTTCAGTGATCACTTCGTTATTAAGTAGTGTCTTGTGTAGCCTCCATGTGTTTGTATTTTTTACAGATCTTTTCCTGTAATTGATATCTAGTCTCATAGCGTTGTGGTCGGAAAAGATACTTGATACGATTTCAATTTTCTTAAATTTACCAAGGCTTGATTTGTGACCCAAGATATGACCTATCCTGGAGAATGTTCCATGAGCACTTGAGAAAAATGTGTATTCTGTTGTTTTTGGATGGATTGTCCTATAAATATCAATTAAGTCCATCTTGTTTAATGTATCATTTAAAGCTTGTGTTTCCTTATTTATTTTCATTTTGGATGATCTGTCCATTGGTGAAAGTGGGGTGTTAAAGTCCCCTACTATGATTGTGTTGCTGTCGATTTCCCCTTTTATGGCTGTTAGTATTTGCCTTATGTATTGAAGTGCTCCTATGTTGGGTGCATAAATATTTACAATTGTTATACCTTCCTCTTGGATCGATCCCTTGATCATTATATAGTGTCCTTCTTTGTCTCTTGTAATAGTCTTTATTTTAAAGTCTATTTTGTCTGATATGAGAATTGCTACTCCAGCTTTCTTTTGATTTCCATGTGCATGGAATATCTTTTTCCATCCCCTCACTTTCAGTCTGTATGTGTCTCTAGGTCTGAAGTGGGTCTCTTGTAGACAGCATATATATGGGTCTTGTTTTTGTATCCATTCACCCAGCCTGTGTCTTTTGGTGGGAGCATTTAATCCATTTACATTCAAGGTAATTATCGATATGTATGTTCCTATTCCCATTTTCTTAAATGTTTTGGGTTTGTTATTGTAGGTGTTTTCCTTCTCTTGTGTTTCTTGCCTAGAGAAGTTCCTTTAGCATTTGTTGTAAATCTGGTTTGGTGGTGCTGAACTCTCTCAGCTTTTGCTTGTCTGTAAGGTTTTTAATTTCTCCATCGAATCTGAATGAGATCCTTGCTGGGTAGAGTAATATTGGTTGTAGGTTTTTCTCCTTCATCACTTTAAGTATATCCTGCCACTCCCTTCTGGCTTGCAGAGTTTCTGCTGAAAGATCAGCTGTTAACCTTATGGGGATTCCCTTGTGTGTTATTTGTTGTTTTTCCCTTGCTGCCTTTAATATGTTTTCCTTATATTTAATTTTTGACAGTTTGATTAATATGTGTCTTGGCGTGTTTCTCCTTGGGTTTATCCTGTATGGGACTCTCTGTGCTTCCAGGACTTGATTAACTATTTCCTTTCCCATATTAGGGAAGTTTTCAACTATAATCTCTTCAAATATTTTCTCAGTCCCTTTCTTTTTCTCTTCTTCTTCTGGGACCCCTATAATTCGAATGTTGGTGCATTTAATGTTGTCCCAGAGGTCTCTGAGACTGTCCTCAGTTCTTTTCATTCTTTTTTCTTTATCCTGCTCTGCAGTAGTTATTTCCACCATTTTATCTTCCAGGTCACTTATCCTTTCTTCTGCCTCAGTTATTCTGCTATTGATCCCATCTAGAGTATTTTTAATTTCATTTATTGTGTTTTTCATCATTGCTTGGTTCCTCTTTAGTTCTTCTACGTCCTTGTTAAATGTTTCTTGCATTTTGTCTATTCTATTTCCAAGATTTTGGATCATCCTTACTATCATTATTCTGAATTCTTTTTCAGGTAGACTACCTATTTCCTCTTCATTTGTTAAGTCTGGTGTGTTTTGACCCTGCTCCTTCATCTGTTGTGTGTTTTTCTGTCGTCTCATTTTGCTTATCTTACTGTGTTTGGGGTCTCCTTTTCACAGGTTGCAGGTTCGTAGTTCCCGTTGTTTTTGGTATCTGTCCCCAGTGGCTAAGGTTGGTTCAGTGGGTTGTGTAGGCTTCCTGGTGGAGGGAACTAGTGCCTGAGTTCTGGTGGATGAGGCTGGATCTTGTCTTTCTGGTGGGCACGTCCACGTCTGGTGGTGTATTTTGGGGTGTCTGTGGCCTTATTATGATTTTAGGCAGCCTCTCTGCTAATGGATGGGGCTGTGTTCCTGTCTTGCTAGTTGTTTGGCATAGGGTGTTCAGCACTGTAGCTTGCTGGTCATTGAGTGATGCTGGGTCTTGATGTTGAGATGGAGATCTCTGAGAGATTTTTGCCGTTTGGTATTACGTGGAGCTGGGAGGTCTCTTGTGGACCAGTGTCCTGAAGTTGGCTCTCCCACCTCAGAGGTACAGCCCTGATGCCTGGCTGGAGCACCAAGAGCCTTTCGTCCACACGGCTCAGAGTAAAAGGGAGAAAAAATAGAAAGAAAGAAAGAAAGAAAGAAAGAAAGAAAGAAAGAAAGAAAGAAAGAAAGAAAGAAAGAAAGAGGCTATAGTATAGTAAGCAAAATAAAGCTATTGTAAAGCAAAGCTATACAGACAAAATCTCACCCAGAAGCATATACATATACACTCACAAAAAAAAAGGAACAGGGGAAAAATTAATATATCCTGCTCCCAAAGTCCACCTCCTGAATTTGGGATGATTCGTTGTCTATTCAGGTATTCAACAGATGCAGGCACATCAAGTTGTTTGTGGAGTTTTAATCCGCTGCTTCTGAGGCTGCTGGGAGAGATTTCCCCTTCTCTTCTCTGTTCGCACAGCTCCTGGGGTTCAGCTTTGGATTTGGACCCGCCTCTGCGTGTAGGTCGCCTGAGGGCGTCTATTCCCCGCCCAGACAGGACGGGGTTAAAGGAGCAGCTGCTTCGGGGGCTCTGGCTCACCCAGGCGGGGGGGCGGGAGGGGTACGGAGGAGGCGGGATGAGCCTGCGGTGGCAGAGGCCGGCGTGACGTTGCAGCAGCCTGAGGCGCGCAGTGCGTTCTCCCGGGGAAGTTCTCCCCAGATCATGGGACCCTGGCAGTGGCGGGCGGCACAGGCTCCCGGGAGGGGCGGTGTGGAGAGTGACCTGTGCTCACACACAGGCTTTTTGGTGGCGGCAGCAGCAGCCTTAGCGTCTCGTGCCCGTCTCTGGGGTCCGCCCTGATCACCGCGGCTCGCGCCCGTCTCTGGAGCTCGTTTTGGCGGTGCTCTGAATCCCCTCTCCTTGCGCGGCGCGAAACAAAGAGGCAAGAAAAAGTCTCTTGCCTGTTCGGCAGCTGCAGACTTTTTCCCGGTCTCCCTCCCAGCCAGCTGTGGCGCGCTAACCCCTTCAGGCTGTGTTCACGCCGCCAACCCCAGTCCTCTCCCTGGGATCCGACCTCCGAAGCCCGAGCCTCAGCTCCCAGCCCCGCCCGCCCCGGCGGGTGAGCAGACAAGCCTCTCGGGCTGGTGAGTGCTGCTCGGCGCCGATTCTCTGTGCGGGAATCTCTCCGCTTTGCCCTCCACACCCCTGTTGCTGCGCTCTCCTCCGCGGCTCCGAAGCTTCCCCCCTCTGCCACCCGCAGTATCTGCCCGTGAAGGGGCTTCCTAGTGTGTGGAAACCTTTCCTCCTTCACAGCTCCCTCCCACTGGTGCAGGTGCCGTTCCTATTCTTTTGTCTCTGTTATTTCTTTTTTCTTTTGCCCTACCCAAGTACGGGGGGAGTTTCTTGCCTTTTTGGAGGTCGGACGTTTTCTGCCAGCGTTCAGTGGGTGTTCTGTAGGAGCAGTTCCACGTGTAGATGTATTTCTACTGTATCTGTGGGAAGGAAGGTGATCTCCGCGTCTTACTCTTCCGCCATCTTCTCTCCTCCCCTCACAGCATTATTTCTAAATCCAGAACCCCTGGTACGGCACATTGCCAAATGCAAATTATTTCTCAAAAACATTAATTAAAAGGTAATAAAAAGTTCACTAATTTTTAAGGATTACATTTCTCAATTTTTAATATGAGAACTAAATTAATGCCTTTCTTATAGTTTAGGATAGGGCAATATGTGTTAGAAGTTTTAGTTCAGTGTAATTATCAAGTTTTCTTAAATTGCTCTTAAACCTGTCTTTGTTAAAGACTTTGAATTTTGACCTTGCTATTGACTCAATCAGCATTTCTCAAACATGGGCCAGTGAACCTTCATGAAATTTACTACCATAGTTGGGAGGCCATTTAATTTTCTAGGGTTGTTAAAAATTTTAGAGGATCATGAAATGGAAATATAGAAAAAAAGCACTATTTATACATTAAAATACTGTTTTATAAAATGTTACTTAAAAATGTAGTTGTAACAAAATTAATACATTAAAGATTGTAAGTAATTATGTGATCAGTTATCTACATCCCCCAAAATTTATGTTCTTGGTAGCCTGAAAAGAAGGAATATTTTCATATCAAATACTACACATGCCTAACTATAAAGTAGCTCTATAAGGCAGTCATAAATCCTTCATATTTTGCTTTTTTTCAAATATGCTTTTTTTATGTGCCTCTTTCTTCAAGGATTCTGATACCTTTAAAAAATTCTTTAACTACTTTATAGTTCTTTTCCAATAGTTTGATTAATTTAAATTCCTGAAATTAAATTTCCTCAGTCCCTCCCATGAGGAAACTTGCACAACCGTCTTAGATAGCTTCATCCACCAGAGGGCAGACAGCAGAAGCAAGAAGAACTACAATCGTGCAGCCTGTGGAACAAAAACCACATTCACAGAAAGATAGATTTGATGAAAAGGCAGAGGGCTATGTACCAGATGAAGGAGCAAGATAAAACCCCAGAAAAACAACTAAAGAAGTGGAGATAGGCAACCTTCCAGAAAAAGAATTCAGAATAATAGTGAAGATGATCCAAGACCTCGGAAAAAGAATGGAGGCAAAGATCAAGAAGATGCAAGAAATGTTTAACAAAGACCTAGAAGAATTAAAGAACAAACAAACAGAGATGAACAATACAATAACTGAAATGAAAACTACACTAGAAGGAATCAATAGCAGAATAACTGAGGCAGAAGAACGGATAAGTGACCTGGAAGACAGAATGGTGGAATTCACTACCGTGGAATAGAATAAAGAAAAAAGAATGAAAAGAAATGAAGACAGCCTAAGAGACCTCTGGGACAACATTAAACCCAACAACATTTGCAATATAGGGGTCCCAGAAGGAGAAGAGAGAGAGAAAGGACCCGAGAAAATATTTGAAGAGATTATAGTCGAAAATTTCCCTAACAAGGGAAAGGAAATAGTCACCCAAGTCCAGGAAGCACACAGAGTCCCATACAGGATAAACTCAAGGAGAAACATGCTGAGACACATAGTAATCCAATTGGCAAAAATTAAAGACAATGAAAAATTATTGAAAGCAGCAAGGGAAAAATGACAAATAACATACAAGGGGAACTCCCATAAGGTTAACAGCTGATTTCTCAGCAGAAACTCTACAAGCCAGAAGGGAGTGGCATGATATACTTAAAGTGATTAAAGGGAAGAACCTACAACCAAGATTACTCTACCCAGCAAGGATCTCATTCGGATTTGATGGAGAAATCAAAAGCTTTACACACAAGCAAAAGCTAAGAGAATTCAGCACCACCAAATCAGCTCTACAACAAATACTAAAGGAACTTCTCTAAGTGGGAAACACAAGAGAAGAAAAGGACGTACAAAAACAAACCGAAAACAATTAAGAAAATGGTCATAGGAACATACATATCAATAATTACCTTAAATGTGAATGGATTAAATGCTCCAACCAAAAGACACAGACTGGCTGAATGGATACAAAAACAAGACCCATATATATGCTGTCTACAAGAGACCCACTTCAGATCTAGGGACACATCCAGACTGAGAGTGAGGGGATGGAAAACGATATTCCATGCAAATGGAAATCAAAAGAAAGCTGGAGTAGCAATTCTCATATCAGACAAAATAGACATTAAAATAAAGACTATTACAAGAGACAAAGACGGACACTACATAATGATCAAGGGATCAATCCAAGAAGAAGATATAACAATTGTAAATATCTATGCACCCAACATAGGAACACCCCAATATTAAGGCAAATACTAACAGCCATAAAAGGGGAAATCAACAGTAACACAATCATAGTAGGGGACTGTAACACCCCACTTTCACCGATGGACAGATCATCCAAACAGAAAATTAATAAGGAAACACAAGCTTTAAATGAAACAATAGACTAGATAGATTGAATTGATATTTATAGGACATTCTATCCAAAAAGAGCAGATTACACTTTCTTCTCAAGTGTGCATGGAACATTCTTCAGGATAGATCACATCTTGGGTCCCAAATCAAGCCTCAGTAAATTTAAGAAAATTGAAATCATATCCAGCATCTTTTCTGACCACAACACTATGGGATTAGAAATGAATTACAGGGAAAAAACCGTAAAAAACACAAAACATGGAGGCTAAACTATACGTTACTAAATAACCAAGAGATCACTGAGGAAATCAAAGAGAAAATCAAAAAATACCTAGAGACAAATGACAATGAAAACACGATGATCCAAAACCTATGGGATGCAGCAAAAGCAGTTCTAAGAGGGAAGTTTATAGCTATACAAGCCTACCTCAAGAAACAAGAAAAATCTCAAATAAACAATCTAAACTTACACCTAAAGGAACTAGAGAAGGAAGAAAAAACAAAATCCAATGTTAGCAGAAGGAAAGAAATCATAAAGTTCAGAGCAAAAATAAATGAAATAGAAGCAAAGAAAATAATAGCAAAGATCAATAAAACTAAAACCTGGTTCTTTGAGAAGAAAAACCAAATTGATAAACCATCAGCCAGGCCCATCAAGAAAAAGAGGGAGAGGACTCCAATCAATAAAATTAGAAATGAAAAAGGAGAAGTTACAACAGACACCGCAGAAATACAAAGCATTCTGAGAGACTACTTATGAGCAACTCTATGCCAATAAAATGGACAACCTGGAAGAAATGGACAGATTCTTAGAAATGCACAAACTGCCGAGACTGAACCAGGAAGAAATAGAAAATATGAACAGACCAATCACAAGTAATGAAATTGAAACTGTGATTAAAAATCTTCCAACAAACAAAAGTCCAGGACCAGATGGCTTCACAGGTGAATTCTATCAAACATTTAGAGAAGAGCTAACACCCATCCTTCTCAAACTCTTCCAAAAAATTGCAGAGGAAGGAACACTCCCAAACTCATTCTATGAGGCCACCATTACCCTGATACCAAAACCAGACAAAGATACTACAAAAAAAGAAAATCACAGACCAATATCACTGATGAATATAGATGCAAAAATCCTCACCAAAATACTAGCAAACAGAATCCGACAACACATTAAAAGGATCATACACCATGATCAAGTGGCATTTATCCCAGGGATGCAAGGATTCTTCAATATACGTAAATCAATCGATGTGATGCAACATATTAACAAATGGAAGAATAAAAACCACATGATCATCTCAATAGATGCAGAAAGCTTTTGACAAAATTCAACACCCATTTATGATAAAAACTCTCCAGAAACTGGGCATAGAGGGAACCTACCTCAACATAATAAAGGCCATATATGACAAACCCACAGCAAACATCATTCTCAATGGTGAAAAACTGAAAACATTTCCTCTATGATCAGGGACAGGACAAGGATGTCCACTCTCACCACTATTATTCAACATAGTTTTGGAAGTCCTAGCCACAGCAATCTGAGAAGAAAAAGAAATAAAAGGAATCCAAATCGGAAAAGAAGTAAAACTGTCACTGTTTGCAGATGACATGATACTATACATAGAGAATCCTAAAGATGCCACCAGAAAACTACTAGAGCTAATCAATGAATTTGGTAAAGTTGCAGGATACAAAATTAATGCACAGAAATCTCTTGCATTCCTATACACTAACGATGAAAAATCTGAAAGAGAAATTATGGAAACACTCCCATTTACCATTGCAACAAAAATAATAAAATACCTAGGAATAAACCTACCTAGGGAGACAAAAGACCTGCATGCAGAAAACTATAAGACACTGATTAAAGAAATCAAAGATGATACCAACACATGGTGAGATATACCATGTTCTTGGATTGGAAGAATCAATATTGTGAAAATGACTATACTACCCAAAGCAATCTACAGATTCAGTGCAATCCCTATCAAATTACCAGTTGCATTTTTTACAGAACTAGAACAAATCATCTTAAAATTTGTATGGAGACACAAAAGACCCCGAATAGCCAAAGCAGTCTTGAGAGAAAAAAGCGGAGCTGGAGGAATCAGACTCACGGACTTCAGACTACACTACAAAGCTACAGTAATCAAGACAATATGGTACTGGCACAAAAACAGAAATATAGATCAATGGAACAAGATAGAAATCCCAGAGATAAACCCACACACCTATGGTCAACTCATCTATGACAAAGGAGGCAAGGATATACAATGGAGAAAAGACAGTCTCTTCAATAAGTGGTCTGGGAAAGCTGGACAGCTACATGTAAAAGAATGAGATTAGGACACTCCCTAACACCATACACAAAAATAAACTCAAAAGGATTAGAGACCTAAATGTAAGACCAGACACTATAAAACTCTTAGAGGAAAACATAGGAAGAACACTCTTTGACATAAATCACAGCAAGATCTTTTTTGATCCACCTCCTAGAGTAATGGAAATAAAATCAAAAATAAACAAATGGGACCTAATGAAACTTAAAAGCTTTTGCACAGCAAAGGAAACCATAAACAAGATGAAAAGACAACCCTCAGAATGGGAGAAAATATTTGCAAATGAATCAACGGACAAAGGATTAATCTCCAAAATATGTAAACAGCTCATGCAGCTCAATATTAAAAAAAAAAACAACCCAATCCAAAAATGGGCAGAAGACCTAAATTGACATTTCTCCAAAGAAGACATACAGATGGCCACGAAGCACATGAAAAGCTGCTCAACATCACTAATTATTAGAGAAATGCAAATCAAAACTACAATGAGGTATCACCTCACACCAGTTAGAATGGGCATCATGAGAAAATCTACAAACAACAAATGCTGGAGAGGGTGTGGAGAAAAGGGAACCCTCTTGCACTGTTGGTGGGAATGTATTGATACAGCCACTATGGAGAACAGTATGGAGGTTCCTTAAAAAAAGAAAAATAGAATTACCATATGACCCAGCAATCCCACTACTGGGCATATACCCAGAGAAAACCATAATTCAAAAAGATACATGCGGGCTTCCCTGGTGGCGCAGTGGTTGAGAGTCTGCCTGCCAATGCAGGGGACATGGGTTCGAGCCCTGGTCTGGGAAGATCCCACATGCCGCGGAGCAACTAGGCCCGTGAGCCACAACTACTGAGCCTGCGCGTCTGGAGCTTGTGCTCCACAAGAGAGGCCACGACAGTGAAAGGCCCGCGCACCGTGATGAAGAGTGGCCCCCGCTTGCCGCAACTAGGGAAAGCCCTCACACAGAAACGAGCACCCAACACAGCCAAAAATAAATAAATAAATAAATAAATAAATAAAAATTAAAAAAAAAAAGATACATGCAAAAAAAAAAAAAAAGATACATTCACTCCAATGTTCATTGCAGCACTATTTACAATAGCCAGGTCATGGAAGCAACATAAATGCCCATCGACAGATGAATGGATAAAGAAGTAGTGGTACATATATACAATGGAATATTACTCAGCCATAAAAAGGAACGAAATTGGGTCATTTGTTGAGTCGTGGATGGATCTAGTTACTGTCAAACAGAGTGAAGTAAGTCAGAAAGAGAAAAACAAACATCGTATATTAACGCATATATGTGGAACCTAGAAAAATGGTACAGATGAACCGGTTTGCAGGGCAGAAGTTGAGACACAGATGTAGAGAATAAATGTATGGACCCCAAGGGGGGAAAGCGGTGGGGGGAGGGGGTTGGTGGTGTGCTGAATTGGGTGATTGGGATTGACATGTATACACTGATGTGTATAAAATTGATGACTAATAAGAACCTGTTGTATAAAAAAATAAATTAAATAAAATTCCAACATTCAAATAAATAAATAAATAAATAAATAAATTATGTGCTCATCCTTTTTTTTTTTTTTTTTTTTTTTCCCCCTTTAGTTGTTCTGACTACCTCCAAGCGCTCCATGGCTGCACGCTTGTCTCACTGGAAAATGCACAGCCCCAATTCTGTGCAGGGACGACGCAAAGCAGAGTGTGATGCATCTCTCTGGAGCATCAAGTTTATTAACTAGAATTGGAAGAACCAAGGAGTTCTTGGAACAAGAACTATCCCCCTCCCCCACCAACACGGAAGACAGAAGAGTAGGGGAGGGGAGACGTGCCCCAGGAATGACAGTCCAGTCTCTCAAGTTTCACCCAGGTGGGGGTTGAGGGGCAGACCTGCAGCCACGGTGGCCTCGCTTTCGGTCACCCGGGCTGCTCCGGACCATCCTCTGAGCTGGCCAGGGTCTTGGATACGATGCTTCTGAAGGCCGTGCAGAGAACACACTCCTCTTCCCCTGCACCGGGCCCCAGGGAGCACGGCGGCCTGACCTTCCTGCCTCGGTCATCCATGGGGTTCACATGGGCTCACTTTATTATGACGCCTCATGCTGGGCAGCTTGCAACAAAGATGTTTCAAAATAAAGTTCCAGATTCTCCCAGCCACCCCTTGCTTTTTCTGGCTCTGGCCAGAGAAAGTGGATGAGGACACACTCTCAGGCTGCCCAGCGTGGGAGGACCTTCCAGTGTTGGACACACCCAGGGGGCAGCTGCTTCCCTCTGGGGCTCCAATCCTGCTGCTGCTGCTGGAGGTGGATGTCCCAGTGCCACACTGGGGGGCTGGGCTGGGAGTGGCAGTCCTTGCCTCCAGGATGGGTGAGGGACAGGCAGACTCACCGGTCTTCTGCCCTGCCTGCTGGTCTTCCTGCAGCTGCACATTTTTTCTGTGGTAGAGCCACCTGGTTTGCAGGGAGGACACCACAGGGCTTGGAGAAGGCTCAAGTTCACTGCCACAGAGGTCCCCGCAAGAGAAGGGCTTCAGAGTTATGATGGAGACCTCCACCTTGGGTTTCTTGGAGCTCACACTGCCTGTCCCAGTGTCCTGGATCTGGTCGCAAGTCAAGCCCGGAGTCCTCACCATTGTCACCTCCAGGTCCTCTTCACAGGGTGGCTGGAGTGGCTCCTTCTGGCCCATGTTGACCCATGGATGCCTCTTGAGGTCAGGTAAGGTGCCTCTGTCACTGGGGTTGAGGGCAATCATTTTTTGTAACAGATCCCTTATCTTCAAAGACAGATAAGGTGGGATGGGGTATTGCCCTTGTAGGATTTGCTTCCGCAGCTCCTGGAAGTCTTTTCCCACAAAGGGCTGGGACCCAGTTACCATGGTGTACAGCACTACTCCCAAGCTCCACACGTCCACCGCAGGGCCGCTGTAGCTCTGCCCCAGGAAGAGTTCCGGGGCAGCATAAGGGTGTGTGCCGCAGATCGTGTCCAGTTGGACAATGTCATCACACTTGTTGCTGAGGCCAAAGTCTGTAAGTTTGATATTCATGTTGGAATCAAAGAGGAGGCTCAGTGGCTTCAGGTCTCGGTGCACGATGCCCCTCTGGTGGCAGTGCTGCAGGGCGGAGACCAGCTGCTGGAATGGGCCTCGGGCCTCTGCCTCTGCCATACGGCCATGGATCTTCAAATAGCGATACATGTCCCCCCCACTGAGGTACTCCATCACCACGAAAAATGTCTCCTCTGTGTCAATCACCCCCAGCAGTTTTACAATGTTGGGGTGATTCAGAGCCTTCAGACTGCACACTTCCCGGAAAAGTGCCTGGACACTTGAGAAGCTCTGACGCCTTTTCTTTATTACCTTCACAGCCACCTGTGTCCCGGTCAGAATGTGCCGGGCCAACTTCACTTTACCGAAGGTGCCTTCACCAATGGTGTGTAGGATCTCGAAGTCATCAATATGAGCCTCCTTGCCAGCAGATTTGGCTGTGAGGCCCTGCATCATGGTGATCTGCTAACTACACTGACTGACAGCACTACCTAGCAACGCTAACTACGCTAACTAACAATGCTAACTGTACTAACAGGGCTAAGTATGCTGTCTCTACTAACAACGCTAACTACGCTAACTGTACCAACAGCGCTAACTAGCACTAACTACACTAACTATGCTAATCAAGTATTAACTATACCAACAATACTCACTATGCTAACTGCAGAAAGAACAATGACACAAATAAAAAAGAGTAGAGAAAGGAGAAACGAAAATCAACAAAATGGCAGAAACAAGGAAAACACAAGCTAACTGTAGGTCCAAGGCCGTCAGGTCACCAAAAGCAGCTTCCTGGGCTCTAAGGACCAAAAACCTGGGCCCACCTTTCTCTTTCATAGGGCTTTGTGAAGTACATCACAATGGTGCACTCTGAGGTCAGAGCAAGAAATGGACCCATCACCGCTGGGGATACACCACAGTGGTTTTCTCACTTTTTGAGTTCAAGGCCCCTTTACACTTAGGAAAAAGGATCCCAAAGAAATTTTTCTTTACGTGTGTTATTAGATATTGGTATTCACTTTGTTATAAATAAAAATCTGCAGGATACTTCAGTGGCCTTTGTATTTCTAGTTTGAAAATGTGTAATAATTTTAGAGACCTCATAATGTCTACACTTGAAATGTTCAATTCCTTTTCCTTAAATTCTGGTCTCAAAATAACGTTACAACTTAACTGACTTCACGATACTATACAAAATGTTCTGTTGCATAAGACATGATACGGTACATTATGAAAGTCTATGAAGCTGAGAGAAGGTTTGCCAGGAAGGTCATTGAGCAGATTTCTCATCAGGAGCCTCGGAGGCCAGATGGCATGACTCAATGTACTTGAAGTGTTGAAGGAAAGAAACCGTCAACCAAGAATCCTATATCTAGCAAAACTTTCCTTCGAAAATGAGGGAGAAATCAAGACATTCCCAGTTAATCAAGAGTTGAGAGAGTTCTTAACCACCAGACCCGCCTGCCACAGGGAGTTCTTCAGGTTGGAGTCAAGGACCCTGGACAGTAGCTCAAAGCCTTATGAAGAAATAAAGACCTCTGGTAAAAGTAGACAGACGGGCGATGAGAAAAGCTAGTACTGTTGTAACTTTGGTTTGTAGCTCCACTTTTTGTCTTCTATTTGATTTAAGAGACTAATATATAATAAAACACATACATACAAATCAAAAAAAAAAAAAAGATCACCTCTTCACCTAGAAAAGTTACTTCACCCCCACTTTAGCCTAACTTTGGGAATTCCCATCAACAACATTCTTCTTTCCACTGTAGGAAGCAATGCTGCCAGAAGCTATGGCAAGCAGAGCCTCTTCTAAAATGCCTTTGATGACTGCAGCAACATGGATGCAACTAGAGATTATTAAGTGAAGTAAGTCAGAAAGAGAAAGACAAATACCATGTGATACCACTTACATGTGGAATCTAAAGTATGGCACAAATGAACCTATCTATGAAACAGCAACAGACTCACAGACATAGAGAACAGACTTGTGGTTGCCAAGGATGAGGGGGGTGGGAGAGGGAAGGGCTGGGAGTGTGGCATTAGCAGAAGTGCTCATCTTTTTTTTTTTTTTTTTTTTTTGGCCTGGGTTGCAGAAATGTTCTTAGATGGCAGTTTCTTAGAGCTTTGTGTGTTTCCTCAGTTTGTATTAGTTTTCATGTTAGTTTTTCAACTTGATATTTCCATGTAACCCTAACAATACAAATGCAAATTTCACACCTAGGATAGCACAGGTTTAAGGTTTGAATTTCTCTTATTAGACTCTATCTACATACTATCCCCACCCCCTATCTTCTTTTGCTCAACTCTGGTAGAGATAAGCTTTCCTTGTGGATTCCCTAAACTAATGGCTATTTTCAGTATCAGTCAGATGCAGCCTTTCCATATTTCTGGCTTTTTATGCAGGGTCTTACATCTAGCTTTCTACCTTGCACAAGCCCAAGGTTATTCAGTTTCCATGTGAGTGGTAAACTTCCTCCGGCCAATATCCAAGTCTCTTTGACCTTCTGCAGCATTAGCTTATGTGTTCTTTATTCTGGCTTTGACTCCCCTCTTCGTTTATAAAAACTTCTAGTATTTATTTCAAGCATGACAATATTTTGGTATGCTTCATACTGTCTATATTATTGTTGCCAAGAGCTGAGAAAGAGCAAAGAGTGGGTGTATTTTTCAAGTTGCTAAATTGCTAGAACTAGAATTAGATATTTTGGGTAAAGTTACGGAACGATTTGGGGATGACCCTGTCAGAGAAGGTTTTACAGTGTAAATAACTGAGAGATAAGTAGCAAAGGATGATGGTGGAAGGATGGGGTAGATATAACTTTTCTGGTAAGAGTGGACAATTAAGGAACAAGTCAGAAGAAAGAGTATTGGGGACATATGGACATGTATGAACCAGTAGAGAAGGAGGTGTCAGTGAGGGAGATGGAGCAGCCAGATATTGAAGTAAGAGATTCAGGAAACTGCCATCACCAAAACCTCGGGAGGAGGAGATTTCAGGAAAAAGTAGGGTACAGAACAGTGTTAGGGACCATAACTGGGAAAACCTCATTGGATTTGGCACCCAGACAGTTATTAGCAGTCTTCCTCACTTCAGTTGACAGCAACACTATCCTTTCAGTGCTCAACCAAAAAACCTGAAGCCATCTTTGACTTATGGAGCTCTCTCTCACAAGACAGATATCCAATTCATCAGGAAATTCTATTTGCTTGGCCTTCAAAATGTATCTGTACTGGACTACTTCTTTCCACTACTCTATTTAAAACACAAACTGAATCTCTCCCCCCCATTCCCAACTATTCCAATACTGGTTACTCTGCTCTCTTATTTTCCCACAGTACTTCTTACCTCCAGCATACTAGATAGTTTCTTCATTTATTACAATGATTGCTTATTGTCTGTCTTCTCTCACTAGAGTATGAGTTCCATGAGGGCAGGGCTCCTCTTCTGTGTTCCAAGGGCTTAGAGCATCAGCACCTGGCACATACTAGTCACTTAATATATGTTGAATAAACAAATTATAGTTTTGTTGTGTATTTAACTAAAATTTGATTTGAGTTTATAATTGGAGCTGTATATTTTAGGTCTGTGAACCAAATTCAATTCTAGAGTGAATTCAAGCAGTATTTTAGTAAAAAACAATCTTTTATCCTGTTATAACAATTCTGTGCTCAAGAATTGCTGCATTCATCATATCCCAGAAATTAGAGTCCACATACTACTACTAGAAGCAATTTTCATCTTGTGCTCTAATTAAATTAAATACTTTAGCCAAAGTTTTAAATTATGAGATTAAAAATATTCATAGAAATTAATACTTTATTTAGCATTACTTCTAAGTGCTTATCCAGTAAACAAGAATATTCAAATTATAAAAAAGGAGTGCATATATTCAAGGACTCACAACATGTTCTTTGGGCAAGCTCATTCAACACACATTATTGTTGAATGTATGTAGACATTTAAATAATAAGGTTGTGACATGAATACACAATTTTTCATTGATGCAAAATATAAATTTATTCCATTATATCAGCAATTCATATAGAATCTCTTTGTCACAAGGCATTTAAAATATTATTTTTTCCTGAAAAATCCTAGTAAGAACTTCTAGCCTCTCTTTGACTGGAAGTTAAGAAATTGACCTCCCACTTCCTTCCTTTCTTCCTTCCCTCTCTCCATCACTTCTTTTTTCTTTATTTTTGGTCTTACTCCCCACCTCACATCTTTATTCATTGACTGAAGAGTCAATGCCTACTCTAGAAATGAGCAAATGAAATGACAGTGAACTACTATGCTTAACTTGTCCTGCAGACTTCACTGCACATTTTTGGTTCATCGTTATTTTCCAATAGATCGTGTTTCTTCGATGAATATAATTGCATTGACTTCCTACCAAGTAGTGTAACTCTCAACTTTTTCTCTCTCACACCTCTCTTACACATCTAGGAATCGAGCCCACATCCATTTTCTAATCATCAGAGCTGATACTCATTCATTTGTAGCTCCCTCAGCATTCAAATCATTTGTCTCTTGGGCTCAGGGGTCTATTTATTTTCTATTGCTTGGCCACTTGAAACCTCAGAATAGAGACTTCAAAGACTGTGATCTGTGGCTTTTCTTATGATTTGCACATGCTAAGCTTACTGGGTGTATTAACATCACACCTGGGACACAAACAAATGCAACAAGATGAAAACAAGTGAAAACAAGATCCAGAACTCTAAGGACCTTACTGTTGATGCAAGTTAATAGAGAGTATTAACCCAGAGAAATCAACCCAGCCGAGTAATGTAAAAGCAGCTCTTACTCTTTGCTCATTCAGATATTGAATCAAGAAAACACTAAAGCCTAATTTTCTTTTTTCTTTGCAAGTTTTACCATCTCATAAAGCCCTATAATTCAATCTTGAAAAATTTTGAATGTTAAAATTGATTTTCAAAATTTAAAAGAAAAGTATAGACTCCTTTTCTGGCTAGAAGCAAATCAAGTTTGAAAATGGCGAGAAAAAGCACTATGTCTTTCTCCTCCTTTTCCTTTTACTTTCTCTCTCTCCTCACTCCCTTTTTTCTTTCTCCTCCATTCCTTTCTCCTTGTCTTATTCTTTTAATCCCCTGTCCCCCCAAATATTTATGTGAATGAAGCAAACTATATTCCAATTTGATAATTTGGCATTTTGTATTTTAAATTACATCTTTTCTCCATGAAAATTTTAGAGTGAATTTATCTTGGGGGATGAAATTACCCCACTTCTTGAAATATAGTGAAGGCTAACAACATAAGCATATCCATGACATTTTCACCTGCTGTCAATATAATTTGGTTACAGTGATAAACAAATATATTTAAGATAACAATAAGCTAAAACCTATAGATAACATAGCTTATTTTCAAAGGAGACATATGGATGGCTAATAGGTACATGAAAAGATGTTCAACATTACTACTTATCAGGGAAATACAAATCAAAACCACATTGAGATACCACCTCGCACCTATCAGAATGGCATCATCAAAAAGAAAACAAACAACAAGTGTTGGTAAGGATGTGGAGAAAAGGGAACCCTTGTACACTGTTCATAGGAATGTAAATTGGTGCACCCACTGTGGAAAACAGTATGGGGATTCATCAAAAAATTTAAAAAAGAACTATTATATGATTCAGCCATTCTACTTCTGGGTGTTTATCTAAAGAACACAAAAACACTAACTCAAAAAGATATCTGTACTCCCACGGTCATTGCAGCATTATTTACAATAGCCAAGATATGGAAACAACCTAAGTGTCCATTGACGGGTGAATGAATACAGAAAAAATACGTATATAAACGGAATATTATTGTCATGAAAAAGAATGAAATCTTGCCACCTGTGACAACATGGATGGACCTTTAGGGCATTGTGCTAAGTGAAATAAGTCAGACAAAGAAAGACAAATACCCTATGATCTCACTGAAATGTGGAATCTAAAAGACAAATAAACAAAACACATACCAAAAAAAACCCCCAAAAGCCAAGTTCAGAGGTACAGAGAACAGATTAGTGGTTGCCAGAGGCGGGGAGTGGAGAGTAGTGAAATGGGTGAAGGGGGTCAAAGGTACATTCCAGTTGTAAAATAAATAAGTCATCTGCTTATAGTTAGTGTACAGCATGGTGCTTATAGTTAATAATACTGTATTGCATATTTGGAAGTTGCTAAGAGAATGAATCTTAAAAGTTCTCATCACAAGAAAAAAAAGTTTGTAACTATATATAGTGATGGATATTAACTAGACTTACTGTGGTAATAATTTTGCAATATATACAAATACTGAATCATTTTGTTGTACATCTGAAACTAATATAATGTTATATGTCAATTATGCCTCAATTAAAAGAAAACATAGTAGCATATACAATTCAGTTTCATTTTTATGAGAAATAAAAGTCAAATAGGACAGCAGATCTTTGTATTTACACAGTAGAATAAGAAGAACACATTTTAAACAACATTTTCAAAGTATAAATACAGAAAACATTTGTAAAGCTTAATATAATTTTGTGATAATTTCTAGAATTATGCTACTCCTCCAAGTATGGTGCTAATGTTGTAAAAAGTTGATAACTTCAGTAATGATTGCCAAATTATCTTATTTAATGAAACCAGAGTGATGCCAAAATTATTTCTTTTTCATTGTGCAATTTTTTCATAATTTTAAAGTGACCTTCTGTCAAACAACTAAAAATCCCAATGAAATAGTATGTTTTCTTTGAAATCATCTTTTTCTCTTCTCTGTACCCTTTCTTCACATCTTGTTTGCTGATAGTGGAATAGAAGGGGATTGGGAAGCTGAAGTTGAGAAAAACTAATTTTTGGAAATTTGTATCATATTGAAAATCAAGTTAATGAACATAGGTGATTCCAGATCATACCAGAATTTCTACAGTTCCCCAATAAGTTACTTCTTAACCTAGAAAAGGTCCTTTGTATAGCTAATAATCATAAACCTACATGCTCTAGATAGTTGTTTGAACTTGTTCTCTCTTGTCATATGAGAATTGTACATAAAAGAGGAAAAAAGTAACATGACAAGGTCGCCAGTCCTATAACTTGTCCATGTGCAAATATTTGCTGATGAATTCAAAGAAAAGGTAGACTTGACCTTTAACACGAAGCTCTGATTGAAACCAAGTGAGAAACAAAACCCATGTTGTACCATCTGTATTATTTTAATCATCAGTATCTATGTAAATCTACTAAATACAGTGCTTCAGCCCTTAAGCATTTTATAATTTAGTCATCTGTATTATCTTTATTTTATTGTCATAATATCTATATCTCATAATATTTAGATATTAAAAATAATATATCTTAAGTGATGCTTATAAGCTATATATGTCTGAAATAAGGGCAAGCAAACCTCAGAAACAGAAGATATCTTTTGGGGAGGATATGGGATTAAAAAGGTACACAAAACAGCATGTTTTATAAAAAATTTTGCTTTCTTATATCTTAGTGCTTTAATGTAGTTCTATATTTATACTTTTCTTTGTGACTTTGTAAAAAAGTAAACAGCTAGTGTGTTTCCTGTTTTCCCATTTAATTGCCCCTATAGGCTTTGCTACAAAAAATAATCTTAGAGAAGCAAAACTTAAGGCTTTTTCTAATTTCTATTTAGTCTCCCTCTGTGTAGATCCAAGTCACAACCCAGCAAATAGTACAAAATTATTTTTTTTTCTGAACTTCCTTATGGTACCTTCACTAACCCATTGTTATTTGCACAATATATTTAGTTAATCAAAGATTTTACTGGTTATATTTCCCAATTGAACCTTTAATTGTTTTTCTTGCAAAACTCCAATCTCGATTTTCCATTTGAAAATGACAATCATGACTAGGAATAAAGTGCTTTTGCTAGGCTGCTTGGAGAAGTATGCAGTGGTTTTGACTGACTCTATATCCCAGTTTTTGAAACTCTCTGCACTTCTTTGAAATGAGCTCTCTTCTTGGAATAAGAAAGAAATGTGAAAAAGCTAAGCTGCTGTTCAGGCTCTGCTCTTTTTTTTTTTTTTTTTTAATTATATATATATATATTTTATCTTATTTATTTATGGCTGTGTTGGGTCTTCGTTTCTGTGCAAGGGCTTTCTCTAGTTACGGCAAGTGGGGGCCACTCTTCATCGCAGTGCGCGGGCCTCTCACTATCGCGGCCTCTCTTGTTGCGGACCACAGGCTCCAGACGCGCAGGCTCAGCAATTGTGGCTCACAGGCCTAGTTGCTCCGCGGCATGTGGGATCTTCCCAGACCAGGGCTCGAAACCGTGTCCCCTGCATTGGCAGGCAGACTCTCAACCACTGCGCCACCAGGGAAGCCCCCAGGCTCTGCTCTTTAATCAACAGCAAAAATCATGCAAAATAAACTTTATAAGTTTATATAAATATAGTAGTACTTTGTCATTTTAAGCATGAGCAATTCTGTAACAAAAGCATAATTTATTCAATCATGCAATTATCTTTGTATTGAGGGCCCTGTAAGGTGGACATGAAGACTACCAAAGCAGGAGCTCTGCCCTCTGGGAGCCCACAGTCTAGCGGAGGTCTCAGAGATACACACACGATTACAAAACAACTAAGTAAGTGGTATTGATGACAGAAAAATGCACAAGCTCTGGAGTGACTGTGCTTCTTGTTTGGGTGTCAAATGTCAGAGAAAATTGTATGAAGATTGTAATGTTTTGGCATCCACGTGAAGACAGAGAAAGAATTGACTAAGAGAGAAGGGTGAAGGGAAGCCTTCAGTCACAAAAAGCTGAGGACACACAGGCTTACTGCAAAGAGATTGATGCTTAAGTTTGCATGGCTCCTTCACTGGCGTGGGCTCCTTCCAAGGTGAAAAACATCAGAGGTGGCACAGTAGAGCAAATGGGCCAGTTAAGCAACATAAAAAAGCTGTGAGAATTTGAACCAGATCTCATGTAAATCATTTAATCTTTTTTGTGCCTCCATTTTGCCATCTTTATTTTCATCTCTGTCACAGGGCCAATTAACTGCAAGAATCCAGCTGGAAAATTGTAACAATATTTAGCTACTAGGTTGAATTTTTAGGGCTGCCTGACTACCGTGATTCTTTTACATCTTCTTGTCTACTTCCTTCATCCTACCCTTATCCACCAAATAGCCAGGTTACCCCACAGTTCACTACCTATTCCCCCTCTTAAAGACTAAAACTGTCTATGATTTCAGTAAACTTTGTCCCTGAGTTACTTACAGAAACAGTTTTATTTTACCACAAAGGACAAGAAGCTCAAATGTTGAAATAAATTTTCTTTGCTCTTATTTATTTTGGATTGGGAGAGGCATTAGTAAGAGCCTTGTTCTTCAAAGTCTTTAACCTCACAACAATTCTAGAGCTTCCCAGTCTTTCAACTCCTCTTGAAAAAAGCTGTTTTTAATGCAGAAACAATAGAAAATTTAATTAAATTTATTTAATTTAATTAAATAAATAATAATTTAATAATTTAATTTTTAAATTTTATTTTAATTTTATTAAATTTTTAATTTAATAATTTAATAATTTAATTTAATAATTTAATTAAATAAATTTAAATTTATTTAAATCCTTAAACAATCCAGAGGGAATCCATAGAAAGACTTGTCTATTTAAAGGAAATCAGAAGAAAGAGTATTAAACAAATCACATTTCATCCATGAACTATTTCAAGAATCTGTTTTTTAAAACAAAAAAGCCAAGTTTCACTGAAAATTCCTCTAGTTCTTAACTTTCCTCCTTTTAAAGGTGCCCTTTCTTCCTCTGACTATACAGCTCATGGATAGTGAGCTCATAGAAAACAGGAGAGAGAGAGAGAGAGAGAGGGAGAGATTTTAAAAGATGAATACTTACAGGTAGCTTGGTTATGAGAAGGTAGGGTATTTATGAAGACAAAATTGATAATCTGATAATCTGCTAATGTACTGCTTTGATACAACTTGCAGTCCTATTATATCCTACCATGTGTGAATCCATCACAAACAGTCTTACCCCAGTCTCAAGGTTGACTGTAGGACACATGCTTTGAGCTAATGTCACACAGGAGATCAGCTTTTTCTCACTGTGGTCCCCCCATTGGCACCTTGCAGAGAGCTTGTTAACAGCACTACTGCAGAGTGGATTGGCTTATCATTAAATACTGGCCTAAAATAGTGCCCAGATTTTGCTTTATGTCATCAAATACTAGAAAATTCCACACTTACAGGTGGGATAGCTGAAGAATGGAATCAATATCCAGATACAGGAATAGAAATTAAAATGGATTTTGGCTTAGATCATAGCATATTGAGATAACTTTCATTCCAAGGTTTTTCAATTGAATGCAGTTATTATAAGCATGTTGAAGAAAAAAATGTTCCTGGGCTTTTATGTTCGTTTTGTCCTGGAAAAAATTGAAAAATAGCTGACTTACTATTTTCTTCCTTTTTTTTTTTTGCAAAAGAAGAAAGGCCTTCAGAGTTGACGTACTGGTGACCTTTCAAAGGAATTATGCAGGCAGACGTGCAGGGCTGTTCTAATGCTGATGGTGTGGTACAATCAGTTTTACTTGAAGAAGAGCCCTCTAGGCTGCAGGGTAACTAGCTTAATAGCTTTTCAAGAGGACAAATCTGATACAAGACCTTAAAATGCACTTTACGTATTTAAGTATTAAATGGGCACATGGGGGAACTCCTGTGGTTGCACCGAGGTGGATAAAGACACATTGCAAATACGGGCAGCTATGACTTGCTACACTCCCACCTGCACAGAGATTGCCCTGCTTGCCAGCCAGTTTGGATTTGTGAATTGGCAGTTTTTCCTCAGTATTCCCAAGTCCAGGGTACTCTGTATGAAGCTAGTTGCCTTGGAAATACATCTGCTTTCTCTTTGTTTTACATTCTCATTTTTCTCACCTTTTGCCCACTTCGCTTGGTTAAATTATCCTTGAACATCACCACTAGGATATTGAGGGCTGCCTCTACCCGGAGCCTGGAGGGTTTGTTACTATCAGACGTTATCTCCATTGGTAGGAGCCAGGAGAAACGGTCTGAGTACAGCACACTGAAATGTAGCTGTGACTGTGGCTCTAGTTTAAAGATAACTTCAGTCTTGGTGTAAAATGTTATTTTGTGCATGTAAATTTGAGGGATATTATAGCATCATGCTTAAGTGCCCTGTTCACTTGGGTTACAATGCCAGCCCTACCTCTTCTTTGCAGAGCTATTTAACTTTTTCAAGCCTCAGTGTTGTCATCTGGAGCTCAGGAATTAAAATGATATTTATCTCATAGTGTTGTGATGATGAAATAGTCCAAGCAAAGTGGTCAGCACAGAGCCTGGCACATAGTTCTCAATAAACAATGGTTATTTTTTTTACTGAATAAACCAAAGATGCTTTCCATTTCTTAATTATTTTATTAGGCAATTGCACTATCTTTGTGTTTAACTTAATTTTCTTTTTACTTTAAAAAAAATTTAAGAGAAGCATTGCTTCCATCAGTTGCAATGAACTTACATTTATTAAAAAGATAAAGCAAAAATATTTGACTGATTTCTGGGGCAGTGGAGGTAGAGAAGGTGAAGTTGCATGAGCCAGTAAATGGTTCTGGAATCAGTTCAGAAGTTGCCTAATCTTGGACTAGAACACTCTAGAGGAAAGAGGCTAGAGCTCACCATTGGAGGAGAGGTCTTGGTAAGTTATGAAACGCAGGCAGAGAAAGAGAAAATTTCCAAACCCAAAGGTCTGACACAGCTATGAGACTTATCAGAAGAACTATTTTTTTTTTTCCTCCTGAAGCACTGGTGAAGTCTGATGATAGTTACTTATTCGTTCAGCAAACATGTAGCAAGTATGAATAAACACTAGGAAGTTCTCCTGTTGACTCTCTTTCTGGCTTTGCAGTAAGTGTGAGAGATACAAAGGCAAGTTAGGGTCTCTGCCCACAAAGAAGGCAGAGTATGTAATTTTATTAGTTATAGATGAATATAATTCTAAGAAAATTCTTAATTTTATAGAAGGGATGAAAGGAGGCATTGAGATAATGATTCTATTATATCAGTAAGAATAAACAGCGAGAATTGCTATTTTTAAAATCTAAATTAAGTAATTTTTGATTATTAGTTATCAAAGCACATTATAAAGTTACAAGAATTCAAACAGCTTGGTGGGGTCCTGAGAACAAAGATCAGCGGAACAGAAGAGCTAGCAGACAGGATTGTTAGAAAGACGTGGTTTCGATGTCTGAAGGGGCCAGTGTTGTGATATTCTATCTGTGAGCAAGAGGTTCTAAAGCAACTACCTGGATGTATTTTTTTCTTTAATAGATCTTATTCTATTCACTTGAAAACTGGGACATACAAAAAAGGGACTATGTATTGAGAAATCTCACTCACTCTGATGTCAATCAGTGAATATTTTTAAGAAGAATTTAAGAGAAAGCTTTTGGGTACATAGAGGTGGCTGCATTTTTTTTTTTCCTGTAAATATGCTTATTGTTGCAGCAAGCTAACTTATGGAACACTCTAGCTAAACTGTCACTCATCAACATAAACAGATTGCCTGTAAATTTAATCAGGAAATTCATTTTGCTTTGAAAGAAGGCATTATGTGTTCATTTAAAATTAAATATCATAAGTAATAGGATATATTATGGCAAAAACTATAGACACTGGAACATTGCAGAATATACACTATGTAAATGACAAGATTATGGATGACCTAGAGGGGATAAAGTAGCATGATATAATGGCCCTATGGCTGCACATTGAGGACTAGTCAGGGAGAGACCCTAAGTTAAAGGGCTTAGGATACAGGCATACCTGTAAAATAGACCTATTTTTTCCAGACTATTTTCCATTATAGGTTATTATAAGATATTGAATATAGTTCCCAGAGTTATACAGTAAATCTTTGTTGCTTATCTATTTTTGTGTATAGTAGTTTGTATCTATTAATCCAACAGTCCCAATTTAGGAAACTGGCTTTTTAAACTCAGGATAAATCTTTTGAGATTCATCCATGTTGTTGTGTCTATCGATTCCTCACTCCTTTATATTGCTGAGTAGTGTTCCATTATATGAATGAACTACACTTTGTTTATCCACTCACCTACTGTAAGACATATGGTTGTTTCCATTTTAGGTGATTATGAACAGAACTGCTATAAAAACATTCATGTATAGGCTTTGCATGAACATAAGTCTGTATTTTTCTAAGTAAATACTTAGGAGTGGGATTGCTGAGTCATATGGCTAAGTGTACACTTCAGTATAAAATACTGCCTGTTTCCCAGAGTGGCTGCACTTTTTTGCATACCCACTAGCAATGTATAAGATTTGCAATAGCTCTGCATTTTTGCCAGTACTTGGCATTGTCAGATATTTTAAAATTTAGCCATTCTCATGGGTGCATAGTGGTATCTCATTATGGTTTTAATTTGCATTTCCCTAATGGCTAATGATGTTGAGCATCTTTTCATGCTCTTATTTGCCACTCATGTATCTTCTTTGGTGAAGCATCTGTTCAAATTTTGTTGAATTTGGGCATTCTTTACATTCGGGGTACAAGCTCTTTGTCAAATAGGTTATTTGCAAATGTTCTCCCAGTTTGTAAATGATCTTTTCATTCTTTTAACCATATCCTTCAAAGAGCAAAATTTTGGTATGTTTTAAATTTCCCATATTTATTGACTTTATCCTATACTACACTGTAAATTTTTTTCCAGGTTTATTGAGAAATAATTGACATACAGCACTGTATAAATTGAAGGCGTAATGACCTTCTTTGTCTCTATTTACTATTTTTAAAGTCTATTCTGTCTGATATAAGTATAGCTACCCTTGCTTTATTTTTTGGTTACCATTTGTTTGAAATGTCCTTCTCTATCCTTTCACTCTCAGTTTCAGTGTCTTTAAGACTAAAGTGAGTCTCTTGTAGGCAGCATGTTGTTGGATTTTGTGTGTTTTTTAGTCCATTCAGTCATTCTATATCTTTTGATTAGAGAATTTAATCCATTCATGTTTAAAGTAGTTACTGATAAGGGCTTACCTATTAGGTAAGGACTTACTATTGCCATTTTGTTTATTGTTTTCTGGTTGTTTTGTAGATCCATTGCTTCTTGTTTCTTATCCTTCTCTCTTTTTAAATGTGTGTTTTGACATCTTTAGTTTCAGTATGCCTTGACTTCTTTACCATGTTCTTTTGTGTAATTAGTACAAGACTTTCTCTTGTGGTTACCATGAGGCTTACATAAACTGTAATCTTATAACACCTTATTTTAAACTGATAATAAATTAACTTCAATAGAATTAATATACTATACATTTTTACTTCTTCCGCTCACATTTTATGTTATTGCTATTATAATTTACATGGTTTTTAAATATTGTGTAACTAATAACAGATTAATGTATTTATGCTTATTCTTGCTACTTTTTTTAGCTTTTAAACTAGAGTTGTAGTGAGTTATGTACCACTATTACCATATTGCAGAGTTAACTATGATTATCTATTTACCATTACCAGTGAGATTTACACTACCTTTTTTTTTTATGATGCTAATTAGCATTCTTTTGCTTCCACTTAAAGAACTCCCTTTAGCATTTTTTGTAAGGCAGGTCTGGTGGTAATGAATTCCCTCAGCTTTTGTTTGTTTGGGAAATCTATGTTCCTCCTTATTTTTGAAGGATAGCTTCACCAGGTATAGAATTTTCTGTTGACAGTTATTTTCTTTCTATTGTTTGCAATGTGTAGCCACTTCTCTTACTCTTCTAAAGCAGTCTGTCTTGGTCTCTGAGGTGCAGGGGATGCTTCAGCTTATCCCCATGTTCTAAGATTTTCTCAGTGGTGTCTTATTTTTGAATAGCTGTTAGTTGTTCTTCTTGTGAGGGGGAGTAAAGTCAGAGAAAAACCTATGTTGCCAACTTGGTGATGTCACTCCTTTGAATGTATATCTTAAAGAACCGCCCAATAGACTTAGCATAAGTGACTAGCAGAGTGGACCACACTATATAAACTATACCTCTAGGAATAGACACTGCTTATTTCTAATTGCAGGAGGAAGTAATCAATGGCCAGAAGAGCAGTGTCTTCAGCAGTCTCTTTGATTGGAAAATACTATTGCAAGATAGTAACCAACATTATAAAAAACTTGAAAAAGAATAGATACATGTATATGTATAACTGAATCACTTTGCTGTACACCTGAAACTAACACAACATTGTTAATCAACTATACTCCAGTATAAAATAAAAATTAAAAAAAAAAAAAGAAGCAGTTTTAAGAGCTCCTTTTTCATTCCTGAAATCTGTTCTCAGGAGGCCAACAGATTAATCTTGAAACTACTATCACTTACTGAGGCTATTATATAATGCAAAATTAATGTTTATCAGCATCCTTTTATGGTGCTCTGGAGATTATTGTAGGAGAAAAGGGCATTTTGTCAGGTCTTCACAGGCAAGGCTAAATGGGAGAATTGAAGCAATTATCTGAATAATTTAATAAAACTCCTTTTATTTAATTATTCAAATTAAATAAAAGGAGTTTATGTATTCCTTATTTTTCTTTCTTTGCTCTGGCCATGGAGATTTCTTTGCCATCTAATTTGCTTATGAAAAGTGACATGCTTTTTTTTTTTTTTTATAGCTAGTAGAGGCTTAAAGTTTTTTAATGTTTAAGGTTATCAGACCTTTATAATAATTAGTAGAGATTCTAAAACGCTGCTCCTCATAGCAGTTTTGAAGATGACTGAAAAAGTATGATGTAATCTCATGTTTTTACACATTTAATTCTATATTCTAAAGAAACTACTACTTGCTCCTAATTTCCAGCTGCCAACATCTGCAATTAGAAATTGGCAAAACAATCACCCTAACAGCTGCTAGAAACATACAGTTTACAACAAAATGTCAAATGTGTCTTGAATGTTGAATAAAAAACACTGTTTTCATTTCAGTTATCATACAACGTTTCTCTCAATTAATTAATCATTCTGTTGAATAGTTTCCCAAAGAGATCACATTTTATTAGCATTCACCACATTTATTTTTAGTGAAGAGATAATGGGAATACAAGGGACATTCAACTGTAAACACAAGATTGAATTACAAAACCTGTATCTAGATGACCTCTGTCGTCCCCTCTAACTCTCAGACCCTGGGATTAAAATCAAAGGAAGGTTTTACCAGGTCTATACAACAAGATTATCATCCATACCCCTTGGGGCCTTCAATTCTATTTTGCAGAGTTACAACTGCTTTTGTATTCTCTTCTACTGCAGGAATTGTTCAATATGCATTATATAAATTCAGGCAAAAACATATTTGTCAAGGCAGCAGTCTTTCCTAAAATATTTCTGAAAGCAGTGTCATCTGATCATACAGGTTAAAGCAGGTGTATCATTTTGCTCACAAAATTGCAGATGAAGCAGAATTGCAATATTTTTCTATTAGTTGATTTGAGGAATGAAAATTAATGAAAAGGTCTCTGAGATTCTTATAATAGGTGATTTGCTAATTCAGGAATTTTCTCTCTTAAAATAATGATATAATGAAATGAGACTACAAATATTATTTCTTAACTCTAGTTTTTAAAATTCATTCAACTGCTATTTTGCACAACAGAAAATTATTATAATGGAAAGCATAATCCAATTCTATGTCTCTTTTAATGATACACTTAATTTAAGAATTCTCTAAATACATTTTCTCCAATACTATAATATTTGAAATTTAAGCAGACTGAATTATATGGAGTCAAGGAAAGAAAATAGCAGGGAATATAAGATTATGAATTGTTAAAAAATGAATCTCACCTCTTCCCCTAATAAGTATACACATACGCATGCACACTTGACCTGAGCTATCAGTTTATCAGACGGCAAAGTGGTCTTCTGAACTTTCTTAAGTATATGAGAAATAAAACTTAACAAGCAAGGTCTATTGTTTTGATATGTATAAAATCAAAATAAATATGACAATGAGATATTCATATGTTATTTAGTTGATCCATTTTGAATTGCTACATGTAGTATAGAATTCTTTTAGAACATTGAATTAGATATATCATCACCATTACTAAGAGCAAGTATAGTTCAGAAAGTCTGTATCATTTTCTTTCTTAATATACCTTTGTTAGTATTACATTAAGCACTTTTTATAACTCTAATTTTTTTTAATAAATATTCTGCTGATTTTCCAAATAAGCCTTAAATGTCAATTAGAGAGAAATAAAATAATTGAAAGTTTAAATATACTATCTGCAATAACCATAACTTTTAATATGGAAATATTCTTCAGTATATAATCTGCATTCATCAAAATGTATGGTAATATGAATAGCTTGTTAAATACTTGTTCAAAATAGAATGAATGGAAAGATAACCGTTTGGTTATCATACCCCAGTTGAGCTTGCCCTATAATTACCAATAAAATAAACATAAATATACAAAGAAAAAGACTAAAAAGCAAAAATAATATTTAAAACAGGAAAATTATAGTAGTGGGGGTAGTGACTACAAAGGATGCACAGAGAAAATTTTGGGGTGAAGGAAATGTTTCATATGTTCTGGGGGTGATGGTTACATAACTTGATTTGTCGAAATCCATAGAACTGTACCTAACAAAAAGTACAGTTTAATATATACAAACCCCCAAAAAAAACTATGCATAAACTCTGTACTCTAGTTGGCAAATCTGTTTCTCACAGAAGTATGGATTAACAATTCTGAAACTGGTTTACATGTATACTGGGATTGAACACATAAGTAAATGGATTTTGGGTGGCAGGGGCCAAGTTTCTCTTTGTAATAAAGGGAAGTTACACATTAACAAAAAAGGAAGTCTAGTATGAACACTGCACTGATTCATTAGAGTTGGAGACATTGGTAAGAATTTGTGTTTAGCTTAATATAGAAGAACTGGATTAATATAGAAACAATTAAAGGTACACATGTTAGTATAAGTGCATATAGTACCCAGCACTGTCCGCTGAGAGAGCCTAGAAGCAGTGACACCCCAGTAGCAACAAGCATACCCCACACCCTAAATACCATTCTCCAATAAAAGCAATAGGGCTCCTTGAAGAATGGCTGGTTCTAGGACTGGGGCAGGGAAAATACAAGATGAGTCTGAATTACCTGTAAGTACCAGAAAGTAAGGAAGTGGGCTTCCCTGGTGGCGCAGTGGTTGAGAATCCATCTGCCAATGCAGGGGACACGGGTTGAAGCCCTGGTCGGGGAAGATCCCACACGCCACGGAGCAACTAAGCCCGTGCACCACAACTACTGAGCCTGTGCTCTAGAGCCCGTGAGCCACAACTACTGAGCCTGCGTGCCACAACTACTGAAGCCCACATGCCTAGAGCCTGTGCTCCACAATGAGAAGCCACCTCAATGAGAAGCCACCGCAATGAGAAGCCTGCACACTGCAATGAAGAGTAGCTCCCGCTCGCTGCAACTAGAGAAAGCCCGTGCGCAGCAGTGAAGACCCAAAACAGCCAAAAATAAATAAATAAAATAAATAAATTTATATTAAAAAAAAAAGAAAGTAAGGAAGTGTTCAAAAAGCAAAAGGATGGGGGACATGTCAAAGAGACACAAGAACCAACCCGAAAGAGCTCTGAATGACCAGAGATGGAACAATTTGAGCAACAAAAATACGTAGTATTATCAATAGATTATAATCCAAAGTATATACATGAGTCTATGCTGACAAAAACAAATGATCGAATAAAGAAATAAATGGGGGAAAAGAGACAAATGTTTCTTACAGAAGAATTCCAAATAGTGTATGTAGATATTCCCCACTATAGGATGTGAAGATTAATTTCCTCTACTCACTAAAATGCTCTAGACTTTGTGACTGATTTCCAAAAAATAGAGTAGGAAATGGAAATAATCATAGATTTACTGTGGCAAATGCTACTTTAACCAAGTGAATGAAGATCAACATCACAGTAATGTCATGTGGATATTGTATACCCCTTGATATGATATGATGCACCTTTGTTTCTTTTTTAATATAATCCATAACTCCAGTGTGATGGTCAGTTTTATTTGTCAACTTGGCTAAGCTATAGTACAGAGTTGTTCAATCAAACTGTTATCTAGGTGTTGCTGTGAAGCATTTTGTAAATGTGATCAACTTCTGCAATCAGTTGACATTCAGCAAAGGAGATTATTCTCCAAAATCTAGTGTGTCCAATCTGATGCAATCAGGTGAAAGTTTTTAAGAGAAGAGGTGAGGTTTCCCTGAGGAAGAAGAAATTCTGGCATGCAGTGTCAGCTCCTGCAGTGACAGTTTCCAGCCTACCCTTCCTGATGGCCTGAACAATAGATTTTGGACTTGTCTAGCTAGCCTCCACAGTCACTAAGCCAATGTTTTGTAATCTATCTGCCTATCTATCTATCCATCCATCAATCCATTCATGGATTCATGTTCAGTGGATACAAACCCAGGTTGGGGGTCACTCTAAAGGATACCTGGCTGATCCTGCTCAAGACTTTCAAAGACATAAAAAGCAAGGGCAGACAGAAACCATCAAAGTTCAGAGGAGACTAAGGAAAATGATTTCCAAACACAATGTTGCAAATAACTTTATTGGTCTCTCCAGAAACATCTTGAAAGACCCATTAACTCTTCAACAGAAAATGGTGAAGGAAAGTTTACATCCCAAGGCAATTTTTTAGCCCTCAAAATTTATTAGATAATTTGGGGGATCTTGAACACTCATATTTAATGATAATAAAAAATACTTATTGAAACTGGACCACTATCTTACACCATATACAAAAATTATCTCAAAATGGATTGAAGATTTGAATGTAAGACCTGAAACTATAAAACTTGTAGAGGAAAACATAGGTGGTAAGCTCCTTGACATTGGTTTTGGCAATAATTTTTTGGATTTGACACCAAAAGCAAAGGCAACAAAAGCAAAAATAAACAAGTGGGACTACATCAAAGCTTCTGCACAACAAAGGAAACTATCAAAAAATGAAAAGGCAACTTACTGAATGGGAGAAAATATTTACAAATCATATATCTGGTATGCAGATCATATCCAAAATAGATAAAGAACTCATACAACTCAATAGCAAAAAATCAAATAATCTGATTAAAAAATGGACAGAGGATCTGAATAGACATTTTCCCAAACAAGACATACAGATGGCCAACAGGTACATGAAGAGATGCTCAACATCGCTAATCATCAGGGAAATGCAACTCAAAACACAGTGAGATATTATCTCACATCTGTTAGAATGGCTATTAACAAAAAGAAAAGAAATAACAAATGTTGGTGAGGGTGTAGGGAAAAGGGAACCCTTGTGCACTATTGGTGGGAGAGTATATGGGTTCACCCACTATGGAAAACAATGTGGAGGATCCCCAAAATATTGAAATAGAACTCCCATATGATCCAGCAATTCCATTTCTGGGTACTTATCCAAAGAAAACAAAAACACTAAACTTGAAAAGATATCTGCACCCCTATGTTCACTGCAACATTTTTTACAATAACCAAGATATGGAAACAACCTAAGTGTCCATTGATAGATGAATGGATAAAGAAAATGTAGTATATATACAATGGAATATTATTCAGCCATAGGAAAAAATGAAATTTTGCCATTTGTGCCATGGATGAACCTTGAGGGCTTTATGCTAAGTGAAATAAGTCAGGCAGAGAAAAAGAAATACCATATGATCTCTCTTATATGTGAAATCTAAAAAATAAAATAAAATAAAAACCAAGCTCATAGATACAGAGAACAGATTGGTGGTTGCCAGAGGCAGGGGGTAGGAGGTGGGTAAAATGGGTGAAGGGGGTCAAAGGTACAAACTTCCAGCTATAAAATAAATAAGCCATGGGGATGTAGTTTACAGCATGGGGACTACAGTTAATAATACTGTATTGTATATTTGAAAGTTGCTAAGAGAGTGTATTTTAAAATTTCTCATCATAAGAAAATTCGTAACTATATGTAGTGATGGATGTTAACTAGACTTACTGTGGTGATCATTTTACAATATATACAAATATCAAGTCATTATGTTGTACACCTGAAACTAATCTATAATGTTATATGTCAGTTATACCTCAAAAAGAGAGAAATGCTGTTAATTATTTAGGTATAGTGATGGTGTTTTGATCATATTTTTTTTTCCCAAGATACTTTGAACCTCTCTTCTCAAAATCTACTTTTTGCTGTGTTTACCAGTCCTATACTATTATATCATGATCCTTACTCTCCTTCTCTTCTCCTCCCCATCAAAAGATCTACTTTAAATGAGACTTCAAAATCTTATCAATATCCCAACTTTGCCCTCTCTCCTCAGAGATGCCATGAATACTACAGAGGTAGCATGTTTTGTTATCAAGGTAACTCAGCTTTGTCTTGTTAACAGGCTCATTTGGTAAACCAGCATTCAACAGAGGATTGGAAAAACTCACTGTAATCCAGGAAAAATTCAATGAAAATATATCTCCCCTTGTTCACTGAATAAAAAATATTGAATTGCGTAGATTAAAATACCTTATAAGTATCTAAGCAGGTAAATGTAATTTATCTTCAAGGAAAGAAAATCCAGTTTGGCCTCAGGTCATCTGAGGCAAAAATTAATGTCCAGAAACAATTCTGAGGGGCTAAAAAATTCTACAATCTATAAATGTTTTATCTAATCAATCTGTCATTTAGGAAACAGAAAGATAATTTTGGGTTTCATTCGGTCTGAGAAAATATGTTACCTGTCCACATTCTTGAAAAGTTATTTAGTTATATACTTCAAAAGAATGAGAGGTAAAGCACAAAAGCACTAAAGAAAGATTTTCACTAAAACAAGTTAGAGAAAAGTTAAAAAAATTTATGAAACAATGCAAATGTTAAAAATTATTCTTAAAAGATAGGATACATCATATAAAATTAATAATGCAATAGTAATTTAATGTAAAAACAATGATAACAATAATCATATCAAAGACACCAGACTCATTTAACAAAGGCTAAGAAGTGAGAGCTGGGAACTGTATAATGAAGGAGTAAGAACGTGAAAAACTCAGTAGCTTATGTAGGTGACCCTTAAAGTAAAATCTCCCACCTGGAGCTGGCATTTAAATAAATATATGTTTTAAAGTTTTTGTTAAAGGAAACACTATTAGAATGAAAAACAAGAAAAATACTTCCCACAATTCATTATGAGTAGAACATGAAGTGGGGTGAATAGAGGTGAACAATATTTGTAGAGGCAGGCAGAGGCCATCTCATAAAGGACCATGCACATCATATTAATGTGTTAGGACCCTAATGATGCAATATTTGTTTAAGGAAACTTGGAGTAAGAATGAGGCAGTATGCCTAGTTAGCTGAGAAATGATGGTGGCCTGGACGAGGACATTGACATCAGTGATAGAAGGGAGTGGCGGGTTCTACAAGACATTAGAAGGTTGAGATAGATACGCTCACTAATTAACTGGATGGAAGGGTTGAGGTAGATGGAAGAATCAGGGATTCTGATGTGTTACCAGTGGATTATGAGGCCATTCACTAGGGGTTGGTGGGGAATGCAAAATGAAATCTGGGCTGGAGCTACAGATGTGGTGGAGCCACCCACATATACATTCATTTGTCCTGCAAATATTAACTGGACACTTCTGTTTGTTAGCTGCCCTGCTGGCTTTGAAAATTCCATGATGAGTAAAACAGATTCAATTCATGCCTTCATAGAAATTATAGTTTAGTTCAGTGCTGAAAGATGATCTGCAGGTGGTCACTGCTTTTCTCCGAATTGTCTGGGGTGCTCGTTAAAATGCTAAATTTGGCCCCAGCCTACATCTATTAAATCAGATTTTCCAGTTGATTCTTATGTACACTACGATTTGAACTCCACTGGTTAAAATAACTGAAACCATCTCACTATCAAGATCACCCAAGGGGGTGAACGCTGTAAAGAGATGAGGGCCTAGCACCACACCAGCATGTCTCAGAAGGCCAGACGAAGAGCAGTTCATCAAGGAAAATGAGCATCTGTGGCCAGAAATGTAAGAGGAGAACTAGAGGTTGTATTGTGTTGGAAGCCCAAAGGAGGGACTCTTTAATGTAGGAAAGTTTGCTTAACATTTCAAATGCTACCAAGAAATCAGTACGATGAGTCCTGAAAGATATTCGTTATATTTAGTGACTCTGGGGAGAGCAAGCTTGGCAATTGTAGAATGGTCGGTGAGGAAGTAAATGCCCAGAGCCAGCAACATGTCCACAGAATCCGTGAGGAAGAGGGTCAAAGAGCAAGACCGGTGACCAGAATCTGAGAGAGAATTTAAAAAACAGAAAACTGAATGTTACATGCTGATCGGAAGGAGAAACAGAAGACAAAGGAGTGAAAGGAAATAGTTAAAAAAAAACAACGAGAAACTCTTTATGGCATAAGAACCAGATAGAGGATCTAATATAGATCTAATAAAATTTAATAAGATCTGATAAAGAAAGGAAGGCAGGAAGAAAGGAAGAAGGAATGTGAATACAGGTGGTTCTGTTTAGACTAGTGACCTTGAAGGACACAGGCACCTGTCTCTCTGTTCATCCGTATAAACAGTACCAGGTACTATCCCTGGCACAGAGCAAGTCCTTAATCAATACTTATTAAATGGATGAATAATTAAGGTAGAGAAGGTGTCAGCAGCTCATCTTCAATTTCTCTGTAAAATACTAGTTAACGTCCACTACAATGGTGAGGGTTATTTTGCTTTCCATTCTGTACCCTTTATATAACAAATGACAATGACAAAAATGGCACTTTTGTAGTCTCGATGGCATGTATCTCTTCTGTTTTATCCTTGTTTAAGTTACCAAACTGAATGTTTTTGTTTATAAATGTGAGAGGAAAGGGAAAAGCCAAAATACTGCACAACTAAAAAAGCCCATTGTTCTGAATAATAAAACTGCCAGAGAAGGTAAATCGTGTGTCAGTGCATGAATTTATTTAAAGAAGATAAAAGACTTTGTTTCCTTAAACTCTCTGATAGAGACACTAAATCAAACTCCAAATCTGAAGCAGCAGATATTAGAAGTGAGATGCATGGGTCATTCATTCATCTCCCCCTTTCCTTGATATAACTCAGCTCAGAACAAGGGTAAAAGAGTCAGCTGTATTAAGATGCAAAGACTAGGTCTCCATCCTTGGGTGTTGCCAGCAGTGCCCGAAGTAGCAGGCCCTCAAATGTTTGTGCACAGCTTGAGAAACTTGATGATGGTGAGAGAATTTAAAGGGGAGGGGACAGTGGATAACATAAGATATAACATGATTTTCTTCACATCAATCTCGTGGTTTCCCTCCGTATGCAGACCCAAAGTATTTAGGAGAAGATTTTGAAAACTTCACGAAAAATGACTACTTCTCTTCAACTTTGCTATTTTTGAAATTGTCTCCGTAAAAACTAAACAAATATTGTGACGAAACTTTTAAGTTCTAATGTTTTAACTGATTCCAGGTTAATTAAGTGAAACCCTTCAAGGGTCACACTGATGGGTGTCTTTTGGAATTGTCCTAAAATCCGAATACGTATTTATAATTTCCTAACTGTGTGAATCTCATGCTTACATTGTGGCCTCCTCTAAATGGGGGAAAACAATTTAGGCCCCAAACAGGTATTCTTCCTGCAGTGTCATACCAATTCAATTTCAACCATCTGAAAAATTACTCAATTAAAGTCTCTTTTCTGAGTGAAAGTGATTGCCCTTCCTGGAATAACTCTCCTTTTCTGCAGGGGAGCTGATAAGGAGCTGGCTGGGCTGACAACATGTGTGTGTACAAACACACAGCTGGAAGTTAATCTCCTAGTGTGAATGCTTCTGTACTCAGAAACTTTGTGTTGATGTTGGACAATCCTTGGGTGTTTGAGTTTTTGTTTTTTAATTATAATGTTCACGTATTCACTATATATTTGTTTAAGCTGCACACTAATTGTTAAATATCCAAAATGACTTAACAACAAAATGCATTTTAAAGCCAGAATGGGGAGGGGAGTTAGAGCAGTTCAATCTTTAAGAGAAACTTAATGAATGCCTGCTGGGTGAAGCAGGGATCCCGGAATGAGTCAGACACAGTCTTAGTCTCAAGCAGTGTATGATTCAGTTGGAGGATTGAGAAGAGGATGCAAAGAATTATAATATAAAGCAGGTGAGATGAGTCATCCAGAGGTACCAAGTAAAATGAGTTCAAAGGAGGGAGTGCTTACATCCCTTTGGAACTGCAAAAAAATTCAGTTAAACTTGGAAATTTAAGATTGGCTTGAAAGATGAGTAAGATTTTGACAGGCAAAAATATTCCACATGTAAGGAATAACATATGCAAAGGCATAGGGAGCAAAGGACTGCATGGCAAGTAGTTTATTTTGGCGGGAGAATGTTCTTCATATAAAAGAACATTAGGAATGAAGACCAGAATGCACTATAGCCTGGGAACACTGCAGACTAAACTGGTGTGAAGATAGAAATGAAAGGGGAGGCTGTAGCTGGTTCATGCAAAAGACTGGAACAGCAATGCAAAAGAGAGAGATAAAGAGGAACTTAGCCGTAGCGGTGACAGCAGGAAAGGCAAAGACAAACATGAAGAACTTTCTAAAGAACTTCTTGCTAAAAACTGGTAATACATTAGATGTGGTTGAAAAAAACCAATTATGACTGAAATGGAGCCTGGATAGCAAGGGTGCTGCCTAACAACAGAGACAGCAGAGTCAAGAGGAGGAATTGGCTGTGGGAAAAAACAGAACCTTTTTGTTCTGAGATTTGATTCCTTTGAATACTCGGTGCGATGGCCAGGAGGAGAGGGGCTCTTTTTTCTGTCAGACATCCTCGTGTCAAAGCCGTTATATTGCAGCTATGGATATAAAATTTGGGGGTCAGTGCTTGATGACGGAAGTTTAGATGGGAAAATGTAGGGCTTACTAGAGGAGAGAGAAAGGAAAGAGAGAAAATGAAGTCAAAGGGAATACCAGGTAGCTGAAATGTCAAAAATCTCAGAGAAGTTGGGAACAGGAGGGCTATTTTTGGTGCTTAGGTGATCACTGGCAACACTGAGAGAATTTTTAGTACGGAACTGGGAGTGGGGTCCAGAAGGAAAAGCCCTGAGTGAGGTAGGAGAGAGACAGAGCTCTCCTTCTGGTATACAGCTTCTTACGTGACTTGAACCATGACGTGCTGTTAAAAATGACCAGAATTATGTTAGCGTTGACCAAGCATTCCAGTTTGCCCAGGGCTGTCCTATTTTAGCACTGAGAGTCTGCATCCCAGGGAACTCCTCAGCTCTGGGCAAACTGGGATGGTTGGTCACCCTTACAGCTCCTACTGTGACATCTGACACTTAGTAGATTTTCAGTACATTATCTGTTGAGTGAATGAAAAAAATGCATGTGATAGCACAACAGCTCTGAGGCTTGGTTCCTTAATTTCATAAAATGATGTTAGTAATAGTAGTAACCAGCATGTGAGGTTGTTTTGGCGATCAAATTAAATAACGTATATGAGAACATTAAGAAAAACCCATAAAACACTGTATAAATGTAAACAAATATATAGGATTATTTCTATTAATTTTTGCATATTCTTGATTTATGTGAAAAGCGTACTATTCTTTGTTGAAATTTTCGATACTGTCTGCTTTTTTTTTTTTCAACTAGCCTCTCATTGCCAGTGATCTGATATTGGCACCGAAATTAGTAATTAATTTTGTTTATATGGCATCCAACACCCAAGAGTCTCTAGGCACCTAGCCAAATCCTTTCTTAAATATAGTCATTAAATGGAGGAAAAGAGCCAAGCAAATTCCTAAAAGAGGCAAGTGAAAAAAAGAGCAACTGGCAAATGGGAAAAAAAAGTTATCAACTGAGAGAATTTCATCCACTATCTAGGGACAAAAATTATACCCCAAACTTAGCAGAAAACTAGTTGTATAAATTTAGCTGCCCATCTCTTGACCTCTGGATAAAAGGGTCCCTGAAACATGGATTTTTAACAAACATTTCCAACTTTTTATTTATTAAAAATACAATTAGGGGGCTTCCCTGGTGGCGCAGTGGTTGAGAATCTGCCTGCCAATGCAGGGGACACGGGTTCAGAGCCCTGGTCTGGGAAGATCCCACATGCCACAGAGCAACTAGGCCCGTGAGCCACAACTACTGAGCCTGCGCGTCTGGAGCCTATGCTCCGCAACAAGAGAGGCCGCGATAGTGAAGAGGCCCGCGCACCGCGATGAAGGGTGGCCCCCGCTTGCCGCAACTAGAGAAAGCCCTTGCACAGAAACGAAGACCCAACACAGCCAAGAATGAATAAATAAATAAATGTACTATTAAAAAAAAAATACAATTAGGCTTTTTCCACTTATCGAATTCTCATGTTAAAGCTGGAAGAGACCTTGGAGATCATCTCATCCCACTTATTTGATAGGTGCTTTTTGTAGGAACAGCTCTGGGTAATGTTTTATTAACATACAGAAAACATAACAAAGTTTTATTAACACAGCTTGGCTAAGTGAAGCGAACACTCCCCTGTGAATGAAACTGCAGTTTTCTGCCGGCTCTTTCAGAGTACAGACAAGGAGTGGATCAGGGTCTTTGACCCGACTCCATCAATCCCTCCATCGATGTGCCAATTCCTTCCTCTCTACCAGACAGACCACCGTCTCATGGACCTGGGAGATTTTGACTCAGTTTTAACCCCCAAGGGCTGAACCTCGAAGACTTGTTTTGTTACCTGCTTTACTTTCCTTGCCTTTTCTCAGTTCCTACTGCTTCTTTTTCTTTTTTCTATAAACAGCTCTCTATATTTCTAAAATGGTAGATGTGATATGATTCAGAGAACTATTATTCAAGGACTTACACTTTTTTCTCCAAGAAATTCAGCACACTTTAAACTTTTCTTGCATTACCCCACTCATATTGCCTTTGAAGATTTCCCTGGGAGACACTCTATGTTTGAAGTGTCCCTACATCTCAAATTCTATTTCCACAGCAACAAAAGAGTTTCTGAGATTAGACCTTCTCCACAAATAAGTTACTTGATAATTGGCAGAATAATTATTTAGTGCTCAAAGTTCTCTAACACCACTGTGCTATGCTAACAGGTTTTAATAAATTATATGCACAAATTTGACCTGGATAAGTAAATTGTGAGAAGTTTATTCTACGGTGAACCCTGTTATATAATGTCTGATTCTCTAATTGTGTTGATCAAATTATCACTCTAATATATCAATATATGATATTGTTAGCAAGGATATCTTGTTTGCAACAGTATTTATTTCATGAATGTATAACTTGTCACATGACTAGCTTGTGTCAAATTGTGACATAAAGTCACCTCTCTTCACTTTCCCTAGTAAATTCTTAAATCCTTAATTTATAGAGGTGTCTGTTGCTGAGAACAGCTTAAAATGTTACTGCTTCCAAAGCACTTCTATTCACAGTAGATGGAAAACATGAGGGTAACTATGTGGAATTAATATCAAACTCTGAAAGCTGAAGCACCGGTGTCTCTGGCAGAGAGGGAAGGTGCCAGAGTACAAGGAGTTCTGACATGACATCATAAGACCTGAATTCACTTCTGACTCTAACTCTTATTAGCGATTTGACCTTAACTATGTGATTAACTTTGCTAAGCCTTAGTTTTCTTATCCATAAAATAGAAGAATATGTTTTTCAGATAAAGTAGGTAAAACATGTTGTAAACAAATTATAGAGCAATATACAAATGTCATATATTATTAATTCGCTTTTTTGTACTTCCCATAATGCTTTTCTATGTGCCCATTAAATACTTTTCAATAAATAGTGACATGAAATTTTTACAGTAGCCCAAATATAATTATTTCTTATAATTAGTCACTTTTGGGGAGCTGCACATCATTTCATTAAATTTTATTTTTTAGAAGTGTTCTGGAAATTCAGTAATTTGGAAACTATTTTTTTCTTTCGGATATCTGGGACAAAACATTTTAAATAAATCTCACAAGCTAGGTACAAGACAACCTTGTAATATTGGCTATAGATTTCTGAAAGAGGGTTACATTTTATTCTCAAAACCCATTTTACTCTTGTTAACTTTTTTCCTTTTACAAGGAAAAATCTGGTTAAAATCCAGCTGTGTTCTTCATGTAGTATTCTCTTAGACAAAATTTGGTCCATAAGGTTTGAATCTTTTCCTCTTTCAAGTAAACAAAACCAACTAAACACATGGTTATTTGTAAAATTTTTCCTGTGGAATTTACAATTCACTCTACTCATTTTTTTATCGAAGTACAGTTGATTTACAATGTTGTGTTAATTTCTGCTGTACAGCAAAGTGATTCAGTTATACACATATATACATATTCTATTCTATTTTATTTCTTTGGCAAAATATTGACTGTGAGGGCACTGCCTGGATGCATTTGAGAAAGGCTTCTATTTTTAAGCTTCTTAGAAAAATTACTTCTGTTCTTTGGGAGTCATCTTAAGGGATTTATTACAGTAATTCTATTATGTAGAGTTAAATATATATACTGGGATTATTTCACACTTAATAAAACATAGTACCAAAATAGACCTAGATATTTTCCTCACTATAAATAATCTCCCCCAAGTCCCTGATTTTTTGCCATTTTCTTCTTTCTCCACACCGTCCATGAAGGATTGCATTTTTTACAAATAAATTAACTGTGTACAAGCAAGTTCTCCCTGTTTTAATCCCAGTTCCTGGGCCAAAACTCCTTTAAAATATAAATTGCCCTAGGATTTTTGGCTTTCACTTTCATATCAAAGACTTCTTTCTAAACCTATATCAATAATCATGCTGAGTGAACTGCATTGTACTCAGTTCATCCCCTACAGAAAAAGGGAGGATTTAGTTGATACTGTCTGGCTTTGGCTTCATGACTAGCGATAATCTGAACTAGTACCAGGCTAGACCCTAGACTGAACATGATGGGCAATATTCCTGCATTTGATCAAAATCTTCTGCTATTCTCCTCCTCCTTCCCCTCCTCCTCTTCTATCTCCTCCCTCCTTCTCTTCTGTTTCTTCTTCTCCTTCTTCATATTTTTTTTGGAATCATCATTGACTGTGGTGGCAGATGGCATGTCTCTCAGTGAAATCAAAGGCATATGGCAAGCTGTTTTCAATAGTGCCATGCCACCTAAGTTGCAGAATTTATAGTTCAAAAGAAAAAATAATGTAGCCTGTGATACCAAGCTTTGAATGCAGTCACAATGAGTACTTAATTCCCAAACACCATGCATTTTGTTTCTAAAATATTGTATCGAAATCCTCCCTTGAGGGTAGTGAGCAGTCAAGTTTAGAAATGTAGAAACTGTCTCTTAGATGGATCAGGCAATTCTAAGAAAGAGACTAAAAAGGAAACTTTTAAAGAAGTCATCTTAATAGCTTAAGGGAGAGTATGAAACTTTCAAAAACAATGTCATCTATTTAAGAGAAAAAATACACTCGTTTGAAATGCAAAGCCTTTGTCCATTTCTCTTCTTTTTTGGTTTATTCATTAAGTTGTATGCAGGGATCAGAAGCTAGGGGTTAAAAAATTCCTTAAGTTATTTGTATGTACGCTTCATTAATTCTATATAAATAATTCATTTCAGAGTATTAATGGTTAAATAAAACTAGAACAATAGTCAAAATTCTAAGAACACTTCTACTCAGTATTGTTTTCTATATAACACAATAAACCTTAGTCTTCCTAGAAGACTAGAATCAGATTTAATGTTAACTCTCACCATCGTATCTCTCTGGAGTACACATTTTTGCGTGCAGAAAATCAGCACCATGAAACAGGGACAGCTGCTGTGATAGCAGCCCTATAATTGTCCTGGGCTGAACTCCCAGGAGTGTAAAGGAGGTGGGGTAGAGAGAGGCAACAACATCAAAGCTCAGAGAGACTCCATTTTTATGAGTATCTCCACATTTAAGTCTAGTCAGTATGTATGTCTGAGTAATTCAGTGTTGATATTTGCTATTTTATTAAGTAAAAGTGTTGCAATTTCCTTCCTCTGCAAATACAGATTTTTTTTCTTTCTTTTAACGGAATTATTGTTTGCTAACAAGTCTTATGGCTTTTGTAAAGCAAGTCTCTGAACTCAAGCTGTTACATCATCACCAGTTCCCACAAGACAGAGTGATAATTATCTCTTTTCCTCTATTTCAAATTTGACAAATCTACCAGAAACTACTGGATCTTATAAAGATTATCCCTTCTTTTTCCTCTCAGAGTTTTCCTTTTTATGAAGTACTATACATTTATTTCCTATAAGATTCATTATACTTATCTTTATGTATCACAATTGTGATGCTAAAACTCAGAAAAGACAACCTGATGGACATTATATGTAGTGTTGCCTCTCCCAATACTGCAGTGTTGTTTATCTATATCTATACCTATTCCCATTTGCTGTTTGTTGTATCATTTAGATATGCTAATGGATTTGCAAAAAACACCTTTATTTAGGATGAAATGCATGTTACTCTGAAATTTCTTGACTGCTGAAAAAAGCCTAGCACAGTGTCTCTGATGTCTGGTCAGTCTCTGCTGCCCAAATTTTGGCAGGTAGAGGATTAGTCTTCCCTTTTTATCAACTAGAATTATTCACATTGACATTCTGTCTTGTTATGATAAATCCTGATGCACAGGGTTGGAGTATATGTGGTTGTGAATTTTAAGAACTAAATTTAAAAATGGCTATTTGGAACCTATTAATATTCTTATAGCATCATGGTTAATGGTACATAATCTGAAGCTAGTTGCCTGGGTTAAATTATAGGTCCTCCATTGATCAACTTTGAGGCTTTAGGCAAGTTACTTGACCTCTTTGTGCCTCAGTTTCATCAGTTATACAGTGGGAAGAACAACAATACTTTCTAAAAGAATTAATGCATTTAAGTACTTAGAAAAATGTCTAACATGAAGTAAACACTAAATAAAAGCTAGCTGTTTACTTTTTAAATACAGCACAGAGGCAGAAAAATGTGACTCAAGGCTTATGGATTATTACCATATTGTAAGTATTTTGTTGTCCCTGTAATTAATTTGCCATGGGCAAATCATTCAACTCTTTGCACCTTGCTTTTCTCATCTGTACAATGGGGATGATAACAGTTGCTTTAGAGATATTATTGTGGATATTAGAAATAAAATATGTAAAACTCCTAGTCTAGTCCTTGGCAAAGAGTAGGCAGTCAATACATGTGTTAGTAGTTGTTACTCATACTTACTACACTCAATTCTCTCTAATGCACAGGGAACTGATTTCAGAAGTAAAAAACATGTATGAAAACATCTTTTCTGTATTCCTATCGAAAACAAACTTACAAAGGACATATTTAGAAAAATCAGAAATATGGAGCTAATGTTGCACCTCTTTATCCGTCTGTCCTGGCGAAGCAGGAGGAAGCTCAGGCCAAATTCCTTAGCTCAAAATTCAGACTGGTGCCAAGGGAGCCATCATCCCTGATGTGGGCTAAGAGCGGTTAATGTTGATTCACATATGGTTTTCTTTTTCCTAAATGAGATTATTCCTTTGAAACTGCTGCGTGCCCAAGGTCAGTGAGAACTCTGATCTTCTGCAGGTGTGCCTGTTCATAGGGAGGTAGGATTCAGATGGCTTAGCATAGTGAATTTCAGGCCCTGATTTGGAAGAAAATAAAATTAAATAAAATGCTTGCTCTCAATTTTAAAATTAAAAGAATTTAAAAGTATAAATATGAATTTTTTTATTGACATCGTTCAGGAAACCTTAGTCTAAAAAGTAGAATAAAGATCAATGTAAGGTATCCATTATATATTAGCTAACATTGTTATGCATTGTATAGCATCGGGCAGTTTGTACTGTTATGTGTTACGGTTTACATGTGCATTTTTCTTCAGGGAGCTCTGTTTCCATCCTATTTTTGTTTATGTAAAATTTCTGTCTTGAGGAACAGACATATTTTTGGTAGTGTTCTTACTCAGTAGTTTAGTTTTAATTAAGACAATTTGGTTACATTGAGCTAACATGAACAACAGTCACAGAATTTTATTTTATGTGCACATCATTAGTTAAAAGCTTTAGTAATTTTAAAATAAAACCTAAGTTGGCTTTTGTTACCCCTCTCTCCTCCTCCCCCAAAAAATAAGAAAAGGAAAACACAGTCACAAAGACATGTGCCTGTACAACTAAACAAAGTCTTTTTCTCTCTCTTTCCTTTTTGTTTTTTCATATTTTCTACCCTATCTTTCTCAAAACAGTGGATCTCATTTAGTTTTCTAAATAAGTCATGATGGTGCCAAGGGGAAGATAATTTTCAAAGTGCTCTGAACATCTATCTAGTGATTGTAAAACAAAACTGTGATATTGATAACCCATTTTACCCACTAAGAATATTAGTCAAAGAGTGCAATACAAGAATATTAAAATAAAGTTATAAAATAATTTAGTTTTTCAAGATAGTCATGTTGATTTGTTAATTCTGAGCTACCTTGTTATAATATTATTTTAATCCAAGTCTAGATAGTGACTAGATTTTGAGTAGCCTTCCTTAAAGTATGGTCTGGTGACCACCACATCAGAATTATCAGGGCCCCTTGTTGAAAATGCAAGTTCTGGGTGCCCACATGTGACTGGTGGAATCTGATTCTCTATAGGCTAAGCCCCAGAACTGTGTATGTTTAGAAGAACCCCAGATAATTCTCGTGCACACAAAAGTTTGAGAAGCAATGGGTTAGTATCTGTAGCTTCTACCCTCTTGATTCCCTACCTACAACTGAAAGCCAGTTGTCAGTCAGGGTGGAGACTTTCCAGCACAGTAGATATCATCACTGGCTATGTATTAGAATAACCGAGAAAGCTTTCTAAAAATGTCAGTGCCTGGACCTGTACCTGAGGGGGTTAAGAACAGTGCTCCTTGATATTTCAATACAACATTTAGTAATTAAATATGCAGTGGCTTGTACTATCCTCTTTTTAAGATCTGGCAAGTTTTTAACCTTCAATTCCACTAAAAGTTCCACAAAGGTCATATTTTAGAGTGTATGTATTTTCCCAAATAATGGTGCTGGCACATAGGAGTAGTTAAATAATACTCTTCGATTATAGAAATTGGACTGGAGAGAAGAAAATACGGGGATAATGAGTGTGGGGTGAATCAATTTTCTAAACATAGTGGTGGCCTAGAGGGGTTTAAACAATATCAATCAAAAGAGAGGGAAGCTGACTCACTGGACAGAGACCTGGAAGTTGAGAGGATGTGATGAGCTTGAAAGCTGAGGGTCAGTGCAGGTTTATTTCCTCCCCCGGGGACTGTTGAAGAGGGTTGTGACCATTACCGGCAAGGCCAGTGGGGGAACATCGGACACCCTGAGGAGCACTTACACTGTGCATGCCAGGCACCTGGGCTTGTTTAGGGCTGGTGGGGGGAGATGGAATTTACTACTGCCCATGAGCATACACAGGCCACTATTCTGGCTAACTTAACTAAGTATCCTTCATATAGCAATCTAGTTTTGTAAATGCTGTTTTTCTTAATAAAAAAATAACTGGTATCTTAACTAACAAAGGCCAGTTCTAGGGATATAAATGAATGTGTGTGTGTCTGTGTGTGGTGTTTTAATAGTAAAAGGTCTTTTTCCTCAGTTTCTCCAAATGTTGCTTTGCCTTTTGTTTCCTGTTGCTTAATCCGTAAGTAGAAGCTGTTAAAAGTTCCTAACAAGACAATCTGTAGACTACAGTCGTCCCTGAGCTCTTAGTCTTTGAGAGATGTGGCTCTCAGAACTGTAGGTTCTGTTGGACAAGGTGTTGGCTAACCAGCTGATTTAAACTAGAGTCAGAACTGAGATGGCTGAGGGTTAATAAATTAAACATAAGAATGGTTGGAGCTGTTGTTTAGCATGTGCTGTAGTTACCTAATGGTGAACTAAGGAAACTCTTTTGAGAATGTGGGCAAAGAACTAAATATCTGTTCCTAGGTTTAGTTTTTTTTTACATTTCTTTTTTTTTTTAATTTTTAATTTTATTTATTTTTTGAACATCTTTATTGGAGTATAATTGCTTTACAATGTTGTGTTAGTTTCTGCTGTATAACAAAGTGAATCAGCTATACGTATACATATATCCCCATATCGCCTACCTCTTGCGTCTCCCTCCCACCCTCCCTATCCCACCCCTCTAGGTGGTCACAAAGCACAGAGCTGATCTCCCTGTGCTATGCGGCTGCTTCCCACTAGCTATCTATTTTACATTTGGTAGTGTATATATGTCCATGCCACTCTCTCACTTCGTCCCAGCTTACCCTTCCCCCTCCCTGTGTCCTCAAATCCATTCTCCACGTCTACGTCTTTATTCTTATCCTGCCCCTAGTTTCTTCACAACCATTTTTTTTTTTTTGTAGAGTCCATATGTATGTGTTAGGTATTTGTTTTTCTCTTTCTGACTTACTTCACTCTGTATGACAGACTCTAGGTCCATCCACCTCACTACAAATAACTCAATTTCGTTTCTTTTTATGGCTGAGTAATATTCCATTGTATATATGTGCCACATCCTCTTTGTCCATTCATCTGTCAATGGACACTTAGGTTGCTTCCACGTCCTGGCTATTGTAAATAGTGCTGCAATGAACATTGGGGTACATGACTTTTTTTTTCTTTTTTTTTAACATTTTTATTGGAGTGTAATTGCTTTACAATGGTATGTTAGTTTCTACTTTATAACAAAGTGAATCAGTTATACATATACATATATCCCCATATCTCTTCCCTCTTGTGTCTCCCACCCTCCCACCCTCCCTATCCCACCCTTCTAGCTGGTCACAAAGCACCGAGCTGATCTCCCTGTGCTATGTGACTGCTTCCCACTAGCTATCTATTTTACATTTGGTAGTGTATATATGTCCATATATACATTACCACTCTCTCACTTTGTCTCAGCTTACCCTCCCCCCTCCCTGTGTCCTCAAGTCCATTCTCTAGTAGGTCTGTGTCTTTATTCCCGTCCTGCCCCTAGGTTCTTCATGACCATTTTTTTTTTTCTTTGATTCCATATGTATGTGTTAGCATACGGTATTTGTTTTTCTCTTTCTGACTTACTTCACTCTGTATGACAGACTCTAGGTCCATCCACCTCACTACAAATAACTCAATTTCGTTTCTTTTTATGGCTGAGTAATATTCCATTGTATACATGTGCCACATCTTCTTTGTCCATTCATCTGTCAATGGACACTTAGGTTGCTTCCATGTCCTGGCTATTGTAAATAGTGCTGCAATGAACACTGGGGTACATGACTCTTTTTGAATTATGGTTTTCTCAGGGTATATGCCCAGTAGTGGGATTTCTGGGTCATATGGTAGTTTTATGCTTAGCTTTTAAGGCACCTCCATACTGTTCTCTCTAGTGGCTGTATCAATTTACATTCCCACCAACAGTGCAAGAGGGTTCCCTTTTCTCCACACCCTCGCCAGCATTTATTGTTTGTAGATTTTTTGATAATGGCCCTTCTGACCAGTGTGAGGTGATACCTCATTGTAGTTTTGATTTGTATTTCTCTAATGATTAGTGATGTTGAGCATCATTTCATGTGTTTGTTGACAATCTGTATATCTTCTTTGGAGAAATGTCGGTGTAGGTCTTCTGCACATTTTTGGATTGGTTGTTCGTTTTTTTGATATTGAGCTGCATGAGCTGCTTGTATTTTTTGGAGATTAATCCTTTGTCAGTTGCTTCGTTTGCAAATATTTTCTCCCATTCCGAGGGTTGTCTTTTTGTCTTGTTTATGGTTTCCTTTGCTGTGCAAAAGCTTTTAAGTTTCATTAGGTCCCATTTGTTATTTTTGTTTTTATTTCCCTTTCTCTAGGAGGTGGTTCCAAAAGGATCTTGCTGTGATTTATGTCATAGAGTGTTCTGCCTATGTTTTCCTCTAAGAATTTTATAGTGTCTAGACTTACATTAGGTCTTTAATACATTTCGAGTTTATTTTTCTGTATGGTGTTAGGGAGTGTTCTAATTTCATTCTTTTATGTGTAGCTGTCCAGTTTTCCCAACACCACTTATTGAAGAGGCTGTCTTTTCTCCATTGTATATTCTTGCCTCCTTTGTCAAAGATAAGGTGACCATATGTCCGTGGGTTTACCTCTGGGCTTTCTATCCTGTTCCACTGATCTATATTTCTGTTTTCGTGCCAGTACCATACTGTCTTGATTACTGTAGCTTCGTAGTATAGTCTGAAGTCAGGGAGCCCAATTCCTCCAGCTCCGTTTTTCTTTCTCAAGATTGCTTTGGCTATTTGGAGACTTTTGTGTTTCCATACAAATTGTAAAATTTTGTTCTAGTTCTGTGAAAAACGCTATTGGTAGTTTTATAGGGATTGCATTGAATCTGTAGATTGTTTTGGCTTGTATAGTCATTTTCACAATGTTGATTCTTCCAATCCAAGAACATGGTATATCTCTCAACCTGTTTGTTTCATCTTTAATTTCTTTCATTAGTGTCTTATAGTTTTCTGCATACAGGTCTTTTGTCTCCTAAGGTAGGTTTATTCCTAGGTATTTTATTCTTTTTGTTGCAGTGGTAAATGGGAGTGTTTCCTTAATTTCTCTTTCAGATTTTTCCTCATTAGTGTTTAGGAATGCAAGAGATTTCTGTGCATTAATTTTGTATCCTGCTACTTTACCAGATTCATTGATTAGCTCTAGTAGTTTTCTGGTAGCATCTTTAGGATTCTCTATGTACAGTATCATGTCATCTGCAAACAGTGACAGCTTTACTTCTTCTTTTCCGATTTGGATTCCTTTTATTTCTTTTTCTTCTCTGATTGCTGTGGCTAACACTTCCAAAACTATGTTGAATAATAGTGGTGAGAGTGGGCAACCTTGTCTTGTTCCTGATCTGAGTGGAAATGGTTTCAGTTTTTCACCACTGAGAATGATGTTAGCTGTGGGTTTGTCATATATGGCCTTTATTATGTTGAGGTAAGTTCCCTCTGTGCCTGCTTTCTGGTGGGTTTTTATCATAAATGGGTGTTGAATTTTGTTGAAAGCTTTTTCTGCATCTATTGAGATGATCACATGGTTTTTATCCTTCCATTTGTTAATGTGGTGTATCACATTGATTGATTTGCGTATATTGAAGAATCCTTGAATTCCTGGGATAAACCCCACTTGATCATGGTGTATGATCCTTTTAGTGTGCTTTTGGATTCTGTTTGCTAGTATTTTGTTGAGGATTTTTGCATCTATGTTCATCAGTGATATTGGCCTGTAGTTTTCTTTTTTTGTGACATCTTTGTCTGGTTTTGATATCAGGGTGATGGTGGCCTCATAGAACAAGTTTGGGAGTGTTCCTGCCTCTGCTATATTTTGGAAGAGTTTGAGAAGGATAGGTGTTAGCTCTTCTCTAAATGTTTGATAGAATTCACCTGTGAAGCCATCTGGTCCTGTGCTTTGTTTGTTGGAAGAGTTTTAATCACAGTTTCAACTTCAGTGCTTGTGATTGGTCTGTTTATATTTTCTATTTCTTCCTGCTTCAGTCTTGGAAGGTTGTGCTTTTCTAAGAGTTTGTCCATTTCTTCCAGGTTGTCCATTTTATTGGCATATAATTGCATGTAGAATCTCTCATGATCCTTTGTATTTCTGCAGTGTCATTTGCTACTTCTCCTTTTTCATTTCTAACTCTGTTGATTTGAGTCTTTTCCCTTTTTTTCTTGATGAGTCTGGCTAATGTTTTTTCAATTTTGTTTATCTTCTCAAAGAAACAGATTTTAGTTTTATTGATCTTTGCAATTGTTTCCTTCATTTATTTTTCATTATTTCTGATCTGATCTTTTTGATTTCTTTCCTTCTGCTAACTTTGGTTTTTTAAAATTCTTCTTTCTCTAATTGCTTTAGGTGTAAGGTTAGGTTGTTTATTTGAGATTTTTCTTGTTTCTTGAGGTAGGGTTGTATTACTATAAACTTCCCTCTTAGAACTGCTTTTGCTGCATCCCACTGGTTTTGGGTCATCATGTTTCATTGTCATTTGTTTCCAGGTATTTTTTGATTTCCTCTTTGATTTCTTCAGTAATCTCTTTGTTATTTAGTAGTGTATTTTTTAGCCTCCATGTGTTTTCTTTTTTGCAGTTTTTTTTCCTGTAATCGATATCTAGTCATAGCATTGTGGTCAGAAAAAATACTTGATACTATTTCAATTTCCTTAAATTTACCAAGGCTTGATTTGTGACCCAAGATATGATTTTTCCTGGAGAATGTCCCATCAGCACTTGAGGAGAAAGTACAATCTGTTGTTTTTGGATGGAATGCCCTATAAATATCAATTAAGTCCAACTTGTTTAATGAGTCATTTAAAGCTTATGTTTCCTTATTTATTTTCATTTTGGATGATCTGTCCATTGGTGAAAGTGGGGTGTTAACGTCCCCTACTATGATTGTGTTACTGTGGATTTCCCCTTTTATGACTGTTAGCATTTGCCTTATGTACTGAGGTGCTCCTATGTTGGGTGCATAAATATTTACAATTGCTATATCTTCTTCTTGGATTGATCCCTTGTTCATTATGTAGTATCTTTCTTTGTCTCTTGTAATAGTCTTTATTTTAAAGTCTATTTTATCTGATATGAGAATTGCTACTCCAGCTTTCTTTTGATTTCCATTTGCATGGAATATCTTTTTCCATCCCCTCACTTTCAGTCTGTATGTGTCCCTAGGTCTGAAGTGGGTCTCTTGTAGACAGCATATATAAGGTTCTCAGTTTTGGATCCATTCAACTAGTCTTTGTCTTTTGGTTGGAGCATTTAATCCATTTACATTTAAGGTAATTATTGATATGTATGTTCCTATGACCATTTTCTTAATTGTTTTGCATTTGTCATTGTAGGTCTTTTCCTTCTCTTGTGTTTCCTGCCTAGAGAAGTCCCTTTAGCATTTGTTGTAAAGCTGGTTTGGTGGTGCTGAATTATCTTAACTTTTCCTTGTCTGTAAATGTTTTAATTTCTCCATCGAATCTGAATGAGATCCTTGCTAGAGTAAACTTGGTTGTAGGTTTTTCCCTTTAATCACTTTAAATATGTCCTGCCACTCCCTTCTGGCTTGCAGAGTTTCTGCTGAAAGATCAGCTGTTACCTTATGGCAATTCCCTTGTATGTTATTTGTTGTTTTTCCCTTGCTGCTTTTAATATTTTTCCTTTGTATTTAATTTTTGGTACTTTGATTAATATGTGTCTTGGCGTGTTTCTCCTTTGATTTATCCAGTATGGGACTCTCTGTGCTCCTGGACTTGATTGACTATTTCCTTTCCCATATCAGGGAAGTTTTCAACTATAATCTCTTCCAATATTTTCTCAGTCCCTTTCTTATTCTCTTCTTCTTTTGGGACCCCTATAATTCGAATGTTGGTGCACTTAATGTTGTCTCAGAGGTCTTTGGGACTCTCCTCAGTTCTTTTCATTAGTTTTTCTTTATTCTGCTCTGCAATCGTTATTTCCACTATTTTATCTTCCAGGTCATTATCCATTCTTCTGCCTCATTTATTCTGCTATTGATTCCTTCTAGTGAATTTTTAATTTTATTGATTGTGTTGTTCATCATTGTTTCTTTGCTCTTTAGTTCTTCTAGTTCCTTGTTAAATGTTTCTTGTATTTTCTCCTTTCTATTTCCAAGATTTTGGATCATCTTTACTCTCATTTCTCTAAATTCTTTTTCAGGTAGACTGCGTATTTCCTCTTCATTTGTTTGGTCTGGTGGGTTTTTACTTTGCTCCTTCATCTGCTGCATATTTCTCTGTCTTCTCATTTTGCTTATCTTACTGTGTTTGGGGTCTCCTTTTCGCAGGCTGCAGGTTCATAGTTCCCATTGTTTGTGGTGTCTCCCCACAGTGGGTTGTGTAGGCTTCCTGGTGGAGGAGAGTGGTGCCTGTGTTCTGGTGGATGAGGCTGGATATTGTCTTTCTGGTGGGCAGGACTGAGTCCGGTGGTGTGTTTTGGGGTGTCTGTGAACTTAGCATGATTTTAGGCAGCCTCTCTGCTAATGGGTGGGGTTGTGTTCCTGTCTTGCTAGTTGTTTCGCATGGGGTGTCCAGCACTGGAGCTTGCTTGTCGTTGAGTGGAGCTGGGTCTTAGTGTTGAGATGGAGATCTCTGGGAGAGCTCTCACTGACTGATATTACATGGGGCCGGGAAATCTCTGGTGGTCCAATGTCCAGAACTCCGCTCTTCTACCTCAGAGGCTCAGGCCTGACACCTGGCCCCAGCACCAAGACCCTGTCAGACACATGGCCAGGTACATGGGGAGTTTCTTGTCTTTTGGGAAGTCTGAGGTCTTCTGCCAGCATTCAGTAGGTGTTCTGTAGGAGATGTTCCACATGTAGATGTATTTTTTATGTATTTATGGGGAGAAAGGTGATCTCCATGTCTTACTCCTACACCATCTTGAAGGTCCTCCTCTCCCTAGGTTCAGTTTTAGGATGGATTACTTATTAATTTTTTGGCTACAGGATTATTTTATGAAGGTGTCATTTATGACTGTCGTGGTGCAAGTTGTGATTTGGCTATAGAGGATATGATTCAAGTATTAAGTAATGAAAGAAAATAGACTTTTTTTCATTGATATTGAAATAGGGTGGAAGAAAAGGCATTACATAGGGATGCATATGCAGTCAAAAAGCAATATTATATGTATATGTATCATAAAGTTACATTGAAAATGGAAGAGATGCAAAATGCTTCCAGAAATTCTTAGTGGGAATTAATAGAGAAGATGAAGAAAAATACTCATCTTAATGTTTATATTTGTGTGTGTGTATATATATGTATACTGTATATATTGTGAACTTGAAATTTTGATACAAATAGGTAAATTCATTCTCATAAAAATTACTGAGTTTTATTCACTTGAGTTCAATTCATGACTAGAACAGCAAAGAAAGGGGATTCCTTTTCAAAAGAAACTAAAACTGCAAGAAAGAAATCTATTTTCCTGAATACACTGTAATTATGATGACTTGTTTTTCTTCTTTGGTCTCAATTCAAAAGTGACCATCACTTGGATATTTTCCTCTGTGGAAAGCAAGGATAAGTAATCAGAAATAGATATACCTTTTTAGCTTATTCTATTTGAGATATTTGGAAATTCAGCATTTTAGTCAGAACCATATAAAACAAATTACTCTGGATATTTGTTGTATTCAGGTATTTAATCACACTGTATGTATAATTTTATATAAACTCTAAATGAAGAGCTGTGACTGATTTAGAGTTTGAAACTTTTAGATTATACTTAACTTTTAATTAAAACTTCAAAACAAAAGAGCTGGTACACTTGAAACTAACACAACATCGTAAATTAACAATACTTCAATTTAAAAAGAAGAGCTGGCATTTTAGCACAATGCACATAAAGCCTTGCCTCTTCTCCCTCTTCCCCCACCTCCCTTCCCCACACCCCCTGGGTTCCAGTGTACAATATTTCCCGTGGCTCCATCCCCTTGGTGTAATTATCACATAGCTATCCCTTCTCCTCGGTAGGAGGAAAGCCTTGACCAAGCTTCATTTTAAGAAGGAAGATGGAAACTACAGCCAAATCACTCATTTGCACAGGAAAGCGTGAGCAAAGATTTTATTTATACTTTTCAAATAGAAAGAGGTGATCCCTTGGTCAGGGAACTGGTATTTTAATGACATGTCATCTGTATTTGTTACAGGTAAAAATCAAATGGAGGTCTGGCTTCTTTCCTCCCAAATCAGAAGTCTGATTTCTCTCCTTTAATCTCCACTCCAAAAACTAGTTGCCTTGAAGGAAACATTACCTTGAGGGGGAGTGCTTTCTTCTTCTTCCTTTTATTTTTTTCTTTTTAAAGCAGGAGTTGGCATCTGGATGCCTCAAGTTGCCAGGTATATTCCATGTAGAACTACAGCTGTTCTCTCTGCTAACTGGAGAAATAAAGAGCAAGAGACTGCTAGACACTTGGAGTCAGCAAGAGATAATGAACTGTTATTATTTTAATTACACAGGGCTCCTGATTTGTAATTTGTATTGTAATTGTAATATAATATTTTTTAAAGTTCATGGTATTCATGGAAAAATACCAAAAATGTTGTTTTCAGTAGTACTAAAGTTTACCAACAAGAGCAATGCACACATAAACTAGGAGAGAGGGAACAATGATGATTGCCATAGTTTTTGAAGCTCTGTTTTAAAGTCAGTCTAACTGGGAGATGAATGAAACAAGAGCAAAAATTGAAGATGTTCTTTAGATAATCTGCATGATATCGTTCTTTTCATGATCGCTTTCTGTCGTAAGAGATTTGTATCTAAAATGTTTCCTACATAACTATATTATTTTTACATTGTAGAGTTTCTCAAAATATAATTTTACTAGTAACTTATCATTGCTTTGGGTCCATATCTGTATTTACTTAAAAATTGATGGTTACACAATTGGATTACATTCTACAAAAAAACAAAGTCAAAGAGAGTATTTTTAAAAATAAGTCCTGTTTCTATGGATCAGTCATGATATACACGTAGATGTCACTAAGCCTCAATATATTATTACAGTTAATCTAGGCTAAGATATCATTACCATAACATCATGAGCAAACAGATGGCTGATTTAACAGATTGTCTTAAGGCAATACTGTGTTAATCAATATGATTACTAGTATGGATTTAGTAGATGATTTTTAGATTCAGAGTTTACACAATGGCAAAATATTTTACTTAAGACCACATTTCATAATTTTTAAAACATATATTCATTACATTAGAGTATACAAATATTAAATTTAACTATGTTTTAATTATAAAATTTTAAATGAATATCTAAAAGGTGTTAGAAGGCATTAGAAATGTGGATTCGATTTGCACTCCAGTTACACTGTTTACAATGTAAATATTCAGCCATTCAATCATTTCTGAGAGCTTTCTGTGTATGAGGTAGTACTCTCAAGAAGCTTACATTCTAGTGAGAGTGACAAGGAATAAATTATATCAGTAGGTGTAGCTATTATCAAGAAAACTAAAGTAAGATGGGGAAGAGAGTGCTGAGCAGGAGACTGTGTTAGAAACCTCTGTTGGAAAACCTTTCAGTTAAGGTCAGATTGTTAAGCAAAGATCTGAATAAAGTGAGAGATTAGGACATGCAACTAACTTGGAAAGAGTATTCCAAGTTAACTTGAAATAAAAGGTAGACTTCTCTTATTAATAAATTGCTATAAATATTTGTTTATTCAAAAAATATTTACTGAACACCTTCTAAGTCCTAGGGACTGGCTCAGCAGGATTACAGGGGTAGATAAGGTACAGTTCCTGTGTTCAAGATGCTCATGGAAAAATATAAAAAATTAATTATAACAAAAATGCTAATTACCATGATTAGAGCTATTCACAGGGCATTTAGCTACCATTTCTACATTTTTATCTTGATTACGCTATTAACAATGGTATTAACTATAACTTCTAATTTGTCTTTAATGAAGACTTAATTAATATGGTTATATAATCAGATATATTGGGTTAAATTCTGGCTCTAGTATTGTATTAACCAGAACTCTTCCTGTTGCATTAATAGAAATCCAACTCTGGTTTAAACAAAAGGGATATTTATCGACTTTTGTTACTGGCAAGTTCAAGGATTGGCATTAGCTTCAGCTACACCTGGATTCAGAAGGTGTTATACGATTCACTTTTTTTCCATGTCTCAGCTCTGCTTTCCTCAGTACTGGAATCACTCACCAGCAGGCTGCGTTTGTGTAGTGACAAAGAAGGTCCCTGGTACCTTAAGTATATATGACTCAAATGCTATCATGAAAGCAGAAAGATCATTTCTCTCCCAGCATCCATACCCATTGTCCTGGCCTCTGGTCCTGCAAAGATCACATGGTTACTCCTAGATCAATAACTGTATTCATCCTGACTATCCATTCTGGTGACTCACCCACACTTGAGGGCAAGGTCAGTGAGAAGCCGGGCTGTATAAGTGACAGACCTACCAGAATCCTATAGTGTGGAATGGACAGTAGAAAAATGGTTCTTCTACTAACAGAAGAAAGGGAAATAGTACTATGCTGGCTAAGACAAAAATATTCTACTACAGAAAGATTAATTCTGTGACCTTGGTCAAATCATATCTCCTCCCTGAGTCCCAGTTTCATCATCCATAAAAACATCAACCTCATAGTGTCAACTTATTTATTTATTTATTTTTGGCTGTGTTGAGTCTTCGTTTCTGCGCGAGGGCTTTCTCTAGTTGTGGCAAGCTGGGGCCACTCTTCATCGCGGTGCGCGGGCCTCTCACTATCGCAGCCTCTCTTGTTGCGGAGCACAGGCTCCAGTCGCGCAGGCCCAGCAGTTGTGGCTCACGGGCTCAGTTGCTCCGCGGCATGTGGGATCCTCCCAGACCAGGGCCCGAACCCGTGTCCCCTGCATTGGCAGGCAGACTCTCAACCACTGCGCCACCAGGGAAGCCCCACATAGTGTCAACTTAGATAAGGTAGTGTGTGTAGCAAGTTTAAGCACAAATAAACAAATGCTTAATAAATAACTATATCATTGTTACTACTTATAATAAAGAAACATAATATGTGGCAAATTCCAGGTAGTGGAGACCAAAGTATCAGAAAAGATGAAGGGTAGACTCCCCTCTGAAAATAAAATAAAGTGACAAGGCCAGCCAGAGTCTGGACACCATGTGCTCCACTGAATGGTTCCAGAACAGGGAAGCAGAATCCATCACCTTTGGTAATAAGGAGCCATTTGGTTGCATAATGTAGCTCAGAATGGAATTTATGCCTAAAAGATCAGAAAGCTGCCTTCTTGTTGCTACTTCTCAAATAACTAATAAAATGAACATTTTAGTGACTTAAAAAGAAGACAGATTCCCTCAGCAACATTCAATTCCTATTCAATTAAGTCGATAATGTAAATTGTAACAATATGCACTTCTCTGCTAAGATGCTATGGAGTTATTTTCATCTTGAATGAAATATAAATATGGCATCTTTATGTTTCCTGAATCGGCTCTTAGGCAGATAGGGCTGCTCACCTCTGCTCTAGGCCAGGGGTTGCAACCATAGACCCTGGACCAAATTTGACCCTCTTCCTGTTTTTGTATGGGACCCAAACTAAGAATGATTTTACATTTTAACTGGCCCTTTTTGGAAAAGGTTGGCTGACCCTAGTTTCAAGATAATCTTTTCCCTGAGAACTTTTTTTTTTTTTTTTTCACAGTTACACTCTAGATCTTGCTAAGCAGCATGGTTTGTATCTCCTATGCTATTCTAGGCAGTTGATACAAAAGGATGTCTCTGAATGAGCAAGAGATTTTTGTCCTAGATGTACTTTCTGCCTGTTTCATTCATTTTACCGCATAATTTGTTTCTTCCACAATGCCTTTAAGGGATTTTGTGTGTGTCTGCTCTCTCCTAGCGTCAAAGATGAGCATCTTCACCAGCGCTTCTGGCTCTGAATCCCATCCTTTGATTCTCTCCTCTGTATCACTGTTCATGTGCACCAATGCATTCTGCCACATGACTGACTCTAGACTTCCTCAAATCTACACACTAGGCCCCCTTTACTTGCATACATTTTTCAGACAAGGAGCTTATCACTCAGCAGACCTTCAAGGAATATATCACAACAGGTTAGGATAAATAAAGAGGCAGAGCTACTGTGTTATTTTGGCTCCCCCCAAGAAGCCAACACGTAAGTTTGATTACAGGCAACATAGGACAGGGCTGGGAGAGCTTTCAATTCATAATGCAGGTCTAGCCCCTGTGTAAGAGAGAGGGAAGGAGAGAAGGTTGGGTAGGAAAAGTTGTAGAATGCAGTATAGTTCTAATAAAGTTTAGGCAAGGTTTATGCATCGTTCCTGGGCCAAAGGGCCCAGTCAGAGGAGACTGTATCTCTCAAAAAAGAGGATCGACTTACAATTTTCTTCTCATAGGTTCTTTTCATTTCTAACTTGTCCCCAAGCCATCTGTTTGAGATTCTGCAAATAATTTGTCTTGATGGCTGTCACACAATGGAGAGAAGGATGAGCATGGCTGATCTGCAGCTTGGGGTGGGGGCCCTTTTTATCTAGAGTTTCCTGCAGGGACATGGTACCTGTCAATTTCCAGATCTGGTCAAGACAGTTGAAGGATGACGTCTAGTCTTATTAAAGAGAATGTCCTTCAATGTGCTAGTCCTTCAATTTGTTCATTTTCCTTTAACATGTTAATTAAGGGAAGAAAAGTGAGAGAAGTGCTTCTTAAAAGGATGATATATGTGAGATTTTGAACTTCTGTATTTCTCATTTTAAACATTTCTAAGGAAGTTTGACACTGACTTGGACATTTCAGTATAAAATGGAAATATCTGATATTCTCTCAGCTTTGGCTTTCTTCTTGTGTGTGTGTGTGTGTGTGTGTGTGTGTGTGTGTGTGTGTGTGTTTATGTACTACTTTCCCCAAGGTGTAAGCAATTTAGCTGATGTGCCCACTGGTTATTTGAAACCAACTGAACACATAATAAAGGTGAAGAGTATTTACTTTTTCAGTGTTCTTTCATCTATTTTCCAAAGGCTAAAGAATGGTGACCATATACAAACAATGCTATTTAGTCTTTTATAACTCTTTAAAAACTATGAAGATAAAGCTAGCTTTCTCTCCTTTTCATTTCCTGACTTCTTTCCACTTCTGTAGGCTCATCTAAGGGATATACATTTTCTCAGTTTTCTGATGAACTATTGTTGGGCTTTCCTTTTGTATATGTGTAGTGGAGTAGCAATTTGGATTTATTAAGAAATGAATAAGAAAAGAGAAGATAAGCTCTACTAATTTAAAGATTATGGATACTTTCTTTCCCAGTTAATTTCTTCCCCTTTTGGAGGACAGGAACTACATCTCTCTGTGGGATACATGATATACAGATGATCTCACTTTCATCTCTTTTTTCCCTCCCCTTTGGTCTTTTGATATGTGGAGATGGTTTTAGAATCATTTTTCAACTACTTTCTTCTAGAAGAATATATCTTCTGTTTACTGATATTCCTATCCACTAGATTCAAAGAACAAGTTTCTAGCTCTGTGCTTCTTTTAAGAGGGAGAGACATTGTCTTTAAAAACAACTAATAAAATATAATTTCTTAGAAAAAACCCCAACTTTTAAGATAGCTGCTCTTCCATTTTAATTTTAGGACAATAAGACTGTGTCTATGTTTCTATGTTGCTATAATCAGTGATTGTAGAAGATATTTTTATTATCTAATTTAATATTAAAATTATTTTGATATCCAGCACACATGATGTTAAGGGGTTTTGTGCCAGCATGTTGGTTGAAATAGAATTCTAACTAATGAGAACTTTTATGAGAGAAGAAAATTCCAAAGCTCACACAAGGAATAATTTCATACAGATCTCTCCTATATTATATATGACTTCTATCATTGTAAAAAGTTACATATCAATAATAAAATATTAATAAAGATGATTTTAATTTTTATTGTTTTTATTAATTTCTTCTACTGCTTGTTTATATTTTCACAATATAATTATCTTTGTCATAAACATTAAGAAACCTGTATTAATTATTTATAATATGCATTGACACATAACACCCATGTAGTAAATAGACCTTTCAATTTAAACATGACTCTTGATTTTTAGAGGTTTTTTAAAAAATTAAAGTATTCATGTTAATTTCGCTCCTTTTTTTTTTTTTCTTTCTTAGTGTTAGCTTTGGTGTGGTGTTTAATACTGGTAATATTGGTGAAGGATTTAAGTAAGAAAACTTATAGGATCCCAGGAACCTGGGCACGAAAGAGGTAGATTGGGAGACATACATGTATTGCTGGGGCTGCCATGTGCTGTCCAGGTTTTCTTTACTCTCTGTCAGCATATGCTATTTTGATCTTTGCCTTTTATCAACAGAATCGGGAGACATGATAAAGAAATAAGATCGTTTGCTATTTAAGCCATCTTCTTTACTTTCTGGTTTCTGCAACCGAGTGAAAAGACCAGTTTAAAAATATTATGATCCCATTTTGACAAATAACGTACCTCTGTTTTTGTATCTGTAGACAAGGATCTGTTAACACTGCTTGCCTTTGTGGAGCAAGTTTATGGAGAATTTTCGCTTATTATTTTAGTCATTAAAATATTTTTAACAAAGTCCATGTATGACTTCTGTAATCTGAAAGTGTTAAGGAGTTTTATGGGTGGCAGTGAAATTGAAATTTATTTTGGAAGCATAAATCTTTGCTATTTTAACTTTAAGCTTAAATATTTTGACAAAAATAACTCTAGGTTCTATTACAAATGACCTAGAAGTTCTATATTTCAGAAATTACTTATAAATAGATTGGGAATATAATTTATCCTTTAAACCAGTATACTTTTGAGAGTGAAGGAGGGTCTTAATTAAAAATTACTACAAGTGGCAGGCCTTGATAAGGACTGTCCCAAGTAAACCAGGACATACAGGAATGGTTACTACTAATCAACTAAAAGTAATATATTAATAAAATAGATATAAAAATCCTATTAAGGAATCTATTTTGATTAATATGGTTTAATAAAGAATTGTTCTGGTGTTTAGTCCAAATAGCATTTTAGGTTTCATGTTAATATTTGAAGCTGATATATGAGAAATGTATTACTAGGCTAGTCAGAATAATTCAAAATTCAGTATAATGCAGGTGAGTCCATTTCAATTATCTCCAAAGGGCTCCTAACTAACTCCCAAAGTTCCTAATTCCCAAAGGGCCTCTTTATGAGGCTGTTTCTATTACATCACCAAGGACCTGCTGATAGCACTGAGAGGGAGGCTCCAAGGTGGTACTGGGTGGGATTTTCCTTCTAGAATACAATTTTAGTTTACATGCTCTATATCTATGCTACTATTTCTGTACCAAACTTTTGCCGAGTTAGCTCATCTGTGCAGAAATTATTCACAATCCATTAAAACAGAGGAAGAGAGAGAAAAAAGTGATTGAGGTGAGGGTGAAGTTCAACTAAATTTTGAGATAACTTTTAAAGAAAAAGATAATATATTGTATTGAAAAAGGCATTTCTTACTCATTATTCCTTGCTGTTAAGTAGTTCTACTTACCACATATTAAAAAAGACAAGGCAATTTCCCACTGAATGTGGTAAAAATCAAAAGGCTATAAAAAGAAAATAGTTTAGTGTTGAGGCACCCTATTGGGTTGCTTATGTGTTTGTATAATCTATCTACAATATCATTTCTCAAACAATAGCCCACTGCATCAGATACATGGAAACCTTTCTAAGCTCTAAAGACATATTTTTAAGATGGTGAATGCTATTTTCTATCTGGCCAACTGCTGGGATCTGATTGGTCATTACCCCATTTCAGGGGAAGATTCAAGAGCTAATCAGGGGTGTTATCAGCTATGACTTTTATTGCTGCTGCACAGAAAACTTAGCAATAAAGAAAACTGTAAATTCAGGATTTATTCTTTGTAGGGGTGTTCCCCATGCTTGGAAGATTAATGAAGAATTCCTGGTCCATTGTTTAAGATACCACCATTCTATAGCATTTTAATTGTAAATCCACTCTTTGACATCCTAACTAATGGTTCCTGCTAAATTAATAAAAGCAACATATTAAATTTAAATCCCAGATAAGGTAAAGATTGCTGTTTTAATATCCCATCCATATCCTTTATCTTTCTACAGGGGCTTTCAGGCCAGTAGTTTTAATAACATGCATGAATGAAGATGCTCTTTTTTAACTCAAATGGTGGTGAAGAGTTTTTCCTTTATATTAGCAAGCAATCAATTCCAATAGCTTTTTAATGCTTTCTTAAAGAATCAATTTTAAAGCAGACCCTCTTAAACTTCTTCACAGCCGGTCTCCTAATTTTCTATTACAATGCAATCTAAAGCAGCTACAAAAACAATGCAGATAATGTTTGCTGGGTAATGATTTCCAATTTCCCCAGTCCATGTACCCTGTTATTAGGAGGATCATCTTGGTTGTGTAAATTAATTTTCAATTCATTTCAGGGGAATATTACAATGATTTATTCAGCACCAGTGTTGAATAAAGTGTTGGGAATATTTTAGCAATCTGAGAAACAAAATCAATTTGTTCTGATTATCACCATGTTAAAGGGAATAAAGGGGAGAAACAAAAAAGTCACTAGAATGTGTGTCCTGACTGTTGCAAGCACACTAGAACCATGATTTGATGTTGGGTTGTCACTCTGTAATACATGAATTTAGCAAAAGTACGGTGTTTGGTGGTTCATCTCAACTTGGAGATTAAGTAATGAAATAGGAATGTTCCTCCATTTGATATTTCAGGTAAATGCCTTCAAGGCGAGATAGCCACTCATTCATATTTCCTTGGAAGAAAGAAGTAACATACTAGCTTATAATCGAGGAGGAATAGATTTCCTAAGCAGAGCATAATTAGCCACTTAGTTTGGTACAAAACTTAAAATAGGAACTATCAAAGCAATGTCTCATAACTGTAAGAGGTACAACTTCTGTATTTATCATAATTTATCGCATACAAATTTTTCCAGGATTGTATATGAACAATGGTCCTTGTAATATTGCCAAAAAGTCATCCTTTGTAAAGGTTTTACTGACCTTTTACTTTAATTAACTTGTATGTGTTGATCACCGGAGTCAAATTTCACTGTGCCCAGGTTGAATGTAAATCAATGCCCCATTCAATTCACCAGATCACTTATCTTCATTCAACAGATACTCATGAGTAGGCTGTGCCATGCACTGTGCTGGGAGCTAGAGAGATGCTGAGAAAGAAAAGCAAACTGCTATAAATATGAAACTGCAACCTGTGACACGACCTATGAAAAAGAGGCTCATGGTAATGTTTTAAATAACTTAAGTTTAACGATTTAAAGAATCAATTTAAAATTTAACCAGGTAAGAAAGGCTGGGGGGAAGTTTCCCCAGGAGGTGATGGTCGGAGTTGATGAAATTTGACCTGAATGATAAGTGAACTGACCAGGGGAAGTGGGGAGGGAACACTGTTTTACGGCAAGATACAGGATCAGATTTGTTTTCTGAAAAGCCCCGGCTGCATTGTGGTGAACATATTGGTGGGGGGGTGGGGTGGGGTGGAGTAGAATGGATGTGAGATAAGACTGTTGACACAGTCCAGAAGGAGGTAAATCATGCCCAGGTGGATGTACTGTCTTTCCAAACCTCTGTCCATCCATCTGTGGGTGGCCAAGTTGGACGTTCCTTTCTTGACTTCACTGTAGCAGATGATGAAGGTCCAGGTCTGTGTGGACTGAAGTGGAGTAGGCTTAGTTGGATTCCTGAAACTAGGTGCCTTCAGGAAAAAGATTGTGTAGACCAGTGGGAATGGATTTAGTATCCTTGACTGAGCAGTGGAGGGCCATAGAAAGATCCAGAAACTTGAGCTTAATTTATGAAGCTAAATCTTTTTTTTTTTTTTTGGGTGTTAAGTCTACATATATTATTTGGGGACACTATTGAGAAGTGTTCTTGTTTCAATAGAATATTCTTATTAATAACACATACGTGTACTGCCTTGGCCTTGTTCTGTTTCCAAGTCAGAGCCAAGTTTGTCTCTTTAGTAGAGAATGGTCTAGTGAAGCAATTAAGCACATATAGTCCATACTCAGCCTGATGTGAGTGCAAAGCCTGGGTCTGTCACTTACTAGCTCTATGACTCAGGAAGCTACCTAATTTCTGAATCTCAGTCTCTTCATCTGTAGGGTGAGGGCACTCAGTATCCCCTCAGACGAGCTTGCAAGGAATAGGTGAGATGGTGCTTGTGAAACTCCAAGCAGAACGTTTGTCATGTGAGTTGGCAGTAGTGTTGGTTCAGGGTACAGTTCCAAAAGTGTCAATTTAGCTTGAACAGGTTTAAATGACACAGTCTAGACAGTAACATGCCACTCAGAATGGAAGGGTCACAGGGAACCAGGAACCAGGGCACTGGTAAAGCAAGTTTACTGAAGTTCTAGAGTAAGGGACATGGGATTACTGTTGGAGAGCTGAGTGGCACCAGAATCCCCTGGTCAAGAGGAAGCTGTGCAGCAGGGGTCACTTGGACTGGAGTCTGGGGGGTTCAGATGATTTCTACACTCAGGATACATAGGGCCCTGAGTCTCATCTGATTAGACCTCTCAAACAGTACTGACTGTAGAGCTTCAAGAGAGCATGAATACCTGAGGTCTTGCTCCTGGAGTCTGGAACCCTGTGCACTGTTTTCACTTCTACGAGCTGGGCTGGGGCCTGGGTCATAGTGATCTTGAATGAGTCCTCCCTCCACCGTTTTCAAATGTACTTAGACCTGCAGATGTTTTTGGCATTGGATTAACGTTGGAGTCAATGACCTCAAAGAAGTTAAGCACAAAGGCACATTACCTGTTGTGTATAGAAATGTAAACTTTTGCATCATCCCTTTTAGGCTTTTTCATAGTCATAAAACAAGGATAGGGGTAGGATAGGCTCTCTATGAGATTGAAACATGAGCTCAATGGAAGTAATATGGGAATTCAAGTTTCTTCTTTAGACTGATTTTAACATTATTTATATTCTCTCAATAATGCAAACATAAATGAAGAACAAAACATAACTGATATATGTGTACGTGTCTACTAAGTTGGGCTGTTCAAAGAAAAGAGGCAGATTATTTTTGAATTTTATTTTATTTATTTTTTTATACAGCAGGTTCTTATTACAGATATTTTTAATGCTTGAATTTTTTTAAATGTTAAATGCTGTTGTGGCAGGTAGAACAATTGTATATTTGAAAACTGCATTTATGAGAGTTAGTGGTATAGATTTTTAAATCTATACCAGCACTTTTCCCCCATTCACTCCAAAATCCATCATCAAGCTTGTCAAACGAGAAGAACCTTTCATGATTTCAAAGGACATGCAAACTACATTTATTAATCTCTTGATTATTTCAAGTTTTAGCAATAAACTGACAGATTGAGTTAGAAGTAATCATATCTAAATATTCTATGCATGGGGGAGAGATTACCTCCATCTACCTAATCTTTTAAAACTACATAAAAATGAAATTTGTCTGCTTGGTTTATTAATGCATCATGAGAAAATGAACGTGTGAATTGCCACCAGATTTATAGAGTAAGTTTCGAACCGTCTGATGTAAAAATGTAAGCCGTGTAGTATTTACGAAATTCACCTATGGGGCTCTGAAGACCACCTCAAGGAGAGAGATAATGAAGATATATATTTTTCAGTAAATATGAAAGATATGTGGGAGATCATCTGACTTTAAAGCAGGCTATGACATGCCTGAAGTTCTTTTTTGAGGGAAACTGGAGACACCTCAGGTAAAGAGAAATTCAACTTCAGAGGTTAAATACAGTTAGATCGAGGTCCATTTGCTGCTCATTGGGAAAGAACTATCCTACATTTGAAGACACATGGAATGGTGAAAACAATCAGTGGTTTTAACAAATAACTGGACAGATGCTCAGAATTTCAGGTATTGGTTTGCATTTGAGCTATTTCTCACATGGGAAACTTTGTTTCTTACTCTAGGGCAAATTGTAGAATATGCAGCAAGAATTTTTTTTAAATATATTTTAATTAATTCATGGTTGGTGAGTTTCCTAAGAAAAGTTGGGAAGCTCAGCTAATAGACAATATAAAAACCTCTTATAAATGAATTATCCAATAACCAGAAATAATAATTGAAATAAATTTAAAACAAAAGTCTAACGAAGAATCTAACATTAATTGGGGGAGGTGGAGAAGTAGAAATAAAGCAATGTAGAATATGTAAGCAAGCCCTCTTTCTCCCTTTTTTCTTAAATTTCTCTTTATATTTATATTCCACTACCTTCCAAATTGAATATATAAATGGGACAATGGAGAATAAAATTCAGAATAAAAATCTATCAAGAGTAGTTAATAAATACACGTATCTGAAACTGGCATGAGTTGGTTATTTTGAACATGTGCTAATTTTATTCCTGAACTTCGACAAAAACAAAGCAAAATATGAGATTCTGATTCACATTGTCTCAAAAAAGTGAACTTTTCCCTGACACTGCATTCTAAAAGCTTTTTGTGTGTGTGATGTCAAATAACAAATACAACAGTAATAATTAAAACATTATACAGCACTATTATGTGCCAGGCAATATTGTAAGCTACATATAATTTTTGTTTTGTTTTTTTGTTTTTTAAACATTTATTTATTTATTTATTTATGGCTGTGTTGGGTCCTCGCTTCTGCGCGAGGGCCTTCTCCAGTTGTGGCAAGTGGGGGCCGCCCTTCATCGTGGTGCGCGGGCCTCTCACCATCGCGGCCTCTCTTGTTGCCGAGCACAGGCTCCAGACGCGCAGGCTCAGCAATTGTGGCTCACGGGCCCAGTCGCTCCGCGGCATGTGGGATCCTCCCAGACCAGGGCTCGAACCCGTGTCCCCTGCACCGGCAGGCAGATTCTCAACCACTGCACCACCAGGGAAGCCCCATATAATTTATATATAATCCTCACAATAATCCAATAAAGTAGGATTATTATTCCCATTTTAAAGATGGAAAAACTGAGGCACAGAGAGAGTAAGCAACTTGCTCAAACTCACCCAGTAAATAAATGGGGGAACCAGGGTTTGAGCACAAGCCATTTGGCTTCAGAGTCAATATTCTTAACTATTATGCTATACTGCTTATATATACACCTAACATGTATATATGTATGTGTGTGTATCTATACATCTACATATGGTTACATAGATATAGATAGCCACACACATAATATATATAATATTTAGTAAATCAATAATTTGGATTGTCTCTTGTCAACTCAGGGTTCTACCTTCATTTTCTAATGTCACTTCTGCACTGTAGAGAAGCTGGGAATTATATTTTCCAGAATTCTTTATTCTGTGTTGCTTCAGCTTAGAGCTTGCCAATGAGAGGCACTGGGTGAGGCTGAGGGTGGAATAGAAGAAGCCAGTTTCCTACAGAGGCAGTTGCAGCCAGATGTATGAACAGACCTGACATGTCATGGAGGCTTCCCAACAAGCTCTTGAGAGGCACTTGCTTTCCTATCACAGACTGAAATAGTTGACGGACGACTTCCAGAGACTTTTAAGAAATGCAGAAGCTTCTGTGAGCTGTTAAGAACCGCTTGCCTCTGACCTTTTGACTTAGAAATTTGTGGAGACTTCTCTGACCTTCTTCCCTGCAGATTTTTCAAATTTTTAAAGCCTTGAATTCCTGTATTAAATGTGTCGTATCTAGTATGCAAAGAGTGGCTGTTGTTTTCCTGGCCATGGCCTTCATACAATAAAATAGTAAAATAGTCTAACATAGTGGTTAAGACCACTGGCTGTTGAGTTAGACATATTTAGTTTAGTCTTTCAATTCTACTACCGACTGGCATATATATATATATATATATATATATATATATTTGCCCCTTTGTAAGATATGGATAATAACAGTACCTTTGTTAGTAGTACTTTAATGGTAGTATCTCTTTTAGGCAGTTCTGAATACTAAAAAAAAAAAAGTAAGGCACTTAGCACAGCACTAGATTTCAGAAGTAGTTATCGTGATTTACTGCAGTTTAGCTTAGAAATATTGTCCAAATTTTCTTATATCATCTTTTCTATACATCTGGGAATTTAACATTAAATTTAAACTGTACAAGTTAAATAAGAACTAAGGTAATATGGTACAATCTGGTTTCATTCAGAATATTTTTGTAATGAAAAGATTAATTTTTCCTAAAATAAAACAATGTTAGGCTTATTATCAAAAATTAAAAATACAGAAATGTATACTGTCTAAAGTGAAGGAGTTTACACAACCATTGAATAACTACACTTATAGTTGTATACTTTTTAATATGGATGTGTGTGTTTATATACATTTAAACAAAAAATCAAATTATATTTGCTTTCCCACATTTTTTAACTTAACAACAAATCTTTACAGATCTACATATAGAGAAAGCTACCTTAGTCTTTCTAATGGCTTCATGGTATTACACTGTATTGCTGTGTCATACTTAATTTAATTAATCTTGTATCTATGAGTATTAAGGTTTATTTCCAATTTATCTGCACTATAAAAATGTTTCAGTCAGTATCCATGCAACTTGGTGTAAAGTCTAATCATTTTCTTAGAATAAATACTTGAACATGCAGTTTTTAAGTCAAATCAAATGTACGTTTTCAATTTTTGTTCATATTGTTAAATGCCCAAGAGAAAGTTTGAATAAGTTTTCACTTCCAACAAGAGAACATGAAAGTGTTTGTTTCTGTAAACTCTTGATAAGCTTCTGGGTAGCTGGTGATAAAGGTATTGTGTTTACAGTATCCAGGATTCATGGATAATTAAAATGTCCCTTATCCCATTTGTATCAAACATTCATTGTCTTAAGTGGGTCTTTGGCAAATGCTGGAAGGAAGTCAGGTTTCAGGAAAATTCTCTGATGACTGCTCTAAAGGCCAGGACTCTGTGTTGTTGAATTAAGGGAAACTGTATGCTCTAGATACCAGCTGCACAGACCACAGATCCATGCTACTGTGAACATGTGAGAGCTTGATTTGAGTTTCTGCTCAGCTTCAGGATTTTTCCAATTGAATGGAGGTGGGCTTTGGGGATGCTGAGAATATCACGTTAAAAAAAAATTGTCTCATAAGAAGGTGAAGATGTATTTAGTTGAGATGTTTAGGTTCTGCACCAGATACTTAATGAAGAGGTGATTTGGGCCTTATAATCTACCTCTGTTATGGAAACAGAAATGAACAATCCAAACACCTCAATAAAAATGTGAGATTTTGAATAAGAGTAAAATCTCATTGCTTACCTAAATAGGTGAAAAAGCTTCTAAACAGTGGAATGAGTGGAGCTCTTGGGCGAGGTCATTTTAGTTTAAGCCGTTGCAAAACCATGTTCTTATTGATTAATGGCAACAAGAGAAAACAGGCTCAGTATCTTTTTTAAGGCCATTTTATGAAAGCAAAACGGGAACACTGACCCAGAGAAAAGTAATAGTTTCCTTCTTAACTGTGACTAAAGAGAAGGTCCCCACTTCATCAAGACCTGCATCTACTAATTTAATATAAATTAAAAGTGTGACAAGGGCTCAGGGCTCCTTTAGGCCATTTGAAATTGAAAATTAATTTGTCAAGAAAACAATTTCTTCTCTAATTTCGACAGCAATGCTATGTGCAGCCTAGTCTGTGATCCCTGTGTCATAAGTTGTCTGGGGAATCAGAGGTAGATGGAATGAAGGTTTTCTTATTGACTGAACACAGTCAGACTTGATCTCATTTTTTTGTCTACATACTTCTTTAACTGATTCTCTATATATCCAGTTAGGACAAAAATGGAGCCAAAATCTAATAAAAGAAATCTGGGATTGGAAGGATGTGGGGCAAGATATTCCTAGTGTACTGCTATTAATTTGACTTTCCTACCTCTCCACTATTTTGATGACCGTGGGTGTCAGAAAAGGACTATTGGAATAGGTTTTGCAAGAAGAATCTTGTCAATTTTAATTAGAACATTTTTCAAAAATGTTATATAACTTACATGCTAGCAATGCATATTTAAAGAGACAATACCTTTTTAGAAAAGGAAGAACAATGAAAATTGATTTGTATAGACTCCTAAATAAAAAGCCATTTAAAGGAAAGTTGTTTTTTCATTTTTTATAAACTGACTTTAGCAGTTATTTTCAAGTGGATGCCTAAGATAATAAATACATATATTAATACATACTCACTTTGATTGAAGTTTTTGGATCAGATATTTGACAGCAGGAAAAATATTATTAAGAATAACAATAATAATAGCTTAACTTTCTATAGTCCTTTACAGTTTTTTTTTTTTAATTTAATTTTATTTATTTATTTATTTATGGCTGTATTGGGTCTTCGTTTCTGTGCGAGGGCTTTCTCTAGTTACGGCAAGTGGGGGCCACTCTTCATCGCGGTGCGCGGGCCTCTCACTATCGCAGCCTCTCTTGTTGCGGAGCACAGGCTCCAGACGCGCAGGCTCAGTAGTTGTGGCTCACGGGCCTAGTTGCTCCGCGGCATGTGGGATCTTCCTAGACCAGGGCTCGAACCCGTGTCCCCTGCATTGGCAGGCAGATTCTCAACCACTGCGCCACCAGGGAAGCCCCCCTTTACAGTTTTTGTAGAATTTTACACACATCAATTATTAACTGATGTCGAAAATCTAGTATACAATTTAGACAGATGGAACTGTCTCCCTTTTAAAAATGAGGGCTCTGAAGCTCTGAGAAGGTCACTGACTTTACCTCCCTGATAGTCCTAAGGTTTTCCCTCAGGGTACCTCCGGTATACTGTTCTTGGCACAAGACAAACTCGGTCTACTTTTGTGTAAGTGACCTGCCTGAGATCACGTGGCTAACAAATAGTTTCTTGGGACTCGCACTTAGTCCTCCTTATACTTTAAAAAGTTGGAAGAAATAAGACAATGTTTACTTTAACATTCATTGCAAAATTAAGCCCTTTTTGATCTGATGGTCTAGCTGAGTTAAGGGGAATAAACCTTTTCTGCCAGAGCGTTTTCCCTTTTGAAATCTCCATGAATTAAGGTCAGTCAATTAATGAATGTTCTTCTTTGAAATTCCGTCTAGTGGATGCTATGGTGCAATGCCCAGAACGCTTCAGGACTGGACCTTCTTGTCCAAGGGCATACCATCTACTGCGTGGGTGGGTCTAGCCTGCATCCAGTGACTCCTCCATGCTGAAGCATAAAGGCTCTGTCTCTTTGCATCAAGACAGGACACTCTCAAGGGCCATCGTAGCTTCAAAGCTCACCGGGTACAACTGTTTCACAGTTCACCTTCTCCCTAGGCCCAGCCTGCGTGGCTCATCTCTTGTAGGTATTGTCCTTGGGCAAACTTCCCAATGACCTCTTACACACAAATCTCTGATCTCAGAGTCTGTCTCCTGGGAGTGTGATTTAAGAGACTCCATGCCTGGACTCTTGCTGGGGATGGGTGGAAACTGGGTTCTGGCGAGCCCATGTTTTTTTTCATGTAATTTCAAGGCCTTTTCATGACGTTTCTCTGGGTGGAAGGGTAGTTAGACTTCTTCCTTGGTGACTTAGGACTTTGAGAGACCAAGGCTGAAGCATCCAGTCCTCTTAAAGGCTGAGCCTAGAAATAGCAGAGCATCACTTTCTTTGTACTCTATTGGTCAAAGCAATAGGCCAGCCAAGATTCAAGGGAAGAGAAAGAAAGTGGGAGAAGTATGAAAGAATTTGAGTTTATCTTTATCTGCTACGTGTACTAATTGAAATATGATTTAGCCTGACAGGGAGAAATGGTTTTTTTCCCCCTATCTCTTTACACAGGAGTGCAGAGTTTACACCTATGAATGTATTAGTTGGCCTGGTGCACTTTTTAGTGTCAATAGAAAGAAATCAAGACATTCTCATGGGCCATGGCTGGGGCAGAGGGTGTGATGGGGAGGTAATGTGTAGAAGGAAGGTCAATGAATTATTCCTCTTCTGTATAAACTATTAGAGGAATATCCATCATAGGTATATACTTTCAATCTATATTTATATTGGTTGTTCCTATGTATACAAAAATATAACAAATCAGATGCTGAGTTGGTTAGAAGTTAAAAACCTGAGACATGAAATCAGATAGTCTTACATTTGAGTTCCAGTTTTGCCACTGAATGAATGTGTGACCTCTGATGAATGAACATTTGAGCCTACTTTCCACCTGTACAATAGGGGTAATAATGCCTACTTTATGGATTTTGAAAGTCAAGTAAGATGAAATAAGATAATGTCTATAAAGTATTTGTATTGAGTCTGGTGTATACCAAAACCTCAAAAATTGTGACTAAAATTTGCAAAAAGAAAATAATAGAAGTCAGAATATTGATAGGAAGCAAACAAAACAAAAAAATTAAGGGAGAAACACTAATGATAAAAATCACAAGTAATATTGAAGGACTCTATGTGTTATTAAATTGTAAAATTAAGAAAGGTAGACTTGAATTGTTAAATAATAATGAACTCTAAGGACTGCTTTTCACAATGCCTGGCAGATAACAGACACTAAACAAATGTTGCAGATTCTGAGGTGTCATGAAGATTTAAGTGGGAAATGAGCTGCATTTGAAGGGGATTGGTAAAGGATACGTAGAGGGTGGAGAACTAGAAAGTGACTTTCTTTCTCAGTGGAACCAAACCAGCTGGTTGTTTTCTAGAATCATGTTTCCAACACTATTCAGATGCAGAAACAAAACCATAGGTTTTAGAAGAAAACTTAATTTTCCACATTTAGTCACTGGGAAGTTTCCCTCAGTTATTTCTCATTCTTCATGCTGATTAACTACAAACCCTACTGGTGGTAAAAATCTAGACGTTGTTGTGCCTATGTTTTAAAACTTTTGTTTAACTGTCTTTTTGACAGGACATAGCTAAAGAAGAGAAAAACTTATTTTGAAGAAAGTATATGCACCAATCCATTTCACCCATTAAATATTGGTAATTTTACATTACAGTTCTAAAACAACACGGAATTATTGCTCCCATATCAACCGGTCTGAAACAGAAGCAAGTCTGTTTTCCTTCCCCTGTGGTTAGCACAGTGTGTCTGGACGAACAGGCAATTAAGTTCTTAAAATATGCACCAAAATGAGGCTGCGACTGGGTGTGTTTTCATATTGTTCTACAACCAAAGACAGTTAACTCACTGGGGTGGCTTAACTTATTCTGATTCTTCTTGATAAACATGTGCATTATACATAATATTTACACAGGTTCTTAGCAAGTTTCAGGAAAAAGGATTATTTGTAAAATAAAGAACTTATTTTTCACATCTCAGTGTTGATATGGTGGAAAGAAGAATCATTCAACGGAAAAGGTCAGAACACCTTGATCATATATCTATTTCACCCTTTAGCTATTAGTGTGACCTCAGCAAAGTCACCTCTTTCATTCGACCTCCAGGTACCTCATCTCTAAAATATGACTGATGCTAGTTCTTGATTGACCTACAGAATAAGGCTGTGAGGCTCAAATGAAATTATAAATGGAAAAAAGTGTTCAAATGCCATATAAAGCTCGTTTTCCATTAGTACTTTAATATTAACGCCACAAAAATTTTGTAGTTTTATAGTATCTGTTTGCATATACATGGCCACAAATATTTTGAACTTAGAGTTTTAAAAAAATCAGCCAGACTATCTGCATGCTTTATCTCCAAGAGGCAATAACCTGCCTGTCTAAAATTATATAACATTTATAAAATAAAACACATAATTATAATGTCATTTAATTTTATATATGTGTTAGATACACATATAATAAATATTATGTACTAAATTAAATGATTTGTTAAAACTTAACTTTTAAATTATGTGTGAGGATGTGTTCTCAAGCTCTTATCTACTTTTTAAATGTTTTTTCTTAAATGCTGGTTTTAACATTCACCTTCTTCTGTAGCTGCCTCTCCCCTTTGCTTTATTGTATCAGGCTTGTAAAAATAATTGGTTACATAACCTTGCTGTCTGTGTCTATTTCAGAAAACATACTATTTTATACTTTTGTTTTTATTTTAACAAAGTGGCGATATTGGTGGAGGGCCAAGGGAGAGTGTATTTCAAGCACATTCCACAAGAGAATTGCTGGAGGTAGTTAATAAATGTCAAGAATTCTAAGCATGAAATACTCAAGATTTTCCAAGAGGAAAAAAAATAAATAAAACTTAGGTCTCGTTCATCCAAACGGTACCTTTGATCAGAACAATTTTGATTACATTCTTTTAATTTCCTTGCTTCAGTTTGCTCATTGGCTTTTTCTATATCTCTGCACAGTTAACAAATTGGCTGATATTTCTGGCTATCTTCACAATCAATTATGCATCGATCAACTGATTGACCATGCAGCAATCTGGTTTGGTTGTTAAGACAGCTGCAAACACTGGATTGACTGTTGCAATTGTTAATTCAGCTGTACAGACCTGGCGTCAGAGAAGGACTTTTGAAATATGTATAAAATGCCTCACATTCTCAAATGGTCATCTAAATGTTAAACCTGTGTTCAAAATAAAGTTTAATTTGAATAATCTTGTGCTCACAGATCGCACATTAAAAAGAAAATTCCACATGGAACATAATTTAAGGTTCTCATATAACAAGAAACTGCCAGACTAACAGTGAGGCATATTAGTAAATATTGCTGTCCTTCAATGCTGAAGAGGATGTTGACCCTTGCAATTATGTTGTTCTTATTCAATTTTTGATTATGGTGAAATGATCAAAATACTTAGGTTCTATTCTGTATCATTATTAATATTTCTTCTTTTATGACTCTGTGCTGCTGAAAATTAAGAGAATTTAATTGTTATGAATTGGGAACTGTGTAGCCTTAATTTCTGCCAACAGAAACTGTATTGTCTGTAAGTCTAAAATATTTACTATCTGGCCCTTTAAGAAAAAGTTTGCTGACCCTGCCAGAGTTACTACCCCCCCTCCTCTAGTGAGAAGGCTCTTTTCCACTCACAACACTAGTCGTCCCTCCATCCCACCTAGAGATCTGACTCTGCTTCAGATCAGGGACAATAGGAACCCCTTGGCGACAGCACCTTGCTAGGGCTCTGGAGGGCAGAGTTCTGGGAGGGATGAGCAAGGACTTAAAATATCAGGTAGTCATAGAATGAACTTTTGAATTTGTTGGATTTTGGCTTCTCTCCTATGTCATTGTCATACTGGGATCCAAAGCCTTCTCTCCTTTGAGAAATGTTTCTTTTTTGTAACTTCCTCAGAAAGCCCATTGGTAATCAGATGGATTCCACAGTCCAGTACTGGATAGGGTGCATTAGCTTTCTGTTAGGCCTTGAAATGATCTCTCATGGCTTCATCATACTATTAATGTAGAAAGATATTAAGCTTAGTTCAGTGCGTGTTTAGGGAAAAGGAGCAAATATAAATACCTGACACATCTTCACATAGGCCAGGGACTCAACAAAGATACTTTGTGACTCAACTGGGGTCTGTTCTAGCTCACCGGAGCTTAGGATTCCTTTCCAAGCTTTGAGGCCAAACTCCAGTAATAAAGTCTGTATGTTTTCTGGTCTCTTCCAGTGTTCTTTTCCATCTGTAGTGCCAGTAGCCTTATTTTGTCGAGGATTCAATATTCTCAGCCATCTTTCCCCTCTTTAGCAAACAAATGATGACACCATTATTATTATTGTTGTTGATGTGGTTGCTATTATTACAGTCCCTACTCTCCAGTGATTGCTAGTCTGGTGATAAAAACATGAATGCAAACAGCTAACCTTAATGAAACGCGGTAAGTGAGGAACTGCTTCACCAGAGAAGGTAAAATTTCTCAGTGGTGGGATGTAGTTGGATCTTACCATCTCCATCATTAAATATTCAGGAATCTTGACAGCTGGTTGTTAAAACCTTTTGTAACTTAAAATTGGCCATGGTGGGAATATCAACCCCATGGAAACTGGCAAGTGCTACAAAGCAGGACTTTTTTTTTTTTTGTTCAGAGAGCTGATTTACCAAAACAACACTGCATTTGAGCTGGAAAAAAGAGGAAGGGAGTGAAATCATTGCAAAAAGGGGGTACAGACATTATGATTAATATATAATAGATATGAGGGCTTCCCTGGTGGCACAGTGGTTGAGAGTCTGCCTGCCAATGCAGGGGACACGGGTTCGAGCCCTGGTCTGGGAAGATCCCACGTGCCGCGGAGCAGCTGGGCCCGTGAGCCACAATTACTGAGCCTGCGCGTCTGGAGCTTGTGCTCCGCAACAAGAGAGGCCGCGATAGTGAGAGGCCCGCGCACCGCGATGAAGAGTGGTCCCCGCTTGCCACAACTAGAGAAAGCCCTAGCACAGAAACGAAGACCCAACAAAGCCATAAATAAATAAATAAAATAAAAAAACAAATACTTAAAAAAATATATATATATAATAGATATAAAATATCAGTAATATTTGATGTTGAAAAAATTTATTCTTTGACATGCAACATTACTTCAATTTCAGTCATTAAAATATGAAAATCGTATTTTAATCAATTGGAATCAAATTCTAATTCTTTTCTATGCTTAATTTGCCACAGACTGATAGGGCAAGCACAAGTTTCTCACCACAATTATGTTTTGGTAATTTTTCTCTTATTATTTTTCACAGATTTTATTTCTATTTCACAGGATATATATATCCTGCTCTGTTTTCCTTCGGTATATAGTGTTATTCAGGATTCAGGAAGTCTAATGTCAGCCTGACTTTTATCCAATTGCAGGCAAGCCACCCTTCTTCTTCGATGTTTTTAGTATTCATATATTATTCTATAATCCCAGATTTCCATTGTTTCCAGAATGAGTCTTATTATTTTAGTCTGATATTTAGTGAAGTTTTTAAATCTATAAATTTCGGTTTCTTTTTTTTACCTTAGGCAGATTTTTCTGTGTCATACTATTCCTTTAGTTGCGTCAGAAAGAACTTTCTTGGGTTGTATCTTTATTCCCTTTCCTCCATATCTATAAAGTTTCCTGTCACTTTCACTTCTGTCCTTTACCTTTAGACTTAAGGTTTCTCAAATCTGCTATCCTTATTACCAATTTGATTTGGTCACATCCATTTATATCACCTCTAATGGGAATTTCAGTTCTGCTCTTGCTCTGGGGTTTTGTGCATTCTCTCATTATTTTACTCAGATTTCTTTGTATCTCTGCCTTTACCTAACACTCTTTAGTCTTCTCTTACTCCAGAGAACACTTCCTTCTTTCATGTTTTCGAAGACAGCAAGCATAGTTTGCTAAACTTTGCCTTTTTCCTACTGTTTTTTTCTGTTTGCTCATTCTTACACAGGTGGAGATTCACCCAGACCTGGCATGTCCCAAAAGATGCTTTTTTGGTTTCATTAGCCTGGGCTGCTCTTCTCCTAGGTACAGGCACTGCCATGTTTCAGCTCTAGAACCAAAGGCAGATTGATTTGCACAGACCTTAGAATATTTGTTTCTAATAGTGATTAGTCCAGAAAGGATGGACTTAGTAATTCTTTCCTTAAGAGGAAAGGCATTTCAGCCAGTGTTGGCCAACATGTACCTCTGACGGCTTTAAGGGTAGAAGCCCCTGAATGGATATATGGGCAGACTCTGGTTGGCTTAACAAGTGATTCTTTGGCAGCTGGAAAAAAATGTCACATGTTTTTCTGGTCTGTGTAATTTCTGTGGTCAGAGTTTAGGGCAGATAAAGGAGGGTAAATCGAAGACTTTTCCTACCCCTGGTTTGGACTCACCCTTGTTGCTTTGTATGTGCCACTGTATCATATGTTGTGCCACAGGATTTCTCAACAGCAGTGCCACTGACATTTTGGACTAGACGATTCATTGCTGTGGAGGGCTGTTCTGTGTGTTGTAGGGTGGTCTCCCTGGTCTCTGTCCAGTAGATGCAAGTAGCCATACCCTGCCCAAGTTGTGATAAGCAAAAATGTCTCCAGATGTTGGTAAACGTTCCTTGGGAAGCAAAATTGCCCTCCCTCCTTCCCACTGAAAACCACTGCTATAGAGTCTAAGAATATACTTCCAAATCCATAATAAATGCTATGTATTTTATGAAGTTTTCTCCAAAACTGAATGATGTTCTTTTATGTGAAATTTTTTGTACTGCTGCCAGTCTTTTTCTCTGTCTTTATATGCATTTTGTAGAATGTTGAATGGAATTGTATGAGGAATTACTGCTTTTGCTGTTGCTTTTCTTTATTCACTGATTAATCTGCCAAATATTCATTGAGTGCATAATATATACCATGGTCTCTGCTGAGTTGTGGAACAACAAACTGAGTAAGATACTCTCCTGCCAATTCTTAACTTTTGGGATTTCTTCTAAGATTTATACAAATGATCATATTTATCTTCTTGAAATGTCTTGTTCTTTTGGCTTTCTCTGGTTCTTTTCCTACATCTGGACTAATTGTAGGACTTGTCAGTTCCTTTAAAATGTTAATTCATTTACAAATTTCCAAAGGAGGGGGTAAAGCATGTGGTATTCCTTAATCTTATTTGATCCTAGACCCCTATTTTCTCCAGACCATCTCATGAGATTGTTAGTCCAAGTTATAGGCTTTGCAAAATACTCATTTAGAGATTTCTCTATTATCTGAGGATGGATGACACAGATGTTTTTCAAATTAATATCTTCAGCCCTGATGTTTTACAGAGTCTCAGACCCAAATATTCAATTCCTCCTGGGTATCTCCAGATTACAGTCCCACAAATACCTCACACTCAGTACTTCTTCCAAGGCATCCATGACCCCCAAAATAGAAAGTAAAATTTTTCATTTTCCTCTGTACCTTTAACACTGTTCTGTCCTAACCTTAAGTCAGTGTAGGTTGGGCATCTGTTACAATTCTGTCTCCCCTGCTAGACTGAAAACCCAGAGGCAGGGTCCAGGCCTCTTCTTCACTCTTTTTCAGAATTTGGAACAGAATGGGTGCTCAGGAGATTTTTTTTTTTTAATTAAATTTAAAATACAAAAACCCTGGAAAAAGTAATACCATTGACATTTCTTAGAAAATGTATTTAGCTGATTTCTCTACATATTTAAATTGAGGTTCAGGGATAGATCTGAAAGCTCTAGGAACCTAAGGTGAGGTGCTGGAGAGGAGTAATAGCAAGTGGAAAAAGGACAGAGAAGCAAGGTACTTGGATTTGCCAAAGACAAACTTGAATGATTCAATAATACTGGATAGTGCTAGCAGTGTTTTTGAAAAAAAAAATTTGTGTCTTTTGTTTTTATTTTTGTGTTTTTCCAGTCCTGAGGATTTTGCAGGTTGGCTTGGGTCCAGTGTGATGATTAAACATTTGTTTCTTAAAAAGCAAATTGATTCTTTTGTTCCCTGTTACTCAATTCAAGATTAAATCATGAGGGGATTTGGAAGGATGTACTAAAGTTTCATCTGGTTTGTTGAGAACAATATACTACTAGATAATCATTCCTTTATAACAGCTGAAGAAAGTAATAGTTGTTGTTTTTTTAAAATTAAAACTCCATATACACTTCTGATTAAATCCACACCACAGTAAACATCATGACTGGGATTGGGGGAGCCCACCAAATCTTCCTGCCACAATTCTTTGCTGAGCCCAGAAATGCAATTTCTCTCTCTTCCCTTTTGAGATGGGTATGTTATGGGTCCATTTATCTTTGCATTCAGGTGCGTGAGACAGCGAAGAGGAAGAGAATCTGCCAAGCACTAGGAAACAATACTAAATGAGCACCTTGAGGAAACTGCAAAGTAGTTTCTACTTTATCAGGATTTTCAATTCCAGGTATCTTACTTTGGAACTTTTGTATTACTTTGATATCACTCATAAAATGTTCCATTTCTGAAACTGCTAGATCCACAGAAATCAGTAGCCTCTTTGGGGCAATGTATAAAAAAAAGACCATAGATTGCAATCTGATGATTATAAAAATAAATAGGTTGATTTTCTTTTCTCAGCTATCAATACAGCTTTATTCTTCATCAAGAAAAAGTAAATCTTAGATCTCTGTTCTTCTAAGTCTGTGTGAAAAAAAGACAAACCTCAGCGTTTCAGAGGATCAAACCTCATAGCGTAGGTATTAGGCAATTTGATGCTTTCTGTGTCTACAATTAGCATTATTCCAGGTTCAGGTACTAAAATCAACAACATAGGGTAAACTTTTTTTCTTTACATTGATTTAACAACACGTGAGGTCACTATAGAAGATGTAATTTGACTAAATTAGGCCTATATTCACAATGTAAAGAAGTGCTTTTTAATACAGTTATCTAACAATGCTAAGTGTACATTGAAACATAAGTCAGTGGTTATGTTTATTTAAAGTAGATGGGGAGGACCTTCAAGATGGTGGAGGAGTAAGACGTGGAGATCACCTTCCTCCCCACAAATACATCAAAAATACATCTACATGTGGAACAACTCCTACAGAACACCTACTGAACGCGGGCAGAAGACCTCAGACTTCCCAAAAGGCAAGAAACTCCCCACGTACCTGGGTAGGGCAAAAGAAAAAAGAAAAAACAGAGACAAAAGAATAGGGACGGGACCTGCACCAGTGGGAGGGAGCTGTGAAGGAGGAAAAGTTTCCACACACTAGGAAGCCCCTTCACTGGAGGAGACGGGGGTGGGCGGGGGGTGAAGCTTCGGAGCCATGGAGGAGAGCACAGCCACAGGGGTGCGGAGGGCAAAGTGGAGAGATTCCCGCACAGAGGATTGGTGCCAACCAGCACTCACCAGCCCGAGAGGCTTGTCTGCTCACCCGCCGGGGTGGGCAGGGGCTGGGAGCTGAGGCTCGGGCTTCGAAGGTCGGATCCCAGGGAGAGGACTGGGGTTGGCGGCGTGAACACAGCCTGAAGGGGGCTAGTGTACCACAGCTAGCCGAAGGGAGTCCGGGAAAAAGTCTGGACCTGCCTAAGAGGCAAGAGACCATTGTTTTGGGGTGTGTGAGGAGAGGGGATTCAGAGCACCACCTAAACGAGCTCCAGAGACGGGCGTGAGCCGTGGCTATCAGTGCGTACCCCAGAGACGGGCATGAGATGCTAAGGCTGCTGCTGCCGCCACCAAGAAGCCTGTGTGCAAGCACAGGTCACTATCCACACCTCCCCTCTGGGGCGCCTGTGCAGCCCACCACTGCCAGGGTCCCATGATCCAGGGACAACTTCCCTGGGAAAACACATGGCATGCCTCAGGCTGTTGCAATGTCACACTGGCCTCTGCCGCCGCAGGCTCGCCCCGCATTACGTACCCCTCCCTCCCCCGGCCTGAGTGAGCCAGAGCCCCCTAATCAGCCGCTCCTTTAACACCCTCCTGTCTGGGAGATGAACAGATGCCAGAGGGCAACCTACATGCAGAGGCAGGACCAAATCTAAAGCTGAACCCCAGGAGCTGTGCGAACAAAGAAGAGAAAGGGAAATTTCTCCATGCAGCCTCAGGAGCAGTGGATTAAATCTCCACAATCAACTTGATGTACCCTGCATCTCTGGAATGTTTTAATAGACAACAAATCATCCCAGAATTGAGGTTTTGGGAGCAACTGTAGACTTGGGGTTTGCCATATGTGACTGACTAGTTTCTGATTTATATGTTTATCTTAGTTAAGTTTTTAGCACTTGTTATCATTGGCAGATTTGTCTATTGGTTTGGATGCTCTCTTCTTTTTTTTTAAATTACTTTTTAAATTTTTTATTTTAGTAATATTTTAAAAAATTTTTTATTTTAATAACTTCATGTTATTTATTTATTTATTTATTCTCCCTTTTCTTCTGAGCCATGTGGCTGACAGAGTCTTGGTGCTCCGGCCAGGTGTCAGGCCTGAGCCTCGGAGGTGGGAGAGCTGAGTTAAGGATATTGGACCATCAAAGACATCCCAGCCCTACGTAATATCAATCTGTGAGAGCTCTCCCATAGATCTCCGTCTCAACACTAAGACCCAGCTACACTCACCGACAAGCAAGCTCCAGTGCTGGACACCCTATGCCAAACAACTAGCAAGACAGGAACACAACCCCACCCATTAGCAGAGAGGTTGCCAGAAATCATAATAAGTTCACAGACACCCCAAAACACACCACCGGACTCAGTCCAGCCCACCAGAAAGACAAGAACCAGCCTCATCCACCAGAACACAGGCACCAGTCTCCTCCACCAGGAAGCCTACACAACCCACTGAACCAACCTCACCCATTGGGGGCAGACACCAAAAACAAAGGGAACTACGAACCTGCATCCTGTGAAAAGGAGACCCCAAACACAGTAAGTTAAGCAAAATGAGAAGACAGAGAAATAGACAACTGATGAGGGAGCAAGGTAAAAGCCCACCAGACCAAACAAATAAAGAGGACATAGGCAGTCTACCTGAAAAAGAATTCAGAGTAATTAGAGTAAATATGATCTAAAATCCTGGAAAGAGAATGGAGAACATACAAGAAATGTTTAACAAGGACCTAGAAGAACTAAAGAGGAAACAAAGAATGATGAACAACACAATAAATGAAATTAAAAACTCTCTAGAAGGAATCAATAGCAGAATAACTGAGGCAGAAGAACGGATAAGTGACCTGGAAGATAAAATAGTGGAAATAACTATGCAGAGCAGAATAAAGAAAAAAGAAAGAAGACAATTGAGGACAGTCTCAGAGACCTTGGGGACAACATTAAACACACCAACACTCAAATCATAGGGGTTCCAGAAGAAGAAGAGAAAAAGAAAGGGACTGAGAAAATATTTGAAGTGATTATAGTTGAAAACTTCCCTAATATGCGAAAGGAAATAGTCAATCAAGTCCAGGAAGCACAGAGTCCCATACAGGATAAATCCAAGGAGAAACATGCCAAGACACATATTAATCAAAGTATCAAAAATTAAATACAAAGAAAAAATAATAAAAGCAGCAAGGGAAAAGCAACAAATAACATTCAAGGGAACTGCCATAAAGTTAGCAGCCGATCTTTCAGCAGAAACTCTGCAAGCCAGAAGGGAGTGGCAGGACATATTTATAGCAATGAAAGGGAAAAACCTACAACCAAGATACTCTACCCAGCAAGGATATCATTCAGATTCAACAGAGAAATTAAAACCTTTACAGACAAGCAAAAGCTAAGAGAAACCAGCACCACCAAAGCAGCTTTACAACAAATGCTAAAGGAACTTCTCTAGGCAGGAGACACAAGAGAAGGAAAAAACCTACAAAAACAAACCCAAAACAATTAAGAAAATGGTAATAGGAACATACATATCGATAATTACCTTAAATGTAAATGGATTAAATGCTCCAAACAAAAGACAAAGACTGGCTGAATGGATCCAAACACAGGACCCATATATATGCTGTCTACAAGAGACCCACTTCAGATCTAGGGACACATACAGACTGAAAGTGAGGGGATGGAAAAAGATATTCCATGCAAATGGAAATCAACAGAAAGCTGGAGTACCAATCGTCATATAAGACAAAATAGACTTTAAAATAAAGACTATTATAAGAAACGAAGAAGGACACTACATAATGATCAAGGGATCAATCCAAGAAGGAGATATAACATTTGTAAATATTTATGCAACTAACATAGGAGCACCTCAATACATAAGGCAAATACTAACAGCCATAAATGGGGAAATCAACAGTAACACAATCATAGTAGGGGACTTTAACATCCCACTTTCACCAATGGAAATATCAACCAAAATGAAAATAAATACGGAAACACAAGCTTTAAATGACTCATTAAACAAGATGGACTTAATTGATATTTATAGGACATTCCATCCAAAATCAACAGAATACAATTTCTTCTCAAGTACTCATGAAACATTCTCCAGGATAGATCATATCTTGGGTCACAAATCAAGCCTTGGTAAAGTTAAGAAAATTGAAATCATATCACGTATCTTTTCCGAACACAATGCTATGAGACTAGATGTCAATTACAGGAAAAAATCTGTAAAAAATACAAACACATGGAAGCTAAATAATAAGCTACTAAATAACCAAGAGATCACTGAAGAAATCAAAGGGGAAATCAAAAAATACCTAGAAACAAATGACAATGAAAACACGACGACCCAAAACCTATGGGATGCAGTAAAAGCAGTTCTAAGAGGGAAGTTTATAGCAATACAATCCTACCACAAGAAACATCTCAAATACACAACGTAACCTTACACCTAAAGCAACTGGAGAAAAAAGTACAAAAAAACCCAAAGTTAGCGAAGGAAAGAAATCATAAAAATCAGATCAGAAATAAATGAAAAAGAAATGAAGGAAACGATAGCAAAGCTCAATAAAACTAAAAGCTGGTTCTTTGAGAAGATAAACAAAATTGATAAACCATTAGCCAGACTCATCAAGAAAAAAGAGAGAAGACTCAAATCAACAGAATTATAAATGAAAAAGGAGAAGTAACAACTAACACTACAGAAATACAAGGACCATGAGGAATTACTACAAGCAATTCTATGCCAATAAAATGGACAATCTGGAAGAAATGGACAAATTCTTAGAAAAGCACAACCTTCTGAGACTGAACCAGGAAGAAATAGAAAATATAAACAGACCAATGACAAGCACTGAAATTGAAACTGTGATTAAAAATCTTCCAACAAATAAAAGCCCAGGACCAGATGGCTCACAGGCAAATTCTGTCAAACATTTAGAGAAGTGCTAGCACCTATCCTTCTCAAACTCTTCCAAAATATAGCAGAGTGAGGAACACTCCCAAACTCATTCTATGAGGCCACCATCACCCTTATACCAAAACCAGACAAAGATGTCCAAAGAAAACTACAGGCCAATATCACTGATGCACATAGATGCAAAAATCCTCAGCAAAATACTAGCAAACAGAATCCAAAAGCACATTAATAGGATAATAGACCATGATCAAGTGGGGTTTATCCCAGTAATGAAAGGATTCTTCAATATGCGCAAATCAATGAATGTGATATACCATATCAACAAATTGAAGGAGAAAAACCATAAGATCATCTCCATAGATACAGAAAAAGCTTTCAACAAAATCAACATCCATTTATGATAAAAACCTCCAGAGAGTAGGCATAGAGGGAACTTACCTCAACATAATAAAGGCCATATATGACAAACCCACAGCCAACATCGTTCTCAATGGTGAAAAACTGAAACCATTTCCTCTAAGATCAGGAACAAGACAAGGTTGTCCACTCTCACCACTATTATTCAACATAGTTTTGGAAGTTTTAGCCTCAGTAATCAGAGATGTAAAAGAAATAAAAGGAACCCAAATTGGAAAAGAAGAAGTAAAACTGTCACTGTTTGCAGATGACGTGATACTATACATAGAGAATCCTAAAGATGCTCCCAGAATACTACTAGAGCTAATCAATGAATTTGGTAAAGCAGCAGGATACAAAATTAATGCACAGAAATCTCTTCCATTCCTATATACTAATGATGAAAAATGTGAAAGAGAAATTAAGAAAACACTCCCATTTACCATTGCAACAAAAAGAATAAAATATCTAGGGATAAACCTACCTAAGGAGACAAAAGACCTGTATACAGAAAATTATAAGATACTGATGAAAGAAATTAAAGATGATACAAACAGATGGAGAGATATACCATGTTCTTGGTTTGGAAGAATCAATATTGTGAAAAAGACTATACTACCCAAAGTAAGCTACAGATTAAATGCATTCCCTATCAAATTACCAATGGCATTTTTCACAGAACTAGAACAAAAAATTTCACAATTTGTATGGAAACACAAAAGACCCCAAACAGCCAAAGCAATCTTGAGAAAGAAAAACGGAGCTGGAGGAATCAGGCTCCCTGACTTCAGACTATACTACAAAGCTACAGTCATGAAGACAGTATGGTACTGGCAGAAAAACAGAAATATAGATCAATGGAACAGGATAGAAAGCCCAGAGATAAACCCACACACATATGGTCACCTTAGCTTTGATCAAGGAGGCATGAATATACAATGGAGAAAAGACAGACTCTTCAATAAGTGGTGTTGGGAAAACTGGACAGCTACATGTAAAAGAGTGAAATTAGAACACTCTCTAACACCATACACAAAAATAAACTCAAAATGGATTAAAGGCCTAAATGTAAGGCCAGACACTATAAAACTCTTAGAGGAAAACACAGGCAGAACACTCTATGACATAAATCACAGAAAGGTCCTTTGGACCCACCTCCTAGAGAAAGGGAAATAAAAACAAAAATAAACAAATGGGACCTAATGAAACTTAAAAGCTTTTGCACAGCAAAGGAAACCATAAACAAGAGGAAAAGACAACACTCAGAATGGGAGAAAATATTTGGAAGTGAAGCAACTGACAAAGGATTAATCTCCAAAATATACAAGCAGCTCATGCAGCTCAATATCAAAAAAACAAACAACCCAATCCAAAAATGGGCAGAAAGCCTAAATGGACATTTCTCCAAAGAAGATATACAGCTTGCCAACAAACATATAAAAGGATGCTCAACATCACTAATCATCAGAGAAATGCAAATCAAAACTGCAATGAGGTATCACCTCACACCTGTCAGAATGGCCATCATCAAAAATTCTACAAACAATAAATGCTGGAGAGGCTGTGGAGAAAAGGGAACCCTCTTGCACTGTTGGTGGGAATGTAAGTTGATACAGCCACAATGGAGAACAGTATGGACGCTCCTTAAAAAGCTAAAAATAGAACTACCATATGACCCAGAAATCCCACTACTGTGCATATACCCTGAGAAAACCATAATTTAAAAAGAGACATATACCACAATGTTCATTGCAGGTCTATTTATGATAGCAGGACATGGAAGCAACCTAAGTGTCCATCGACACATGAATGGATAAAGAAGATGTGACATGTGGCACATATATACAATGGAATATTACTCAGCCATAAAAAGAAACGAAATTGAATTATTTGTAGTGAGGTGGATGGACCTAGAGTCTGTCATACAAAGTGAAGTAAGTCAGAAAGAGAAAAAAAAATACTGTACGCTAACACATGTATATGGAATTTAAAAAAAATGGTTTTGAACAACCTAGGGGCAGGACAGGTATAAAGACACAGACATAGAGAATGGACTTGAGGACACGGGGAGGGGGAAGGGTTAGCAGAGACGAAGTGAGAGAGTAGCACTGACATATATACACTACCAAATGTAAAATAGATAGCTAGTGGGAAGCAGCGCATAGCACAGGGAGATCAGCTCAGTGCTTTGTGACCACCTAGAGGGGTGGGATAGGGAGGGTGGGAGGGAGACGCAAGAGAGAAGTGATATGGGGATATATGTATACATATAGCTGATTCACTTTGTTATACAGCAGAAAGTAACAGAACAATGTAAAGTAATTATACTCCAATAAAGATGTTAAAATAAATAAATAAATAAATAAATAAATAAATAAATAAATAAATAAATAAATAAATAAATAGTAGATGGGATAAGGATGACGGTTTATGGAGACAAATGAGGTGCTACTACAAGAGTGATAACCTGTCACATTCACTTCATTATTCACCATTTGTACTCTGATGGGGAAGCCAGAAACATAGGATATCTCTTTGCTTATGTTACAAACTTGATATGTATGGGTATGCCACACATTTTGTTTAAAATACACAAGTTAGCATGTTCAACAGTTCTTTTTCCCAAAAGTGAATTTTAGACATTTTGGGCAAAGTTTTATGAAATTAAAGGAGAACATTTGTGAGTTAATATACATAAAACTCTTAGAAAAGCAAACGTTGCAGAGTAAGCTCTCTGTATTTGCTATTATTATATATAGAATACTTACTGTGAACTTAAGGATTTATATATTAGTTAATATTAATATTAAGCAGCTATTATGCATTAGAGGCTATAATACTATAAGCTATCAGAGTCACAGTAGACACAGTATTTTTCCAAAAGAAGCTTGTACATCAGTGGTAAAGAAATGCACAAACACAAAAATTTAAGAATATAAAGCAGCATGGTAGGAACTTGGTGACATCAGGGGTTCAGAGAATGGAGAGATTCTTCGGGCCCCAGGCAAGATATAGATTGATTGATTACACTGGAGGAAGATTGGAAGAGATAGTAAACATTTCAGGAAGGGAAAGAAAAAAAGAAATGGAGATAGGACTACATAAAAGATGTATAGGCTGGATGTACTGGAGGTCAGGCTAAGAAGACGAGATTAGAAAAGAACACCAGAATTACAGGCCTGGACTTGGCCCCATTTAGTCATTGAAATTTTCTTAGTAATAAGCCAGGATGATATTTGTGTTTTGGAAGGTTAACATGACAGTTATGTATAGAGTTAACGTGTCCAGTTGTATATTTTTAGGGGCAGAGAAATGGGAGCCTAATAAGACGACTAATACGTAAGTAATAAAATAGGTAGCAGTGGAAATGGAAAGGAAAAGTTGAATGCAATGGACATTGCTGAAGAATTACCATACTTTATTGTGTTTATAAGATAGTATTTTTTGTATACTCTGCATATTGGAGTAAATGCCTTCATTTACAAAGATGGTATTTCAAATTCTTAAGGATTATGGTCAATTTTTAATAAACATCATTCATTTCTATGGCTAAAATAATTAACTAAATAACGGCAGATGAAAGAGATAGCCATTTTAAAGTGTTAATAATTTAGCAAATATTTTGAAAGCTTGTGCTAGAACTTGGGTTTTGGATGCAGCTGACCATAATTCAGTTATGAGCTTTGCAACTTACTTAAGTGAATTTGGGCAAGTTATTTAACTCTCTGAACCATGCATTTCTCATCTCTAAAATGCTGAATAATAAAGCTTTCCTCACTGATTTATTATAAGGATGAAATAACATACTTTAAAATGCCCAGACGTATCTGCCGCATGTAATAATTATGCAGTACATGTTAGGTGCAATTAATGTCTGTAAACTAAGTGCAAAAAAGTAGAAAGCAGATCTTATTGTAAAATCTATTACAGGGCTTAGCACACAATTCACTTTATTTTTCTAGCTTCAAGGACCTTACAATCTTTTTATTTTCCTACTATCTCACTGATTTCTCCCTTAAATCCTTATTTGTTTCTTCTCTTCTCTTTGACCTCTTTCTGTTGGTATGATCCAAAGATCAGATCTTGGATTTTTCTGTCTCACATTTTCCCTTGATGATCTTATCCAGTCCTATGACTTTAAATATTATCTCTGTGCTGATTACTTTGTGCTAATTTTAAAGATACGGTCTCAAATTCTTTGATAGTTCTCCCTCCAAAAGACTGAGCTTAATTCCACTTCCCTGAGTATAGAGTGTGGATTATACATAGTGACCCTTCTAGTATGACTAAGTGATGGACTGTCACTTCTGAGATTAGGGCTTTCATATTGGGTTATCTCTCTCTCTCTCTTTCCCTCTCTCTCTCTCAGTCATCAATTGCTCTGTGTGAAGTATATGCCCTGGGAAGCCCTAATGTAGAGGTCCATATACTGAGGAACTGAAGCCTCCTGCCAAGAGCCACATGAGTGATCTTGGAAACAGATTCTCTAGCCTCAATCAAGTGTTCAGAAACTACATACAGCCTTAGTAACAACTTGATTGCAACCTCGTGAGGAACTCTGAGCAAGAGTCACGCAGGTAAGCCATGTCTGGATTTCTAACATTCAGAAACTGTGTGAGATTCTTTTTTTTTTTTGCTTTAGAGTGCTAAATTTTGGGACAATTTTTTACATAGCAAAAGATAAGTAATGCAACCCCTTAATTTACATCTCCATCAGACCTCTATCTGGAACCCGAGACTTGAATATCCAACTGCCTACTTGCTATCTCTACCTAGATGTCTAATAGACATCTTGATTTCAACATGTTTAAAGCTAAACTCATGCTCCTTGTTCTCATTCTTCCAAAGTTCAAGATAACTTTCCCGTGCCAGCTGCTATGTTCCTTGACTTTTGTCTTTTACACTCTATCCCCAATCTATTAGGGAATTCTTTTGGCTCTACTTGAAGACTATATCCTGAGTTGACCACTTCCCACCACCTCACTGCTACCATTCTAGGACAAGTCAATCTCATTTCTTTGTGGATCATTTCAAGGAACTCCCTGTTGTCTTTCAGTTTCTATCCTTGTCTCCCTCCCCCACTATATATTCTCAACACAGAAGACAGCTATCCTTCAAAAGTGTATCCTATCCTTTAAAAACTTGAGTCAAATTTCCAGCTTAGATACTGGTGGAGTTGCTTGTATTGCACTAACTTTCTTGCAGATAGCAATTATAAACCCTGGACAAAATATTTTTTAAAAAGCAGTTAAATCCCTCTCAGTGTCTGCCTATTTTGGATTAGCACTGGAGCATAATCCAAAGTAAGCAGACGCTGAGAGGGATTTAACATTGGAAAGAAGGGTACCATCCTGGGTAACAGCCACATTTAAAGGCTTTTTTCCTGATGGCAATACCCAATTAATGTGTGGTGCAGCTGGATAAAACTAAGCAGAAGCCACTGTCTTATTGACTTGTAATTTTATTACAAGGTAGGAGCTACCAGAGTGACTGGAAATTAAGGGGAGACAGCCCAGAAAATGAGCCACAGACACAGGACCCCCAAATCTGTTTTTGGGGTCCCGCAAAACTCCCCTCCAACCTGTGGATGATTTCCTGAAGTTCATATATAGTAAGCATTACATTAAGGAGTCCAAATCAACAACGTGGTGGCTGAAAAAGTTAAGCATAAATTTCAGCTCTTGACCCATATTGGGAAGACAGGTTTAGAGCTGAGTCCTGCCAAGTAAAAGGGACCTGGTAAATACCTCAGACTTTCCATTGAAACCCAGGAAATTCCCCGTATTAGATGCATATACTATGTTCCCTGATTTGCCCAAGTGCTAAGAGCAAAATAGAAATAAATATGTTCCAACAAAGCATAAAACCAACACTTCAAAAATTCAATGTGATCAGCCAGTAATTTAACTATCAGAAAAAAAAAAATCACCACTTCTCACAGGAAGAAAACAGAATTCAGAGTCTCAGTTCACAATACCAAGAGTACAATAAAAAATTTATTCGATTTAGGAAAATGTGAGTTATTATCAAGGATGAACACAATCAATATCAGTAGACCGCTGATAATTAGTAGACAATTAACAGTAAAGGACATTTAAGTATCTATCATAAGGACTTAATTTAAAAGATGGTCACAATGAGAGTGAACAGATGGGAATTATTGGTAGAGAAATGAAAGCTATAAAAAAATCAAAAAGAATTTCTAGAAATGAAAAAGTTAGCATCTGAAATAAGTTCTGTGGATGAATTTAGTAAAAGATTGGAGTTAGCAGATAAAATGTTTTGGTAGGCAGAATAATAGCTCTGTAAAGATGTTCACATCCTAATCCCTGGAACGTGTAAATATGTAACTGTGATATTATGATTAATAATAAATATATATTTGATCTTGGTCCCGGTTTCTAGCTCAGAGCTCCTAAAACTCTTGGAATTTCCTAAGTGATAAGAGTGATAAAGGTGAAATGTGTGTCTTTTGTTATTCATAACAAGCCCCTTTCAACCACACCTGAGTTTATATTACTGAGGCGAATTTTGAAAAGTCCCTAGGTACGCTAAGGATGGGGGCTGGTTACCAGGGGAACCAACCTTGATTAGAGAGTTGGAACTTTCAGTCCCAGGCTCTAACCTCTTGGGAAGGGAGAGGGGCTGGAGGTTGAGTTAATCTCCAACAGCCAATGATTTAATCAATCACGCCTATGTGATGAAAGCTCTGTAAAAACCCAAAAGGATGAGATTCAGAGAGTTCTCAGGTTGGTGAACTCATAAAGGTGCTGGGAGAGTGGTATGCCCAGAGAAGGAATGGAAGCTCCTTGGCCCTTTCCCACATACCTTCCCCTAGGTATCTCTTCCATCTGGCTGTTTCTGAGTTACTTTCTTAAATAATAAATTTGTAATCTAGTAAGTAAAAAGTGTTCCTGAGTTTTGTGAGCCAATCTAGCAAATTAATCAAGCCTGAGGTAGGGGTCCTGGGAACCTCTGAATTGTAGCCAGTTGGTCAGAAGCATAGGTAACAACAACCTGGACTTGCAGTTGGCATTCGAAATGGGGGGCAGGCGTGTAGGACTGAGCCCTCAACTTATGGGATCTGATGCTATCTCCAGGTAGGTAATGTCATAATTGAGTTAAATTGTAAGACACCTAGCTGGTGTCACAGAATTGCTTTGTGTGTAGAAACTACCCTGCACCCCTTCTCCGCCTCCCCTTCCACCCCCCCCAACACATTTGGTGACCAGAGGTGTTGAGTGTGAGTAATATTAAAAGAGTCACACAGGAGGAAGCGAGTTTTTCCTTTACAGTAACTTTCCATGGCAAAAGGAATTTTGCACATGAAATTAAGACTACAAACTTCAAAATAGAGAGATTATCCTGAATTATCTATGTGGTCCCAATGTAATCGCATGGGTCTTTAAAGGTGGAAGTGGGTCATAGATTTGAGAAAATGGAAGAAGACAGGAAAGATCTGAAGTGTGAGAGACATGTCACCAAATATTGATGAATTTGAAGATAGAGAAAGGGGCCCACGTGCTAAGGCAGGCAGGGAACCTGTAAAGCTGGGAATGACCCTCAGCTGACAGTGAGCAAAGAAAGCAGGGACCTCAGTTTCACAAACACAAGGAACTGAACTGTGCCCACAACCTGCATGGATTTACCTAGAGCTTCCATAAAAGAAGACAGCCTTGCTGATACCCTGATTTTAGCCTGGTGAAACCTGCGTCGGATATTTGACCCACAAAACTGTAGGATAATACATGTATGTGGGTCTAAGCTTCTAAATTTACGGTAATTCGTTATGGCACTGATTGAAAACTAATACAAAAAGGTCAATAAACTTCAAAATAGATAAATATAAAAAGAAAGAAGGGGCAGATAATTATTTTTTTTAAATACTGGCCAAAAATTCCCCAAATTTGTTCAAAAACTTGAATAACTCCCAGCAAGATAAATACAAAATAAACTACCTTAGGCACATCATTATAAAACTTCTGAAAACCAAACATAAAGACAAAATATTGAAAGCAGCCAGAGAAAAAGAAATTATACACAGGGGAACAATTATATAAATGATGGCTGAATTATCATCAGAAACAGCAAAGGCCAGGAGACTATAGAGGCACTTTACATTTTCAGCAAATGGTGTTGGAGCCACTGGATAAATATATGTTAAAAAAGGAATCATGACTCCCCCTCACACCACAAACAAAAATAAATTCATGATGGGTTATAGCCTTAAATGTATATGCTAAAATCATAAATCTCTTAGAAGAAAATACAGGAGAATACTTTTGTGACCTGAGAGCATAGGTGAAGATTTCTTAGGACAAAGATGCACTAAACATGAAAGAATATAATCATAAATTACACTTCATCCAAATAAATATATTTTGCTAATTAAAATATACAAATAAGAGAGGAAAAAGTCAAACTATGGACTGGGAGAATATATTCGCAATACATATATCCAACAAAGAAATTATATCCAGGATATTTAAAGAATTCCCTCAAACCCGTAAGAAGCCAAATAATCCTTTAAAGTGAGTAAAGGAATTAGGTAGATATCTCACAAAGGAAGATACATGATGGTCAAAAAGTATATGAGAAGGTGTTGACATTACAAATCATCAGGGAAATGCAAATTAAATCACAATGATTTACCATTATACATCGACCAGAAAAAAGAATTTTCAGTGTCCAGTACTGGCAAGGATGTGGAACAACTGGAACTCATACACTGCTGATGGCAGGGTAATGTGATACAAGTGCTTTGGAAAATTTATTGGTAGTTTCCTATAAAGTTAAACATATAACAATCACTCAGCAATTCTACTCCTAGGTATTAACCTTAGAGAAATAAAAATGTGTCTTCAAAACGACTTGTATGAGAAGCAGCTTTATACCTAATTGCCAAAAAAAAGGATATAACTCAAATGTCCATCAACAGGATTACAAATAGCAAATTATAGTATTTGTACAGTGAAATACCACTCAGAAGTAAAAAAGAATCAGCTGCTGATACAAATGACAACATGGAGGAATCCCAAAAACACTATGTTAAGTGAAAGAAGCTACACAAAATGAGTAAGCAAACAGAAACAACAAAAAATATATTTATTTATTTTTAAATTGAAGGATAGTTGACTTACAGTATTAGTTTCAAGTGTACAACATAGTGATTTGATATTTTAATAACTATGTACCATACAAAGTTATTACAATATTATTGACTATATTATTCACTATATTGAATGTGCTATACATTACATCCCTTTGACTCATTTATTTTATAACTGGTAGTTTGTACCTCTTGCTCCCCTTCACCTAGTTCACCAAGCCACCCACCCACTTCCCCTCTGGCAACCATTAGTTTGTTCTCTGTATCTGTAGTCTGTTTCTGTTTTGTTATATTTATTCATTCAACATACAGGTGAAAACATAAAGCATTTGTCTTTTTCTGTCTGACGTATTTCACTTAGCATAATACCCTCCTGTGCATCCATATGGTTGCAAATGGCAAGATTTCATTCTTTTTTATGGCTGAGTACTATTCCATTGTATATATATGCTACTTGTTTATCCATTCATCTGTTGATGGACACTTAGGTTGCTTCCATATCTTGGCTACTGTCAATGAACATGGGGTACGTATATCTTTTCAAATTAGTGTTTTTGTTTCTTTGGAAAAACTGGATCGTATGATAGTTCTATTTTTAATTTCTTGAGGAAGCTCTATACTGTTTTCCACAGTGGCTGTACCAATTTACATTCCCAACAACAGGACACAAGGATTCCCTTTTCTCTACATTCTTAACAACACTTGTTATTTCTTGTCTTTTTAATGATAGCCATTCTGACAGGTGTGAGATAATAACTCATTGTGGTTTTGATTTGCATTTCCTTGATGATCAGTGATGCTGAGCATCTTTTCATGTGCCTGTTGGCCATCTATAGGTCTTTGGAAAATTACCTGTTCAGATTCCCTGCCCATTTTTTAATCAGGTTGTTTGTTTTTTGATGTTGAATTGTATGAGTTATTTATATTTTTTGGATTTTAATCCCTTAACAGACATACCATTTACAAATATATTCTCCCATTCTGTAGGTTACCTTTTTGTTTTGTTGATGGTTTCCTTTGCTGTGCAAAAGTTTTATAGTTTGATGTGGTCCCATTTGTTTATTTTTGCTTTTGTTGCCTTTGTCGGAGGAGACATTTAAAAAATATACTGCTGGGCTTCCCTGGTGGCGCAGTGGTTGAGAATCTGCCTGCCAATGCAGGGGACATGGGTTCGAGCCCTGGTCGGGGAAAATCCCACATGCTGCGGAGCACCTAGGCCCGTGAGCCACAATTACTGAGCCCGCGCATCTGGAGCCTGTGCTCCGCAGCAAGAGAGGCCGTGATAGTGAGAGGCCCGCACACTGCGATGAAGAGTGGCCCCCACTTGCCGCAACTAGAGAAAGCCCTCGCACAGAAACGAAGACCCAACACACCCAAAAATAAATAAATAAATAAATAAAATTAAAAAAAAAATATTGCTAAGGCCAATTTCAAAGTGCATATTGCCTATGTTTTCTTTTATGAGTTTTATGGTTTCAGGTCTTACATTTAAGCCTTTAGTCCATTTTGAGTTTGTTTTTGTATATGGCGTGAGGAGATGTTCTAGACTGGTTCTTTTAGGTGTAGCTGTCCAGTGGGTTTATTTCTGGGCTGTCTATTCTGTTCCATTGATCTGTATGTCTGTTTTTGTGCCAGTACCATACTGTATTGATTACTATAGTTTTATAGTATAGTTTGTAGTTAGGGAGTGGGATACCTCCAGCTTTGTTCCTCTTTCTCAAGATTGCTTTAGCTATTTGGGGTTCTTGTCTCTTTTACAATATACTTCATAATGTATTAGTGAGGGTGATAAACACTTCACAAGAAGACTGTAGCTACGAAAATTACTCTGGTTTACATATTTAGTGACTTCAGTCTGAACCTTAAGTCTTTTGATTTCAAGTCTCATTTCCTTTCAACTACTGTCTATGAAATTCCTGGTGTTAAATTCAGTACTAAGAAAAAGAGAGTTGGGAGGATAGAATACTCCTTGGCTTTTATTCAAAAAGTATTAGTCTTTTCCAAATCAAAATAGATTAAAAAGGGAATAAAAATTAACTGCAATCTGTATCATTGACTGGAAGTGTTGCTATAAAGTACATTGTGGGTGATTGACAAAGTATAAACATGAACTATAGATATGGATTATAATGTGATTTTGACAAATGGAATGTGACTATATAAGAATTTCCTTGCTTTCAGGAATGCACACTGAAGTATTTAGGGGTAAAGGGCCATGAAGTATGTGACTTACTCTCTCTCTCGGGTAGAGAGAGAAAATGGGGAAGTAAATATGACAAAATGTTAACGACACATGAAACTGGATAGAAAGTATAAAAGAGTTCTTTGTACTATTTTTGCAAATTTTCTGTCCAAATTATCAAATTGTTTCATGATAATAAAGTTTTTAAAAAAGGAAAAATATTGAGTGTCTACCAAGTGCCAAGAAGGCATTCTTAGAGATATTTGCAATACAAAAACAGACAGGATGCAAAAACAGATGACTTGGGCTTCCCTGGTGGCGCAGTGGTTGAGAATCTGCCTGCCAATACAGGGGACACGGGTTCGAGCCCTGGTCTGGGAAGATCCCACATGCCACGGAGCAACTAGGCCCGTGAGCCACAATTACTGAGCCTGCACGTCTGGAGCCTGTGCTCCGCAACAAGAGAGGCCGCGATAATGAGAGGCCCGCGCACCGCGATGAAGAGTGGCCCCCGCTTGCCGCAACTAGAGAAAGCCCTCGCACAGAAACGAAGACCCAACACAGCCATAAATAAAATAAATAAATAAATAAACCCAAAGTTTAAAAAAAAAACAAACAGATGACTTCAGGAAGCTTTAAGCCCTGTGTGAAAACAGGAAATTAAACAGGAGTTACAAAATGGTGTCACAAGTGCTATAATCTAAATAGCTCTACTGTACCTTTTCCTAAGTGAAGCTGGTTGTATTCCCCAGATTCATCTGCCCTCCCAAAAGACAGTAGAGGATTCTCCACTTTAGTATGTTACTTTAACCCTTAGCCTTGACCTTTATTCCTGGCCACTGATTTTCCTATGTGATTGACCATGAAAATGATCACACTCTCAACCCACTGATGCTGGCCTGTGACCTCTATTTGCTGCAGAAGAAGAATCTCAGGATATGCAACATACATGTGGGTAGATTAAACTTGTAACTATGGGGTTTAGGTCTTCTAGACTTTGGGTTTTCTGGGTGTTTTTTAAAAAAATTATTTATTTAATTTATTTATTTTTGGCTGCATTGGGTCTTTGTTGCTGCGCACGAGCTTTCTCTAGCTGCGGCAAGCAGGGGCTACTCTTCGTTGCGGTGCGTGGGCTTCTCATTGCAGTGGCTTCTCTTGTTGCGGAACATGGGCTCTAGGCGCAGGGGTTTCAGTAGTTGTGGCTCAGAGGCTGTAGAGCACAGGCTCAGTAGTTGTGGCACATGGGCTTAGTTGCTCCGTGGCATGTGGGATCTTCCCAGACCAGGGCTCGAACCCATGTCCCCTGCGTTGGCAGGCGGATTCTTAACCACTGCGCCGCCAGGGAAGCCCTATTCTAGACTTTGAATACTAACTAGACTGTAACTTTTGGTACCTGACATTCAAAGAACTATTCTGTTTACTGGAACAATTCCAGCACCTCACTCTCATGTTTTCCATGAGGCAGGAAAATGGAATGGTTCAATGAAGAAGCATATCAGAACAACTGTCTGCAGGAGAGAAAAAATGTGAAACCTTCACCCCTGTCCCCATTTAGAATCACTGTGCATAAGGAGAGTTATTACGGATAGTGCTGTGTAGTGATGTAAAAAGTAGCAAAGCAAAATACAGGTTGGCACTCACTGATCTAGTCTAGTTTACAGGTAAGGAAACTTTTACCAAGAAAGGTAAAACGTCTTAACCGAGATTATGCAACTGGTACGTTGAACTCTATGAAATCAACATTTTTGTAGGTTAAAAAAACTGTCTAATAATGGTGACTTTATATAGTTAAAAATAATAATGTTATGCTTGGTCTTCATACTCCTAGGGAAGGGCCTTTCTAGTAGACCATGCTTTTTGCTTGATATAGAAAACAAAGTACTTTCTGAAAGATTCTCCAATGACAGATATGCTGTTTAAATTGAACCATTTTCTTGATAGCCAGGGCCCTCATATATGGTCACACTCAGGGTGCAAGGCACAATTTCAGGAGGCACTATTCACGTATTCCATGATGCAAGTGGCAGAATCATCACATTCTACACTGGAAAAACATTTTACACCCATACTCTTTTGAACTTGTTTCTTTTCCTTGATATCTGACATTAATATTCACTAATTATTGCTATGCCCACTTCCTGATACTAACCCTCCTTTCAAATTCCTTCCTATTTGATATTTCTCATTTTTACAGTCCTAGAAGCCTACTCGTTGCTTTTCCGTTGGTAGCTTATTTCCCTCACATGGCTCTGTATCCCTCCCCGCCTTCTCCTTAATGAGGATCATCCCATCTGCCCTTATTCTCTTTTCTCCATGAGCAATGTCATCAAAGTGAATCCCATCCAACGTTAATTTAAATTTACAGATTAATTTATTTATATATGGTAACTCTTATCTGAAGTGCAGAAGCAGAAACACAAAACAACATAAGAATGAGATTTCTAGGTGTTCATTTTTTTCTTAAATATTTCTGAATATGTAGACGATTGGATGTGTTTTGAATTATATTTTAAAGTCCATTTTATTTTATTTTTATACGTGCATATATGACTGAACTGATATGTTCCATGACAGTTTTCTAGAAGCAGCATGGGGGAGAAGAAAACTAGGAAAACAGAGTATGGACCAGAAGGAAAGTTAGAGACAGGATCTGAAACATGTATTTAGAAAAGTGCTGAATAACTGAGTTATGTGGAAGAAAGATCAGCAAACATGCAGAGATGTGAACTCATCCTAGCAACAGTTTCCAACCATGGCTGTGATGCCAACGATAGCTTTAGCTGAGAGCCTCTTTCATTCAGAAAACATTACTAATTCTAACATGCATTGTCGTATATAACTTTATCTTAGGTGTACAAGTCCTATTTGGGAAAAAAAACCCTAAAAAACAAGTAATATTGGGTAAAAACTTGATCTTTTTTTAAAATTTCTATGTTTCACATTTTAAGTTAAACCACTAGATTTTTTTTTTTCAGCAAAACTAGGACCAATTTGATGTTTTATTAATTTAGAAATATCATGCTTTCTCAGACTTTACATGCTATGCTTTGATGGCCTGACTGCTGGGTGTTATATTTTAGCACAAAGCCTTAATAACACTCTTGGGGATGGAAGGTCTGTTGCTCTTTTGTTATTGCTGTTTGTTTGTTTGTTTATCATTTTTTTTCCTGACTAGAAAGTCAATATAGATATGTGCATTTGGTTGCAGGTTACCAACTACAGGCTGAAAATAGTTTTGTAAGACATACTTTATTTTTCCTTTTTCTTCCTTTCATCGAGATCTGGCATAGATAACAAACATTTGTAAAGAATAAACACTGGGGAAAGAAAAAACCTAAAGTTTAAAAAAATATATATATAAAACGTTGGAAAGATTCCCCTTGTGAATCGTTATAGAACTTTATGGTAACTTTTGTTTAAGTTCATGGGTTTATTAGAAGTTACTAATTGGATGTTCAGATCCAGTCCTTTATTTTTATAAGAATTTTATCTACATTCCATTCACTTATGAAAAACACATTTTCCTAACTCACCTACTTTAACAGCAGGACTCAAAATGCCTTAGGAAAGGAAAGTGAGTGCTGAGAAAGACTTTGCCTTAAAAGGGGATTTTGGTTGGCATACTGTTCAACAAGACATAGATTAAAATGGCCAGACATCCTGGATTGTCTTTTCCAATTTTAATTCAATTCACTTTAACAAATAGTTTTCTAATGGTCTAAAAATTATAAGACACTGGATTGGACTGGGCAGGAAATAAACATATGGGATATCCTTTTTCCCCTAAGTAGTTTAGTTTGGTTGGGTTTTGGGGGAGGCAATAAAACTTGTACATATGTAGCTGTTAGAGGAAGCAAGAGTAAATGGGCTTTGTTAAAGAGCTATCAGTACGGTGCTATAATGTAACAAGCCCAAATAGATGTCATTCTTTTAGGACTGAGAGGGTTATTAAGCCTTCAGGGAGGGAGCTATTTTTGAAATAAACATTGGAAAAAATTAAGTTTTTAAAAGCAGAGAAAGAAAGGCATATCAGAAGGAGGGAAAAGTGTGAACCAAATGCAGTTTTAATTTTGCCAGCGAGTAGGGGGCTTATAATGGCTTTTGATAGAGATTGGAGTTGTGTTTTAGGCAGTGAAGTTTAAGATGAAGTTCGGACAAACACCTCAGCAGATCACATAGGATTCCATGGGTATTTTTCATTGGGTGAAATGTATCAAGGTCTTAATATAAATCTCTTTATAATCTGGACCCAATCTATTTACTCTAGCACCTTTTTCTTTTCTTTTCTTTTCTTAAACTTTTGGATTTTTAATTTTATTTATTTATTTATTTATGGCTGTGTTGGGTCTTCGTTTCTGTGCAAGGGCTTTCTCTAGTTGCGGCAAGCAGGGGCCACTCTTCATCGCGATGCGCGGGCCTCTCACTATCGCGGCCTCTCTTGTTGCAGAGCACAGGCTCCAGACGCGCAGGCTCAGTAGTTGTGGCTCACGGGCCTAGTTGCTCCGTGGCATGTGGGATCTTCCCAGACCAGGGCTCGAACCCGTGTCCCCTGCATTGGCAGGCAGATTCTCAACCACTGCGCCACCAGGGAAGCCCTAGCACCTTTTTCTAACACACCAAGATTAAAAGTAGAACCTAGGGAAACTCTAAAATATAAAGGATGGACACAGAATTATAAGTGAAAAAAAAATGGCTGAGAAGAAACAACAGTATGAAAAAAATATGGAGGAAATAAACTATGAGAGAATAATGTAAGAACATGTTTCAGCTCAGTTTTTGAGACTAGAATAATCCTGACACCAGAACTGGATAAGGACAATAACAAAGAAAATTGCCAGTAAATGTTCCTTATCAACATGGACTAAAAAATTCTGAGTTGAGTTATATATAACTGGAAATCAGTTATATATAGAAAGAAAAATGACTGTGTGAAGTTTATTCCAGGAATGCAAGGATGGTTTAAAGTTTGAAAATCGATCAGTGTAATTCATCACATTCATAGAATATGATGGTCTCAGTAGATGCAAAGAAATATCTGATAAAATTCAACACCCATTTATGATAAAAATTCTCAGCAAGCCAGAAATTTAAGGACACTTTCTTAATCAAACAAAGGATATCTGCAGTTCAGAAACAGTTGCTACAGCCATTTGGAAAGTATTTTCATGCAATGATGTTGGGCGGGGGTGGGGGAGGGGAGCTAAAGCCTGTCTAAAAAGGAATGAAGAACAGGGGAATTCAATGTAAACTGTACAAGCCTTGGCTATGATGGGAAAAGGAGAAAAGGGTGATAGTTCCAGGAGGGTAGTAGGAAGGTGTTTTTTGGGTTTTATTTATTTTTGATACTTTGAAAATTGGAGAAAATGAACTATTTATCATTACCTAAATAGACCATGCAGTTTTACTCCCTATGCTTTGCACATTGTATATATCTGGGGACTGACAGGAAAGAGATATACACTTAAAGGGTTTAACTGGAGAGAGCTAAATATTGGGACTATTTAGAGGTACACAGGGACTTGCAGTATTAGAATGCTGTTACCACCCCTAGACCTAGAGTTGCACCCATGAGAATTATATGGTCTAACAAGATTAATACCTTGAACTCTCTTTCTTCCCACCCTCCATTATCCTGTAGGTACCTACCACTGGCTGATCCCAACAGAAAACAGAGGGCAAGGAATCCTGGGTAATGCAGTCTGTAGGGGTCACTCTGCTAGGTCACAAAGAGATGGAGAGGAAGAGATTTGGAGAGGCCAATGAAGAATAACTAGTACACATGTGTTGTTGTCTAACTATTATGCCCTTCCCTACTTTTCTATCTGGCAAAATCCCCATTACTCGTCAAGGCTCAGTTCATGAGGAATATTCTATATGGACTCACAGTGCTTCCCAGCCAAAGAGAGTTGATCTCTCTTCTATTCATATGCGTGTATCTGTGACAAAGAATATTTACCGGTGCAAGAACGTGATGGACACAGTATTAACCTGTATGGTTTATCTCATTTATCCATATAATCTTTTAAGGTAGATATACCTATTTAATCACTGAGGAATCCGAGGCTTAGCAGGTTAAATAACTTGTCCAAATGTACAGAGCTGGTGACTGCCAATTTTGCCAAGTTCATACTGTCTTCATCACTTCATGCTCCCATAATGCTCTGTGTATAGATCAGATAGAGCACTTTACCACATTCCATTTGTTGAAATTCAAGCAAGAAAAATATACATGTAGCAAATGATGATCACAGAATGCAACAGGCAAGCAACTCATCCTGGCACCTTTAATCACTAGTAATGGTGTGAGTTTCTCTAAGAAGAGGGCCTTGGACTGGGGTTCAGATTTGTTATCTGTCCCAGTGACAAATGGGATGACAGCAAAGCATAGAGTCTGAGTTCTACTATATTAGGTAGGTCTTCTTCTGTTGCAAACGATAAAAGTCCTCCTTAAGGTAGTTGAAGCAACAAAAGAAAACGTATTTGTCCATATGGCTAGCAAGTCCAAAGTGAACCTGACTTAAAGTATAGATAAACAAGTCTAAGAGTTCAAGGGTTCACACAATGTCTTCAGGGCTTTTTCTCTCTCCCAATCTCTCTGTTTTGTTTTTTAAAAATCTTTTCCTTGCCTATTGCTCAATTTTCTTCTGACAAGTGCTCTCTGCTGCCACTGGTAGCCTTTGGTTTACACAGGAATTTCTTAGTACACCCAGTTGAATGAGAATATCTTTCCAATATCCATTTATCAATTTGGGAAGGCTTCTCTTTGGTCTTGCTTATTTGTTAAATGCTCACCCCAGGGTCAATTACTGTGATAGGGAAATTGGTCACATTAACTGGTCATGTTTGAGATACATGTCCACCACTAAGGGTGGGAAAGGGAATAACTGTAGGGTGCTAGAAAAATAATGAGAGTTAATGGGAAATGTGCTGGGAAGTCCACCCAGATAGCTCTCACAATCTTTACCCAATCTCCTTGCCAATTTTCAAATTAAATGCACTCTTCTTTCAAAACATGGTTTTGTTTTTTGTTTGTGTTCCAGCTCTACCATCAAGCTTTTCAGGAAATAATTAGCATGCGTCTAATTAATAAAAGTATGGTATTTTCACCCTTATGAAAAATCTTTCTCACCATGGTTAATTCAGCACAGGGAAACTGTATTGCAGTTTACCCATATTGTCACTCTTTTAAAAGCACAAGAATGGCTTCATATTGAATGATGTGTTATATTAGTCTTCAGTTTTTTTCAGAGGACTGACATGACATGTACCTGACAACCCATTGACATGTACCTGACAATCCAAATTACTTTTCTCCTCTGCCTGCTGTATCAATATTTCTTAAACATTTTGGGTCAACAAGGATCTGATGAAAGCCGAGGACCCACACCCTAGAAAAATGCACATATAAACATACCGTGAATTTTCTACAGAATCCTAGGGAGTTCACAAATCTCTAATGTGGAGAACAGTTTACAATGTGGGGAAAGCAAAGTATAGGCTTGCACATATAGTTAGTACCTTAGCTGAGGAGTGTGCAGTTTTGTAGGCTTTGTTTTTTTTTTTAACATCCTTATTGGAATATAATTGCTGTACAATGGTGTGTCAGTTTCCACTGTACAACAAAGTGAATCAGCCATACGCATACATATATCCCCATATCCCCTCCCTCTTGCGTCCCCCTTCCCCCCTCCCCATCCCACCCCTCTAGATGGTCACAAAGCACCGAGCTGATCCCCCTGTGCTATGCGGCTGCTTCCCACCAGCCATCCACTCTACACTTGGTAGTGTATATATGTCAGTGCTACTCTCTCACTTCGTCCCAGCTTACCCTTCTCCCTCCCCGTGCTCTCAAGTCCATTCTCTATGTCTGCGTCTTTATTCCCGTCCTGCCCTTAGGTTCTTCAGAACGATTTTTTTTTTTTTTTTTAGATTCCATATATATATGTGTTAGCATACGGTATTTGTTTTTCTCTTTCTGAGTTACTTCATTCTGTATGATAGAATCTAGGTCCATCCACCTCACTACAAATAACTCAATTTCATTTCTTTATATGGCTGAGTAATATTCCATTGTATATATGTGCCACATCTTCTTTATCCATTCATCTGTCGATGGACACGTAGGTTGCTTCCATGTCCTGGCTATTGTAAATAGTGCTGCAATGAACACTGGGGTACATGACTCTTTTTGAATTATGGTTTTCTCAGGGTATATGCCCAGTAGTGGGATTGCTGGGTCATATGGTAGTCCTATTTTAGTTTTTTAAGGAACGTCCATACTGTTCTCCATTGTGGCTGTATCTATTTACATTCCCACCAACAGTGCAAGAGGGTTCCCTTTTCTCCACACCCTCTCCAGCATTTATTGTTTGTAGACTTTTTGATGATGGCCATTCTGACCAGTGTGAGGTGATACCTCATTGTAGTTTTGATTTGCATTTCTCTAATGATCAGTGATGTTGAGCATCCTTGCATGTGTTTGTTGGCAATCTGTGTATCTTCTTTGGAGAAATGTCAGTTTAGGTCTTCTGCCCAGTTTTGGATTGGGTTGTTTGTTTTTCTGATATTGAGCTGCATGAGCTGCTTGTATATTTTGGAGACTAATCCTTTGTCAGTTGCTTCGCTTGCAAATATTTTCTCCCATTCTGAGGGTTGTCTTTTCCTCTTGTTTATGGTTTCCTCTGCTGTGCAATAGCTTTTAAGTTTCATTAGGTCCCATTTGTTTATTTTTGTTTTTATTTCCCTTTCTCTAGGAGGTGGGTCAAAAAGGATCTTGCTGTGATTTATGTCACAGAGTGTTCTGCCTATGTTTTCCTCTAAGAATTTTAGAGTGTCTGGCCTTACATTTAGGTCTTTAATCCATTTTGAGTTTATTTTTGTGTATGGTGTTAGGGAGTGTTCTAATTTCATTCTTTTACATGTAGCTGTCCAGTTTTCCCAGTGTAGGCTTTGTTTTGCAAGCCTTCAGAATGTTTTAGCAGAGGAAAGACATTGTCAGATTTGCACATTAATTATATTACTTTGTCTGAAAATTGAATAATACTTACATATTCCCAAATCAAGTAAAATCAACATAATTCAAGTTTTATTTGCATACTTCAATTTGTGTTCTGGTTGCTACAACTACTGATTTGGTTATCTTAACATGAACACCAATCTAGGTAGAATTAGCCATAGAGTATGTGCTGGCATGGGCTCTGTTTAATAGTTTCTGCTCTGATGGTGGTGTTGTTATTGTTACTGATTTATAGGGAGACATTCAGGTCTCTGTCTTGTATTTTGCAAGCAGCTCTGATTAACATCTACAGATGCTCTTACTATTTTTCTTTTAGTACAATGAAATTAACAGGAAGGAGACCACCTGAGGCACATTAATTAATAGTTAAGAGAAAAATTTTAACCTATTTGCCCTCTTCATTCCTCCAACTGGATAGATAATATGTTTTCACTAATAAAATTTAGCCTGCTGCTATGCTGTATGTAATGTGAATTACCTTTCAGTGGGGCACCAGGAGAACTTAGTGTAACATGCAAAACCTCCAAAGAATACCAGATCTTGTTTTTGCTCTTCCTTGAATTCTCTCTCTGGTGTGCCTTGTGGTGTTTAGAGGGATTTTAAAGCATCTGATTTTTTTGGAAAAAGAAAAAAATTTCAGATTGACAATGACTTGACAAAGTTTCTCTCACTCTTTATATTACTGACTGTGTAAAATTGTTAATATGCTTCTTTACTATTTATGGTCTCCCCAGTATCTTAGTGACAGTTGAAGAAGAAAGATGAATGCCCATGATTCATCTTGTTCTGAGAGAGCACTTCTAATCTTAAGAAAAAAGTGGAATATTACCTTTTGATGAGGTCTACTATTCCAGTGACAAACAGGACCTTAATAATCTACCATTATTGAATGAAGACAATAAATGACATTTCACTTATTCTCAAGACATCATTTTAACAGAAACTTTGGAGGGAGGGGTTACTTTATATCCACAGGGGGGAAAATATTAAGAGTTAGGTATAAACCCTGAAGCTATTATTCTCTAGTTATTTTATTAAATTACAGATGCGTGAAACTTTTCCAGGCTTATTTAATTTGTGCCCCTGGCTTCTCCTTAAGAGCGAGGACAGATAGCACACATTTCCATGATGTAGCATGAACAGGGACCTTATTTCATTTGTTAGTGGAGTAGAAGTTGAAAAGAGTTTTCTGGGGGAAATATAAAACAGAGTTTCCCACTGAGCTAACCTCATTTTCTAGGATTCTACCATTGCCCTCGCCATATGTCCCACTGCATTATTATAAAGACATCAAACTGCTAAGGTTATTTCTGTTTCTAGTAAATAGATGCTAGTTATATTTCTAAAATTATCCCTATGCAAGTTAAATTTCCTTTTGAAAGAAGCATCGGTACTAATGTACAATTTTGATTACCTAAATTCAATGAGAGGAAATGACATGTACAAAAGAGAAGGATGGGGCAGGGGTTGGGGGTATTAGAAAGGTAGATTGGAGTACAACATAAACATTAAGCTAAGGAGTTTGGAATTAATTCCAGTACCTTGGAGAACTCCTTAGAGTAATTGGCGTGGGTCTCTGGGTATCATTGCAAATTCAAACTTAAGCCATATGTGAAGGGTTTTTTTGAGAACTTCTACTGCCAGCACCATTACCAGGCTTCGCCCCTGATGTGAGAGATGTGAGTGGGGGCTGTCTCCTCTTCAGCCAAAAGATTATTTCATTTCAGATCCTGTGTTTCCATTCAAATAGCCCCTCTAGCCATCCTCCTGCCAGCCTCTGTCTGATACATGCACACTGATATTGTAAGCCAACTTTCTCTTGCAGGAGGCTCCCACAACTTTTCTCATAAATATAGTGCATGAAAGCCACATAACCTGTTTTTTAAGCATTGTGGACATGCAAAGAATAAATCAAGAAATGTGTAAGACGAATGATTAAGAGCAGGCATTCTAGAGTCCGAATGCATTGGGTCAATTCCATGTTCTGAAACTTACTTGCTGTGTGACTCTGAGAAAGTTATTTAACTCTTTCAGTCTCTGTAAAATGAGGATAGTGTTTGGGCCTCATATGGTTATTTCAAAGTGTCAGTGAGTTAGTATCTGTAAAGCACTGATAACTGTGTACAATACACAGTAATGTCTCAATAAATGTCTGAAATATTTTTTATAGGTTTTGACCTGATGAGAGTCCTAATCAGTTAATATGGGTTAGTGGAAAAAGCAAGGGCTTTGTAGTCAAGCAAACTTGGTTTCAAATCTTGGCTCAGCTGCTACTAACCATGTGAACTTGGGCCTCTCTGAGCCTATCTCCACATCAGAGGATTGCTCAGCAGGCATACCCAGGCTGCAAGTAATAGAATACCCTACTTGAAATGGCTTAACAAATAAGGAAAGATATTACCTTGTGTAACCAGTAGTCGGGGGATGAAGGTACAGTGTGTCACTTTCTGACTTTTTTCTTACTACTCTTTGGCTTCAGCCCTTCTCTCTCTGTCAATTTTGTTCTCAGTCTGGCTCCTCTCATGGTCCCAAGTTGGTGGCTGGGGCAACTTGGGCAAGATGCTCTCTTTTCCTGCCTAGAGTGAAAAAGAGAGATTCTTAGCCAATCATGAAATACAAGTTCTTCCCTTTACCCTTCTGAATCATTTTAGGACACACAATCACCCATAGACCAATAACAAGAGTCAGAAAACTAGCATAGACTAATTAGAATCCTCCTTTGGAAGGGATGGAGATAGAAACCTGAAAAAAAAAATCAGCTTTGTATTTGGAAGAAGGAAGGGGGAATTGGATACTGTGTGGGCAACCAATTATGTTCATCACAATTTGTTTTTAATGTTAAATAATATAATATAGTTACATATATATCATAGCACCCAGCTGCTGTACCAAAATGCTTTCTTCTTTTCTCTCTGTAGTAATTTTCTTATTCATAAACACATTAAATTACACTGAGGCTTTATCTGGCATTGTTGATGGATTAGTTGAAAAAATGAAGGTTGGGAGGGGAGCTGGAGAGAGAGATTTAAGAGGAGTTAGAACAAATTAGAAGGTTATTATAGTAGTTCAGATAAGACATAATAAACCCCAAACCATGGAGGCGACAAACTGGAAGATAATGATAAGTGTGAAAATATTATGGAGCTAGAATTCATAGGACTGGTGAGTGATTGGTGATAGCAGATGGGTGGTAGGAAAGGAAGGAACTTCAAGATTTTGAATCTGGTTGCCAGGGAGAATGCTAGTGTCGGTAATACAGAGAGGAGAAGAAGGGTTAGTCTGGGAGAGCGGGATGACTTTGGTTCAAGGGGTGTTTTGAGTTCAAAGGTCTGGCAGAGTATCCAAGCAGATAATTAATGAGATTATTAATTTACTGTGGAGGCTAGACCCTTTGGGTCATTCAAATAGGGGTGTTAGACTTGGTGAAATTTCAGGAAGGATTGTGCACATCTAAATGGAGTGGATTAAGCAAAGGAATTAAGAAACAGCTACATTTGTAGATAAGAAGAGAATGATCAGTCAAAAAAAAACCACACAGATACAGCCCAACAATAGATGCTGAGGGATAAATTATTTCAAACAAAGGGGTATTCAACAATGTTGAATGGCACAGATGTTTCAAAGAGTTTAAAAACAGAGAAAAGACACAGGACTCAGTGATTAGAAGGTCAATATTACCTCTGAGGAAGTAAATTTGATAAGATCAGTAATGAAATTTAAGAAATTTGGAGTGATCAGAAAAAGACTACAGGAATAGCTACTCTTTCAAAAACCTGGTGGTAAAGGGAGAATCATGGGGTGGTAAGCACAGGATGCTACAGGGTTGAGGAATTGTTTTTGTTTAAATTCAGAGAGAACTGAAGAGGTCTGTGGGAGAAGAAACAGCATCAGTATAAGAGAAAAGACTGAAGATTCAAGAAAAAGAAGCAATGATAGAACACCTCTCAATTTTTAAGAACTTACTATGTGGCAGGCATTGTTAGGATTCCATATTTCAAAGGCAGAACCTGAGCTCCTGGGCTGTTAAATAACTTACGCAGGATCCCACAACTAAAAGGGGCAGAGCCATGCTATGAGTCCACTTGTGATTGCAAACTCCATATTCCCTGCTGTGCTGTGATCTCAGCTCCTGGAGCAGGGGGTGGGGGGCATCAGAAGTACCAGTGAAGACAGGCATTCACTTTGGCAAAGAGGAGGGGCACTTCTTTTTCAAATCTAGGACAAAGAGAGAAAGAGAAAGTGAAGGTGGGAAAGAAGTTGAGATGGAGGAGGAAATTGAAAAGTGCAAGTGAGACCTTAACTTGCTCATCAGAGTCCTGCCTTCGGAACATAAGAGACGGGAAGATTTCTTAGCCTTAAGGAAATAGGAAAATTTTCTAACAGTTAACGCATATCTTGCCCTTTCACCACCTCTCTGGCCAAATTTAACAGTTGTTACATATAAAGTTTTTCCTTTAGTAGAGAATGATTTAATATCATCAGAAAGAATTGTAAGAATGGTATGTAAATGGTAAATGTAAAAGTTAAACACCTTATAAATATTTATAGAGTGAGTGATTGGGCCCATGAACATTTAAAATGGGTAAGTAGTTTATGTATGATTTTACCAGTAGTATGAAGGGATATTATGTTCATTGCTATTTTTTTCATACTTTCTCTTATATAATAACCCTAGTCAGCTGGGCATTTTGCATCATTGCCTCAGGGAAGAAAAACACAAAAACACAGTAGAAAGAGAAAACAAGGGGTTAATTCTTAATTTTTGAGGGTTTGAGCCTAGGCCTCCGACAGTGAACATAAAATTTGGATAATGCAAAATGATGAAAGTGATATAAAGAGCCATGAAGTTCTGTCTCACTTTGTCTACCACTGGTGTTTATCTCCAGACTAGATGACCATTTTCATTGACACAGTAGAGATGTGGAGGAGAGCTAAAAGGGAAACCAGGAGTGAGCAGATGCTGTGACCCCTAACAGGATCTGGTGGACCTAAAGGAGACCACAGCCACCCCACGGAGATCTGAAGATCGAAGGGCAGAGGACCCTTTTCATGGGCTCCACTCAGAGAAGAAGTTCTGGCTTAGTGTATCTATGCAGTGTATGTAGACAGATGGACCTACAATTGACCTATTGTTTCTTGCACTTCACTGGGGTGTAAAGAAAGTTGAATGACTCCTGGATGTGGGAAAGCAGCACAGAAAAGGAAAATGACTGCATGGGGGAACTCAACTGGGTTTCTCCAGGCTCAAAATGAAGCAGGAAAGGCAGAATGACTCCAGAAAGGACTTGCAGAAGTTCACCGAGAGAGAGAGAGAGAGAGAGAGAGAGAGAGAGAGAGCCAGTTCTGAAGGATGCCAAGAACAAGGGATGACTCAGGATTCTGACATGAATAGATGATGATGTAGGACAGAAGCACCTACCTTCTACCCCTCGATGGCTCAGTACTGAGTAAATGGTTCCTGTACCACTCCCCACCCAAATTCACCTTGTGGATATTGGTGAATACCCACAGTGACATACTCATGGTAGGAATATACTCATAGTAACAACAGAGTCATAATTTTCATAAGAATCGGATTTGATAAGTTTACATTTCATAATTTCAAAGGACTGGAAATAAATATACAGCATTTTAATTCAAATGTCTAGTGCTACCTTGAAATTCAACAATACTGTAATCCTTAGTAGCAACAATGTTTCTAATGTATTGGTATTATTTGCCACACAAAGTTGTACAGGAAGTAGAAAATCCCCAGGTAGTACATGGATAGACTAGCACATTTTTAAGTCCAAAATGAAAATGTTATAAAGTTCTCTAAAGTGCTTTCCTCAAAAGTCAGGTGTAATCAAGATGAAGGGAGAGTGTATTTATTGCTTGCCATTTTGAATTATGTTTTAATTGTTTCATGTGAGTACTTATTTTATTTCTCAAGAGAATGTAAATTCTTGAGGGCAGAGTTTGGGTCCCACCCAGCAGTTCAGACAAGCAAAAGGAGAGCTGCATTCAAGGAGATCCTGGAGAGCAGAGGGTTAAAAACCCAACGCTGCCCAAGTCAGCATTGACAGAAAGAAAGATGAACTATTTTGAAGAATGAGAGCCAAATTTTGGAGCCGAAAAAAGCAGTACAGGAAGTAAGTGCAAAGGCTTAGGGAACTATCAGTGGTGCACAGCTGCTGGAGAATCTCTTTTGGGGAGTACCAGCTGCAGAGTGGAGAGATGGTACTGTTGATAGGAACTACACCACACATGGTGTTAGCACACCTATGATTCAAACCCGGAGGAGCCCAGCATTACAGTTTTCAAGCTTTACTTTAAAAGGGAATTTTTACTGGAATAAAGCAACTAGATTTTGCATGTAAGTTAATCTAGTATGGTAGAAAGATCCCAGAATTTGGAGGTAGAAGGGCACTGTTTGAAGTCTGACCCAGGGAAAACCACCTCTTGACCTATTTTCCTCACGTGTAAAATGAAGTTAATTACACTTTTTCTACCCTGCAGCATTACTTAGATGATCAAATAAAATAATATATGAGAAAGTATTTTTGTCTTAAAGTATTAAAGCTGTCAAGTGTTATAAAATATTAGTTATAATTATTTTTGAAGTTGTAATTTTAAAACTATTACTCTCCTAGTTGCCTTAAAAATACAATGGAAGGAAAAGTACGCATAGTACAGAGAACTTTTCAGAAATCAGTTATCTAATCAAACAATTGCATAATGCTTTTGTGCCTTTCCTCCTCCTTTTTTAGTTATTCCATTAATCAGTATCCCTTTACGGGTAGAGAGGCTGAGGAAAGAAGATTCCCCAAATCGCTGCAGCTTGGCCCACAGGCCACCAAGAGTCAGGCCCCATCCATAGTTTCAGACTTAGCTCCCCCCAGCGACTTGTTAAACAAGTAGCAACTTAAGTCCCAAACAAAGCCTGGTTCATGCCTCCTTGCCTTTAGCACTTACTCCTGCTTCTTACTGTAGCACATTTTTTTGGACTCATATTCAATCTGCAAGACCCACTCAGGTGTCTCTGAAACCGTGGGGAATCATCAGTTAAATCCATTATGCCTGGAACCTGCCTTCCCCGAGCAAGGTCCTTTTAGTTGTTGCTACAGAAAAACCTAGCTTGTCCTCCAAGCCATACTTACCCTAACAATAAGAGGTTTGCCCGAGTTGTTTTCCAGGAAGGTAGAGTCAGCTGTGTCTAGTTAGGACTGAAGTGGTTAAAGCTGGATAGGACCACCCATCCTCCAACTGGGCATGCGCTAGTGCGGCTCCGTGACCTTTTGACGTCAGAGGGCTGAAAGCTCCACCCTTTGATTAGGCTAAGTGACCCCATTTTAAAACAAGCATTCGCCGAAGAAGCCCGTAGCTTAGTTATCTCCGCACAGAAAGATGGCTACGTCAGCTTTTTCTTATTTCCAGTCACCTTTCCCCAAGCTTCGCATGCCTCCCATGCCTCAGACGACCCTGCTTCTTTACCTCATAAATATCCCGAGGCTGTCACCTTCGTGGAGGTGCATGTGAGAACTTGTTCTCCCATCTCCTCGCATGGCTGCTGCAAAACTTGACGTCTTAGCGTTTTGGCTTGCTCCGTGTCAGGCAAACGAAGCTGGTTCAGTAACACCTCCGACTCAGCAAAGCTTTTCCTGACCACCTGTATGTTTTCCTGCTACCTGTGATGCCCTTCCTCCTCCCGCTCATTCTTTCTGGCCGAAAAATGAGGTTTCCTCAGGGAATCTTCCCCTGCTCTATTAAGGGTGTGCGCCAGAGCTCTTCAAGGACAGAGATTGCATTCGGTAAGCTTTTCACCAGAATGTCAGCTCCAAGAGAGGTGAGACTTTGTTTTTATTCTTTGCTGTTTCCTTGGAACCTAGAGCAATGCCTGGTATATAGTAGGTGCTCAGTAAATACTTGTTGCTCCATGGATGGTCATTTTAAAATGCTATGGGGCAAAGATTGCTAGTTGAAATTCTTGACTGAAGTTAAAATTTTTATTTCCTATTTTAAGAATTCAGTGTACTTTCATATGTTGGTAAAATATGTTGCATTTCAGTGGAATTGTGAACTTTCTTGCACTTTTGTGTCAAGGAAATAATATTCAAATTCATCGGGAATAAAAATGGGTGAGTAAATGGATGAATAAAAATGTGTCCTGTGATTCTGCTGTGTTAGGAATGATCATTACAGGCCCTCACTGCCATGGTGCATTGAAAACCATAACAAGTTAGAATATGGAAAGAACCAGAGTTTTCTATTATCAAAGTGAAATAAAACAATAAATAGGGAATCATCTTGATAATGCAAATAAAAATTACGTTTTAGCCTTATTTAGAGAAGTATTCCTGGAAGAAAGTATTTTGGTTCTGAACTATCATAGGCAGTTTCTTTAACTTTTCACTTTCTTTTGTATTTATAAGTTTTAGCCTTGGGATAATTTAAAAAATCCTCATGATTATTCTGTTCAGAGAAGTGACTCTGTGTCTTATTTGAAGTTTGGAAAGTTTGTTTTCTAGATGTACGGCCACGTGCCATGTTGGCTGCAGAGCTGTTGGGACAGGCTTGATTTGATTTGACTGCAAGGCCTGATGAACTGTTTTATCAAGTGCTGGCAGTTCATTCAAATAGCACCTGCTACAGATCAGAGACGCTGCTAAGCTGAAATTAATGCTTATGTTACTCTTCCAAGCAACTAATTTCATAAACAAAATTAGATTTCTTGGATGGTAATTGACACAATCTGGTAACTCAGAGACTTGTCATTAAAAGTTAAGCATATAGGGAAACAATGTGAACTCAGCTTCCACCACCAATCCCCTGGTGGCAGAGCATCCAAAGCAAAAATATCTCAAAGCAATGTCAATAGCAGAATAAAGATCAAAGGGGAGTCTTCACTGAGTATGCACTGAATCTCTTTGGTCTTAGCAGAGAAAAAATTCTGATGATATTTTTTTCTCACTGCAAAAATCAGTTTATATTTGGGAATGTGTTATTTTACTTAGAAACTATTGAAAACTGTTTTAGCATTCCTAGAAAGGTAGTAATGAATTTAACTTTTTCTAAAAATAAGTGAAGACCTTTTTTAAGTTCCTCAAAAATCCAGTAACTCTGAAATTCCAGGAGGTTGTATGACTTTTTTTTTTTTACCTCTAAAATTTTTCTCATAATAAGAATCCTTTTTTCTTACGTGAAGTTCTTAAGTATTATAGAAAGATATGTGCCAGAAGAGTCAAGGAAAATCTTAAGTTCACAGGGAGAAAAGTTAGTGCTTTATTATTCTGTCTTCACTTTTGTTTTTCTCCCCATTTCAAGGCCTCTTCTCCACACACCTCATGTCTACCTAGCAACAACATTACTGCTTCTCAGAAGAGTTGCCCCACTTATCCCAGCCTGATTTATCCCTTTTGGATGTCCTTTTGCATTTACTTGTGAAACCACGTATTTGGTATCTAATTTCATACTGCACTTAATTTACTAATTTTACTGTTCATTGTGTATTTTCAGATTGTCCTCCAGCAATAGTGGCTCAATTTGTGGCACTACACACATGTGTAGTTGTTTGCCTGGCTCTCTACCAACATAGGGTTTGTCAAAGGAAAACTCAAAGTTATAAACATCTAGAAAAAGAAACAAAGAGTTGACCTACAAAGAAGGACTAGTTCTCCAAATAACACAATGCTGAGTATTTAAAAAGAAAATACCCTGTGAAATTAGGAACGTTTCTGAGTTCAGATCAGTCTGTTCAAAGTGGAAAGCAGCAACTTTGTGACATGATTTTTATATTCACAAAGGTCAAGACACAGCTTCAATATCTGCATAGAAAAGATGAGGGACAGACTTATTTTTGCAGGAAGTCCAGGTTGTCTGAAATGTTCAGCAATTGGACATTGAGGAAAGGATCTCTGAGCTTGAGGATATCTCAGTAGAAACCACCAGAACTGAAAAGTGAACAAAGACTGAAAAAATCAGAACTGTGGGACAGTTACAAAAGGTATAACATATGTGTAATGGGAATAACAAAAGGAGAAGGAAAAAAAGGAAGAGAAGAAATATTTAAAATAATAATGACTGAGAATTTCCCCCAAATTAATGTCAGATACCAAATTACAGATCCAGGAAACTCAGAACACCAAACAGGAAAAATGCCAAAAAAATTACAACTTGGCTTTCTGTATTTTGAATATGATATACCTAAGTCAAAGAAAAAAATTCTGAAACAAGCCAAAGGTAAAATACATCTTACCTATAGAGGAGCAAGGATAAGAATTACATCTAACTTCTCATAAACCATGCAAGCCAAGAAGAGAAGTGGAGTGAAACATTTAATCTGATGAAAGAAAAAAAGCCACTTACCTACAATTCTGTACCCTGAGAAATTTTCCTTCAAAAGTGAAGGAAAAGTAAAGACTTCCTCGGACAAACAAAAATCGAGGGAGTTTGTTCCTAGTGGGCCTTGCCTTGCAAGAATGTTAAAGGAAGTTCTTTAGAGAAGAGGAAAATAAGTCAAAAACTGAGATCCACATAAAGGAAGGAAGAGCATCAAAAAAGGAATAAATGAAGGTAAAATAAAAACTTTTTATTTTTCTTAGTTGATCTGATAAGTTTGTTCAGAATAGTAATACCAACAATGTATTCGATTATGTATGCTTATGTGTAAATGAAATGAATGATGGCCATGCTACAAGAGACATGATTAGAGTATGCCAAAGGTTGGAGAAAGATACACCATGCTAATACTAATCAAAAGAAAGCAGGAGTAGGTATATTTAGAAAGAGTAGACTTCAAAGCAGGAATGTTACCAGCGATAAAGAGGAGAATTGCATAACGATAAAGGGATCAATTCTCCAAGAAGATATAACAGTTCTCAATATGTATATGCCTAACAGAGCATCAAAATAGATGAGGTAAATCTGAAGAAAATATATTAAAAAGAAATTGCTGACAGTAACTTTGTCAGCCTTTGAGCATGATTATGTTTATTTTTAATTGGAAAATACCAGCAAAAACTGAAATATATTAATGCCCTTTACCTATATAAAATTCACCTAAGAAGCCTGATTTTTTTTTTCCATTTGAAAATAAAAATAAACAAAATAGCTCTAACAATATTGCGCTGATCAAACATCTGGGTAGTGTCAAATATAGCTAATTATTTTTTAATATGCCTTCTTTTAAAAATGAAGGAATACATCTCTGTATCTATCTAATACATCTCTAGTATCTATCTAGCTAGGTAGCTAGCTAGCTAGCTAGTCATTTAGGACACTTAAACATAATTTACATGTAAAAGAAGTCTTAATAATTTTATTATTTTGAAATTGGAACCTGAATTTGCAAAAGACAAGGCAAGAAGAGTCATCAGAAGAGATAAAATATGGATATATATCGCAAGTAACTAAATACAATAATTATTAGGTAATATTTTAAAACAGCAATAAATAGAAATTATGAATTAAACATTTTCAAAGAATAAGAAACTTTAGTTGAAATGATTAGAGTATGCGAAAAACCACAGAATTATTTTGATGATAAAAAGGGACTTTATTTGTGCAGGGTATAACTTGGCCCTTTTAACAAAGAGAGCACAGATTTTACTTTTACTTTTTTGGATTATCATCTATATGATGGTATGCAATAACGGATTCATGAGGTTTTTTCTCTCATAAATAAAGTCATCAAATTTATCCAGCTTTGGCAAGCTCATTTCATAGTTCCTTTCAAGCTCATTATTTCTAAATATTATTCAAGCTCATTATTTCTAAATATTATAAACCCAAGCAAGTGAGGTTCATTTCTCAGACCTACATTTATGGTACAAACCATCAGGTTTGTACTTCATTATATGCTTTTACATTCTGGCATATTTTTCCTTTAGACTAAATTATTCTCTTATAGCTCATAATAAACCAATATATATTCATTATTTTGTTTACATACCTTACATCCCATATTTTTACATTTCTTAAAAATGAACATGAACTTTAACATAACTAAGATTCATTTGCCTTTTTAATGTGTTAACTGATGGCTACTCTATAACGTAGTAAATAAGAGCCCAGGTATTTTAAAATTAAGCTGTTCCTATATAAAGACTATTAACTGACTCAAATTAAGGTTAGTTTATGACCTTAAGATTAAAGACATGGAAATTATAATTTAGGCTAACATATGAAATCCTTATGATTTGTAGTATCATATGCATTGATCTCTTTTAAAACATTACTTACTAGTAATTAATTCAGTTGAAAACAAAATTTTATGGCTTTCTAAGTGATGTTAGTTTATCTGATGCACCAAACCAGTAGAAGTAGTTTGGGAAATTCACAATAGTCTATTCGTTAGAAAATAAATCCAAGACTTGCATAAACTAGAATGTTGTGCTAGCATTATTTTTACATGTTGGTAAAATCAGGAAGAAGATATAGAACACTTTCTATTAAATCAGTTATGATAAATCAGTTATCAAAGTTATTAAATCAGTCTAATTAGTCCAGAATTATCTTGAGGAAGAAAATTACATGGGTTTTTTTCTTACACAATGATGTACCAGATATTAGAATTTTTAAGTTGTTTGGAAGTAATGTTTTTCTTTTTATCTTGTAACCTAATAACTAAGGGCATTCATTAAATTCACAGGTCAAAGCTTTCTTAAAATTTTTTTTTATTTTGAGATAATTTTATATTCACGTATAGTTGTAAGAACTAATACAGAGAGGTCCTGTGTACTCTCTACCCAGTATCTCCAATGGTAAAATCCTGCAAAACTATAATTTATTAATGTTAATCAGATTTCCCTGATTATACTTGTGTGTGTATTTAAGTTCCATGCAATTTTATCACATATATGAGTTTGTATATACACCATCTTCAGGTTACCAAATAATTCCGTCACCACAAGAATCTCTAGTTGGTGTCCTTTGATGACTGCATCCCTCCCCTTCCCTCCTCCACCGCCTTCAATCCATTCCTAATCTATGGTGACCTCTCCCTCCTGCACCCGCTACCCCTAGTAACCACTAATCTGTTCTTCAATTATATAATTTGTCACTTCAAAAATGTCATATAAATGGAATCATATTATACGTAACCTCTTGGAATTGACTTTTTTCACTTAGCATAATTTCCTGAAGATTGATCCAAGTTGTTGTATGCCTCAATAGTCCATTTCTTTTTATTACTGAGCAGTGTTCCATGGTATGGAGGTACCACACTTTGTGTAACCATTCATCTATTTAAGGGCATCTTGGGGTGGTTCCAGTTTTTAGCTGTTATGAGTAAAGCTGCTATGAACTTTCATGTACGGTTTTTTACATGAACATAAGTTTTCATTTCTCTAGGATAAATGCCCAAGAACTTATTGCTGGGTAGTATGATAATCGTATGTCAGTTATAAGAAACTGCCAGACTATTTTCCAGAGTGGCTTTACTCTTTTACATTCGCATAGACAACATAGGAGTGATCCAGTTTCTCAGCATCCTCTCCAGCATTTGGTGTCATCACTATTTTAGCCAATCTGACGCATGCGAGAGATATTACATTGGGGCTTTAATTTGCCTTTGCCTAATAATGATGCTGAATATCTTTTCATGTGCTTACTTGCCATCTGTGTATCCTCTTTGGTGAAATGTCTGTTTATATCTTTTGCCCATTTTATAATTAGATTGTTTTTTATTCCGTGAGTTTTAGAGTTCTAGATACTAGGACTAGATACTAGTCTTTTGTTGGATATGTGTTTTGCAAATATTTTCTTCCAGTCTGTTGCTTGTCTTTTCATCCTTTTAATGATGTATTTTTGAGAGGAAAAGTTTTAACTTTTGATGAAGTCTAATTTATCAGTTTTTCCTTTTATGGATCAAGTTTTGGTATCAAGTCTAAGAACTCCTTGCCTAGCCCTAAATCCTGTAAAATTTCTGACTTTTTCTAAAAGTTTTATAGTTTTATATGTTAAATTGATCCATTTTGAGTTAATTTTTGTTTGAGTTGTGAGGCTTAGAGTTCATTTTTTGTCTATATAGGTCAAAGCTTTTTGTTTTGTGTGCATGTATGTTGCAGCTGTAATAATAATTTAAAAAAACATTTTAAAGAGCCAACGCATTTAAAACATAAATCTCTTCCTGGAAATGTTGTAAGTTGACACTCCTGTCTTTCAGACGAAATCTGCTGAAATCATCACCTTCCCTTATATTTAATATATTTGCTGTCCTGGAATCAGGCTCAGTATATACATGAGGCTGTCCCTCTTTCAGTGTCAACTACCTACACCTTGCAGTGTTGAGGAGTCAGTAATGCCACCTGTTGTTAATTTGCTGTAGACTAACTTTTCTCTGAGAAAAGACCAGAGAAAATGTGTACATCCAGTCATTCAAGAGGGATCCTTTGTGACTATTTCCTCCTTACTCTACCAGCATAAGACTTGATCATCTGATGCTTTGATCATCTGATGCTTTTTCTATGACTCTCCATAATTCCTACCATTTTTTTCTTTTCTAATTTTAAATTCCTCTTATTTGTGCATCAAACTCTGATAATATTAGCAGCAATAAGGATTACTTACCAAATGATTATTTTGCACCAAATATATATTTTTTCTCATTCCTCACAATTGTTTATGCAACATACACTTTATTTACTCATTTTACAGGTGAGAATACTGAGACTCAGGGAGTTTTTTTATTTCAATGCTTTTACTTTTTCCACTAAGACCTTCTCTCTTTCTACAGACATCCTATAAATTAGGCCATTGCTATTATATTGAAATGTGATAATCTGCCACAATTTTAAAATATTTCTGAAATTCTTAGATAACTTTCATCACTACCTTGCCTCCAAAGTTCTTGAATTTATTTAATTTGTCTCATTATACTACTATTCTCTGCTCCTTGAATGTATAGTAACAATCCCATTCTCATTTTTCTTCCTTATGACTCTGGAAAACTTTGAATTTGCCATTTTTGTTCTTGTCACTTTAACAGCTTCCCTGTTGCCTAACTTCAAAAACATACTGCACTATTCAAAGGAATAAAACAATTTAGCCTTCAGAATTGAGTAGATTCATCCCCTAAGTGAAAGGTGAGCGTGAAGGATTCTCAAAGTTCTTTTTATTTGGTTGCTTTTCTAGTTGTTTGCAAGCAACCTCTTAGACCTTTATTTGAAACTTTGTCTTGTGTTTCAAAATAATGTTCTAGCTTAATGGATTATGAATAAAATTCTGCCAAAAGATTTTTGTAAAATGTATCCATATTCCTGCCTAAATATATAAGTATAACATTATTATTTTAAGTGGATACAATATTGGATCTGATGATTTTTATAACAAAATTAATGTAATGTTTTACATTGGTATTTAAAAATGGAAGTACTTTTCCATGCCTTTGACAGAGTTGACCATAAATCAACCCATACAATTTTAAAAGCAAATAAAACCCACTTCATGCCTCTCCATTCTTAACATTCTCTGCCTGCAAGTGTAATAGCTTGTTTTCTACTGAGCTCCATCACCTCTACCTGAATGCCTTAAAATATGACATTAGTGTTTTTCTCCCCTTGTTCCTTCAACAACTTTAATATCTAGCTATCTTTTACTACTCTCCTATATAAGGACTTTACTCCAGATGAACTCATTGTCTCTATAAAGCTTTCTCTCACCTTTCTTTCACTCTTCTTCTGATTATTCTACCCAATGTATTCCTTTCTTCACTACAATCTTTTCAGTCTTAGGCAGTATTTAACATTGAGGCAAAAATATATCTTCTTTATTTTTTTCATCATCCTCCAAAGTCCACTCATCTGTCCTTCTCTCCATCCATGCATCTACTCATCCACCCAGCTCTTTATCCAGTAACCCAACAAGTGTCCACAGGATCCATAATATGTGCTAGATGTTGTGGTAAACTCTTGAGTGATAAAGACATATAATCAGGTGCAGTGAGAATACAGGCATAATTTATCTGAAGGGAGTTGAGAGACACTCCGCTTGGGTGGCTGCTTGAAGGATCAGGAATGTTTGACAACTGGAGAAGTGTAAGGCGAATATTTGAGACAGAGGCGATAAGTGCAAAGTTGTGAACATTGGTGAGAGAAAGCGAGTGCCACTCAGGATCTACGAGAGATCTTGTGCTATGATAGCATAAAGTACAATGTGGAAAGAGGTAGGAAACAAGGCTGAAGGAATCATGAACACTGTATACCAATCCAAAGAATTTGAGACTTTGTGATAAGTCTGTTTTATTTGATTTATTTTTTTAAATAAGATTGTTTATAGTTAAGGTATACAACATGATGATTTGATACACATATATTAATACATAGTGAAGTGATTACTACAGTCAAGCTAATGTACATATCTTATCCTCACACAGAGTTACCACTTTTTCTGTGTGTCACGAGAAGTCTACTTTCTTAGCAAATTGCCAGTATTCAATACAGTATTATTAACTATAATCACATTTCTGTACATTAGATCTCTAGAGGTATTCATCCTACATAGTTGCAACTTTGTACCTTTTGGCAAACATCTCCTCATTCCCCTTACCTCCCTGTCCCTGGTGACCACCATTCTACTCTCTGCTTCTATATATTTGACTTTTTAGATTCCATATATAAGTGAGGTCATGCAGTTTTTAAGACCTAATGATATTCCATTGTATATATATACCACAGTTTCTTTATCCATTCATCTGTTGATGGATACTTAGGTTTTTCTATATCTTGGCTATTGTGAATAACACTGCAATGAATATGGGAATGCAGATATTTCTTCAAGGTAATGATCTTTTTCTTTTGGTTATATACCCAAAGGAGAAATTGCTGGATCATATGGTAGTTATATTTTCAGTTTTTTGAGGCTGTACCTGTTTACATTCCCACTAACAGTGTACAAGTGTTCTTTCTCTCCACATCCTCGGTCACACTTGTTATCTTTATTTATTTATTTATTTTTGTAATAGACATCCTAACAGGTGCAAAGTGATATCTTATTGTGGTTTTGATTTGCATTTCCCTGAGGATTAATGATGTTGAGTACCTTTTCACGTATCTTTGGTCAGTTGTATATCTTCTTTGGAAAAATGCGTATTCAGGTCCTTTGCCTATTTTTAAATCATTATTCTTTGTTTTTTGTTCTTGTTTGTTTGTTTTTGATCTTGAGTTGTATGAGTTCCTTATATATTTTGAATATAAACCCCTTATCCAATGTATGGTTTGCAAATATTTCCTCCCATTCCATAGGTTGCCTTTTTATTTTGTTGATTGTTACCTTTGCTGTGCAGAAGCTTTTCTGTTTGATGTAGTCCTACTTGTTTAATTTTACTTTTGTTGCCTGAGCTTTTGGTAGCATATCCTAAAAATCATTGCCAAAGCCAAGATCAAGGAAATTTTCCTCTAAGCTTTCTTCTCGAAGTTTTATGGTTTCAGGTCTTACTTTTCAGTCTTTAATTCATCTTGAGTTGATTTTTCTATATAGTGTAAGATGAGAGCCCAGTTCAGCTAATTAAGACCTGGCTCAGCTGGGAGTATCACCCATCATACCAAAAGCAGTCTCACCTTGGCTTGGACCTCTCTACTCATGGCACCTGGTTTCCCAGCATGAAGGTCCCAAGAGAGAGTATCCATAGGGCAGGCATTCCAAGAGACAAAGCAGAAGTGGATTTTTTTTTTTCATAACCTAGCCGAGGAAGCCACATAGGGTCACTTCTTCTGTAGTATGCATAGTATATTGGATGAAGCGGGAACTGCCCTTCCAGATTCCAGGGGAGGGGACTTAACTCCACAGCTTGGTAAGGAGGATAAAGTCACACTATAGAATACAGTCTATAGTGTGTATACAGAATACTGGGAGATTTGGGGAAATATAATCTGCCATGGTTGTTGGTAGCTGCTGGCAGGTTGGGAGGGGTTTTGGTAAAAACATTGTCTTAGAGGCTTCTAAGTCTATTTCTACAGGATAAAAAAGTCTAAGGAAATATTAATGTTTAGGAACAGTGAGAGGTAATTTACAGAATACTCATACAACTCAGTGGAGATTACAGTATTGCAACTTTGCGCTTACACATTTTTAATTAACAGGTTTTGTTTTTTTTTTTCCTGAGCTCTGGACAGCAGCACAAAATACCATTTGTCACTAGTTTTTTCGAATGATAAATTGAGTTGCTACAAATTTTCATTAAGGTTATTATTAATATCTCCTATTACTGCAAGCTTCTAAGTACTTCATTTATAACATCACTGGTGGTTCTTCACTTACATTTTATCAGAGTGGCTGGCTAGAAAGATAGACTATTCGATATGCAATAGAGACAAATGAGGGCAGAAAAATGGATTCTGAATGTTGCTTGAAAAACCACAATTCCCTTCACTGAGTTGAGACTCTAGAATTGCCCACACTTAATCATCAACTGTTCATTTTTTATGTTTTTGCCATCTGGCCCACTGAATAGAAAACAATAAGACTACTACCCCTTTGGAATTTTCTGTTAAGCCATTCCCTTTTCTGAGGTGAATGAGATATATACACACATATGGTCATATAATTTTTTGGTTCATCTATTTCTTTTTGTTCCTATGCCTGTTACCAGAATAACATATTTTCTTAAGTCTGTACTGTTTTTTTTGATAACCTTTGTTGACAAATTCTTTTCATATCATTACTAATCATGGGGAAATCTACTTAGCTTAATCAGTAATCCATTTCTTAACTTGATTATTTCTGTGCAAAAAAATGGTCCCTGTATTTAAGGCAGTTTCCAGTTTAGTTATGAAAGCAAATCACATACAGTCTATCATAGGAGCAAAAGAGAAATAATGTGTGCATTGATTAACATTTATCAGCAATCCTTTTCTTTTTATACTTTTCTGGGCCTTTTATGAGGCTAATTGTGGGTGGTAGAAGTAAAGAAAGGAATTATAGTAAATTTCAAAAATAAAAAGAGATGAATTATTAAGTTACTATATCATTATTAACAATAATATACTTATTATTATCAACAACAGTATACTATACTTTAAAAAATGTTCCTGTGCTTTCATGATAAAAGTAATACAATGCTCATTGTAGAAAATTTGGAAAATATGAAAAAGAAAGTGCAATTTGCCCATATTCTCCCATTTCAGTGGAAACTATTCTTAATATTTTAGTGCATTTTCTTCTAGACCTACATGTACATATGTGTGTGTTTTCTATGCAAAAACACTGAAGTCATAGTGCAGTGGTTGTTGTGGTGGATTGTCACTCAGCAGCTGATCTCACCTCCTTCCAGTGTGCTTTACTGTACTGCAGAAGCCAGAAAGATAAAAAAGTATATTTTCTAGATGCTTTTGTAGAAAAACATTTTGGATGTAAATTGGTTTTGACAGTTAGATGCTTCTCGTGAGTTTTGTAGGGGTTAGGCTGGGCAGCAGCTTTCTGCCTTGTAAACATTCTTGCTCTTGCCACTAGCAAACACAGCTGTAGAGATGATTTTTTTGTTTTTTTTTTTTTTGCTGTAGTTGCATTCCAGGGTCCACTTGCTTGCTTCATGGGTATCTTGGGGCAAGTTAGTGATAGCAGTAGCTTCTAAATCCTTGGATGTAAATGATTCCAGAGAATCTCTTGATTCTTCAACTTGCCAATTGTGATGCTGATTTTAAGTCCATAGGCAAAGTTGGCTATTTTATTAATTAGAGTGATTCAGTTATTGTAACAAACCCTAAAATGTCACTGCTTTGACACTTTATTTTTTATGTTTTTAAAAAAATTTATTATTTAAAAAAATTTTTAATTGAAGTTTAGTTGCTGTACAATATTATATGTTACAGGTGTATAATATAGTGATTCACAATTTTTAAAGGTTATACTCCATTTATAGTTAATATAAAATATTGGCTATATTCCCTGTGTTGTACAGTATATCCTTGTAGCTTATTTTATACCTAATAGTTTAACACACTTTAATAGTTTTTAAATAGTTCAGTGCCAGTACTCCTGGTTGGCTGACACTTTCCTTCCATTTTGTGGCTCTGGAATCCCCTAGGCTTCATCATCTTTGTGTCCAACTGGCAGAAAGAGAAAGGGATTGTGGAAAAAACACATGTTCCTCTTAAAATCCCTGGCCCTGAAATGACACACATAACTTCTGACCATATCCCACTGGTGAGGCTATTATTAAGTGACCTGGCTTTACCTACACTCAAGGAAGATGGGAAATGTGATCATTGGGCAGTCATTTCCCAGTAACAACTCTATATTAAAGGGACATGAAGTTTGTATCTGTGACAATGGCTTATTCTGGGTGTCATTCTTAGAATACCAGACAGTGGAACCCATTCCTGCATCCCTTGCAATGATTTTTTAAGACTCTATTTCCTTATATTCAAGTTCTTTTTACTTAAAAGCAGCTAGAATGATTTCTGTTTTCTACAACCAAAGTATACATTATATTCGTTTTGTATCTTTTCTTAATCTTTATATTTCATAAAAATCAATTTCTAATACAATTAAAATTTGTCTTTTGGCTCTCAAATGCTGCTTCCATGACTTACACTATTTCATATCGTAGGGGATTATAAGTCTAGGTTGGGTTTTTCTTTTATTATGAACATATTTTCTGCCTAGATTTAAATGTTTTATGGCAATTCAAATATTCTGACAGAATGTGTCTAGATATAATTTTCCCTGTAATACACTGACCATTTTTCTTTTGTCACCTCTGGGCTTTTTGTACTTCAGGAAAACTTATGCCAACCTTAAATATATTGGATTGTTTCTTTTTCAAAGGACTTAAATTCATTTTGTGAGAACACCTGTAATTTTGATGTTGAATTTCTGTCATATTTATAATTTTTATTATAAAAACCTTGTAGAATAATGTTGCTCTTTAATTATACATATGTATAATTTTAATAAAATACAGCCTAAATATTACATGATAGTGTTAATAAAATGCCCTCCAAAATCTGCTCCCAAACAGTAAGTTTTACTAGAAAGATCAGGCAGTTTTGTTGGAAACACTCTAAATGACCATGGTAGGGACTGTGTAAGTAAACAATGAAACATCCTTACTTTAGAATGTGATATAACCCTTAAAAATAAATTTTTAAAAAGCAAGGAAACATAAGCATAACAACTGAGAAAACTCATATTCATATGAATGAACTTTGAGATATTTTGTTTAGGGATAAACTCAAGTTCCAAAACAGTGGGACTCATGTGCTACATTTTTGTAGAAAGGGGATGAGAAAGAAAATGAATTTACATTTGCATATGCGTAAAATACCTTTCGAGGCTTACATTAATAATGGATACCTTTGATTGTCCCTGGCTGGGTAACTAGGTGGTTAAGGGCAAGATTTGGAGAGAGATTTTTGCATTGCATGCCCTTTTGTACCCCTAGAATATTGAAATATGTGTGAGTGTAAACTGCCCCCCAAATAAAAAAAATAAATAAATCTTAAAGACGCAGATGTAGAGAATGGACTTGAGGACACAGTGGGGACGGGGAAACTGGGACGAAGTGAGAGAGTAGCACTGACATATATACACTACCAAATGTAAAATAGATAGCTAGTGGGAAGCAGCTGCATGGCACAGGGAGATCAGCTCGGCGCTTTGTGTCCACCTAGAGGGGTGGGATAGGGAGGGTGGGAGGGAGGTTCAAGAGGGAGGGGATATGGGGATATATGTATACATATAGCTGATTTACTTTGTTGTACAGCAGAAACTAACACAACACTGTAAAGCAATTATACTCCAGTAAAGATGTTAAATAAATAAATAAATCCTGTATGATAACCCAGAGATTACATCATTCATATTAAAGTCTTGATCTGTAATCCCTTCAATAAAACTTTCAGTAGAAGAAACATTTTACGTGTATATGGAGGGCCTACACTGTGTCAGATATTGGGAATGCTAGCAAGAACTAAGACAGTTCTACTTTCAAATACATAAAAGTCTAGGAGGGGAGATGACTTTGTAAACCAACCACTGTAGTACATTTGATAAATGCTGTAATGCAAATTACTTTGCTGTCCATAGTCAACACAGGGAAATCAACACCTAGCCTCAGTGCCCTGCCAACCTAAAGCAGTAGGTTAAGCTAGAGTCTTTGACTTCTATGCCAAATATATACAGCCTATATAGGAACCCCATGTGAACCTAACTGATTTGTCCTAATTATTTGTCTAGGTGTTAGAAAATTAGTAGTCAGACACTTCTCCAGATTTCTAGGTTTGCAGTTTTCTTTCTTGTTCTGGAGGAATATCATGGACTTCTTCCACTGCAGTACGAAATATTCCTACTGCAAGTTTTCTAAAGAATTGTCGTCTCAGCGTTTGCCTCCGCTGATGGGAAATGCACCACCTCTTGAGGGGCCTGTACTAACAGCTCCTGTTCCTCTGTTGTGCCTCCTCTTCCCACAGAAACTTAGCTGCGTCAACAGACGCCAACCTCCTGAGTGTCAGTATGGCTTAGTGGTTAGGAGCTTGGGCTCTGAAGTCAGCCTGCTTGATTTTGACAAGTAGTTTCAGAAATTACAAATATGTGAACTTGAGTAAGCTATGTAAACTTTCTTTGCCTCAGTTTCCTCATTTGTATCAGGAGGATAACAGAAATACCTACTTTATGCAGTTGATATGAAGATCAAATGAGACAATTAAACAAAACTTAGAGCAAAGTGACTGGGATATAGTAAATGCCTAATAAATGTTGATTATTGTAATTTTCATTATTGTTTACAGGTTTGGTCCCCGCCCAGTCTCAGGATTGTCCCTGTGACAATCCTAACTAGGGAATTAAAACTACAAGTAACTTCAGTTTCCATTCATCCCCATCAATACTCCTTATATCCAGGGCCAATAGAAAATATTTTACTGGGTGGCATGATGAATAAAGAGAACGTGAGTGCAAGAGGAAATTAAAGACATATTCGTGAACAAAATTTATTTCTAGACCATTTGCATAGAGGGTGTCAGACAGGGGTGGAGTCCATCCCCATTGAAGGGTTTGATGAAGCTGTGGTCAGATGACGGGGGAGCAGTGTTGAACAGTGATTAAGCGCTCAGCATCTGCAGTCGGCCAGAACCTGGTTCAAATCTCAGCTCTGCCTCTTTCTGCCTGTTTCACTTTGGGGCAGATTAACTGATTCAAGCCATGTTCCTTTAATTATAAAATAGGGGAATATATTTTATATATTATATTATATAATATATATATTATATATATTTTATATATATAAAACTAACATCATGAGATTGGTGTGAGCTTTGAATGAGATGATGACTGTACGCTGCTTAGCAGAGTGTATCCATAGGACAAGCAGAGTAAGGAGGGGCATCGACTAAATGGGCTGAGCCCACTGAAGGGGACATCCAGTGTTTCCCTCCCGGAAGACGGAGGTATGAGAATGAGAGGGGTTGAGGGGCCTTGCCACAATCGGTCCCTTTTACAGTGGCCCCATTCCCCATTTAACAGTGGGTTTGGGAATACTTTATGCTGAGTACAGGGCAAAAGGCTGCTTGAGTGGGAGAAATGGTAGGAAACCTTAATTTTAGTTGGCTTTTGCCGTGAAGGCTTCCTTTTCTTACAAGCTTAAAGCAAAAGTAGAAGTGTACTATCAATGATTCAGTCTTTACAGAAGTTGCATGCAGACCTACGTCCTTGACCTTTTTCGCTTTTAACATTTATAATGCTAATGGAATTAACCTTGTTGTGGTGATCTTTTTTTTTTTAAATGATTTTTTTTTTAATTTATATATTTATTTATGGCTGTATTGGGTCTTCATTTCTGTGCGAGGGCTTTCTCCAGTTGCGGCAAGCGGGGGCCACTCTTCATCGCGGTGCGCGGGCCTCTCACTATCGCGGCCTCTCCTGTTGCAGAGCACAGGCTCCAGACGCGCAGGCTCAGTAGTTGTGGCGCACGGGCCTAGTTGCTCCGCGGCATGTGGGATCTTCCCAGACCAGGGCTCGAACCCGTGTCCCCTGCATTGGCAGGCGGATTCTCAACCACTGCGCCACCAGGGAAGCCCCTGTTGGGGTGATCTTACTGTATGGCGCTTAAGATTTCTAGTGGCCTTTCTCATTTGTTATTCATAGTACAAATAAATTTCTCCCACAAACATTATTTTGTGGCAGCTCAACTTTTGCAGTGTAAATCGGGGTCCCCAACCCCTGGGCCACGGACCTGTATGGGTCTGTGGTCTGTTAGGAACCAGGCCACACAGCAGGAGGTGAGTGGCGGGCCAGCAAGCGAGGAAGCTTCATCTGTATTTACAGCCACTCCCCATCACTCACATTACCACCTGAGCTCCGCCTCCTGTCAGCATTATGGTGAGTTGTATAATTATTTCATTATCTATTACAATGTAATAATAATAGAAATAAAGTGCACAATAAATGTAATGTGCTTGAATCATCCCGAAACCACACCCCCTCTCCAATTCTGTGGAAAAGTTGTCTTCCATGAAACCGGTCCCTGGTGCCAAAAAGGTTGGGGACCACTGGTGTAAATAAATAAGGAAATGAAGGGCACACTTTACTATAAATTTACAATTTATAGCTTAGGGTTCACTGCAGGGGGAAGATTTCCATATAAACTACCACCTCTAACAAAATGTAGAGGTAAGTCATGTGAGAGAGAAAGAAGGGGAATTTAGTGACACAATCAAATCCAGGTTTAGGGGTGGGGGAAGAAAAAGGTAAGAAGGCTTTCCAGAGGGGTGAGTCTTGAGATAAATCAAAGAAAGGGCTGGCTATTCTGTGAAAGGGATGGGAGGAGCAGAGACACGTAGAAGTGTGAGAAGATGATATTTGGAGAAACTGCCAGAATTTGAGCATGTTGAGTGGAAAGTACAACAGGAAAATTGTGAGAGGCGAAACATAAGGAATCAGCAGGAGCCAGATATTGTAGATCCTGATACTTTATGGCAGGAGTTACTGTGCCAATCCAGAGAGGCTAGGGATTCATTGAAGATTTTAATCTAACTAGGATAAGGAACAGATGTGATCTGTTTTTAGATTTAGAAAGCCCACACTGACAGATCTGACCTGAGAAAAAGTAATTTAATTTCATAGTGATTGCTTAGTTTACTTGCTGCAAATGGAAGAGATGACAATTCAAATCAGTGAGAGCATAAAGTGAAGTCAAAATTATGTGTGCAGACTTTGTCCTTGCTTACTAGTTGAGAAAGAAGTACATATTGAAACTAAGAAAAAAAAGACTAATGATGAGATTAAAGCCATCTGGGAAAAAAAAGAGAACATATTCTTGGGTGCCTGAAGAGAGAACACATAGAGTTGCAGGAAAAATAAGCTTGGAGGGAAATAATAAAGAGCTTTGGAGAAAAAAACCAAGTTTGAACAAAAGACGTACAAGAAACAAAATAAAAGCCTAAAGCAAGAGGAAGAAGATATTTTACTAAAAGATGGACACGGAGCAGGAAGTAATTGAATGATCCTAACGTGTGGAATCAGCCATTAATCGAGTCAAAGAAGAAAGGGTAGAAAAGCACATTGCCAACTCATATAGAAGCTCAGTTTTTAATTTGTCTTTTCCTACATACTGCAATATGTGAAGCAATCTAGTTAGACAAAACACGTTCGTTACAGTCTGTATAATTTCCCCACAAACAAAAATGTTTTGTTCAAAATGTTAAGTGTACTACAAAATATTGAGCTCTTTCCTAAGAATTCATATGTACTTTGCTGTGTAACACTTAGTAATGGGTAGAATCCTAAAAGGATTTAGTTCTGATGAGCAGTCATAAGTTTTTTTTGTTTTTGTTTTTTATTTTTTTTAATAGTAGATTCTTTTTTTTTTTTTACTTATTTATTTATTTATGGCTGTGTTGGGTCTTCGTTTCTGTGCGAGGGCTTTCTCTAGTTGTGGCAAGCGGGGGCCACTCTTCATCGCGGTGCGTGGGCCTCTCACTGTCGTGGCCTCTCTTGTTGCAAAGCACAGGCTCCAGACGCACAGGCTCAGTAATTGTGGCTCATGGGCTTAGTTGCTCCGCGGCATGTGGGATCTTCCCAGACCAGGGCTCGAACCCGTCTCCCCTGCATTAGCAGGCAGATTCTCAACCACTGCGCCACCAGGGAAGCCCCTAGCAGTCGTAAGTTTAAAGGTCATTGTTTAGAAACTAAATTGTTTAGATATTTTATTAGAATTGTTAGATATTTTATTGGAAACATGAAAGAAGAATTTTCGATGGGGCTATCAGTGTTTTCTGATTTGATCCATTGAAGAATTTTCTGGGCTTTCTGGAGGCTTCCTGAATAGTATAACATCTCAGCACAGTAGATGTGAGTGGGTGGGGCAGTGGGTAGCCACATTTGTTGTGCGGTCTGAAGGATTTTAGAAAAACTCCAAATTCTCTCTCTTGCCCAGGTTGTCAGTGCTTGAAATTTTATCCTAAGGATTTTTTTTTTTAGTAGGTATTTTCCATTCCTTGCTGACCTGAAGCCCAAATAATCCTTCATGTCGTTAAGGTCTTTATTAACGCCTATGAATTTAATCGTTGTGGAAGCTTGGAATTGTGGAGCTAAAAATAAGCTTAAAGATCCAAATTCACCTCTCTCAGCCCAGGCAGTTTAGGTAACTGGTCCCAAATCACAATTGTGGACACAGAACTAGCTCAGTTTATATGCGTCCTAGTTGGTTGCTTTTACTTAGTGATGGTGGATCGTTTTTTTCTGAGAAGCAAGGACCAAGGACCTGAGAGTCTTGGGCTTCATGTGGGCACAGAAAGGACAAAATGGGTGAAGGTGGAAGGTAGAAATACAAGAGGGATTTCACCTTCTTCTCGGTTGGTTGGCTGCCATTGTCTTGTGAACATGCAGAGGAAAAGGGTAGCTTGGCATAAAGTCTACTAAGGTTTTGAATCATTTCCTCCCAAATAGAAGTACTTACAGTCTTTAACTTGGGTGTTATCTACTTTATAATGGAGAAGCTAACTTGTTTGGGACTTTCTCTTTCCTTTGTGTTAGCGTCTCAAGCAACAAACTTTCTCTGCTGCAGAGTTGTTGCACTAAACACAAGACTCAGGCCATGAAATTCAAGTATTTTCTGGTATTTTCTTCTCCAGCTGTGTTCTCTGATTACAGAGTTAGTGTTTGGAACTCTTACTCTTTAAATGACCCTTATATATATTCCAGTGACCAGGAAACCTGCAGCTTTTCCCTTACTCTTTTAAAGTGCCATTTCAGTGCTCAGAAAACATTTCATCCGTCAGCGGTATCAATACTTTTCATGCTGTGAAAGTTGTCTGTCCTGGCTTCTTGCACAAATAATGAGCATGCAGAGCTGACCCAAATTCTACAAAAGAACTGCATAATATAAGCTAATCATTATATAAAAAGTGCATCGAGTGGCTCTATAATAAATTTTGAGAGATCTACAAAATAAAATGCACACCATGTCAGCTCTTTAATATGCTTTGTCAGTGTTAGGAAAAACATATTTTCTTTTACTATTTCCTGTTCTCTCCAAATTTCTCTCCTAAATAAGAGTTTCAGTGCTTAGTGTAAAAAATAGAAACAGTAGATATAAATATAAAAAATGAATGGTAGTTTCCAAAGAGAGTTCCCATCCAAAGAAATAAGTACTGAAACTATGGTATGTTTCTTCATCTGTAGGTATTCATAGAGAATGTGCACACACACACACACACACACACACACACATTTATAAAGTGGACCATGACATATGTTTTATTCTATAACCTGCATTTTCCCATAATAATATACCATGGGAATCTTTCTGTTTCATAAAAAGCAACCTATGTAATCATTTTAAATGGATGTATGTCCCATGATATAGTTAACTAGTTATCTATTGATGAACACATAGGCTATGTTCCAAATTTTTCATTATTACACACTATGAGTCACCCATGTCTGTCCAAGGCACACAATTATAGCATCCCAATAAATTGCCACCACCTTTCTTTTTTGCCTTCCTGGCACTTCCTGTTTGTGCCATGTAGCTGGCTCTTGAATAAGCTCTTTGTTGTACCTGGCACTGTTAGTATATATTTTAATATATGTTCAGTTTTTCTGTGCAGTGTGTAAGCCCCCTGGAGAATGGAATTAGGTCTTCTATTTCTTTATTCCCTCTCCCTTAATGTATAACACAGACCACTGATATAGTAGGAGATCCTCAAATATTAATACTTGATTTTTATTTCAGTTTGATTTGTGGCCCCTAGGTAGTTTCCCATGTTCTAGGCTTTTGCTGTTTATTTTATTCTATCCAGATTTATCTATTCTTTGATTTATCCCCTTTTAAATATATACACCTAAATACAGGATGGTTAATACAATTAGACTTTTATAAACTAATAATGAAAATACAAAAAAAATAGTACTTCCAATGTTCCAGGAACTTTTCTCACATATATTAATTCGTATCCAAACATATTAATTCATTTGTTCCTCACAACAGCCAAATGACATAGGCTTAGTTAATAACCCCATTTATAAGTGGGGAACTTGAGGCATAGAAAGACTAAATTACAGCCCAAACAAATAGGGGCAGAACCAGTATTCCAACCTTGATAACTTGGCTCCAAATAAATGTACGTACTTAATGAACGCTTCTGGTTCAATGTGTTTGCACTGTTACGATTACAGAGACCTGAAGAGATGGGACCTAAGAAACAGAAACTCCAAGCACTGTGAGGAGGGGAAATGCTTCGAACAGGCTTCTTCTTAGATCTCATGGGAGATGCACTGCTCCTTTGCCTTCATTAGGGATTCCCTCTGCGTACTTTAAGACCATATAAGTCTGAAAAGGAAATGCCCTTAATAGTCCAAATGCAAAAAGGATCTCAGAACTGTCTTAGTCATTGAGACTTAAGATATAGTACCCCATATTAGTGGCTCCAAATACATACAGTTACAATTTTATGCCATAATCATCTGTAAAAACCGCACAAAGCAGTATGTTTGCAGAGTAGGTTTGATTGCAGGGTGCTGAATCAAGCATTTGGAAAGGGTCTTCCTTCTTTTTGCTTACCACCAGTGAACATGCATTGGACACGATCCTGGGCAAGTCACACCTCTTACAATCTAATTTTCCCTTTAAAATGAGCTGTTTGGAATGAGTGATCTCTAGGGCCTTCCTAAATAAGACAGTCAATGACAATCTGATGTTAAATACTTCGAAATGAACATGTCAAGTAGAAACTTTAGAGCAGGTAGAATGAGAAATAAGTCAGCTGATAGTGACAGGGTCTTCTTTACCCTTCATCTTCCCTTGCAGGGCCTTGGGGCCAATTAGACTAGTGCTCTCCACAAAGCCAGATGACTTCACCAAACCCAAGTTTCTCCTGAATTTAAAGTGTTTGGCTGACATGAATATTTTAGGTGTAAAGAATAACAAGGTGATTTTTGACAACAGTCAGAAATGAACTCTTCTATGTGTGTGTGGGAAGAGGTAAGGTAATTGCTAGCATGGCTTTTGGGGTCCTCTTTGGCTGTTGGCTCCTGCAGGAATAATGTACATTAAGATAGTATTATTGCCTCTTTGACTACAACTAGCTCAGTGCTTCCCAACTGAGGTCAATATTGGCTCCCCAGGGACATTTGGTAATATCTAGAGACATTTTGATTGTCACAGCTGGGAGTGGGGTGGGGGAACAGTGTGCCACTGGCATCCAGTGTGTAGGCCAAGGACCCTGCTAAACACTGCTTCCTAAAATGCACAGGACAGCCTCCACAGTAAAGAATTATCCAGCCCCAAATGTCATTAGTGCCATGGTTGAGAAAGCCTAGACTAGCTAACCCATGGAGAAGGTCTAGGCTGAGGAAAAGATAAATGACCTGTGGGTCCTGGTTCACATGCAATTTCATCTTGTAAAGTCAGAAACCTGTGTAATGACAACCGAATGAGCTTAGAGAATATATTGCTAAGAAGCATTTTAAACTAGTAAGATAATTTAGGTTTAATAAGCCCTACGACCTTTATAAATATCTCCCCCCAAACTTTCTTTTAAAAAATAAATTGAATTATGAAACTCATCTACTTAGAACACTTTAAATAGATTGCTCTCAGGAAAAATGCACACTTCTTAGTGGCCCACAAGGCTCTGCATGAGCTGGTCCCAACTCACAGGGCTCCTTGTCTGCTCTTCTCCCCATACTAGCCCTTTAGCTCTTGAAATGCATGATGCTGTTCCTATTTAGAGTCTGCACCCACAGTCCCTCCTTCCTGCCTCTGTCTAGAGCATGCCTTCCCCACCCGCAGGACTTCTTCCTGCACCTCCTTGGCCTTAGCTCACATGTTGGCATCTCTTGTGACTGTTTCGCTAGAGCTCTTCCTAACCTAAAGTAGTTTCTGTGTATTCTTCTCTACATTTTAGAATATTTATCACACTTCTAATCATATATTTTTATGAGTTTGTGTGTTAACATTTAGCTCCCTCCATGGCTCTAAGATCCATGAGGGGAAAAAAATTGATGCTGTTTCTTCTTTTTTAACTTCCCAGAAAGTATTGATTGCCTCATTTGTACATATTTACTGAGATGACAAATATAAGATACATTATTTTTTTAATGTGGTTAGCATAGGTAATATGAGTTCTACCGTCTTAACAAATTTTTAATTATACAGTGCAATATTGTTAACTATAAGCACACTGTTGTCAGCCAATCTCTAGAACGTTCTGACAGTGCTTTTGCACCTTGCATCTCCAGTGTCTAACTTCAGATCTGCTCAGAGTAGGTCCTCAATAAATATTTATTGGATAAATAAAAGAGACTGGCTTTGAGTCATGGAGGAAGATGGTATCTCTGTCCTTTTCCCCCTCAGCCCCTCAGACAGAACCACAATTTACCACAGTGCTCTAGGAAAGGAAGTTCCTCTGTTGGGTACAAGGAGCAGATGTCTTTACCAGGGGCTCCATTCTTTCTCTGAGGCAGAAATAGATAAGTATCCAAAAAGGAGAGAACATTTGTTCAATGCTGTGTGTTCAACCTGGAGTTGATGTTTCTTGCTGCTGCCTTGTGATACAACTACATCTAGCTAGAAGTGCTGCTTCTCTCTGTAATAACAAGGACAAAAGGGGCAAGACAGTTCTTTCCCAAAGTTTAGGATTAGAACAGCAGAGCATCTCTGCTTGAAGTATGCACTGGATTGAAGAAAAACAGTCCTAAGTGATATCCACATGTCAACTGATCTTTGATAGGAAGATTCCTATGAGTACCATTGCCCATGTACGTTTAGGGTTTTGATTGACAAGGATTTAAGAAGAGCTCGGGACCTCAAGAAGTTATCTAGTCTGTGCACATCCTTCTTGAGGCAAATAAAGCTTTATTAACAATTACAGCTGGAATAATCTGATTAGCATCCTGATATTCTGATTGCTGGTAGCCTGGTCTGCCTTCCTGTTTATTATCAGCACATCATCATTCTGTTCCAAAGAACTGGGACTGACCTGGAACACTTAGTTCTTCTGAGTAAAATCATAAAGATATGTTTTCCTTTTTTAGTTCTCTGAATGTCTGGCCTACATTTTATCTTTTTGTTATCATGTGTTCTACTTATGGTTTATTATAAGAGAAGATTATGTCTCTGTGTGTAGATATATATGATCTTCAGTTTCTATTGGGTCAAGGTATCTATATATAATGAAATGTATTCTCACAGTGAAAATCCTTTTATATAGATTTTGTTCAGATACAGAATTTAATTTTATAAAATGGATAAACTAAATCAATAGAGGTCAAAACTTTTTTTCTAGCACTATAATTCTTTCTGTTTGAGGTTAATGATAAGATGATCCTAATGCCTTTAGTCTCTAATCCAAGAAGCTACAAATAGTTCTTTTTAAAAAATGCTAAATTTGAGATTATTTTTAAATATGAATTCCTGAATAAGTATATCTGCTTTGTAGTGGTTCGAATCTTAATTGTCTAATGTTTTGAATTGAGATCATGTGTTTTACATATTCACTGTTATCTTGTGAATAAAAACAATGATCCTGATTCAAAGATGGTATTTCCCTTATTAATGACAAGAAAAATTTCTCAGAAATATCAAATTGCCCATTGAAATAAACATAGAGTAAAATTTCACTGGATGTTCTAATTATTTAAAGCATGGCGTAAACCAGTAAATGTGTATTTTTAGTATCAGCATCATTACCGTTATCGCTTTGAATACTATTGTCATCACTGCTGCCCTCATCATCATTGTCATGCAGTTTTCCTTTTCTTCCTCCTCATCCTCCTTTTCCAATTCACAAAAGGCTAACAAAGTTTTCCAAAGAAATACCTTAATGTCTACTTTAAGAAACAGTTAAGAATAGACAGCATAATTTTATAAGTTGAGTCATTCTGCTGAAAGTTTTAAAGCATATTCTCTTAAATAGGTTAAGCTCAAATTCTCTGTATTAGTTTTCTGTTGCTGTAACAAGTACCACAAACTTCGTGGCTTAAACCAACATGCATTTATTATCTCACAGTTTCGGAGGGTTAGGAGTCCAGGCATGAGTTAATGGGGTCTTCTGCTCAGGGTCTCCCAAGGCTGCAGTCAGAGTGTAGGCAGGGCTGTGATAGCATCTGAGGCTCAGGGCTCTTGTCCAGGATTATTCAGACTGGTGGCAGAATTCAGTTCCTTGCAACTGTAGAACTGAAACCCTATTTTCTTGTTGGCTGCTGGCTGGAGACTACTTCAGGTCTTAGAGACAGACTTCTGTTCCTTGCCACGTGGCCCTATTCATGACATGGCATTTGCATCTTCAGTCTCTCTCATACTCAAATCTCTATCTTCAAGAAAAGCATAGTTCTCTGTAAGGATTCACATGAGTAGGTCGGGCCCATCCAGGATAACCTCTCTTTTGATTAACTGAACATTAACGGACTACTAACCTAATCAGAAGAGTGAAATCCCATTATGTTCACAACTCCCACCCACTCTTAGGGAGAAGAGATCATGCAGGGTATATGTACCAGGGAGCAAAATCTTGGGGTTCTCTTTTAATTCAGTCTACCACACTCTTTATTAATTTCTTCAGCTCTTCCCTATAGAGAGAAGCTAGGAGCCACATGTGGCCATTTAAACTGAAATGAATTAAAATTATATAAAATTACAAATTCAGTTTCTTAGTTGCACTAGCCACATGTTACATGCTCAATAGTCATATGTGGCTAGTGGATGCCATGTGGCAGTGGAAAGTGCAATTATAGAACATTTCTACTATCACAGAAAGTTCTGTTTGGGGTTAAGGTGTTAATACTTGGTATGAATTATCACTTCAATATAGCATAGCTAATAAGACTTTTATTGTCTTAGAAGATTGACTAAAACTGGAAATTTTAGACATTATTATGCAGGCAAAAGAAGGCATTTTTTAAAAAAAATTTATTTATTTATTTATTTATTTATGGCTGTGTTGCATCTTCGTTTCGGTGCGAGGGCTTTCTCTAGTTGCGGCAAGCGGGGGCCACTCTTCATCGCGGTGCCCGGGCCTCTCACTGTCGCGGCCTCTCTTGTTGCGGAGCACGGGCTCCAGACGCGCAGGCTCAGTAATTGTGGCTCACGGGCCTAGTTGCTCCGCGGCATGTGGGATCTTCCCAGACCAGGGCTCGAACCCGTGTCCCCTGAATTGGCAGGCAGATTCTCAACCACTGCACCACCAGGGAAGCCCGAGAAGGCATTTTTAAAGAGAGTATTTTCATATGTATCAAGTCATACCACAGAGGTGGTATTTTCTGGTCTTCTCAGAGTCTGAGCCTCAGGGACAGTTTCTTGGTATTGTCTCTTTGCTGTGGCTGATTTCAATAATAGAACATTACCAACACCACAGAAAGTCCTATTGAGGAGTGCTCCATAGGAACCCATAAAAAGGACAAAATTCAATCTAACATGCAGCTAGAACAGTGCTGTCCAATGGAACATTCTGATGACAGAAATGCTGTTTATACGATACTCACTAGCTACATGTAGCTATTGAGCACTCGAAATGTGGCTAGTGAGGAACTAAATTCCTAGTTTTATTTGATTTTAATTATGAATTCATTAAATAAATAAAATTTTAAAAAGATACATGTGGCTAGTGGTTACCATATTGGACAGTCCAGGTCTAGAATATCATACATTTTCAATCACTGGAGTCCCTAAATGAAGTTGGATACTATTTTGCCATTGGCTCGTAGGTAACATCTGGGCGCTTTTAGGTTGGCGGTGGGAAGATGATTGGGTAGATAAGGGAGAGACAGTGTAACGTGCTTAATCTTCATTATGCTTTAGACAATTTTGAAAGTGCAAGAAAAGAGGTTGAGAAGTAAAATCTCCTAGTTTTAAATCTTATTTTAGATTCAAGTTAGCTTTTCGTCTATAGCAATTTGTCTGCCTTTAGAATGTTACAGCTTTATTCAGCTGGAAGAAATTTTCTCACAGTGTTTCTCCTCACATTCACTTGCCTTTTGCTTTGTTACATTTAATTAAATCTCCCCTTAAGGCAGATGGGAGGGAAAACATCAAGTAAACATGTTCCACTTCAGAACTTGTGCTTCCCCAAAAGGTATAATTTGTAACTTAATAAACACAACCACATTGTGATTTAATTAACAAGTCACGGCAACAAACAAAATAGTAAATCTGTGATGTATTTTTTTTTTTTTTGGTGATGTATTTTAATATGATGAAAATGGCAGATTTCTTTTACATGAACATTTAAAGTGGAGCAAAATCAAATTTAGCTCAGCGTATCATCTCTAGATGTGCTGATGTGCTGTCACAAAACACACACTGACTGTCTCCATGAAATGTACACCTATTTTTAGGGATGACGATTTCCAGCATGCTAATATGTTTAGGTATCATCTCCAGACGCTCATCAGCTTCTTAGGAACTGGACCAACTATTGAAACTGCATGGCACTCATAATGATAACTATCTCTGAATTAACAACAACATGGAAAGTCCAAGTCAAACAGAGTTAGGCAAGCGTATTTTGTAGTTACATTTCACCATAGCCAGAGTTTGCCATTTCTATTATATATATATTATTTTTGTTTGTTTGTTTGTTTTGCTTATGGGTCAGAATGCCACAGAATGAAATGTCACAACTGAAGATTTCTAAGAAAGAAGGTACCACAGAACTTGGCTCCATATGCACCATAGAGGTTAGAGAAGGCCACTTTGGGCACTGGCTTTGGTCCAGTTACAAGTTCGAATTCCAGAACTCTCCAAAGAGAATGAATTTAGAAAATGGAAACTCTGAAGAGTTCTGTACTTTGCCTAACCAAGACCCAAGGAACATTTCGACCCACCATTTTCTCTGTGTCTTGTTGCCTTATTATTTTTTCCTTGAGCTACAGAATGATAAGTAGGATTGGAAGGTAGGGATGTACAGCAGGATAATGATACTTTGAAATATCACCTAAATATTCTTCTTTGTAGGTAATTCACTTTATTTTTCTCCCTTGCAACCTTTCAACACTCCCATTAGACTGTGAAGTTGAGACTTATTGCCATGGAAAATAAGGAGAATGGGGATATACCTGAAAATAAGCATTTTTGACTGAGTCAACAAAATAATTTTATTTAAATACAGAGTAGAGGGAGGGGACCTTCAAGATGGTAGAGGAGTAAGACGTGGAGATCACCTTCCTCCTCACAAATACATCAAAAATACACCTACATGTGGAACAACTCCTACAGAACACCTACTGAACGCTGGCAGAAGACCTCAGACTTCCCAAAAGGCAAGAAACTACCCACATACCTGGGTAGGGCAAAAGAAAAAAGAAAAAACAGAGACAAAAGAATAGAGCACCGCCTAAACGAGATCCAGAGACGGGCATGAGCCGAGGCTATTAGCTTGGACCCCAGAGATGGGCATGAAACACTGATGCTCCTGCTGCAGCCACAAAGAATCCTGTGTGCAAGCACAGGTCACTATCCACATTCCCCCCAGGAGCCTGTGCAACCTGCCATTGCCAGGGTCCTGTGATCCAGGGACAACTTCCCTGGGAGAACACATGGCGCGCCTCAGGCTGTTGCAGTGTCACGCTGGCCTCTGCCACCGCAGGCTCGCCTCACATTCCAAGTATAACTACTGTACCCCTCCCCCTGGCATTAGTGAGCCAGAGCCCCCTAATCAGCCGCTGCTTTAACCCTGTCCTGTCTGGGCGGGAACAGGTGCCCTCAGGCGACCTACACGCAGAGGTGGGGCCAAACCCAAAGCTGAACCCCAGGAGATGTGTGAACAAAGAAGGGAAAGGGAAATCTCTCCTAGCAGCCTCAGGGCAGCGGATTAAATCCCCACAATCAACTTGATGTACCCTGCATCTGTGGAATACCTGAATAAACACCAAATCAACCCAAAATTGAGGGAGTGGACTTAAGGGGCAACTGCAGACTTGGGGTTTGCAGTCTGTGACTGACTTGTTTCTGATTTTTATGTTTATCTTAGTATAGTTTTTAGCACTTATTATCATTGGTGGATTTTTTTATTGGTTTGGTTGCTCTCTTCTTTTTTTTTTAATTGTTTAAAAATTTTTAATAATAATTTTTTATTTTAATAATTTATTTTTATTTATGCTTATTTTTCTCCCTTTTCTTCTGAGCTGTGTGGCTGACAGGGTCTTGGTGTTCCAGCCTGGTGTCAGGCCTGAGCCTCTGAGGTGGGAGAGCCAAGTTCAGGACATTGGTCCACCAGAGACCTCCTGGCCCCACATAATATCATTCGGCAAGAGCTCTCCCAGAGATCTCTGTCTCAGTGCTAAGACCCAGCTCCACCCAATGGCCAGCAAGCTCCAGTGCAGGAAGCCCCATGCCAAACAACTAGCAAGACAGGAACACAACCCCACCCATTAGCACAGAGGGTGCCTAAAATCATACTAAGTTCACAGACACCCCAAAACACACCGGATGCAGCCCTGCCCATCAGAAAGACAAGATCCAGCCCCATCCATGAGAACACAGACACCAGTCCTCTCCACCAGGAAGCCTACACAACCCACTGAACTAACCTTACCCACTGGGGGCAGACACCAAAAAACAACACGAACTACGAGCATGCAGCCTGCGAAAAGGAGACCCCCAAATACAGTAAGTTAAGCAAAATGAGAAGAAAGAGAAATACGCAGCAGATGAGGGAGCAAGGTAAAAACCCACCAGACCAAACGAAGAGGAAATAGGCAGTCTACCTGAAACAGAATTCAGAGTAGTGATGGTAGAGATGACGCAAAATCTTGGAAATAGAATGGAGAAAATACAAGAAACGTTTAACAACGACCTAGAAGAACTAAAGAGTAAACAAACAATGATGAACAACACAATAAATGAAATTAAAAATTCTCTTGAAGGAATCAATAGCAGAATAACTGAGGCAGAAGAACGATGACCTGGAAGATAAAATAGTGGATATAAGTACCGCAGAGGAGAATAAAGAAAAAAGAATGAAAAGAATTGAGGACAGTGTCAGAGACCTCTGGGACAACATTAAACGCTCCAACATTTGAATTATAGGGGTCCCAGAAGAAGAAGAGAAAAAGAAAGGGTCTGAGAAAATATTGGAAGAGATTATAGTTGAAAACTTCCCTAACATGGGAAAGGAAATAGTCAATCAAGTCCAGAAGTGCAGAGTGTCCCATACAGGATAAATCCAAGGAGAGACACACCAAGACATATTAATCAAAGTATCAAAAATTAAATACAAAGAAAAAATATTAAAAGCAGCAAGAGAAAAGCAACAAATAACATACAAGGGAATCCCCATAAAGTTAACAGCTGATCTTTCAGCAGAAACCCTGCAAGCCAGAAGGGAGTGGCAGCACATATTTAAAGTAATGAAAGGGAAAAAACCTACAACCAAGATTACCCTACCCAGCAAGGATCTCGTTCAGATTCGAAGGAGAAATTAAAACCTTTACAGACAAGCAAAAGTTAAGAGAATTCAGCACCACCAAACCAGCTTTACAACAAATGCTAAAGGAACTTCTCTAGGTAGGAAACACAAGAGAAGGAAAAGACCTACAAAAACAAACCCAAAGCAATTAAGAAAATGGGAATAGGAACATACATATTGATAACTACCTTAAATGTAAGTGGATTAAATGTTCCAACAAGAAGACATAGACTGGCTGAATGGATACAAAAAGAAGTGCCATATATATGCTGTCTACAAGAGACCCACTTCAGACCTAAGGATAAATACAGACTGAAAGGGGATGGAAAAGATATTCCATGCAAATGGAAATCAAAATAAAGCTGGAGTAGCAATTCTTGTATCAGATAAAGTAGACTTTAAAATAAGGAATGTTATAAGAGACAAGGAAGGACACTACCTAATGATCAAGGGATCAATCCAAGAAGAAGATACAACAATTTTAAATACTTATGCACCCAACATAGGAGCACCTCAATACATAAGGCAAATGCTAACAACCATAGAAGGGGAAATTGACAGTAACATAATCATAGTAGGAGACTTTAACATCCCACTTTCACCAATGGGCAGGTCAACTGAAATGAAAATAAATAAGGAAACACAAGCTTTAAATGACTCATTAAATAAGATGGAGTTAATTGATATTTATAGGACATTCTATCCAAAAGCAACAGAATATACTTTCTTCTGAAGTGCTCAGGGAACATTCTCCAGGATAGATCATATCTTGGGTCACAAATCAAGCCTTGGTAAATTTAAGAAAATTGAAATCAAGTATCTTTTCTGACCACAATTCTATGACTAGATATCAATTACAGGAAAAAAACTGTAAAAAATACATGGAGGCTAAACAATATACTACTTAATAACCAAGAAATCACTGAAGAAATCAAAGAGGAAATCAAAAAATACCTAGAAACAAATGACAATGAAAACATGATGACCCAAAACCTATGGGATGCAGCAAAAGCAGTTCCAAGAGGGAAGTTTATAGCAATACAATCCTGTCTCCAGAAACAAGAAAAATCTCAAATAAAGTAAACTTACACCTAAAGCAATTAGAGAAAGAAGAACAAAAAAACCCCAGAGTTCGCAGAAGGAAAGAAATCATAAAGATTAGATCAGAAATAAATGAAAAAGAAATGAAGGAAACAATAGCAAAGACCAATAAAACTAAAAGCTGGTCTTTGAGAAGGTAAACAAAATTGATAAACCGCTAGCCAGACTCATCAAGAAAAAAAGAGAGAAGACTCAAATCAATAGAATTAGAAATGAAAAAGGAGAAGTAGCAACTGACACTGTAGTAATATGAAGGATCATGAGAGATTACTACAAGCAACTATATGCTAGTAAAATGGACAACCTGGAAGGAATGGACAAATTCTTAGAAAAGCACAACCTTCTAAGGCTGAACCAGGAAGAAATAGAAAATATAAACAGACCAATCACAAGCACTGAAATTGAAACTGTGATTAAAACTCTTACAACAAATAAAAGCCCAGGACCAGCTGGCTTCACAGGCGAATTCTGTCAAACGCTTAGAGAAGAGCTAACACCTATCCTTCTCAAACTCTTCCAAAATACAGCAGAGGGAGGAGCACTCCCAAATTCATACTACAAGGCCACCATCACCATGATACCAAAACCAGACAATGATGTCACAGAAAAAGAAAACTACAGGCCAATATCACTGATGAACATAGATGCAAATATCCTCAAAAAAATACTAGCAAACAGATCCAAAAGCACATTAAAAGGATCATACACCATGATCAAATGGGGTTTATCCCAGGAATTCAAGGCTTCTTCAATATATGCAAATCAATCAATGTGATACACCATATTAACAAATGGAAGGATAAAAACCATATGATCATCTCAATAGATGCAGGAAAAGCTTCTGACAAAATTCAACACTGTTTATGATAAAAACCCTCCAGAAAGTAGGCATAGAGTGAACTTAACATGATAAAGGCCATATATGACAAACCCACAGCCAGTATCATTGTCAATGGTGAAAAACTGAAACCATTTCCTCTAAAATCAGGAACGAGACAAAGTTGCCCACTCTCACCACTGTTATTCAACGTAGTTTTGGAAGGATTAGCCACAGCACTCAGAGAAGAAAAAGAAATAAAGGGAATCCAAATTGGAAAAGAAGTAAAACTGTCACTGTTTGCAGATGAAATGATATTATACATAGATAATCCTAAAGATCCTATCAGAAAACTACTAGAGCTAATCAATGAATTTGGTAAAGTAGCAGGATACAGAATTAATGCACAGAAATCTCTTGCATTCCTATACACTAATGATGAAAAATCTGAAAGAGAAATTAAGGAAACACTCCCATTTACCCCTGCAACAAAAAGAATAAAATACCTTGGAATAAACCTACCTAAGGAGACAAAAGACCTGTATGCAGAAAACTATAAGACACTGATGAAAGAAATTAAAGATGAAACAAACAGGTTGAGAGATATACCATGTTCTTGGATTGGAAGAATCCACATTGTGAAAATGACTCTACTACCCAAAGCAATCTACAGATGCAATGCAATCCCTATCAAACTACCAATGGCATTTTTCACAGAATTAGAACAAAAAATTTCACAATTTGTATGGAAACACAAAACACCCCGAATAGCCAAAGCAATCTTGAGAAAGAAACACAGAGCTGGGGGAATCAGGCTCCCTGATTTCAGACTATACTACAAAGCTACAGTAATCAAAACAGTATGGTACTGGCACATAAACAGAAATATAAATCAATGGAATAGAATAGAAAGCCCAGAGGTAAACCCATGCACATATGGTCACCTTATCTTTGGTAAAGGAGGCAAGAATATACAGTGGAGAAATGACAGCCTCTTCAAAAAGTGGTGCTGGGAAAACTGGACAGCTACATGTAAAAGAATTAAATTAAAGCACTCCCTAACACCATACACTACAGTAAACTCAAGATGGATTAAAGACCTAAATGTAAGGCCAGACACTATAAAACTTTTAGAGGAAAACGTAGGGAGAACACTCTATGACACAAATCACAGCAAGATCCTTTTGGACCCACCTCGTAGAGAAGTGGAAATAAAAACAAAAATAAGCAAATGGGACCTAATGAAACTTAAAAGCTTTTGCACAGCAGAGGAAACCATAAACAAGACCAAAAGACAACCCTCAGAATGGGAGAAAATTTTTGCAAATGGAGCAACAGACAAAGGGTTAATCTCCAAAATATACAAGCAGCTCATGCAGCTCAATATCAAAAAAACAAATAGCCCAATCCAAAAATGGGCAGAAGACCTAAAGTGACATTTCTCCAAAGAAGATATACAGATTGCCAACAAACACACGAATGGATGCTCAACATCACTAATTATTAGAGAAATGCAAATCAAAACTACAGTGAGGTATCACCTCACACTGGTCAGAATGGCCATCATCAAAAATCTACAAACAATAAATATTGGAGAGGGTATGGATAAAAGGGAACCTTCCTACACTGTTGATGGGACTGTAAATTGATACAGCCATTATGGAGAACAGTATGGAGTTCCTTAAAAAACTAAAAGTAGAACTACCATATGACCCAATAATCCCATACTGGGCATATACCCTGAGAAAACCATAATTCAAAAAGAGGCATGTACCACAATGTTCATTGCAGCTCTTTTTACAATAGCCAGGACATAGAAGCAACATACGTGTCCATCGACAGATGAATGGATAAAGAAAATGTGGCACATATATACAATGGAATATTACTCTGCCATAAAAAGAAACGAAAATGAGTTATTTGTAGTGATGTGGATGGACCTAGAGTCTGTCATACAAAGTGAAGTAAGTCAGAAAAAATCAAATACCGTATGCTAACACATATATATGGGATCTAAAAAAAATAAATCCTTCTGATTAACCAGGGGGAAGACAGGAATAAAGATGCAGGTGTAGAGAATGTGCTTGAGGACACAGGGAAGGGGAAGGGTAAGCTGGGACAAAGTGAGAGAGTAGCATTGACATATATACACTACCAAATGTAAAATATATAGCTAGTGGGAAGCAGCTGCAAAGCACAGGGAGATCAGCTTGGTGCTTTGTGACCACCTAGAGGGGTGGGATAGGGAGGGTGGGAGGGAGACGCAAGGGGGAGGGGATATGGGGATATATGTATACATATAACTGATTCACTTTGTTACATAGCAGAAACTAACACAACATTGTAAAGCAATTATACTCCAATAAAGATGTTAAAAAGAAAAGAATATGAAAGAATTTATATATAAAATGTATAACTATCACTTTGCTGTACGGCAGAAATTAACACAACTTTTAAAATCAATTAGACTTCAATAAAATAAAATTTTTTAAATAAAAAAGATTAAAAATAAAAAAAAAATAGAACAGACACAATAGTATAAAAGCAAGATGCACTTGACTTGCAAGAAGCAGGCACTTGAAAGAAAAATGATTTATGGATTTATCTTGGTAGACCCAGAGCTTTCTGGAATCACACAGTGGAAGGGTGCAGGGTGCGACAAAAAGTGGGTTTTTGTTTGTTTGTTTTAATTAGAAAGTAGATAAAGAAAATGAGAGGCTTTGACAGTTTGAAAATGTGCAAGAAGGTCTGGCACAAACATGGGGCTTTATATGTTCATTCAACTGTGCTTTGCATTGTTTTAGGCACTATATACTCGTAATTGGAGTAGGCTTGAGTCAATATGAGAGGAAAGAATTGGAAAGAATGAGTCTAATGAAGTTTTGAGAGATGTTCTTTAAGAAACTGGAAGGTATGGGGGAAATAGAATCAAGAGGCAGAGTTTTGTTTTAGTTAAAAATTTTTAAGATGAAATGAATAATAGCATGTTATATTCTGATAGGAATGACCCAGTAGAAAGGGGGAACTTGTCAATGCAGGAGAGAGGAAAAGCTCATTGTGACAATGTTCTTGAATAAGTGAAAGGGGATGGGAATGAGAGGTTGGGTTTAGTTGGAAGTAACAGGAACACTAGAATTGAAGGTGGATGTGGTAGTAGAATCGGAAATGCAAGCAAACAGAATATAGCATTATTTGAAGATTATACTTACATAGAAATAATGCATTGAATATTTAGGAAAATAAATTCAGATTGGAAGGGATTCCAGTTGTGAAAGATGATGTTGGCTGGGAATCCTGACTTTAAAGACATTAGAGAAGCCCAGTCGTTTTCAGCTGGAGGTGATTTTGCCTCTGCCAGTGCCCAAGGAGTTTGGTACTATATGGAGATGTGTTTTATTGTCCCACCTAATGGAGGGGATGCCACTGACATCTAGCACGTAGAGGTGAAGGGCGTTGTCTAAAAGACAGCCCCCGCCACAAAGAATTATTCCGCCCAAAGTGTGATTAGTGCCAAGGTTGAGAAACTCTGGCAGGAGCCAGTCTACCTGATCTCTACCAAAATGTGCTGGAGTTTTCAAGGTTGCAGTTGATTTTGTTTGGTCTTTAGAGCCAAACAGAGGAGGAAGAAGAAAAAAACCAGGCCCCAATCCAGAGCACTGAATATTGACTTTTAGAAGGTATCTGGCCAGGTAACATGCTGTGGGGAATTCTCCTATCTAAAAGCATGTAACCTTTGGCTTAACTATGTGGCTCAGTCACCACCCTAAATGCATTTATGTTGAATAGGCTCACTCAGATTCTAGGCAGTCACCACACTAAGCTAATTCAGCAAGTCCTATGAGAAACAAATGTATACAAGTATTCTAGGTCAGCCTAAACACCAAAATGAGGTTTACTGATGAATTAGTTACTGAGGAAAACAAACTTATTTTAACACCATCTTTTGAAGTCATACATTTTGTTGCTTAATATGCATCTTCTTAGTTCAAATGAGAGTAAGGAAGATGCATTTTCATAAACTTCGTAATTATATGATCACATCCAAAAATTATTTAATAGTTAATAAAATAAGCCTCAGACAAAATAAGGATTTGAAAATTTGCCTATTTCAGATGCAAATGTCACGTTATCTAGCACATGTTTTGGTAAGTATTGAAGTGGATTCTTTATTACATTATAGGCAGAGTGAAGGGAATGGGGTTAAGAGAAAGGTTTGAAAGACCAGAAAATTTTAATATTTACAAACTTGAAGACTGTTGTGAAGTGTCATCTTGCAACTAACTAAGGTTTGCTTGAATACTTCCTAAAAGTCATCTAAGTACTAGGACCAATGTAAATGCTCCTATCTTCTTTGGCAACCTTTCTCGTTTTTCAGATGCACTGGATTATAGTAACTGCAAGAAGGGATAGTCAAAACCAGTTAACACTTGCATCCTAATATTAGCTTTACGTAGTTACACATAATAACACAGGTAAACTATATAAAAAAATCAGCTGTCTCTAAACAATATCAGACTGAAATACAGCATATAAATGTTTATTGTAAAATGCCTCAAAATCTTTTTAAAAGAAGACAAAGCATAAATTATACAGAAACATCAGAATATTTAGTGACATATGCCTTAAAAATTAAGAATGACTTCAATTTCTCTTACATACGTTCTTTTATTTTCAAACTCCTTTTAAAGAGCCTTCTTTATTATGTCAACTTCAGCTATCAATTGATCTTTAATCCATTTGTCTATATTTGTTCTCTGCCCACTATATGCAAAACACTGACTTGGGCCTGGAGAGTCAGTGATAAGTAATATGCTGTACTTGTTCTAAGGGCTTTATCGTCTAGCAGGATAGAGAGAGAAGTAACAACAATATAATGTAAGTTCCATGTCAGGGGTAACCATGAAGATGCAATGAAAGGTCAAAGAAAGGAGTACTTAACCCAGACTTGGAAGGTTTGTGAGGAGGGTGAGTTTGTGGAATTCTAAGCTGCACTCTGAAGGAAGGATAAACAGTAGCTGCCTAGGGAAGTGGGGTGAAAGAGGAGGAGGTCATTTCAGTGAAAGGGAACAGCCGTTCAGATCAAATGTTCAGATATGGGAGAGAGGATGGTGTATTGGAAGAAACATAAATGGTTCAATATGGCATTAATCTAGAAAATGGAAGAGACCAATGGGATTGTGCTATGGTCTGAATGCTTGTATCCCCCTAAATTCATATGTTGAAATCCTAACCCCCACAGGTATTAGGAGGTAGTACCTTTTGGAGGTGATTAGGTCATGAGGGTGGAGCCCTCATGAATGGGATTAGTGATTTTGTAAAAGAGATCACACAGAGCTTCCTAGAGTCTTCTACTATGTAAAGATACAAGGAGAAGGTGCTGGATATGAACCAGGAAGAGGGTCCTTACTCAACCATGCTGACATCCTGATCTTGGGCTTCCAGATTCCAGACTGTGAGAAATACATTTCTATTATTTATATGCTACCCAGTCTGTGGTATTTTGTTATAGCAGCCCAAAGGGACTAACAGATTGCTGAAGATAGAGAGGTAATCAGGGGCCAGAGCACCAAAGGCACTTTATCCTGAGAGCATTGGGGAGTCACTAGGATGCATTACTCTGTGAAACAACTTGATCAGGTTCTAAAATGAAGGATCTATTTATTTTTGCTTTTGTTTTCTTTGCCTGAGGAAACAGATCCAAGAAAATTTTGCTATGACTTATGTCAGAGTGTTCTGCCTATGTTTTCTTCTAGAAGTTTTATGGTTTCTGGTCCTACATTTAGGTCTTTAATCCATTTTGAGGTTATTTCTAAATGTTCTAATTTCATCCATTTTGTGAGGAAATGTTCTAATTTCATTCTTTTACATGTAGTTGTCCAGTTTTCTCTGCACCACTTATTGTAGCTGTCCAGTTTTTCTAGCACCATTATTGTATATTTTTCCTCATTGTATATTTTTGCCTACTTTGTTATAGATCAATTGACCATATGTACATGGGTTTATTTCTGGGCTCTCTGTTCTGGTCCATTGATCTATGTGTCTGTTTTTGTGCCAATATCATACTGTTTTGATTACTGTAGGCTTGTAGTATAGTGTGAAGTCAGGGAGTGTGATACCTCTAGCTTTGTTCTTTTTTTCTCAAGATTGCTTTGGCTATTCGAGGCTTTTTGGTTCCATATAAACTTTAGGATTATTTATTCTAGTTCTGTGAAAAATGTCATGGGTATTTTGATAGGGATTGCATAAAATCTATAGATGCTTTGCGTAGTATGAACACTTAAACAATATTAATTCTTCCAATTCATTAACATGGGATATCTTTCTATTTCTTTGTATCATATTCAATTTCCTTCACCAGCATTTTATAGTGTTCAGACTATAGGTCTTTTGCCTTCTTGGTTACATTTATTCCTAAGTATTTAGTACTTTTTGATACAGTTTTTTTTTTTTTTTTTGAGTAGATTTATTTATTTATTTATTTATTTAACATCTTTATTAGAGTATAATTGCTTTACAATGGTGTGTTAGTTTCTGCTTTATAACAAAGTGAATCAGTTATACATATACATATGCTCCCATATCTCTTCCCTCTTGCATCTCCCTCCCTCCCACCCTCTAGGTGGTTACAAACCACTGAGCTGATCTCCCTGTGCTATGCGGCTTCTTCCCACTAGCTGTCTATTTTATGTTTGGTAGTGTATATATGTCCATGCCACTCTCTCACTTTGTCACAGCTTACCCTTCCCCCTCCCCATATCCTCAAGTCCATTCTCTAGTAGGTCTGTGTCTTTATTCCCATCTTACCCCTAGGTTCTTCATGACCTTTTTTTTTTTTTTCTTAGATTCCATATATATGTGTTAGCATACGGTATTTGTTTTTCTCTTTCTGACTTACTTCACTCTGTATGACAGACTCTAGGTCCATCCACCTCACTACAAATAACTCACTTTCGTTTCGTTTTATGGCTGAGTAATATTCCGTTGTATATATGTGCCACATCTTCTTTATCCATTCATCTGTTGATGGACACTTAGGTTGCTTCCATTTCCTGGCTATTGTAAATAGAACTGCAATGAACATTTTGGTACATGACTCTTTTTGAATTATGGTTTTCTCAGGGTATATGCCCAGTAGTGGGATTGCTGGGTCGTTTGTTAATTCTATTTTTAGTTTTTTAAGGAACCGCCATACTGTTCTCCACAGTGGCTGTATCAATTTACATTCCCACCTTGATAGTTTTAAATGGCATTGTTTCCTTGCTTTTTCTTTTTGATAGTTTATTATTAGCATAAAAGCCTCAAAAAACTAAAAATAGAACTAGTATATATTCCAGCAATTCCACTTCTGGGTATATATCCAAAGAAAATGAAAACACTAATTCTAAGAGATATATTCACCCCAATGTTCATAGCAGCATTATTTATAAAAGCCAAGATATGGAAGCAACCTAAGTGTCCATCAACAGATGAATGGATAAAGAAGATGTGGTGTATATATACAATGGAATATTATTCAGTCATAAGAAAGAACAAAATTTTACCATTTGCAACAACATGGATACACCTGGATGGTATTCTGCTGGGTGAAATAAATCAGAGAAAGATAAATATTGTATGTTATCACTTACATGGGGAATTTAAAAAGTAAAACAAACAGATGAATGTAACAAAACAGAAACAGACTCACAGATATAGAGAACAAACTAGTGGTTGGCAGTGGGGAAAGGGAAAGTGGGAGGGGCAAGATGGGGTAGGAGATTAAGAGGTACAAACTACTATGTATAAAATAAATAAACTACAAGGATATATTGTACAGCAGAAGGAATATAGCCAATATTTTATAACTTTAAGTGGAGTATAATCTATAAAATATTGAACCACTATGTGGTACCCCTGAAACTAATATAATACTGTAAATCAACTATACACTTCAATAAAAAAAATAAAATTAAGGATCTATAGCTGCAATGTGAAGAACATATTAGAGAAGGATAAAGTTGGAGTCAGTGTACCCAGTTAAGATGCTCTGCCTTACACTGTGTGGCCTGGACAAAGGTAGGGGAATCTTGATGAGAAGAGTGGGAAAATTTGGCAAATAATTTGGTGGTAAAATGGACACGACTTTGTGATGAGAGGTAAAGGAAATAGAGGGTTTGACAGTGATCTCCACCTCTTTGGTTTAGGAAGTTGGGTTAATGATGATGCCACTGACTGAGGAAGGCCATCCAGAGGTTTGTAGGGAAGATGAGGTCTATGAGCTATTGCACTTAAAGGTATATATTGATTACAGTGGGAATTTAGTTGCATGGTGATGGTTTCTCCTCTGGAATTTCCACATGTCCCATTTTTAGGTATCTAAATGCTACATTTAATAAGATATATTTCTGAAGACAACCAGTAGAATTTGTAAACAAATCCCTCTGATAGCTTATCAGAGGTGTCAACTCAACAATTCTATTATTGTTTTCTCAAGCCAACTGGCTCACTAATAAATACATCCTAAATAATGATACATACATTTGCAGAAATGGCCACTAAATGTAGGATGGGGATGTTAAATTTCTAGCACTCAAGTTGGGGAAAAATATATTTTAAAACTAGATTAAGGTGCTATCAAGTGATATAAGAAGCAGAAGAAACGATATGCATTTAAATTGTCTTACACAATTCAATAATGATACTAGTAAATATACTCATTGGTAAGTGTACTCACTGGTAAATAATACACTAAACTCATAACATTTTATTTCATTGCTGAGAATAAAGAATAAGTGGTAAGAATTAGGTGAATTCTATTTACAGAAGATTTTTGAAATTTGATGTGGTTAACACCAAAGTATTAATAAGTTGCTTCTTATAATCTAAATTAATAGCTGATAATAAAATGTTATCTTCAAAATAAATTGTTGTTATTTGTTGCTAGTTTAGATTATTAGGTATTAATGAGTTGCTTGTGCCTTATCCAACACATGCCTTACCCAACAACATTTATTGTCTTTTTTAATGGTGACAGGAATTATTTTTTTTTCTCCATGGAATTCAAGATCCTAACAGAACTTGTGACAAGGAACGTCTTATGCTAAAATATTGCTAATACAGCTCATTTCTTTCTAAAGAAAAATAAAGAATGCACAGGAGCTGTTTTCCAGTTCTAGGTATAAATCTTGATTTTTCTCAGGTTTTATCTTTTTGTTCTGGTAAACCAAACTACAGTTGTCTTCTATAATTAATACACTGTGATTTTATGATTCACTTCTATAATAGTGAATCATAAAATCACATTGAAGGTGATTTTAATGTTCGAACATGACCTTGTATAATGAAAATTTCAGAAATATTATTCTTTAAGTACTCTGACATTTTTCAAACACTCTTCTTTAAATGCTATAGCTCAGAGAAGGGAATGGGCCACTTTTACAATAACATGCTGTGTGCATACGTCTCTCTTTTTAATTTCAATTCAAAGAAAGTGCAAAAGTCTTCAAACACAGCAGAAATTGTGAATTAATAGGATCTGCAATTCGATCTTTTTTGTGTGGTATAAACTGTGCCTGTGCCTTAGCAAAACAAGTTGTCAGCATTGTGAAGGTCAAAGTTGCTTGGTATCAAATAGATCAAATGCTGAATTGTTTATATACATGTTAGAAAAGTGCACTGCTGTAAAAATATTCTTATAATCTGCAGAACGTGACACTGAAAATAACATTTACTATTTAATTAAATGTTGAGAAAGCATTTATAGATAGACACCAATAGACAGCAGTTTTCTTGGATTGTGTCTAGAATGACCTTTATTCTCCTTTGCAATAATTCCCTTCCACCAGAAATACTTGACAAAGAAGGGTGTTTGTCAACGGATACATCCCTTGCAATTTCAGCTGGGCTTTGAATTTTGAGGTCCAAGTGAGACAATTTTCAAGACTTATTTTTCACAAGATTTCCTGATTATTTTTTCTATACTGGATGTTTTCTACCTTTTACTCACCCTAAGTATGGTGCAGATTATAGGTAGAAGTTTTCACTGTTAGAAAGAATGGAAAATCAGACATGGAGATGAAACCAAGATACTTTACTGTGACCACATGAGGCTCCCCAAAATATCTCAGTATGTTCCTATTGCTTTGTGGATAAAAATTTAAATTCATTAACTTTCCTTTCCATCATCCAGCCTTTCCAGCTTTGCTGACTGTTCACACTAGCTGAAATGGCCTACTGTGTGTATCTTAGGTACTATACGACCTCTGTTTTATTTTGTGTATTTATGTTGTTTCATGCAAAAGAAACAATTTCCCTCTTCTTTTTTTTTTTTTAATTAATTAATTTATTTATTTATTTTTGGCTGTGTTGGGTCTTCATTTCTGTGCGAGGGCTTTCTCTAGTTGCGGCAAGCGGGGGCCACTCTTCATCGCGGTGCGCGGGCCTCTCACTATCGCGGCCTCTCTTGTTGCGGAGCACAGGCTCCAGACACGCAGGCTCAGAAGTTGTGGCTCACGGGCCTAGTTGCTCCGCGGCATGTGGGATCCTCCCAGACCAGGGCTCGAACCCGTGTCCCCTGCATTGGGAGGCGGATTCTCAACCACTGCACCACCAGGGAAGCCCTCCCTCTTCTTTTTATTTGTGGATCTCAGTGAAAAAATATTTACATAAAGATATCTCCCTATACTGCCCCCCGCCCACCCAGAATTTGTTGCTTATTTCTGCCTCAGAATCAAGAGAAATATGCAGAGTGGATAGCTGGGGGGAAACCACAGCTTGTTTTTATGAGGCTGTTTCCCCAAGCTCCTGTGAAGAAGCTATTCTCCTGTGAACCAAATCAGACCACAAAGGACCTACTGAGATGCTTCTTGCTTTTCTGGTCTTGATTCACTTTTCCCATGGTTCACTACTATAACTTAGTGCTCTAGATCTTACGGTCCTTAGGAAAATCACACATTCATTTACCCCCTATCAAAAATGTCACCCCATGCATCAATAATACCTAATAATATTACATTAATGATATTAATATTACAATATTACATTAATATCCCTTTATATTCCTCAAGGCAGATATGAAGCAAAAAAGGAGATTAAACTTACCTTTGAGCAGTTATTTTCAAATTCTGAAGAACATTTGGAGTATGGGAGTGCTGATGGTGAGGATTAAGGGGGGGGATAAGGAGGGGAAGAGAGGTTCCCACTCTGTCATCAGAATTGCTCTTCTTTCATGGTTTTGTAATTTTTTTTCCATACAGTATTTCATTTAAACAAAGGTTGCCATGGATAAAAAAAAAGAATTCTAAAGGTTGAAGTGAATCACTAACTCACTCTGTTCATCCAAACTCAACTTTCTCTCCAAAAAGCAAACCTTATCTTAAAGTTTGTCCTGACCTCCCCACCCAAGGTATGACTTCCTTTGAACGCCTGTAGCCATTACTGACTGGGCTCTGGGAGTCAGACATTCTAAAGTCCTCTGTGCTTTGTTTCTCCTATTATTATCCTATAGTAAGAGGATAATAATAGCATCTGTCTCAAGGATCTGTGCTGCAGATTGAATGAATGAAGTTACTAACACTTAATATGCAAATCACACTAGCTATTATTGTTAGCTACTTAATTCTATTCTGCCTGATGATAACTCGTGTGTTACTATTTTGAATTGATTTTTCATTTTATTATGAAATATATGCATTCAAATAATTGATATATATACACATATATGTCAAATGTATGTATTATATAATACATATAAGTAAATATTCACTTAGGAAATAGAGCTTCCCCAATATCATTGAACCAGTATGCACCTTTTTCCAGTGCATACTTCTTAGTTTCTGCCAGAAATTTTATCACACTTATATCTCTAAAAATTATATTTTTTTAGTCTAGCACTTTAAAATTTTTATATCAGTGGTACCACACTGTATATATTCTTTATTTTTCAAAATCAGATGGCTTTTGCTCGTCAACAGTTTTTTTGTGAAGTTCATATGTATTATTTCATATTGCAGTAGTTAACTCATTTCTGCTGCCGTAGAATGTTTCTTTTAATATTCTATAGTTTGATTTCCCAATGAGAGGCATTTTGATAGTCTCAAGTTCTTTGCTATATTAAAACTGCTATAAACATTCTTGAACATGTTTTCTAGTGTTAAATGGTACCTTATTTTACTATTTAATTTTTCTCTGCCCTCCTTCCCATCCCACCTAAGTTGAAAATGTCTCTTAAAGCCTTTATAGCATTGAACAGTTTCTTGAACACAATAGGTACTGCACATGTGATGGTTAATTTTATGTGTCGACTTGACTGGGCTACGGGATGCCCAGGTAGCTGGTAAAACATTATTTCTAGGTGTGTCTGTGAGGGTGTCTCTGGAAGAGATTAGCACTTAAATCATTAGACTGAATAAAGAAGATCCACCCTCACCTATGTGCACGGGCAGCATATTGTCCTTTGAAGGCCTGAAAAGAGCAAAACGGCAGAGGAAGGGTGAATTCTCTCTCTTTTTGACCTGAGTTATATATTTTCTCCTTCCCTTGGATAATGAAGCTTCTGTTTCTCAGGCCATTGGATTCCAGGCTAGGTATCAGCAGCCCCTTGGGTTCTCAGCCCTTTGGACTCAGACTGAGTTATAACTGGCTTTACTGGTTCTCCAACTTGCAGATGGCAGATCATGGGTTTTCTTGGCCTTCTTAACCATGTGAGCCTGTTCCCATAATAAATCTAACTATCTATCTATCCGTTTGCTATAATCAAAATAGATTTATCCCTTGACCAATATATCACTTAATTTAATTGGTCTTTTTCCTTTTTCTGTCCTTTAGCATTCATCTCTTCATTTGTTTAGCCATTTATTCTGTTCGTGGTAGCCCTTTAGAATATCAGTGGTACATGCGCTTGTTTATAAAGTCATGTTCACAATTAACATACGCTTTTTCAATATTACACACTATCATATGTTGGATAAGCTACTTAACCTGTCTAAATTTCTTTCTTCCTCGATAAAATTAGTATAAAAATATCTACTTAATAACTTTGTTGTAGAGATTGGACATAGCACATTTAAAATATCTAGCATAACGAGGGCTCAAAATATGTATTATTATTGTTAGTATTATTCCCTAACTGACTTCTGTAGTTAACTCCGATCTCTGAAGCCAGACGGTATGTCCCTAGAGCACAAAGAACATTTTCATAATTACACCCACCCACAGTGCCTGACACAACTCATGTTTGTAGAATTGAACAGAATAGGCAGTGGCTATTAAGCAAGGACTGATTGACTGACTCCCTGTTGAGTAACTCTTCTTCCTCCTTTCTCTCACTTAACTCTTGAAGGTGATTTACCCTCGTATAACATTACTGGTTAGGACGGGAGCAGAGAGGGGAGCCATCAGCTGCAGCAAAATGAAGGAGAAATAATAACAAGAAATTGTTCCTGAGGCTGAGGACTATGGACAGACAAGTTAGGTGGTCACCTCTGTGGTATGGCTTGACATATATTATCAAAAATGTCCCCTCCCACCTCCTGCCACGTTGTCAAGAATCGCTTCTTTTAGTCATTTCTTTTGAATTAAGACTTAATAGGGCTTCTTCCCTGGTGGCGTAGTGGTTAAGAATCTGCCTGCCAAGGCAGGGGACACGGGTTCAAGCCCTGGTCCAGATCCCACATGCCATGGAGCAACTAAGCCCATGCGCCACAGCTACTGAGCCTGCGCTCTAGAGCCCACAAGCCACAACTACTGAGCTCACGTGCCACAACTACTGAGCCCGCGTGCCACAACTACTGAAGCCCATGCACCTAGAACCCATGCTCCACAACAAGAGAAGCCACCGCAATGAGAAGCCCACGCACCGCAGTGAAGAGTAGCCCCCACTAGAGAAAGCCCGCGCAGCAGTGAAAACCCAACGCAGCCAAAATAAATAAATTAATTAATTTAAAAAAAAAACTTTGAAAAGACTTAATAAAAGTCTTGTTAAAAGTATATGAATAAATAATAATAGATAATATTTATTTTAAATAATATTAAATATTTATTATTAAATTATAATAAATAATACTATATTAAATAATATTTCAGAAGGGAGGATGCAGAATGATCAGTTGAACTCTTTAGGGTGTCAAACTTTGCTAATTTCAAAGTTTTTCTTGGAGTCACTTTATTATAATAAAACATTCAGTATGTGTTTTCCACATGCCAGACAGCTTACTTATGTCATTTATAATGTTTGCAAACATCTACAGTTTTGATATTATGTCCATATTACAGATAAGCAAATTGAAGCCTAGAAGAATTTTTTACCCAATTTATCTAATCTTAGCTATCCATGCCTTAGAGTTTTGTGATCCTAAACTCTACTACATAGTGAGGTCTTTCATCTCTTGCCGTGGCCTGTGCTTGCACCACAGTAACTGACGGCATGGTGGGATAATTAGAGAGGACGTTCTTGACTTGTGTCAACAACCCTGTAACCCCATTGCCTGCCCTTAGCTGTCTTCTGTTCACATCATAAAAAAGCCTAGTGTTAGGCCTCATTTCAGTAATGCATGGGCTTTCTCGAGTCTTTTTGGGGACGTGTTCTTCTGCTTCTGGGTGAATCCACACTGCAGCTTGCTTCTCCCCAGTAACATGGCTCCTGACCATCCTCTGAGCAGCTCCATCCCCAGTCTTCACTCCCACTCCTGTGGCCACTGGCTTTTTGTGCACAGTTGTGTCCCCCATGTGATCACTTTCCTTACTCCTTCATTCCTCTGCAGCACCACTTTTACAAGATAATTACCAAAATGTGCAGATAACAGTTTTACCCTCGTGTTAGCCTAGGCTTGAGTTGTCTACCCTAAAGCCTTGGCCAAGGATTTCTTCACCTGAGGTGCAAGAACTCCCTGCATGTTCACATGCCTTGTTCTCTCATCTCATCTCAGGTCTTTTGTTACCTATTTGGTGAGTTTTTTGCCAACCATCCTATTTAAAATTGCAAGCTTGCATCCTCTCTTCTCTAGTTTCTAAACTCTCTATCCCCCATTGTTGCTCTGTTTTTATTCCTAGCACCTATCATCACTCTACTTATACAAATTTTACTGACTATTTTTGTCTTTCTTCCCTTAATATAATCTAAGCTTCAAGAATGAGAGATTTTTGTAAGCTTTGTTCACTACTGTATCTTCAGAGTCTTAAGCAATGTAGAGCATCTAGTGGATACTCAACAAATGGTTGCTTAGATAATAATTATGTTGGATTACTTGAATGACAGAAGTGGTACTGGGTGTGACAGCTGAAGCTATTGAGGTAGTGGGGGCTGGGGTCTGGCACATCATGTTTTTTAGGGATTGGTGCTACATCAACATGAAAATATTCTTACTAAACCTATTTATTTAAAAAAACTTGATAGAGACACATGAAATTATTTAACATATTTTACTCCTTTTTCTATCTCAATGTCAAATCCATAGAACTTGTTATAGGTAGTCACTTTTTATACACTATTGTCCTAATTTGAACATTTGGACTGTGTAGAAGGTAATCATTTTCCCCTTCAGTTAGATCTAAAACACGTGGCAGAGATATTCCAGGGACTGTTTGCTGTTATGGTACAAATGGTGAGAGAGATAAAGGGGATGAGCAAATGGTAGTGAGCTGAAAGACTTTCAATCTGGTGCTGATCTTCAGCTATCTGAGATTATTACCTATTTCATTCTTGTCAAAAATTGCTGATAAATGGGTAGCAGTTATATTAGCCCAATACTTTGGTTTATTCTTTTAGTGTCTTATTTGACAAGGATTGCTAGGTAGGAAAAAAAAATCTTGGCAAGGCTAGTAAAGAGATCATTTGGGAAATTTTCAAGTTGAAATCTAATTATAAACTTCTCATTATTGAGTTGTTCAGTCAAACTAATAATAAGGAAAGAGTCTGAGATATTCATAAATTCCTGAAGGACGGATTTCATGGATGAGGTTGTAGAAATCAAGACCTTAAAGCTGACTTTTTCCAGTTTTTCAAATCATGGTCTGGTATTTGAAGCTTCATTTTTTTTTTTTCATTTAGTGCTGGTAATATTTTATTATAGTATAAGATATTATCTATAAACATTTCCTGAAGTTTATATTATAAATCTACCCTTTCAGTTGCTCTAAATTTTGTATTTGGATTCAACCAGGTCGTCAGGAACTTCCCAGTTGTTTTGCATCGTTTCAGCCCCTTGTGGAGTTGCTTGTACAGAGTTGCATTTTAGATTTATGCCATCAGCTTGTGTTGAGGGACATTGTAAGTAACAGCCATAGGAAAGACACTATCATACATATTGTAAAAACCTTGTCAAGCACTTGTTCCTTATGAGAACTCCAGGAAAAATTTCTTTCCATATTCTATAACAGGGAAAACTGGGTTTCTTTTGAGCAAGTGGTTTGTATATGTCTTATAAATATGGTGAATTCAATGACTAGTGGGCTTTCTGTCTGCTTTGGCCTCTGTGGAACTATATCAGCCAGGATTTGGACAGGAAAACAGAAGTCACTCCATGCTTTCCAAGTATGAAGAATTATAATTTGGAGAGTTAGAGTTTTGCATAACTGCTGGAAAATCTGTGGATTATGAAGGTTGTCACTACTGCAGATTACAATTTGAAGCAGCAAAGGGAGTGATTCTCAAGTCTCCGTGGAAGCTGTTATGCTCTCACATCTGCCTCTGCTTCCATAGAATATGGCCTCTTTTTTACCTGTGCCTTCCAAACCCACATGAGTGCTTCCCCTTGGCATATTCGAACCTGGACAATATAGGAAAGAGAATTTGAGAAATATATTGTCAAATTCTCTTGTGCAATACAGAAAAGAGCTTAGAAAAGCTGGTGGTAAGGCTGAATGGATAATAGGTAATTAAGCAAAAAAAAATTTTAAAGCATAGCAAATTTTGCCCACTTCTTGCAATAGGACAGGATCTAAAAATGCATAGTTTATATTCTAATTTTAGACCTGGATTCAACTTGCTTTACCTATTTTTTTAATCCTAATTTTCTTATTTATTTATTTATATTTTGTTGTATTATAATTATCTATTTTTATAAACCATCTCAACTCTTGGAAAAGTGGTATATAAATAAATAACTTATTTGAAAGGTAAGTAGAGAAGAATGAGTTTGTGAGAAATGTGTATCTAAAAATAACCTAATACACGTGAACTATGGAGATCTAAAGTGGATGGTAAGAGTAACCCAAACAGTTGCCATGCCACTCTCCAAAACACCACCCGTTATCTTAGATATTTCCTTTTTGTTATCACACTGATTTTTTTCTCTTACTAATGGATTCTCAAAATATGTTATTAAAAATAATAGACTATAAAATATACACATTTACCCAGCATAACTGAACAATGAAGTCTTTCATACAAGCAAATTTTTCATGTAGTTTAGGCTTATTCCTTTAAAGTTCTTAATTTTTTAATTTTAATAATTTTTGTGAACTTTTATAGAGAAATACAAAAATTTTATAAATAAAAATGTATATCTCTGCCTTCTTAAGCAGTCAATAGTGAAAAATAATTCAAACTTTTTTGTACAAATTTAAAGTAACTATTATGAAGCAATAATTTAGTTGTAGTGTACCGTTGTCATGCTTTCAGGGACTCTTGGGATGTAGAAGAATCAGATTCCTTAAAAACGAGCTTAATTCTTCTGCTCTTTTTGATTTGTTTCTTTCTTGCACTATTTTCCTTATCCAATGTCTTATTTTTCACCTAGAAGAGTCTAGAAGAGTTCTGAGAATGGCTCTACCTTTCCAGTAGAATAAGTATAATGGTCTCAGTATAACAGTTAATATTTCTTCATGCTTGAGAGCTTCCCTTTTCTTTCTTTCTTTTTCCTTTTAAGTTTAAAGCTATATATCAACTCCTGAGGTTTCCAGAAGCTTGACCTCTGAATGAGTGGGCATTATTGCATGTATTTGATCCCTTTAATAGGATTACAGAGTAATGAAATTTAGAGACTAAGGGAGAGTATGAAAGGTCACCTGGTCCACCACTTTCCCAAAGAGGCCACTTCCATTTAGAACCATATCTAAACCACTGCAGGCAAAGGGCAACCTCCACTATTTTATAGCCTTTTAAAGACAGAAATGCTACAATCTCTAGTGGCAAGCCATTTTTTAACGTTTTATAATTCTCTCTGTCAGAAATTCTTCCTTACATTTAACTTAAATTTCTCATGCAAAAGTTTAAGCTCCTGAACTCGTCCCTGAGGAAATGTGAGAAAAAAAAAAAAACAACAAAAAAAAAACTGAGGTTTTGAATGGACTTAAGAAAATTATGTTCTACTGTTCCTCAGTTTTACTTTTTCTATGGCAAAATTTGGCGTTAAGGGTGTGTGTGTGTGTGTAAGTAAGAGAGAGACAGAGATAGAAACAGAGGCTGTAGATATTTTCAGATGCCCATCATTCATATGACATTCATTCATGGATCAGACTAGTTGGTGAGGGTCTGGGCTGAACTAATTCTACATTCTTAACAAGTCTCCCTTGATACTTAATTCACATTCACAAACTAGCCAGCTGCAGCATAGGATTAGGAGTGTAGTTTGTAGCTATCAGGCAGAATATAGAGATGATATAGCAGAGAAAAAGTATAGCGACTGGAAAGAAGACCCACCATTATCCTTGGCATTTAAGAACTGTACGACTTTGAGCAAGTTTATTTCTGCTGTGGAATGGAGATTGACAGTAATATATCATTTCTGTCATCCTATGAAGAGGGAATTTGGGGGACCCAAAGAGAAAATGGGTGTATAAATTCTTCAAAAATTGTAAGCCACATATAAATATATGGTAATTTCTCATTCCTCAAGTATTTACCTCTTCCTTAAATACTGGATTGTGGAATTAGGAAAATCTGTTTTGGATTATAGATTTGGCACTCTGTAATTGTGTGGCCTTAAGCAAATCTCTTAACATCTTTGAGCCACAATTTCTCCTACAAAATGGGACAATATAATTGACCTTGCAGGTTAGTGGTGATGATTAGAGGTAATGAATACAAAGTGTTTAGCATGCTGTTTCACAAACAGTAGGCATTTAGTAAATACTAACTATTGTTATCATCCAGTCATTGAAGCAAAAAAAAAAAAAAACCATTAATTTCTACTTCTCTTGCTATATCATATCTCCCATGCAGTTATGCCAATTCTACCTTCTTAATATTTCTGGAAGTACTTCTCTTTTACAGTCTCCATGGCTATTGTGTAATCCGTGCCATTATCATAACTCTCACGATGTATTTCAGTATTTAGCTATCCCCTTTGCTTCCAAATATTTTCCCCTTTGATCCAGCTTCCATACTATAACCAAAATCATCTTTCAATGAGCTGTATGAACATTGTACTGGCCTTTATCAAATATTACAACAACTCTGCCATTAAATGAAGCCAAAGATATTCACAACCAGTTAAGGTCCTTCGTAGCCTAGTTTATTATTTTTATATTACCTTCAACTTTCCTCTCCTGGTAATACATGCTATTCTTCATCGACACAATGCACTGGCAGTTAGTCTAAATGTGCCATGTCCTTGTGTATGCTGCTTTCTCTGCGTGAAATACTCTTGTCCTCTTATCTTCCTTGCAAGTCTACATTTGCTCTTTGGAGAATATGGAGATTCTAGCCTTGAAAGCTACAGACATGTAGAAGAATCTATATATAAGCTTCATGGGTTCAAATGTTAGGTATATGGATTTTTCTGAGGATTCTGTGACTCTTAAAATGTTAGGAACCACTGTTTGGAATCAGATTAAGCATCCTCCCCTTGGCGAAGTCTTTACTTTTCAGTGACCCTTGGGCATTGAATATCAAATGATGGGTAACATTGTCTTTAGTATTTTGAAGCAGACATTTATCACTGTTGCTTTCAGCAGGCAACCGATGAGTCAAAGTAGGATTCTGAGCAGATAAACTCCTGTGTGAAGTGCCTTCAGAGTAAGATCTGTTGCTCAGACTCTGTCCCTTTTGACTAATGCCTGGAAATACATGATCAAAGTTCATTGCTCTAATATTAAAGTGTTGATTCCATTGAGTATGCAAATCCATACATTTTAGTGTAAAATGTACAACTTTGGGCTATTATCAACCATTGTGCTTTAAAATTATAAGTGAGTTTTAGGTCTTTCCTCAACAGAAAGAAAGGGCAGGAGGAAGGATGTTATGGTCCCAGAGAATCTAAGGAAAGTAACAGGACTACCATGAGAGAAAAATAAGAAAGTTAGGGAAATCAAAGTCAAATTTTACCTCTGTCTCTCTTTGTTAAGTGGTACTATAAAGCAGTAGTCTTCCCACTGGATGTAGATAACCCTGTGGAAACACAAACATTTTCCAAGGGGTACAGGGACACCAAGAGTTTCAAAAAAATTAATTTCTAGATACTCAAATTCTATGTACTTTTTCCTAAAACTGATTGCCTGTGAATAAGCCTGAGGTCATGCTGAGTGTCCTTTCCCGTCTTCACACCTTTCTCCCACTCTACAAAAGAAAAGAAACTCTCTTACCTGTCCAGAATCATACCATGGTGCATTGCTATGGTTCATTGCTCTGCCATGTAAAACCCCTTGGGGCATTGTGTAAAGGTATCATGGGAAATATTGCTGTAGGTGCTAAGAAAGTGAGTTAAATTTGCTTAGTAAAAACCAGTTTGCAAGTGAATTTGATTCCAATTCTTTGCTTTCAATGCAGTTGAAGGAGGACCCAATTGAATTGTTGGCTGTGATGGCTTTTGTCAGGTAACTCAGAAGTAGTGTAATAAATTGAGTTAAATTATTATAGCAAAACTCCTTCCATTCCCATCTAATTGTTCATGTAACCCATGCTTACATGTATAAAAATGAAAAATAAGAACTGAATTAATGCTAAAATTCTGTCATTTTATCAAAAAGTAGTATTCACCCAGGGTTACACCTACTGATAGAGGAATGAAAGCTCCATACATCTCATTAAATGCATTTCCAATAAAAGTTGACTTTTTATGTTTAATTATTATCAATCAAGTATATTTATATTGTTTTGACCAATAGTATATTAACAATAATTACAATACTGAAAAATTTTTTAAACATTTAGAGCTTTTGAATCTCTGAAAATAAAATCACAAAAATATATATATGTTCATATATGTAATATATTGTATATAACATTTAAAATTATATATTATAATATATAATATATATGAAATATATACAGTTGTAGGAAAGCATTATAACTTGAATAACAGTAAACATTCAAACAAAATAATATGTTCCTCTAAGAAAAAATTCTGTGGGAGAGGTGGAATGATAATGCAAGTTTAAGGGGAAAATAAGATGTTAAATTTCTGACCATTAAAAAGAGCTTTTCATTTTCCAATGGATGATGGTATGAAACTGCTATTATAAACATGTGAAAGTATGATATCATATTTTAAATGTCAGTATTTGCAGTATGCTGGAGATTACATTCTTCACAAGTATTTAGACTTGAGCAAAGGTTTTACTCTCAGAATCATCTATTATAAAAATTGTGTTTTGGGGGGTTTCTTTTCACGGAGTCCTCTTAACTACCCATCCTTCCCCAAACTGAGCACATTCTAGTAAATACATTGACTCCTCAAACAGATCCCAGTGGACTTTGGGATGTTGGGTACTGAGAGTAAGGGAGCTGGACCAAACAAGGAGAGGTAAGGATGAACAGAGTGGGGAGTGCCAGAGGCAAACACAGCTGTGCCATGATTTTCCTGGCTGTGGCTTTGGCTCCTAAAAGTAGATATCCCTCGTTGTGGTAACAAGAGCCACTGCTGTGTTTTCAAAAGGCAGGGGAGCTTACCTTAGAGGAGGAGGTGGTCCCCAAGTACTCCAGGTCTTACCTCATGCCTACTCGTGAGAATCATCTCCAAGGAAGGAAATGAGGTAATAACCAGGCAAACATAATTCAATGAGGGAAAAACAATTTTTATCTCATTTATTTTCAGGGATGAATCATTTTCTCCTAGTTTATTTTCCCTGTTTATTAAATCATGTTCAGCTCTTCATCATCAAACTCTTCACTTCCTTTAGGCTTGTTTTCCCATGTTCAATACTTCTTTGCTTCACAATAATTTGGATTTGTAGCTACCAACTTAGTGCAACAGTTTTAAGTAAGTGAGGAAGCAATACTCTTGGCAAATTCCTGACTGATTTGTCACTATGTCTGAATTTATGACATATTTATACAAGTCAACACAATTCATAAATTTTTTCTGTGGTACTGGAGGGGCAATCCTGAACTTCATTGAAGCGCTAATAATACAAAATAACAGCATGCATATTCACCAGAAAGTAGTTGAGCATGTTTTATTATTTAAGTGTCATTTTAACATTGGATTGAGTGACAACATGACATACTTGGAGCTCCCAGACTTGGGTTCCTGGCCAGCCAGTATTGCTACCAAATACTTTGTGTCCTTTGAGAAATTTTGGTCCCTAACATCTCTGGTCTTTAGTTTCCACATTTATAGAATGAAGGAGTTGGACCCGACCAATTCTTATTTTCCGTTTCTGCTAAAACTCTATTACCTGACTTTCTAATCTTATAATGAACTTCAATAGGGATTTACTCTCTCCACGTCCCATTTATTCATTCTATTCTTAGGAACTAACAATATTCCTCTTTGAATTTTAAATACTTATGAATTTCTGGTATTCCTTGTGTTAGATGGAGATCTTTAAGGAGAAGAACATGTTTGAATTCAAATTTGAGTCCTACATAACTTTTCCACATTTGATGCAATATAAGTTTTGGCTAGATTGATCTGAAATTGTCTCTTTTTCTGCTTATTATAATCCTAATGTCAAGATTCATTTTACAGATGGATGTTAAAGTGATCTTGTTTCAATATGATGTTTTCTCTTTCATCCTTTTCCCCATATCCATATTGATGTAATTTTAATGTTCTGCCTCTTTGATTCAGAATTAAATTTTTCTCTGTTTCTTGTATTTCTACGTAACCTCTCTAAACTACATCAAAGAATCTGTATCCTGTTTTATTCTCTACTTATTTGATCATCTTTATATCCTTGGCTGTCTTTCTGGTACTCATCAACTTCACAATGGGACTATATTTTAAAATATTGGTGTTCAGAGAGGATGGGGGGGTTGGATTATTAAAATCCATGTTTAACCAATTTACAATTTTATTTATATAACACTTTAGTATTAGGAAAACTAGATCTTTTATTAAGTGGGAACAACACATATATTTTATGTTCGCATACTTCCTGTGTTTGCCAGTTTCCATGAACTAGATGCTTGAGGCTACAAAAGAATATATTCTCCTCCCTTATCCTCAACCAAGAGTGAAATATAATGGTGTGATTTTTTTTTTTGAATTTGAGAGCCACTTTATTTTAAATAATTTATTTTTCCAGTCATTTTCCAGTCACAAGAGAAGGTTCTTAAATGATATCTCTAAGGCAGTGGTTCTTTTTTTTTTTTTTTTAACATCTTTATTGGAGTATAATTGCTTTACAATGTTGTGTTAGTTTCTGCTGTATCACAAAGTGAATCAGCTATATGTATACATATATCCCCATATCACCTCCCTCTTTCGTCTCCCTCCCACCCTCCATATCCCACCCCTCTAGGTGGTCACAAAGCACCGGGCTGATCTCCCTGTGCTATGCGGCTGCTTCCCACTAGCTAGCTAGTTTACATTTGGTAGTGTATATATGTCCATGCGACTCTCTCACTTCGTCCCAGCTTACCCTTCCCCCCTCCCTGTGTCCTCAAGTCCATTCTCTATGTCTCTGTCTTTATTCCTGTCCTGTCCTGCCCTGCCCCTAGGTTCGTCAGAACCATTTTTTTTTTTAGATTCCATATATATGTGTTAGCATACAGTATTTGTTTTCCTCTTTCTGACTTACTTCACTCTGTATGACAGTCTCTAGGTCCATCCACCTCACTACAAATAACTCAGTTTCGTTTCTTTTTATGGCTGAGTAATATTCCATTGTATACATGTGCCACATCTTCTTTGTCCATTCATCTGTCGATGGACACTTAGGTTGCTTCCATGTCCTGGCTATTGTAAATAGTGCTGCAATGAACATTGTGGTACATGACTCTTTTTGAATTATGGTTTTCTCAAGGTATATGGCCAGTAGTGGGATTGCTGGGTCATATGGTATGATATTTTAAATGTGGTGGAGGGCATTAATATAAGTTGAAAATCTAGTAAAAAATCTGTTTTCAAACAGGGTATGGATTTTTCAATAGAAGTAAGAGGAAATGTAATAATAAAAAGCTGCAAGGTAATAGCAGTGTAATAAATCCCCATCTCTTTTTCTCTGCAGGCCTTTTGTCTTAAAGCAGTATAGAAAATACTCTCAACTTTATAAGCCCTATCGAAAGCTAAATTTAGTCTTTGAAAGGTGAGGCCACCTCACTGACCTTAATTATATTTCTTTAAAAATACAATTGAAAATATTTTTTCCCGTACAGGGGTTGCTGACACCTGGCTGTCGCAGGGCATATCTGAACCCATCTTCTCAGTCATAACTGTAAACATGTAGTTTCCAGTGCTCTTTTCAGGCGGTATGTTAGCAGTGGACTTGCTGGTAAACTCTAGGGGATATTAGATGGTCACTTTTGGAGGACACATCAACAAGGCATGTTTGAGGCTCACAGGAAGGTATTAGAGTGGATGTGAAAGAAACAGACTTCAATTCAAACCCCATTTCTCTCTCATTAGATGTGTGGCCTGTCAGTAAACTGAGGATGCCATAGTACCTGCCTTGTAGAGGTAAGCCAGGCATACTTACGTGCTCTTATGAGTTTAATTTTACATTAAGATCTTTCTCTTCCAAAGACATGCCTGGCTCTTCACTAGAAAAGACTGGTATCACCTAAGATTGGATAAGCAGGGTGTAAGCCACCTGTGGGAGAGGCGGGGGATTAAAAACCAGGCAAAGATGCTTGGATTTAAATATGGCGAGAAACGGGAGGAGAACACATTTTTGAGCATAAGAAACAGTGTGTTTTGGAAGCGGTCTTCCAGGTGAAAAGTAGTTCATAAATCAAATCACATTTAGAGTACAGTCTAAGAGGACGTCTTTCTTTGTCTATATAATGGGATAAACACTGTCCACCTCTGAGTTATGAGCATCAGAGTACATAGTGGTGCTTTATAACCATAAGGTATCATACAAGTAATACACAGGAACAAGGGCAAGGGGGAGTAAGACAGGAAGAAGCTTGTCCCAACCTCTTTTTAGTCTCTGCAGATGCAGAGGGTGATTTTCACAGGTACATCACACACTCCCATTTATTGTCTATTCCAGAAAATAAGAACTGTAGAGCTGTAGACCTTTGGCTGTGTGGTGAGGGGGAGGGTCTTGGTCCTCCTAAAATCATGTTTTAAGCACATAGATCATAAAGGAAGCCATTTAAATGTTCACCCTCCTCAGTCTCGAGTGCATGTGGAGATACATTTAGCAATATAAGCACAATTCCCTGCAAGGTAGCTCTACCCTTTTTGCTTCCACAAGAACACACTGAAAGCAAGTGAGAGGGATGTTACTGCAGTGATTACTCAAATCCTCTTTAATTTGTAAAGAGTATAGTTCACAAACCTCATTAACTATTTTCAGGGGCAAACAATGTGTAGTATTCTGTTTGCTGAGACACCCAGGTGGAGAACTTTACGTTAGCCTGGAGGCAGGGTGGTTTACCTTCCCTTCTTCGTGAATGTCATATGACTGTTGTGAAGGCAGAAGGTACCTGGTAGCTAGGACCTAGGATGCTCCATCCAGTCCTTCCAGGATGGGTTCCTCATGTTTCTCGTCTTCCTTCTTTCCCTGCTCCTCCACCTCCATCTAATGCTTTTCCTTCACTCCCTGCCTTTCACCGCTGCCCTTTGCTGATATTTCTTGTGTATTACTAACACATTCTGGAAATGGGAGTGCTACCAAGAGATGTTCTAATAATACTTGAGATGTGAAAAAGTGTCCCATACTTAAAAAAATAAAAGCCGAGCAGTTCTTAACTGCCAGGTGAAGATCAGTGAATATGATTTTTGTATAGAAATTCTTTGGCATTGACAGCATTTACCACCAGAAAACACAGTGTCGGCCTCTGTATCAGTTAGGATGACTAGTGTGGGGCAGGACACCTTCCGATTCTGCTGCATAAACCAAGTGCCTTTGGCCTCCATGCAGGTCTAGGCTAACATGTGTCCCCCAAACTGAGAAGATGTCATGGAGGAATGTTGCAGGAAAATTTGAGGGTCAAACAAATTATGAGAGGTCATAAAAGGGAATGTTGGGAATAAAAGAAGAAATCAGAAATCTAGGAAAAGGAGTCTCTGAAGTAACAGACTTAGCAAGGAGGATAAGAAAGAGCAATAAAGATTCTTATGTATTTTGGCGACTTGATTATTGAGTGGTCCTTGGAGCGTACGTGCCATGGGGAAAACACAAATCTCCTGTCTCTCTGCCTCGGAGAAGAAGATTATTAGACTTGCTTTAAAAAAGATAAAAGGTGTGAGGGACAAACTCTCAGATGGGATAAATGTACACAGCACAGACACCAGAAAATATCTCCCCAACAGAGAAGCGTGAAATAGCTGTGTGCTCCCCACTGGCACCACCGAAACTGCTCACAGAGCCTAGTAATTCACTGAAGGGAGGGTTTTTTAAAAGACACTTTCCATTACTCTGCATATGTGTGTCGCCTTTGGAACAGTTATTCTGCTGAGCTTTATACCAAAAGGGAACTGTTTACGCTATCATTTGCAGCTAAACCCGTGTGTGTGTGTGTGTGTTTGTGTTTGTGTGTGAAAATTTGTAGGAAAATATTCAGAATAGTGTTTCTTTAACCCATGGTTGATTTTCACTACAGAAATCAGATGTTAATGTGAACTTTTATTTTCACTCTTCCCTAAATCACCAGGAGGCCCTGAGTATTGGTATAAGACGCTAATCCAGAAATTCGAGATATTTGCAAAATATACTTGGCGTGTCCTTGATTAATAGTCTTAATTATGTCTAAAATGCAATTTTTAATTTGAATAAGAGAGAAATGTAAACTTATTGAAACAAAAGTTAAGCAGTAATGATAAGTAAAATCGCTGGGAGGGAAAAGAATGGAGGAGTTTTGTGATGCTGTTGAGTAATTCTGAGTTCACTATGTTTTGCTACTGTTTTTTATTTTATTTTTTTAAACACAAAACATGAAATTTAGCATTTCAACCATTTAAAATGTATAATTCAATGGCAGTGAGTACATTTATAATGCTGTGTAACCCTAACCACCATCCATCTCCGGGATGTTTCTCATCTTCCCAAACTGGAACTCCACACCCATTCTCCCCTCCCTGAGTGCCTGGCAACCACCATCCTACTGTCTGTTTCTATGAATTTGACTGCTCTAGGTACCTCATACAAGTGGAATCATGTAATAGTATCTGTCCCTTTGTGACGGGCTTATTTCACTTAGAATAATGTTGTTAAGGTTTTTCCATGTTGTAGTGTGTGTCAGAATTTTCTTCCTTTTTAAGGTTGAATAATATTCCATCATATGTATATATCACATTTTGTTTATCCTTTTGTTTGTTAAGGGCACTTTGGTTGCTTCCAACTTTTGGCTGTTGTGAATAATGTTACTATAAATGTGCATAAAAACAATCTGTTGGAGTCCCTGCTTTCAATTCTTTCAGGTATATGCCCAGCAGTGGGATTGCTGCATCATATGGTAGTCCTTTTTTAAACTTTTTGTTTTGCTGTTCTCCAGAGTTGCTGCGCCATTTTACATTCCCACCAGCAGCGCACGATTCCAATTTCTCCACATCCTCGCCAACACTTAGTCTTTTTTCAAATAATAGCACTTTTAATGGCTATGAAGTGGTATCTTTTTAAAAAAATCAGATAGATTACTGACTAATTTCTGATACAGATTGAATGTATTTACAAATCTTGATTTTACTAACAGAATGTTTTATTCTTTCAGGATAGGTTACTTTTCAGTATTAGTGCCCAGCAGACCTGTAGCTAATCTGGTTTAGGCAGGTTAGATAATTCCCGCATGGTCATTTGGCACTAAGGGATAGAGCCAGAATGCAGAGCTAAGTATGTCTGACTCCATCACACAAGTCTCTTGAGACAAAATCTACCCCCCAAATCTTATATTGTAGAATGATGGGTGTCTACCAAAACTCCAGTAAGGATATAGTTCATATCCGTTGAAGGCTTACTCTGTGCCAGGTACTATGTTAATGGCTTTACAAACATTATGGCTAACTCTCACAGCAGCCCTATGTTTACACATAAACAGCCTGAGGTTCAGAGAACTTAGTTTACTATTCAGTATTATCCAGCTGTGAGTGGATGGACCAGGGTTCAACATGAGGTCTTCATACACTCAGGCCAGAGCTACCAGTAGGGCATATACTTAGAATTTTGCCTCCACAAGATGCGTATATCAAAAACTGCTGGGAAGATATCCTGTTTTTGTCCAGTAAAAATTTTCTAAGAGTATTTATAGAGGGAATATGATCCCTTGGAGGATGGGAAGAGCACAAGTACATAGAGATGGTAAGAAGAGGATTCCAGACAGAGGGAAATTGTGAGCCTCTAATCTAGAACCAGGTCTGGTGCGGCATTTCAAGGCTGCAGCATCTCGGTGGTGTTGGGTATATCTCCAAATTAGTGACTACATCAGCAGGTGACTTGAGTCACTTCCTGGTCTAGCTTTGTCTGCATCCTCCTGCCTCCTAGATGGCAGTGTTATATTAGCCACAGCCTCTGCAGTGGCAGTCAGCTGCATCTCTTGCTTCCTTTCATGCGTGAAGAATTCCACTCCAATGCCTGGTTTTAAGAAACAAGATCTGATTCCGTGGGGATCAATTTTAGTTTCTGCTTCCCTAAAGAAGCCAAATATCAGGCCTATTCTGCTATGGCTCAAAACCCAGCAGATAGTGGCTTTAGCCCCTCTTACCACTTCCTGTGTGCAGTTTTGTTTTGCTTCATTTTGTGTGTGTGTTTAGTTCCTGATGATATTTGTTTTTTCTCTTTTTACCTATCTCTCAATGCTATGTGTTTAGAACAGCAGGGATGCTTCAAAGTGTGACCGTACAGATCTTTACTGATTAGAAGTCCTGGAATAAGGTTGTGAGGTACCATTAAGTCAGGGCAAAATGGAAAGGGGTGAAGGGGAGTGCGCTGTCCAAGGGGGCTGTGAAAACTCAGGATTATTCAAGGAGGCACCAGTAATAAAGGGAGTTCAGTATCCACGGCTGGGACACAGCAGTAGGGATCTGAGCTGCAAACTGTATTCAGCATTAGACTGGAGGCATAATGTGGTTTGGACAATCAATTCAAACTTCAAGTGATAATGGATTTGGGACAGGAGAGGAAATTTCAGGATCTCACTTGTGTGGCCTGTAAACTCACTTCCAACACAGCAGGAAAGTGTAGTGCCAGGTAAGGTAAATAAAGTGACATTGTACTGTGGTGGCAGAGTTGGGTGAGAAACTTCATCTTTTCAGAATATTCACCTTTCCTTCTCAAGCCAGCCAAGAAACCCATGTGAGTGGGTTTGTAGTGGGAGGTTCTGGTACCTCTGGCTGAGAAGTATTGAGAAAGACAAACTTTAACATCAGGTTCTTCTAACTCTGACATTCTACAATCTATAAAATAGTCTATTGAATTTTTCTGCCCCTTCTACTGCTTCTATTATAGTTAATATCACAAGGTCATTAGCTGTAGTGTGCTTGAAGTGCTTATTGCACCCACATGGAAATAGGGCCAGATAAGGTACCATATAATAAGGAATACTGTTTATTGCCAGTACTTCAAAATAATATCTGTAAACAAAAAGGTAGGTTTTCTTGCTTATTTAATTTTCCAAATGGCTTTTTGTAGTTCAGGACCATCTAAAGAAAACAGAGGCATTAACTGAAAAGAACTTAACTGTTAGTAAGACTAAACTACAGAGAAGTTGATAAATAAGTGAAGCATAAATTTTAACATAATAGAAATAATGCTCAGCTAAGACTTCAATGTGATTCTCATGGTAATTGAAAACTAGTAGGGGCTTGGGGATGAATGTAATTCTTGAAAGGAATTCTTTAATTTTGGGGTCTTTTTTTTTAAAAAATAAATTTATTTATTTATTTATTTTTGGCTGTGTTGGGTCTTCGTTGCTGCATGCGGGCTTTCTCTACTTGCGGTGAGTGGGGGCTACTCTTCGTTGTGGTGCACAGGCTTCTCATTGTGGTGGCTTCTCTTGTTGCGGAGCACGGGCTCTAGGCACATGGGCTTCAGTAGCTGTGGCTTGCGGGCTCTAGAGCACGGGCTCAGTAGTGTGGCACATGGGCCCAGCTGCTCCGTGGCATGTGGGATCCTCCCGGACCAGGGCTCGAACCCGAGTCCCCTTCATTGGCAGGTGGACTCCCAACCACTGCGCCACCAGGGAAGTCCCTTGGGGTCATTTTTTGATTAAACTTTTCTTTCCATTTATCCGTTTATTCAAAAAATATTTATTGAGGGCCTACTATAGGAAATGTACTGTGCTTGGCTTATGTTCCACACCCTTATAAAGCTGATACAAGCCATCTTTGAGCTGACAATCTTCTGCATCCTTGTGGGATACATGTTATCCCTTGCTGATTGCATGTTAAATCATTCCAAACCACTTTAGCTCTTCACTTGTATCTCAGCTGACAACGGATTCTCAAAGAATTCCTTCTGAGAGTGAATGAATTCTACTCATTCGCTTAAAGACTATCTAGTAAAGTCTAGTCTAGTGGGACTTTGTGACATTTTTTCCTGCTTTTGCAATGAGCACTTCTATTATAAAAATGTATACGTGTTGTCTCAGCTCAGATATGCTGGGAAATATGAAAACCATTCTTTAGATTAAGGTAGGAATAGAATAACTTTCAGACTGGATGCTACTTAGGAGAGCTTCCCATTTCTCACCTCAATCAATTACTTGGAATTCCAGTACTCAGTGACTTCTCCCTATATCAGACTGTCTAATTTGGGTATGGTCCACAAACTCAAATGCCTGTGGGATTTGAGAAATAATAAATTTGAATAAACATGAATAAAACAAGCAGTGCCCCTGGCAATGAGGAGGGGTAAGAATGTGGTCATCTGGAAAGTGCATACGCTACCTAACGGGACAGCCATCACTCAGCTGCCACTGAATGTCCCGTATGGGAAATCTTGTCTTTTATTGCTAGACCAGCTCATGTAATTTGTAAGCAAAGACAGATTCTGAAATGTTATATAAAATTTCCAATTGAAGATAAAATAGAATTTAAAAAAATCACCTGACTAGAGAGAAATATTCATGTTCCTGAATTTCCATTTCGTGACCTCTTCTATACTCCTAAAGCTGAAAAAAAAAAAAAAAAAATAAAGGATTCACTCTCTATCTTACTGGGCTTGGCTATTTTAAAGTGTAATGTCTATCTGTAGTTGTCATGTACAATGTAAAATATTTTTTTCAGTTTGCAGTTATAGACAAAACCACCTTTATAATCAAGTCTAAAAATAAAAAAAGACTGATTATACTTTAGTAATTTCTTGCTATTTCTCATACAAGTTAAAGGAAGAACTAATATGACAGTGCTATCTTCATTCCATCAATCATTACACAGTTTCTGGGAGAATCAACTTTCAAGATTTTAATAAGTTTACTGGAGTTCTGAAACCAAATTAGGAAGAAGTATTCTGGGTGAAATGTTCCCCGAAAACTCTTTATAAGCTAGGTAATCAAATCACCAGTGAAGGAACTTAATGCACGAAAAGTAAGAGAACTTAAAAGGTTTGGATCCAGTTCTCCTTTATACCAGAAATTATTCAAAACTATAATCTCTGCTTTCTCCAATCTTTGAATTCACTGCTGATTTCCTATGATCTTGAGCAATGCTGGCATATAATAAGGTGCTTGATTACATTTCTTGATGAGTAAATGAATGAAATAAAAGGAGAGGAAATTTAGAGTCAGCAAATAATGATAATGGTCATAAAACAAAACCCCACTGAGGAAGACAGAAAATATGGTCACAACACGTCTAGGTCATAGGAAAGAGGACCCCTTGTGCACCTAGGGACAGGTGTGGAAAGATGTGCCAAGGAACAGCCAGTTTCAACCTGACTGGGAGGCTGTCACATAAGTGAGCTCCAAAGTACATAAAGAGAAACAGTGGGACAAAGTTGAACAAAGGGTACATGCTTTGTAAATGTTTTTCAATTCTTCCTTTGAAAGGATTGGATTTTGATTGTCTCTCACAGTCTGGGACAAAGGTGCCATGATTAGAATTGTGGTAAGTACAAAATCAACTGATAAGACTTTAGGGCTGGGTAGGTAACGACTGCTGGTCTATAAGATTTTTTAAGTCATCATTTTTTTTTTTTTCCAGTGATTGTATTTACCATACAATAATTGTTGGTATGGATTTCATAGTACAACAGAATTCAGCATCTTAATTGATTAATCAGATTAAGCTCATATTGGTCAAGTAAAATATCTCTTAGCTGAAAATATTTGCTTTGTGGAAAGAGAGGCAATTTAAGGCCATTGAATCCAATAATAGTTTCAAGTCAATCAACTGAATTACTCCCTGACTTGATAGATCAACATAGTGATTTTGTAATGAGCTATGGGCAAGAAACATTTACATTTGCCAACTTATCATTTCAATATCAATGGTGGAATGAAAAATAGACTCTGTTCCCAGCTGGTTTCCTTGTGAGCAGAACAAGTTAAACATGACTATGTTTCTTAGGTAGAGTCAGAAACAACATTAGATAAGAGTAAATTAAGGGTCCTGCTTTGTTTTATTAATTACTAGAAAATTATTCATTCTCCTCCACAAGCATGGCAGAATCATCCTCTCCCACTCCAGGCTCTCCACCATCTAAGTTCTATCTTTACACCAAGATAGCTATCTAAAATTTAGTGGGTCTCAATATTATACCATATAATGTGTCATATTTAATTCTAACAGCAACACTGCAAGGCCTGCATTTTTAATCAATGTCTATGTATTTAATTCTAAGTAAATAAAATGATTGGTTTGATTATTTAAGGTTATTAAAGATGGTGGTTATACATCACATTTTGAGATTTGGAAATATTAATTTTTCAATATGTTCATATGTTGAACTTTTATATAATTATGTTAAAAACGTATTTATATTATATAAAGTTTCAATATATGTTAAAAGTACAACATGGCACATGAAATGACAGTAATATACAATTAAGATATAGTGTATAGTTTAAAAAAAAAAAGATATAGTGTATAGATTAAAATAGACAAATTAATCTTCTAAGAAATTTTCAGGAAAAGCTTTGCAAGTTTAATACCTAAAAATAGGGGCTGCTACCCAGTGGTATATACTTCTAGTGATTTTTTTTTTAGAGACTGAAACAAAAAATAATTAAAATATGGACACTTCATTTAGTTTATATATAATAAATTTGGAGATGTCTATGAAATGCATTAAAGTATTTTCCACTCTACTGTGTTGTGGTTTTAAAAATATACATACATAAGCTATTATAGGATCCAATCATGTTAATTAGGTGATTGTAGGACCAGGACATTTAGTTTCTACAGGCTGAGGTAATTAAATGATTCAATGGCATGAGGGAGAATGATTTTGGAACTCTTGTTAATTTGTTGTGAGAACTCTGCACGTCCATAAGATATTTCTTCACATTTCAAAGCTGAGAAACTTGATTCCTAAAGCTTTGGTTGCTTTAATCATCTGAAACCTCTTCACCATGAATTGTGTAAAATAATAAGTTATGTTAGGGTATGGTGATAATATCTTCAAAGTGCCAGGAATTTTCAGGCTCACCTCAGCTGTTATTCAGGAAGCTTGCTTTTGAAGACAGAGGGGAAAAAAGCGAAATCCTGAGTTCACTCATTGCTTGGCTTTCATACAACATGCCAAATCTAATTGTGCACTAGTTACCCTATTACTGGATAATGTGAATGGCATCTGTGTAAACTATGAGTACAATTAAATGATTTTCCACAGTCCTGTATGTGCTTTGGTGTCTGTCAATGTATAAAATTGAGTTTACACTGAAGTAAAGGGGTGCCGGGTAGCTTTATACAAGTCCTGGAATTATCACAAGAAAAATAATTCAACTACAAAAAGAAACATAGATGTATCTTAACTTACCTTTTAAGATTGAGGAACCGTGCATTTATTTTTCTTTGCTACTTCAAATATCAGATTTTGAGTAAATGTTCTGAAAATAGTCATCGAATCCCATTTCTATTTAAAAATTAAATAAACAAATTAGGTGAAAGTGCAACACACAAAAATGTTTTCAGCGATTTAAGCTCTTGTCAGTGAAGGCAAGCATGAAGTGCACAGAAAAATCTTATTTATAAAAATGTCTTTGACTTTCATTTTTCTGGTATAATAATGTGGTATTTTGATTGTATAAAAGATACTTTGAATTTAAAACAGAAATGACTAAGCTCTAAACCTAAAATAGCAGTAACAGTGCTTTAATAATTGAGAAAGAGATTAAGAAGACCCTTGTAAATTTATCCTTAATCATAAACTGTGTGAAAATTATATAATTTGAAAGTCAATTTATTTTTGGCAGGTTCTTTTCGTTATGCGTATGTCACAGATTGAAAATATCTAATTTGCATATAAAAGTCTAAGTAGCATGTCTTCTGGAAATAGAAATACTTAAAATGCTGAATTAGCCTCTTTACTATGTATAGAGAAATGCTATAATAGATTCTGAGTTAAACTATATGTCTAGGCTAAGGTCCTGAATGGGCTAATGTCCATTAACAATCAACAAATTAGTGAATTGCCTTTATTGAAATTTCTTTTCTCAAACTAGTGGTTTGTTTAACTGATGTGACCATTAGAAGCTATTAGCATGTTAAGTTGGCCTTAGAAACAAAAGGATAAACACAGCACAATTTATTATTTTGCTAGGCTAAGCAAACATGGTTTACATGCATTACTGCCTTCTAACAATGCCAGTAGTCATCTGTTGAATAAATATTCTGTTGGGCTAAGAACAGAAGAATCAGCAAATCTATGATCTACTGAACTTCTAATTATTGATATGTTTTAGCTAACTTGTAGACTTTGAGCCATATATATGTAGACCCATCCAAAATTTCATATTGTGTTGGATTTTTTCAATCAAATATTATTATTATGAATAAGAAAAATGCATATTGCAACCAGATGTGGGTGAAACTTTCTTAAAATGAAGCTACTTTCAAATGTACTCCATTTAATATACATTAAGGTAAAGGAGAATCAGATGGAAGTATTTATTTAAATGTTCAACATCCTCATGTTGATTTTTTACTACTGCTACATTTAGTTTCTCGTTATTGGTTTTATATCTAGGAAAGCAGATTTAGCAGTGTCATATAGAGGTCTGAGGAGAATCTCTTTCCATTGGCCTGTTTTATTCTGATTTAAAAGCCTGTGCTTTTGAAGTTGTTTCTGACAGTGTTTCAGAAAGAAATAGGAACTTTTGTATGTATGCATTTTCCTTAGCTTGTGCCTTACAGGAAGAAATGGAGGAAATAACATTTCCAACAGACTCTGAATATTGCACTAGGCATGTGGCCCCATTGCCCCAGTTTGAGCCTGAATTTTCGTTAATTCACTCCATGAATGTTTACTGATCACCACCACATGCCAGATACTTTTCTAAGCACTAAGGTTACACATTGAGCCCAAAAGAAAAAAATCCCTGTGCTTGTGAATCTTACATTCTAGTAGAGGAAGACAGACAACAGACAATAAACCTGAGTAAGAAGGATATTGAAGGATGATAAGTGCTATAAAAGAAAGAACAGAATAAAGAGATTGGAAGAGGTGAGGGAGGGGGAACAAGTGGCCTTTTGAATAGAGTCATCCAGCTTCCCTCAGTAAGAGTGACACTAAAGTAAATATTTTAAAAAGGTAAGGGAGTTTGCTTTTCAGATATCGGAAGGAAAGAATGCTCCAGGCAGAGGGAACAGCTAGTGGTAATGCTCTAAGGCATGTGCTTGCCTGATGTGTTCAAGAATCAGAGTAAACAAGGCTAGGTGAGAGATCTGTGGGAAATGAGGTCAGAAGGAAAAAACAAGGAGAGTCTTATAGTCCATTGCAAGATATGTGGCCTTTACTCTGAGCATGGTCTCCCATATGTTTTAAGAGGATCACTCAGACTGCTTTAGGAAGATTAGACTGTAAGAGGGTCAGGGTCTATTAAAGGAGGCCTGGTTAGGTGTCCATTGCAGTGATCCTGGAGAGAGATTATGGTGATTTCGTTGTGGGAAGGGGGATCACAGGACATGAAAAGTAGTCTGATTCTGGATATATTTTGAAAGTAGAACCAAGAAGATTTGGATTGTGGAATGGGGAATATGAACGAAAGAGAGAAGTCAAGGGTGGCTCCAAGGTTTCAACCCAAGTGGCTGGAAAGATGAATTGACGTCCACAGCTCATCGGGAAGAGTTGTGGGTAAGGGTAAGAATAAGAGTTCAGCTTTGAACCTGTTGGAAGGTTGCCAGAGTTAGCAAATAGAAATACAAGGCAAGTCCGTGGAAGTTCTCTTGGTCAAATTTGTATTTAAATGTGTATTTAATCTGGTAGTCTTAACATGTTGACATCTAAATGAAGATATTGCAAAAGTATTTGGGGCACAGCTGTGAGCTGAAATTGTAATTTTTGTTAGCATGTAGATGAAATTTAAAACCATGAGACTGAATGATACAGCAAAAGACGTGAGTATAGATAAAGAAGGACAGAGGTTCTGTGGCCTTCCTATAGTGAGGCTTGAAACATCTCAACTTTTATAAAGCTTGGGAAGAAGAAGAGGGAGTTGCTAAAAAGTCCAAGAAAGAGAAACAATAATAGCAGGAAAACCAATAGAATGTAGTGTGCTAGTAGTCAAATGAGGAAAGATTTCAAAGAGGAGGGGGCAATCCATTATGATATGTGCTGATAGGACTAATCCAACATAGAGGAAAATATTGATGTATTAGAGAAGAAGAGTAATTGCTGAAGCAATGTCCTTGACTAGATAGGATGTCATGGATTCAACTAGTCACATATAGGAATGAAGCTTGGCAGCAAGAGTAACAGATAGGAGGACAGAAAATGCAGTGACAAATGCTGGTGGGTAAGCAGAGGAGGTGGTGAGAGGCGGTGGAAGTTCTCTTTGATTGCTTCAGTTTTCTCAGTGAAGTAGGAGGCAAGATCATAGTTGTAATTCAGGATAGGTAAAGAAATATTTGGAATTTGAAGAGAAAGAAGAAGACATGAGACACGTCTAGATGAAGAGAGTAACTGAACAAGTCAAACATAGCATGATTGGGGAGCATTAAAACCCTCTTAATTTGTGGGCATGAATTTAAATTGAAACTAGTTAATATGGTTTTGTGTTAGTTGTAGCACATCCACACCAAAGTAGGGCATTGAAAAGTTAATGGTGAAAATTAAAGTTAGGATTTTAAAAAGTGAGTGTTACTTACCAGATATTACCCAATTTAGGTGAAAAAATCTTAAATATAATAGACAGTCCTCCATTTGCCAGCACCAATTTATAACAAATCCGAGAGAAGTTCCTTTACATGGTGATGAGTAAAACTATAAAAGATTTGTTGAGAAAGACTAAACCCAAAATAAAGGAGAGCTTTGTATACTTTACTATGTAAGAAGTTATTAAGGGGATCCTGAGCTTAGTTTTCAGATCCTCACAGAAACTGGTAGGAATTCTAAACCAGTATTAAGAATTCACTTTCTAGTGAAGTTTACCTTCTCTTCCACGTTGTTTTTTTTTTTTTTAACATCTTTATTGGAGTATAATTGCTTTACAATGGTGTGTTAGTTTCTGCTGCATAAAAAAGTGTATCAGCCATATGCATACATACATCCCCATATCTCCTCCCTCTTGCGTCTCCCTCCCACCCTCCCTATCCCACACCTCTAGGTGGTCACAAAGCACAGAGCTGATCTCCCTGTGCTATGTGGCTGCTTCCCACTAGCTAGCTAATTTACATTTGGTAGTGTATATACGTCCATGCCACTCTCTCACTTCGTCCCAGCTTACCCTTTCCCCTCCCCATGTCCTCAAGTCCATTCTCTACGTCTGCATCTTTATTCCTGTCCTGCCCCTAGGTTCTTCAGAACCTTTTTTTTTTAGATTCAATATATATGTGTTAGCATATGGTATTTGTTTTTCTCTTTATGACTTACTTCACTGTGTATGACAGACTCTAGGTCCATCCATCTCACTACAAATAATTCAATTTTGTTTCTTTTTATGGCTGAATAATAATCCATTGTATATATGTGCCACATGTCACATCTTCTTTATCCATTCATCTGTCGACGGACACTTAGGTTGCTTCCATGTCCTGCTATCATAAATAGAGCTGCAATGAACATTGTGGTATATGTCTCTTTTTGAATTATGGTTTTCTCAGGGTATATGCCCAGTAGTGGGATTGCTGGGTCGTATGGTAGTTCTATTTTTAGTTTTTCAGGGAACCTCCATACTGTTCTCCATAGTGGCTGTATCAATTTACATTCCTACAAACAGTGTAAGAGGGTACCCTTTTCTCCACACTCTCTCCAGCATTTATTGTTTGTAGATTTTTTGATGATGGCCATTCTGACTGGTGTGAGGTGATACCTCATTGTAGTTTTGATTTTCATTACTCTAAGGATTAGTGATGTTGAGCATCCTTGCATGTGTTTGTTGGCAATCTGAGTATCCTCTTTGGAGAAATGTCTATTTAGGTTTTCTGCCCATTTTTGGATTGGGTTGTTTGTTTTTATGATATTGAGCTGCATGAGCTGCTTATATATTTTGGAGATTAATCCTTTGTCAGTTGCTTCATTTGCAAATATTTTCTCCCATTCTGAGGATTGTCTTTTCCTCTTGTTTATGGTTTCCTTTGCTGTGCAAAAGCTTTTAATTTTCATTAGGTCCCATTTGTTAATTTTTGTTTTTATTTCCATTTCTCTAAGGGGTGGGTCAAAAAGGATCTTGCTGTGATTTATGTCATAGAGTGCTCTGCCTATGTTTTCCTCTAAGAATTTTATAGTGTCTGGCCTTACATTTAGGTCTTTAATCCATTTTGAGTTTACTTTTGTGTATGGTGTTAGGGAGTGTTCTAATTTTATTCTTTTACATGTAACTATCCAGTTTTCCCAGCACCACTTATTGCAGAGGCTCTCTTTTCTCCATTGTATATTCTTGCCTCCTTTATCAAAAATATGGTGCCCATATGTGCGTGGGTTTATTTCTGGGCTTTCTATCCTGTTCCATTGATCTGTATTTCTGTTTTTGTGCCAGTACCATACTGTCTTGATGATTGTAGCTTTGTAGTATAGTCTGAAGTCAGGGAGCCTGATTCCTCCAGCTCCGTTTTTCTTTCTCAAGATTGTTGTGGCTATTTGGGGTCTTTCGTGTTTCCATACAATTGTGAAATATTTTGTTCTAGTTCTGTGAAATATGCCATTGGTAATTTGATAGGGATTGCATTGATTCTGTAGCTTCCTTTGGGTAGTATGGTCATTTTTACAACATTGATTCTTCCAATCCAAGAACATGATTTATCTCTCCATCTGTTTGTATCATCTTTAATTTCTTCCATCAGTGTCTTATAGTTTTCTGCATACAGGTCTTTTGTTTCCTTAGGTAGGTGTATTCCTAGGTATTTTATTCTTTTTTGTTGCAGTGGTAAATGGGAATGTTTCCTTAGTTTCTCTTTCAGATTTTTCATCATTAGTGTTTAGGAATGCAAGACATTTCTGTGCATTAATTTTGTATCCTGCTACTTTACCAGATTCATTGATTAGCTCTAGTAGTTTTCTGGTAGCATCTTTAGAATCCTCTATGTATAGTATCATGTCATCTGCACAACAGTGACAGCTTTACTTCTTTTCCGATTTGGATTCCTTTTATTTCTTTTTCTTTGATTGGTGTGGCTAAAGCTTCCAAAACTATGTTGAATAATAGTGGTGAGAGTGGACAACCTTGTCTTGTTCCTGATATTAGAGGAAACGGTTTCAGTTTTTCACCATTGAGAATGATGTTGGCTGTGGGTTTGTCATATATGGCCTTTATTATGTTGAAGTAAGTTCTCTCTATGCCTAGTTTCTGGAGGGTTTTTATCATAAATTGGTGTTGATTTTGTTGAAAGCTTTTTCTGCCTCTATTGAGATGATCATATGTTTTTTCTCCTTCAATTTGTTAATATAGTTTATCACATTGATTGAATTGCATATATTGAGGAACCCTTGCATTCCTGGGACAAACCCCACTTTATCATGGTGTATGACCCTTTTAATGTGCTGTTGGATTCTGTTTGCTAGTGTTTTGTTGAGGATTTTTGCATCTATGTTCATCAGTGATATTGGCCTGTAGTTTTCTTTCTTTGTGACATCTTTGTCAGGTTTTGGTATGAGGGTGATGGTGGCCTTGTAGAATGAGTTGGGGAGTGTTCCTTCCTCTGCTATATTTTGGAAGAGTTTGAGAAGGATAGATGTTAGCTCTTCTCTAAATGTTTGATAGAATTCGCCTGTGAAGCCATCTGGTCCTGGACTTTTGTTTGTTGGAAGATTTTTAATCACAGTCTCAATTTCAGTGCTTGTGTTTGGCGTGTTTATATTTTCTATTTCTTCCTGGTTCAGTCTTGGAAGGTTGTGCTTTTCTAAGAATTTGTCCATTCCTTCCAGGTTGTCCATTTTATTAGCATATAGTTGCTTGTAGTAATCTTTCATGATCCTTTGTATTTCTGCAGTGTCAGTTGTTACTCCTCCTTTTTCGTTTCTAATTCTATTGACGTGAGTCTTCTCCCTTTTTTTCTTTATGAGTCTGGCTAATGGTTTATCAATTTTGTTTCTCTTCTCAAAGAACCAGCTTTTAGTTTTATTGATTTTTGCTATTGTTTCCTTCATTTCTCTTTCATTTATTTCTGATCTGATCTTTATGATTTCCTTCCTTCTGCTGACTTTGGATTTTTTTGTTTCTCTAATTGCTTTAGGTGTAAGGTTAGGTGTTTATTTGAGATGTTGTTGTTTCTTGAGGTAGGATTGTATTGCTATAAACTTCCCTCTTAGAACTGCTTTTGCTGCATCCCATAGGTTTTGGGTCATCGTGTTTTCATTGTCATTTTTTTCTAGGTGTTTTTTGATTTCCTCTTTGATTTCTTCAGTGATCTCTTGGTTATTTTAGTAGTGTATTGTTTAGCCTCCATGTGTTTGTATTTTTTACCGATTTTTCCGTGTAATTGATATCTAGTCTCATAATGTTGTGGTTGGAAAAGTTACTTGATATGATTTCAATTTTCTCAAATTTACCAAGGCTTGATTTGTGACCCAAGAGATGATCTATCCTGGAGAATGTTCCGTGAGCACTTGAGAAGAAAGTGTATTCTGTCTTCCACGTTTTTTAAGTGGCTGTCTGAGACAGGCTCTGGATTTCTTACTTAGAATGTTACTTAGAATCTCAATGGTAATTACAATTTACTAAATTGCAGTTTAGTAAATACGATTATCTCAATGGTAATTACTAAAATGCATTTTAGTTCTATCCGAACACGTTATATACTTGGTGAGGTACAATCTTTAGTTCTTAATCCATTAATTTCTCCGGAGTATCTTGCTTTCCTCCAGCAGCTCAAATTCTGAAAAATACTGACACCCAGCCTTTCTAGGTATGAGAGTGGCTGTGTAACACTGTAGCTCCCTGATTCTCAAACCAAGCTGAGTACTCTGCTTTGTGGCCATGATCCCTGCCAGGTACATTTTTTGCTGGTATGATGAGATTTCCCTGAAGAATAGTTTTCCCTGATAACTGTAGTGAAGAAAGGGCTGTTTGAAATTTATTTTGTTGGAAAAAAAGTGAGTTCTTTCTTGGACTCTCAGTTAAAAATGCATCTTTTTTTTTTTCTTTTTTTTTGGTAGTGCTGTGATAGTTTTTGTACAATCATCAAATATCTCCTCAATAGCAAAAGCTTAAAGGCATTATTAAAGTATAATGACTTGAATAACTTTCTGTCTAACATAGCTTAGTCCAGTGGCTCCTTAATACCAGTCCATGAGTATAATTGGCTGTCTGTGTTGATATTAATATAGACGATACAGATATTTACCATAATCTTTGGTAAAATGAGAAAAACAGGGACATTGTAAGATTGTCAACTGTCTTTATTTGAGAAACACTGTGATTACATCCTTTTAAATTTTTATGGCAATAATGGGTAATACTTCTTTTTATTTTATATTATGCTTAATTTTTGAAAGAAGTCGACACTCTATGACCTCTAATTTAATTTTAAGATTTAACTGGTCTGTCAAATCCAGAAGACAGTGAACCAAATATTTAGTCCATATATGATCCCATGAAGAACAGAGCATATGCAGGGGCTTAGAAAAACATAGAAAAGGTGAAGAAATGAGCAGTTCTGTTCCCTTCATACAGGAATAAAAATCCATTTATGCCCACAGCTAGAAAAATTTGGTTCAGTGTTTCCAAATTGATTGATTGCATTATATTTTTAAAATTAGGATGAAAAATATGTAGCTTAAATGTGACTTTGCTTATAAACTTTGTATAAAAATTCTAGATGGGAAATAGAAAAGTTATTTTTCTGTAATCGACCTTTAAAAATCATCTGTGTTTTCTTTACATGGAAACTAGATGTTTACTTTTGTGACTGTGTGTGTACCTTCATATTGGAGACTGACTAATGCTTAGAAGGGCAAAATGTCATAGGCAGATCCTAGGCAGGAGGCAGTCAATCCCCGACAGTATTTCAAAAGGTCCTTCTGAGTAATTTTTTTCCTTGGGTGTTTAGATGCCTGTGGAGACATCTGAAAAATAAGATCCACAAAATATTTTGTAGTAGATACCTATAATCATAGAATTATCTTAGATTAAGTTTTAAGTCATGTAGAATTTAATAAATGATTTTATTTAAACTGGGATGAAAATGCTAAAGAAACATGAAAGAAATCTTATCCTTAGGGTAACCATATTTTCTATAATATGCTTTTGACACATCATGTAAAAAGTAACAAAAAAAACTTGGGGAGAAATATGATATTCTGAAGTTTAAATACTTTACTATGTTCTACAAATCTCTAATTATTAAAAAAAATAGATTAAGTTAATGGAAATGATTTTTTAAATGTACAAATAAAAATTCAGATTACATTATACTTTACCAATTAAAAAATAGTTTATGGTGAGGTGATTTTTAATAAGTCCCTAAGTACTTTTATCATAGATAGCAAACAAAGAAAACAACTGTTTTGAACTTAAATGTCTAATTATCGAGTACTATTTTGAAAATCTCTGGTAAACATATTTCATGCCGTCCAGTGTAGTTATCTGGGCCAGAATAGCTCAGGGGTGAAAGTACATACTAGAAACAGACTACCTGGGTTTTTTTTTTTTTTTAATTTTTATTGGAGTGTAGTTGGTTTACAGTGTTATGTTAGTTTCTACTGTACAGCAAAGCAAATCAGCTAGACGTATACATATATCTCGTCTTTTTAGGATTTCCTTCCCATTTAGGTCATCACAGAGCACTGAGTAGAGTTCCCTCTGCTATACAGTAAGTTCTCATTAGTTGCCTGGGTTTGTATCCCTGCTCTGCCCCTTACTTGCTGTGTAAAAATGAACAAGTTACTTAACTTTTCTGTGCCTCAGTTTTTTTCATTCTGAAAAATTGAGATGTAATGGTATATACCTCGCAGCCATAGAACTGTTGTGAGCCTCACCTAAATTGGTACATTTGAAATGTTTGGAACGGTAACCTACATACGATCAAAGTGTTAGCTATTATTTTTTGAAATAAAAATCTTGAAGTTTATGCAAAATGTTAAAAAATTACATACCATACAATGTCAGGTAAAAAAAAAACACAGGATACACGATGAAATATGTTATGTGGTTAAATTGGCTTTTCAGATATGATTAAAACAACTCACAAATAGAAAATGTCTGCAAGAAGAGTTACAATCTGCAAAATGTTAAAAAATTACATACCATACAATGTCAGGTAAAAAAAAAAAACACAGGATACACGATGAAATATGTTATGTGATTAAATTGGCTTTTCAGATATGATTAAAACAACTCACGAATAGAAAATGTCTGCAAGAAGAGTTACAATTGAGGAGTTTATAGTGCAACCTACATTAGTGTCTGCTTTGCGTAGATATTCAGTATTCACAACCCTAACCCCCAATTTGCAAGTAGTGGGGAACATCTTGTCCTTTTAAATGTGGACTCTGCCATAACTAGGGAGGGAGGCACACAGCCTGACAGAGGCGGCCCTGGGGCTGGCTGGGGCAGTGATGCACTGCCCCTGCATGCCCTCACCTTGCTCAACTCTAATATGTCACAGACACTGGTCACTGGAGAATAATCAAAACTACAAATATTAAACTGGAAAAAAGCCAAAGTCAAACCTATTCCTTGATCTATTTCTGCTGGTGTTGCCAAATTTTTCGCTGTTTCTATGATCACAACAATGGATCCTCATTGAGCACAGCAATTTGAGAGTTCTAAGAGAAACTTGTCCTTCCTTTTTTTTTTTTAATTCTCTCTCTCTGGATCTGAAATATAAAAATATACAATCACTTTCCTCCTTAAAATCCTACTGTTCACAGGGATTGACAATATGAACTTTATCCCTAAATTTATGGTTGCTTTTATTAAGCAGGTTCAGTTAGCATTAAAGACTGTAAATCCCAGTTTGCTTCCAGTTGTACCACAGCTCAGGACTGGTTTGTTGCTCTTATATTAACTTGGCGAATATAACTAGTGTTGAGATAAATGAATGGGCATTTTCTCATTACAGAGCTGCTTATTGTCAAGGACAATATCTAAAGCTGGAATTGGGGCAGTTTGCTTGGAAGTGAGGGGAAAGGCATAAAATCAGTAATAATGTTTATATTTTTTTCAATTATACTTTTTTTGGTGTTGTAAAAGAATTTCAAAAAAAAGACTTTGCTTTTTCAGCAAAGAAACCATAAAGTATTTTCTTTATGGAACAATAAGTAATGTCTGCACATGTATACTGTGGCCACACATTGTGTGCAGGTTAACTGCTAACTTAATATTAGAAGAATCAGTATGGTACAGTTATCCAGATTGGATATTATCTGATTATTCAGTTTCTTTTTCCCCATTTTTCCATTAGTTTGTTACTAAGGGATGAAAATGTAGGTGGTTTTATTGGAATTTTTGTCTAAAAATTTGCAATAAACTGTATATTTGCAATAACAAATATCTCTATATTTGTCATGTGAGCATTTGTCCATATGAAAAAATTATTATAGCAGCAATTTCTTTCATAACTTCCTGAACATATTAGCTTTGCTTGGTAATATAAATTTAAAAATCATTGATTATTAGTATGATGCTAGCGTTCTAGAAAAGATTGCACTACTAATTTCTGTATTCACTTAGCAGTCATGATGCTACAGTTAAACTCATAATTAGTAAAATATATCCTTCAGGAGGTACTTGTGTTCAGCCTTTTCCAAAACTTTTCTAAACTTTAGGTGATATTCAGTGAAACAAATACTTTTAATCATCTGCAGTCTGTAATCCCCTTTGTACAAGATCACACAGAAATCAGCAGCATAATATTGGAACAAAGTCAGGGAAACCAAAAGAAAGTGGATGTAACTGTGAAATCAAGGGTGTTCTATGACGGTAGGGGGTAAGGTTGGAAAGAAAGATTGGGTCTAGATTGTGAAGGACCTGTGTGCTTTGATAAGAAGTTTGGGAGCAATGAATGGTTTTGAGCAGCAAACTAGCAATGAAATATAGGCTTAGGGAACATCTCTGAAAGCAAGTCTGGTTGAATGTAAGCATGCTGTCTTGGGAATATGAGCCTTTTACTGTGATTCAAGCAAGAAATAATGAAGGGCCAGACCTATAGGGAGAGAAAATAGAAAGGAAGGGATTGATTTAAAATGTAGCTTTGATTTTTTTCATTATATTTCCTTCAGTCTCTTCTGAGTTTTCTTGGCCTCATTTCAATCAAGGAGTCTTGTTAAAATATCATACTCCATTGAAAGTATGACCAAATAAATATGTGATGTTGGGGAGTAAAGGGTATGAGGAGGAGAGAAGATATATTTTCCAATAACAGGAGTAACAGACTTGATGGAAAACTCTCCAATTCGCACTCAAGAGTCTGATGTTTGAGCCTTATCTAAGTGATTACTAAAGATATGAAAGAGGAACAGGCATGACATTCTTGAGGAATTCAGTTTGATACATCAATGCATACCACCCCTTTTTCCCCTGTAGGATGACACGAGCATTGCTCACAAGAATCCTCTTACACATCCAAGATAATCTAAACCCTGTCTTTTTCCTGTCTTATCCATTTTAGAGACATTTGCCAAGTGGCTTAGGACTAGAGATTTAACAAAGACAATGTTTTGCATCTTTACTATGTTCAGTCCCCTTTGGGCCATCAAACTAATTATAACTATTGATTCAGCAGCCCTGTTATTCTGTTATAGAAGGAAGTTAGATTAGGCAGACAAGCTTATTTTTGGACTTTTTCTCAATTCCTCATGAACTTTTGGATGCTTGTAAATTGATTTTTAAAATGTTTAATATATTCTATGCACAATTATACAGTTCATAAACTTATTTTTCTCCTCTTTTACTTTGAAATAATGTGTAGTGCTCACAGAACATCTTGCTGTAATATAAGGATAAATGAATTTTCTCATTTCCCATCTTTGCTTCCTCTTTATTTCTCCATCCGCCTCACCCTAAGTCATTTGTTTTTCGTGCTAGCAGTTGTTCTGCCAGGTCTCTCTGGGCTACCCAGGAGACTCCTCAGAGCACGCTGCAGTCAAGCATACAGAACTGCTGCTAGTTTCTTTGAAAAAGCCTGTCTCCTCTCTTGGAGGGCAGCTGAAGCAGGGTGGTATCAGCTGGCTGACAGATACAGTATAAAGCAAAGCCCTCCACTGCTTTCCTCTGATGATCTGGGTGAGCACCTGCCTGCAGAAGTGATAATTAGTGATACCCCTCTCTGAATATAGCTTCCTTCTTTAGGTTACTTCTCCATACTCAAGCCTCCAGTGAATTTATTCCCATGATATAAGAAACTCCATTTTGTAGACACATCTACTTAGCAGTGAATTAGCCACATATAGCCAATTCCATTCATAGGGTCCTGAATACGACACTTAAAATCAACATGGCCTGTTAAAAGACCTCAAGTTATATGTTTATATCTTTTTACACATTGTAAGGAGTAAAAAATGGGGCACAGTTAATCAAAACAAATCTAACACATCAATGTGTTCAAACCAGGTTCATGTTTATTTGGGACCAAATTATTTTCTCTCTCTCCTTTTTTTTTGTCTTTTAATGGAATTTAAACATGCTTAGATACAATGGGGTGGTGATATGTCCCAAAAAAAGAGAATTTTATGAGAAAAAAACCCTCAAAAATGGGAGAAATATTTAGAAGCAATGGATAAAAGGTAGTAGAGTCAAACAAACACCTTAGTCCATGGCCAAACATGCCAGTTAAATTCTAACCAGATCGGGACCACCTTAGACCCAGGCAAGGGCAGCCCCTGCTCTGGGCCTTGTGTTTCAGAGAGCCCTGCATGTCACAAACACAGAAATTCATTGAATATAAAACACATTGGCCATCTGTCACTTGGGATCTGGCACTTGTGACCTGTAACCCTAACATCTGCTCTTGTGACTAATATCATTTAGGCCCCAAAGAAATGGATGCTTCTTCTACATCTCTTTGCCTATGATCTTGAAATGAAAGGTGATTGCATGCCAATGCCAGGGAGGTTTGTGGCATGTACAGCTGCTGACATCAGACATACACAATGCCTTGGAATGTAGGAAGCATTTGAGTGGATAAATCTCAAGTGTGAGGCCCACTGAGTTTCCACAAAGTGAATATACCTGTGTAATTAAGCATTTTCCAATCACAAGCACTGCCAAGAGGAAGTGCTAACCGAACACTGTAGACTGTTGTCGTCTATTACTTCATGTAAATAGGATCCTCTAGTACTCTATTGTGACCAGACTTTTTTTGCTCAATATTTGTGAGATCCATAAAGATTGATGAATATAGTTATAATTCATTCATTGCTGTATAGTATTTTATTGTGTGGAAAAAAACACAATTTATTTATCCTCTATTGTAGATGAACATTTGTGTTATTTCCAGTTTGGAAATATTACTGAATAGTGCTGCTATGCACACTCATGTTCTTGTCTATTAGTAAATCTATATATTTATTTCTGTTGGGTATACACCAAGGAGTGGAATTTCTGGGTAATAAGGTATACATAGGTTTAGTTTCAGTTTTCCACAGTGGTTGTATTAATTTATACCCTCTAGAGCACTCTGTAAGAGTTGCTGTTATTTTCTATCCTTGCTAACTTCTGCTATTTTCTGTTACTTTTATTTTTGCCGTTCTTGTGGTGTACAGTAGTATTCACATTATGGTTTTAATTTAATCTTGTGTGCAGAAAATCTTAAAAAATCCATACAAAAAATCTACTAGACCTAATAAATGAGTTAGGTAAGGTTGCAGGATACAAAACTAATAAAACTAATGTACAAAATTCAATTTATTTCTATATACTAGAAATGAACAATCCAAAATTTTCATGGACATTGTTGATGGACAATCATATTGTTTCCAGTTTTCTGGCTGTTACAAATAAATTGCTATGAGCATTCATATACAAGTCTTTGTGTGTACGAATGCTTTCTTTTTCTTTTCTTTTATTTATTTTATTTTATTTTATTTTAAATTGGGGTATAGTTGCTTTATGATGTTGTGTTAGTTTCTGCTGTACAAAGAAGTGAATCAGCTATATGTATACATACATCCCCTCCCTCTTGGACCTTCCTCCCACCCCCCGGCCCCATCCCATCCCTCTAGGTCACCCCAGAGCACCAAGCTGAGCTCCCTGTGCTATATAGCAGGTTCCCACTAGTTATCTGTTTTACACATGGTAGTGTATATACGTCAATCCCAGTCTCCCAATTCATCCCACCCCCCCCTTACCCCCACCATGCCCACACATCCATTCTCTACGTTTGCATCTCTATTCCTGCCCTGCAAATAGGTTCATCTGTACCATTTTTCTAGATTTCACATATATGCGTTAGTATACGATATTTGTTTTTCTCTTTCTGACTTCCTTCACTCAGAAAGCTTTCTTTTCACTTAGACAAATACTCAGGAGTGTATGGCTGGATCATACAGTACATATGTTTAAAATACTCAGGAGTGTATGGCTGGATCATACAGTACGTATGTGTTTAACATTTAAAGCCAATCTGCTTTTGAAAGTGGTTATATTGTTTTACATTCCCACCTCCCGAGTATCAGAGTCCTAGTTCCTCCACATTGTAGCCAACATTTGATATGGTCAGTCTTTCTGTACATCACTATAGTTGGTAAATAGATGTGTCATAAAATATCCTTTTGATTTTTATTTGCATTTTTCTGTTGACTAATGATGTTATTAACTTATTTGCCATTGAATATCTTCTTTGGAAAATGTCTGGTAAAATTTTTGCCCGGTTTTAAAATCAGGTTGTTTGCTTTTTTATTATTGGGTTTTGAGAGTTCCATATATATTCTGAAACAAATTTTTTTATCAGATATATGATCTGCAAATATTTCTCCTACTCTCTAGCTTGTCTTTTCATTCTCTTAACAATGTCTTTCAAAAAGCAGAAGTTTTTAATTTTAAAAAGTCCACTTCATTTTTTTCTTATACAGAGTGTACTTTTAGAGTCATAACTAACAACCCTTTGTCCAACACAAGATCACAAATTTTTTTTCCTGTTTTCCCTTATAAGCTTTATAATTTTAAGCTTTATATTTAGGATTCTGATCCATGAATTTTGAGTTAATTTTGATGTGTGGTGTGATATGAATCAAAGTTCACTTTTTTTTTTTTTGCAGATGATATCCAATTATTTTAGTACCTTTTATTGAAGAGTTTATCATTCCCCAATGAACTAAGTTTGCACCTTGGTCAAAAATTAGTTGTCCATATATAAGCAGGCATATTTCTGGACACTATGGTGTTCTAGTCATCTATTTATCTATCTTGATGCCTATATTGCACCTTTAGTTGTTGCAGCTTCATAATAAGTCTTCCAATAATGTAGCATTAATTTTCCAACTTTGTTCTTTTTTTAAAGTTGTTCAGGTTATTCTAGGTCCTTTGCATTTCTGCTTATTTTAGAATTAGCATGTTAATTTTTACAAAAAAACTCTTCTGGGGTTTTGCCTGAGAAGCATTTGAATCTATTGGTCCGTTTGAATCTTTAGATCAATTCCTAACTACATTTAGTCTTTCAACCCAAGAACATGATGTATATTTTTGTCTTTTTCTTTTTGAAATTGAATCTGTTGTTTAATTGCCACATTTCAAAAACACATTTTTAATTATTTTTTTATGGAGGTATAGTTGACTTATAACTGTATTAGTTTCAGGTATACAACATAATGATTCAATATTTGTGTACATTGCAAAATGATCACCACAGCAAATCTAGTTAACATCCATCACCATACATAGTTACAATTTTTTTTTCTTGTGATGAGAACTTTTAAGATCTACTCTCTTAGCAACTTTCAAATATGCAATACAGTATTTTAAACTATGGTTGCCATGTTGTTCATTACATCCTCATGACTTATTTTATAATTTAAAGTTTGTACCTTTTGACCCCCTTCTCCCACCCCCTACACCATCCCTGGCAACCACTGATTTGTTCTCTGTATCTATGAGGTTGGTGTTTTTGTTTGTTTTGTTTTGCTTTGTTTTTAGATCCCACATATAAGTGAGATTATATGGTATTTGTCTTTCTCTGACTTATTTCACTTAGCATAATGCCTTCAGAGTCCATCCATGTTGTTGAAAATGACAAGGTTTCCTTCCTTTTTCTAGCTGAATAATATTCCACTATATATGTACATCTTACATCTTCTTTATCCATTCATCTGTTGATGTACACTTAGGTCATTTCTCTATCTTAGCTATTGTAAATAATGCTGCAATGAACATGAGGGTGCATATATCTTATCAAGTTAGTGTTTTGTGTTCTTTGGATAAATACCCAGAAATGGAATTGCTGGATCACACAGTACTTCTGTTTTTTATTATTTTTTTTAGGAAGCTCCGTACTGTTTTCCATGATGGCTGCACCAATTTATATTTCCACCAACAATGCACAATGGTTCCCTTTTTTTCACATCCTTGCCAACACTTGTCATTTCTTGTCTTTTTTATGAGAGCCATTCTGACAGGTGTGAGATGTTACCTTACTGTAATCTTGATTTGCATTTTCCTTATGATTAGTGATGTTCAGCATCTTTTTGTGTACCTTTTGGGAAATGTCTATTCAACTCTTCTGCCCAATTTTAATTGAATTGTTCAGTTTTTTGTTACTGAGTTGTATGAATTATTTGTATATTCTAGATGTTAATCCTTAATCAGATATATGATTTGAAAATATCATCTCCCATTCAGTAGTTTGCCTTTTCATTTCGTTAATGATTTCCTTTGCTGTGCAGAAGCTTTTTAGTTTGACTGTATTTCCACTTGTCTATTTTTGCTTTTGTTGCTTTTGCTTTTGGAGTTAAATCCAAAATATCATTGCCAAATCAATGTCAAGGAAATTACTGCCTATGTTTTCCTCCAGGGTTTTTATGTTTTCAGGATTTAATCTCTCTCAACAGTGTATTATTAAAATGTCTATATCCTTACTGATTTTCTGTTTAGTTTTCTATCATTATTGATTAGAAAGTATTGAAATCTATGACTATAATTGTGAACTTATCTAATTCTTCTTGCAGTTCTATCACTTTTGGCTTCCTGTATGTTAAAAATTGTTATATTCTCTGATAAATTACCTTTTTATCATTATGAAATGAGATTCTCTATTGCTGTTCATATTTTTTGCTCTGAAATCTACTTTGCTATAATATAGTCACTCTAGCTTTATTTTGATTATTATTAAAATACATTTTGTCTCTTCCTTTCAATTTTAACCTATTTGTACCTCTGTGTTGACAGTGTATTTCTTTTAGGCAGTATATAGTTGGATCTTACTTTTTTATCTATTCTGACAATCTGTGACGTTTTAAAAGTGTGTGTAAACCATTTATATTTAATGCAGTTGTTGAGATAGCTAAGTTTAAACTCATCAGCTTTCTATCAGTTGTGTAACTGTACCATCTATTCTTCTTCCCTTTTTCCTTTTTTGCTTCCTTCTCATAGATTGAATATATTTTTATGGTTTTATTTTATCTCCTTTGTTGGATCATTAGCATAACCATCTATTTTTCTATTTAGTTGTTGTTTTGTGTTTATTGTTACATTTTAACCTTATCACTGTCCACCTTCAAATGGTATTATAACACTTCACATACAGTAAGAATATTACATATTACACTTCTGTTTCTTTCTTCCCGGCCTTTGTGCTATTGCTATATATTTTACTTCTAAATATGTTATAAAACTCACATTATATTATTATTATTGTTTACATAATCAATTATATTTTATAAACATTTATATTTTAAGGGTATTTAAATTGTAAAAGATTTATATATTTACTATGTAATTACCATTTCTGCTCTTCATTTTTTTGTATAGATCCATATTTTCATCTGGTATCTCTTTTTTAAAAATTTTTATTGGAATAGTTGATTTACAATGTTGTGTTAGTTTCTGCTGTACAGCAAAGTGAATCAGTTATACATATACATACATTTACTCTTTTTTAGATTCTTTCCCCATATAGGCCATTACAGGGTATTGAGTAGAGTTCCCTATGCTATACAGTAGGTCCTTATTAGTTATCTATTTTATATACAGTAGCGTGTATATATCAATCCCAATTTCCCAGTTTATCCCTCCCCCTGCCCCGGCTTTCCCCCCGGTAACCATAAGTTTGTTTTCTACATCTGTGACTCTATTTCTGTTTTGTAAATAAGTTCATTTTATGATTTTTTTAAGATTCCACATATAAGCAATATTATATGGATCTAGAGATCATCATACTGAGTGAAGTAAGTCAGACAGAGAAAGACAAATATTATTGTCTACTTTCTAGAAAGACTTCCTTTACTGTTTTCTGTAGTGTGGACCTGCTACTGATAAATTCTTTCATCATTATATGTCTAAAAAAAACTTCATGTTGCCTTAATTTTTGAAACTTATTTTCAATGGGCACAGAATTTTAGGTCACTTGCTCTCTCCAGTCATTTAAAAGTGTTGATTTCCTGTCTTCAAAATATTTTCTTTCCAACAAGAAATCTGCTGCCATTATTATTTTTATGCTTCTCTAGGTAATATATCTTTTCGCTGACTACTTTTAGGATTTTCTCTTTATCATTATATTGTAGTAATTTGATTGTGATTTGTCTTCTTGTAGTTTTCTTTATATTTTGTGTGCTTAAGTTTCATTGAGTTTCTTAGATATGTAGGTTTGTAGTGTTCATCAGATAGGGAAACATTTCAGCCACTATTTACTAAAATATTTTCCTGCCTTTCCTCTAACACATCTACTTTCTTCTCTATTTTGAGAACTCTAATTACATGTATAATTGACCCCTTGACATTTTCTATAGCTCAGTGAAACTTTTTCCTTTTCCTTTTCTTTCTCCTCTTCCTCCTCCTCTTTTTTCTCCTTCTTCTTCTCCTTCTCCTTTTCCCTCTCCCTTTCTCTCTCCCCCCGCTGTCTCCCTCTCCTTGTTTTTCTTATCCTTCTTTCATTCTCTGCCCCCTCTGCATTTCATTTGGAAAATTACTATGAGTTCAGGTTCACAAATACTTCTGCAATATCTAATCTGCTGTTAATATCATCCAGTAAATAGTTCATCTAAGATGTTATGGTTTTATTTCTAGAAGTTTGACTTTTTTTATATTTTCCATATTTCAACTAAAGTTTTTGAGCATATGTGACACAGTTGTATTAAGTATTTTAATATTCTTACTGGCAAATTCTAATACCTATTTGAATTCTGACTCAGTTCAATTGGTAGATTTTTCTGTTATTATGGGTTATATTTTCCTTCTTTTTTAAACATCTTGTAATTTTAGATTGGATGCCAGACATTGTTAATTTACCCTTGTTTGGTGTTGGATGTGTTTGCACTTCTATAAATATTGTTGTTTTGTTCTGTAATTCTGGTTAAGTTACTTGGAAACAGTTTGATATTTTCAGGTCTTTCTTTTAAGATTGATTAGTTGAAACCAGAACTGAGTTTAATCTAAGGCCAATTATTCCTGACAACTAAGACCCTTCACTCTGCACAGTGTCATATGAATTATGAGATTTTCTAGTTTGGCTGGTGAGGATAGGGACTATTCTTACCCTGTGTCAGTTATGCACTGCTCAATCTACTCCTTTTGAGTAGCTCTTTTCCTGGCCCCAGGTAGTTTCCTTATACACGTGCTAATCAGTATTCTGCTAAATACACAATGATACCCTCTAAAGATCTTGAGGTTTCTCTCTCTGGATAGCTCTCTTCTTTCCCGTACTCTGTATGGCAAACTCTTGCTTCTTGGTCTCCCTGAATTCCCAACTCTATCTTCTTAACTCATGGAGTTTCCTGAGCACTACCTGGATTCTTCCCATGCTGTTACGCTGTACTTTCTTAAGGCATTGAGTTAGAGCAATCGTAGGGTTCTTGTTCATTTCCTGTCCCTCAGGGATCACTGTCCTTCATTACCTCATGCCCACTGTCTTAAAAACTGTTCAAATATCTGGGACTTTCCTGGTGGTCCAGTGGGTAAGAATCCACGTTCCCAATACAGGGGGCCTGGGTTTGATCCCTGGTCGGGGAACTAGATCCCACATGCATGCCGCAACTAAGAGTCTGCGTGCCACAACTAAGACCTGGCACAGCCAAAAATAAATAAATAAATAAATATTAAAAAAAAAAAAACAAAAACAACTTCATATATGTGTTCATTGTTTCAAATGGAAGGAAACTTTTTTCTCTGTTCCTCCATCTTGTCCAGATGTTTGGTATTTGATGTTTTGATATCTTTGATGTTATCTTTAATCTTTTATGTAAATTCTATATTTCTTTGTTGCTGATTGTGATAGGTTAATTACATATATAACCCTAGTTTTCCACCCCTTTTTGTAATCATATTCTTTACAGTATGATTCTTTAATTCTTTCCATCAAGAGGAGACATCTGTTCCTCCACCCGTGGAATCTAGATGGCCTTGTGACTTGCTTTGGCTAAATGGTTTTCTAGTAATACTTAGCTTCCATGCAAAAAGGTCCAAGATGGCCTGCTGCTGAGTAAACATCTTGAGCAGAGTTGAGTCATCCTAGCTACGGCCATCTCAAGCCAACCAATCCTAAGTGGCCCAGAACCTGACCACAGAGTATGAGTAAGCCAGGCCGAGAAATGAAGAGCTGCTCAGCTGATCCCAGACCAAATTGTTGATGTTCAGAATTGCAACTGAACAGGTAGTTTTTTGTTTTTGTTTTTTTTTAAACATCTTTATTGGAGTATAATTGCTTTACAATGGTGTGTTAGTTTCTGCTTTATAACAAAGTGAATCAGTTATACATATACATATGTTCCCATATCTCTTCCCTCTTGCATCTCCCTCCCTCCCACCCTCCCTATCCCACCCCTCTAGGTGGTCACAAAGCACCGAGCTGATCTCCCTGTGCTATGCGGCGGCTTCCCACTAGCTATCTATCTTACATTTGGTAGTGTATATATGTCTATGCCACTCTCTCACCCTGTCACATCTCACCCCTCCCCCTCCCCATATCCTCAAGTCCATTCTCTAGTAGGTCTGTGTCTTTATTCCCGTCTAGCCACTAGGTTCTTCATGACCTTTTTTTCCCCTTAGATTTCATATATATGTGTTAGCATACTGTATTTTTTTCCTCTTTCTGACTTACTTCACTCTGTATGACAGACTGTAACTCCATCCACCTCACTACAAATACCTCCATTTCATTTCTTTTTATGGCTGAGTAATATTGCATTGTATATATGTGCCACATCTTCTTTATCCATTCATCCGATGATGGACACTTAGGTTGCTTCCATGTCCTGGCTATTGTGAATAGAGCTGCAATGAACATTTTGGTACATGACTCTTTTTGAATTATGGTTTTCTCAGGGTATATGCCCAGTAGTGGGATTGCTGGGTCGTATGATAGTTCTATTTTTAGTTTTTTAAGGAACCTCCATACTGTTCTCCATAGTGGCTGTATCAATTTACATTCCCACCAACAGTGCAAGAGTGTTCCCTTTTCTCCACACCCTCTCCAGCATTTATTGTTTCTAGATTTTTTAATGATGGCCATTCTGACCGGTGTGAGATGATATCTCATGGTAGTTTTGATTTGCATTTCTCTAATGATTAATGATGTTGAGCATTCTTTCATGTGTCTGTTGGCTATCTGTATATCTTCTTTGGAGAAATGTCTATTTAGGTCTTCTGCCCATTTTTGGACTGGGTTGTTTGTTTTTTTCTTATTGAGCTGCATGAGCTGCTTGTAAATCTTGGAGATTAATCCTTTGTCAGTTGCTTCATTTGCAAATATTTTCTCCCATTCTGAGGGTTGTCTTTTGGTCTTGTTTATGGTTTCCTTTGCTGTGCAAAAGCTTTTAAGTTTCATTGGGTCCCATTTGTTTATTTTTGTTTTTATTTCCATTTCTCTAGGAGGTGGGTCAAAAAGGATCTTGCTGTGATGTATGTCATAGAGTGTTCTGCCTATGTTTTCCTCTAAGAGTTTGATAGTGTCTGCCCTTACACTTAGGTCTTTAATCCATTTTGCGTTTATTTTTGTGTATGGTGTCAGGGAGTGTTCTAATTTCATACTTTTACATGTACCTGTCCAGTTTTCCCAGCACCACTTATTGAAGAGGCTGTCTTTTCTCCACTGTATATGCTTGCCTCCTTTATCGAAGATAAGGTGACCATATGTGCGTGGGTTTATCTCTGGGCTTTCTATCCTGTTCCATTGATCTCTATTTCTGTTTTTGTGCCAGTACCAAACTGTCTTGATTACTGTAGTTTTGTAATACAGTCTGAAGTCAGGGAGCCTGATTCCTCCAGCTCCATTTTTCGTTCTCAAGATTGCTGTGGCTATTCGGGGTCTTTTGTGTTTCCATACAAATTGTGAAATTTTTTGTTCTAGTTCTGTGAAAAATGCCAGTGGTAGTTTGATAGGGATTGCATTGAATCTGTAGATTGCTTTGGGTAGTAGAGTCATTTTCACAATGTTGATTCTTCCAATCCAAGAACATGGTATATCTCTCCATCTGTTTGTATCATCTTTAACTTCACTGATCAGTGTTTTATAGTTTTGTGCATACAGGTCTTTTGTCTCCTTAGGTACGTTTATTCCTAGATATTTTATTCTTTTTGTTGCAATGGTAAACGGGAGTGTTTTCTTACTTTCACTTTCAGATTTTTCATCATTAGTGTATAGGAATGCTAGAGATTTCTGTGCATTAATTTTGTATCCTGCTACTTTACCAAATTCATTGATGAGCTCTAGTAATTTTCTGGTAGCATCTTTAGGATTCTCTATGTATAGTATCATGTCATCTGCAAACAGTGACAGCTTTACTTCTTCTTTTCCGATTTGGATTCCTTTTATTTCTTTGTCTTCTCTGATTGCTGTGGCTAACACTTCCAAAACTATGTTGAATAATAGTGGTGAGAGTGGGCAACCTTGTCTTGTTCCTGATCTTAGTGGAAATGGTTTCAGTTTTTCACCATTGAGGACAATGTTGGCTGTGGGTTTGTCATGTATGGCCTTTATTATGTTGAGGAAAGTTCCCTCTATGCCTACTTTCTGCAGGGCTTTTGTCATAAATGGGTGTTGAATTTTGTCGAAAGCTTTCTCTGCATCTATTGAGATGATCATATGGTTTTTCTCCTTCAATTTGTTAATATGATGTATCACGTTGATTGATTTGCATATATTGAAGAATCCTTGCATTCCTGGAATAAACCCCACTTGATCATGGTGTATGATCCTTTTAATGTGCTGTTGGATTCTGTTTGCTAGTCTTTTGTTGAGGATTTTTGCATCTATGTTCATCAGTGATATTGGCCTGTAGTTTTCTTTCTTTGTGACATCTTTGTCTGGTTTTGGTGTCAGGGTGATGGTGGCCTCGTAGAATGAGTTTGGGAGTGTTCCTCCCTCTGCAATATTTTGGAAGAGTTTGAGAAGGATAGGTGTTAGCTCTTCTCTAAATGTTTGATAGAATTCACCTGTGAAGCCATCTGGTCCTGGGCTTTTGTTTGTTGGAAGATTTTTAATCACGGTTTCAATTTCAGTGCTTGTGATTGGTCTGTTCATATTTTCTATTTCTTCCTGGTTCAGTCTCGGCAGGTTGTGCTTTTCTAAGAATCTGTCCATTTCTTCCAGGTTGTCCATTTTATTGGCATAGAGTTGCTTGTAGTAATCTCTCATGATCTTTTGTATTTCTGCAGTGTCAGTGGTTACTTCTCCTTTTTCATTTCTAATTCTATTGATCTGAGTCTTCTCCCTTTTTCTCTTGATGAGTCTGGCTAATGGTTTATCAATTTTGTTTATCTTCTCAAAGAACCAGCTTTTAGTTTCATTGAGTTTTGCTATTGTTTCCTTCATTTCTTTTTCATTTATTTCTGATCTGATCTTTATGATTTCTTTCCTTCTGCTAGCTTTGGGGTTTTTTTGTTCTTCTTTCTCTAATTGCTTTAGGTGCAAGGTTAGGTTGTTTATTCGAGATGTTTCCTGTTTGTTGAGGTAGGCTTGTATTGCTATAAACTTCCCTCTTAGAACTGCTTTTTCTGCATCCCATAGGTTTTGGGTCGTCGTGTCTCCATTGTCATTTGTTTCTAGGTATTTTTTGATTTCCCCTTTGATTTCTTCAGTGATCACTTCGTTATTAAGTAGTGTATTGTGTAGCCTCCATGTGTTTGTATTTTTTACAGAGTTTAGTCCTGTAATTGTTACCTAGTCTCATAGCGTTGTGGTCGGAAAAGATACTTGATACGATTTCAATTTTCTTAAATATACCAAGGCTTGATTTGTGACCCAAGATATGATCTATCCTGGAGAATGTTCCATGAGCACTTGAGAAAAATGTGTATTTTGTTGTTTTTGGGTGGAATGTCCTATAAAGGTCAATTAAGTCCATCTTGTTTAATGTATCATTTAACGCTTGTATTTCCTTATTTATTTTCATTTTGGATGATCTGTCCATTGGTGAAAGTGAGGTGTTAAGTTAAAGTCCCCTACTATGATTGTGTTACTGTCGATTTCCCCTTTTATGGCTGTTAGTATTTGCCTTATGTATTGAGGTGCTCCTATGTTGGGTGCATAAATATTTACAATTGTTATACCTTCCTCTTGGATCGATCCCTTGATCATTATATAGTGTCCTTCTTTGTCTCTTGTAATAGTCTTTATTTTAAAGTCTATTTTGTCTGATATGAGAATTGCTACTCCAGCTTTCTTTTGATTTCCATTTGCATGGAATATCGTTTTCCATCCCCTCACTTTCAGTCTGTATGTGTCTCTAGCTCTGAAGTGGGTCTCTTGTAGACAGCATATATATGGGTCTTGTTTTTGTATCCATTCAGCCAGCCTGTGTCTTTTGGTGGGAGCATTTAATCCATTTACATTTAAGGTAATTATCGATATGTATGTTCCTATTCCCATTTTCTTAAATGTTTTGGGTTTGTTATTGTAGGTGTTTTCCTTCTCTTGTGTTTCTTGCCTAGAGAAGTTCCTTTAGCATTTGTTGTAAAGCTGGTTTGGTGGTGCTGAACTCTCTCAGCTTTTGCTTGTCTGTAAAGGTTTTAATTTCTCCATCACATCTGAATGAGCTCCTTGCTGGGTAGAGTAATCTTGGTTGTAGGTTTTTCTCCTTCATCACTTTAAGTATATCCTGCCACTCCCTTCTGGCTTGCAGAGTTTCTGCTGAAAGATCAGCTGTTAACCTTATGGGGATTCCCTTGTGTGTTATTTGTTGTTTTTCCCTTGCTGCTTTTAATATGTTTTCTTTATATTTAATTTTTGATAGTTTGATTAATATGTGTCTTGGCGTGTTTCTCCTTGGATTTATCCTGTATGGGACTCTCTGTGCTTCCAGGATTTGATTAACTGTTTCCTTTCCCATATTAGGGAAGTTTTCAACTATAATCTCTTCAAATATTTTCTCAGTCCCTTTCTTTTTCTCTTCTTCTTCTGGGACCCCTATAATTCGAATGTTGGTGCGTTTAATGTTGTCCCAGAGGTCTCTGAGACTGTCCTCAATTCTTTTCATTCTTTTTTCTTTATTCTGCTCTGCATTAGTTATTTCCACCATTTTATCTTCCAGGTCACTTATCCTTTCTTCTGCCTCAGTTATTCTGCTATTGATCCCGTCTAGAGTATTTTTAATTTCATTTATTGTGTTTTTCATCGTTGCTTGGTTCCTCTTTAGTTCTTCTATGTCCTTGTTAAATGTTTCTTGCATTTTGTCTATTCTGTTTCCAAGATTTTGGATCATCCTTACTATCATCATTCTGAATTCTTTTTCAGGTAGACTACCTATTTCCTCTTCATTTGTTAGGTCTGGTGTGTTTTGACCCTGCTCCTTCATCTGCTGTGTGTTTTTCTGTCGTCTCATTTTGCTTATCTTACTGTGTTTGGGGTCTCCTTTACACAGGCTGTAGGTTCGTAGTTCCCGTTGTTTTTGGTATCTGTCCCCAGTGGCTAAGGTTGGTTCAGTGGGTTGTGTAGGCTTCCTGGTGGAGGAGACTAGTGCCTGTGTTCTGGTGGATGAGGCTGGATCTTGTCTTTCTGGTGGGCACGTCCACGTCTGGTGGTGTATTTTGGGGTGTCTGTGGCCTTATTATGATTTTAGGCAGCCTCTCTGCTAATGGATGGGGCTGTTTTCCTGTCTTGCTAGTTGTTTGGCATAGGGTGTCCAGCACTGTAGCTTGCTGGTCGTTGAGTGAAGCTGGGTCTTGGCGTTGAGATGGTGATATTTGGGAGATTTTTGCCGTTTGATATTACGTGGACCTGGGAGGTCTCTTGTGGACCAGTGTCCTGAAGTTGGCTCTCCCACCTCAGAGGCACAGCCCTGATGCCTGGCTGGAGCACCAAGAGCCTTTCGTCCACACGGCTCAGAGTAAAAGGGAGAAAAAATAGAAAGAAAGAAAGAAAGAGGATAAAATAAAATAAAATAAAATAAAATAAAAATAAAATAAAAATAAAATAAAGCTATTATAAAGCAAAGCTATACATACAAAATCTCACCCAGAGGCATACACATACACGCTCACAAAAAAAGGAAAAGGGGAAAAATTAATATATCCTGCTCCCAAAGTCCACCTCCTGAATTTGGGATGATTCGTTGTCTATTCAGGTATTCAACAGATGCAGGCACATCAAGTTGTTTGTGGAGTTTTAATCCGCTGCTTCTGAGGCTGCTGGGAGAGATTTCCCTTTCTCTTCTTTGTTCGCACAGCTCCCGGGGTTCAGCTTTGGATTTGGACCCACCTCTGCATGTAGGTCGCCTGAGGGCTTCTGTTCCCCGCCCAGACAGAATGGGGTTAAAGGAGCAGCTGATTAGGGGGCTCTGGCTCACTCAGTCTGGCGGAGGGTGGGGTACAGAGAGCAGGGCGAGCCTGCGGCGGCAGAGGCCGGCGTGACATTGCAGCAGCCTGAGGTGCGCTGTGTGTTCTCCCGGGGAAGTTGTCCCCGGATCACGGGACACTGGCAGTGGCGGGCTGCACAGGCTCCCGGGAGGGGCGGTGTGGAGAGTGACCTGTGCTCACACACAGGCTTTTTGGTGGTGGCAGCAGCAGCCTTAGCGTCTCATGCCCGTCTCTGGGGTCCACGGTGATAGCCGCGGCTCGCGCCCGTCTCTGGAGTTCGTTTAGGCGGCGCTCTGATTCCCCTCTCCTTGCGCACCGCGAAACAAAGAGGCAAAAAAAAAGTCTCTTGCCTCTTCGGAAGCTGCAGACTTTTTCCCGGACTCCCTCCCGGCTAGCTGTGGTGCGCTAACCCCTTCAGGCTGTGTTCACGCCGCCAACCCCAGTCCTCTTCCTGCGATCCGACCGAAGCCCAAGCCTCAGCTCCCAGCCCCGAACAGGTAGTTTTTTAATCAGTAAGTTTTAGGGGTGGTTTTTACACAGCAAACATTAACTGATATATTGGTATATAGAAATGCAATTAATTTTTATTGACCTTGTATATAATGATCATTAATTATTCTTATAGTTTGTCTACAGATTCTTTTGATTTACTATAATCACAAAATAGCCATATGTGAATAATGACAGTTTTACTTCTTTTCAACACTTGCACCTTTCATTTCCTATTTTATTGTAGTTGCTTGAACCTCCAGTATAATATTGAACAGAAATGGTGATCCTCGTTTCATTCCTAATCTCAGGAGGGAGCGCTTATAATAAACTTCCTTTGTGTGTAAGGTTTCAAAGCCCCTTTAGAGTTTGACAGGTCTCTTGAGGGATATGCATTCTTTATGCTTAAAGCTTCTCAAGTCTCACTTTCTTTGTCACTGCAGAACCAGGGGACCACCAAAGTTCTGCCAACCTTTCCGTCCCCCAGTGAGACCCTTTATCTGAACCGAGCTTCTGCTATTGATTCTGACTGCATCAAGGCAGCAAGTATTCCAGGGCAGAAATGGCTATAGATCTGTTGGCTACTCCTCCAGGATTCCTACTTCTTCAGAATTTTAGCCTCTCTAGTCCTCTTTGTTTCCACAGATCTCTGATGCCTATAAACGGAAGCTCTTTTTACTTTATCTGACTTTTCTATTTTTCTTGACTAGAACTTTGGTCAGACACAGACTATATCATTTGTGTTAGAGTTCTCCAGAGAAACAGAACCAATATTATATATATATATATAGAGAGAGAGAGAGAGAGGGAGAGAGGGAGAGAGGGAGAGAGGGAGAGAGGGAGAGAGAGAGAGAGAGAGAGGGAGAGAGAGAAAGATTTGTTATAAAGAGTTAGCTCCTGTGATTATGGATACTGAGGAATCCCACAATCTGCTGTTTGCTTGCAAGCTGGAGACCTAGGAAAGCCAGTGGTATAATTCCAGTCCTATTTAAAGGCCTGAGAATCAGAGGAGCTGATAATGTAAATTCCAATCCAAGGGCAAGAGAAGAGCTATGTCCCAGCTCAAGTAGGCAAGTAGGAAGGGAACTAATCATTCCTTCTTCTGATTTTTGTTCGTTTTGGCCCTCAACATTTGGATGGTGCCCACCCACATTGGGAAGAGCAATCTGCTTTTACTGAGTCCACCAACTTAAATGCTAATCTTACCTGAAACACCCTCATGGATATACCCAGAAATAACCTTTTATTTAGGCACCCCATGGCCCAGTCATGTTGACACATAAAATAAACCATCACACCATCCTACTAAGAAACTTAAACAAATTAGCCTGCTATTTACAATAGTTACACATGGAAGCTAAATAACATTTTACATTATAAGATATTCATACTGAAATTAAATTTGTATGTATGCAACTCTCTTAAAACATTAGCCAGATCTCTACAATTTATGTTGCTGTTTACAGTAGAAATATAGTTACTGCTTTTAAAGATAGTAAAAATTATGATTTTAGGAATAGTGATTTATGTGAAGAAACTGAAATATTTTGTATTGTTTTATGCATAAGGACAGTTTATTGTGTGTTCCCGTTATGATGTTTGAATGTGATATGTAAAATTCAGTATTTAGTTCTGAATATAACTATTGCTTTAAGAGTTTTATTGACAATTTTAGTTACTACTGCCTATGCAGAGTTTCTTTTTTTTTTTTTTTCAGAGTTTCTTCAAATTGAAATTAATAAAAACTTGTCTAATAACTAGAATGACTAAAAATTATCTAATTTGGTATTTAAGACACATAAAACCATAACTTTGTGCTTATACTTACAGTTATTTTTGAATTTGAAGTTATAACTTTTCAGGGTAGGAAAATAGAAAATATTTTACTTGGAAGTTTTAGCTCAACTTATAATCAATATATACTTATTAATATAGCATGGGGACTTCCATTTGTACTCTTGCTGCAGGTTGTGAAAATAGGGTCAGCCCTCACCAACACATTTGTGTTAGAGACATTTTAAAATGTCTTTTTCTTTTTTGTCTGCATAGACTGGCAAGATTATTTTTTACAATTAAAAAAAACCAAAATCAAACCCTTTTTGTCTTTACCGACCATTATTTCATTTCATCACTTGGGGTTCAATCATGGATGCAGAATCACTATGAGTATTATGGAATAAGAAATTTATTATACAAAATAAACCTCTCCTTGTTGTTGCAGGGACTGGGAAGTAAAGGTCTGAAAAGATTTAGAGAAAAGTCCTTAATTAATCCTGGTGTTGATGGATGATTTAGAACTTGCAGAAAGTCACTTCAGGGTCCTAAGGTAGAATTGGTGCAGAACTATCTGAAGGTTTTTGACTCTCCATGACTATCGCCTCTCTGAGTTCTCAAGGAAGCAACTTTTGTTGCTTGGGGTATTCAGCAGGGGCAGTTGTCAGGAAGGAGAGATAGATGTAAATGGAGCATTAAAGGAAGGACAAGTTGAAATCTGCCAAGCAAGTTATCACCAATGTTGTCCCTTAGAGCACAGTGGCTACTTTCTTCACTGCTGCCTCCTATATTACACACACACTTTTCTTATGATTGACCTTAACCCAAATTATTCAGGGAAGGAAATTCTGGACAATGCAGATTCAGCTTAGCTAAGATGACACAATACAAAACGACCATATCATCTATGACCCTATGGGATGAATTAAAACATTAGAGCAGGGAATATTGAGCTGAAAAAAGATTATGTGATTTTCCTAAGAATACCACACAAAGGGGGTTTTTAGGACTTTTACCTTCTGATTTTTCGATCGGTGTGCTCAACATCTAGCCTCCTGATGTGCTTATTTCTGACTGTATTCGGTGTTTTTCCTTTGCATTTAGGACCACATTTGTATAGAGAACGATGCTTGTCCAGCAGAAATGTCTGAGCTCTCATAGAAATTAAACAGCAAGGGATGGTAAGGAATTGGAGCAGCCAACTTAAATTGAGTATAACGATTTCCCAAGGATGTGATGTGGCCACCACTGGCACCATTAACCACATCAAACATTTTCTCAGCTCTGTAAGACAAGAACATAGAGGAGAAATGGCTTTCCCATCAGCCAGAATTGTTCCTTGTTTGTTAATTTATAACTTAATGCTGTGTTTCCTCATCAAGTGTCTCTGCATTTGCTGAAAATGTCAGGAAGATGCCATGGAGGGCTTAATATTTTATACAGTAGAAATGTTAGTTTTTTATGTGTCCGGTCCTGTATCTGCCTCACAACTTCCCTACTGCAGTGCTTGCATGGCTCCTGTTTATCTACTGAAATATAGTTGGGATATCTCCTGTTATGTTCTGTGACAAGGTAATGTTAAACAGGAATCTATTTCTGCAGACACTGTTTTGTTTGGTTATCTTGCTGTGGAAGCTCAAGAACTCCCTTATCAGAACTCACGGGTTTTCCAGACTAAATGGCTCTAATTAACAAGCAAATCACAATGACTAGAGATAGAACTTGCGTGGTGAAGCACTCTGGGGTCCCAGGCACACCAAAGAATGCAAAAAGTTGGACACGAGGGACTATTCAGCACCAAGTTGTACTTACATTTTATAGACAAAGCACCCAGACAGTAAGAAAATATAGATATTGTCCCAAGTGTGTACGCAAAAGTTAGAGTTTTCTTAAATTCTAAAGGCAATAGAATTTCTAAATTGGTCTTTACTGTGTCTTTTTTTAGATTTGTAAGCAGCATTTATCTTGTAATGTATTATGTTCATAACATGCTTCATTTACAAATCACTTTCCTGTAAAAATTATATTTACTTCTCACAATGACACTATAAGGTCAGTATTAATATGTTCATTTTACAAAAGGAGAAATAGAGGCTCAGAGGATAAGTGAGTTGCCCAAGGTCATATCAAGTATAAGTGGGAAACGCAGGACCTTCATCAGTTCTCTGCTATGACACAAACCTACTCTTATACCCAGTGAAACACAAATGAGCAGTGTGCTGTTCAATAGCAGTATTTTTTCCAAAACATCTCAGTCTTTCATGTTGTAAGTTTAACTTACATTCAAGTCTCTATCATCTTATGAGACCTTTATTGTTTGGTAGCTCCTGAATTATTTTTTTTCTTTTCCTTCTCATCCAAACACTGAAAGCATAATCTACACTCCCTGTCCCTATTCACCTTCATTCATCTCTAAATTCTCAGCAACCTGGTTTCTTCAGCCACCACATCTCATAAGATCAACAAGTACCTCTTAATTATTAAATAAAATGTATATTTGGGGTAATTTTCTGGGACTGTTATATTTCTCTTGAATTGATTCATTACAAAATGCCACTCAATCTCTACTCATACTTTCTTGCCTTGTCTTTAAAATCTAATGTATCTTATATTAATAAAATATCTTTCTGTTTCCATTCTTTTACTTTCAACCTTTCTGTGTATCTAATATTTAGATCTCATCTCTTGTAAACACCATATATCTGGCATTTAAAAAAATCAGTCTGAAATTCTTTGTCTGTTAAGTGGAGTCTTTAGTCCATTTCTATATACTGTACTTTGGCTTATATCTACATTTTGTTGATTCTTGTTTTTTTTATTTTGTTTCTATCTATTATTCTTTTATTCTTCTTTGTTTCTTTTGGTTTAGTTACAAATTTTTAATATGCTATTTTTCTAGTAATTTTAAAATTCATTTAAAATCACATTTATTTATACATTTTGACTTTTAAAATATATACTACTTATTTACTCTTTCTATTTCTCTTAATTGCTTTCTGAAATGTCATGCTCCCATGTAGGATAGTTCCTGCTGCCTAAAATCTCTCTTTAGTATTTCTTGGAAGGCAGCTTTTGTTTGTCTGATAACCTCTTATTTTACCTTTAGTTTTACAGGATATTTCCTATGAGCATAAAATTCTACCTTACCATGTTTTTATTTTTTCCCACACTTTAAAGATGTCATTTCACTACCTTCTGCTTTGACCATTTCTATTGAGAAGCCAGCCGTCCTTTTATACTCTGCTCCTTTAAATGTAATGCGTCTTGTTTTCCCTCTGCCATTTTTATGATTATTTTTCTTTGTCTTTTTTCTAGCATTTAATTATACTATACCTATGCATGTTTTCTTTATACTTTTCTTTCTTGGGTGTTGTAGAGCTTTTTGAAAGTATGGATTGAAGTCTTTGCCAGTTTTGGAAAATTCTCACCAGTTATGTCTGCAGGTATTCCTTCTGCCCTATTCTCTTCCTTCTACTTTTTTTTTCTTTTCAATTTGTGAAGTGCTTTATGTACTTTATCTCATAAAATCCTTAAAATGATCCTACAAGGTGCTTTTGTGATTATCCCTACTTTACAAATGATTAAACTGAGGTTTGAAAGGGTAAGGGATCAGCCCATGATCAACAACCAAAAAGTGTCAGAGTCAGAACACAACACCAAGTTTTCCCCAAAGAACTCCGTGGATGATTTGGGCAACAAGCCAAAGTTCAAGAGACAGTGGAGTCCAGAGTGGATTTTATATATGGATTACCTAGAAAACTTCTCCAGTCCTCCGTATTACCATCATACTGAGTGGTGCAGTTGAAAGAATGTTTAATGAAAGTTGAGGTATCCGGGTTATAGACTTTTTTTTTGTTACCAAAAAGTTTGTGGAATTGGGAGCCATTTATTCCACTTGCTGAGGCACTGAAGATGTTTTCAAGGTGATAGAGAAGGTCCCTTCCAGTTTTAAACATCTTTAATTAGATGGTAGCTGCCTTTTGACTGGCTTGGAGGAATCAAGTATATCATAATGGTCTCTGATAGTGATATTCTTCTACAGCATTATTTATTCATTTATTTTTTGACCTTAACATTTGTAACATTCTCTTTTTTTTTTTTAATAGATCTTTATTGGAGTATAATTGCTTCACAATACTGTGTCAGTTCCTGTTGCACAACAAAGTGAATCAGCCATTTGCATACACATGTCCCCATATACCCTCCCTCTTGAGCCTCCCTCCCACCCTCCCTATCCCACCTCTCTAGGTCATTGCAAAGCACCAAGCCAATCTCCCTGTGCTATGCTGCTGCTTTCCACCAGCCAACTATTTTACGATTGGTAGTGTATATATGTCGATGCTACTCTCACTTTGACCCAGCTTCGCCCTCCCACCCCATGTCCTCAAGTCCATTCTCTATGTCTACCTCTTTATTCCTGCCCTGCAACTAGGTTCATCAGCACTATTTTTTTTTTTTTAGATTCCATGTATATGCATTAGCATACGGTATTTGTTTTTCTCTTTCTGACTTACTTCACTCTGTATGGCAGACTCTAGGTCCATCCACCTCACTACAAATAACTCAGTTTCATTTCTTTTTATGGCTGAGTAATATTCCATTGTATATATGTGCCACATCTTCTTTATCCATTCATCTGTCGATGGACACTTAGGTTGCTTCCATGACCTGGCTGTTGTAAATAGTGCTGCAGTGAACATTGTGGTACATGTCTCTTTTTGAATTATGGTTTTCTCAGGGTATATGCCCAGTAGTGGGATTGCTGGGTCATATGGTAGTTGTATTTTTAGTTTTTTAAGGAACCTCCATACTGTTTTCCATAGTGGTTGTATCAATTTACATTCCCACCAACAGTGCAAAAGGGTTCCCTTTTCACCACACCATTTCCAGCATTTACTGTTTCTAGATTTTTGATGATGGCCATTCTGACTGGTGTGAGGTGATACCTCTTGTAGTTTTGATTTGCATTTTTCTAATAATTAGTGATGTTGAGCATCTTTTCATGTGCCTCTTGGTCATCTGTATGTCTTCCTTGGTGAAATGTCTATTTAGGTCTTCCTTCCATTTTTTAACTGGATTGTTTGGTTTTTTTTTTTTGATATTGAGCTCCATGAGCTGTTTGTATATTTTGGAGATTAATCCTTTGTCTGTTGTTTTATTTGCAAATATTTTCTCCCATTCTGAGGGTTGTCTTTTCGTCTTGTTTATGGTTTCCTTTGCTGTGCAAAAACTTTGAAGTTTAATTAAGTGCCATTTATTTGTGTTCTTATTTCCATTTCTCTGGGAGCTGGGTCAAAAAGAATCTTGCTGTGTTTTATGTCAGAGTGTTTTTCCTATGTTTTCCTCTAAGAGTTTTGTAGTGTCTGGTCTTACATTTAAGTATTTAATCCATTTGGAGTTTATTTTTGTGTATGGTGTTGGGAGTGTTCTAATTTCATTCTTTTCCATGTAGCTGTCCAGTTTTCCCAGCACCACTTATTGAAGAGGCTGTCTTTTCTCCATTGTATGTTCTTGCCTCCTTTGTTGTGAATTAGGTGCCCATATTTGTGTGGTTTTATCTCTGGGCATTCTATCCTGTACCATTGATCTATATTTCTGTTTTTGTGCCAGTACCATACTCTCTTGATTACTGTAGCTTTGTGGTATAGTTTGAAGTCGGGGAGCTTGATTCCTCCAACTCTGTTTTTCTTTCCCAAGATTGCTTTGATTATTTGGGGTCTTTTGTGTTTCCATATGGATTGTAAAATTTTTTGTTCTAATTCTGTGAAGAATGCCATTGGTAGTTTGATAGGGATTGCATTGAATCTGTAGATTGCTTTGGGTAGTGTAGTCATTTTCACAGTATTGATTCTTCCAATCCAAGAACATGGTATATTTCTCCATCTGTTTATATCATCTTTGATTTCTTTCAACAGTGTTTTATTGTTTTCTGAGTACAAGTCTTTTGCCTCCTTAGGCAGGTTTATTCCTAGGTATTTATTCTCTTTGTTGCAATGGTAAATGGGAGTGTTTCCTTAATTTCTCTTTCTGATTTTTCACTGTTGGTGTACAGGAATGCAAGAGATTTCTGTGCTTTAATTTTGTATCCTGCTACTTTACCAAATTCATTGATTAGCTCTAGGAGTTTTCTGGTAGCATCTTTAGGATTCTCTATGTATAGTATCATGTCATCTGCAAATAGTGACAGCTTTACTTCTTCTTTACCGATTTGGATTCCTTTTATTTCTTTGTCTTCTTTGATTGCTGTGGCTAACACTTCCAAAACTATGTTGAATAATAGTGGTGACAGTGGGCAACCTTGTCTTGTTCCTGATCTTAGTGGAAATGGTTTCAGTTTTTCACCATTGAGGACAATGTTGGCTGTGGGTTTGTCATATGTGGCCTTTATTATGTTGAGGAAAGTTCCCTCTATGCCTACTTTCTGCAGGGCTTTTATCATAAATGGGTGTTGAATTTTGTCGAAAGCTTTCTCTGCATCTATTGAGATGATCATATGGTTTTTCTCCTTCAATTTGTTAATATGGTGTATCACACTGATTGATTTGCGTATATTGAAGAATCCTTGCATTCCTGGGATAAACCCCACTTGATCATGGTGTATGATCCTTTTAATGTGCTGTTGGATTCTGTTTGCTAGTATTTTGTTGAGGATTTTTGCATCTATATTCATCAGTGATATTGGCCTGTAGTTTTCTTTCTTTGTGACATCTTTGTCTGGTTTTGGTATCAGGGTGATGGTGGCCTCGTAGAATGAGTTTGGGAGTGTTCCTCCCTCTGCAATATTTTGGAAGAGTTTGCGAAGGATAGGTGTTAGCTCTTCTCTAAATGTTTGATAGAATTCCCCTGTGAAGCCGTCTAGTCCTGGACTTCTGTTTGTTGGAAGGTTTTTAATCACAGTTTCAATTTCAGTGCTTGTGATTGGTCTGCTCATATTTTCTATTTCTTCCTGGTTCAGTCTCGGCAGTTTGTGCATTTCTAAGAATCTGTCCATTTCTTCCAGGTTGTCCATTTTATTGGCATAGAGTTGCTTGTAGTAATCTCTCATGATCTTTTGTATTTCTGCAGTGTCAGTGGTTACTTCTCCTTTTTCATATCTAATTCTATTGATTTGAGTCTTCTCCTTTTTTCTCTTGATGAGTCTGGATAATGGTTTATCAATTTTGTTTATCTTCTCAAAGAACCAGCTTTTAGTTTCATTGATTTTTGCTATTGTTTCCTTCATTTCTTTTTCATTTATTTCTGACCTGATCTTTATAATTTCTTTCCTTCTGCTGGCATTGGGGTTTTTTTGTTCTTCTTTCTCTAATTGCTTTAGGTGCAAGGGTAGGTTGTTTATTCGAGATGTTTCCTGTTTCTTGAGGTAGGCTTGTATTGCTATAAACTTCCCTCTTAGCACTGCTTTTGCTGAGTCCCATAGGTTTTGGGTCATCGTATCTCCATTGTCATTTGTTTCTAGGTATTTTTTGATTTCCCCTTTGATTTCTTCAGTGATCACTTCGTTATTAAGTAGTGTATTGTGTAGCCTCCATGTGTTTGTATTTTTTACAGATCTTTTCCTGTAATTGATATCTAGTCCCATAGCGTTGTGGTCGGAAAAGATACTTGATACGATTTCAATTTTCTTAAATTTACCAAGGCTTGATTTGTGACCCAAGATATGATCTATCCTGGAGAATGTTCCATGAGCTCTTGAGAAAAATGTGTATTTTGTTGTTTTTGGGTGGAATGTCCTATAAATATCAATTAAGTCCATCTTGTTTAATGTATCATTTAAAGCTTGTGTTTCCTTATTTATTTTCATTTTGGATGATCTGTCCATTGGTGAAAGTGGGGTGTTAAAGTCCCCTACTATGATTGTGTTGCTGTTGATTTCCCCTTTTATGGCTGTTAGTATTTGCCTTATGTATTGAGGTGCTCCTATGTTGGGTGCATAAATATTTACAATTGTTATAGCTTCCTCTTGGATCGATCCCTTGATCATTATATAGTGTCCTTCTTTGTCTCTTGTAATAGTCTTTATTTTAAAGTCTATTTTGTCTGATATGAGAATTGCTACTCCAGCTTTCTTTTGATTTCCATTTGCATGGAATATCTTTTTCCATACCCTCACTTTCAGTCTGTATGTGTCTCTAGGTCTGAAGTGGGTCTCTTGTAGACAGCATATATATGGGTCTTGTTTTTGTATCCATTCAGCCAGCCTGTGTCTTTTGGTGGGAGCATTTAATCCATTTACATTCAAGGTAATTATCGATATGTTTGTTCCTATTCCCATTTTCTTAAATGTTTTGGGTTTGTTATTGTAGGTGTTTTCCTTCTCTTGTGTTTCTTGCCTAGAGAAGTTCCTTTAGCATTTGTTGTAAAGCTGGTTTGGTGGTGCTGAACTCTCTCAGCTTTTGCTTGTCTGTAAAGGTTTTAATTTCTCCATCGAATCTGAATGAGCTCCTTGCTGGGTAGAGTAATCTTGGTTGTAGGTTTTTCTCCTTCATCACTTTAAGTATATCCTGCCACTCCCTTCTGGCTTGCAGAGTTTCTGCTGAAAGATCAGCTGTTAACCTTATGGGGATTCCCTTGTGTGTTATTTGCTGTTTTTCCCTTGCTGCCTTTAATATGTTTTCCTTATATTTAATTTTTGACAGTTTGATTAATATGTGTCTTGGCGTGTTTCTCCTTGGGTTTATCCTGTATGGGACTCTCTGTGCTTCCAGGACTTGATTAACTATTTCCTTTCCCATATTAGGAAAGTTTTCAACTATAATCTCTTCAAATATTTTCTCAGTCCCTTTCTTTTTCTCTTCTTCTTCTGGGATCCCTATAATTCGAATGTCGGTGCATTTAATGTTGTCCCAGAGGTCTCTGAGACTGTCCTCAGTTCTTTTCATTCTTTTTTCTTTATCCTGCTCTGCAGTAGTTATTTCCACCATTTTATCTTCCAGGTCACTTATCCTTTCTTCTGCCTCAGTTATTCTGCTATTGATCCCATCTAGAGTATTTTTAATTTCATTTATTGTGTTTTTCATCATTGCTTGGTTCCTCTTTAGTTCTTCTACGTCCTTGTTAAATGTTTCTTGCATTTTGTCTATTCTATTTCCAAGATTTTGGATCATCCTTACTATCATTATTCTGAATTCTTTTTCAGGTAGACTACCTATTTCCTCTTCATTTGTTAAGTCTGGTGTGTTTTGACCTTGCTCCTTCATCTGCTGTGTTTTTTCTGTCTTCTCATTTTGCTTATCTTACTGTGTTTGGGGTCTCCTTTTCACAGGCTGTAGGTTCGTAGTTCCCGTTGTTTTTGGTATCTGTCCCCAGTGGCTAAGGTTGGTTCAGTGGGTTGTGTAGGCTTCCTGGTGGAGGGAACTAGTGCCTGAGCTCTGGTGGATGAGGCTGGATCTTGTCTTTCTGGTGGGCACGTCCACGTCTGGTGGTGTATTTTGGGGTGTCTGTGGCCTTATTATGATTTTAGGCAGCCTCTCCGCTAATGGATGGGGCTGTGTTCCTGTCTTGCTAGTTGTTTGGCATAGGGTGTCCAGCACTGTAGCTTGCTGGTTGTTGAGTTAAGCTGGGTCTTGGCGTTGAGATGGTGATATTTGGGAGATTTTTGCCGTTTGATATTACGTGGACCTGGGAGGTCTCTTGTGGACCAGTGTCCTGAAGTTGGCTCTCCCACCTCAGAGGCACAGCCCTGATGCCTGGCTGGAGCACCAAGAGCCTTTCGTCCACACGGCTCAGAGTAAAAGGGAGAAAAAATAGAAAGAAAGAAAGAAAGAGGTATAATATAGTGAAGTAAAATAAAGCTATTGTAAAGCAAAGCTATACAGACAAAATCTCACCCAGAAGCATATACATATACACTCACAAAAAAAAGGAATAGGGGAAAAATTAATATATCCTGCTCCCAAAGTCCACCTCCTGAATTTGGGATGATTCGTTGTCTATTCAGGTATTCAACAGATGCAGGCACATCAAGTTGTTTGTGGAGTTTTAATCCGCTGCTTCTGAGGCTGCTGGGAGAGATTTCCCCTTCTCTTTTCTGTTCGCACAGCTCCTGGGGTTCAGCTTTGGATTTGGACCCGCCTCTGCGTGTAGGTCGCCTGAGGGCGTCTATTCCCCGCCCAGACAGGACGGGGTTAAAGGAGCAGCTGCTTCGGGGGCTCTGGCTCACCCAGGCCGGGGGGAGGGAGGGGTACGGACGAGGCGGGACGAGCCTGCGTTGGCAGAGGCCGGCGTGACGTTGCCGCAGCCTGAGGCGTGCAGTGCGTTTTCCCGGGGAAGTTGTCCCCAGATCACGGGACCCTGGCAGTGGCGGGCTGCACAGGCTCCCGGGAGGGGCGGTGTGGAGAGTGACCTGTGCTCACACACAGGCTTTTTGGAGGCGGCAGCAGCAGCCCCAGCGTCTCATGCCCGTCTCTGCGGTCCGCGTTGATCGCCGCGGCTCGCACCCGTCTCTGGAGCTCGTTTAGGCGGCGCTCTGAATCCCCTCTCCTCGCGCACCAGGAAACAAAGAGGGAAGAAAACGTCTCTTGCCTCTTTGGCAGCTGCAGACTTTTTCCCGGACTCCCTCCCGGCTAGCTGTGGCGCACTAACCCCTTCAGGCTGTGTTCACGCCGCCAACCCCAGTCCTCTCCCTGCGATCCGACAACAGCCCGAGCCTCAGCTCCCAGCCCCACCCGCCCCGGCGGGTGAGCAGACAAGCCTCTCGGGCTGGTGAGTGCTGCTTGGCGCCGATCCTCTGTGCGGGAATCTCTCCGCTTTGCCCTCCACACCCCTGTTGCTGCGCTCTCCCCCGCGGCTCCGAAGCTTCCCCCCTCTGCCACCCGCAGTCTCTGCCCGCGAAGGGGCTTCCTAGTGTGTGGAAACCTTTCCTCCTTCACAGCTCCCTCCCACTGGTGCAGGTGCCGTCCCTATTCTTTTGTCTCTGTTATTTCTTTTTTCTTTTGCCCTACCCAAGTACGGGGGGAGTTTCTTGCCTTTTTGGAGGTCGGACGTTTTCTGCCAGCGTTCAGTGTGTGTTCTGTAGGAGCAGTTCCACGTGTAGATGTATTTCTACTGTATCTGTGGGAAGGAAGGTGATCTCCGCGTCTTACTCTTCCGCCATCGTCTCTCCTCCCCATCTCTGGAAGATTTTTAATTACGGTTTCAATTTCATTACTTGTGATAGGTCTGTTTATATTTTCTAATTCTTCCTGGTTCAGGCTTGGAAAATTGTACCTTTCCAAGAATTTGTCCATTTCTTCATGGTTGTCCATTTTATTGGCATATAGTTGTTTTCAGTAGTCTCTTATAATCCTTTGTATTTCTGCAGTGTCAGTTGTGATTTCTCCTTTTTCATTTCTAATTTTATTGATTTGCCTCCTCTCCCTTTTTTTCTTGATGAGTCTGGTTAAGGGTTTATCAATTTTGTTTATCTTCTCAAAGAACCAGATTTTAGTTTTATTGATCTTTGCTATTGTTTTCTTTGTTTCTATTTCATTTATTTCTGCTCTGATCTTTATGATTTCTTTCCTTCTACTGACTTTGGGTTTTCTTTGTTCTTCTTTCTCTAGTTTTAAGTGTAGGGTTATATTGTTTATTTGAGATTTTTCTTGTTTCTTGAGGTGAGATTGAATTGCTATAATCTTCCCTCTTTGAACTGCTTTTGCTGGGTCCCATGTGTTTTGGGTCATCGTGTTTTCATTGTCATTTGTTTCTATGTATTTTTTTTATTCTTTGATTTCTTCAGTGATCTCTTGGTTATTTAGTAGTGCACTGTTTAGCCTCCATGTATTTGTGTTTTTTACAGTTATTTTCCTGTAATTGATTTCCAATCTCATAGCATTGTGGTCAGAAAAGATGCTTGACAGAATTTCAATTTTCTGAGGCTTAATTTGTGACCCAAGATGTGATCTATCCTGGAGAATGTTTCGTGTGCACTTGAGAAGAAAGTGTATTCTGCTACTTTTGGGTGGAATGTTCTATAAGTATCAATTAGATCTATCTGGTCTATTGTGTCAATTAAAGCTTGTGTTTCCTTATTTATTTTCATTTTGGATCATCTGTCCATTGGTGTAAGTGGGGTGTTAAAGTCCCCTACTATTATTGTACTACTGTCGATTTCTCCTTTCATGGTTGTTAGCATTTGCCTTACGTATTGAGGTGCTGCTATGTTGGGTGGATAAATATTTATCATTGTTATGTCTTCTTCTTGGATTGATCCTTTGATCATTATGTAGTGTCCCTCCTTATCTCTTGTAACAATCTTTATTTTAAAGTCTATTTTATCTGATACAAGTATTGCTACTCCAGCTTTCTTTTGATTTCCATTTGCATGGACTATTTTTTCCATCCCCTCACTTTCAGTCTGTATGTGTACCTAGGTCTGTAGTGGGTCTCTTGTAGACAGCATATATATGGGTTTGTTTTTGTAGCCATTCAGCCAGTCTGTGTCTTTTGGTGGGAGCATTTAACCCACTTACATTCAGCATTATTATCGATATGTATGTTCCTATTACCATTTTCTTAATTGTTTTGGGTTTGTTTTTGTGGGACTTCTCTTGTGTTTCCTGCTTAGAGAAGTTTCTTTAGCACTTGCTGTAAAGCTGGTTTGGTGGTGCTGAGTTCTCTTAGCTTTTGCTTGTCTGAAAAGCTTTTGACTTCTCCATCAAATCTGAATGAGATCCTTGCTGGGTAGAGTAATCTTGGTTGTAGGTTTTTCTCTTTCATCACTTTAAGTATATCCTGCTACTCCCTTCTGGCCTGTAGAGTTTCCGTTGAAAAATCAACTGATAGGGCTTCCCTGGTGACGCAGTGGTTAAGAATCCGCCTGCCAATGCAGGGGACACTGGTTTGAGCCCTCGTCCAGGAAGATCCCACATGCTGCGGAGCAACTTAGCCCGTGCGCCACAACTACTAAGCCTGTGCTCTAGAGCCCGTGAGCCACAACTACTGAAGCCCGCATGCCTAGGGCCCGTGCTCTGCAACAAGAGAAGCCACTGCAATGAGAAGCCCATGCACCGTAACGAAGAGTAGCCCCTGCTCACTGCAACTAGAGAAAACCTGCGCAAAGTGATGAAGACCCAATGCAGCCAAAAATAAAATAAATAAAGTAAAAAAAAAAATTCTTTAAAAAAAAAATCAGCTGATAACCTTATGGGGATTCCTTTGTATGTTATTTTTTGTTTTTCCCTTGCTGCTTTTAATATTTTTTCTTTGAATTTAATTTTTGTTAGTTTGATTAATATGTGTTTTGGTGTGTTTTTCCTAGGGTTTATCCTGTATGGGACTCTCTGTGCTTCCTGGACTTGGGTGACTATTTCCTTTCCCATATTAGGGAAGTTTTCAACTATAATCTCTTCAAATATTTTCTCAGACCCTTTCTTTTTCTCTTTTTCTTCTGGGATCCCTATAATTTGAATGTTGGTGCATTTAGTGTTGTCCCAGAGGTCTCTGAAATTGTCTTCAATTCTTTTCATTCTTTTCTCTTTATTCTGATCCTCGGCAGTTATTTCCACCATTTTGTCTTCCAGCTCACTTATTCGTTCTTCTGCCTCAGTTATTCTGTTATTGATTCCTTCTAGTGTATTTTTCATTTTAGTTATTGTGTTGTTCATCTCTGTTTGTTTGTTCTTTAGTTCTTCTATATCTTTGTTAAACATTTCTTGTATTTTCTCAATCCGTGCCTCCATTCTGTTTCCTAGATTTTGGATCATGTTTACTATCATTACTCTGAATTCTTTTTCAGGTAGATTGCCTATTTCCTCTTAATTTATTTGGTCTTATAGGTTTACCTTCCTCCTTCATCTGTGACAAATGTTTTGCCATCTCATTTTTTTTTTTTTTTTTAATGAGTGGGATTGTGTTCCTGTTGTGCTCAGGTTGTTTGGCCTGAGGCTTCCAACACTGGAGTTTGTAGGCTATTGGGTAGAGCTTGATCTTGGTGCTGAGATGAGGAACTCCATGAGACCTCACTCTGATGAATATTCCCTGGGGTCTGAGGTTCTCTGTTAGTCCAGTGGTTCAGACTCGGAGTTCCCACCGCAGGAGCTTCAGCCCGACCCCAGGCTCGTGAACCAAGGTCCCACGTGGGGTGGAAAAAAAAAAAATAACAATGTAAAAAATAAAATTAGACTAGGAAACTAACAGATATGTTAGAAAGAATATAATAATAAAAATATAGATGAATCAACAACTGGAAGGTACATCAGTACCACAATAATAAAAAAGAGGAGGGAAAAAATGGGGGGTGGGAAGGCCTTGGCTGTGGAGGGCGGGGCCTAAGCAAAGGCGAGGTTTGGGCAGTGGGCAGGGCCAATGCTCAGGACCCACAGGGCTGGAAAAGGCCCTGGGGGCTGTGGGGGGTGGGGCTTAGGCTCAAGGAACAGAAGGGTCCCAGGCGTGCCCCCCACCCCTGGTCTCAGAGGACAGGGGACCTCACCTGGGAGCCCAGCAGGCTTCCTGGGCTCGAGTGGGTAGGGCAGATGCCCTCCTCTTCTCTCTTGCTCCTTCAGTCTGGGAGGGCCCCTCCTGCCTGCCTCTCCTGATCTCCCCGGCCTACCTCCTATGCCCCCAGGACCAATGTGGCTGGAGGGGAAGCGGGGGCCTTGGAGGGCAGGGGACCTGCCTGGGAGCTCAGCAGGCTCCCCGTGCCCGAGTGGGTGGGGCAATCGCCCTCTGCTCCTCTCCCGCTCCTCCTGGATGGGCCCTCCCACCTGCCTCTCCTGATCCTCCTGGTCTCCCTCCTATGCCCCCAGGACCCATGTGGCCTGGGTGGGGCTTTGGAGTGGGGATACCAGCCTGGGAGCTCAGTAGGCTCCCCTGCCTGAGTGGGCCAGGCTATCACCCTCTGCTCCTCTCCTGCTCTTCCCGGAGAGCCCCACCCACCTTCCTCTCCTGATCTCCCTGTCCTCCGGGGCATTGATCCTGTCTGGCCTCTACTTCTCCCCCCTCAGTCCCCCTACGTCCTACCGGTTCACTCTGGGGTTCCTCCCATCTTCTTGGGTGTCAGAGTTCCCCACCAGCGGCCAGCAGGCACCCTAGTTGTGGGGAGACGCTAACTGCGTGTCTTCCCCCACCGCCATCTTGACTCTGCCTCCTCTCTTTCCTCTACTTTTGAGACTCCATTTATATGTATACTTGCCTTTTGACTGTGTCCCACTTGTACCTTTTATTCTGTTCTATTTTATTTTTCTTGTTGCTTCAATTTATATTTTTTCTATTGATCTCTGAATTCATTAATCCTATCTTCTCTTATGTTCTTAGTTCCCAATAATGAACTCTAACTTAAGATATTTTATTTTTTGTTCTAGAATATACATTTGATTCATTATAGTTTCCAATTCTTTATTGAAATTCATATTTTTACTCATTTTGTTCAGCTCTTACTCTGTTTTCTTTAACATATGAAGTATTTAAAAATACCTATGTATTGAGTCCAATATTTTGATTATTTGCACATATGCTTCCACTGGATAATTTTTTACTTTTTTAGTCACATTTTCTCACTGCTTCATGCTTATATTAGTTTTTCTATGAAGTTCTAATCATAGTTTAAAAGATGGTATATTTTATAAGTAAAAGCAGTAAAGTACTTTCCCCCTTTATTTTAGTCAGGCATAAAGAGAGAGGGGGTGATAACTCCAATCAAATCAGAGTTCAGTCAGAGCTAGGTTGCAGAAAGACTCAGTCCATCGCTGGTTTGACCCTGTTCATTGTGCATGATTCTCCTAGGGCCTTTAAGAACATGTCAAATCTCTGTCTCCTCTGCTCTGAGAGTCTATGGAAGATTTCATTCTGCGCTTTAAAGGCAGAACCCTAATTCATGTAATCCTCTTTTTTTTCTACCACTCTCCAATATGTTTAAAACTATGATTTTGTAATTTTCCAGATTTTACGTAATTGTTACAGCAAGAACATCGGGCTTCCATGACCTAATAATCCTATCCAAAAGTAGAAGTACTCTCCTCCTCTCTTAAAATTTCACTTTAGCATCAAATCATCCACTAGGGCTGCTCTGATTTTTTATATTGAATGAGGTTAGTCATCTTTTTTTTTTTTTTTTTTTTACCGTGCATTTAAAGTTTTCACGCTCATCATAGTGAATTATAATTTTGATTATGTATGTTTCTGTTTCCCAAAAACATTCTCAGGGTTCAAGACCTTCTTGTGGAATATGCATTCTTAAGTGGCTTAGCATCCTCAATATATCCAATATGAAAATAATGTGCTCATCACTTTTATGTGTAACTTTGGTCATCTCTCTTTTTATTTTTAAAAAATGTTTTTCCTGTTTGAGAGATTTGTCATCCATTGTACTCATTCATTCAACCATTGCACAAATAACATTGAGGATCTTCTATGGGGCAGAAACAGGATTAAGAGCAGGCAAATTAAATGATCAGGTTCCTGTAGTGTTTTAATTTGAGTACCAGACATACTGAATCTCAGGTAAAGTTGTACTGCATTCATAGCATTGTGAATAGCAGAGACTATGGCTTTGGAGGTGCAAGTATCCAATCAAATGCAAGAATTAATTGCAGAACCAGTGATTCCGTGAATTCAAATCGCACCTACGATGCAGAGCTAAAATTTGATATGGTTAGCTGGAAATTCTTCTGAATTCTGACAAAAGGTTTATAAATTCACTTAATTAGCTGTAAGTTAGGGAATACAGATGTGACTACCAAGAGCAAGATTGTTTGAGGGGGGTAGGAATTCCACGTCCTGGATGACTGTGGCCTCAGGGAGGCCGGATAGAAAAAAAGAGAAGGTTAAACACACATGGGCACGGACACACACCTAGCTCTTCCTGGGGGGATGACACTTTCATCTTATTATTCTGCCTTATTACCCCTCCCTCTTTCCCTTAACACTCCTAGAATGTGGTCCACTACATTGAGACATCTTGTTTCATTTACGCAATCACATTGCTTTCCAGATACTAAAATTCTGGTTCAGTGCCAGCTTACTTTGTCACGCCACTGCAAATTCCTTGCTAAAAGGTAGACACTCTAGCACAGTTACCCTCTTTATAAGCATAAGAGTCTTTACCTATGGGGCATAATTTGAGAAGCACCTCAGAGTCCTATAGCTTGGGTCATAGTTCCCTCTAATTCGTCTCTAGAAAGACTGGTTCCTTTCAGTTAAGTGATGGTCTTTAGGAGGACTGGGGTAAGATCATGATGTTAGCTCATATTTTCCCAGGGTTTCCTGTGTGTCAGACGCTGTTACTAAGTGCTTTGCATATGTTAACTGGTTAAACCCTTAACACAATGCTGCGAGGTAGATTCTACTTATATTTTGCAGAAAAGAAACAAAGAGGTAGTAAAACTTGTCCAAAGCCACACAGTTGGTCAGTGAGGCAGGATTTTGAAGCCAGGAAGTCTGCTGCTATGGGCTTAAGTCTTATCCATTGCTTCATGCCAGCTTTTGAGTGAATTGAGGTCACGTGGCATAGGAAGAGGGAGCCAAGCCAGTCAGTGCTTACCCTTTAAGAGTGGCCTCATGTAGGAGGCAAGTCAATGGTAAGACACAGGGAGTAGTGGAGGTGTTCTGTTCAGAAAGACCCAAACATTGACAAACACCTTAAGGTGAGTCTGGGGATCAGCAGAAGGTAGAAACAAATCAGTCTTGCAAGCTATTCCCTGGTAGCTGTGAAAAAGAGAATGTAATCTGAGCATCAGGCTGGAAGAAGTGGTAGTTAAATTTACTGTGCATAATAATCACCTGCTGTGCTTGTAAAATGCAGATTCCTGAGCAGTACTCCCAGAGGTTCTGACTCACCTCACTGTCTGGAGGAGGTCTAGCACTTTCCATTTTTGACAAGTGCAACAGAGGATGGGGATAGCTTTCTGGCCACACTTCAGGAGAATGTTGTATTAGTATAAGATAATCATGCATTTTTATATTTTCAAAGTTTTCACAACGTTAACCTGTTACACATATTTAAATGGTTAAATAGAAAGTCTACCAGAGTGGTAAAAATTTGTATCTACTTTTTCATAAGTAATCAGTCTTTCTGCCTTAGTTACATGCATTCTAAAGCCTATTCTTTAAAATACAGTCAAAAAACCTTTCCCAGCCTAATCAAACACAATATCCCAAATATTTTTTTCTGCATATTTATTTCAGTACAATTCAACACAACAAAAGTAACATGACTTTTATATTAATGTTTCAAAATTAATATACACATGTTTAAAAGAGCTTCTCTTTTCTTAAAAAATTATATATATATGTATATAATGTTATATGTATATAATGTTTAAGAGAAAAGAATCAGGCCTTTCTGAGGCCCTCTTAGGCTTACTCTATATAATGCTCATAGGCAGACACTCAGGGTTGTGAATCTAGGAGGTCTAGAGATGAAGAGAAAATAAGATATTTCTTTCTTTTTTTGTTTTTTAAGCATCTTTATTGGAGTATAATTGCTTTACAATGGTGTGTTAGTTTCTGCTTTATAACAAAGTGAATCAGTTATACATATACATATGTTCCCATATCTCCTCCCTCTTGCATCTCCCTCCCTCCCACCCTCCCTATCCCACCCCTCTAGGTGGTCACAAAGCACCGAGCTGATCTCCCTGTGCTATGCGGTTGCTTCCCACTAGCTATCTGTTTTACGTTTGGTAGTGTATATATGTCCATGCCACTCTCTCACTTTGTCACAGCTTACCCTTCCCCCTTCCCATATCCTCAAGTCCATTCTCTAGTAGGTCTGTGTCTTTATTCCCGTCTTGTCACTATGTTCTTCATGACCTTTTTTTTTTTTTCCTTAGATTCCATATATATGTGTTAGCATACTGTATTTGTTTTTCTCTTTCTGACTTGCTTCACTCTGTATGACAGACTCTAACTTCATCCACCTCACTACAAATAACTCAATTTCGTTTCGTTTTATGGCTGAGTAATATTCCATTGTATATATGTGCCACATCTTCTTTATCCATTCATCCGATGATGGACACTTAGGTTGCTTCCATTTCCTGGCTATTGTAAATAGAGCTGCAATGAACATTTTGGTACATGACTCTTTTTGAATTATGGTTTTCTCAGGGTATATGGCCAGTAGTGGGATTGCTGGGTCGTATGGTAGTTCTAACCTCCATGCTGTTCTCCATAGTGGTTGTATCAATTTACATTCCCACCAACAGTGCAAGAGTGTTCTCTTTTCTCCACACCCTCTCCAGCATTTATTGTTTGTAGATTTTTTGATGATGGCCATTCTGACCAGTGTGAGATGATATCTCATTGTAGTTTTGATTTGCATTTCTCGAATGATTAATGATGTTGAGCATTCTTTCATGTGTTTGTTGGCAATCTGTATATCTTCTTTGGAGAAATGTCTATTTAGATCTTCTGCCCATTTTTGGATTGGGTTGTTTGTTTTTTTGTTATTGAGCTGCATGAGCTGCTTGTAAATCTTGGAGATTAATCCTTTGTCAGTTACTTCATTTGCAAATATTTTCTCCCATTCTGAGGGTTGTCTTTTGGTCTTGTTTATGGTTTCGTTTGCTGTGCAAAAGCTTTTAAGCTTCATTAGGTCCCGTTTGTTTATTTTTGTTTTTATTTCCATTTCTCTAGGAGGTGGGTCAAAAAGGATCTTGCTGTGATGTATGTCATAGAGTGTTCTGCCTATGTTTTCCTCTAAGAGTTTTATAGTCTCTGGCCTTAACATTTAGGTCTTTAATCCATTTAGATATTTCTTTGTTTCCAGGCTTGCATTCCTGTTTGGGGTAGAAGCGAGTATTTTTGTATCAGGCATGGTGATCAGAGATGCTCACATGGAGTTTGCAACAAGTAGATAAAATAAAGTGGTAACTGGTGGAGAATGGAGACCCCAGTCAGGGATGATGGAAAGGATGCTGCAACCTCTCAGTAAGTGTGTGTAGCAGGTGGATCCTACTGGAGTGTACAGAGGCAAGGTTTCGTTTGAGGAAAAGACAACCCCATTTAGTTTGGATGCCTGATGAGAAAATGCATACATAAAGATTAAAAATTTACAATGCTCCTTGAGTAGTCATTTTGGGGATGATCTTTGGAAAGCATCAATGTAAGATTATGCATTTCTGCCTTGTGCACTGAGTGGGTAACTGTAAGAGAAAGGGAATTAGAATGTTTTCTCTTAAAAATAAACTCATTTTATCATAAGGCCTTATAAGTTACGTATTTTATAGATATTCTTCCATATGCATCAAGTAAAATGTAATAGCAATTCAAAATTAGTTAGCACTAAAGTTCCACTGTAATCTAATAAACTGGGCTTTTTTTTTTTTTTTTTTACTAGTTTTGGAAGCAAAACTCCTCCTTTGTTATTTATGGTAAGTCACAATGGATGAGCATTTTTGGATAAAGTTGAAAGCCTACTCTTGGAAATTTATGAGAATAATTTTCCTTTGAAACAAGTTATATTGCTTGTTTTTGAGAATCCCATATTCTAGGGTGGTGAATATGGGAGCTGAGTCCCTTGAGACTAGATATCAGAGGCAGAACATGGAGTGCACGGGTGGGGAGAGTAAGATTGGTGTGAAGTCCTTATAGTCTGTTTCCATTCAAGTGGTAGCCCTGGCAGAGTGACAGTCTCTGGCTTACAAATGGGATGTGTTCCACCCATTTTTTGGGGGAGAAGTCAGTTGCCTGACTGAACACATTTTCTTTTAGAAAGAGTGCTGTAAAAATTAGGTAGTATCCTGGTCAAACCACGGAAACTATTTAACCAATGTGTGACCAAACAAGACCAATGTTGAAAATGGCCAGCTTCTTTACATTTGGGGGAGACAGAGATCCTGCGGAAAGAGGTGGCATGCTTTGAAATATAGCTCTGCCACTTCTTGGCTGTGTGAGCCTGAGAAGTAACTTAAATCTCTAAGGTTTAGTTTTCCCCCAGGCAAAATAAAGACTAATAATAGTACTACCTCAGTTCTTGTGAAGAGTAAATAAAACACTAAATACATGTAAATGAGCTTAGCCAGTGATGAAAAATATAAAGAGCCCAATAATGATATTTATTATTATTATTTGAATGAATTCCTGCTGACTTATGAGTGACTTATAAGCTCTTTACTCCTCCCAATGGTATCAGCATTTAAAATAGAGACACTTCGTCCCAGCTTACCCTTCCCCCTCCCCGTGTCCTCAAGGCTATTCTCTACCTCTGCATCTTTATTCCTGTCCTGCCCCTAGGTTCATCAGAACCATTTTTTTTTTAGATTCCACATATATGTGTTAGCATACGGTATTTGTTTTTCTCTTTCTGACTTACTCTGTATGACTTCGAGGGGCTTTTTACACTATCTCACAGAGTACCCAACAGGTTTGAGCAGTAGTATCCCCAGGGGTAGCAGACCAGATAGTGTACTTTATTGACTATTCCCATACTTTTCCCACTCCTGCATGTATCTAAAAGTGTTTCCTGGGATCACTTCCCAAAGTGCTTAAATTCTAATCCTTGTCTAAGGGTCTGTTTCTGTGGGAACTCAAACCATGCTAGTATGTATCATAACGCTAATAACGATTGTATTTTATTTAATCTTTGTGACAACACAATGAAATGACTATTTCTTCATTTTGAAAATTAAAAAAAAAAAGCAAAAAACTAAGTCTCAGAGTGATCAAGAAAATAACTCAAGGGCAATCCAATTGATTGTGACATATCTGAGATTTTATTCTAGGTGTATCTTGCTCTAAAGGTTACTATCTTCTTGGTATCATTATCAACATGACAAGTTGCAGTGATAACAGTAGAATATCTAGAGAATAATAACTCTAAGTTAAAAACATAGCCATTAATTTAAATTGGCCATTTTCCATCTGCTTTCAAAGATAGTTTAGTCTAGTCTATGTTTTATCTTTAAAATTTTTTCTTCTTAATTGACAATAATTCAAAGTTTAATTGGGTTTCCTTCCCAAATCACTTGTTTGTAAGGATCTACCCTCCCATGAACAGGTAGGTAGTCACATTCTTGGCACCATAGGACTTTTCTAATAAAAATGACCCCTTTTTGTCCTCCCATGGTACTTGAAATTTTTATTAGTAACTTCACTTTTTAAGGAGTTCTCTGGACATTGCTCCTTTTTAACTGAGTTACACAGAGCATATGGAGTGTATCTCTTTGCCAAGGGGAACGTCTTCTTTCATTTCTTTCCCCAGTGTCTACTGTGGTGATTCCCAAACTCTGTTCCATGGAGAGAAAAGAAAATTCATGATGGCAAGAGTTTTCCTTCAATATGTATTTTCAATTACATATGTAAAGAGGTTTTATAGTTGTTTTTAAATTTTGTGCCACAGCTAAGAATTCCAGGAAGTCACAAATGTGATCACATTATGCATTGCCCTTAACAAATGGGCATCATTTATCAACTTTCCTGTAAGTTATACAATGTCTATTGGATTAAACTGGAATAAATTATTTATGTATTATGTATTATCCCACAAATTCAAACATAATTATGATATTATTTTTTCCTTTATTGATAATTTACTGCTGCAATTAATTAGTCTCTGATGAGGGCTTTTTTTCTTTATCCATGTCATGAATCATATTGAAGTTTCATCATTACTTTAAAGAATCTCTTGTTTAAATAAACATGGGTAATATGAATCCAAGTTCTCAGCAATAGCATCTAGCTGTTTCTCATTCCCCACCTACCTCTCAGCCCCATCACCTCCCTGATAGTACTTGCTTGAATATGCTATTTTCTGAATACAGTATACCTTTTCAGTTTTCTGTGCACTTGCTATTGATTCTTCCTCTCCTCTGGAATGCTCTCCTTCTCTTCTCCACTTAATAAAATCCTTCACAACCCAATCCAGATATTAGTTGCTTCTGAAACCCTCCTTTCCCTGCCCAGGAGTTATTGTTCTCTCCTTACTCTCATTATATTTGTACACTCCTCTATTACAGTCCTATACATTGTTAATGTATTATTTATTAAAACACCTGTCTCTTTTACTAAGCTAGCTCTTCCTAAGTTCAGGCCATTTTTATATTTGTGCTAGTGTTTAGCATAGAAAATGGAAGCTCAAGATAGCCAATAAATACTTAGGAAATGACTAACTGCACACATTGTATGACCTTTATTTTTCCTCCCTCTTCCTTCCCTTGTTTTCTTCTATCACCATGACACTCATCCGTGTATTTTTATATGTCATATATTCACTGACTACCTACTCTGTAAAAACCACTGTGTAAATGCTACAGAGGAAACAAAAGTGAAAAGGAAAGACATTGTTTTTGAGTTTAGTGAATTTACATCCTAGTATTAACTATTATTGGACATTGTAACTTGGGCCCTGGAAGGAATATGTATTATATAAAATATTATATTATCTATACATACAGACATATACAATGTATATCTCTGTATTTTTGGATATATATATATATATATATATATATATATATATTCCAAAAGATTTAGTTGTTTTACTTTGTTATGGCCTAGTTACACTGATTTATAAGAGGTTGTGTCACATAATTACTTTAGGTTCTTGTCATTCTGGATCTGACAGTAATTAGATATGATGGTGTTGTGATTATTTCTTATTTAACCAAGAGCATGGAGACATGGTTTTTTTATTATGAAAAACTTTAAATGAGAATAGAGAATAGTTGTATTTATTAATCTTAGACATTCCAAGAGTTTTATTTTTTAAAAGCTATTCATATAAAAATTAAATCTTGATAACTTATTTATCCAAATATCTTGAAAATTTAGACTTGAGGGCTTTTCAGCCTGGCTTATTTAATTTATCTCAGCAAAAGAATGTCTCCAAAATGGGTTCTGTATAAGGCCTTGAAAGGGTTCTGCAAATAAAATGTGGGGAGTGCCTTGATCAAACAGGTTTACACATGGCGGATAAGCTTCAACACACCTCCCCTTGGAAATTCATGTGCTTATTAGCATAGTAAAGAGCCCTGAGCTATGAGTAAATGAAGAAACTTAAGTTTATTTCACCTATTTTTTTTTCACAAATTCCTTTGACTTCAGAAACTTTTTCTATGTAACATCTAGAAACATTGCTTGTAATTAATATTTTGAAGTCCATGATGACATTGGTTAGTGAACTGGTTACAATTGGTCGGTACCTTCTTTTTTTTTTTTTTAAAGTCTTTATTGAATTTGTTACAATATTGCTTCTTTTTTTAATGCTTTTTCGTTTTTTTGGCCTTGAGGCACGTGGGATCTTAGCTCCCCGACCAGGGATTGAACCCGCACCCCCTGTACTGGAAGGCAAAGTCTTAACTACTGGACCACCAGGGAAGTCCCTGGTCAGTACCTTCTGATAAAATGTGATGTAATGGTTCATTCCATTAACCATCATAAATATTCCGACAGATGGAGAAAGAAGCAAGAGAAAATATCTGCTTTAGGCTGAACACCTTTTGACCCAGTAAGAAAAACCAAAGGAGAGAGTGAGAATGGAGTACTTTCAAGGTTCAATAAAGGATCAGCTGGAATCAGAAAAGATGTAGGGCAGAGCTCAGAATCAGTGATCATGAATCAGAGCTGAGAGGAACTGGAAGACGTCATTTAAACAAGCTTCAGACGAAAAGCCTTCTTTTCCAGATTATGGTCCCTGTTTCCAAGGACAAAGCCACCTTGGAGGTTGGGCTATCAAAGTGTACAGCAGGAATTAGAGCTCCAGGAGGGATATATACATTACTTTCTGGACAATGAAGTCCATACTTTCTCAAATCGAAACCACTCTTACATCCTGTCAAATAACAAAGATCTTTCTGTCTTTCCTACTGATAATTTGGGCTTCTCTTCCCCCCCACCCCAGTTATTTAAAATGTCACAGAGAATTAGGCTACAGATAATGTTTCAACAGTATTGCCATCATTTAATTTATGGTGTACTCCAGCTGAAAGTTTCTCAAATTCAAGGCTTTGGGCTTTTATAAAAAATTATTAACATATTATTAATTAATAGAGTCAATATTCTATAAAATTTTTTTTTCTTTCAACTGTATAAAGTTGTAAAGTATTGGCCATTAAATAGAAATCGTGCCTCTTTTTTCAGTTGGGACTTTGTCTTTTGTATCTCTGTGATTGCACATACTAGGCACTCCTAAAATAGTTATAGGATTGAAGTCAGTAAATTATGGAATGAAAAAAGTGATCATACACCTACAATATAAATGAAGAATATTAGTTTATCTATAGTGTTTTGATAGAGTCACTTATGTTTGCTTTGCTTTGATTTATTTTGATTCTAAAATGGGTTTATTTATGTATCTGTTTGTTTCCTATTGGCACGTATGTATGAGGCTGCAAAGAGAGCCACAGTAAAGATACTCTTTACAACCTACCTCATATATGATGTAAGGATTTATTAAATAATGGTGACTCTTCTGTGGTTACTTCCCATACTGAAACCAATCCATACTGCTTCCTGTGGAGAAGCCACTGGGTGAATAACAAAAATGCTTTTTGATGGTGATGATGAAACCAAAAGACAGACTGCTTCTTTAGAAGATAGATTCTCTAATGTTCTTTTATTGACATAGTGTTGGAGGAGTAGAAAATTATAATCTTCTGTCTCAGCTAACCTGGAGTTCTTCCCCAAATCAATTCCTTATTCAAACACAAAATGTACTTCTTATGACCCCTCCTCTCTCCTCAACTTCTTGCTCAGGGCAAGGCCAAGGAGCTTTTGAAGTGCTCTGGCTTAGCTGGCTTTTAATCTTCCTTTTAAAAACATCTTCTGCGTCTGGAAATCTGATTCAGTTTAAACAGCTGAGTTATAGTATGCTGCAACCTAAAATTTATAAATGCATAGTAAAGGTGTAGTGTGATAATTGAAATAATAAAATAGCATTATGAAGAGAGTTAGTTGATGTGCATACTTGAAACCTATTTTTCATGTATTAAATACTGACTTTAAGTTATTTCAAAATCAAACATGCTTAAAAATAGACAAGAGTTAAAGGTCACATTATGAAATATCTATAAATTGTTGTCTTTTTGTAAGCTTCACTGATTGGAAGTTTATAAGAAAAATACCCAGTGATTCAAAAAAAATCAGCTAAAACTATGAACACAGAATATTATTTTTATATTATCTTACAATTCCCTTTTCTATTATTTTGCACTTAAGCTGAAATTTGTTTTATTTTTAGTGTCATATATTTTAAGTTTTGCAAGAAGTTTTTAAAAGACATTTGCAATGAATATTTCTCTAAAGATCAAGTTCTTGATAGTGTAGAAAAACCTTGAAAGAGGTGTTTCTTTTAAGATATCTATAAACTATTCATTTCTTAATGCAACTTCAGAAAAGTATTCTCTCCAATAATAAACATAAAACTATCCGAAAACTTTCTGCCACTTCGTGATTTCCATTTTATTTGGAATTGTCTTAATCACAGGCAAAGTCTGAAGCTATAACAACTGTTGAAAGTCATCACAAATCGGTGTTTTATTATTGGAAGTGGCCCGCCTCATGCTCCCAGAATATGGAGTTTTTAAACTACAGAAGGACATTCCACTAGCTGAGACCCATTCTTATTGTTTACAGTGAACATTGGGTCTACCCTTAGGGCTTGTCACCAGGCAGTGATTCAAGTAGAATAATGCTCCAAGACCATTTGTTCTTAATGAAAGCAATTTATTATGAGCTGAGGGGAAAGTGTCCTTTGTCCTTCTGCCAAAGCAGCCTTGCTCTGTGTTTGTTGAGTTTGTTCAGATTAATGGGGATACTACAAGATGCTTTAAGACAAAAAGCATTAGCAGAAAGATGCAAAGCATTTTTCTAAAACAATGCTAAACATCAGTGAACATATCATGTTTTCAGACATCTATTATGAAAACTGCTTATGTTTTCCTATATGTGTCCATATGGCCCCATTATTCATTTGATAAAATGTTTTTTGAGGAATGTTATTTTTTAGGATGAAGGTAAGAATTGTATGGATAGAAATAACATTCGTAAGACCACACAATTTATAATTTATGGTCAGTCCCCTTGGATAAGATGATGACCAGAACATATCACTCCATTTTGTACTTAGTAAGTCCCTCACGTTAACATCATTTAGGGGAAAAATGTCCTTGAAGAGCAGCAGGTCAGAAAAATGAAAAGTAAAATATGAAGAAAGATAACCATCTTGGAGAGAAAAACCATGACCAGGCCATATGAGATATTGTTATAGTGAATTTTCAAGTGTTCTAATTACTACATAGACTGAGAAATATATGCGTTTGAAAAGAACTACCACCCGGATACCTTTTTTAGTTAGCATTCTGCACCTTTCAGGGACTTCAGCCTGACAACTCAATCCAGAAAGACTGGGTTTTATCTCTCACTCTTCCTTTTTATGAGCTGTGCCTATCATTGTAGATGTTTATTTCAAACACTTTGTCTTCATTTTCTGTAAATTCTGTAACTTTGACCATACATTCCTTCCCAAGGAGTCTATGAGGGGAGCAGAGAATAACACATTTATCTAATTTGGAATCTGAAAAAAAAAATAACCCACACTGTTGAGTTTTTATACAGCCTGGTTCTGGATGACAGTGACTCTATAAAAAATAACAAATATTTCTCCATTGAGGAGACTTCTGGACCACATGTGCACCCTGGAGGAATCATGCTCAACAGTGGTACTTACCTTGCTGCCTTTATCATCCCATTTAGGAAATTTTAATTTTTCTCTTTGAAAATTTTAAAGGCATCAATGATTCAGTTATTTGTGGGAACTTCTGACCAGTTCTCATCTTATGATATTTATATAATGTTATTCAGAGAATTTTTTATTTGTAAACATTTTAGTTTTACAGTTCTTTTTACATCAGATTATCACATTTTACAATACAGACTTACTGCTGGAAACTGAGTTGATATATAAGAGAGTCAACATGTGATATTAAATGGAATGTCTCATCCACACATTAAGTACCTACTGTGTTCTCTTTGCACTTTAAAACGTTTTCGGTAATTATTAATTTGTCACTGTAAGTGGATGTAATATTGGTTAAAAGTCTTGGTTGGCTGGAACAGAGATAGATGGCTTATGTGCCGCTGTCACAGGGTTTCAGGCTTGCTGCCACAATATGTATTTCAACCTTGATCGAGAAGAAGCAGCATGGATGGTAAGGAGGGAATTCATCATTTTCAGTCATGTGGCTTTTTAATTATAGACCTCTTTGTTGAGGCAATTCACTTGGGTATCAATTAAGATCACCTGTGATGTTGCACTGGCTGCTGAATACATATCTGCTAGGAAAAGCATTGAGATGACCATCTGAAAATTGTCATAAACAAAAATGACATGTGGTCACCTGCAAACTGTTATCAATTAGAAATTGGCTGTTACAATAGTGGATGAGGTTTGTTGTGAAATAAATGATTAAATCACACAAAAACAATTTGCTGATCACTTTCTTCATCTGCAGTAGAGATGGCAATATTTTGCCACGAAAATTTTTTTAGGAATAATTGAAAATTGAAATGTAATTTTATGAGCCTTACCTTAGCAAAGTCTTCATAGTAACAACAACAATAATTAAGCATATGCCAGCTAATAAGATAATTGGAAGATGTACTTCCTTGACTGCAATGTTTATACTAAGAGGTATAATAATATTGCTAAGATTCCATCAACATCCATAAAATACAAATTAATGGATTCAAGCTGCATCTAAGTATTAGCACACATTTGTATTAGGATTAAATTATAAAGTAGATTTATACAAATAATAGATAACAGGCTAGCATTTTTTGTTTAAATTTGAGATACTATATTTTTGGAGAGTTTGTTCTTACACTAAGAACATATAACCTTAAAACCTTAAATAGAGATAAACAAGTGTGAAAGTCTGACTAAAGAAGCTGCAATTAAAGGAGCTTGAGAGACATACAAAGACATTTTGGTCCTGTATGCCTGATACTGATAGACATTGAAAAATACAAAATTCCAACAATATCCTATTTCTTAGTATAGATAGAATTGTTCTCTGAATTCTACATATTGATTAGCTGAATTAATTAGTTGTCTTGGTGCCATTTAGATGCATTTTTAAAGATAAAACAAAATATAGAGAGACAAGTAATCCAATAAAATTAAATTTTAATTTATAATTTCCTTTCTTCCTTCTGTCTTTCCTTCCCTCACTTTCTGTCCCACTTTCATTTTTTTCTCCACTTCATTATGCAAATAATTTTAACTGATTGTAGAATTAATTTATTATAGACCCTCAAAATCAGAATGAAACCTGATACTTTGAAAATATCAATATGTTTCTATTCATTTTTATATCATACTTAAAAATACTGCTCGTATTTCATGCATATCTGGGCAAATTCTGAGGTACTGAGTTTTAAATGGGGGTGTGGGTGAACATGGGACTGGGCAAAACTCTGTAATTTCTGTAATTTGGAGAACCATTGATTTGCTGTGTTGCTTGTGACTTACTCTGGGGTTCCTACGTGATTCTAAAATGGTGACCAGTGGCTGGCTAGCCAGGGATAGTGGGCCCAGTGCTCCACTTCATGGTAGTGGCTTCGGGTGGGTGGTCAAAATCAGAGCCCACTCCCATTGATACATTCATTTTGCCTTCTCTGAATACCTATGTGCCCAGGAGATGCTTTTCTTAGTCTCCTGCCTGGAATAGCACAACAGAGACAAGGTTTTCAGATAATGATTATCTTACTTGCGGTCTGTTCTTTTGGCTGCAGATGGAACAGGAATTGGGAAAACACCAGAATCAAATCTTCAGGAATTTTTAGGTAGGTTTGAACTTCTTTTTTTACTCAAAGGCTGATGATGCAGAAAGGATGGTAATCCAACAACCTGAAAGAAAAAAAAAAAAATCAAGCCATAGGAATATGGTTATATCTTGATCTTTAAAAAAAATGACTGTACCTTCTGGATTTGATTCAAGTTTGATTTTATTCTCCCTGGATTTCTGCTATGTTGAATTTACCTGACGCACACTTATATTTTATGTTTATATTTTTGCTGGATTTCTAAGTGACTAATGGGTCATACATTTTATGATAAAATTTTCCTACGCTTGGAAAAGGACATGAGAGCTTATTATTCAAAATCCATTTGAGTCTCTTTTGTAATAACCAGGTTTATTCCCTTCTTTTAGGTCATCCCTTATTCCCATTTGGAATTTTGCTAGAAATAGAGTCTAATCATTTCTAATTCCCTTAAGAGTTGAAAAGCTGAAGTAGTATGGGAAGGTTTTAGATACAACTCTAGTATTTCTATAATAAGCATAATTCCACTGGCTTGTTTTGCAAGACTGTTATCGAAGAGCTGTTTAATCACTGGATTTTGAATTGCGGAAAATTTCATAACAGTTGGCATATTAACAGATAAATGAAATCCTGAATTTGTAGGGTGCTTTCCAGTAGAAAAGTTAAATTCAAAATAACATTGTTAATTATAAAGTAACTTGCAGCTTGTACTCTATTATACAATTATTATACAATTATTGGTAATAATTTGTTTTAATAAAGAGTTTTATATAGACAGTATTTGTTCTAGCATAGACTTTTGTTGGAAACAGTTATCTTGGTCATCTGAAAAAAATTACCTATTGTGAGTAAAGAATAGTATAGAATAACTTGAAAACTTTTAAAAATAGATATTGTACTTTCAGTGTGCTTTACATATGCAAATAATATTTTTATGAAATACATGGTAAATATTTGAATCAAAAATGAAGTAAATTTTCTTTATAAAAGTTTGGATATTTTTTCCAGCTTTATTGACATATAATTGACAAAATTATAATATATTTAAAGTGTACAATGCAATGATCTGATAAATGTATACATTGTGAAAGGATTCCCAAAATCAAGTTAATTAACACAAGGCTATATTGTTAAGTAAAAAGCAAGAAATGTAAAAGATTTTGGTCTAAATTTTCAGATTCCACCATTATAATGCTATTGGTCAAGCATTATACTATACTAATTATACTACACTAACAAAATTATACTGTATTAACTATGTTAATAGTACAAGAGCCTAGGAATTGAAATTTAGAAAACTGTAAAATATGAGCATTTTCTAGCATGAAAATTTAAACAAACTGATGACTAATCAAAGAAGTTTCTAAAATGTCATATATGGACAACGTTAAGTTTAATTTCCAAATTTTATAACTTTCCAGTCTATGCAATTTGCTAGTCTGAAAGAAACTACAGATTTGCTCCCTAATTCTCAAATTTTTCACTCTAAAACCTCCTGCACTTAGTTTCTTAATTTATCAAAATTAAGTGACCTGGATGTGAGAAGATAGCTGTTAATGTTTTAATGAGCCTGATATACCACTGTATTCAGAGCCTGCCCTTTTATTGACTTCGAAAGTACAGTTTTGGAGAGTGGGAGGATAGAGAAAAATGAAAGACTGGAGAAGGTTGATAGTGAAAATTGATTAGAAGAGATAGGAGAAAATGTTTTGAAGGTATATTCTTTAAGAATTTTCAGCTCCTTAACAGATAAAGGACCTAGTAATTATAATGGCAAAAAAATTAAATAGAACTTGCTATGTGATATATATATAATATATATATGAGGAAGATTTTATTACCACCCCTTTTTCAGATGCAGAAAGGCAAAATAGATGTTAAGTTACTTGCCCCAAACCACCCAGCTAATAAATGGCAGAGCTGAGCTTTAAACCTAGGAAGTGTGGTTCCAGGGTCTGTGGTCTTCCATATGAATTACTATGCCATACTGCCTTTCTATATAATTTTTTTCCCAATAATATATGCCTGTGAGCCTGGACAATTGGAGAACTTGCTTCAACTATTTTAATTTTCTTCTAAGCAGAAGGACTTGGAGAGTAACAGTCTGAATGTGGCTACATTCTTATGTATCCACACTGAGAGAAATCTAGCACATTCTGTACTGGGAGTCACAGCTCAGCCCAAAGTGTCAGGTTGCTTCAGAGGGCTCACATAAGCCCCAGAGCTGTGTAAGTGGCTGTCACTTCACTGGAAGCTTCCCTCACAATGCACAGCACTACAGGAAGTCCTGCTAAGAGCTTGCTGAGGATTTGCAGACCGATGAGCCCTTCTGATCACAGGTTCCCCATATGCAAAATAAAAGGAATCCATTTGGGATCATGACAGTTAATAACACTTTGACATCTGATGTGGTTGAGAGGTTAAGGGTTTGGGCCTTGGAATCCAGAAGCCTTAACCAACCCGTTCTTAGTTATATTAAAGTGGTTAAGAATGTACACTTTGGAGCTAAGTTGCTTGGGTTCAAACTCCATCCCCACCACTAGCTACTGATGACCTTGGGAAAATTCAGTTCACTTTTTATACTCATTTTCCTCATCTGTAAAACAGGTAAAATGTTAGTACTACCTCATAGACTTGCTACAGCAACTAAATGAAATATATGCACAAAATTTCAAATAGTGTCTGGCTTTTGGTAAGCCCTCAATAAATATCTCTCCTAGTACTTACCCTTTTAAGCGTCAGCTTCCTCACCTATGACATGATGATAAAATAGCCCCTGCCTCACAGAGTTGCTGTGAGGCTTATAGGAGACAATTAATGGAAAGTGCTTCATACAATGGCTGGCATAAATCCAGTGCTTAGTGACTGTGTTATCATTTTCAATTGTCATCCTCTTGGTTTTCTACTTTGCCCTCCTGGACGTGATTACCCTGGTGTCTATACACACCTGCCAGTGAGGCTGTTGCTATGTGATTGTGCTACTTTTTTAAGGATGGGATGCAGCGAGATGGGGAGGGCTAGGTTAGGCCAGTTGGGCAGGGAAAGGCTGCCGCCACGATGAAAAACCCCACTTTCAGGAGCAGGTCTATGAATGATGCTTGTGGTGCTGCCACAAGGACACACGTGCTGGGTGGAATGAACAGTTGTGTTTGAAAGCCCAGAGCCTGGTGCAAGCAGCATCAGTGTAGGGTGATCATGTGGCTGACCTGACCAACACCAATGATCTCCAGGTCATGTTGCCTTTTGTTTCTCTAAGAATGTTTGGAAATCTGCTCTGGCAGGGCCATGGCTGTTGGCTCTGTTTTAGATACATCATCAAAAGTGAACACGTGTGACAGTGTGAGCAGGGAAGTGTGAGCAGGCAGGGAACGAAGGGCCAAACATCACACGACTCTTCTTACTCATTATTTCCAGCACAGTCAAATGGATAGACCTGGGTAAACTCTTCTTTCCACTGAATTTTTTTTTTTTTACTGTATGTAAGTACATGCAGGTTAAGTATAAATTTCATTAAAGAATCATATTTTCAAGCAAAAATATTAAACATGTTAATCCATTTAATTCTCACAAGAATTATGATCCTAATTTTATAGATGAGGTTGGGGAAACTCAGGCTCAGGGAGGCTGAGAAACAAACCCAAATCCTAATAGTGAATAAAAGAACTTGGATTTGAAGCCTGATATATCCTATACTATAGTGTGTATATGTGTGTATGCATGCGTGTGTGTGTGTGACATGTACGGGTAGAGATAAAAATTTCCCTACAACTCAGGAATGTAAGAAATAGAACTTATTTTTTATAATTAAATTCAATATCTCTTTCGAGCCTACATTCTACCCAGTGGCAGAAATATAATCTTAGTCAAGTTTGTACCTTTTTCTTCAGGCTGAATCTAAGTTTTAGGGGGCTTGTCTTGGAATATAGCCAGGGAGGGACATGTCATCCTTAATATTGTATATTCATGAACAGACCTTTATATAGACATCCCTATTCCTATAGAAACCATGTTATTTATCATCTACATCAGATACTTTCCAGAATAAAAGGGGGTGCTGGAAATAACTACACCAAGAGAACAAATATAAGGCAAACCAGATTATGGTCACTATACATTTTGATTCCTTCTGGGTCCCTTCTGGTCTGGAAACTCTCTCCAGTACTTTTGTGCTGGGACTGGGCCACAGCAAAGGCTGTGTAGAGGGAGCATAGGTCAGCTTCTGGAGGCACTGCAAAGCGGAATGTGGCTGCAGCAGTGTGGAGTGAGGGCAAAAACACATTGCATTAGTCAACTGTGTGTGCCATTTGCCCTTTCTCTGCCACTGTGCCCTGAAATCGTCTGCTCTGAGACCACACCGGGCACTGGGAATCTCTGTGAAGCTGTCCCTGTCTCTGTCTGCTTAGACCCACGTGCATCCCTTCCTTCTCCAGGCTCTTGCTATCTTCCCAAGCTATATGTGGGAAGGACAGTGCAGGTCTCCTCCATTCTCAGGGTGCACAAACATGCCCTGGGTTCATCAAATCAGTAGTAGAGGGAGGTGAACAGCTGTAGCAGAAGACCTCAAACCCCGCTGGCTTTGATCTTGGTTACCTCCTGCTTTAATTGAGTGTTTAGTGGGCATCTATTCATTCACACTTGAGATTCAGGTTTCAGGCTCTTTCCATCTTGTGGCTCTCTCACCTTCGAGGGTCTTTTTCCAGAAAAGAGACAGAACATGGAGGACCAGCAGAGAGCTTATAGAAACTAATCATAGAAGTAGTGTACATCACTTCTATCCACTTAAACTGGAAGGGGGCTGAGAAATGTGATCTAGCAGGGATCAAGAACTAAGAGGGAAAACTTGAGTTTTTGTAAGCATAAGTGTTCTCGGCTCGTTAGCCCCTACCTGTGTCAATCCTTTTGAAAAATTTACTTGTACTGTATTAAAAAATTTTAATTGCTGTCATTGTAGAGAAAAATGTAATGAGTTATTTGTATTTGTAGAATTGAATAGCTGAAACTCGGCTGAAACATTTTGACTGGACTTCATACTTTATGTTCTTGTTTATTTTTAATGTTCACACAAATATGAAGTGGGTAGAACTTAGTGATATTTAAGTCTGCCCTTTGTTTTTTCTTTTACATTCATACAGTTGTGATCCTTTGACTTCTTTGGGGTTATTTGTCTTCAATGGAGAGTTTTAATATTCAGAGGTAGCAGTAACAGGAAGAAAAGTTTTGTTTTGTTTCATTTTATTCGTTTTGGGATGCCATCTGGGAACGGACTATTTCCCATCCCGGTAGAGCTTAAGCATAGTGGCTTCGTGCGCCTCAGGCTCACTGGCATTGCTTTTATACGTTTGGCGAGGCTGGAGTTTTCAAACTGGCAGAACATTCTGGAAGCATTTCCCTGTTTTGAAGTTCCGAACAACTTCTCACACTGAAATGTGGCTGTATTTTTGAACTAATTCACCGGAAAGGAAGTTTATGCATGAGAAGTTCAGAGGATCATTAGTAAAGTCTTACTTAATTGAGTGTCTCAGTACAGAAACTGTAACAATGAGAGGTTCTTTTACTTCCCCAGAAGAGAGCACGCTCTTGGGAGTAGCTTCTGTACCAGTAGATGTGCATATAATTATTTAGTATCAGTCGTGGTACAGAAAATTCCTGGAGCCTCCCCCTTCCCATCTTTTCTACTCATATCACAGCCCTGCTATTTTGACTGGAGTTAGGGAATAAGACTTCAAACATCAGCCCATTGATTTTTGAAATCTTGATAGATAGAAAATGGAAAAAATAAAACCAATTCTTTCTCCATATATGTTCTTATAAAAAGATAGATATTTGAATTCATCTTTGAAGCAGACTGTTTTTGTTTGCCTGTTTTGGAAAAACCATCTAGATTGTCCGTTTTGTTTCACAGATATAAAAAACACCCATTCACTGGTCTTGAGGAAAACTGTAGAAATCTGAACGGTTGTTTTTAGATAGAGCAGCTAAGAATTCTGATTAATAATTTAAGCTGCTGTGTACATTGAAAACTAGTATGTTGCTTCTTATGTGAGGGGGATTGTTTTCCCCTGTCGATGGATCTGAATTGTTCTTGGCCTATAAAATAGAACACAGTTTGTATTTGTGGAGCTGCGTCCTAGTTGAGCAGTAGCTTACAGGAGCTGGTGAGCTAAGATGAAGGAATTGCAGAAGGCTTTTGACTTGGTCATTAAGAGAGGCTTTAAAAAAAGGAAATGAACTGTTCTTTGTGTACCTGAGCTTAGATATTTTTGTAGATGCCATAGTTGTGATGTTAATAACAAAAAACTCAGAAAGTTTTGATTTTGGATTAATCATACTCAGCATCATACCTGCTTGCAAATTGCTCAACTCTTTTGAGTTTATCTCTTTTTTTGAAATAACTTGTCAAAGGTGACCAAATACACTAATGATTTTATTAGTAATCTCTGTTTATAAAGCAGGACTTTTCAACCTTGACAGTATTTACATTTTTAGGATCAGTATTTCTTTGCTGTGGGAGGCTATCCCACACACTGTAGGATGTTAAGCAGTACTTATGGTCTCTATCGACCAGATGCCAGTAGCACCCCCCCTCACTCAGTTGTGACAGCTGAATATGTCCCCAGACGTTGCAAAATGTTGCCTAGAGAGCAAAATTGTCCCTGGCATAGAACCGCTGGTCTAGAGCCACTATTCTGTTCCTTCAAAGCCTTCTAAATTGTCCCAGGTGATGGCAGTTTTACCATCTCTGACATTGAATCTAATGCTACATGTTTTAGAATTTTAATTATGTCAGTACTTCATTTCTGTTACCAATTTCTACATTAGTTATTATTATGAATTGAATGTTTATGTCCCTCCAAAATTCATATGTTGAATCCCTAATCCCCAATATGATGGTATTTGGAGATGGGGCCTTTGGGAAGTAATTAGATTTAGATTAGGTCATGGGGGTGGGGACCTCAGGATGAAATTAGTTGTCCTTATAAGAAGAATATAGAGGAAAGGCAATTTGAGGACATAGCAAAGAAGTAGGCATCTGCAAGCCAAGAAGGGAGCTCTCATTAGGAACTGAATCAGCTGGCACCTTGATTGTGGACTTCCCAGCCTCCAGAACTACAACAAGTAAATCTCTGTTGTTAAACCATCCAGTCTATGCTATTTCATGATGTCAGCCTGAGCTGCCTAGGACTGCTGTCTTTCACCATTATCCTAAGTAACAGCACAAAAATTTTAAAAGTCATGTTGCTTATAACAACATAAGTTTATTTCTCACTCATGTTATGTGTTAGCCGAGGCAGCTGTGAGTTATTTGTGTGTCATGTGTCTTCTTCATGCCAAGATGCAGACCATATTGCCAGTCACGATTTGGAACATGATCTCCTCAAAGCAGAAGGAAAAGTGTAAATGCCGAACTATGTGATGGCTCAAGTTTCTGCTAGGATATCAAATACTTGAGATCTGCTATGCCAAGGCAAGTCATATGGTCAAGCCTGAAGTCAGTCATGTGGGAAAATTTACCTGCATAGGAGGACACTGCAAGTTAAGACAGTAAATAATTGAGAACAATGATACAATGTAAAATGAATGGCATCATTTTGGGGGGTTATAGGATAACACTTCATCCTCTGGGCAGGAGGTACAACTTTCCCTATAGGATGTGGACTTTTCCACTACCAATTTATCATTCTGTAAAGGGGTAGCTCTTGAGAAAAAAATGTGAGACTGGGGATGCAGGACTTACGCTGGAGGGCAGGAGAAAACACCTCTTTCACACAGGCATCATAGCGTTTGGATCTGAGCCCCAAGGCATACTACTTTAATGTGCATAAGTAGCTCCAAAAGGCCTGACAGGAACTAAGCAGAGCTTCTCAGAAGGAAACTGTGAGCAAATCTGACCTGGGTACCATGAGAATGATCTCATCAAATAGCAGCTGTAAGTAGCTTTCTATATCATGCTGTATTCCCTACACCTTCAGGCAGCACTCTAAAATGTTACAGGACGTGCTGTGGCTGTGCTGCTTTAGGGCAAGTGTGGACAAACTCTATAAAAGGCAAGATGGTAAGTTTTTTAATGTTGGTGGGCCATAAAGTCTCTGATTCAACTGTTCAACTCTGCTACTGTAGCATGAAAGCAGCTATAGATGACACTAAAACAAATGTGTGTGTCTATGTTCCAGTAAAACTTTATTTATAAAAACAGGTATCAGGGCTGGAGGGCTCTATTTTGCCGTCCCCTAATTTAGAGGAAAAGATTGTTTTGTGCTTAAGATAATGTGATAAATGGACGCTTGACACCCACCCTACAGTATAATCTCTTCTCCAAAGCCAGAAGAACTGTAGGAGGTGATCAGAGGAGAGGCACTGCGGTGCTCATATAGGGAGGCCACAGGAGGGCAAATGAAGCACCAAACGTCCAAGGACCGCCCCTGCCCCGGCTGTAGAGATACCAGAGAGTGTGGAAAACAGACCCTGACACAGTGATATTGTTACTAACCCTCCTGAGTGGGGCTCCAACAAGGATCCTCCTGCCCAGTTTCGTTTTGAGTCAATAGAATGAGATCGAGTTTGGTTCAGAAGCAAAGGAAAGTTTTATTCTTTTTTTTTTTTTTTAAGACTCCGCGTTCCCAAGGCAGGGAGCCTGGGCTCGATCCCCAATAAGTTTTATTCTTTGATCAGAGAATGGAGAGGTGCAAGCTCTTGCTCCAGAGCACACACTCCCCTACAGGCCGCGGGTGGGACTGCTTCATAGGGATCTCTTGGGCGTCAGCGGGGAGGGGGCGGAGTTCTCGAAGGGGCGCTGCTTGTGCTCCAGGTGTCTCTGCACCTGGCCGCCCGCCGAGCTGAGGCATCAGCGCAGCTGTTTCGCACTGGGAACCCTGGTCTGAAGTGCCCGGTGTGAGGCCTCTACCCGCGGCACCCTATGAGCAAGTGAAACTAGACAAAGTGCAAAGGAAAAGAAAAAAACAGGTTAGACCTTATTTTGATACCCAGATTCTATTTTTATTTCCTGGGAATTTTTAATGGGCTTTGCTGGTGACAAATCCCTCCTCGGTCTTTTGTTCTGCTCCTCATTCTTGAGGGGCGCTGAGGGGCGATGGTCCAGCTTCTGTAACTTCTTTCTGCTGACATGGGGCGTTGTCACAACCCCAGGGAGAGGAGTGGAACTTCTCCCCAGCTGCTTTTAGATACGTTTGGTTGTCGCCTGGCCTTGGCCCTAACTGTTCGTATCCCTGAGTGATCACCATTTGTGTAACCTTTTGGAGAAAAAGAACACCAGACAATTTAAGATGCATGGCCCAAATATTAGCAAGAGAATAATGGTCACATGTCAAATTTTCCTAGAAATGAAGGTCTCTAGGTCTTTTGCCTGCAGGCAAAAGTGTGCTGTGATGTTGAGGCTCACTGTGCTGGGCTGAATATTTCTGGTTGCACTTCTGTTGTTTTTTGGAAGAGAAGCTTCAGGTCAGAGAGAGGTTCACATGAGTAGTCAAGGGGCTTCCTTGCCCCAGGTTGTCTCTCTGGAGTTTGGGGCTTGGGGCCCTCTTCACTTGAGTCTGATGTACCCACAGAGTGATCCCCTGAAGCTTTGGGCAGAATGAGTGGTTAGGATCACCAAGTGGGGTCTGTTCCCCTTAGGAGTGAGCTAATTTTGTGGGCTGCAGGTTTTCCAGGGTTTTAGGTTCACCAGGTCTCCTGGCCAGAAGGGGCGGGGGGCCAGGTCAGTGGGTGCGGGCAGCACCTGGTTACCACATGCCATGAGAGCTTTCATGATTTCTCCTACCTGGAGGGCACGCTTGAGTTGTTCTATTTCAAGGGTATTAAGGTATCCCTTCTCTCTGGTTTAGGGAATGGGTCTACCATACGTGAGTTCAAATTCACTTAACTTTAACTTATCCCTTGGGACTAACATCAGGCAGAGCAGGGCAATCAGAAGCAACTTAATCCAGTTTTCTCGAGTTTCCTGACATAGGTTGGCTAAGGCCCCTTTCAAGGTCTGATTGAATCTCTCTACTTTCCCTGATGACTGGGGTCTCCAGGTTGAGTGCAAGGTCCATTTTATGCCCAGGGCCCTCGTTATCCCCTTCATCACGTGAGACACAAATCCTGGACCATTATCAATTTGTAGGGATCCTGGGAGCCCGAATCTGGGGATTATTTCTTCTAGTAATGCCCTAACCACTTCAGTTGCTGTTTCAGTTCTAGCAGGGAATGCTTCTACTCACCTAGAAAATGCGTCTACTAGCACTGAGATACCTGAAATTGCCTGGTACTCTCGGCATGACAGTGAAATCAATCTGCCAATCTTCCCCCGGATATGTCCCTCTGGTCTGAATGGGCCTTATCTGGGGCCTTTTGGGGGTCTGGTGTTGGAGTTGTTCATTGTACAGATGGGACATGTCTCAACTATCTGACTGATTATACTTTTCATTCCAAAAGTTACCATGACCTCAACTAACCTATTATATAGGACTTCCCTCCTGTAGTGAGTTAGTTCCTTGATAAGCCTCCCTGATGGCTTGACAAGATGCAGTTTGGGGAAAGAAGTGTTGCCCATGTTCATTAACTAGCCACCCATAGCCTCCTAGATCTCTACTGAAGCCCCATTTTAGGGCTTTATCTAATTCTTCCTTTGTGTAGATTGGGGAATAATTGGATGGATCTGGCCTTCGAGGCATGAGGGATAGTTGCCAAGTTACTGGTTCTAGGGCCACTCTTTGGGCAGTTGTGTCTGCCTGTTGTTTCCCTTTATTACCTCTGCATCCCCCTTTTGGTGACCCCTGCAATGAGTCCCTGACACCTTTTTGGTAGCTGTATTGTTTTTAAAGCTTCAACATGCTTAAGCCATGTTTCACCTGTTTATTCTCTGCAATAAGCATACCTCTTTCTGAAACTGCTAAGTGGCGTCTCGGTGGGCTCCGAGGAGCTCCAGTTCTTTATGTCTCAGTGCAGAAAGAATTCAGCGAGAGGCAAAGTGATAGATAGGAAGTGATTTATTAGAATAGGACGCTTGTGAGAATTGCAAGTGGGTGGACAAGAGGGTGCTGTGACCCGAGAAGTTAGTGGGCAACAATTTTATAATCAAAGGAAATGTGGGGAGGGGGAAAAGACCACCTTCTTCCTCATTCTTGAGTAGACCTCAAGCTTCCATCATCAGCTCCTCCCCCATGTTGGGCAGGGGAGTTTTCTTGTCCCTACATGGTCAAACTAGGACTGTCACAGCACTGTGGAAAAATTATTTCAGGTCTCAGTACAGTGAGGGCCTTTCACTTTGAAATGTCACTTTTCCATAAATTATTGTTTTTTTGTGTGCAGAGAGCATGTCCTAGGGGTCATTAACTTACTCGCTGGACAGGATGTGGGTCTCATGCCACCATTGTTTTATTGTTCTGGGGCATGTCTCATGCTTCTGTTGCATGGTTTTGTTGCTAAGCAGGCCTGCTTGGTTTTGTGGTTAAGCAAACCTGCTTTCTTGAGTGATCATTAACTTAAAGAGATCTCCCATACTTTCTTCTTTACTTACAATCCCCTAGTGGGATTAACTATTTAATTACCTACTTTTTATTCTGTCCCTATCATTTCCTTCCAAATAGCCCCATGTGTGTAGGATGGCATATGCATACTGGGAATCCATGTAAACAGTTAAGATCTTCCCTGTCCTGAGCTCTAGGGCTCAGGTGAGGGCTATCAGCTTGGACTTTCGGGATGAAGTCCCTAGGGGTAAGCTTCGTGCTTCTATGACTTGGGTCAGGGAGGTCACTGTGTATCCTGCCAGCCTTTCCCCCTCTCTCATAAAACTGCTGTGGACCTTTCTTCTTCTTCAGGAAGAGGCTCACTTCCTAGGTCAGGGCAACTGATCACTTCCCTAGATCGTGTCTATGGTTTCTATACAATCATGCTCCAGGGGCCCCATTTCTGTGGGTAACAGGGCGGCAGGATCTAGCGTGTGATAGGATTTTATGGTAACCACTGGAGTGTCTTAAAAGCATAGCATGAGCTTGAATCAACCTTTAGGGGATAACCAGTCTGTTCCCTTAGAACTTACTAAAGCTTGAACCTGGTGTGGAGTCCATATAATGGTTGGCTGACCAAATGGTAACTTTTCAGCCTTCTTTAGCAAGGTTGTAGTAGCTGCTACTGCCTGTAGGCAAGGAGGCCACCCTTAGTGGTTTGAGCTAATTGTTTAAAGAAATAAGCAACCACCCGAATAAGGGGTTCCAGTTTTTGAGCTAATACCCCAAGGGTGATTCCCCTTCTCTCTTGAATGTAAAGGTCGAAGGGTTTAGCTAAATCTGGGAGGGCCAGGTCAGGGGCCTGAAGTAATTGCTTTTCCAATTCTTGAAATGCCCTTTTACATTCTGAATTCCATTCAAAAGGATCATCAGTCTTTCAACTTTTTATATAGAGGCCTAGCTACTAGACCATAGTTAAGGATACAGATGCAGCAAAACCCAACCATCCCCAGGAACCCCCTAAGCTGTCTTCTAGTTTTAGGCGGGTCCCAACAAGGGTCCTCCTGCCTAGTGTTTGAGCCAATAGAACGAGACTAAGTTCAGTTCGGTACAGAAGCAAAGGAAAGCTTTATGCTTTGATCAGAGAATGGAGAGGTGCGAGCTCATGGTCTAGAGCACGCACTCTCCCTGACACGTCATGGGCAGGGCTGCTTTATAGGGATCTTGTCAGCAGCTGGAGGGGGTGAGCTCTTGCCGGGCAGGTGCAGCTGGGCTGCTCACAGCTCCAGATCCACAGTGCCCAGCGCAGCGTCTCTGCACAAGGCCCACTGCTGCCATCTTGAATTGTAGTGCTGTGCAGAGGGGTTCTACACATGGCCTGCCAGCTGAGGTGTCAGCACAGCCCTTTCACACTAGGAACTCGGGTCTGAAGTACCAGGTGTGAAGCCTCTGCACGGGGCATCCAACGAAGAAGTGAAACTAGACAAAGCACAAAGTAAAAGAAAAAAAAAAGGTTAGACTTTATTTTATTACCCAGATTCTATCTTTATTTCCTGGGGCTTGATAATGGGCCTTGCTGGTAACAATATCACTTTGAATTTGGGAAATATACTCCTTTTCTAGTGTGTTTGATGTAACATAATCTTTTTTCTATGTAATTCTACCAAAACTAAAGTGTTATGAAATATTTGAATTTTTTTGGAATCCTTCCAAAGTCCTAACACTAGGCACGGATGGTGATCTACGTGGTGTATTTAATCTGGAATTATCAATCATCATCATCATTGATCCATGTAATTAGCCAGATTGTTTAGTTAATAAATAGATCCACAAGTATTTACATTGTTGCTTCCATGTGCCTAGCATAATGCAAGACCTTATAGGACATGTAAAAGCAAAAAGCATAATCTGGGTTGGGAAATTGAGTGCTGAAGACAGTTCAGAGCAAAAACCCTAAATTTTGAGTGAGCCAGTTAGGAGGGAGTGAGTGGTGTCATCCTGTTGGTGGATAGTTTATTTCAGGATGTTCCAAGGGTTGGTTAGGTCCCAGCTACCACCATTACTGAGGAAAGGGCTGCTCCTGCATTCTTGCCATGCTCATAGATGGCCACATTGCTGGAAGAGACTGAGCCAGACCTTTGTGTTTCCTGCAAAAACATGTGGGGGGCAGCGGTGGTTGACGTTGGCCTTATGCTTCTTTTAATACTGTGTCTGTTTTATGTTTGTTTGTTTAACTGTGTTTTGCCTGTTAACATTATTCAACTTTCTCTTGGGAACTTGACTTCTTCCTCAGAACTGAAGTTTCCCCCTTTTAATTGAGTCACTGGCTAGGTCCTAACGTTTTGCTGCTGGACTTCCCTGAGTCTAATACATTCAACTGACCATTGAAGGACCTTTTGGAACACAACCAATTCCTAGGTTGGGGACTACTTGTCTCTAGATAATTGCCTCTTTCCCTTATTTTGCTGTGTAGAAAAAGGATCAGTAAGATGAAGAGCTGTACTGTGAGATTTCTATTCCTGCTTTCCTATAAAATAAAATAATTTTAAATGATTGAACTACTGAATTACATTTTTGAGATAGAAAGCCTCTTGTCCATCTTTTAGAATTGAACTAATAACAATAATGATTTCAGATTTTAAAAATAATCAAACTAAAAGGATATAGTAATTCTGTTTGTTATGTGCCCTCTCACAGCCCTTGAATTTTTTTCATTCCTGGACCAGAGAATCCATTAAATATAGTCAGAATTATAAAGTTCATAAAACACGCTAAAAAATTCAGTATATGCTCAATAGAGTTCATAATTAGTAGTTGTAGAGATTGTGATTTTAGGCTTTTAATATTATTTTATAAACTATGAAGCTAAAAACAGGACAAGATCATGCAACTTCAGTTTTAGTGCACATTACTTTAATGACAGTAGCTTCCAAAATTTTATGTACGCTGATAACAGGGAATAAAATTTCCAAGTACTACACATTTAGAATACTATTATTAAATATTTTGCACATCTTAAGTCATAGTTTTATAAAATTGGAATATGTACTTTGCTATTTATTTTTTACCAACTAAGTGTTGTAACAGTTAACAAAGCAGATCTAAAGGTATCATCTCACACTGGTCAGGATGGGTATCATCAAAAGATCTATAAACAATAAATGCTGGAGGGGGTGTGGAGAAAAGGGAATCCTCCTACACTCTTGGTGGGAATGTAAATTGGTGCAGCCACTTATGGAGAACAGTCTGGAGATTCCTTAAAAAACTAAAAATAGAATTACATATGACCCAGCAATCCCATTCCTTGGCATATACCTGGAGAAAACCATAATTCAAAAAGATACATACACTCCAATGTTCACTGCAGCACTATTTACAATAGCCAGGACATGGAAGCAACCTAAATGTCCATTGACAGAGGAATGGATAAAGAAGATGTGGTATATATATGGACAATGGAATATTACTCAGCCATGAAAAAGAACAAAATAATGCCATTTGCAGCAACATGGATGGACCTAGAGATTGTCATACTGAGTGAAGTAAGTCAGACAGAGAAAGACAAATATCATATGATATCGCTTACATGTGGAATCTTAAAAAATGGTACAAATGAACTTACTTACAAAACAAATAGAGTCACAGATATAGAAAAGAAACTTGTGGTTACCAGGAGGGGAAGCCAGGAGAGGGTCAGGGATAAATTGGAAGACTGGGATTGATATATACATACTACTATATATAAGATAGATAACTAATAAGGACCTACTGGATAGCACAGAGAACTCTACTCAGTACTCTGTAATGACCTATATGGGAAAAGACTCTAAAAAAGAGTGGATATATGTATATGTATAACTGATTCACTTTGCTGTACAGTAGAAACTAACACAACATTGTAAATCAACTGTACTCTAATAAAAATTGTTTTAAAAAGAATATGGCCAATCAAGTGTAAGAAAAAAATAGAGTTATATATTCGCAAGGATTTTCATGTAAAGATATGGTCTTTTAAAAAATCCTCGTAACCCAAGTTCTTTTAATCAATCTTTTTTCCAAAGATGAACGCTACATTACTGTACATTATGTTAAAAGTTCATAAGCTCTTGTAGGATTGGAGCAGATCATACTACAACAGACCATTATAGAATTTTCAGTTCAAGAGACAATGTACCCCGCTAGCCTTTACCTCTATGGCTTCCTCATCCCTACCTAAACTATACGATATCCACCCGAATGGGCACTTAGCCACATGTTACCTGAACTTCTGTTAAAAGCACTCCTTTTTGGCTCATAGAGACCCCAAGTTATTACCAAAATCAAACGGATAACTAAAAGTAAATATCTTACTTTGATACCCATTATTTTTAGCACACACTTTAAATTAATTCAGATCAAAGAGAAGGAATTTATCTGTTGCTCTTCTGAAGATACCCATTTATTGTCAATGCCTGTGCTCACTAAGAGATATTAAAAGTATAATGTGATGCTATTAAGTACCTCTAGTACACCTAGTGAGAGCAAGATATTTTTTCCTTATAGATTTATAAAAATAGTTTAGAGGTTGTGAGACATGGTCTTTTTTCTGGCATCATTCTGAATGTTTCTGCGAGGGTGTTTTTGGATCAGATTAACATTTAAATCAGTAAACCGAATACTGAAGATTGCCCTCCCTAATGTGGGTGGGCCTCACCCAATCAGATGAAGACCTGAATAGAACCAAAAGTCTGACTTTCCCCTCAATAAGAGAATTCTTCTTGCCTGATTGCCTTCAAACTGGGACACTGGCTTTCTTCCTGCTTTTAGATTCAAAATGAATCATGGGCTTTTCCTGGATCTTGAGCCTGCTGGCCTTAGGACTGGAATTAAGCCACTGATTCTCCTAGATCTATAGCTTGCCAACTCACCCTGCAGACCTTGGGATTTGCCAGCCTCCCTAGTTGTGTGAGCCAATTCCTTATAAAAAATATTTTCACTCACACACACCAGATATATATATATATATATATATATATCTCACACACACACGTACATACATACATACACACATATTCTGTTTTTCTGAAAAACCCTGACTAATATACCTATTCTAAGTCGTGAAAGCATTCTCCTGTGTTTTCTTGTAGAAGTTTAGGAATCTAGCTTTTACATTTAAGTCTATGATTTATTTCTAATGAATTCATAGGTATGGAGTAGAGTAGAAGTCGATCTTCATTTTTTGTTTTCCTCCATGAGTACATTCAATTGTTTCAGCACCATTTCTTTAAAAAGCTTTTCTTTCCCCATTAAAATGATTTGGTAAATTGGTCAAAAATCAGTTGTCTGTATAGATGTGCAACTATTATAAACTCTGTTGTATTCCACTGATCTTTATTTTTCCATATGCTATTACCACATTGTCTTAAATACTATAGCTTTACAGTAAGCCTTGTAATCACATATAGAAAGTCCTCCAAATTTGTTCATCTTTTTCAAAATTGTTTTGACAATTCTAGATACTTTGAATTTCCATACACATTTTAGAGTGAATTTGTCCATTTCAAACAAAAAGTCTCTAGAACTCTGCTGGTATTGCATTGAATCTGAAGATCAGTTTTGGGAAAATGTACTTGTTAACATTATTGAGTCTTACAACCTATTAGCATGTAATATCTATTTATATTTTCATTAATTATTATTTTCAATATTTAAAATTTTTAAACACATCTTTGGTTAGATTTGCTTCTAGATATTTGATATTTTCTGATTTTTATTCTACTTTTCATTTAATGTATATTATAATCCACAAATAATTCATATCAGAGGAGAAAGAAAAATAAATTACAAAACATTAAATAAAATCTCTATCTGATAACTGTTGCACCTGGGACCATCTCAGTGTCTATTTCAGTTGTGTTTCCTCTATTTACTGTAAATCACATTTTTATACTTATTTGTGAGTCGTGTACTTTTTCATTATATACTGGACATTGTGTGTAAAATAGAGACTGAAATAAATATTTACAGCTAGTAAAAGCTATGTTCCTTCTTTGGTCAGGCTGTTAGTGTGGGGAGCTGAATTGATCTAATAGAAATTTGATTTGAGTTTGGACTTTGATGCAGCTCTAGTTAGTTTTAGTTTACAACTGGTTTCAAATTTTTAGAGTCAGGACTTTTCCTTTATCAGGGATTGAGATCTCAGCATGCCAAGTCTTTAGCAATCTCTTTATGCTTTACAACTTAGCTGACAACTTTCTGAATTGTAGGATCTCTTTCTCCTCTTTCTCTCTCTCTCTCTCTCTCTCTCTCTCTCTCTCTCTCTCTCTGCTTTAAATTCTGGCAGTCAGCTTTTAGTCACTGAGGTGTTCTTGTTTTCTCATGCCATCTCTGGCTTTCCAAACAATGAAATGTTTTTCCATTCTACTGGCATTTCCGCAGCTTTCTGAGAGCCTCTATAGTGCATTCTGTAACAGCCTGGAGTGCATAAGATGAATTTCTCTCAACATCCTGCCCTGTCACTAGTCTCCAGCAAGTCCTAGTCTTACTGGTGGGAAAGGCCCATTTCTAGGGAATGGGGCACTCTGTCAGCTTTCCCAGACTTTCTTGCATTACAATTACTCAAATGCTCACTGAAGACTCATGAAGAAGAGTTAATGAGTGAATGTAGATTCCAGGTGGCTGGGCTCCTTAGGATTTCAGTCCATCACTACAGCCTCCATGTGGCCATTAAAAGTTCATTAAATTTTAACTGGCTTCTCCTTACTGCTGTTCAGGTAGTTTTGATGAAAGCAACGGCAGGTGCCTTCTCTCTTAGAAGAGTTCATTAGTTTCTGGAATTTAACTCATTCATGTTCTTTGTGACCTTGGCTTTCTGGTGGGTTTAAAAAGATAAAAATATAATAGTGAGGCTTATCCGACTTGTTCTCATTATTCGTATGGGAGCAAGTCTTTTTAACTGGAAGCAGGAGTCCAAAATAGGCATGCTGCTTTTAATTCACTGGTGTTGCAAATAATAGATACCGAAAAGCATTGAGTTCTTTAGTGACATGAAGTTGTTCCTACAGCTGAAAGCAACTTCTTTGATCTTATGCTGTCCTGTTTTTGATTTACCCGTCACTGATTAATGGTGATATTAAGATCATTCTAAATGTGAAAAGAGTAATTCTTTGGCAACCTAACACGAACTTTCAGTTTTAGTCAGGGAAACCTTGGTTTATATGTCACAGGACTGAATAAGAGAAAGGCTAAGGTGCTTTTTTCTTATCTGGCTGTGTGTCTGTAGCCCAGTTTAGCTGTGTCCTTCAGAGATGAACATGAAGCTATCACTCCCTGTCCATACTTAAAAGTGATTTCCCCAAGTATACTTTTTTGGGTGAGTAGAAACTTGTCCTTTGGTTAGGAAGTCTAGTGTGATAATGAGTGTAGTTCCACCCTTCAAGGTCCCTGAACATCCAATCTGCTGATAACTCCACTATCCATTCCCCTACCTCCTTTTTCTCAAAGGTCGATATTCAAGAGTATCTCTCTCATTTTCCCACATTTCCATGCTCTACCACTGAGACACTCTAATAATAGTTTAGTGGTTAAAAGTTTGGGCTCTGATGCCTGATGGCTTTGATTAAATCTTAATCACACATCCTCTGTTGTGTAACTTGGGCATGCTACTTAATCTCCCTGTGCCTTGGATTTCACATCTATCACTTGCAAAAAGTAATGATATCTATCTCACACAGTTATTTTGAATATTAATTTGGTCAATTCATGAAAAACCTTAGAACTGTGCAAGGCACATAGTTAGCCTTAAATGTTAGCTATTATTTTATAATATTTATTGAGCACTTTCAAATGGCCAGGTAGTGTGCTAAACAATTTGCAAGCATTATCTCACTTAAGAATCCCCCCAATTCCTGTGAGAGCAGTATTATTATTTCTACTTTGCTGATGAAGAAGCTCAGGCTCAAAGAGATTAGGCTGCACAATCTGTAAGATGAAGCCAGAAGTTAAGGCCAGATCTTTTTAATTCCAGAGCCGCATGCTAACCATGGTCTTGCTAACTCCTATTTCGGGTGTCATGTCTCATGAAGTATGTTACAGAATTCACCTGCATAAAATGTTGCAGGGTTTTAATATCTCAGTGGAGAAATTGCTTAGGAATCCAGAAGCTCTTGATTCTGGGACCACATGCCTACTATTCTCGAGAGTAAACTTACAATGTTCCTATTCTACCAACATCGTCAAAAGCTATAGGAACGAACCTAAGAGGTACTCAATATCAAGTAACATCACCGACACTCAGAATAGCTAATATTAATAACTCATAATGTCCCTGAAGCTATGTGAAATAATTTAAATTCATTATATCATTTTCTCTTTGGGACAAATCTATTTAAAAAGGTATTTCTGCTCTTAAGTACAGTTGAGGGAATTAAGGTCTGATTGGGGTTGAATTACTTGTCCAGGGTGATACAACTAGAAATAAATAGAGCCAGGAATTGCTCCTTGGTCTTCTTGTCTCCAGGGTCTATATTTCTAGTGACTCTGTATGGGGAGACCAACTGCTCTAGTGTGCCTAGGACTGAAGGGTTTCCTAGAATGTGGGACTTTCAGTGCTGAAACTGGGACGGATCCAGGGAAACCACAGTACCGCCTGTTGTTTTCCATGAAAACTACTCCAGAATTACCTGTATAAAGATCCTGGGGCTAGAAGGTTCAGAGTATAGGACATGGTGATGGTCCTGTACAGTTTCATGGTATGATGACATGCAAGAGGTGCTTAAGGCTTTCATGATCTTCTGGGCCCTTAACACCTTCATTGACTATACCTTCTTCCTGATGCTGCTAAAAGAAACTGGAATAGTCTGAGAAAATCAGAAAGCCCTGAAATTTCTGGCAAATCTAGAAAAAAAACTACAGGGTGCACAATGTTCCATCAGTTCTGAATTTTTTATGGCATAAAACTTCCTTTCCTATCTTACAGACGTTTTTACTTCAGTACCAGGGTAAAGAACCCAGTCATATTAAGGGGGAATTTTACCTTCCTCAGGCAGAAGAAACCACACGTGAGGAGTCAGCTGTGCCTCAGCAGCAGGTCAATAAGAAAAGCCAGAGTAATGTATGGGGGTCAGTAAATAGATCATAAGAGACAGCTAGGCGAGAGGCTTTTATTTGCTATTCTGGAAAATGTAAAAAGAAAAATTACCTGATCATGACTTATTGAGGGCATTAGGGAATCAGCAATTGTCAGTTCTGCTGAAGGGAAGCGACTTAAGTAGACCAACAGGTGGGAGCCCTTACAGGGTCTTTGTGTAAAGAGTATGAGGAAGGAAAACAAATGAAGGCTCACACTACACAGAAATAGAGTTCTACGTAGAGCTCTTTTCTCAAGGCTGGGGGTTCTTATAGATGACTTGAAATCAGAACCTGATCGAAATGCATCAGAGGGATTCCAGAAGGATGACAAAATATTTTTCCTCCCCAGATGGCTTCACTTCTCCCTTCCTATAATTTAAAGAAGTAACTATTTACCAAAAAGTATATTAACATTTTTTGCCAATTTTGGAATAATTTTGTGTTCCGTTCATGCTGGTTATAGGGTAGAGGGTTTTTTCCCCTTATTTTTTTTGCTGTTTTTGTTTGTTTGTTTTTGATGAGAGGACAAAACCTCTAAATTTGCGGAGAATTTTGAGAAAGCTGACATAATTTAATAATCATAATCAAAATATTTTTGGGTGCTAATTTTAATTCACATTAATAATTAATTAGTTAATTTAAAATAGCCTCTCATTTAATCCTCACAATAACTTTTGAGTTTTCCCACATTTTATTGATGGAGAAAGAGTCACATGGAATTTATATAACTTGTTCATGATTTCACACCCCATAGATAGTACAGAAAGGATTCAAATATTGGTGTGCCTATCTCCAAAAGCGGTGCTCTTAATTACTCCATAATAATACTTCAAGAGATACCATCACAAAATTAATGCATTCATAGTTGGAGGCTTCTAGACTGTGGGGACACCAAATATATCAGTAAAGCTTCAATCAGAGAAGCAAAACTGCTTCTTTTAGGTATTTGAACTTACCCATTTGTGGGAACTAGTTAAGTAGTCTCTGTAAAGTTGTTGCCTTCATGTATGATATTAGGATTTGAAATCCACAGGACGTGTAATTGGGAAGGGAAAATGGATTTAAAGTAGGAGAGAAAACAAAACAAACTGGAACCTGTGAACACAGCTGAAACTTACAAGTATAGACTGAATCCCACTTTGGCTTTCACTGCCTCCAACTTTGACATCAGATATCCCTGGTGTCCTTCAGAAGTTGGTACCCTTCATCTTAGAGTGGGCAACCATCCTAGTTTATCTTGGACAGAGAGGCTAATGACAGAATAAATGGGTCTCCAAAACAGGGGATGGAAGCTGGAGTGATCTTGCTTATCAGCACTTCTACCGTTTACTTTTAACAAGTAACCCACTTGGGTAATTTATGATTGCCTTCCCCACAATTCTAGTCTTCTTGGATCTATAGGTTCTTGTTCCAGAGGGGAAATGCTTCTAATCTGGGACACAGTGAGACTTCCATTAAGCCTTAAGCTCTGTCTGTTACCTGTTCCTTTGGATTTCTTGTACCAAGAGATAAACAGACAAGGAAAGAGCTACCCTAGCAGGGGTAATTGACTGTGATCATCAGGATATGGTAGGAATGCTACTACGTAATTTGGGCAAGGAGGAATATACTTGGGATTCAGGTGATCTATTGGAGCTTTTCTTGTAGTTCTTTGTCCAGTATTGGGAATCAGTGGACAAATGCAGCAACCATAGCATGAGAAGAGCAAGATGACCAGGGCTGAGGGTCTAAATCATTTTGCATCATGGTCTACACCAATGCATCATAGTGCCTGGACCAGTGGAAGTGCTAGCTGAGGGTGAGTGTAACCTAGAATGGTTAGTAAATATATGATGAATATTATTGTGACCTCAAGACCATCTAGTGCAATGATTCTTCTTATTCATGACCCACTTGTAAGTTTCCCTATGAAAAGAGATCAGTCATAATCCTGGATCAGCTGTGTTCCAGATGAGGTGAATTTACTTCATGGAGCAAGTAGATCCAAGCAGCTCAAGTGGATGTTGTGAGGTGCTGTCCAGATCCTCTCTTTAGAAGTAAACACATATTTCCCCAGTGCCAGCTCCCAGGGGTTTTGATTGATGAGTTATCAGGGCTCCTCTTTAGGAATTACATTTGGCCAAAGGAAGCTGCCTTGTCCACTCCTCTTTCCTGGCGGCATCCTACACCCAATGACTGGCCAATATTGGGGGTACAAAGCCCCAGCCTCCTTTTTCAATTGGGATAACTCTGAAGGTCCATCCCAGATCTGGAGCTCCTGTAGTGCTGGCTAAGACCTCTGTTTATAACTACTACTGTTTAACCTCTCCATCACCCAATCCTGGTCCCATTATCCCTCACAAATGTTCTTGAAGGTATTTCTTAACAAACCTCCTGCATGCAAATCCCAGTGTAAATCCATAGTGTAAGATAGAAACCAGGGTAACCTTAGTACAGGGAAGACTGCAGTAATGTGCTTTAGGTCACTGTCTATGTCCTAGTTTACCTTTTTTCTCCCCCCAGTGACTTAGAAGCTCTAGCAGGCACACATGTCCAAAAAGCTAAATACACCAATTTGAGAAGGTCGATGAATGCACCTGAGATATTGAGGTGAGGATTAAAATAACTTCAATAGAATGAAACCAGGATGCAAGAGAGTTTTGCATTGATGTTCTAGAAGTTACTTAGTAAGCATAGGATGGAGCAGCAGGAGTTGGCAAGCTGTGACGCGTGAGCCACATCTGGTCAGCTGCTTGTTTCTGTAAACAGAGTTATCAAAACACAGGCACACCCTTCTTTTTTTGTCTTGGCTAGGCTGCTCTTGTGCTACCACGTCAGAGTTGAGTAGTTGTGATTGAATATATATGACCTTCAAAGCCTACAATATGTACTCTCTGATCCTTCACACTAACAGTTTTCCAACCCATGAAGAAACCTGATTTGCAAGTAGGTAATATACAAAAGACTGGGTGGGGGTATCAGTAATAGTTGAAGTTGACTCTGAGCTGAAGAAAACATGACTTCTGGAGGAAATATCAAATACATTTGCATCAAGAAAATGTTACAGCATCCCAGTAAACACAGGCAGTGGCCATATCCATAGCCCTCTGCCCTGAGCAGGTCACATCTGGTGCCTTGGGTCACACTGCATAGTCACAGTAAGAGTGACTTGGGTGAACCGGGAGCCATACCACACGACAAATGGTTGAAGAATGGAGATAGTCATCCCCAAGAAGTGACAGTGAGAGGACCTAGGTGGACTCGTGTTGCCTTCAAATATGTGAAATTTTGGATGGAAAGAGGTGGTTTTTGTTTTTTGTTTTTTGTTGTTTTTTATGTTGCTTCAGAGTGAAGTTGGGTTGGTTTGTGGTGAGAGGTTGGGGGACCAGGGCTCACTTTGAAATCCTCTGTAGTGATTAGAACCGAACAACCATGGAAGGAGTGAAATGTTCTGAGTGTGGAGAAAACAACTATAGGATTTAAATGTTATGGCTCTGGAGTCAGAGAGCTGCCACAGTATGAATTATGTGAATGAGAGCTAGGGGCAGGCTCATAGGGTTTAGTCTTTATAATGTCTATGTCATGGCTGTGGTGAGGATTAAATAAAATACTAGTGGCTAAGAAAGCAAGATAAAAACTTCTCTCAGCTATAGATGATATAGACAGACCCAAAGATAATGAACACAGTTCTTTTTCCTCAATGGCATTGATCTCCTCTCAACATACATGACATGAAAGCCAATTTTTCATGCACACCTGACAACTGTCTTAAGAAAACTTTGCGCATGTTCTTTCCAACTGGAAAGTGGAAAACACTGAAGTTTGTGTGGTGTTCTCAAATGGTTTTTATATGCCCCGATCGCTTGTCTTCAGTTTTTAGTTTCATTTGTTGTATTTCTTTCTTGAAATAATATTGCCTCATCATAACTGTTGTCATGTGACTACAGTTATACATTTTACTGAAGAATGTACCATAAGTATATGATTAGAAAGACCAGTGACAATACATTCATGGGCAGTTTTGGAGAATGAATTTATGTCGGCATTTTTCTACCCCTGAATTTGGTTCTTAATAAGCGTAATATGAGAGGGTTAATTAATGTATAGTATCTCCTAATTATAAACACTACATGACAACTGAAAAGTACATGTAAGCAAAATAGTTGAAAAATCAGTATGCTGTCTGTGTTTCTAAATGTCAAAGTTTGTGTTAGGGTTAATTTGGTTAGAGAGTGATCATAAATGATGAAATTTAATAAATATCATACTCTAACATGAAAAAAAAATACTAGTGGAAAGTAGCTTAGCCTGGTACCTGTCATATAATAAGAATGCAATAAATGTTACTGTTGTTCTTATTATGAGTTTGTGGAGGAAGAGTAACCAGTTGTCAGGGTTGCTACACCCTGTATTTGGTGAGAAGTTGTACTTCATTTTTGCTTTCATGGGTCAATGAATATTTTTGTTAAATAGGGTAACCAATATAAGGTTACCAAGTATTTATTCTGCCAAATAAATATATTAAAAGAAAACTACCACGCACTCTTACCATAATTTCATAAGAGAAATATGCTAAAAACAAAATGTAGAAAGGGTATAATTACCTACTTAAGGCAAGTCTTTTATAAGAAATGTTAAGTGATATTTGAATGTGCCTATACTTGTTTCTCTCTATATTCATATAATATTGTCCTGTTTTTAACTTTTTATAACAGCCCAGTAAAGTTGTCATGAAGTGGCCAGCATTTGTCAACCACAGAGTAAGACAATGTTCTTCATCACCAAAGTTTTAAGAATCTAAAAATTAAACACAAAGCAATTTGGCAACTATAACTGTTTTAGAGATATTTAAGCATCTGGTTTTAGAGGATTAGACGAGTTCTACTGGTTACCCCTGGATTTCTTCTGAGTTCTGGGATATAACATAGCTTCATATTAAGAGATCTTGGCTTCTTCCTGATCCATTTCCCCAAAGAATATGAAGCTGAGGCTTGTAATAATCAAGGGGTAAAGAAGCTCAAAAGTAGTTCAGTCAGCACTGCTTTGCTCCCCTCTCAAGTTTGGCAAAATTCCATCAACCACCAACACCTGGTAAATTACACTCCTTGCATTGTATGTAGATTATCTGAACTTATTTGAATTATATACATCTTTTGAAATTAATTCTGATTCTACAGGCATGATTGTTTTCTCTTTGTAAAAAGAAACAACAAACAAAAGCATGTTATGGATTCATTTGTTAAATAATACTAACCAGAAACACAACAGAAATTATAACGGAGAGCCGAGACTAGGTGAGGTGAGTGAGGTACTTACCTTAGTTGCAAAATTTAAGGTGATGCCAAACAATCAATAATCTAGGTGAATATTTCAATGCAATATTTAAAAAAATGTAAAACACTAATGATGAACAAAATATCAAAAATTTAAATAAAGAACATATCAGTATTCTTCCTTATTTTTTTTTTTCTTCTGGTTCCGTTATGCTTTGGCATGGCACTGTTGCAATTACATTAATAGGTCTTGTTCACATTTTGGAGAGGTCTTTTTGTAAGGTCATTAGAATTCCAATAAGAAGCCTGTAAAGAGGAGTGATCTGTTAATTGGACCCTGTAACCTGAGAGACATCACATGCCACCTGTAAGTCCACAACTTCCCATCTCCTCATTGAGGTTGGGGAAACATTTTTGAGAATATTTCAGACTAAGTTCCTATTTTAGCAGAGCATTGGTCTACATGAAGTCTTCCTACTTTTGAACTGCATGATTTTAGTAAGCCTGTCTCAGTCCTTCTTTCATACTCTAAATTTTTAATTTTATTTATTTACCTATTTATTTTTGAAAAAAGACTTTTATTTTTATCCCTCATCCTGCACCTTCACTCTCCCTCTAGTTAACCATTTTATTTTATTTCCAGGTTTATTGAGACACAATTGAAATAAAACACTGTGTTAAGTTTAAGGTATAGACTTTGTTGATCTGATACATTTACATATTGCAATATGATTACCGCTGTAGTACTAACACTTCCATTATACCACATTATTACCATTTCCTTTTTGTGATGAGAACATTTAAGATCTACTTTTTTAACAATTTTCAAATATACAATTCAGTAATGTTAATTATAGTCATAATGCTTGTACATTAGATCCCCAGAACTTATTCATCTCTTAATTGGAAATTAGTGCCCCCCGACCAACATCTCTCTAATTCCCCTATAGCCCCTCCACACTGGTAATCACCATTCTACTCTCTATTTCTATAAGTTTGACTTTTTTAGAGTTTCATATATAGGTGATATCATATAGTATTTGTCTTTCTCTGTTTGACTTATTTCACTTAGCATAATGCCCTCAAAGTCCATTCATGTTATTGGAAATAGCAGATTTCTTCTTTCTCATGGATGAATTATATATATACACACACACAATGGAATGTTACTATATATATATACAATATTACTATGTATATACAATATTGATGTATGGTGTATATATACAATGTATCTATAATGTACAAATATTTTAACATAAAATTTTATAGTCATGTTTTTCTTTTAATATGTAGCTACTCTACTTGGAGAAAAGACATTGTTTGGTTTTTATTATCCAGAATTATAAAGGCAATAATAAATTTCTTTTAGAATATTAATCTCATCCAGAAAGTTCAGAAGCAATAGAAAAAACATAATAAATACATTCTGGGGTCAGAATGTAAGTATTATTTTATGGTATCTACCTTGTTAATAAATTAAATTGATTCTTATAGGAATCAAATAAGTTAAGATGATGGAAGTAATTCACTGAACAAAACTCTGCTTCTGGTCAAACTTCTAGTCTTCACAAAATCCTGAAAATGTGATTTTAATGTTCATTATCTCAAAATAAAGAAAACCAATTAAAATAACGTTGCATTGACAAAATAAAGTTTGTACATTTTAATTTTCCCTAATACTAATAACATTGTAGATTATTAAAACTAAAGGCTTTCAGAAATCCAGTTTATTTTCATTCTTTAAGGTCATCATTTCCTTCTTGTATTCTTCTCAGTTTGAATACTGGATGAAGGCAGATTTTTCTTTTTTCTTATCCTATGTATTTTCTGGTCTTAATGCAGTATAACTGTTTTATACATGAAGCTGGGAAAAACGTTTGAATATTCTTTTTCATAGTAATGTTTAAAAATATTACAGGAACGTTTTTTCAAACTGTTTTAAAAATATTCACTAAGTTCTTCCTTTAATTTGCCTAAAAAGTCAAATAATAACAGCAATACTTATAATAATAGACCCCCTGGAGTTTGAATCTAATAAAATATTTGTACCTAAACTATAGTAAGATGAACTTACCTTTGTCATTGTCAAAAAGAAATGGCAACTTTAAAATATTTTGGTAACTGCTTTTAAAAAGAGTTTATGTATTTTATGTAAGGCTCATAGAAAGAGAACTTATCTTTCTAATCATGTTATTAATGAAAATATTCATATGTTATATATATTCATATATGTTGTCATATAGACTATGTTGTTGGCACTAAAAGTAATATTTAAACAAAGTAAGGAATATAGGAAGGTATACAGAATAAATAACATAACACATTTACTTATAGATAATCCTTTATATAAAAATTGCTAGTATTTTGGTGTATTTTCTCTACAATATATTTCTATTTTTCTTATTACTCTGAATATACTTATTTATCCTGCTGCCTTTTACTCAGCATAATATATCATTGACATTTTTCAATATCACTAAGAATTCTTTATTGTAATTAATTGTACTTTAATTGTCTATTTCTAAAGAAATTTGGATATCTGCTTTTTTACAGAATATGGTCCATTTCTAATCACCAAATTTATTAACATAGAATTATAATGTATACTCTACTCCTATAATAGCTTGTTTTCTTTTTCTTAGTCTTATTTGTGTTTTTCTCTTATTTTTATTGATTCAATTTTTATTAGTTTTCTAGAGCTGCTATAACAAAGTACCACAAACTAGGTGGCTTAATCAATAGATTACTGTCTCACAGTTCTGAAGGCTAAAAATCTGAAATCATGATTTTAGCAGATAGGGTTCCCACACTCCTGAGGCTTTCAAACTAGAAGAGGAGACAATATGTGGTCATAAACAAATACATACATAAATAATCATTTAATTTACTATTGCAGTAAGTGTTAGAATGGGGAAGTGAAAGGGTACCCTGCCAACTCAGGAAGCTCATTCTTAGGATACTTCCTACTATATAAGATTATCTATTTAAGTGAATATAAGATGACTCTGGATGAGGAGAATTTTACTAATGGAAGATAGAGATGTAGAATATTCCAGGGAAAGGGAATTGTGATGGTGCAGACCTTAAAATTGGACCTCCAAGGTGGAGCTTGAAGAAAATATAAAAAAAGTAAAACAAACAAAAAAAACGAAACAAAAACAGAGTGACTAACACAGCAAGCAATGAGGAGAGCTGCAGAAAAGGAAACTGAGAGACTCTGTAAGGTCTTGCAGCTCATATTAAGGATGTTGGTTCTTTTCTTTAGGCAAGATAGCCATTGAAGCATTTAAGTAGAGAAATACGTTAAGATTAAGTTTGTTGCTGTGCTGAGTGTGATTGGAAGGGTTAAAAGAAGAAACGGAAAGCTAGTACAGCAGTGTAGACCAAAAGATGGAGGCTTGATCTAGAATGGTGACAATGACAGTATTGAAGAATCATTGGTCTGGAGACATATTTAGTAGGTAGAATTCACAGAATCTTCTACTTGATTAAACGTTCAGTGTAAAGAAGGGAGAGCTGTCAAGATAACTCACGGTTGTTTGGCATGGAAATCCTAATGGATGGCATAACCATTTCCTGATACTAATAAGAACTCAGTAAATGTTGGTGATGTTTAGCTGCTTGCATAATAGTTTTAAGAAAAATGTGGATATGTGGTAGGTGTCCTTCCATCCCCAATGAATCACACCACACATACACACATATCCAAAAATCATTTGAGGGGAGTTCTGTATCAAGATGGCAGAATAGGAAGATCCTCCTCCCATGGACACACCAAAACTACAGCTACACATAGAACAACTGTCTCTGAGAATGGCCTGAAGACTCACAGAACTGATTTTCTACAACTAAGAATATAAAGAAAAGACCACATCAAGATGGGTAGGAGGGGCAGAGACATGGTCTAATCAGAACCTGCATCCCTACCGCAGCAACCCATAAGCAGGAGGGATATCACAGCTGTAGAGGAGTGAAGGGTCTGAGCTCCGCATCGGACTCCCAGCCCTGGAGACCTGTACTGGGAGAATGAGCCCCACAGTGTCTGGCTTTGAAAAGCAGTGGGGCTCATATTCAGAAGAGCTGGGTGTCTGTGGGAAACCAAGACTCTGCTCATGAAGGGCTCATGTACAAGCCCACTCGCTTTGAGTCCCAGAGCAAAGGCAAACAAACAAAACCCAAAGTTAGTAGAAGGAAAGAAATAACAAAGATAGAGATAAATGAACTAGAGATTAAAAAACAGCAGAAAGGATCAATAAAATAAAGAGCTAGTTCTTTGAAAAGATAAAATAGATAATCTTTTATCTAGACTCATCAAGAAAGAAAGAGAGAGGGCCCGAATAAATAAAATCAGAAACAAAAGAGGAGAAGTTACAACTAACACCACAGAAATACAAAATATCATGAGGTTACTACAAAAATTATGTGCCAACAAATTGAACAAGCTAGAAGAAATAGATAAATTCTTAGAAACATAATCTTCTAAAACTGAATCAGGAAGACATCGAAAATCTGAACAGACTGATCACTGGTAGTGAAATTGAATCCGTAATCAAAAAACTCCCAACAAACAAAAGAATTCAACTAACTCAATGTCAAAAACAAACAAACAATCTGATTAAAAAATGGGCAGAGGGGACTTCCCTGGTGGCGCAGTGGTTAAGAATCTGCCTGCCAGTGCAGGGCACACGGGTTCGATCCCTAGTCTGGGAAGATCCCACACGCCGTGGAGCAACTAAGCCCATGCGCCACAACTATTGAGCCTGTGCTCTAGAGCCTGCAAACCGCAACTACTGAGCCCGCATGCCACAACTACTGAAGCCTGCGCGCCTAGAGCCCGTGCTCTGCAACAAGAGAAGCCATCGCAATGAGAAGCCCACGCACCAGAACGAAGAGTAGCCCCCGCTCACCGCAACTAGAGAAAGCCCGCGTACAGCAACGAAGACCCAACACAGCCAAAAATAAATAAATAAAAAATAAATAAATTAAAAAAAAAAATGGGCAGAGGACCTGAATAGACATTTTCCCAAAGAAGACATACCTATGGCAAGTGGACACATGAAAAGGTGCTCAAACTCACTAATCAGTAGGGAAATGCAAATCAAAGCCACAATGATCTATCGCCTCACACCTATCACAATGGCTATCATCAAAAAGACAAGAAATAACAAGTGTTGTAAGGATGTGGAGAAAAGGGAACCCCTGTGTCCTGTTTTGGGGAATGCAAATTCGTGTAGCCACTATGGAAAACATTATGGAGCTTCCTCAAAAATTAAAAAATAAAACTACCATAGAATCTAGCAATTCCATTTCTGAGTATTTGTCTGAAGGAAATGAAGACACTAATTTGAAAATACATCTACACCCCTGTGTTCATTGCAGCATTATTTACAATAACCAAGATATGGAAGTAAACTGTGTCCATGGATGGATGAATGGGTAAAGAAGATGTAGCATATATATCCAATATAATATTACTCAGACATAAAAAACAATGAAATCTTGGGACTTCCCTGGTGGTCCAGTGGTTAAGACTTCACCTTCCAATGCAGGGGGTATGGGTTGGATCCCTGGTCCCACATGCCCCGTGGCCAAAAAACCAAAACATAAAACAGAAGCAATATTGTAACACATTCAATAAAGACTTTAAAATTGGTCCACATAAAAAAACAAAACAAAACAGTGAAATCTTGACATTTGTGACAACATGCATAGACCTAGAGGTCATTATGTTAAGTGAAGTAAGTCAGACAGAGAAAGACAAATACTGTATGAGTTCACTTATATGTGGAATCTAAAAAACAAAACAAATGAATAAACAAATGAGAAGCAGACTCATAGATACAGAGAACAACTGGTGGTCACCAGAGGAGAAAGGAGTGAGAGTTGAAGGAAATAGGTGAAGGGGATTAAGAGGTACAGACTTCCAGTTATAAAATAAATGTCATGGAGATGTACAGAATAGGGAATATAGTCAATATTGTAATAACTTTGTATGGTGACAGATGGTTACTAGACTTGTGGTGATCAATTCATACTGTATATAAATGTTGAACCACTGTATTGTACACCTATAACTAACATAATATTGTATTTAAACCAACAATCAAAATCAACCCCCCATAAAACACAAAAGCCTCCAAAATGTTTGAAGAATAAAAAACAAGTAAACGAACAAAAACTAGACATAAACCAAACTAACCAAATTAAATTTTACCATTCTCCTAAAAACTTTTCTAAGTCATAATTTTAAGAGCTATTTGGTGAAAGACCTGTATTATCATCTGTCTAGCCACTGACTTCAGGGTGAAATTTGACAAGGTGAAGTGGCTGTATTTTTAAAAAATTAATTAAGTAATTTTTTTTGGCTGTGTTGGGTCTTCGTTGATGTGCGCGGGCTTTCTCTAGTTGTGGCGAGCAGGGGCTACTCTTCATTGCGGTGCACGGGCTTCTCATTGCAGTGGCTTCTCTTTGTTGCAGAGCATGGGCTCTAGGTGCGCAGGCTTCAGTAGTTGTGGCACGTGGGCTTCAGTAGTTGTGGCACACGGGTTTAGTTGCTCCGTGGCATGTGGGATCTTCCCAGACCAGGGATCGAACCTGTGTCCCCTGCATTGGCAGGTGGATTCTTAACCGCTGTGCCACCAGGGAAGTCCTGGCTATACTTTTCTGAGCTTCAGTTTCCTCAACTAGAGGGAAAAAAAGGCAGGAGCTCTTGGCTATTAATTATTATGTAACATATTATCTTCTGTAGTTGTAAGTGGATAGCCAGAGCCTATAACACTATGAAAATTTCTGCAATGGTCATGACGGTGGTGATGCAGTAGTCACTATATTTACTTCGTTATTGACACATTTATAATAAATTTTATCACCTAGAAGGATGGAAAGCAAACCTAATCTTAGAATATGTTCAAACCACTCTATTTAAATAGCATTATATAATTTTTCTATGCCCAGTATGATATTTAAGTTTTCTTAGTATAACTCTCCATATTTTTATTGTAGCGTTTCATCTACTTTTTGTCCCTTAATTATGTGTACATTAGTTATGAGTATTAGTTCGAAACAACTATTTCTTTAGTAGATAATCATATATGGAAAATCTGTCAACTACAATGTTTCTAATTAATATTTTTCAATGGCTTCCATCCCATTTAGAATAAAACATTAACTAGTTACTATAGCTTATCAAGAAGTACTGTATAAACAGGCTTGACTTACATCTCCCAAATCACCTCATGCTCTCTTTCCTTTGTGCACCATTTGTGGAAGTTCACCTTTGCGTCTGTCCCCTTGGCCTTTTATCTGTTCTTACAACATTGCAAGCTCTCTCCTTACTCATGACTATGGATAAGCTACATTTCTACTCTGAGAAATCTCTATTCCTAGTCTTCCCTTGGCTGCTTCATCTTGATATGTCAGCCTGAATATCACCTTGAGAGATGTCCTCAGCTTTTCCATCTAGATCTGGTCCTTTCCTGTTATCTTCTTTTACAAAATCCTATTTGTTTCTCTCATTGCACTCATCCTTTCTAATTACTAAAGTATGTTTATTTTTTTTCTTCCCCCACCGGGATCATAGATGTCATATTCATTTCTGTATTCCTAGTGCCTACCATGTTGTCTGGCACAATATCTGGTGTACTTTAGACTCTCAAAAATATTCGTTTAATGAATTAACAAATAAACAGTGTTGCCACATCTGTTACATATGTAGAATCTGAACTCTGAACTTTACCTGCCTGCAGAGAGTATGATATTTGAATTCCGTCATCTTACCCTCAACTGATTTTGAGTCTTACAGTGAGATAATTTTTAAAAAAACATTTAAAAATTGAGAGTTAGTAAAATGAAGATGTTGTCTCTGAGGCAAAGTTAAGAAGAAATAACGAGTTTCTTTTCCACAAGCAGCTCACCTTATCACGTTTAAACTTTTTTTTTTTTAATGCTGAAGGAAATGTCACCATGTTATTCACATATATGCCTGAAGCATGTTTAAGTTATATTTTGTCAAGGTGAAAATTTTGAAAGTCAGAAATATACAACAAAGGGTCATTTTGTTGCTTACACCGATTTAGCCTGAGAAAGGATTTCAAAAGTTTGATTTATTTCATATACTAATTTAAGTTCAAATTGTATGTAATTTTAATTCCAGAGCCTGTCATATCTCACAGAATAATGTTGAATTATCCTTATTTCATTATTTGGAATCTACTCAGATTTTCAAAGAAAGGAAGTGAAATGAGTACCTAGTTTGAGGATTAGAAGTCATTTTAAGTGATGTGTCTATGCTTTAAAGATACAATAAACCTTATGCAATAATCTGTCTTAGACAGGGAGGATTCTATGATGTGTTGTTTCTCAGTTGGGGGAGTTCAGAATAGTTTTCCAAATAAATCACTTGCCAGACTTTGGTTAGAATGAAAGAAACTTTATTTTGAGCCTAAGAGAAATTTTTACAGCTTTTCAAATAACTTTTTTCATGACGATCACTATTCTAAAATTTTGCTTTCTTTGGCCATACTGGTATAGCTGCAAAGGGAGTTTTTTTCCATGTTGTTTATTCTATATCCATTTAATCAATTGTGCCTAAAAGTAATTGGTTACATCTAATCCCCTTTCTCCTTCCTTTCTGTTTTCTTTAATAATGACTCCAGTTTGAGGCAATTTTGTTTACTTCATTAGTATTAACCATTATAGACAGCAAATAAAAAGTACTAGAATTTTGTATAAATTAATCCTAAATATACATTGTTTTCTGAATCCAATTTTGGGAACTGAACCTCTGCATTTCTTTTTAGAGGGGAAAAATGTGTCAAGCTTTATATTTACCACAGCCAATGTCAAGCACATACATTTATGCTCTGTTAAGTTAATCTCGGGTTATACATAATGCCTTCCATATTTTTCACCTTTTTATAATTTATTCTAAATTACATATGCAAACAGTACTATAACCTTTGAAGTAGGAAATCTGTCTCTAGGTAATATTCCCATCCTGTCAGAGCCATCCACCTAAGTGATATTAATGGGACTTTAATGATAGAAATTAATTACAGGGTTGAGTTGTTTCTCACTATTGTGTGCCACTGTGTTGTCACATTGCTTTCAGCTTCAGTGCTCCCTGCCACTTGTCTCTCAAGAAAGTTTTGCTTGTAACTGAAGTATGTGCATGTTTATCTCAGTCTGAACATATGTGTATGTGGGGGAGAGATGATTCCATTTTGCTGATCACTGCTTGTGATGATTATTTAGCTCTTTAGATCACTTTTATTTCCCAGAGTCTATTTCTGCCTTCTAGGAAGCATTTTATTGAAAGGGACATTTTGAAACATCAAAAATAGGTACCCTACAGCTGCCACTGGCCATATTCTATACACAGTAAGGATAATATAAACAATTTTAACTCTTTAAATATTATATTTATAGGATAATGTATTCAAATGGATCCACATTCAAGTGCAAGATAATATTACAATTAATCTGTGGTGATAACAGGATGATCCTCAAAACACATAGGGTTTTGAAGTATTTATGAGCAGGGATGGGGACGGGGTGGAGATTAGGAAGGAAAAAGAAAAGAGTAAAGAAATTGTATGCTGCACAATCTTAGGAAATTATTTGAAGCTAATAAACCAAGTATGAAAATACTTGAAGTTTGATTTAACAAGAAAAACAGATAAACAGGCAGATAGAACCTGGAGAGTCTAAGAGGTTAAAAATGAATTTGTTTAAACTTACGGCTCTACAATTTATCTGTTCTGAGCTCAAAGGGAATGGGAGTTTTGGGAAAGATGTGGGGAGGAATCAAAACTGAAGTAATTAGAGTCATGGGGCACTTTATATTTTAAAGGAAGGAAGACTTTTTTACACACCTTTCTGAAGTAGAAGTACAAGGGATATATGGGGCAGTAAGGCAGGAAAGAGTATTGGGCACATGGAGAGAGAAAAAACAGGAACTTAGAAAAGAGGTAGAAAGGATGGTATTAAAAAATAAACATTGAATATTTCAAAAAATTCCCTTGGGTCAATCATCCACCCTGAATCAGTGAAGAAACATTCTATAAAGATCACACATACCATCCCTGTTGTATTTTCAACCTGCTTTTCCACCTCTCTTATTTATCCCATGAATTCCAGTTCTTAAAACCCTAAACCAAGGCTGGTAAGGTATGTGCCAGGCAATGCTTCAGCCTCTGGGGATTTAGCAGTGATCAAAACCGACACAAAGTTCTTCTCTCACAGAGTTTATGATCTAGTGTGAAGGGGAGACAGGCAATCCAAAAAGCAAGTTGGTAAAGTTTACAGTACATTAGACCATTATAAAGGCTTTAGAGAAAGATAAAGCAGGGAAAGGGGATAGGAAATAAGAGTGTTGTATGTTCAGGAGGATCTCACTGAGGAGGTGAAATTTAGAAGCAAATACATTGAAAAGGAATGCTTTAGAAATTGGAGCATACTAGTTGGATGCTATTATCTTGGAGATTTAATTTTTGTACAGCCAGTAGATAAGTACAAAAAAAGCTTTGCTTCTAAATCAACAAATAATAAAGGAAGAACACTAAACACAGTTGGAAAAAGTTAAAGAATCTGACAGAAAGTTCAAGCTTCCCTTTGTTCCTAAGAGTGTATTACTGCCATTTTATTTCATTTTCATTTGTTTGCTTGAAATTGACCAGAGAAGTACTAGAATCTGCTCCTTGCCTGCACCCTCAGGGTATTTTACAAAGAAACCTCTGTGAGTAAGCCAGGGCACAGCACATAAACTAGGGTTTCTCTTGACACAGTTCATCTCATACTTTTGTTTCAGCAGAAACTAGACATCCTTCAACCCAAATTATAGGAGCTCACAGCCTGAGGCACTGAATTGCATGGCACATAAAAGACCTCATTCAAAAATAACTTATTTAAACATTCTGTTACAGCTGCATGAAATTTATCTATCAAAGAAGCGAGTGGGTCCTACATCAGTAACTCCTGGTTTTCCTACACACCCCATAAACCACCAATACAATATTTTAAATGTGAAAGCCAGCATCTTTTGTTTTTCAGAAATGTGATACTATATGTGATACTATAATGATTCCTTCCTTTCAAATTGTAGAAGTGTTCTTTTTGAGTAAGAGAGGCACTCCAAATACTTCGTGGCACTTTAGGTAGATTTTTATTTTACTAAATTTAATAGATATTGATATTTACCACAGTTCTAGCATAAGAGCTTCTGTTCCCTGAAGTGAAAGCACCATTTAAAAAATATATAGAACAATCACTTATTCTGAATTGTTTTGCCTACTGAAGCTCCTGAGTGGATGACAAAGGTAGGAAAGTAGATCTGAGATTGCATCACAAATATCCATGTGATGTGAACTACAAGAAAATATTAAATTAGTCTATTATATTTGATAACATCAATAATTATTTTGCAATCATTAAATAAAGTACTCTGACTAATTTCTGGAAACCAACAGTGGCTAGCTTCTCAAGGAACAGATAATTGTATCTCCTTCATCAAGAGTATCAATCCAGAAGGTCTGTTTCAAGTTCCTGTATCAAAGTTTGATATAAATCTGAAAGCTCCAGAGTACATGGGGACAAAATTTTATAGATTGACCTTTCACATGACTTTATTGGGTGGTTCTATCGTCATTCAGGGCTTATTGAATTGTGGCACCTGGAGAGACCGGCCTGGGGTTGCCTAAGCTTAGGTTCTCATTGTTGAACTAAAGCACTTTGTGAGATTATTATATCGGCATGACCATTAATTCTCTTTACAAAGTGTTGACCTGATGGGGTTTCCTTGACCAGCTATCAGTCTCAACTCTGTCAATAAGATAACAGAAAAAAAAGGTCTAAGCTTGAGGAAGCTAAATGCCTGAAATCAATTTAATTTATGATAAATAATCTCCTTCCAGTGAACACTTGATTTCTTAATGACATTTTTTCTTTTAAAAATGGAGGTGAGTCATTCTTGTTAGAATAACAATTGTTAGAATAACTGGTAGCCTTTTACCACAATTACTTCAAAGTGACTACTTATCCTTAAAGACATCCCATGTACTCCTAGGGCAGAAAAGTACATTAAACTTCATATGTTTAACTATTCAATGTGTTATATAGCTTTATATAATCTATATAATGTGCTTGTATACTTTTTTTTTTCTAGAGTAATGCTTGGGTTATCTATGAACCACTTCTGGACTTCCAAGTTCTCAGAATAATTTTTTAAAAACTAAGAAGGAAAATGACCAAAGTAACAGAGGGAGTATTTTTGACTGAAAGGAAAGAACTCTTTAGCAGAAAGAAGTAATTAAACACATATGTCAAGCCAAAGTTTTAAATATGATACCTGCCTCACTGTGAGTGCTTTGTTTTATATCAAAAAGAGAAAAAACAGACCAGTGCCCATCATCTATTCATCCTTTAAATTATTGATTGCTCAGCATGTGCCTAAATAATTGGATGAAATTTAGTCTTTTCCTTAAAGAACTCACAAATAAGTGAGGAACTACTATAGGGACATGTATGTATATGTGTATGTGTATATGTATACATGCACATATGTACACACATGCATATACACACTACAAGTAGATATAAATATATAATTATATATAAAGTATTACAATAAAAATTATACATTATAATATATATAATAGTATAAATGTAATTATATATAATTATAATTTTTAACACAAGGTATACATATACAAAATACAAATACAAGCAATTATAGTGGGATATATGTTCTAGTACTAGATATATCTATATAACAAGATATTTATGCTTTCTCGGTACATGGATTGTAGGAAGGGTCAGAAGAGAAAGGCTTCTACAAAGAGGTCTCTAAAGTCTTTTCAATAAAAATCCAATAAAAAGGGGGAGCAGCCAGAGACATAAAAGATCAAAAATTAAAAAAAAAAGGGAAGAAGAGATGAGAAGAGCAGTAGAGATTAGAAGTGATGGTAGCAGAAGTGGCAGCATCTGGGTGATTAAAACCTTGTGCATCAGCAGTGGATGGTAAAGGCTGGCTTGAGGTCAATGAGAAGACACACAGAGGGGAGGAAAGCCCGTAATGAGGAGACAACAGGTAGGACCACCACCATGCCATCAGACTCAATGGCATATAGACACTTATATCTAAGTCTCCTTAGAAAACACAGGTATCTGGCGATGAGTGTGTATATGTGTGTGTGTTTGTGTATCTATATGTTTTTGTGTATATGATCCTGTTTAAGGATGGGGTAAAAGTGAAAGTCATTAAAGAGTATGCCACCAGTTATGACTTAGGTTTTGAGGTTCTAGTGTTTAAAGTAACGTTCAGTTTCGTAGAAGATCCTCTTGCCAGAATAGATAATAACCCTCTCACCGGTGATGTCAGCTGATATTTGTTAGGATTGTGTCAACATTTTTTCTCTTCATGCTGTCTGGTGGGATTAAACAGCTTTCACAACATAGCTTTATATGACATATACCTTCAATCCCTCTGTTTTCCCCCCCTCCTCTTCATAAATTCTTCTTTGGAAAAATAAATTGTAGACATATATTTTATAAATTGAGGTTATCTCAGTTGACTGATCTGTATTTTTTGTTTAAATTTTTATCCTATCAAAACTGGTATCAAAATCAAAATCATAATCATCTTCTACAGGTAAATTGCTGAACTCTAATAGTGGGTTTTAGATTTAATAAAATCTCAATTTTTTAATAGAAAAATTGTGAGCTGGCTTCTATTCCTTTCATCTATATTGTTTATTTATCTACAAAAACCTCTGCTTTTTTTTTTTTACTAGCCTTTTCAGGTATTTTAGGAATTTTGATAATACTTATATTTCCTCAAAGCCTTATTTTTTCCACATTAAGAGACTTATTTCTTTAGTTCTTATAACATTTCTGTGATATAGTCAAGAATTTGTTTTACCTGTTCTACGAGAGAGATATATACAATATATTGTATAAAGCATTTGCCTATAATTCAAGATAAATCATAGTAGAACTGAGTCTTATGTCTTCTAAACTAGTTCCCTTCTCTTTCTCCCTCTCTCTTTCTCTGCATCTCTCCCTGACTCTGTCTCTTATCTCTCTCTCTTTTTTTCTTCTCTTTATTCATCAGTTTAGGTTTTCTATATTGTATGGTATCACTTTTCATAATTTTATTTGCACATGACAATTTCCATTTCATCAAGTTTTCAAAATTGTTAGCAGTCACGTGTACATGGTAATATCCTTAACAGTGGTTAAGCGGCCAGATGCTAGGGTATGGGAAATGCTAAGGGAACAAATTTTAGTTATAGACCACCCACAGGAATGTTTACAAATCCTTGGCAGAAACTGCATGACTCTCACTGCAGTTGCAAAAATAAATATCCTTTCCTATAGCTTCACAGCTCAACATTTTTAGGTAGGTTTTGAGAGAGCATTCTGTCAGCACTTCCACTCAAAATGTCCATTTCCCTGTTCTTTGCTTTCAGTGTATATTTGCCTTTATTTTGAACCATTCTGTAAAATGACACTAATAATTCTGATCTGATTTTGTAACTCTCTTATGAAAGCAACCTAGGCAAATAGCAATAAAATATAGGCATACCTCAAAGATATTGTGGGTTTGGTTCCAGATCACTGCAATATAGTGAATATCGCCATAAAGCAAGTCACACAAATTTATCCCAGTGCATATAAAAGTTATGTTTACACTATATTGCAATCTATTAAGTGTGAAATAGCATTATATATAAAAAGACAATGTATACACCTTAATTAAAAAATACTTTATTGCTAAAAAATGCTAACCATCATCTGAGCCTTCAGCAAGTCAGTCTTTTTGCGATAGTAACATTAAAGATCACTGATCACAGATCACCATAACAAATATAATAATAATGAAAAGTTTGAAATATTGTGAGAATTACCAAAATGTGACCCAGAGACAAAAAATGAGCAAATGCTAATGGAAAGTGATGCCAGTAGCCTTGTTTGACACATAGTTGCCAGAAACCTTCAATATATAAAAACGCAATATCTGCAAAGAGCAACAAAACGAGGTATGCCTTTGTATAAATTGGACATTATCTGCTTCATAAAAATATTAATGAGATATGCGTTCTTGGCTAAATTGACCTATTTGTGCCTCTGGCTATTTGTTATTACCATCTCATCTTTTGTGAGGGTGGATTTGTAATCATAATTTTTCACAAATCCAAATGAGTATTTATACAAGAAATATTTCCTACCCATAACTGTTAAACCCTACTTAAACCAAATTTCATAATATTATTATAATATCAAATCCCTCTGGTGAAGCAGAAAGGGAAGGAGATGGGGAGCCCAAGGTCCCCATCTGTTCAAAATCTGTCATTGACTAGCAGAGTGAACTTGAGTAAGTCAGTTAATCAATCTTTGTTTCTCCAACTGTTGGATGAAGGTTTTAATGAAAACAACAGTGTCATTGCTAACATTCTAAAATCCTAATCTGAACTTCCAGGAAGAAAAAAAAAACCCTGCTCTAAGCATGGGTAAGCACCTGCAGTGCATTGCCCAATGTTAGGCTGAAATCAGATTCTTCATGTAGGCCTTGATTTCTCCCACACGTAACTTACGTTTCACAAAAACTGAACATGATGGATATGAGATTTTTAGTTAGAGAGTGTTTAGGAGGAGCTACAGTCTGCAACTCCATGAGCTATGACCCATGAGACTGATATGGTAGAGGTAAACCAGAGATGGAGGAAAGGCATTAAAAATTGGCTGAGAGAGAACAAAAGACAGTCAGCTATGTGATATAAAATAATAAGAACTAAAAGAGAGGTGTGATGGATGGAGTGCAAGCAGATTTAGTGGATAAGGGTGATTGACAGTGAAGAATTAAAGTTTGGGATAAGGCATACTGTGACATTTAGTTTTTAATAAATAGTATAATGACACCTGACATCTGACATAATGACACCTGACATATAAGCTCTCAAAAATTCACATCAATGATGTTCATTCCAATAATTAAAAATAAATAAAAAATTTACTTCTTTTTTGCTTTCTTTTTGACTTCTTGAGCTCCTTAAAAATAGGTTTTAAACCTAAGGCAAAGAAAATTTTTCAGGTGAAGCATACAGTAAACAGTGTTTGATGAATGACTTTTAATTTTTAATTGATAAAATTAAATGTATTTAAATTCAGGTATTAATATTCAGGTAATAGTTTAGCTATAATCTGTAATAATATTATGTTGGCCAATAGAACTTTAATGGTACTGATTAGAATACTTTGAAGCATTACAAAGAAAAATAACACTTATTGTACCTTGAACTAGACTGTAGCCAAATAGAATATCTGGAAGTCACTTGATATGATAGACATATATGAGAGCAGCTGATAAAGGATAGAATGAACTTTAGACCATAGAACTGGATAAAGAGTCTTCCTTTAATAGGTATATTCCACTAACCATGTATGATCAAGGACTTAGGCATTTTAAAATTTAGATGTGAGAAGTGGGTGAAGAAGGCGAAATAGTTTAGGATTTCTTAAATACACTTTTATATTTAGCATATTTTTTTAATCAAACATTTTTGGGGGATTGGGGTACAAAAGGGAAATAAAATTATACAAGCACACTAGCATGGCAGGAATCCTTTACCAAGATGGTATTAAGACTAACTAGGAAAAATAGATGTAAAAAATAGATGAATGACGTCCATAGTGAAAAGTGCTGCCTTACTCATTCTGTTATCAAGTCTAAAATGCATACAACTATTTATTGAGAACCTACTACATGCTCAACATTGCACTAGACTGTTTAGAGCACTAAAGAAATATGTGAATTTGATCTAACAAGAGTTTTGAATTGAAGAATCAATTTCAACACAAAGATAGCAATTAAAGAGCAACATAGGCCTTTATATAATAAAGTAATGAACTGACAAAGGGGAAGGAGCACTTTGCCTGAGAGATCATAAGTCCCTGCTCTATGCTTCAGTCTACACTCCATCATTTAACATTTGTCAGCCACTGAGGAAAGAACCTGAACAGAAGCTTTCTTAATGTCCCTTTCTGCCAATGGATTTATCATACAAATAAAGTTCATAGTGTTTACTTCATGCCTGACATGATTTGCTTCATAATATTTCAATTAATCCTCACTAAAAGAGTGAGGTCTTACGGAATTTAAGAGATGAGAGGGCTTCCCTGGTGGCGCAGTGGTTGAGAATCTGCCTGCCAATGCAGGGGACACGGGTTCGACCCCTGGTCTGGGAAGATCCCACGTGCCGCGGAGCAACTAGGCCTGTGAGCCACAATTACTGAGCCTGCGTGTCTGGAGCCTGTGCTCCGCAACAAGAGGGGCCGCGATAGTGAGAGGCCCGCGCACCGCGATGAAGAGTGGCCCCCGCTTGCCGCAACAAGAGAAAGCCCTCACACAGAAACAAAGACCCAATGCAGCCATAAATAAATAAATAAATAAAAATTAAAAAAAAAAAAAGAAAAATATCCCCCAGGAATCTGAAAACAAAGACTAGATTCCAAAATAATTACTGTGAATGTACGGGGAGCATATCTCTTTTAAAAAAAAAAAAAAAAAAAAAGAGATGAGAAAACTGAGAAATCAATAACTTTCTTTGGTTAATATAGCTGGCAAATTGTGGCTCTGAGATCAAACCATGTTGTTGATTCTAGAGCCTGTGGTTTTTGCTGTGTATTACCCCTTTTATCCCAATGCTCTTCTGATTTTATAAAGCTTTAAAATATATTCTGCAAATGTAACTGACATGTAATGGGACATAAGAGGATTAAGCAGCCACTGAAGGAATGTTCAGTGTTATTTTGAAGGATACATCATGTTGCTGCCCACATGGAGAACAGTTGGAAACTCTCACCTAACAAATTAAGAAATCTGACAAAAAGGCACACATCCCACTGTACCACCCCCATTAACACCCATACCACCCCTAATGCCAGCACAGCACACACATATGGATCATATCAGCATGATTGAGCATAACAATGTATCAGCTATTCCTAGAGTACATAAAAAGAGACTAACAGCATTGTGTGACAGTCATAAGGGTTCTGAAGCAAAACTGGCTACATAGAGCTACAGACCGAGGGCAACCAGGGTGACTGGACAAGGATGTAGTCTCAGTCACTTAGTTAGCACCAACCCCTTGCTCCTCACTAAAGAGAAATTGAAAACTGCTATCCTCTGTTATACAGCATTTATAATATTAATTTGTCCGGCACATTGCTTTTTTTTTTTTTTGTATAAGATGTGAGCTCATTCTAGCTACATTTTTTTGTCATTTTTCAAAGTATTTATTTAAATACTCCTTCAAGGTATTATAATGAGGTAATTGTATGGTATTTATACAGATATAAATAATATAAATATATCAGAATGAGAGAGAGAGAGAGAGAGAGAGAAAGCGATTGCTCAACTAGGATGCCCCCTTTGATTATCCCAGTTATTACAGTAAAGATTTTTGGGGACCCGAGTAGGGGTAGGACCCAGTACCATCTCTTTTTTAGTGTGCTGCATTGAATACAGACAATAGAAGTTCTGAAGAGAAAGTAGAATCCATGAGGAAGGCTTATGAGAAGAGATGGATTTTTGAGGAAACTCTTTCTTTTTTTTTCCTTTATGTGGTGAAGGAAAGAAAGCACAGCATTTATTGCAGGGCACCGAGCAAGGAGTCCAGGCTGCTAGTGCTCAAAAGACCCAACTCCATGATGGCTTTCAGGCAAAGGGGTTTTTTTTGTTTGTTTGTTGTTTTAATTTTTGAATTTTATTTTATTTATTTTTTTATACAGCAGGTTCTTATTAGTTACCCATTTTATACATATTAATGTGTATATGTCAAGTCTTGATATGACCTTTGTTTGGTTTGTAAGATGATCACTGTTTTGCTACCAACATGCTTTCATTGGCCCTAAATGATGTGTTGCCTTAATGTATTTGGTATATATGGCTATTTTGCTTTGGTATGCATGTCAACCTTGAAAAACTCAAAGGTGCATAAAGCTGGAATCAGTGAGGAACAGTATTAAGCTATAAGAGGCAGATTTAGAGGGCCATTTGTACCTTAGTAAACTTTAATCATTATCTTTCTTTAATCCACTTCCTTTAATCTTCATAATTACATATATACACAAGGGTGCCGTACCTTAAATGTAATTTGTATACATCTATTAGGCACTATAGCAGAAACTCAGAGATTATCATCTTATATTGCAGAGCATTATAAGTTCATGATAGCCTTTTGATAATTTTTTATCATTAACCAAAAGCTAAAAATAACTCATGAGATATCAATACAGTAAAATATTTTTATTGGGGACTAACATAATCTTTAAAGGATTCTCATATAATTTTTTGGAAAATAGCAGCTATTTTATCTCAGTCTGAAATTTTAACTCAACTCTTAGATTAATAGAAATAAAACGGTGGGAAGGGGGTGGGACTTGTATTTGTTTACACTGATACATACCAGGGTACTTTAGTTATGCATATTTGAAAGCAAATCTCTCATGGCAAGTGATTTCTGGATAGAATCTCATGAAACTTTATAGCTTTACTAGAACTGAAATATGTAATTGATTAAAATCTTCACAAAGTACAAATAGAATTCACACATCAAGAGCAAGAGGAAGATTATGGCTTAACATGAGGTGTAGCCTCTGGAGGAAGTGAAAGGCTGGTCGTTCACGCTTTGTGCTTATGAACAAAAGAGAAATATAATTTTAAGACTCTTGGGAATGATTGAAATAAAACAACAAAAAAAGTGATGTACTTTTCAATTTTCATCTAAGTCACACTTGACATAAAATACATGTGTTAAAAAATGATTACCCAGGATATAATTTCCTAGCTAGTATGTCAACATGTAGCAGTCGGTTAGATACATTATGCATATATAATAAGAAATATTCTTACTGTTAAAAATATTTAAGTTCAAGAGCTAACTTAATTGTAGAAACATATTTAGTTAAGACCCTTAGGAAACTACATCCTTGATTTATTGCCCTGTCACACAGCTCTGCTTTCTGTAGCCCAGTCTCAAAAAGCCATATTACCTGAACTTTTTAAAGATTGTAAGGTGGCAGTTCCTCTAAAGGTTATTCATGATCAGTATTTTAAAATGGCACTTCAGCTCTGATATTGGCTTAACTTACCAGTTTTAGTTGTTGCTTATCATATAGTAAAGCTGATTAAAACCAAATAAGAAAGTATTATGCTACACCACATTTTCTTTCTCATCTGTGGTCTTGCTATATTTGTCTAATATAACGTTATCTCATTATATTGCAATTGTATGTTTATGTAACTTTCTTCTTCACTGATCTAAAAGATCCTGAAGGGCAAGTATTGAGTGGGGTTGTATAGATTCTATGTCTTTCATACCCACAACAACCTAGAGCTGGGGAAGATAGGGACCACCATTATGTGGCTAAAACAAAAGATTTGTCTAAACTAAGTCTCAATGTATTTTTTAAAAATCCAAATGGCAAGTCTAAAAACAGCCTTTTATTCTGATAATAACTTAGATGAGAAAAGTAGGCCCTTAAATTAAAATTGCCTTATTCATTTGGTTTTTTGTTTGTCTGTTTGAATGTACTAATGCTGCATTTGTGTAAGGTATTCAATAATTGAAGCAAACTATCCTCTATTATTCCAGATTTGTGAGGTTTTATTATATAATTTCCCTTTAGGGTTAGTGTAGATAAGAATTTTCCTCACATTGTGTTTTTATTCTCCATATAGTTATAGATTACAAATAATTTATGTCATCTAGATTTTTGAAGAGCTCATCAGTATCAGTTTACAGTTAATGATTTTCTGTTGTTCAATTATGTCATCATCAGATGATTTTTTAATGTGGTAGCAGTGGTAAATGATTATTTAAATATCACAAAGGATCATTTAAAAACCATAAACAACTGCAAGAATGGTTATCTAGAAGTGGTGAAACCAATCTGAATTTATAGAAAAGAAGCTCTTGGTATATTTTGGGGAAAAATGAAGTGTAAAAATCATGGGGAGGGGGTGGAAATGGACATAGAATAAGGCAAGCAATCCCAATTTCAGCATTAGAAAGACTGTAATTTTATATGGTAAAAATTTTAAGGTGTCATAAGAAGTACTTAATGGATATGCTGCCTTGGAACACTCCACTGCCTTGGAATATTTTGTGTTCTCCCTAGTATTGCTTTTCTCTCCATAGATATTTCAAAATGCTGAGGGTTAAGAAAGCAGAACTGCTTCTGATCATGTATGTTCATTAGAAACAGTTGGTTATGGAAACACCACTGGCTTGGATGATTCAAACTTGTCTAAATTTTTCAGGTAATTAAACACAGATGAGAATTGATGACTGCTGGGGTTTTCTGAACTTTTCCTAATACTCTTGTTAGTGATATATAGATGTGAGGGAACATGATACTTATAGCCTATATATACACGTGGACAGGTAAAGTTCTTTTTGTTCCCAAACACTTCTGCAACTCAAATATCATATGGCAAATGAGTCTTCCAGTAAGGATTCATCAACTACCTAATGGCTCAATTTCAGCTCAGACAAGTACTGTGATATGTTTGCAGGGTTTTTGCTTCAGGTTTATCTTGATTAATGTTCAGTGGATAAGCATTATCAACTTAGTTTTCGTGTCTCAAGCCATTAGTATAATGAGGAATGGACTTTTCCATTTTTGAAGTAATCTCAAAAGTTCAGAGGACACTATAATTCATGACATCTATGGTATCATGACCCTCTGGGTGAGGGGTAAGATATATCAAACATGAGTGTGATTTCTGAAGAACTAGGAAAAGTTTTTTTCTCTTCTTTTTGAAGGGCTTGATTTGCAGTAATTGACACAATTACTAGAATCAGGATACTTCATCCTACACTATGTATATGTAACATTTTATCCTGTGGTCAATGAGCAAGTGATGATTGTTTTTATCAAAACATCATCTTACTATTTTGAATTTTTTTTGCTTTATTAAGACTTTATTTTTTTAGAGCAGTTTTGGATTCACAGCAAAATTTAGGGGAAGGTAGAGAGACTTCCCACATACTCTTTGCCTTCACACATGCATAGCCTTCCAAATTACCAACATCTCCTACCAGAGTGGTACATTTGTTTCAGTTGATGAACTTATGTTGACTCATCATAATAACCCAAAGCCCACAATTTACATTATAGTTCACTCTTGTGGGGTTGTTTGTCTCAAATGTATAATGATATGTATCCATCCTTATGGTATCATACAGAGTATTTTCACTGTCCTAAAAATCCTGTGTTCCACCTATTCATCCCTCCCCTTCCCCAACCCCTGACATCCACTGATGTTTTTACCATGTACATAGTTTTGCTTTTTCCAGAATGTCATATAGTTGGAATCATATAGTTTGTAGCCTTCTCTGATTAGTTTCTTTTACTTAGTAATATGCATTTAAGCTTCCGCCATATCTTTTCATGGCTTGATAGCTCATTTCTTTTTAGTGCTAAATAATATTCATAATATTCTATTGTCTGGATGTACCACAGTTTATTTATCCGTTTACCTACTGAAAAACATCTTGGATGCTTCCAAGTTTTGGCAATTATGAATAAAGGTGCTATAACCATCTATGTGCTGATATTTGTGTGGACATAAGTTTTGAACTTCTTTGGGTAAATACCAAGGAGTGTGATTGCTGTACCATTTGGTAACAGTATGTTTAGTTTTGAAAGAAACCTCCGAACTGTCTTCCAAAGTGGCTGTATCGTTGTGCATTCCCACCAGCAGTAGATGAGAGTTCCTGTCACTCCACAGCCTCTTCAGCATTGGAGGTTGTCAATGTTATGGATTTTGGCCATTCAAATAGGTATGTCGTGGTATCTCATTATTGTTTTAGTTTGCATTTCCCTGATGACATATGGTGTGGAGCATCTTTTCATATGCTTATTTGCCATCAGTATCTCTTCTTTAGAGAGGTGTCTGTTAAAGTCTTTGGCCTATATTTTAATTGGATTGTTTGTCTTCTTATTGTTGAGTTTTAAGAGTTCTTTATATATTTTGAATAATAGTCCTTTATCAGATGTGTCTTTTGTAAATATTTTCTCCTAGTCTGTGACTTGTCTTGTCATTCTCTTGACATTGTCTTTCACAAAGCAGAAATTTTAAGATTTTAATGAAGTCTGGAATATCAATTGTTTCTTTCATGGACCATGCCTTTGGTGTTATATCTAAAAAGTCATTGACATACTCAAGGTCATCTAGGTTTTCTCCTATGTTATCTTCTAGGAGTTTTATACACTTAGGTCTACAATCCATTTAGAATTAATTTTTGTGAAGGGTGTAACTGGATTTTTTTTTTTTTTTTTTGCATGTAGATGTCTGGTAGTTCTAGCACCATGTATTAAAAAGACTGTCTTTGCTCCATTACACTTATTGCCTTTGCTCTTTTGTCAAAGATCAGTTGACTATTTATGTGAGTCTATTTCTGGGCTCTCTGTTCCTTCCATTGAGCTCTTTGTCTCTTCTTTCTCTAATAATATACTGTCTGGATTACTGTAGCTTTATAGTAAGCCTTGAAATCAGGTAGTATCAATATTTCAACTTTATTCTGTCCTTCAATGTTGTGTTGTCTATTCTGGGACTTTTGCCTCTCCAAACACACTTTAGACTCAGTTTGTCAGTATCCACAACATAATTTTTTTAATTGGAATTGCATCAGATCTATTGATGAAATCGGGAACAACTGACATCTTGACATTTTGAGTCTTCTTTTCCATGAATATGACGTATCTCTCCATTTATTTGTTTCTTCTTTGATTTCATTCATCAGAGGTCTGTAGTTTTGCTCATTTAGATCTTGTACATATTTTGTTAGATGTAAAACTAAGTATTTTATTTTTGGAGTGCTAATGTAAATAGTATTAGGCTTTAAATTTCAAATTCCACTTGTTCATTGCTATTATATTGGCAAGTGACTGACTTTTATATATTAATCTTCTATTCTGCAACCTTGCTATAATAGAGTTTAAAAATATTGGTTCATTGACTGTAACAAAGGTACCACTCTGGTGCAGGATGTTGATAGGAGAGGAAGCTGTGTGTGGGGAGACAAGGGGTATATGAAATATCTCTGTACCTTCTGCTCAATTTTGGTGTGAACATAAAACTGTTATAAAAATAAAATCTAAAAAAGAAAGAAAGAAAAGAAAATTGACTTTGTGAAATCTGTTCTTATTTATCAGGAGACCAATTTACTGGCGAAGGGTATATTCAACATATGAGTTGTCAATTAGAGAAAAATCAAGAAGTTACATTTTACAAATTGAAAGACTCATGGCATTATATTTTATCAGAATACATTTGCAAAAACAAATGTGGCTATCAAATAAAAAGGAGTTAGCTTACCAAACATTTACTGAATTCCCCAAAACATTGCTATTTAAATCTTGCTCTTATTTTGTATTTATTTATATTATCACTGTAGAGCACAATATGAGTTTGTTAGCATTTGTCCAGAAACGAAGCTTCTGCTGACAAAGCTGGTCTGAACCGGAATGGTTCTGGAAAAATGTTACTATTGAGCTCTTGAAGCAGTGAATCACCGGAGGAAGTAGCAGTGCTTCCGCAGGTCCTGTCAGGTGCAGGTTCAATTATACATGCCTGGAGCATATCTAGCCTACCCATTTGATGGTATAGGCCCTGATCAGCCTGAAACCAAGTGGGGATATCCATAGGAAGAGAGGAATTGCCAACACACTTCCAGTGGAGAAGAGAAAAGGATTCCACCAATAACACGGTATCTCCCACCTGTACCCTTATTTCTTCGTATGTATTGAAGAGGGTCTACACACTCACAAAACCTCATGCCATCTATAATACTTTTACCTGTGATAATAAAATGTCCATTGGAAAGCACCATAACACTACTCTACCTGAGGTCATTATAAAGAAAAATGATAAAATGTTTTTCTTAGAAAGATTAAATACTTTGTCATAAGAAAGCTTTTAAAATAATTGAACACTTCTTTGTCATATGATTATTTTAACTCTCTTTTTTCATTTTACATTTTAAGCCATCTGATTAGACATAAGCTAGGAGCTAGGATCTCTAAGATCATACCGTTTTCATAGACCATAATACTATTTTTGCATACGTTCATCCACAGACCATAATATGAGACACCGATTAAATTGTTTACTACTCTTTAGTCAAGCATGAGGGAGCATTTAGTTCAAAAGATATTACGTTTCTCTTGTGAGCTTTATGGTTATATTTTTCAGTATTTCCAACACTTGTAAAGAGCCGCAAAAAGCCGCTAAAACAAAGAGAAAAGTACTTTGAGCAAGATGTTAATTAATTGTTAAAAACTGGAAATCATCACATTCTTATTAGATGATACACATATAGTCAAAATATGAATTATTTCAAAATGATACTCATTGAATTAACAATAATTTCGTATATGATTTAGTTGTTCTTGCACTCTAGTAATAAACTTGATTACCTTTTTATCTTAAGGTAGAATTCAAAGACTTTAATTTCTTGCATTCTGAGGGAAGCAGAAACCTTAATACTGGTTTAATTGCCCTTTCACTACATCAGTGTCAATGGCAGCTGGCACTATGTTCCCTCTGGCACATTGAGGGCAAACCATTAGAAAATTTCAAAAGGAAACAAGAAATACACAGCTAAATTAATGAGGAAAAAATAATAAATAGGACTTATACTTTTTAAATAGGTGCTTTACTGTATTTATTCTAAAACTTATATAATTATATAGACCTTTTGTTAAATATTGGAGTGGCAGTGGCATGAGTCCTTGCAAACATAATTCTAGGACAGAAAGTTGGATCTCCCTGCGGCCCTCTTTTCCATAATACTATTCTTCTTTTGATCTATCTCAAACTGTTATATTTTTTTCTGCAAACATTCTAGTTGAGTCTTAAATCCTGCTGTAGCTTGGTGACCCACCTCTTCTTTATTTGTAGAAATAACTTCCGGTTTTAGTAACCCGCATCTGTTCAGAAATAAGGAAGGACTCTCGATATCCACTTTTACCAATGGTTCAAGTGATTTTCTATTTAACGCCTTTTCATGCTGCTAATTTTTTAACATAATCAACATTCATTTTCTACTATAGTTCACTTCATTTATGCAGCCTTTAGTTTCACATTCTCAGCTGACTTTTTTTTTTGTCATCATAATCTTGCTTGTTTACAATTATCTTGATCTAGAAACTATCTTGGAGTTTTACAGTTGCCTATCAAATATAACAAAGAAGGGAAAAACAAGAAAAGGAGCATAATATAAAGCTTATTAAGCTTGATAATTAGGTGTTAAAAGGTGAAATGTTTCAGCCTGTGAGTGGAAACTTTAACACTTTATCTTTATTTTCTTACAAAAACAAGAAAAAACAAAGCATACAGTTTCCCATTTCAGTAAGTTTGTTTTGGAGTTAACTTAAATCATGAGTCAAAGATAAATCTATAATGATCAAGAAGAACAAATCAGAAAAATATCTGGGGTATTTAACTTGTTTTCTGAGGTAAGACAAAAGAAGACACTTTGCCTCTCAATGTGCCTATGATGAAGAAAACAGTGAGAGAGGACCACGGTCTCTGTCCTCTGCTGCTCACCTGTACATAACTTTGGAAGAAGTATGAAAAGGGAGGGAGTTAATTTAATCCTGTGCTGGTTAGGTTTAAGGGGTAGTTTAAAGGATGAAGAAGTAGAAACTACAAACCACCTGAGATTTCATCTGGGGCTGATAAGAGTCAGTACTATATCTGGCCCATTGTTACAGTTGTCTGAGACCCAAAGCACTTCAGTTTTTCCAGGACTGGCTGGGTGGGAATGATTTCCCCTTTTGTCCATGAACCTAATATAGCATTAAGGATGGTACTTCAGGGGCTTCCCTGGCAGTCCAGTGGTTAAGACTTTGCCTTCCAATGCAGGGGGTGCAGGTTCCATCCCTGGTCGGGGAGCTAAGATCCCACATGCCTCGTGGCCGTAAAACCAAAACATAAACCAGAAGCAATATTGTAACAAACTCAACAAAGACTTTAAAAATGGTCCACATCAAAAAAGTCTTTAAAATGTAAAAAAGAATGGTACTTCAGATAAAATTTGGAACTGGGCCAGGGATAATTTAAATAGGCTATAAAAATGAACTTAGCCCAGACAGTCATTCTGAATCAGAGACAAAGTGAGGCCACAAGAATAACTAAATGTTATATACCATAATGACCCACAATGTATTATGAGATGGGTCAAAATATTAACCAGGAACTTTCTAGCAAACAGCCTGACAAGACCCATTACATAATCATTTCCCTCTGTTGTTCTTTTCAAATATTTTCTTGCACCAAGTCTCTAAGTAAACCATAGCAGCTTCAATGGGAGTTATAGAACAGCTCCTTTGTCATCTTTTTATAAAATCTCCCCACCCCAGGAAGGGTCAGATCTTTCTCCTCAGTATGTCAGTATCACTTTGTTCATGACTCTTGTAATTATAATGATTTTTTTTTCCCCATTTAGGGATTATGTTCCTAAAATTTCCCATGGTAGAAGAATTTGTGATTGAGGAAGCTGAGACTTAAGAGTAAAGTGATCAAAGTTCCGTGATATGAGGTGACCTTAAGTTCACCAAAATAGTGCAGTAAAGATAGAACACCAAAATAATAGCAATGACAATGAAATATATTAGTAATATCCATTCCAGTGCAAAGTATTGTAGAAACTCTTCCCTTAAGCTCTCCTAAGTTTGAACTTGAAATTTTATTTTATTTTGGTGCAGGTAAATGAATATTAACAGTCTTTTGTTTTGTGTCTCAAGTTTTTTCTTCCCTATACTTAATGCCTAGTCACAATATTTTCCAAAGCATATTTCTCAGGGCACTAATACACCAACCTCCAATATGGTCCGTGAAAAATAGGTTCCATCATCCAAAAATAGTATGAGGATTGCTATATACCATATTCTCCTGCTTAGAATTTCTACTTTAATGTGTTAGAGACCACAAGGCCTGTAATATAAAAAACCCATTTGAATTTTGTTTTAGCTTAGTATGTCATTAATGTGTTTGAAAACTAATTAATTTGATGCGTATGTGATGCAAGACATCTATGAAAGTCCTTTGGTAACCATTTTTGGGGAATCTGTCTTAATGCACTGGGTTATGAGGAGTATTATACTAAATTATATTGATATATCTAGCACAATATCCAGAATATATTAGGTGATGAGTAAGCACTGCTATTTAAAATATTATTACTGTCTTTTGATCGTTTCTCCCATATCTCTGCCAAACACTCCCTTAAAATCCACTTTCACTTGTGATCATCAAATTAGCAACTATCTGCACGGCTTACTCAATTCTTCTTCACATAGGTGCTTAAGAAATGCAGCCATATGGCCCAATTTGACTTTTCCTTTATAGGTTTTATCTTTCCTTAGGAAAAGAAGAAGAAAAGTACACACACATGCAAATATGCACACACACACCCCCTCTTTTCTGCTATTTTTGTTTTATACTTTTTAACTTCGTTTCTTCAGTTCTCTCCTTTTATCATCAGTAGGAGTGATTTGATATTTTTCTAATTCCAGAATCAAAAATTCTCCTGATTTCTCATAAGAGAGATGAAGCATGTATTTGCAAATACTTTTATAACAAGAAGAAATAATATTCAAGTTGTTTGTATGTATCCTTTGTAAATCATGCAATATCTAAAGCAAGGGATATATATTTTTTAACTTTGCTTTCCTAGCAACTGGCACATCCTAAAGAGTCTCAGAAAATGTTTGGTAAATATAAAAGTGAGTAGTGCATTTGATTTTGGTTTAGGAGAAATAAAGTTTCAAGCCACAAGTAGAATGGGAAATCTCAAGACGATAAGGTAGAAATCAGGGGGACTGGACAGAGGCATTCCCTGAATCCTGCATCTCCTACTGTCCATCCCTGTATCACAGTCTTTAGTTTTTTAATGGACCACTGGTCTCATAGTAGGTACTCAGTAAATATTTGACAATTTACTGAAAAAACTGTGTCAAATTTCCTAGAAGATCATGATAGAAGAAACAATGTAGACAGGAAAGCTACATTTGCTGAGAACTGTGTCAAGTTCTTCAGCATTTCTCCCGCAGTTTCGTTAGCTCTGCCCTTTTTTTCTGCTTTGACTTCCAAACCAAATGGTCTCTCGCAGGAGAAGACAGTATGGAAAAATCCCTTCAAAAAACATGAGATCTAAGGGTCATTAAGCTCCTAAATGTCAATAAATGAAGTAATATTACCAAGATTGGTTGAATTATTGTAGTGTTCAAGACTCAATGTGAACTGAGTTTGGCTTTTCCAGGTCGGGAGCAATAGATCTTTTACAAATTCTCTGCAATCAGTGGGTATGTCCTCCTTCCACACTCTTCTCCCCAGCTGGCTTGTTCAGTGGCCACTTTTGCAGCCCTTGGGTCAGTCTCACGTAGAACAAGAGAGAAAAAAAGCTAGTTTTCAGGCAGCCAGAGCAACAGTTGAGCCAATAGTTGAACCAACAGGAAGTCCTGCATCAGTTAATTTTTTTTGCTCTTGTCCTGCTTTCCCCAAAGTAGAAAATCTCTCCACTAATAGCTTTTAGCTTAATTTCTAGTCCCAGCTACTTATCTGACCTCTTGATTCTGCATCCATCAGTCTCTGATCTGTCTACCTGGCATTCTTTCCTGCCTTGCCCTGACCTTACATGTATGACACTGACTTCTATTATTGGCTCACTTCTACAGATGCTTTCTTGGTTTTGGCTTTTTAATGCATCTTTACTGCCTATAGATCCTGGTGCCAAAGGAGAAAAGGAAATGATACGCATAATCTTGATTGAAAACTAGAGCAATACTATTCAAGTATGTTGAGGTGCAAGGAAAATAAACATTTCTGGGTTAGGTATTTTCTTTTTTCACTAATTAGAAGCAAGATCATTTAGAAAGATAATTGTCTTTCTGTCTTGGGATTCTATCATATTGGATGACTGCCAAAGTGCTAGTACAAGAGAAAGAGACCCCAAGGGTTGGGGGTGGTGAGAATGGATATTGGCTGATCCTGGGTCAGCAGAAAAGCACTGTTTTTGAAAGGAAACATAATATTAAAAACTCCAAAAAATTTATTACAATTTGAAATTATGAAATAATCTTTCCATTAAATACTGAACGTTTGTGCTCTTATTAGAGCACAGTGGACAGTTGTGTACTTCTTTACTAGAAAAGTTGGGAGGAAAATTAAAAGGGTAAATAAACTTTCCCTAAAAAGAAAAACAGGTAGAAAAAAGTTAAAGTGAATTTCAGCATGAAGAAAATAGTCCTCAAGACCAATGACTAATTGAATCCAAAGTTTATTTACTCTAAAATGTATTGGGCACCTGTGAGGTGCTGGGTACATTAGAAAGGTAGCATTAAATAAGAACTAATCTGACTCTCAAGAATGTCATGATTTAGCAAACTTTTGAATGAACTTACAAGGAGGGAAAGCAGTCTTGGACTGACAATGGGTTGATCAGGTCTTCATTTTCCCACTGAGGACAAATAATACGAAGGAAACCCCTAGATATCCAGATGAGAAAGAAGAGAATTGAGACCTATAACTGGATTCTTAGATGTTAGAATGGTAGAACAGGATATTGAGGCCTTTCTTCTATGGAGGTCAAGTTAAGCATAATCAATTATTCTTTTTCTTGTGAGGTTTTGATATGATGACGTAGTCTGGGAAGAGTGGGCAATATGAGAACTTCGGTGTATTGCTGCAACCCTGTGGCCCTTTGCTTCTATTTATTGGGCATAAAGTCAAACTACATTTGTTGTGCTCTAAGGTATGGGTGATCTTGTGCGACAGAAATACTTTATCTTAAAAACAAATTAGTTAGCAGAAGCCAATGATCCACAATAATTTGTTTTGGATTGAGACATAGAAAGCACATGGGACTTGGCATTGGAAGACAGAGGTTCTTTTTCCAGGAATGGTACAAATGTGTGTTGCTTTTGGCGTGACATTTAATCCCTTTTGCATCTTACTTCTTTCAGCTATAAAATCTGGGGGCAATCTATAAGATCCTTTCCAATTCTATGATTATGAATTTTTCAATCACTTTTATGTTGGTGTCTGAAAACAAAAGATAGTATTTGTCACCATGTTTATTTTTTCCTCTCCAATATGAGGCATTAACAAAATGAAATATTATATTAGCCCTAAATAAAACTTTCCATTTTCTATTTTCTTTAAAATAATTAAATGATTTGGGGTGTTATAGTACAGCTGAATAGAAAATGAGATGAAATTACAAATTTCTATCTCAATATCAAGTATCCCTCCTGTTTCTATGCACAGGATTTTTTCTAACAGATAAGCATATAGTAGCAATTATATGCTAGCACATTATAGAGTTTTAGGCACAATTTTACAAAAGAGTGATGAAGCTGTATTAATTATTTTTCATTATGTAAATATATTTCTATGTCCATTATTGGTTATTATCTCTTAGAGAATGAGAGAGAGAGAGTTCTGATCTGGCAGATTGTAACAATTCTGCCAGCCCACTTGCCACATATGAACCACAATTTGCGATAAGTCACTTTCAGTTAATTGCTAATTTACCTCTAAATTATTTAGTAGTTCTGATTTTGATTCTGAAACACCTAGAGGCAATGATCTACACTAGGAACTAACAGCGTATAAAAATTTTGGTTTTAATAAGAGTCATTTGCTCTTAGAAGTTAAGTAATGACAATGATATATAAATTTTAGGGAAGAGGGAAAATATTTAAGAAGTACTTAAGAAATCTGAGTGTAGACTTTGCTGAATGCAAATTAATTATAGAAGAAATTTGTTTAGGTATTATAATCCTTAAGTTTCCTGCAAATTAATGAAAATGTTTGAAAAAAGGAAGACAAAAACCTAGGAGAGTAACTACATAATTAGAAAACATGGCATACACAAAATTTAAGTGAAAAGAAAGGCTATCATCAATTGCCTCCTAGTAAACGTAATAAAATTTTTTAAGAATGACCCCTATATAGATAGATATTAGCTTCCAGATAAAATTATAGAATCCAAATTAATAACATCATGTATGTATAATAACTATAAGAACTAATAATTAATGTGTGTACTTATGTGCCAGGCTCTGTTCTTATTACTCTATAAGTAAACTCATTTAAGCCTCACACAAACTTATGAAGTAGGTACTATTACTTACTTAATAGAAAAGGCAACTGAGGCATAGAAAGGCCATTTGCCAGAGCTCACAATCCTACCTACAGTCACCTTCTCTATGCAAGTACGAAATATACAAATATGCACTCATTAAGAAAATAACATTAAATATTATTGATCTATGAATATTCTGTGGGTCAAAACATTTAATAGCGAGTAAAAGTAGTACATTACTGTAAGAAAAACAATAATCATAATGATGCTATGTCTAAAAGCAGGCACTGCAAAGTTGGAGATCAGTGGTCAATCCTCTAAAATGTTTACTTTTATCTTCTTTTATTGTTCTTGAGAATTTTAATTCACAGCTTGGTTTTGAGGGTCAAATAAGATAATGGACACGGAATCATCTCACCTCCCTATTTACTACCATGCATAACACTGCCTTATACACATATATCAATTTTTAAAATACTATATTTTTGCATGTCCCTAACATGTTCCTAATGTTATAAACGCATTATTTTCTGTGTTCACAGATATGCCTCCATACAAAGTTTATATTAATTCATTGATTCTCTGGATAAGTATTTATTGAGCTACTATCATTGTCAGATGCTGTTAGGTAAATAAGAGTAAAATGATGGACAAAATCCAGTGACTATCTTTAGGAAAACTTTGAGTAAGTAACGAGGTAATTATTGTGTGATACAGTCAGTCCAATGTTAGGAAGCATATATCAGGAAGAAAAGGGAGTCATTAAGTTTTGTAAGCAGGATAATGAGATGCATTTTGGAAGGACCACTCCTTTCACAATATGGAGAATGAATTGCGTTGGAGGCAATGATGGAGATACGGAAGCCAAGGGGGGGACTGTTTTAGTAACACAGGAGAGAAGTGTTGGTGACTAGGACAAGAACAGCAGCAGAGAGAAAATATAAATTTTTAGAATTTTGTGAGATCTAATCAGTAGAATTTGGAAAGTATTTGATATAGTGGAAAAACTAATATTTTCCTGTTTTATGGGATGATCAAATGGTCAAGTGACAGAGGATCAGGATTTTCCTAGCACAGTTTTTTTGCAAGTTGAATTTGAGGTAATTGTGGGACATCCAAGCATACAAGCTTATAGTATATATTGGTTCTCATGAAACCATGAAGGGAGAGGGCTCAGAGTGAACAGATACAATGACCAAGGATAGAAATGCCAACTCATAAGCAATTGGCAAAAGAAGAAAAGCCCTCAAAGTAGATTGAAGAGCATCCAAAGAAACTGGAAGAAAATCAGTGTTAGCAATGCGATGTCAAGGGCCTCAACTAACCAAGAAATTACTCTATAAAAGTTAAAGTACTGGAATTGTTTGAGGTTCAAACTGGAATGGTGATGACTAAATGCAGCTATTTCCTTCTTTGGCCAATATTTTCAAAATAAAATATTTACTCATGAATAATTAAATGGATGTTGCTTCTAAGCAGTCATTTGAGTTAAATTAAAAAAAATCACTGAAACATATTTTCTGAGAATAAAATTAGGAAGAACCACAAGTTAAGGTAAGTCAGCAAAGTATATTATCAGCTATCTGTAGGAACAACTCAAGAGGTTGTCTGAGAGGAGCCCAAATGCAATCAAGTTCTTGTGAGAGTGTGATCTCAGGCACAGCTGGACTCTGTGTGCTCCTAAGAAAGTCTCTTTCTAGATAATCATTTTATTCCTCTTCTGAAGAAGGAATATGTTAAAAGAATGGCCAGACCTACATGGGAGAATATATATATTTTTCATGTGTACATTGCATTATTTCTCTGTGGGGTTTCATTGAAGAAGATTTTCTGCCGCACAAACATTCAGAGACCCGTCACCTACGTAATTTTGCTTCCTGTTTGATAAGTCGACATTCTTGTTTTCATACGTGGATCGTCATGAGCTTAGTTAATGAAAATATGCCCCCTTTAGGAGACAGGCCTGCTCATATGAACAAAAACTCTTGCCATGAAAGCCAGATCCTGAGCTAACATGAATCTACTAGATAAAGGCCTTACTGTAGGTGATCACGTCTTGATGGCGAGCAAGCCAGCTTATCTCTGGTGAACCACAACTTTGGTATGAACTTTTCAAAACTATAAAACTGTCTCAAAGGGTTAAGTATTTTTTTAAATTTATTTTATTGAAGTATAGTTGATTTGCAATGTTGTGTTAGTTTCTGGTGTACAACAAAGTGATTCAGTTATATATATATATATATGTATTTGTGTGTGTATGTGTGTGTGTGTGTGTATATATATATATATATACACACACATTCTTTTTCATATTTTTTCCATTATGATTTATTACAGGATATTGAGTGTAGTTCCCTGTGCTATACAGTAGGACCTTGTTTATCCATTCTTTTTTTTTTGTTGTTAATTGATTTATTTATTTTTGGCAGTGTTGGGTCTTCATTGCTGCATGCGGGCTTTCTCCAGTTGCGGCGAGCAGGGGCTACTCTTCGTTGTGGTTCACGGGTTTCTCATTGCGGTGGCTTCTCTTGTTGTGGAGCATGGGCTCTAGGTGCGTGGGCTTCAGTAGCTGCGGCATGTGGGCTCAGTAGTTGTGGCTCGCAGGCTTAGTTGCTCTGCGGCATGTGGGATCTTCTAGACCAGGGCTCGAACCCGTGTCCCCTGCATTGGCAGGGGGATTCGCACTGGCAGGCGGATTCTTAACCACTGCGCCACCAGAGAAGTCGTGTTTATCTATTCTGTACATACTAGTTTGCATCTGCTAACCCCAAACTCACAATCCGTCCCTCCCCCACCTCCCCTCACCCTTGGCAACCACAAATCTGTTTTCTATGTCTGTGAGTCTGTTTCTGTTTCTTAGATAAATTCATTTGTGTCATATTTTAGGTTCTACATATAAGTGATATCATATGGCATTTGTCTTTCTGTCAAAGGATTAAGTATTATTTTTGATTGGAAAATTATTTTACTAAATATTTAAACAAACAGCATTGCTGTGAATAATTCTAATAGCACAGCCTTTTCATTTTACTCAAATTTGGAATAATAGGTACTATTTTTTCATTGAAATCATAGAAGAGATTTTTCAGCTAAACATAGGCTTGGAGTTAGGTGGTCTGTACTAATTTTAAGATATGTTCTATCTACCTGGGAACCAGAAAGTGCTTCTATCTATCTATCATCTGTCTTATCTATTTATCTACCTATACATATCTGCCTTTTATTCTTTTCCTTCCTTCTTTCCTTCCTTCCTTCCTTCCCTCCTCCCTCCCCCCTCCCTTCTTTCTTTCCTTCCTTCTCTCTCTTCCTCTACCTCTCCCTGCCCCCCTTTCTTTCTTCCACCATGGCCACTAACACCTGACACTGACAACCCACATTGAGTGTTTGAGCCTCTCGTTACAAGAGGGATCCAGCAAGGGGTTATGAATAGAATTAGGAACAAAAACAAACTTGTCACTCTGATTACAGAAATACTTTAATATCTCAAGCCCTACTAAAGGTGGGTTAGGTGAGATGATTTATGAAAGAAGGCTAGTATGTGCCCAACAATAGCAACACCCTTCACAGCAGAATAGAATTCCTGATAAGCATCCTCCTTGCCATCTCTCCAGTTGAATTTTATGATTGGAATACACAGAAAGCTTTAGTGCACTGCGGTATTTCAACATGACCCTTAAGATCAAACTCAGGCTCCAAACACCTTCCATGTAAACATTTTCCTGTTTCCCTTGATGACAAACATAGTCTCAAACCATACTCAAATATTATTGAAGAACCTAAGTTGGCTGAGTTTACCAGGGTCCCTTGATCTTGAGAAATTATCTTGGGGTCATTTTTGAATGAGAAAGCACATGCCTTATGGTGGCATTCAAGTCAGCTGAGTCTGCTAGAATTTTGTTTTGTTTTGTTTTTAAATCATTTGTCTTTTGTCTCACTCACAGTTATTCCACTGGCCTCTCAGAAGCCTCCCCTTTAACATGCTTGGATTTATACTGTTCAGATGATACCCTGCAGGAGAACCTAATCAAATATATGAGCAAATTTCCTTTCTTTACACAAAGAAGTGAAAGCATACCCTCACCCCTCCTCCTGATATAGCAAAATTTCAGTCCAATGAAACATTAGAATTTATGTAGATAGACTCTGCAATATAAGAAGTATTCCAAATTTCAATTCTTTGGTCATATGAAAATATTTGAATACTGTATTCCTTGATTTTTTGTTTGATAACTTTAAATATATTTTGTGAATGGATGGAGGGAATTATCTGAGATGGACAGTGTAAGATGAAGTTTAAATGACCCTACTTTTTGTAAATGGAGGTGCTAGTATAACTTTAATGGAAAAAACCTGTGAATCTAAAACAGTATTAAATGTATTTGTATTACATGTATGCAACCACAAAATAACCATATAAAATACCTAATTAAAAAGGTAATTAGAAAAGGGTTTCCTGTAATAAACATACAGTATCCTGTAAGAGCATCAGACTTTTCCCTTAATTTTATTATGTAGATGTTATGATATTCACAAATTAACTAATAATAGAAATTTCTTGATTTGTTTTGGATAAATCTATGTTTCTCAAAGGCATTCTTAGAAAAGCACCATTATTACTATATTAAATACACATTTTGCCTACTTGAGCTTAACAAACAAATCTAATGGTATGAAAGAATTTAATTTCAGAGCTGAATGATAATTTGTTAGGCACTGTTAATTCACATAATTCAAAGTTAATTATGTTTGCAATATTAGGAGTGTGGTGATTTTGTTCTGTTGAGCTATAGCTTTTATAAAATTTTATATTCTGATTAAGCAAACCCAGTTGATAAGACTATATCACAAATTGTAATATTTACAGGAGATATTTTGTGTGTACATGTGTATGTCTAATCAGATCATATTTTAGTCTAATTCACTCACACTTGGTGGACTCTATCTACTTCACAAAGACTCTCATGTTTTGTTTTTCAAGACGTATTCATTCTTCTTTGGTTATTACTGAAGCTAAAATTCTCAAACATCATTTGCTATTGTTGTTTTTCTTTTTCATTATATAAAAGTTTAGTGTTTTACTTTTACCCTGAAGCTCTACTGGAGCTGCAAAAACAGTGTAATAAATTACACTTCTAAAGAACATTAAAATTATCTTCCCTAAATGTGTATTTATGGTTCATCTCTCCCATAATATTTGTCTCTCCTAGTCAAGTTTTAAGCAATAATGGAAAGTATTACTTGGTATGACATCAGAAAAACCATTTCACCTTTCAGAAAACATGGAGGAAAGCATATCATATCGATTACTTTTTCAAAGATGACCTTATGACAAGAGTTTCAAAATTTGTTGACATATCACTGTATCTTAAATGATCAAAGCCACCTTAACATGTGTTAAGTATGAAAAGCAGGCAAAATGAAAAGAACACATCCTAGAGAGTAGGTCTATCATAGGTCCAAAATTTTGCATGTCATTATCTTGAACGTTTAGTGGAATTCACAGAATGGGTTAGATATTCCAAGTTAATTCTTCAGTCTCTTTGTTCATTCTCAGCATCATTTATCCCTACGAACTGAATTGTCAATTTTTGAAGCAGTTGGATCACGTCATTAATTCCTTTCCAATCATTACACCTTCTCTAGATGCCTACCTGCCCTATTTCAAAACTCCCATAGTTAGGAACTTTTTAAAATAGTACTTTTGGAGGGACCTTCAAGATGGCAGAGGAGTAAGACAGAGGAGATCACCTTCCTCCCCACAAATACATCAAAAATACATCTACATGTGGAACAACTCCTAAAGAACACCTACTGAATGCTGGCAGAAGACCTCAGACTTCCCAAAAGGCAAGAAACTCCACATGTACCTGGGTAGGGCAAAAGAAAAAAGAAAAAAACAGAGACAAAAGAATAGGGATGAGACCTGCACCTCTGGGAAGGAGCTGTGAAGGAGGAATAGTTTCCACATACTAGGAATCCCCTTCACTGGCGGAGACGGGGGGTGGGCGGGGAGGAAGCTTCGGAGCCACAGAGGTGAGTGCAGCAACAGGAGTGCAGAGGGCAAAGTGGAGAGATTCCTGCACAGAGGATCGGTGCCAACCAGCACTCACCAGCCCAAGAGGCTTGTCTGCTCACCCGCTGGGGTGGGTGGGGGCTGGGAGCTGAGTCTCGGGCTTCGGAGGTCGGATCCCAGGGAGAGGACTGGGGTTGGCTGCGTGAACACGGCTGAAGGGGGCTAGTGTGCCACAGCTAGCCGGGAGGAAGTCCGGGAAAAAGTCTGGAACTGCCTAACAGGCAAGAGACCATTGTTTCAGGGTGCGCGGGGAGAGGGGATTCAGAGCACCGCCTAAACGAGCTCCAGAGACAGGCATGAGCCGCAGCTTATCAGCACGGACACCAGAGATGGGCATGAAATGCTAAGGCTGCTGCTGGAACCACCAAGAAGCCGGTGTGCAAGCACAGGTCACTATCCACACCTCCCCTCCCGGGAGCCTGTGCAGCCCACCACTGCCAGGGTCCCGTGATCCAGGGACACTTCCCCGGGAGAACACGTGGCGTAGCTCAGGCTGTTGCAACGTCACACTGGCCTCTGCCGCTGCAGGCTCGCCCTGCATTCCGTACCCCTCCCTCCCCCTGGCCTGAGTGAGCCAGAGCCCCCTAATCAGCTGCTACTTTAACCCTGTCGTGTCTGGGCAGGGAACAGATGCCCTCAGGTGACATACATGCTGAGGAAGGGCCAAATCCAAAGCTGAACCACAGGAGCCGTGTGAACAAAGAAGAGAAAGGAAATTTCTCCCAGCAGCCTAGGATCAGTGGATTAAATCTCTACAGTCAATTTGATGTACCCTGCATCTGTGGAATACCTGAATAGACAACGAATCATCCCAAAATTGAGGCGGTGGACTGTGGGAGCAACTGTAGACTTGGGGTTTGCTTTCTGCATCTAATTTGTTCTGGTTTTATGTTTATCTTAGTGTAGTATTTAGAGCTTATTATCAATGGTAGATTTGTTTATTGATCTGGTTGCTCTCTTCCTTTTTTTTAATATATATATATTCCCCTTTTTTCTCTATTTGTGTGTATGTGTATGCTTCTTTGATTTTGTCTGTAAAGCTTTGCATTTGTCTGTATAGCTTTGCTTTTACCATTTGTCCTAGGGTTCTCTCTGTCTGTTTTTTGTTTTTTTTTCAATACTTCTTAGCGCTTGTTATCATTAGTGGATTTGTTTTTTGGTTTAGTTGCTCTATTCTTTCTTACTTTATTATTACTTTTTTATTTTTAATAATTTTTTTATATTTTTATTTTAATTATTTTATTTTATTTTTTTCTGTCCTTCTTTCTTTTTATTTATTTATTTATTTATTTATTTATTTATTTATTTATTTATTTATTTTTCTCCCTTTTCTTCTGAGCCGTGTAGCACACAGGGTCTTGGTGCTCTGGCCAGGTGTCAGGCCTGAGCTTCTGAGGTGGGAGAGCTGAGTTCAGGACACTGGTCCAGCAGAGACCTCCTGGCCCCACATAATATCAAACAGAGAAAGCTCTCCCAAAGACCTCCATCTCAACGCTAAGACCCAGCTGCACTCAATGACCAGCAAGCTACAGTGCTGGACATCCTATGCCAAACAACTAGCATTACAGGAACACAACCCCATCCATTAGCAGAGAGGCTGCCTAAGATCATACTAAGTTCACAGACACCCCAAAACACACCACCAGACGCAGACCTGCCCACCAGAAAAACAAGATCCAGCCTCATCCACCAGAACACAGGCACCAGTCCCCTCCACCAGGAAGCCTACACAACCCACTGAACCAACATTACCCACTGGGGGCAGACACCAAAAACAACGGGAGCTACGAACCTGCAGCCTGCGAAAAGGATACCCCAAACACAGTATGTTAAGCAAAATGGGAAGACAGAGGAATATCCAGCAGATGAAGGAGCGAGGTAAAAACCCACCAGAGCAAACAAAAAGAGGAAAAAGGCAGTCTACCTGAAAAAGAATTCAGAATAATGATACTAAAGGTGATCCAAAATCTTGGAAATAGAATGGAGAAAATACAAGAAACATTTAACAAGGACCTAGAAGAACTAAAGAGCAAACAAACAATGATGAACAACACAGTAAAAGAAATTTTAAACTCTCCAAAAGGAATCGATAGCAGAATAACTGAGGCAGAAGAACGGATAAGTGAGCTGGAAGATAAAATAGTGGAAATAACTACCGCAGAGCAGAATAAAGAAAAAAGAATGAAAAGAATTGAGGACAGTCTCAGAGACTGCTGGGACAACATTAAACACACCAACATTCAAATTATAGAGTTCCCAGAAGAAGAAGAGAAAAAGAAAGGGACTGAGAAAATATTTGAAGAGATTATAGTTGAAAACTTCCCTAACATGGGAAAGGAAATAGTCAAGTCCAGGAAGTGCAGAGAGTCTGATACAGGATAAATCCAAGGAGAAACACGCCAAGACACATATTAATCAAACTATCAAAAATTAAATACAAAGAAAAAATATTAAAAGCAGCAAGGGAAAAGCAACAAATAACACACAAGGGAATCCCCATAAGGTTAACAACTGATCTTTCAGCAGAAACTCTGCAAGCCAGAAGGGGGTGGCAGGACATATTTAAAGTGATGAAAGGGAAAAACCTACAATCAAGATTACTCTACCCAGAAAGGATCTCATTCAGTTACGGTGGAAAAATTACAACCTTTACAGACAAACAAAAGCTAAAAGAATTCAGTACCAACAAAACAGCTTTACAACAAATGCTAAAGGAACTTCTCTAGGCAGGAAACACAAAAGAAGGAAAAGACCTACAATAACAAACCCAAAACAATTAAGAAAATGGTAATAGGAACAAACATATCAATAACTACCATAAATGTAAATGGATTAAATGCTCCAACCAAAAGACATAGACTGGCTGAATGGATACAAAAACAAGACTTGTATATATGCTGTCTACAAGAGACCCACTTCAGACAGAGGGACACATACAGACTGAAAGGGAGGGGATGGAAAAAGACATTCCATGCAAATGGAAATCAAAAGAAAGCTGCTGTAGCAATACTCATATCAGACAAAATAGACTTTAAAATAAAGACTATTAAAAGAGACAAAGGAGGACACTACGTAATGATCAAGGGATCAATCCAAGAAGAAGCTATAACAATTGTAAATATTTATGCACCCAACATAGGAGCACCTCAATACATAAGGCAAATACTAACAGCCATAAAAGAGGAAATCGACAGCAACACAATCATAGTAGGGGACTTTAACACCCCACTTTCACCAATGGACAGATCATCCAAAATGAAAATAAATAAGGAAACACAAGCTTTAAATGATACATTAAACAAGATGGACTTAATTGATATTTATAGGACATGCCATCCAAAAACAACAGAACACACTTTCTGCTCAAGTGCTTATGGAACATTCTCCAGGATAGATCATATCTTGGGTCACAAATCAGGCCTTGGTAAATTTAAGAAAATTAAAATCATATCAAGTATCTTTTCCGACCACAATGCTATGAGACCAGTTATCAATTACAGGGAAAAATCTGTAAAAAATACAAACACATGGAGGCTAAACAATACACTACTAAATAACCAAGAGATCACTGAAGAAATCAAAAAATAACTAGAAACAAATGACAATGAAAACACTATGACCCAAAACCAATGGGATGCAGCAAAAGCAGCTCTAAGAGGGAAGTTTATAGCAATACAATCCTACCTCAGGAAACAAGAAACATCTCAAAAAAACAACCTAACCTTACACCTAAAGCAATTAGAGAAAGAAGAACAAAAAATCCCCAAAGTTAGCAGAAGGAAAGAAATCATAAAGATCAGATCACAAATAAATGAAAAAGAAATGAAGGAAACAATAGCAAAGATCAATAAAACTAAAAGCTGGTTCTTTGAGAAGATAAACAAAATTGATAAACCATCAGCCAGACTCATCAAGAAAAAAACGGAGAAGACTCACATCAATAGAATTAGAAATGAAAAAGCGGAAGTAACAAGTGACACTGCAGAAATACAAAGGATCATGAGAGATTACTACAAGCAACTATATGCCAATAAAATGGACAACCTGGAAGAAATAGACAACTTCTTAGGAAAGCAGAGCCTTCCGAGACTGAACCGGGAAGAAATATAAACAGAGCAATCACAAGCACTGAAATTGAAACTGCGATTAAAAATCTTCCAAAAAACAAATGCCCAGGACCAGATGGCTTCACAGGCGAATTCTATCAAACATTTAGAGAAGAGCTAATACATGCTTCTCAAACTCTTCCAAAATATAGCAGAGGGAGGAACACTCCCAAACTCATTCTACGAGGGCACCATTACCCTGATACTAAATCCAGACAAAGATGTCACAAAAAAAGAAACTACAGGCCAATATCGCTGATGAACATAGATGCAAAAATCCTCAACAAAATACTAGGAAACAGAATCCAAAGCACATTAAAATGATCATAAACCATGATCAAGTGGGGATTATCCCAGGAATGCAAGGATTCTTCAATATACACAAATCAATCAATAGCATACACCATATTAACAAATTGAAGGAGAAAAACCATATGATCATCTCAATAGATGCAGGAAAAGCTTTTGACAAAATTCAACACCCTTTATAATAACCCTCCAGAAAGTAGGCATAGAGTGAAGTTAACTCAACATGATAAAGGCCATATATGACAAACCCACAGCCAACATCATTCTCAGTGGTGAAAAACTGAAACCATTTCCAATAAGATCAGGAACAAGACAAGGTTGCCCACTCTGACCACTATTATTCAACATAGTTTTGAAGTTTTAGCCACAGCATTCAGAGAAGAAAAAGAAATAAAAGGAATCCAAATCAGAAAAGAAGAAGTAAACCTGTCACTGTTTGCAGATGATATGATACTATACATAGAGAATCCTAAAGATGCTACCAGAAAACTACTAGAGCTAATGAATGAATTTGGTAAAGTAGCAGGATACAATTTTGATGCACAGAAATCTCTTGCATTCCTATACACTAATGATGAAAAATCTGAAAGAGAAATAAAGGAAACACTCCCATTTACCATTACAAGAAAAAGAATAAAATACCTAGGAATAAACCTACCTGGGGAGACAAAAGACCTGTATGCACAAAACTATAAAACACTGATCAATGAAGTTAAAGATGATACAAACGGAGAGATATACCATGTTCTTGGATTGGAAGAATCAACACTGTGAAAATGACTCTACTACCCAAAGCAATCTACAGATGCAGTGCAATCCCTATCAAACTACCAATGGCATTTTTCAAAGATCTAGAACAAAAAATTTCACAATTTGTATGGAAACACAAAGGACTCTGAATAGCCAAAACAATCTTGAGAAGGAAAAACGGAGCAGGAGGAATCAGGCTCCCGGACGTCAGACTATACTACAAAGCTACAGTAATCAAGACAGTATGGGGCTTCCCTGGTGGCACAGTGGTTAAGAATCTGCCTGCCAATGCAGGGGACACGGGTTCGAGCTCTGGTCCAGGAAGATCCCTCATGCCTCGGAGCAACTAAGCCCGTGCGCCACAACTACTGAGCCTGCGCTCTAGAGCCCACGAGCTACAATTAGTGAAGCCCACACACCTAGAACCTGTGCTCCGCAACAAAAGAAGCCACTGCAATGAGAAACCCACACACTGCAACAAAGATTACCCCCGCTCACCACAACTAGAGAAAGCCTGCATGTAGCAACGAAGACCCAATGCAGCCAAAAATAAATAAATAAAAAATTTAAAATAAAATAACAGTATGGTAGTGGCACAAAAACAGAAATATAGATTAATGGAACAGGATAGAAAGCCCAGAGATAAACCCACGCGCAGATGATCACTTTATCTTTTATAAAGGAGGCAAGAATATACAATGGAGAAAAGACAGCCTCTTCAATAAGTGGTGCTGGGAAAACTGGACAGCTACATGGAAAAGAATGAAATTAGAACACTCCCTAACACCATACACAAAAATAAACTCAAAATGGGTTAAAGACCTAAATATAAGGCCAGACACTATAAAACTCTTAGAGGAAAACATAGGCAGAACACTCTATGACATCAATCACAGCAAGATCCTTTTTTTTTTTTTTTCCACACACACACACAATGTATTTTATTTTTACAAGAGATAAATAGACTGAGACCAAGCATTGTACATGGATGACCACAACAAAAGGAACAATGATTGCAATTACCAAACATGAAACACACTCATACTATGTCATAATATTGACATTCAGTCCAGTAATCCTCCACTGTAACAGCTCCTTTACTTTGCAGTGAAAATTGATTTGTATATTCTTTGCCTCTGAGTCCTTGTGGGATTTTTTTTTTTTAATTCAGACAGAAAGTCACAAAAATTATACTCATCCTCATCAGTTCACTCAGTCCCATGTAATTAATTTTTTTTTTATCTTGATCTTTTGTAAGCACTTTTATGAGTTCATCAGTTTTTCATTAGAGTTCTGAAAATGCTTATTTATTCGGTTCAGCAGTACAGTCAGTTACCAGAAACCTGTACTTGTCAGAGTCTTTTCCATGAATTTCTTGAAGATGAAACCCTTTTATAGGAACATATTTGCAAAAGCATCAGAGTACACCCAGAACTGTCTGTAGATGACAAAAGACTTAAAAGTGACCACAGTTAAAGATTTGATGAAAGTTCATAATAATGCAGTTGACAAGAAAATTAGTTATTTCTGAGATATACATTTTAAAGTAGTAACTAGGATTATGACTTATAACATTATACCAGAACATATAAGATTTTTAGAAATTTCATGTAATGTCTGAAACATTTATATTAACATATTTCCATACACATAACCCAATGAAAGTTTAGTATTAGTTGTTTTGTTTGTTTGTTTTTTTATACTGCAGGTTCTTATTAGTCATCAATTTTATACACATCAGTGTATACATGTCAATCCCAATCGCCCAATTCAGCACACCACCATCCCAACCCCACCGCAGTTTTCCCCCCTTGGTGTCCATATGTCCGTTCTCTACATCTGTGTCTCAACTTCTGCCCTGCAAACCGGCTCATCTGTACCATTTTCTAGGTTCCACATACATGCGTTAATATACGATATTTGTTTTTCTCTTTCTGACTTACTTCACTCTGTATGACAGTCTCTAGATCCATCCACGTCTCAACAAATGACTCAATTTCGTTCCTTTTTATGGCTGAGTAATATTCCATTGTATATATGTACCACATCTTCTTTATCCATTCGTCTGCTGATGGGCATTTAGGTTGCTTCCATGACCTGGTTATTGTAAATAGTGCTGCAATGAACATTCGGGTGCATGTGTCTTTTTGAATTACGGTTTTCTCTGGGTATATGCCCAGTAGTGGGATTGCTGGGTCATATGGTAATTCTATTTTTAGTTTTTTAAGGAACCTCCATATTGTTCTCCATAGTGGCTGTATCAATTTACATTCCCACCAACAGTGCAAGAGGGTTCCCTTTTCTCCACACCCTCTCCAGCATTTGTTGTTTGTAGATTTTCTGATGATGCCCATTCTTAACTGGTATGAGGTGATACCTCATTGTAGTTTTGATTTGCATTTCTCTAATAATTAGTGATGTTGAGCATCTTTTCATGTGCTTCGTGGCCGTCTGTATGTCTTCTTTGGAGAAATGTCTATTTAGGTCTTCTGCCCATTTTTGGATTGGGGTGTTTGTTTCTTTAATATTGAGCTGAATGAGCTGCTTATATATTTTGGAGATTAATCCTTTGTCCGTTGATTCGTTTGCAAATATTTTCTCCCATTCTGAGCGTTGTCTTTTCATCTTGTTTATGGTTTCCTTTGCTGTGCAAAAGCTTTGAAGTTTCATTAGGTCCCATTTGTTTATTTTTGTTTTTATTTCCATTACTCTAGGAGGTGGATCAAAAAAGATCTTGCTGTGATTTATGTCAAAGAGTGTTCTTCCTATGTTTTCCTCTAAGAGCTTTATAGTGTCCAGTCTTACATTTAGGTCTCTAATCCATTTTGAGTTTATTTTTGTGTATGGTGTTAGGGAGTATTCTAATTTCATTCTTTTACATGTAGCTGTCCAGTTTTCCCAGCACCACTTATTGAAGAGACTGTCTTTTCTCCATTGTATATCTTTGCCTCCTTTGTCATAGATTAGTTGACCATAGGTGCGTGGGTTTATCTCTGGGCTTTCTATCTTGTTCCATTGATCTATGTTTCTGTTTTTTGCCAGTACCATATTGTCTTGATTACTGTAGCTTTGTAGTATAGTCTGACGTCAGGGAGTCTGATTCCTCCAGCTCCGTTTTTTTCCCTCAAGACTGCTTTGGTTATTTGAGGTCTTTTGTGTCTCCATACAAATTTTAAGATGATTTGTTCTAGCTCTGTAAAAAATGCCATTGGTAATTTGATAGGGATTGCATTGAATCTGTAGATTGCTTTGGGTAGTATAGTCATTTTCACAATGTTGATTCTTCCAATCCAAGAACATGGTTTATCTCTCCATCTGTTGGTATCATCTTTAATTTCTTTCATCAGTGTCTTATAGTTTTCTGCATACAGGTCTTTTGTCTCCCTAGGTAGGTTTATTCCTAGGTATTTTATTCTTTTTGTTGCAATGGTAAATGGGAGTGTTTCCTTAATTTCTCTTTCAGATTTTTCATCATTAGTGTATAGGAATGCAAGAGATTTCTGTGCATTAATTTTGTATCCTGCAACTTTACCATATTCATTAATTAGCTCTAGCAGTTTTCTGGTGGCATCTTTAGGATTCTCTATGTATAGTATCATGTCATCTGCAAACAGTGACAGTTTTACTTCTTCTTTTCCAATTTGTATTCCTTTTATTTCTTTTTCTTCTCTGATTGCCGTGGCTAGGACTTCCAGAACTATGTTGAATAATAGTGGTGAGAGTGGACATCCTTGTCTCATTCCTGATCTTAGAGGAAATGCTTTCAGTTTTTCACCATTGAGAATGATGTTTGCTGTGGGTTTGTCATATATGGCCTTTATTATGTTGAGGTAGGTTCCCTCTATGCCCACTTTCTGGAGAGTTTTTATCATAAATGGGTGTTGAATTTTGTCAAAAGCTTTTTCTGCATCTATTGAGATGATTGTATGGTTTTTATTCTTCAATTTGTTAATATGGTGTATCACATTGATTGATTTGCGTATATTGAAGAATCCTTGCATCCCTGGGATAAATCCCACTTGATCGTGGTGTATGATCCTTTTAACGTGTTGTTGGATTCTGTTTGCTAGTATTTTGTTGAGGATTTTTGCATCTATATTCATCAGTGATATTGGTCTGTAATTTCCTTTTTTTGTAGTATCTTTGTCTGGTTTTGGTATCAGGGTGATGGTGGCCTCATAGAATGAGTTTGGGAGTGTTCCTTCCTCTGCAGTTTTTTGGAAGAGTTTGAGAAGGATAGGTGTTAGCTCTTCTCTAAATGTTTGATAGAATTCACCTGTGAAGCCATCTGGTCCTGGACTTTTGTTTGTTGGAAGATTTTTTTTTTTTTTTTTTTTTTTTTTACTATTTTATCATTGTTTTCTTTTTTATTAATTTATTTCTTTATTTTTGGCTATGTTGGGTCTTCGTTTCTGTGTGAGGGCTTTCTCTAGTTGTGGCAAGCAGGGACCACTCTTCATCGCAGTGCACGGGCCTCTCACTATCGCGGCCTCTCTTGTTGCAGAGCACAGGCTCCAGACGCGCAGGCTCAGTAGTTGTGGCTCACGGGCCCAGCCGCTCCGCGGCATGTGGGATCCTCCCAGAGCAGGGCTCGAACCCGTGTCCCCTGCATTGGCAGGCAGACTCTCCACCACCGCGCCACCTGGGAAGCCCTGTTGGAAGATTTTTAATCACAGTTTCAATTTCATTACTTGTGATTGGTCTGTTCATATTTTCTGTTTCTTCCTGGTTCAGTCTTGGAAGGTTATACCTTTCTAAGAATTTGTCCATTTCTTCCAGGTTGTCTATTTTATTGGCATAAAGTTGCTTGTAGTAGTCTCTTAGGATGCTTTGTATTTCTGCGGTGTCGTAACTTCTCCTTTTTCATTTCTGATTTTATTGATTTGAGTCCTCTCCCTCTTTTTCTTGATGAGTCTGGCTAATGGCTTATCAATTTTGTTTATCTTCTCAAAGAATCAGCTTTTAGTTTCATTGATCTTTGCTATTGTTTTCTTTGTTTCTATTTCATTTATTTCTGCTCTGATTTTTATGATTTCTTTCCTTCTGCTAACTTTGGGTTTTGTTTGTTCTTCTTTCTCTAGTTTCTTTAGGTGTAAGGTTAGATTGTTTACTTGAGATTTTTCTTGTTTCTTTAGGTAGGCTTGTATAGCTATAAACTTCCCTCTTAGAACTGCTTTTGCTGTATCCCATAGGTTTTGGGTCGTCGTGTTTTCATTGTCATTTGTCTCTAGGTATTTTTTGATTTCCTCTTTGATTTCTTTAGTGATGTCTTGGTTATTTAGTAGTGTATTGTTTAGCCTCCATGTGTTTGTATTTTTTACAGATTTTTCCCTGTAATTGATATCTGGTCTCATAGCATTGTGGTCAGAAAAGATGCTTGATATGATTTCAATTTTCTTAAATTTACTGAGGCTTGATTTGTGACCCAAGATGTGATCTATCCTGGAGAATGTTCCGTGCACACTTGAGAAGAACATGTAATCTGCTGTTTTTGGATGGAATATCCTATAAATATCAATTAAATCTATCTGGTCTATTGTGTCATTTAAAGCTTCTGTTTCCTTATTTATTTTCATTTTGGATGATCTGTCCATTGGTGTAAGTGAGGTGTTAAAATCCCCCACTATTATTGTGTTACTGTCAATTTTCTCTTTTATAGCTGTTAGCAGTTGCCTTATGTATTGAGGTGCTCCTATGTTGGGTGCATATACATTTATAATTGTTATATCTTCTTTTTGGATTGATCACTTGATCATTATGTAGTGTCCTTCCTTGTCTCTTGTAACATTCTTTATTTTAAAGTGTATTTTATCTGATATGAGTATAGCTACTCCAGCTTTCTTTTGATTTCCATTTGCATGGAATATCTTTTTCCATCCCCTCACTTTCAGTCTGAATGTGTCCCTAGGTCTAAAGTGGGTCTCTTGTAGACAGCATATATATGGGTCTTGTTTTTGTATCCATTCAGCAAGCCTGTGTCTTTTGGTTGGAGCATTTAATCCATTCACGTTTAAGGTAATTATCGATATGTATGTTCCTATGACCATTTTCTTAATTGTTTTGGGTTTGTTTTTGTAGGTCCTTTTCTTCTCTTGTGTTTCCCACTTAGAGAAGTTCCTTTAGCATTTGTTGTAGAGCTGGTTTGGTGGTGCTGAATTCTCTTAGCTTTTGCTTGTCTGTAAATCTTTTATTTCTCCATCAAATCTAAATGAGATCCTTGCAGGGTAGAGTAATCTTGGTTGTAGGTTCTTCCCTTTCATCACTTTAAGTATATCATGCCACTCCCTTCTGGCTTGCAGAGTTTCTGCTGAGAAATCAGCTGTTAGCCTTATGGGAGTTCCCTTGTATGTTATTTGTCGTTTTTCCCTTGCTGCTTTCAATAATTTTTCTTTGTCTTTAATTTTTGCCACTTTGATTACTATGTGTCTCGGCGTGTTTCTCCTTGGGTTTATCCTGTATGGGACTCTCTCTGCGCTTCCTGGACTTGGGTGGCTAATTCCTTTCCCATGTTAGGGAAGTTTTCGACTATAATCCCTTCAGATATTTTCTCTGGTCCTTTCTCTCTCTCTTCTCCTTCTGGGACCCCTATAATGCGAATGTTGTTGCGTTTAATGTTGTCCCAGAGGTCACTTAGGCTGTCTTCATTTCTTTTCATTCTTTTTTCTTTAGTCTGTTCCGCAGCAGTGAATTCCACCATTCTGTCTTCCAGGTCACTTATCCGTTCTTCTGCCTCAGTTATTCTGCTATTGATTCCTTCTAGTGTAGTTTTCATTTCAGTTATTGTATTGGTCATCTCTGTTTGTTTGTTCTTTAATTCTTCTAGGTCTTTGTTAATCATTTCTTGCATCTTCTCAATCTTTGCCTCCATTCTTATTCTGAGGTCCTGGATCATCTTCACTATCATTATTCTGAATTCTTTTTCTGGAAGGTTGCCTATCTCCACTTCATTTAGTTGTTTTTCTGGGGTTTTTTCTTGTTCCTTCATCTGGTATATAGCCCTCTGCCTTTTCATCTTGTCTATCTTTCTGTAACTGTGCTTTTTGGTCCACAAGCTGCAGGATTATAGTTTTTCTTGCTTCTGCTCTCTGTCCTCTGGTGGTTGAGGCTATCTAAGAGGCTTGATGGGAGGCTCTGGTGGTGGGTAGAGCTGACTGTTGCGGTGGCAGTCAGAGCTCCGTAAAACTTTAATCCACTTGACTGTTGATGGGTGGGGCTGGGTTCCCTCCCTGTTGGTTGTTTTGCCTGAGGCAACCCAACCCTGGAGCCTACCTGGGCTCTTTGGTGGGGTTAATGGCAGACTCTGGGTGGGCTCACACCAAGGAGAACTTCCCAGAACCTCTGCTGCCAGTGTCCTTGTCCCCACGGTGGAACAGAGCCACCCCCCGCCTCTGCAGGAGACCCCCCAACACCAGCAGATAGGTCTGGTTCAGTCTCCCCCAGGGTCACTGCTCCTTCCCCTGGGTCCCGATGCTCACACTACTTTGTGTGTGCCTTCCAAGAGTGGGGTCTCTGTTTCCCACAGTCCTGTCGAAGTCCTGCACTCAATTCCCACTAGGCTTCAAAGTCTGATTCTCTAGGAATTCCTCCTCCCGTTGCCAGACCCCCAGGTTGGGCAGCCTGACGTGGAGCTCAGAACCTTCACTCCAGTGGGTGGACTTCTGTGGTATAAGTGTTCACCAGTCTGTGAGTCACCCACCCAGCAGTTACGGGATTTGATTTTACTCTGATTGCGCCCCTCCTACCGTCTCACTGTGGCTTCTCCTCTGTCCTTGGACGTGGGGTATCCTCCTTGGTGAAGTCTAGTGTCTTCCTGTCGATGATTGTCCAGCAGCCAGTTGTGATTCTGGTGCTCTCGCAAGAGGGAGTGAGAGCTCGTCCTTCTACTCCGCCATCTTGGTTCGCAAGATCCTTTTTGACCCACCTCCTAGAGAAATGGAAATAATAAAAAATAAACAAATGGGACTTAATGAAACTTAAAAGCCTTTGCACAGCAAAAGAAACCATAAACAAGGCGAAAAGACAACCCTCAGAATGGGAGAAAATATTTGCAAATGAAGCAACTGACAAAGGATTAATCTCCAAAATATACAAGCAGCTCATGCAGCTCAATATCAAAAAAGCAAAGAACCCAATCCAAAAATGGGCAGAAGACCTAAATAGACATTTCTCCAAAGAAGATATACAGATTGCCAACAAACACATGGAAGGATTCTCAACAACATTAATCATTAGAGAAATGCAAATCAAAACTACAATGAAGTATCACCTCACACCAGTCAGAATGGCCATCATCAAAAAATCTACAAACAATAAATGCTGGAGAGGGTGTGAAGAAAAGGGTACCCTCTTGCACTGTTGGTAGGAATGTAAATTGATACAGCCACTACGGAAAACAGTATGGAGGTTCCTTGAAAAACTAAAAATAGAACTACCATACGACCCAGCAATCCCACTACTGGCCATATACCCTGAGAAAAACATAATTCGAAAAAAAAGTCATGTACCACAATGTTCATTGCAGCTCTATTTACAGTAGCCAGGACATGGAAGCAAGCTAAGTGTCCATCAACAGATGAATGGATAAAGAAGATGTGGCACATATATACAATGGAATACTACTCAGCCATGAAAAGAAACGAAATTGAGTTATGTGTAGTGAGGTGGATGGACCTAGAGTCTGTCATACAGAGTGAAGTAAGTCAGAAAGAGAAAAACAAATACCATATGCTAACACATATACATGGAATCTAAAAAAAAAAAAAAAAGGTCATGAAGAACATAGTGACAAGACGGGAATAAAGACACAGACCTACTAGAGAATGGACTTGAGGATATGGGGAGGGGGAAGGGTAAGCTGTGACAAAGTGAGAGAGTGGCATGGACATATATACACTACCAAATGTAAAATAGATAGCTAGTGGGAAGCAGTCGCATAGCACAGGGAGATCAGCTCGGTGCTTTGTGACCACCTAGAGGGGTGGGATAGGGACCGTGGGAGGGAGACGCAAGAGGGAGGGGATACGGGGATATATGTATATGTATAGCTGATTCACTTCATTATACAGCAGCAACTAACACACCATTGTAAGGCAATTATACTCCAATAAGGATGTTAAAAAAATAAAAAATAAATAAAATAGTACTTTTTGCTGAATAATGAAAGTGGTCATTTTTACTTAAAGTAGCCTTGTCAACAGAATAGAATAAAATGTATAGATTTATATACTTTCTTTACAAACTATGAACTGACTATAAATTATTTGAAAATTTAATGTTTTTTAATAAAATTTATTAAATTTGTTTGCTTTCTTTATGCTAATTCTTTTTCTGTCTTAAGAGAGAAACCAAACCTGTTTCATAAAATAAACACAAAATTTTCTTGATGAAATTCCTGTATTTTATTTTAGTTTATTAAGACTTGCCTGCTTTTAATTAAGTCTTCTTGTTAATTACATTACAGGTTTTAATTTGCATCCTTTTACATCAGTTAATTTTGAAGGTTGGAGAGGGATGGTTTAAGTAAATCTCTGGCAGTTGGAAAATCTCTACGTAGGAGCGAGTCCATTTTTGTTTCCTAGATTTTGTAGAGCCATTGGTGTGAATGGTGGGCAGGTGCTTTCTGACTTTGACAATGCTTATCTCTTTTCCCTTGGTTATTATTAGTCATGAGCCATCATGCTTCGGTGCTATGCAGAGCGTCCAGAGAGATAGGTGATTAGGTAACAAAGCTAAGTTCTTGGACCTCTCGTTTTCACTGATGAGTCATATTTTGCTGCAGTATGCATGCTGGGAGGGCCTAATTTTCTTATGGAAAGGGTAAACTTCTCCAGTTCAAGCTCAAATGTTATTGCTCATAAAATACGAGAACTCTTCTAGTTGGGATACTCTGTGGCTACAGTTGTACCTTTGAATTGAAATGAAGGTTCTGTTAAGTATTTAAAATTTAAATGGAAGGATGGCTGCTGGCCAGAAAGGAGATTCAAGCAATAAAGGGTATTAAAAATTCAAATATATGTTAGTAGAAGAAAATTACTTCAGGTTAAAAAGACTATTATTTGAATTATAGGATAAGAGATGTAGAATGGGCCTTATTATTTAATTCCATTTGCACTTTTACAGATGAGGAAACTGAAGCCCCGAGAGATGATAGGGCATGATTAAAGATTTTATATTATTTCTGGAAACTACACAGAAATTGAATTCTTGAAGATGAGAATGTCATTTTTCCTCTGTTCCCAGAACTCTTGGGCTAGGAATTGTCAAAACAATGCTTTTATTTCTCTCGTTTTGGAAATTTAGCCGAGTTCCTCATTTTTATTTTGGAAAATGTTCTTATTGAGAAGAATCTTTGGAATAACTGTACTAAACAGAGAACAATAGAAGTCAGTACTGCCTTGCACCTATAATTTTACTTGCCTAGAATACTGGACTATAGATAGTTTCAGGCCCTTTTGCACTTTGACATAGATATTCTGTTAATCATGTTCTAAAAATGCTTGGACCTTGGACTTCAAAACCACTTGACTAGATAGAACAGGACTTGCATTTTCAGGGTTCTCAATTATAAGCATGCCTTCCCTTAGTATTTGGGTCCTTTCTATTCATGAAACTCAGTCCTCAGTCCAGCTGTACTATCTTCATCATATAAACATTATTGGCTCCCAGGTCTCCTAGGACAACACCTTAAATCTGGCATAGCTTTTTCAAAATCAAAAGGCAGTTTCCAAAGAACTAAACTGCTCTCAGTCATCAATCTAATTATATAGCCAGGTGTTGTGTGTACACATCAGGAAATAATTGCCAAAGTTTTCTGGAGGCTTACTTGTAAAAAATCACCTGCATCTTCCAAATTATTTGCTTAGGGTTAGAAATTTTGCACAGAGGAGTGAAAATTACTTTAAAAAAATAAAACCAGATTACCATAATTTAGGAAAAAGTGATCCTTGAGTCCCTAAAATGTGGCCTCCATAATGTGATAGATCCTTATAATATATATTCACAATATTGCAATAATTATATCAGTAAAGATTTTTTTAAGTGTATTATAGTTTCATGTGTATGATGTAGAGAGTATATAGACACACATTTTTTTTCCCCTTTAAATAAAATTATATGCCTTATTCAGTGAAAGTAAGATTTTGGAAGTTCTACTAAAATTAACACATCTCTTGAAAATGGTTACTGGAAGGTAAACCTCCCAAATCTTATTTACTTTATTTACTTATTTACTTGTCCTGGGTCATCAGTAAGCAAGTTTAACCTCATCCGCCAGCTGGTGATAATTAAGTTTTACTTCACCATTGGCATTGCAGGTGGCAGCTGTTCTAGTCATCCATAATGAAAACAAAAAAGGATGGCAAGAAGCTCTCCCAGATCAATTATAAAATAAATTTATTTTCTTCTCTTTTACTTCAGGGGAAAAGAAATTTAGCTCAAAAGGACAACAACTCTTTTTCCAAAATTAAATATTTAGAGCAAATTCACCCCCAGAAATAGAGTAGGAGAAATGATTCTTGGTATGTTCCTAAAGTTAGAATTTATCTTTTTTTTTTTTTTAACTCAAGAATACAGGATTAAAAGTAATTTTTCAGTATATGTATATATGGCAGTAATTCATTTCTTTGAAGCTTTTGCACACCATGCATTGGACTTTCCTGCAAGTGTTGATTACTACTTCTACCACTACCACCACTATCATTATTAAATTGTCTAAGTGTGGTGTATGGCATCCCACCAGAGGCCTGTTAAGATTCTACTTGCCAGGGAATTCAATCATAGAGATTGTACAAAAGGCCACAGGTATCCAGAAATCTGGGGATGAAACATTCAGATATCTAAGAGCATTTTCCTTCAGGCAGCCACTGATGTTATGCAGGGCGAAGATTCCTTGTTTACTTTGGTGATACAAATGCAACACATTCAGGGGTGTTACTCAGTCATGGGCCAATTGGACAGCAGCTGGAATCAATAGAGGTTGTTCAGATGGAAGCACAGTGGATCCATTGAAGCCAGGCTATTCCAGGAACGCTAGCAAGACAGCTTCCTCAGAGAAAATCTTTCTCCCCATTCCACCCTGTTCTTTAAAACTGAAGTGGAGTTTCTATGGAATTTTCCCCTGCAGTACAATTATGGAGTCACATACTGAAAGCATTTGACTCTATAGTAACAGCAACAGCAGTCTCAACAGTTAGATAATGGTCTGAAATTTGAGAGCGGCAAGTGTTTTTCTAGCAATGGGTGATAATGGATAATAAACAGTGGCTTTAGATTATATGAGACTTCTGGGGATCAATATTCTAAAATGCTTCTTAGCATCAATGCTGTTTTTATTGACAGAATAAGTATCATTGTTTATGTCAATAGCAGCATGACAGCAGATTGCAGATGTGCAAAACTGATTAAGGAAATTTGAGGGTCTCAAATCTCCCCAAATTTTGTACTTCAGCATGCATTAGAAATGTGTAAGAGACCCAGAAATTATAAATGTTATTAAAATACTTCAAATGGGTAATTCTGTAGTAAATGATGAGTTAGAAATAGTGAATAAACTTATACTAGGTTGCGGTAGAATATTTTACTGAACTTTCAAACCTCTGTTTTTCATTTTGCAAACATAGGCATCATATATGTTTCAGTTGCATCTGAAGGTTAGCAACCTATGACTTTATATTTTCTTTTGATATTTATGAAATAGTGTTAGAAATCTGATGAGACTGATAAAGGATAGACACATTTCTCTCAGTTTAAATAAGTGCCTGTGGGTTCTTAATTTGTCTGGCTTCTGTATTATCTTACACAATACAGTTGAATGCAAAGTAATTCCTGACTCAGAGAAGTTTTTTCCCCTGGTATTAAATCATTTATTATATTAGATCACTAGACTGATCAATGTATGTCCTGTATTAGGTTGATTTTTTTTTTTAATACTCTGACACTCTTTATTTTAGATTTTTTATTTAGTTGGGGAGTGGGGAATGGGAGCACACAATCTTTGGCAAATATAATGGCCTCAATAAACAGAATCATATGGAATAATACAGGGAAATATTGTAAGTTGTGTCCTCACACTGTTGATGAATATATACTGTTGATGAATATATTCACCTTGCCCTCACCTTCTAATTCTTTCTCCTTTTTCTTTTAAGTCTCTGAAATAAAGTGTGTAATGAAGACAATTTAAGGGGTCAGAGATTCCAGTCTTATAAAATACCTCGAAGAAAATGGCAGTGTGCGAGAATTTGCAAGGGCCCTTTGGAGGCATTGCTAAAGAGTCTTGGCCCTGGCATGGCCCTTAGGGGCGGTGCCCTGCCATGCTTATTGCTATGTAACAGCCAATCAGAGCTTACTTGGCTCCGATCAGATCGAATGCTGTGGTGTTAGCCCATGCTTTGCAGAAACCTGAGACAGCTGTTTCAGAGTTGGACCTGCTTATTATTTGTCTTCTCTGTGTGTAACTGTAACCTGTGAAGAAGAGTTAACAGAACCACCAGGTGTATCTCATCTCTCTAGATAGGTTTGAAGAAATTCAGTCAAGCTCATACGTTTAACTGCGTTCTGTGTGTAGCATTTAATACTATGCATTAGAGAAGCAACAGTGCAGAGGTGATCTAGGAGATTCTAGTTTTATTCCTGCTAAGGATTTAAAGATTAAACCCTCTATTTAAAAAATAACTCCTTGTTGAATGTGAAAATAAGGTTTCAAGGCAACTGTATGTCTGATATTGCATTAGGAACATGAAACTTTGGAAACTAAAGCGTTTAGTAGATGGTCAGTTTCTAATCTACATTTTATTTCTAGATTTAAGAAAATATAAGGCAGCGTAATTTGTGAACCATGGTTCTTTCCCAATGTTATTATTCTAAACTGATGAGTTTACAGCTAACAGAGTCTGAAAATGGAAATAATAATAGCATCCACCTCAAACAGCTTTTAGGGGTTAAATTAATTAATATATTTATAATGTTCAGAACATTGTTTGCACATTGTGTTCAAAAACTGTAAGCTGTTATTATTATTATGACCTATGTGTTCATAATTTTACCTATGGAGGAACTCACATGATTAATTTTACTTATTTATGAAAACCTCTTGATATGAATAACATTGTGTAAAGAAAAGGATAAAATCAGCTAAGGAGAGGATGAGAGTAAACCACTCTTTCTTGGATTTCTTACAGAAAAGTCTTCATGGAAGGGGTAATGTTTGAGCAGGATTTTGAAGGATAGATAGAAGCTTGCCTAGTAGGCAAAGGAAGGATTAATTTTCAATGCAAGCCAAATAACATTACTCTATGTTTAGAGGCAATCTAAATACTTCTCTCATATTTACTAGATCAATGTTTATCATTTTTTCTGTGTATACACATCACCTGAGGTCCTTGTTAAAAATGCAGTTTCTGACTTAGTGGGTCTAGGTCAGGACCTGAGAGTTTGCATTTCTACCGGTTCTCAGGTACTGGAACCACACTTTGAGTAGGAAGGCACTAGATTACTATAGTTCTTGGAGTCTCGATATTGTCTTTAGATAATTGTTAACTTATTTTTTAAATAATGTAGATCCTTATAGCTAAAGAATGGAAAAGAAAAGAATGCGTCTCAGAAACTGTCACTACTCGTGTAAGTCTTGCTATAGACTAAATACCTATCTCTGGTGGATTTTATGTTAGCAGTGGTTAACCTGTGCTCTTTTGAGGAGCACATTCATAATTCAAGGGCCTCAGAGTATACCAGAGGTGATGGCAGCTTCTTTGGGAGACACCATAATCAGAGGATGGGTGGAACAAGAGCAAGGGCCCTCTCCTGGTCTCAAAGTCTCATTTCTGAAGACTGAAAGCTTACAATACAAACTGCAAAGCTGAAGGTCTCTGACATTGTTGACCTGATCTGGGTTGATTCATGCACATGGGCTCTGCTTGGGTGAGGGGCAAGCAGTGCCAGGATTGGCAGGTGGTAGTGGCATTGTGGTTTTGGTTTGGAGCTGGCAGCTGCAGGGAGAAGTGTGTCTTGCTCTTGGAAAGGAATGCTGGCAAGAGCCGGATGGCATGTCAGGGTTCTTCTAGTCAAGCCAAATGATCTAAGGTTTGGTGACTGCTTCAGTTCCAGTTGAGAAAACTCGAGTATAAATCAGGATTCAGGATAAATATCTGGTCATGCATATTTTATATACAGGCTAGAAGTCAGGGAGAAAGTCTGCAGTTTAGTTAGCATGCAAATGAATGTTGGTTTGTTCCAGACCTACTGGGTGCCAGAATGAGAGCAGTGGGTAAATCTAGACCTCAAGTGCTGAGGGGCTAGAGCGACTGATATGTGACCAGACTTGGTTATGGCTGAGTTGAAGCTGAGGCAGGGCTGCATACGCTGGCTGAAGATGTGTGGTGTGTGTATTTAGTCAGGGCAAGAACAAGGAAGCTGCTGAGAAGTACTTATTTCTAGAAATGGCCCCTCATGTGTATTCAGAACAAGAACATGAGCACTACCCAAGTACATTCTCTGTTTGAGTTATATCCTTGTGACAACTGCAGATTTTCTAATGCCTAAAATAGGTTTCTGATTCTGTAATCATGTATTCGCTTCCAAAGAGGCATTGAGGTTTTAGAGCAAGCACCTTGAGTATAGGTGCTAGAATCAGAGAAGTACATGTCATAAGAGATGTCTGGGTTCATATTGAGACTCTCAGGACAGTTGAGGATAAGTTGGTCGTTTTGATGAAAGCGGCACAGAGCCTGACATGAAAATGATCAACAGGTCAGTGATGCTCATTTTTTCATTTAGTGAGCATTTATTTGGTGCTCACTATGTTTATAACACTATCTTAAATTTTGATAATAAAAAGCTAACAAGACAGGTACATCCCTGGCTTCCATGGAGGTGGACAAAAGCCACATTTCCAGATAATAAATATCATGACTCTAAGTTGTAATAAGCTTCATAAAGGAAACACGCATCCATATACAATATTGGACTCGTGAGTCATTTCTGTAGGGCATCGTCTATAAATAGGGTGGCCAAAGAAGACCTGCTGAGGAAATGACCAAAATGCAAAAGGTGGTTTCACTCTTTGATTTGCACTATGATTTTTACTCTATGACAGGACACTTGGGAGTAGACAGGGATAGTGGAATACAAGACCCGGATCTGGGCCAGAAGACTAGCAGATGAGCAGAGATCCAGTCCTACAAAGAAGTACTGAGAAGGCAATAGGATGGAAACTGAGGTTGGACACCTGGGCCATAACCTAGCCCTTTGGATGGGGCCTAAATATGGGTGAGGATGGGGAAAGTCTCCCTTAAGGAGTTGAGGGGTCCACAGCCCAGTTTCTCAGCCAGTGGGGACTATGGGAAACGAGGGTTTAGGTGGCAGCTATGGAGGAACTAAGAGGCTCAGGTCAGATGAGTGTTTCCAGCACATATTCGGCTTCCCTCTCTGAATCATACACCTGAAAAATCTGAGAGGCAGTAGGGTAATCAAACATGATCTTCCACAAGTCGCTGACACTGGTGAAAATGATACAAATGCATTAATCTAAAGTTCATATAAATGTGTGTTTCTGAATTCATCCGAAGGATCTTGGACAAAGTTATTTAAAACCATTCTGTGACTAATGAAATTCAACCCTATTAACAAACTTAAAAAAAAAAAAAGAGAGAGACAGAGAAAACAATGTAGTTTGTCCTTGATGATTACAATTAATAGAATAAAGCCATTGGGATAAGTCAAACTATTCTCTCAAATTATAGTTTTATTTTATTTTACAAATAATAATTTTAAAAAGCCTCCTCCAAAACTTCTTTCAGAACACCAAAAACTTCCAAGTCTATAAGAAATGACAGGTATTTTAAGACTAAAATTTGATTAGAAATGTGATAAGAAAAAGGTGGTTCTGAAGAACAATGGGGGGAATTTGAAAGCACTCCCTCGACTCCAGAAATAGAAATGCAAATCTGAAACTGTCTCTGAATGATTTAAAGAAGTTGAACAAACTTAAAGTAATCATGTTTCAGATCAGGCAATTCTGAGGTGAAATAAAGGATGAAAATCACATATGAAAGAGGAAAAGGAGCAAGAGTAGGGAAATAAAAGGCAAAAGAAAATGATAGTGAGGAATAGGCTGAACAGATACCCTCCTGACCTTGCATGTGACTCAGATATTCCCTCCTGACCTATCTGCTAGGCTAGGGACAAGGAGCCCATCTAGGAGCCAGATGGATATCTCCTTTCTGTTTATCCACACCATCTAAAAGATTGATTCTCCAATGCTTCATTCGGTTTTCCTCTGCCTTTTAGTTTTTATTTTCTGACTACCCTCACTGATATATATGACTTTTCTCTTTCTGGGGTGTTCACAGTAGAAGATAATGGCTTAGCCTGCCAGAGCTAGGTCATAAGAGTAAAATCTAGGAGTAAAATTCCATACCTCTATGATAGTCTACATTTTTTTTTTTTTCTGCCACGCAGCACGGCCAGTGGGATTTTAGTTTCCCAACCAGGGATTAATCCCAGGCCCTCGGCAGTGAGAGCACAGAGTCCCAGCCACTGGACCACCAAGGAATTCCCGATAGTCTACATTTTTAAGTAAACTGTGAAGTTTATTCAGTTTCATAGTTCAAATGACACCATTGCATGAGAGAAACATTATGGAAAAGCTACAGAACTTCTCCATAGGTATGAAACATTCCAACTTGGATTGTAATGGTGCTGGCAAAATGGGAAAATGGTTGGTGTTTTATATTGAGGGGTAGAAATTTGAAAGAGAGTGAGTACCATTAAGTCGCCATTTATTCGGGTTTAATCGAGTGGGACACAGTAAGAGGACCTCTGATAAGTCTCTGGAAATCACTTGAGTGTAAGGTGAAGCCAAGAAAACCACATCATTTTAAAAGAGTAAAGCATAATGGCACATAGACTGACAGACAGTCTGTCACCCTAATCCTGGAGGGATTTCCCCTCATTGTAACAACAGCAGCACTGGACTGAAGTTGGCTTCAGGGTCTCTTCAGCAAGTAGCAGATACCCATACGCAACACATGTTGGTAGAATTAATGAATTTGATAAGAGAATGAATAATGAATCAAAAAGAAATCAAGAGGACACTATAATCCTGCCAAATTATCAATATTAATCAAATGTCTTACAGTAATTCCTACACTTTGATCGAGCAATTCCACTTCAGGAGTCTGTTCTAGGGAAATAATCAGAAACACACAAATTTATGTGAAGTGTGTTCCTAACAGAATTACTAATAGTATTAAAAAATTAGAATATTAGACTAAATATAAATGTCCAATAATGTGAGAGTAATTAGATGATTATATAAGTATATGATCATGCTTCTGAAGGCTGTACAAGGTCATTATGAAAATCTTCATGTTTGACTAAGTGGAAAAAATAAAATGGAAATACACATTTTCAGATCATTAAAGACATAAGTATGCGGCTTTTCTATCTCTCTATCTGTAAAAGACAGGAAAGAAATACATCAACATACTAACAATAGATATTATCTGAGTATTTGGAAAATGGAGATTATTATTATAGTTTATATTTTGCATGTATTTTATGCTATGTTTTAATAGGGAAAAACTGGACATATTAATTTTAAGAAGAGGTTTTATATTTTAAGACTGTATAAGATAAGATATAATACCAAGAGGCCCATTGATAAAGTTCAATCAAAATCTTTACTGTGTGGGGTCATAGATGGCATTAAGGCACCTTCAGAGAGAGTGTAGGGCAGAGAGCTTGCAATCTAGTTGGAACAGTACAGAAGTGTATTTGATGTGTATTAGACTGTAAGGCTTGATTGAAGGGCTGCGAAGGTACAAAGGAGAGTGACTATGTGGGCTGCTGTAGGCAGAATGGCTGCAAGGACACGGAGGCTGACAGAGATACAGGTTATCCATGGAAAGGACAAAGTGGTTCAGGCAGGCCAAGCAGTAGAGCAAGAAATGAGCACTGAGCGTTCAATGAAAAAGGAAGAGGCAACCTGAGTGAAGTGGAAGTGGCTTGTTGGGGAGCAGTGGAAAACACGCTGATTTGATTTGGGAATGTCAGATTTTGAGCAAGGTTATAAATTGATCAGAGACCTAATAGGGCCATGTGCATTAGATGTGAGAATGAAATAAGCAAGGCAACTAAGTCATTGCAGGTTACTTAATTAACTATCCTTCATTAATTAAGGATTGGGGGAAATGAAAGAAATGATAAAGATGGGATCTATTCAACTGAACATATAGAAACTGCAAACAGCACCTTCAAATGGACTATTTGATGGTTACTAAGTGTCCACTGGAATATCAGGAGCAAACACAACCCGCAAGGTAAAAAGTCAGGCAGTAGAAAGAAAAAGAATATGGCTTTCAGGTTGTGAATTACAGGAAAAGACGTGAACAAAAGGCAAGGCAAACACGTGCAGAAGTGTGCTACTGACTAAGGAGCACAAACATTTAATAGCAGAGAGACTCAGTACATTCATCTGAGTGCTTACCAGGAACAATAGCGCTGCTTTAAATATGGAAACTGTCACTGGCCAAACACAATACCACTGCATTGTGTTGCCATCTGCTGTGAAGCCAAGGCCCTGAAGGTTTTACCTAAAAGAAATATTTGACATCTTAATATGTTTTGGGAATTTTTCTCAAAAAAAAAGAATAAATTATAAAATCTCAAAGAGTTCCGAAGAATAGATAGTGACAAATAAGTGAGGCAGAATTAAAAAAGAAAAACAGAAAGAAAATCTTTCACAAAGTTACAGGGATATGTTACTGGAATTATTGAGAAAGGAGAGGGCATATTTGTCATGGCCTGGGTAAATTGAATGGAAATATGATTTGCTTGATCCATGGTGTCCCAGAGAAAGCAGGACTTGTTCATAACATGTATCATTTTTATGGAAAATGCAGGAAACTCAGTGCCTTGAGTTGGGAGAGAAGATAAGCGATGCCACAGGGATCAGAGAGCTGTCGTGGGCAGGGCCCTGACTCCTTTGTGACTGTTTGTCAGACTCTTGCACCAGATATTTCCAGGGGTCTTGGGAAATTGCAGTCTGGATCAATGTTGCCACCTGCCCAGGCTTAGTTTTGGCAAGCTACTTACTTGTTGCCTCAGGTCATACATTGATTCCTAGATTAATGGATTAAAATGTGAATGTAAATACTCTGATCCAGCTACCAGCACCACAAGGTGAAGAAAATTGGCCTCCAATGTTTAATTTAATTATGCTATCTATTCAGGACATTTATCTATAGGGTTATTGTGTCACATGTAGTAAGCATTTCTGAAGAATCTGATGAAGTCAAGTCCTGTAAAGAGATCTGCATTACAAAGAAAGGAAAACAACTGAGTGTTTGTGTGTGTATGTGTGTTTTGTGTGTGTGTGTCTGTGTTTAAATCCTGCTGAGACCAAGTGAGACAGTTACTAAAGCCTAGAAATATGATTCTGGAAGAGAAATAAATAACAAAAAATTGAGTAAAAACTGTTTGTACAAATTACATAATTTAAAAAAAAATCATTAAATTCAACCCTCAAAATTAAGCGGAAGGATAAAGTGCCCCACTTCCTAATACTCTTAACAAAGGAAAATAAGAGAAAAACATATGAATTATGTAAAGAGCTATTTTATTTCTCTTGGTTTTTCTTATAGGCTAAGGTGCATAATTTCCGGATGTCCCAAAGAAGCCTGTGTATCTGTTGTGATCACTATTCATAGTAATTGGTGAGGATAATGATGGCCATTGATGTCAGAATTAACTATGTGATATCTACAAAGATAGGAGTGTGCCTAAAGAAATATTGTTATTGAACTCTTGGGAATAATTTATTAATGATTGTGCGGGTTAAACTACAAGTTTATTACCTGGTACATTTTTAGGGAGAGCATTTCTACTAATAGCACTCATTCAAACTGATCAGAAGAACATCAATAGAGAATTGTAATACCTCTGCAAAATGATGCGTTGATAGACTGAACATACGTGACCTTATTAGCTAAGACGGTAAGATGTTGCCTAGAGTGACGGGAACTAATCATAGTCATTGTAGAAATGGAAGGAGCTTTAGAAGGGACTCTTTGCCAATCCCTTCATTTTACAAATGAGGAGCTAAGCCTAGACAGGTTGTCACTTGCCCAAGGTTATATCATTAACTGGTAGTAGAGCCCAGACTGGAACTCAGGTCTCCAGAGAAAAGGCATCAAACATCTTGGGTTGATAGTTCTTCTGACAGTGGTCAGCCTTCCTGATACCTCCCTGCCTCTATCCTACCCTCCAACCCAGGATAATATAGGATCTTACCACAGAAACAACAAAAACAAGAGGCTATTGATGGGAGGAAAACAGGTGTGAGAGAATGATAGTTTAGAGTGATTGAAGGGTAATATGTATACATGTTTTTCTGCCAAATTTAACAGTTTAAAATTACAGACTGAGGGATGTATTTATGGCTTATGTGGTTTATAACAAAACTTTAAGTTATTCAGGATATGAGGGTGTCAGTTAAATGCTCTTTATCATCACTCACATCATCGTCATTTCCTGAGCACTAATAATGTGCCTGACACTGCATTAGACACTTTACAAATATTATATCCTTGGCTTTTAAAAAGATAATACTGTGTTATTTTATATGTCCTAAAAACAGTTCTAAAAAAGGTGAATAAAGCTGCTTATAGTGTGTGTAATTACTAAGTTATGGAGCTAAGGCACTAATTCAGACCTGTGTTCTAACCACTAATTACGTCAGCCCACAGCTATTCTCACCACTGTCCAATTAAAAATATCAGCATTAACAGAGTGGCATAATTTGCCATTCTGGCTTTTATACCTTCAGGTAAATATTTTAATATTAGGCAGCATTCTAGGACACCTCTCACCTTTTCCTTTCCTTCTTGCAATACTTTACTTGAAATGTGTACCTTGTGTTAGAAAAATGCAAAATGACAAGTGATAGAGGAGCACCTGAAGGCAGTCACAGGTGAAGTGGGCAGAGGAGCGCGGTCCCAGGATGGAAAGTGGACTTAGTTGGCCCAAGTTGCTCCCCCTGGCTCTAGGCCTAGACAGTTCATAAATAAATATATGGCTGTTTATTTTTAGAAGTTAGATTTTCTGGATTTTTAGAAAAAAATTTCAGAAATTACAAACACTGCTGCTAAAATGATTTGCTTTATAGAAAATTATCAAGATGTTATAGATGCCCAATAAATGCTATATTCCTAAATGGTAGCAATTTTGACTATACATTTTCAAGTATTTTAAAGAACTGATGGTAGCTTGTGTGTGGGGTGCTGGTGACAGGCCTTGTGTTCCTCCTTTCCTGGTAGAGGGAGATGGAAGACCTTGTCAGAGTTTCAGGCCTGGGCTCTGCTTTGGACTTCTGGCCTTTTATGAACTCTCCACCCAAGACATGTGGGTTACCTCTCTCAGTCGTGACCTAGCTCCTTTGAGATTACCATTTTGTAGTCAAGAGGTATTTGTCCAATGGCTACCATGTGCCAGGATACAGCGTTCAGGAAAAAGACATGGCCTATAATCATAGTTTTCAGTCTAATGGAGAGGACACGTTGAACAAATAAACACAGGAATAAACACATAATTGCCGATTGTGCTAAGTGTTATAAAGGAAACATCAATACAAGGAATGGTAAGGAAGCACCTGGAGGCAAAGTTACAGGTGATGTGGGCAGAAGAGAAGGGTCCCTTGGCTGGCCCCCTGCTGGGTCTACTTCCCTTAAAGGTAAACAGCCTGAACTCCTGGGAAGGAGGGTGGTGGAAATGCACATACCCTACAGAGAGAAGTTGAACTAAAACAAAAGTGAGGTTGGTTCAGTCTGAATGAAAGAGTATGACTTGGCAAACAGACACAATTACAAACAATGTACGTATTGGCTGGCTATATAAAACAGTGAAAAACAGAAGGAATTAAAACAAACATGATAAGACAGCAAAAAGAAATGGCAATACCTGGGCTACTAGTGATGTAGAAAAGCTGCTATATCAAGGTGCATCATGATAGGAAATCTAGTGAGCCGACCTTCATTAATAAAGAAGTTCAATTACATCACCATCTCAGAAGACAGTTTATAAAAGAAAGGGGCTGAAGAAGGCATTGCTATTTACCTACTTTATACCTTTCCCAAACTACACGCCTATTCCTTAAGCTGATAACAGAAAGTCTCTCTGATCTTCTGATATCTGAGGAAAGGTGAATGTTGGTGGGTGGGTGAAATCAAACTCTCTCATTGAAACAAAGCTTTATGGAGCTGCTGTATTCCAACAAAACACTCATTTAACTTATTATTCTTGGGGCACAGGCCTGACAGTGTTATTTCAACTAGCGATCCTTGGGAAAAATGGAAGATGGATTTAAATTAGAAGGATGAGATCACCCCCTTAACAATATCTGGATCTCCTTAGAAGAAGTACCTGTTACAGAGCAGTCACTTGTTAATTTTCTGTCTTTGCATAGCAGGAGGCATCTGCTATGGGTCAGCACTTCCAAATGTTATTTAAAAAAATTTGAGAGAGGGCTTCCGTGGTGGCGCAGTGGTTGAGAATCTGCCTGCCAATGCAGGGGACATGGGTTCGAGCCCTGGTCCGGGAAGATCCCACATGCCGCAGAGCAACTAGGCCCGTGAGCCACAACTACTGAGCCTGCGCGTCTGGAGCCTATGCTCCGCAGCAAGAGAGACCGCGATAGTGAGAGGCCCGCACACCGTGATGAAGAGCGGCCCCCGCTTGCCGCAACTGGAGAAAGCCCTCGCACAGAAACGAAGACCCAACACAGCCATAAATAAATAAATAAATAAAATTAAAAAAAAAAAAATCGAGAGAGCTATACTTATAACGGGGACAGGGACTCTGGACCACAAATTGCCTTCCTGCAGCCCATTCATTCAGTCATTCATTTATTCATTCAAACATATTCCATCAACATTTATTAAATGCCTCGTATATTTAGGTACTTTTGTTGTGTTAGGAATTAAAAACAGGATTGAAACCCAGTATAGCTTCTAAGAACTTCGAAGAACAGAGTGGAAAACTACCAAATAAATAGATATATTTTAATAGTGTAAAAGAAAAATTGTACCTGATAGAGTTAAATGGACAAGGAATACTTTATTCAAGACTGTTGTTAACACGGCAGAGAGATTGTACTCTACTCCACTCAGACAATAGATGGGAGAGTTTTCAAGCACTGGGGTCAGCTAGTGAAAAATACAGGAGGATATTAAAGAGGAGATTGGTCAATGAAATTGGGCCTTCTGTGTTTGCTAATTGGTGCTTATCTTAGAAGCTTCGGCTCCTGTGTCACACAGACACTGGAAGATAAAGGTGCTATCTTTCTTGATGATTACCTTTCCAGGGCATGGCTCCTAGGTCCTTGAGTAGGACCTTCCTGGGTTGTAAAATTGGCAAGAGGCTGGGAGAATACTTACATCTCAAAGAGACAAAGACAGCATTTACAATTGTTTTCTAAAGTAAATGCTCTAAGAAAAGGGAGGTCAGGGCAGGAAGAAACCTGTCTCAAGTTTAGTCAAGCAGGGGCAACATTAAGGACATCTTGGTCAATTCGGTGTGATAAATGAAGTGATGGAGTCTATCTCAAGGAAAACATAGGAAGATAAGTGTTAAGGTGCATTGGAGGGATAAGTTAAGGTGACCCATGGGGCCATTTAAAAGTTAGAGTAAGAGGCAAGATAGTGTGCTCAAAAGAAAACTGGCCTCTGAATTATTTGGGATGTTAACCTTGACGGCTGCTTGTTACACCAGTGTGACATTGGACAAGTCAGGCCTGTTTGAGCTACTATTTTTATCTTTAATGGGGAAACAACTACATACACTTGATTCATCATGTTGTATTGAATATCAAGTACAATAAGATTTACCTGGAACCCCATTTAAATAGCACAGCAGCAAATAAATGCAATGTAAAATTGTTAGATATTATTGACTAAGCCCATGAAAAACTGTAAACAAAAAGTGAAAGAATTACTTCCCAAAGTCTCTAAACCCAATCAGTTTAATTAATATATTCTTTCCAGTTTTCAAATAACTGGTGATTCTCTTTTTGTATAATCCATTCCATTCTCCCCAAAAAAATCCTATTTGAAAATGTATCACTTATTAAACCATGATCTACAAACTGACATCTGTAGAAGAAAGCACAAAAGACGAAACTACAGACCATTTATATTTCAGGTCTTTTCATCAAACATACCCAGATACCCAGGTGGGGCTTATTATAGCAAAAAAAAAAAAAAGGTTTTGACAATCAATAAGTTTTGACAATCAGTAAGTCAGAGGGAAAAAACACTATTTTTAAAAGAATCAGAAAGGAAATTTTACAGTTTATAACAATAAAGTTTTATTTTAAAATTATAGAAAGATAGTAATGGAAAGATAGTTATCACTTATAATAAAGGCTATCTATTGAAGTCAACAGACAACATTATACTTAACCTTGAAACAGCAGAGGCATTCCCATTAAAATCAAAACAAGACCAGGAGGCACTAACATTACTATTAGCATTGTTCTGGGATAAGAGTACTGTTAAAAAAGAGGAAACACAATCACAGTGTTCTCAGAAAAAAGAAATATAAATCAAGGGATTCTACTAAAAATAAATTAGAAATATTGTTTTTAAAAGAAAATTGTTACAAATAAATATACAAAACAATAGAGTTCAGTATAGTAGCCAAAAATAGTTGCAAAAGTAATTTTTAAATATTACATTTCCAATAATCTAACACTTGAATTATAAAAAAGAAACACACAAAGCGATTGTGAAAACTATTACAAACAATCATGAGGATGAAATTAAATGGCTAAACAAAGAGACAAAATGTATACTCAAAAGGGAAATTGAATATTGTGGAAGTAGATACATTAGATACATTAATCATTTTCATATTCATTCATATGATGTGATTCTAAGCAGAATAATGGGAGGAAGATTAAACTTGATGAAGTAGTTAAAGAGTGATAAAGCAGTAAAAAAGTAAAGTTATAAAAGTAACCTATGTTATTAAAATTAAAACCACACATAATTGAATGAAGAAATTTAAAAGATTACTGTCCTCATCCAACCCCACACATTCTCCCAAAGTTTACAAACAAACCGAATAGGTAGGGACATCTGAAGAGGAGCTGCCTCTCTACATATTACAGTGAATTGTAAATAGACAATACTTAAAATTATATGTTCCTGGCACAAGAAATGATACAGCATAGTTTAAAAAGATTGACTATGACCAATGCAACAAAGGAGGAATGATTCAGTGCCTAGGGCAGAGGCTGGCTCACTGTGAGTAGGGAGTCCTTATTGAATGAAAATGTCGATTCACTCTCTGGTGCTGGAACAGTTGTTCCAGAATAAAAATTAAAGTGTTTTTTCTTATACCCTGCATCAAATTATTTCAGATGGATTAAATAACAAAATATAAGAAAACAAAACTGTAACAACAAGATGGACATTTAGATAAATATTTATATAGTTTCAGAATGGAGAACTTTCTAAGAACAAAAACAGCAGAATAAATGGCATGAGAAAAATAAAGAATAAAGATTGAATAACAATTTAAACTTTGAGGTTCAAAACATTAGAAGAAATAATAAATGGGGAAATATTCAAAACATATATATTAAATATAGCAGTATCATCCTTAATATGTAAAGACATATGTTCTTAAAATCAGTTAGAAAATTATGGCACCAGTAGAAAATTCAGAAAAGAACATATACAGTAAAGTCAAGAATTATCTATAAAAGCAAACATGTAAAAGCATGTTAGTTAGTAGTTTATAAGAAAAATAAAATAAAAGTAAAATGTAATACTATTTAATCTCCCATGAAGTGACGGTTAGTAGCATAATATCTAGTGCATGTAAGACTATCTATAGTAAAATGGGAGTTTCTCTTATGCAGTACTAGCTTGGGTATAAGAACCTTTCTGCAAGGACAGTTGGAAAATTGCAGCAGGAGTTTTAAATAACCTTAGGACCAGAAATTCCATGTATAGGAATTTTTCAAAATATGTGGGTTTTGATCAGATATAATGTAAATATCCCCAAAAATGAGAAAGGTTTTAGAAATTACAGTACGCGTATAGAATGGAATATTATAAAAATGTTGAAGTCATGGCTTTAGGGAGTATTTCATGAATGGAGAAATATTCGTAGTAGCGGAGTTAAATAAAAAAAATCGGATGCAACTACATATGGTACATATTGTAGGAATGTAATTTCATGAGACAAATGTATATATCTAAGAGAAGACATGCTTGAAACCTACCAAAATATTGATCTTGATTGTGGGTAGACTTATTGTATTCTTTTTTACTCTGTAGAATGTTCTAATTTTCAAAAATTACTATTAAGTTAATTCTTCAGTCAGAAAAACTGCTCATAAAACATAAAACGGTCTAAGGCCTGCTGTGGGCTGTTTGCAAAATGTTTGCTGTCACATTAGTCCAACAATAATTACAAACAACCCCAAAACATTGAGCATATATTATATAGATTATGAACATTATTTCTCTTAACTTAACCCAATCCCAATCCAAACCCTAACCCTAATATTAACCACATTGCTCCATAAGTAGCAACGTCAACTGTATGTTTAACATTTTTTTTTTTTAGTGATGATTATAAATTTCACTTTTATTTTCCTGTGGAAACTTGTCCTCCCTTGGTAAAAATAGCATTTTTATGACTTGTTTTGGTTGACTTTTTTTTTCTTTTTTTAACCTTTTTATTTATTTATTTTAACATCTTTATTGGAGTATAATTGCTTTACATAACATTTTAAAAACAATTTTTTCTCATAGTACTAGAGACCATGTAAAATTATGTACAATATAATCTTAATAGTTTGGACAATAACAAAAGAAGTAATGCAAGTTTGTATTAGGCAGTGCAAAATAAAAATTGTCCCCTTTATATCAGATACCCATTTTTTTCTAATTTATTCATTTTCATTTACTTAACAAAAATGTATTGAATCTTAAGTAGAAGTTATATTCTAAAAAAGATGACAATCCAGGAGTCATAAATTAGAATTTTAGAAAGATAATCAAGATGTTATTCTGGGACAAGCTGAGTTCTGAACTCCAAAGCTTTTATTTACTGAGAAAAGGAGTATTTGTTTATTCCCTCTAATCTTCTCAGTGAAAATCCCTATCCCCTTTACTTTCATACATTTATTTTTCCTCATCTTTGTATTTAGTGCTTGTCCTTATCATATGTATTTTTTTAGTTAGTCCTTCAGTCAACTTCATGATTCATAACAGGATCCTCTAGCCTGTTCTAAACATAGTGGCCACTCATTAAATAAATGGAATTAATTCCATGTTTCACTCATGCAATTATTGCTGAAGTGGAGGGTCTAATTTTAGATTATTTTGCTCTCTTCATAGATAATGTTTTTACAGGTATTGTCTATTCAATACTATGCATGTCTAAGATTCAGTGACTTTTTCTAAATATCTAGCTGTGAAATTAAACTATTGAATATTTAATAATGTTTAAATATTAATGTTCTTAGAGGGCAGGAATATATAAAAATGGGATTCATATTTTATTCCTTTAGATAATGGTAGTGAAACAACAATCATTGCATCTCTTGAGCATATAGATAGATAGTTTGCTATCGAGGGTGAAACTAAGTGGGTGTCCATCAAATAGAACTAGCTGGAGGCCTGGATTGTTGGCTGTGAGATGTCGATACCACTTGTATATTAGTGTTTGTTTGCAGGATTTCCTAAATCAAACTTAGCTTTATTCACTAATATTGAATGTAGTAATTAAATACTGTCATAACATAAAGTTAAAATTAAAAATTGTCTTTTTTTATATAAAAAAAGAGTTGTGGAATTTTTAAGATCTTAATGAGGTATAGTTAAATACACAGACTAAGAAAAAAAGAGACATAATGTTTTACTTGTGATTAAAATAAATACACATTATTGTGGTGGAAGAGATCTTGCCTGCACTGTTGAAATATACAGAGAAGATAGAACCAATAGGAATTATGGCTTAAGCACTCATGTGTAAATCAGTGGTCTCTAAATTGGGGTGAATGCACCATTAGATACATGGATGGCCCTTTGAAGAGTGTGAAGAAAATATTAGCACTGATATTTATATTTTTTCCTGAAGATGAAATAAAAATTGTCTTGTTGATATTTGAAATGTGAATAGGCACTGGAGTCTTCACTAGGTCATTATGTCATATTTGGAATTTCATGAAGAATCCGTAAGGTATCCGGCGGAAGAGTGGAGTTTGCATAAAACCAAGTAGATGTTTGCTTTCAGCATTTTCTAAGGCTGTGTAGTTTAGATGTATCTCATTAAGTTGTTATATGGATTATATTATCTAGTTTTGACTACACTAAACTTGTGGAAATGAATAAGTGGATCAAAATGAACCCTGCAGAATAACTCTGGGTTGAGGATAATGTTTTTAAGTAGAAGCAAACAACCCTCCTCTTCACCCCGTAAGAATGTTAGAGCTGAAATTTCTGCTGCTAGTACATGTGGGTTTTTTTGCCAGCCACATGTCAAGGCAAGATCAATGAAGATCTAATCAGGTCTGACAAAAAAGTCAGCTAAATTCTTTGAAATTATAAAATTATTAAGAAAACTATTTGAAACATAAATTTATATATACTATATTTAGCAATAAACCTAATCTTAAGCATATTTTATGCCTTGAAATATTGGCTTAGAATAGTAGTACACACACACATGTATCACTTTTAAAGAAAAGGAATGCATATGTAGATTCTGATCATGCATGGCTATTTATTTTTTATTTTGTAATTAATTGTTAATGATATGAGTATTTGATCAAAGAAGTTTGGAGTCTACTATTAGAGATAGTCAATTTGGCATTATGCTGGACAAATTGGACTAGGGCTGGTTTAGGCAAAATAGAAGGTGCTAATGTTAAGTGAATATTTATTAATATACATACCCAAAAGTAAATCTAAGGATCAGATAAGAGACAGGGAATGTCTGACAGTGAGCTTGAATTATTGACAAATAACACTCCAGTATTGACTTTCCCTCACCACCCCCCAAAACATTTTCATAATACCACCAGTCAATTTGGAAAGCTTAGGGTACTATATCCAAACTCCAGGGAAAAATTCCCAGGGATAGTTCCTATTAGAAACCTGACAGCTAAGTCTGAGGCTCCATTTCTATCTAAATGTAAGTTTTTACTGCTGAAATGGCTCACCGTAGATAATGATCAGAGGTATACGTATAGACTCTTCTTCTAAGTGTGGACTGATAACATCTCCTTGCCTTTAGTCTTGAGCAGTGTTAACTGGATGCTACGGGACATTTCAGAGTGGCAGCTTTTGGAGACTATGTTCTAGGTTTTATTTTAGGTCAAGCTTGAGGAAAAGAGATGCATATGCTCTATCCCACAGGTTGTAGTCTCAGAATACCAGTATCCCACCTAGCAAGGGGGTGTAGAACCTCTGGGGCTACAGACAGATTGTTTTATCCTAAAAAGTTTGGCAAAGCTAATATCTGGGGCTATCTCTCTGGAATCCACACTACAGTAATGATGAAACACTAGGCTTGATGATTGCTGCCTAGCAAAGTGATTTGGAGTTTCAGAGAGTGATCTTAGGAGGGAAAAACTGAGTCTTGGTGTCAGAGATTACACTTCCTCCAAAGGCAAGCAATTGCTGCTCTAGGAACTATTGTATATTACTTTATAATGGGGGTACTCTCTAGCATACTATAATACTCTGGAAATAAGCTGTAGTAACTTTGGAGGCCCAGAAGGAAAATAGACATAGAGCTAACTCAGTCTTTGTTCTTCTGAGGTAAGACAGGCTAGAGTGTTCAGACAAAACATGAGACCTATACCTGAGGCATTCATGAGAAAAAAAAATTACCCATTCAGAAGGCTTCACGCCAGACTCATATCTGAAGAATCATAACTAGATTCATACCTGAAAAGTCACTCAAGTTAATTTTATTGAATTTTGCCTTTAGGAACATATTGTCAACATCTGAGCAATAAATAGCTGGTGATATAAGATTTAACTCACATGGCAGGTATGTCCCACTGGAGATCAGAAAATATCCACCACAGCAAGAGTGTTATGGGAACAAGTCTTCTCTTTTTATGGATTTTCTGCCAAGATTCATTCAAACTAAGGGACAAATTCTTAAGCAGCTTTATTTACAATAAATTTCACACATTTGAAGTGTATAATTTGATAAGCTTTGCTTTCTGTGTCCAGCTATGGAAACATTACCACGATCAAGACAGTAAATATGTTTATCACCCTTTTGAGGTGAGTATAAGAACCGAGTGGAATCTTTTGGAGGAATACCTTTATTTATTTTTAGGCTGCGCCGTGTGGCATGTGGGATCTCAGTTCCCTGACCAGGGATCAGACCCGTGCCCCCTGCATTGGAAGTGCAGAGTCTTAACCACTGGACCACCAGGGAAGTCCTGGAATACCTTTTAAAATGAGAAGAAAATTGGACTAAATAGATTTCTGAAGAATATTAATTTTATGGAAGGGTAGGAAAAATGTAAGAGACAGTATCCAAAAAGTGATAAAGGATTCTGGAAGTCAAATAAACGAAGAATCAGAAGTATTCATTCATTCGGCCTGTGGAGGTAACTGGTGGGAGAGATTTTAATCAAAGTGATGAGGATGGAAATCATAGTGCCAGTGATTTCATGGAAATGGGAGGCAAGGAAAGGGTGATCTTGACTGTAGATTACCACTTTCAGAAATTTGTCTCTGAAAGTCCCAGGAACTATGGTAGTGAAAAAAAGGATGTAGGGTTCATGGAGTGTTGGGGGTTTGCTTACTTGTTCTTTTTTTTTTTTAAAGATGAATAGTTGTTCACATCTATAGACTTTCAGAAAGAGTGAATAAGATGGAAAAGGTAAAATTGAAGCAGGGATAACTGGGAGTGTGAGGCAAATAAAAAAGGAAGGAGAGAAGATTTAGAGAACAAGTGGAAGGATTATACTTCAGGTTAAAGACAGTCTTTCTTCTACTAACAGAAGAAGAAAAGAAATATTTGGGCTTCCCTGGTGGTGCAGTGGTTAAGAATCCGCCTGCCAATGCAGGGGACACAGGTTCGAGCCCTGGTCCAGGAAGATCCCACATGCCGCAGAGCAACTAAGCCCGTGCCCCACAACTACTGAGCCTGCGTTCTAGAGCCCGCGAGCCACAACTACGGAGCCCGTGAGCCACAACTACTGAAGCCCATGTGCCTAGAGCCCGTGCTCTGCAACAAGAGAAGTCACCGCTTGCTGCAACTAGAGAAAGCCCGCATGCAGCAACGAAGACCCAATGCAGCCAAAAATAAATAAAATAAATAAATTTATTTAAAAAAAAGTAAATATTTATTTTGGCAATTTTACTTTCTGTTTTTTCTTCCATCTCTCCTGTTCTGATTTCTCAGTCAATTGGGTAGATTTGTCTTTCTCATACTTCAGCTGTCCCTATCTAAGAAATGGTACCCCTATAAATTTTGGGCAAAAATCTAGAAATCGTGCTCAGTCTGTGCCTTTCCCTTATCTCTCGTATGCAACCCATAAATATATCCTTCAATGCTACCTTCAAAGTAGGTCTTCTACTGAATCACTTCTTACTTTCTCGAACACCAACAACCCGATTCAGGCCAACAGTATCTATCTTGTATACTCCTGCTAAAGTCCCTTAATGGTTAGAGTGACCATATGCTTAACTTCCTAACTTAAACAAAGCATTTTTGAGATTATAAAGGATGCTATTATGCTCAGGTGGAACATTAGGCAAAAATTTCAGGGTCCTAAGACACGTGGTCACCTTACTAACGGATGCTCCAATTCCCACTCTTGTCGGTGTACAGTCTGTTCTTCATGTGGCTGCCAGAATGAAAAGTAATCAGATGGTGTCAATCCTCCCCCCCTCCACCTGCCCCCCCCCCCCCACTCATCCCCAGCTTCAGACTTCCTGGAGAATTCCACTGAATATAAAGTTAAAAGCAAACTCCAGCCAATAGTCTAGAAGGCCATGCATGAGCTGATCCTTGTTCACCTTTCCCAGCTCATCTCAGAATGTATGCCCCTCCCTTTCTTTCTTATAATCTATCAGCCAAACGGGTCTCTTGCCTTTTTTGTGTACCATGAACATACCAAACTCTTTCCTGTCTGAGGGCTTTTATATTTGCTTTTCTTTTTGCCTAGCATGTGCTTTTCCTGGCTCTTCCTATGGGAATCTCTTCCTGATAAGTCCAAGCTCAAATGTCATTGCCACAGAGTGCTCTTTCCTCATCGCACAAGTAGCTCACTTTTAATCTCCCAAGCACTATCTATCCCATTAATTGTTTATATCCTTTATAGCACTTGCCACAACCTGTAATTATTTAGTTTATTTGTTTACTTTTTCTGTTATTTGTTTTTTCTTACTGAAAGGTAATTCATGAGGTCAAGGTCTGCATAAGAGTATAGAGTGGTGCACTCAATTTGAAAAGTGGTTTGGCACTTCTAGTAGAGCTGAACATAGGCAGACCATGTAATCTAATAATTCCACTCCTACGTATACATCCATCAGAAGTGCACAACTGTGTTCACCCCAAAAAATGTACTAGAATTTTTATAACAGCATTATTTTTAATACCCCAAAACTAGAAGCATACCAAATGTCTGCCTATACTATAATAGATAAATGTACTATGGTATATTCATTAAAAAAAAAGAAGAGAAGGAAAAAGAAAGGAAACAAGGAAATTAAAAAAAAAAAAGCAAAATAACCTGTATTGTTTAAAGTCAGGCAAATGGGGCAAAAGGGAGCCCAGCAGGGCTTCAGGGCTGCTGATAATGTTTGGTTTCCTGGTTGGACTGCCAGCTTACACAGGTGTATTAAATTTTTGAAAACCCATCAAGATGTAAACTTACGTGCATTTTTTGTTGTGTCATTTTATGCTTTCATAAAAAGTTAATTTTAAAACTCATGGGGATGCGTCAGGATACAAGGATTGAGAATTCTTGTAATAGCTGGTACTTGTACAAGGGTGCTAACTGGAAAGACTGCCATGCAATGTAAGGTACCAAGCTGAGGTTAGAGACTTGGACTTTGTTGTGGCCCAACGTGCACAGCTCTGTGGTTGTCTCCAATCTCATTTTGGCAGCTCTGGTGCGAGAGGAGAGGAGGTGGGATGTTCCAGATCCAGGTTGGAGATTTTTCAGAGCAGGGATGGCAGGAAGTTAAAGGAGAAAGGAAGCAGATGTTGTTAACAAGAGATGCATTCAAGTTGGTGGCTCTAGATTGGATAGGAAGGAATATGGAGTTTGTCCGTAGATTGAGGAAAGGCAGAGAGATAAGCAACTAGGGGCTTATGGGCTTCAATTATAGTTGTAATAGGAATAAATAAGTGAGAAAATGGAAGGATAGGCATTAGAACAAATGAGAACTTACAGCTGAAAACTTCAGAGATGGAGTAGTTCCATGTGATTACAAGATCCCAGGTGTATTTTTGGGTTTGAGGGCCAGCAGCAAGGTGAATATAAAGTTCACCAGAGTCAAAAAGCTCCAGAAACTATGAAGCAAGCACTTGAACTGGTCACCTGCGTGGGAGAGTATTGACAAGAAGTTGAGTGGAGGGGAAGCCCACAAGCATGGTGCTAAATCCTTTGATAAATGTGGGAAAATGACGCAGAGGCTTGTTCATGATTCTGGATTGTAGAGTTGAATGGCATGATGTCAGAGGAGGCAGGCTCTATCCATAGGGGTGGAGGAGTAAGAGTTCTGCAGTGCCAGGTCTATGGATGGGGTGGAGCTAGGGGCTAGCAGAATGCTGACACCCCCTCCTGACGTGAACATCCTGACCCTGTGACTTCACAGTCTCCATTTCAGAGAGCTGGGGTTAGTGGAAAGGAGAAGACTATTTTCAGCCAAAGCAAGGAACTGAAGGGAATGTTTGATGAAGGGATGTAAAAGAGGGTTTTTTGTTTGTTTGTTTGTTCTGTGTTGTTTTGCTTTGCTTTGCTTTGTTTACCATGGAACAGGGATTTTAGAAGGAATAGATAAAGTTTTGGGAGGAGAAGATCAGTGAAGTCTAAGTAGGAAAGTAAAGCATGAAACTATGGAAACGAGAGTGAACAGAACACTGGGTTCTGATTAAGGGTGACAGGATGTTAAGTGTGGTGTTCTGCTGTATCTCAAAGTTCCATGTATCTCTGTTGTTATTTCAGCATTTCTAAGGGACCAGGTTCCAGGTCGAGTCAGATAATCCATGATGTAGGCAGATGGACTGTCCTTCAGAGCTCCAGCAGATTGTCAGGGAGAATTCATTATAACGCTTCTGGGAAATTCTAGACTAAGGTTAGAGAGGAAAGATAATTGAGTTCCTGGGACATATTCCTTCTTTGTAATCGTATCAGTTTTTGGTGGATGGAAAACTTGTACTCCTTCAGAATGAGCCAGGAAACTCTAAATTAGTTCTTAGAGTTAATGATCCATGGTATTGATTCCTGATTCCCTGTTGAGATGGTAGCTGATAACCAAGGAAAGTAGCCTTTCCTAAAGCTGGAGCAAGATGTAAACAAGGAATCTTCCCTAGGGTGGACTGAAAGAAAGTCTTAGAGAGAGAAACAAACTTTCTGAGAACAGGATATGCAGTCACAAAGGAGAGAAAGTAAATGAGGGAAAAGCCTGGCTCTGTGGTGACAGTCTCTATTTATCCCAAAGGGGCGGTTTGCTTTTTTCCAGGGCTGATGGAATATCCCCTGGTAACACTCATGTGTTGCTGCCCATCAGCTTCTTTAAAGGACTTGACTAGCAGCTGGGGAGTGAAAGGGCGTGAGCAGCCCCATGGGCACAATCATTGCGTTTCTGCTGTTTAAGAGTGCTCTGCATTGGGCCTGTGAGTTCCTGTTATGTCCTCAGAGTAGAGGAAAGGGCTGAATTTCCTAAATAACCAGGGTCTATTAGCTTGCCATGCAGAGACCCCACATTTGGCCAGATCTTGATGTCCCATAGCAAAAGCCTTCTGGAACTACATGATTAAATTTATGAGGGGGAAAAAAGAGTGAACTAAAAGATTCAAAGAAAGGGGTTCAGTCTTACAAAGAGAGAGAGCCAATAACCACATACTTGAGAGTAAAGACTCTTGGGATGCTTATAAATGTTTATAAGGCTCAGGAGAAAACTTTTCCAGAAAGTAAAACATTAAAAAAAGTATGTGTGTGTGTGTGTGAACAAGATAACAAAAACACTAAAGAACGACTAACACACTAAGAATATAATGAAAATGGTAAGCAGTATCTTTGGAAAATTCATTTGTTATTTTAGAAGCAAAAAGCAGACAGATTGTATTATCTTGAGACTTTAATATCTTGTTATGTCCAAATTGTAGAATAAAGGTAAGAGAAATTAGGGATTTGGTTCTTAAAAAGGCATAAGAAAATGAAGGGGTAAGTGTCTAAATGAGAGAAAAATCTGCAGTCTTCATTTTCTCTTGAGAAAAGCCATGCCCTGGAAGCCCACTGAAGCGACTTGCATAAGAAACAAATATATTCTAAAGAATCCAGTAAAATATCTCCTCCCTTCTAGTTCTCCTTTAGGTTCTAAGCTGTACTCTGTCTCCTTTTCTGCTTTGTAGGACTGAATTTAAATCAGTAAATAAAAACATAAGGATGTTAAAGCACTTCATCAATTTGAAGTATTTAATGAGATGTTCCAGGGTGCTATATCATGCTGTGGATGCTGGTTCAACTCCCACACTCAGTTTCTAATGGCCTAATTTAAATTGTGGCAATAGTTTCAGTGTCACGGTAGCTAAGGTGACCTTTTCTAACCCCATGTTAATTATCTATGCCCCAAATTTTCAGTTTGGTGTCATGTCTTTCAGTTTTTAAAATAATTACTGTATTTGATCAATGATATCTAGGAGTATTTTATTTCTTATGCCACAAATATTACATAATTGTTTCTTTATCCTTGCTGCTTTTAACATCTACACAGTATCCATCTTTCTAACGGCTAAAAATTAAATATGACATTGTGTTTTGTATGTGCAAGGAGTTCAGCTATGATTAAGTGGCAAAGACTAGAAAATGCTTCCTTAGAAAAACCAATAACAAAGCATTATTTGGCTTTTCAGTGTGGAAAATGAATGTTGCATTTTACTCCTTTCCATCATTGCCCTTAGAATTGCATCTTCTTGCAGTAGCAACAAGAATAATGCAAGGTCATTTCTAAAGTGTTTGCTTTTCTTAGCTTTGTTCACCTTTCCTCTGAGAGAGGGAGGTTATATGTTTGAATTGTGACCCAAATGTCTCTAGTGTGTCCAGAAGCTCCCCTTTAATTACTCAAGTGGACAGATAAAAATAGAGTAAGTGCACAAAGGTTTATGGTTTTCATAAATGCATTCATTGTGGTAATTTTCATTATCCATACCATCTGAAGGCTATGTGCTTTTTAAAGCTAGCATTTTCTAAGTCTGAGGCAAAATGGAACCATAGAAAAGTTAATTTCAAATAGAAACTGGTGAATTGCTTTCTCTATACCATTACCTTAAAGAGTCTACCTAATAATTATATTTTTCAGTCTCTGGGACTTCCTTCCCTTGCTTTGACATGTAGATAATGGATCTTTCTATTATGTAGAGCACAGGCTCAGAATTCATATTCTGCCATGTTAGTAGGCTCTTTGAAAACACTATTTATCTGTAAACCTGGGTCTAGGTAAGTTTTCATTTTAATTAACCTGTGTAATCTGTTTTTGAAAGTAAAATTCATCCCTTCATTTGCATTTTAATTACAGGGTGTACAAAATGTCAAGTTTTAATTGGCTTAAGAGAACTATGTACAACAAAGCCTCACGCTAAATGTAACAGAGAGCTTTACAGGGGACCAGCTGGCCCTCTATTAAGATTAGGGCTACCATAAATGGAAAAGGTTTAACCCCCTTTCAGATTCTCCAATATCTCAAAATCAATACAGAAAAGCTTCATAGATGCCCTGATCTTAAAAAAGAATGTCACAGATGATTTCTCCAGAGGGTTCTTAATACGCTGCAGTTACTAGTTATTATTTCCGCACAGTTACAGTACCTACTAGTCCGTAAGCAGCTAATGTTGATGGGATAAATCCAGTAGCATTAATATAAGTCTGCACTGAATAGTGGTTGAATGAAAAGTTCCTAAAATCACCTAAATCCTTATGATTCCAAGGAGTTCTAAATCTTCTCAAGTATTTGTTATGTAAACAATATTGCTAAGCCAAAAACTTTCCAAAGATCTTTATACTTCAGATGTAAATGCTCAACTCTCTTCCCCGCCTTGTTCTCAGCTCCCTTTCTGTTCTCTGTTTTCATTCATTATTCTTAATAGCCAGTAGCTTTTTCAAAACGTACTGGAGTGAATCCATCTCTTCACTGGGCTCTGACAGATAGGGAGGCTTAAAAAATTCACAAAGTCTTCAAGATAAGACATCTGAGGAGAAAATATTGTAGATTTTCTTCTGAATGCCTTCTCCAGCATTATGAGCCCAGAGTAAAACATTTCAAGTACAGCTTGGGAGCATGCGTATATTCAGTTGGAGATAGCTCCCCTCTCCTTCGTCTGAGAGCATTTCACTGAAGGCTTCTTAACTTGGAAGCCAATATGACATTTTGACACAAATATACTGTTTCAGCATTTGTCTCGGAATTTACCTTGTACTCTGCCACCATTAAATATTTGAAGTATTTACGTGATGTCAAATTAGAAAAGGCCATTTATTTTTAATGGTCTTTAGAAATGTGGCCATTTATTTTTAATGCTCTACCTTATTTCAGAAGACTGGATTCAAGTAAGTGCTACTTTCCTTAATCCAATTCCTTTTCAACCTGCATCTCTTTTATATCAGAAACATTCAGTGATTTCAAAAGAAACTCCTTACGTTGTAATGATATTCAGTGAAATAGGAAATAATGTTACAGTCTCAGATGAAAAACTTTTCTCAAGCAGGAAATCTTTGCCTTCCCCCCTGCCACCTCCCAGCCCCTGCCCCGCAGTATTTCTAGATATTGGTCCATCTTGATAGATCTTTATAATAAGCTTATAATTATCATCCTGTCACCATGCTTCTTAATGTTAAATTCTTATAAAAATGGTTTGATTTAGGGATCATAATGAGAAATTTTTGAACTAGAGATACTGGGATGATCCCTCCAAACCTATGGACAGCATTTCTTGCCAGTAAGTTTAGTGACATCTCCTACTCCCCCAGAAATAGGGTGCTGAGGTGTCAGTCTTAGAAAACATCAAGAAAAAAAAGCCAAATTATAAATTAAATATCTGTATTTTGTTAACAGTTTGAACTTAGCAAGACCACCAGGGGGAGCAAACTACTGGTCAAAGGAAGTGAGGTACAGTTTCAGGCTTTTAATAGAAAACCTAACTTGAGAGAGCAAAATTACACCGGAATTGGTGAGAGTAAAAGCAAAACAACATGACTCAAACTTACACAAGCATCTAACTCTCTATAATAATGTTAAAATCAAATTGTTTTACTTTAGTTTCTGGAATAAGTGGCTATGCCAATACTGCATAGTTATTTTTTTTTTCTTTGTAAATATTTTTCTAGTGAGGTATCCTATCTTCTGCAAACCTGATCATCTGCATGCTAAGAACACTTTGGAAAATACAAATGATTCTACAGATTTAATGATGTAACATATGCCAACTCCGTGTAGTTATAAATAGAAAAAAAATTGACAGTATGAGGGTCTGCCTGCTTGAAAAAATGCAATATAATTTACATATAGAGGGAAAAGTCCTCAAAGATTTTACACTCAAATTAAGGGGAAATAACTTATTTAAAGAAAAAAAAAGTGACTTCGGAGCAATCTGTGAGCCAGTACTCTTAAGTCCTATGACTGGGATTTTTCAGGAAGTCCTTCATGGAACAAGAAAGATTATTTATAAGGCATTTTTAAACAACTGTTGACAGATTTATAAGTCATATTGAGTTTATAAATTTAACAGAAAGTATTTTGAGGAAAACAACTTGTATCAGTGTTACTATGAATATTTCATATTGGAATAGAACAGAATAAAATCTAGATTTTATTTAACATGAGACGTTTATTGACTGCATACTGAATAGATAATACTAAATAAAACTATTTTGACCCCATTCTCCTGGGTGTAATGGGAAAGGAAAACATTAAATACACAATTACTCCAATATATGATTATATAGCATAAAGTTTTTCTAAGAAAGCACTGTATGCAATGGGAGAGTATAATGCGGATTCTAACTTTGGTTAAGTACTTAAGGAAATCTTCTCAGAGGAATATATGATGTGGTAGATACTAAGAGTTAATGAGAATCATAGGACAGGAGACAGGGAAGAAAAAAGAATAATTTGGTTAGAGGAAACTGCACCTTTGTGAGCTGAACAGAGAAGAACCGAGAGACACCTAATGAGTCAGGAGTTGAGAGATCAATGGATGCAGGTCAGCGGAGGTGAAGATGGAAGAACTGTGGCATCAGATGAATCTGAAAAGATTTTCTAGGCCGTGTTGACGATTTTAGATATTAATCAGAATACAATGGAGCCTGGAAGGATTTTGTGCTGGAGAGTGACGTGATCCAGGTTAGGTTTTGGGAAGATCATTTTAGTATATGTATGGGAAAGAATTAGAGTGAAAATAAAGGTGAAGCAGGGAGACCCGTTAGAAGCCCTTTGCGGCGATCCAGGTAAGGAATAATGATGAATGGAATTAAGGTGGAGACAGTGAAAATGAAGAGAATCACATATATCCTTTTGGAAGGAGAATCCAGAGGATTTGGTAGTAAACTGAACATAGAGAATGATAAAGAGGGCAAAGACAAGGCTAGGAAATGCCCTTTAATAATACAACAAAGACTGGGAAGAAACAAGTTTTACAGAATGAGATTAATAATTCATGTTTTCAAATATTTGAATATTCAGAAGTTTGAAATTCTTGTGAGCCATCCAAATTGACATCTAAGATGCCAAGCTACTCATTTATTCTAACCTCTCTCTATGTATATGCATTAAATAAGCAACATAATTGGAATGGAGATATGGGAGTCATTGGCCATCAGATGGTAACTGAATTGAAAGCATAAGAATTGACAAATAATATACAGATAAGAGTGTAGAGTTTGAAGAGAAGAGAGCCCAATACTTAACACTGAGAAACCTGATTATTTAAATAGTCTGAATAACTGAGAATCTTGCCACAGAAGTTGAGGAGGTGACATCAAGGCAAGGAGAAACCTAGAGATGTGCATGTATGAAAGCCAAGAGAAAAGGTTATTTAGGTGCTAAACTTTTGTGGCATGTTTTGGAATATTTTGTTTTTAAGGAGATAACTACATTCAAGGAGGGGCTGACAATTATGATTTAACACTAGGGCTATATTTAGAATTATTCTTTCAAATAAAGTTTATTGTTGATTGTATTTTCTCAGAGAAATAAGAATTTTACTAGTCTTCTTTATTGATGAATTGTGAAAATGTAGACTGTAGAAATATCTGAGTCAATATTCTGGTATTATACGTCATTTTGCTATTTAGAAAATAAGGTGAATTAAATACGTGTACCTTCGGTCAATGCCCCTTGGTTCCATCCTCCCTTCAAGAACAATCCAGAATTGAGTAGCTATAATGGCTTTGAGTCCTGTTCAACTTCCCTATGAACTACTGGGAGTGCAAGCTGCCAGCAGTTTCTTTTTTCACTGCTGCTAGGTGGTTCATATTCTCACATGACTGACACTTCTTCCTCTTGTCTAAACCATGTTTCTGTTCTCACTTTATTTGCAACTCTAGTTATTAGCAGATTCTTGACTTCTGTTCATTTTACTGTTATAGGTACACTTGAGTTTGGATAATTTCTCCAACTTTCCACAGGTTAGTCCTGTGCAGTATCTTGGAGTTATATTTGAAGACATTGAATGACTTCCTGTTACACACCAGAACATCGTTTACTACAGCTGATATGGTCCTGCCCAGGTGTGCCATACTTTTTCATATGAAGTTGCTGTCTGTCTCTATCCAGTTAACTCTTATACATACTTATCCTCCTCTTTATTTAGCTATCTTAATCCCTGCAGCTCAGGACACGGATATCTCACCCAAAGTTTTCTGTGTATTTTTTTTTTTTTTCCCAGTAGCTTAGGGAGGCCTGTTGTACAACCGTAAGATATGAAGTTCATAAGAAAGCTGTGCAGGTAATTCCTAAGAAAGCTGTGCAGGTAATTCCATCACCACCTATCTCTGAATAAGCTCTACAATATAGTTGGTATATCACAAAACCTTTAAATGTGATGTGTTTACTTTTTGTGTCTGTAAAGCTTTGTCATGGTGAACTGTGGCTGCTAGTAATAGCTAAAAAAAAGAAAAGAAAAGAAAAGAAAAAAGCAACTGAGAAAAAACTGGGAAACATTACTGATACAACATTTCCTTCCTTGGGTATGTCCAAGATCCTATCCAGTCAATGAAACCCTTAAATCTGGAGTTTAATTTTGAGCTCATTTTAGTGTCAGTTGGACATATTGATTTTGATTTGGTTTTTCCATTTTGAAATATTATCTTTTGTGCTGATGTAAGAGCTGTATATAAGGACTCTTGGTAGAAAAATATTTTCTTCTTCGATTGGAGCAATTTTGCTCTTACAGGTTATTTTTTTCTTTTCTTTAAATGTAAAATTACTTAAGATGTCATCTTTGGTGTCAGGCAAAACACTGTGAAAAAAATGTGCCAGTCTTAACCACAAGGCTTTCTAGACAGGAAGCCTTTTGTTCTGATAGACTGGGAGTCCTAAAAATGAGTTCACAGCAAATGCAAAGCTTATAAAAAAATCTGTGTGATGTTGAATCTGAGGTAAAATTCTATAAAACCATTAGGATTTACCTGTTTAACCTAGTATACTGAAAGGTACTTCCTTCACCTGGTAAATATCGTCAATTAATAATATAAACATCCATTTCTGTGATATAGCTAGACTGTAATTAAACTCCCAAACTTGTTTGTAAAACCTAAGTTATTTATGGTTTTAATGATATGGTGATCTTCCCTAGCTTTAGTATCCAAAGTGTCCTCTTATTGGCCAGTGTATCAAAAAAGGGTGGATGGGGGAGACACCTGAACTAGGACCCGATTCACTAGCTGAATTACAAGAGAATTTTCTCTGAATTTATAACATGGTTAATTATTTTGTATTCCACAAGCAACTTTGTGTAATGACGATACTTAAGAAAGAGGCCAGTACACTGGGTATTGATAATAGACAATGTGACAAAGAAGACACATAAGATAAAGTATTAGTCAGTATTCTCCAGAGAAGCAGAACTAATAGCATGTGTGAGCATGTGTGTGTGTGTGTGTATGTGTGTGTGTGTGTGTGTGTGTGTGTAAAAGAAGGGGAGGGGGAGAGAGAGAGAGAGAGAGAAAGAAGACACATAAGATAATGTATTAGTCAAGGTTCTCCAGAGAAACAAAACTAATAGCATGTGTGAGTGTGTGTGTGTGTGTGTGTGTGTAAGAGAAGGGTGGGAAGAGAGAGAGAAAAATTTATTTTAAGGAATTGTCTCATTGTCTCACATGATTGTGGATACCAGCAAGTCCAAAATATGCAGAATTGGTCAGCAGGCTAGAGAAGCAGGGAAGAGTTGCATTATGAATCCGAAGGTAGTCTGCCAGCAGAAATCTCTCTTGAGGGAGATGAGTCTTTTTCTCAAGTCCTTCAACTGATTGCATGAGTTCCACTCACATAATGGAGGGCAATCTGCTTTACTCAAGGTTAATGATTTAAATATTATTCCATCCCAGAAATACCTTCACAGAAATATGTAGAATGGTGTTCGATCAAATTTTTGGTACCGTGGCCTAGCCAAAATAGACACATAAAATCAACCATCACAGATGGTCTTCACAGCTTCTTAAATAGGAGAATATTTAGCAGAAAACACACATTTTGATTAAATTAGTTATTCCACAGTGCACTGTTTCTCCTACCATTGTCTTGTGGCCAGAAAATTCAGATATATTCTGCAAAAGGTTTAGGAATCCTGCTGAGAGAAACTTATGTATATGACTATATAGAAACTTCACTTGGTTTGGGATTAATGCAGCCAGCCAGTGAGTCAACCTCTGAAATTTTTTACTTTGGACATAAAAATAAATACCAGTTGAAAAGGTTTTTTTCTGTAGGCTAAGCTAGCTTTCTACTTGTGCTGCTACTGAAGTTACAAGGGAGAATCTGAAAAGCAACATTGAGACATGTTGTGAGAAATGCCTTGCATTTAGATCCAATTTACTGATACCCTACAACTAATCTGTTATACAGTACCTTTTCAAAGACTGGGAGCCCTCTGGCCCTGGTTATCACTGATATTGAAATAGCAAATAACTAGAGTAGACAAGCTCTGTTATGCATAAAAAGAATAGAGAACTGAATAAGACAGTGCATTTTTTATATACATAAAAGCCTACAGAGTGTATTTTAATTCTTTTGTCACTAATTTTTATAAGTCAGGGTTTTCAAGCTCTACCTATTTCTTGAATTTTTAAAGCTGTTTTTGTAAAAATCAGTATAGTAATAATAAATATATAGAAAATTGGAAGTTCAACATTAATTTTTTACAGTTACTAACTTTCCTTCTGATATTTTTATATTCATAATTTTTGTTGTGGTACTAAAACGGTTTCAATAATATATGATTTATAATTTTGCATGCTGCTTTTAAAAACTTATCATATAAATACTTTTTTATTATACAATGTCTAGCACATGCTAAAGACATTTGCTAAATACATGAATAAATTAATGAATATAGTTATTGTAGGCAGTGCATGTTGAAATTCACCATAAAAACTATTTTTTAAGTTTTGGCTTATTTATTCAAGCAAATATTCTATAATTATGTAATTATTTGCATATTAACCAGCATTTAGGTTATTTTCGATATTTTCTTTTATAAATAACGTGATGAGCATCTTCAAACGTAAAGATTTTTCTGCTTTCAATATTTTTTCTTAGGTATATTTGTACAAGTGATAATACATGGTCAAACAATTTTTCTAAGAGAAAGCAATTTACCTGTTAAGGTCATTAGAGAGAGAAATGACAGATTCCTTATATTATAAAATTTCAGGTCAAAAGATGTTTTATTGTTGTATAAAGTGAATAATGTTCAATATGAGAAAAGATATACTTGCAGGAATACAAAAAGCAGTGGAAAATAGAAATACATATCCTATTCCTTTCTTTCTGATATTACTCAGATACCTCTTATAGTCCCAGCATTCCTTGTACCTAACTTCTGGGGTTTGGAAACTCAAGCAAACAGAAACAACAGAATTTTTATAAAACATTTCAAAACCAAATATTTAGATTTAACTATTGCTTTGGATTACCCAAACCACAGCTTTTCTTCATACAGAGACTTAATAGTTGGTAGTATTGAAAATAAGCGGGAGAAGAACACTGGGATATGGTAAGTACATGTTGAATAAAGTTGATTGGCTTGGATTTAAATTACATAATTTAGATTTACTCAACCAAGAATTCACAATAAAGATAAGAATGTTCTGGGCATCTAATTATCGTTCTTTCTTTATTTGTATTCACAATAGAATATTGCTCAGAGAGAAACCAAATGCTAATATAACTAGTGATGCATTCTTCAGGCCCCGAATAGATGTACATAATATTAGAAAAGTGCTGCCTTAGGAGTTTATGTTATACAACGTATAGAAACTATCAATCTGAAAACATAAATAAGTTGGTCCAACCACTAATAGTGTTGGAGAAACAATTTAAGGGCAGGCACTAAAAATAAACTTGTCAAGAGAGAATGCAAATAAGTAAAATACCTTTTGTTATTTATTTGTAGTATTAAGAGTTGGGAACAGCCTGAGTCCTACCTCCATCCTTTCTTGGTTGTCCATCTGTACACTTATTCCATAGGCCCCAGGAATTTATTTGGTGTTCTTTCCCTTTTAAATATTTTTCTTCTTTATTTCCTGAGACTCGTATCCCCATGAGGCTGGCTCTCCATTTTTCTGTTGATCAAGATAATCCTCATATTTTTGACTAATCTCTCTCTAGAAAATAAAAGACAATGCAAATATGACATTTAAGGACAGAGAAGTTGCAAAGGTGTCAGGAACCTAATAAAGTTTTCAGTTATTGTTATTGGACTAAAATTCTTGCTATTATTAGGTAGTGCTATAAACTTCCTGTTGTCTAACTTTCCTCTTAAAACAAAAGATAGCTATAAGACAGGAACAAATATTCATTGTTAACAAAGTGCAGACAGATATGCAACAGTGGTCCTCAACATTTTCTGTGTGTAAGAATCAGAAGCATCCTAGGGTCCTGCCCCAGGAAATGTGGTCCAGGGGCCAGCAGCTTCAGCATCATTTGAGAACTTGTTAGAACTGCAGATTTTAAGGCCCCACTCCAGACCTGCTCAATCTGCATTTTAACAAGATTCCCAGGTGATTTCTATGCACGTTAAAGTTTGAGACATGCTGTGTGATTCCATTTAAATGAAATGTCCAGAAAAGGCAAATAGATAGAGACAGATAGTAGATTAATGGTTGTCTGAGGCAGGGGTGGGCATTGAGTTAACAGTAAAAAGATGTGAGGGGTCTTATTGGGGTGATGAAAATGCTGTAAAACTGATTTACGGTGATGGTGTCACAAGTTGATAAAATTTCTAAAAATCATTGAATTGTACACTGGAGTGAATCATATGCTGTGTAAAATATGCTTAATAAATTTTTTTAAAAAAGAATAAAATGTCAAAATGCAGATTCCTGAGTCCTACCCTAGATACCATGTGATTCTATCTGGTTTTTTTGTGAACTTCCAACGAGAAACACTGATCTTAATAGTGACAACCCAAACCCAAAAGCCCACCCCAATCATCAGTTCAACCTCACTGCTGCTCCTTCTTCTTCACGTGTCCTAAAGAATTCCAGTGTCAGCTGTTTAATTGCCAGGTAATGTTCCATAGTATGCTGGTACTCTTTAACTATATCCAAACTGATGGAGATTTTTTTCCCAGTATTACGAACAATGTTTCATTTGCATTTTTTATACATGCCTCTATATATATATATGCGCAAGTATTTCTTTAGGATGGTTACATAGAAATGGAAATTGAATCTAACAGTTTGAAAATTTTAATTTGTAATAAATACTGTTGAAATGATTTCCAAAAAGTTGAACCACTTTATCCTCCACCCAAACAGTATACGAATGGCATTTCTTCAAGATAAATGATTAATAAATGCAATCAATCTTTTCCCTTTTGTCCAGGTGTCGGGCAGAAGAACATAATTCATCATTTGAATTTGTATTTCTTTTAATATGAGATTAAGCAAACTTTCAATATTTTTCTTATTCAAGTTGTCTGTTTTCCTTGCCCATATTCTTTTGGGTTATATGTTTTCTGTCATTTATTCATAGAAACTATTAATTGTGGTTAACTAATCCCAAGTTTCTTCTAAAAACTAGTACTAAAAATTATTCATCCGGTACTTTATTTACATTTTCACCATGTAAGTGGTGCCTTTTATTATTCCAGTTTTAAAATGTTTATGTAATTGTATTTTTCAGTCTTTATTTGTACGTTATTTAGGGATACATACAGGCAGATAATAGGAAGTTTATAGCACTATCTAATAATAGCAAGAATTTTAGTTCAATAATAACAACTGGAAACTTTATTAGGTTCCTGAAACCTTTGCAACTTCCCTGTCCTTAAATATCATATTTGTATGTTAGGGATATGTGTGTGTGTATATATATAATATGGATTTATTTCTGAGCTTTTTATTTTATTCTGTTAATTTATGTGTTCTCTCTCCAGTCCAAGTAGTTTCTGTTATTTCACCATACATTTTAATATCAGATGGGGCTAGTTCTTCCTCACTAAAATTCTTCCACAAATTGTTCCTTTCTAGTAAAAAAATTCAGTTTAAACTGCCTTTCAAGAATAAACAATGATTATCTCTCTATTCCAGCCCTTTCTCCTTTTAATTTTCCTTCAGTTTTATAAAAATTTGCCGTTAATGAGGTAGAGGGTGTTATTAAACACATTTGCATTCCCAACTTTATGCAAAAAGAAATTATGCTATGTGAAGAAAAGAATAAACATGTTTTTAGAAACTTCTATATGTCAGGCACCTTAATGATAGATACTCTCCAAAATAAAAAAAGAAAGAGGGGAACAAACAAAATGAAGGAGAACACTACACTAAAATCTTGGTATCTCAAATCTTATTCTATGATTTTCCTAAATAACTTGGAACCATCAGTGAAAAAAATGTGGGAGGATATCCCTAATATTGAGAAAAATAGGAGGTATTTTATTTAGTAAATTAAATATATATGAGAATAGACACAGCAATTGGGGAGGAAATCAGTTGAAGAATACCAATACAAGTAAGGTTATTCTGAATCTTCTTTTCTTTCTCTGTAGATCCCTTTCACTATCATTCACATGATTATCTTCATCTGTCCAAAAATGTTGATATTTTTCAGAGATCTGTCCTTTCTTCTGTTATCTCCTTTGGGTTTTGCAATCAATTGCCTTTAGGGGCCAAGCTGGTTAACACAAGGGAGTAGAGCAGGCTGTACTATGTTTGCCTTGATAGTGCCTGGTGAGAACTGGGACACTTACAGAGGGCCTGCCCCATAAAAGAATGCTTAAATGCAGATATTTAATAAACACCCTAGTGACTCAAAAAACCTACCTGGCAACTTTTGAATCTCAACTTTCCTGGTCACCTCTTCCCAAGTCTGAAATTACCATTTTTGGGCAAATTACTCCCAAATCTATATCACTAATCCAATTCTCTCTTAGCTTCAAATCAGCATGTCCAACTCTCTAAACATATATAAGATAGGCACCCAAAACTGAACATAGATACCACACTGATTTTCTTCTTGTCTAAATTTGCTCCTTTTCATATATGTCTAATTTGCTTTTAATGTTAAAAGCAGAATCTTGAAAGCCAACCGTGACTCTCTACTCCATCGCTTATCTCTAAATGAGCTACAAGTCAAATACAAATCACCTCCATGATATTGCTAAAGTCTGTTTGTTGCCCTATTCCCACTTCACTCTCTTAGTTCAGCTTCTCATAATATTTTTGCTCTGGATGATTGAAACAGCCTCCTAATTATATCCACAATTTACTAGTGTTATATTTCAGATTGTCTTCTGTACTTTTATAATTTTCTAAAATAAAAATTTAATGAAGACACTTCTCTTCTTGAAATTCTTGGTGACTCATTGGACTTTGGGCACACGCTTCTTGGTCTTATCTCAGCATTTTTCCAGCCTCCTTGCTCATCACTTCCCTTATCCCATCTTCCTGTGCTACTTTTCTCACTCATCATTCACCTTCGTGTACTGTATTGTGCACTTCAAAACCTTTGCTCATGATTGTCCTTTAAATTCCTGGTACTTTCCCCCACTACCCCTTTGCTTTCCACATGGCTAACTCCTATTAATACTACAGGACTTAGCCCAGTGTAATTTACTCCAGGAAATTCATAGTTTCTTATGTTTAGGCTTATTTTAACATGTATCATATGTATCTTTATCTTCTTTTTACTTGTCTTTCTCCCCTTTCTCCTCTGAGCATCTTGAAATTAGTGGCTTAGTCTTCCTGATTTTTCATACCTATAACATTTATCTCATACATGGTAGATATTAAATAAATACTTGTTTAAAAACATGGATGAATAAGTGAATGCATGACTGGATAGAATAGGCAGTAACCTAGAACTTGAGAAATGCAAACATAATTTAGGAAGAAGGGTAATGCTGGTGGTGCCAAGTTTTATTGACTCTTTCCTGTAAGAAGCATCAGAAATATTTGATACAAAGAAACCTGAAATAATACAAATAGTGTTTCAGGAAAACGATAATAAAATCTGAATTTTAGTAAATAAACTGCGCCACTAATATGTCCTGAAACATAGTGTTTGGAAAGAAATATTTTTTTGTTTATCTTTTGTCAAAATATCAATGCTAGAATAAAATCAGACTTAAGTATATTAAGCTTTATTTCAGAAAAATTTCTAGTACCTGTGAGCATGCAGCTTCTAATAAAGAGTTACATCCAATGTTTGGTTATGAAATTAGTAATCAGTTTCAGATAAAATTTCTGTCAGTGTGAGATTCTGCCAAAATGTGCTCAGTGTAGATATTGAGAGTGTCATGGAATACTCTGATGTTGTCAGTGTGAGAATTTTAGGTGGATTCTGTTTTAGGTAACTAGTTTCATACCAGCTTTTATTGTTTAACTATTTTTAACGGAATAATTTAGCCAGATTAATAATTACTGTATTATGATGAAGTTCATTCGTTTAGTAATTCACTTGAATTTGATTTCATATATCCCTTGAGTTTGTTATGTAAATAAAAGTCTTAATACAGAATTAGGGAGTTTGAGTGCTTTTGAACTGAGATCTTTGCATGCAACCTAAGGTGATGAGCATAGCTCTGTTTTAATCCTTGAGTTAGTTTTCTGTAAATAATAATTCTAGATAAAATAAAATGATTTACTGTAAGCTAAGAGGATTAATATTGTAAAATTCCAAGTTCTGAATTTATATAAAAATACTAAAATTATGGACAAAATATACCTTGGAAGTTCTTTAGGCAAAAATATCTGAATATTACCAAAGTAGGATATAGGGATGGTATAAGAACTAACAATTTGAAATGAACTCCTAAAATTAGTAGATGAGGTATGAATGAAAGAAAACTTAAAAGGCTGACAAAGTAAAATCTTGTTTTTAAGAAGGAGACTTCTGTTGGAAATCCAATTTACATTCAGGACATGTGAGGAACTATAGTGCTATTATGCTAGGGCCATGAGTTCATTGTTAGGCTATTTGATAGCATAATTTAACCTATTCTAATATGAGGGAGCAAAGTCCAAGGCCAGCTATAATCATGCGCTACAGAAGGGAACAAAACACCCAAAGAATGCCTGCACCTGCAATTTTACCTACAAGTCTAATACTTGGGCTGAAATTTTCCCAGTAATGATTAGGGGATAGAATTTGGATAATTCTCTTTGCCTGAAGTTTAGTCAAGAAAAGAAAGACTGGGCTTCCCAGGTGGCGCAGTGGTTGAGAATCTGCCTGCCAATGCAGAGGACATGGGTTCGAGCCCTGGTCTGGGAAGATCCCACATGCCGCGGAGCGGCTAGGCCCGTGAGCCACAACTACTGAGCCTGCGCATCTGGAGCCTGTGCTCCGCAGCCAGAGAGGCCGCGATAGTGAGAGGCCCGCGCACCGCGATGAAGAGTGGCCCCCACTTGCCGCAACTAGAGAAAGCCCTCGCACAGAAACGAAGACCCAACACAGCAAAAATAAATAAATAAATAAATAAATAAATAAATAAATAAATAAAAAATTAAAAAAAAAAAAAAAAAGAAAAGAAAGACTGAATGGTGGGTACATCTGGCAGCTTCTAACACCTAGTACCATGAAATTACTTCTTTCACTCCAAATTTCAAGGAATCAAGAGGGCAATAGCATAATTCTTGGTATAGAAACCATTAAAATCTAACCAAAGTTTTAAAAAACATTTTTCCTGTTTGTTTAGATAACAGGCACATTCTATACTCTCTGAAGTTTTGCTTTTTATGTATTAAATTGTAAAGATGCCACTGTAAAAATCCTTGAAAAATACCTGTGGCTCACCTCTTCCAAATTGTATATATATCTTGTATAAATAATTAAATATATTACAAAATTATAGACATTATATATTTATAATATATAGATAAATTATATATAATAAATACAAAAATATAAATAAAATATAGAAAATATAATACCTTCTTTAAGTCTCATTTAAAAGTATCAAATATTCAAGGACTTAGACTTGAATGCAGCTTGCAAACATTTAGTCAAAGGGCCATAGGAATAATTGAAAGTAATAAATATCTCATACCTTTATTCAAATACCAATAACAAAAAAGATTAAAAAAAATACTGAAGCAAGATGTGACTTACTGAATAAGACACAAAACTATATGTAAGATAGGACAGAAATGAAGACATATTTGAATGCTGTTATGCCAAAGACTTAAAAATAAATATTATATTTATGAAAAAAGGAAAAATTTTAAAGCATAACATCCTCATATCAATCTTATGCCACCTCTTTCATATTTACTTCTGTAAATAAAATCTTCAAGAATATGAAATTATGCAAATGAAGACATCATGGACACTCTGCAGTTAGATACCCTTAAAGTTTTGGTTCTGTTTTCATGTAACATATGTGCAGAGGAACATATTAACTAGTGAGACAGGCCGGTGGCATGAAATGAAATCAGCTTTCCTTAAATTATTCTCCAAGAAATAACTTAAATAATAGCTATCTATATTTACCTTAGCACAAGGAAAAAAGACTTTATCAATGTTTAGGATATATATATATATATATATGACCCAGGGCTTAGTGGAGTGCAAGAATGGCTGTGTTATAAAGCTGACTGGGCAAGGGCAAGTGTGTTTTTCTCCGGGGCTTACAAATGCTGTAGCTGTTCTCTCATGCAGCACATTTTCAGTTTCTTCAACAGATCCATAACATATCTTTGCCACCTCAACTGTGTCAGTTCAAATGACTTCCAAACAGCCCCTGGATTGCCAACTATAAAAGATGGGCTTATTTGCTCAATCTCCTTACTCAAGCATATATCTACAATGAATCTGCAATCAACCGCTTTTCTTTTTTTTAACGTAGAAGTTTTTAGATACAGTTAGCTCTGCTATGATGTTTGTTTTAAAACTCAAATTTGTTCCAAAGCAATTGATATATTAAGAAATAATTGGAGCAGAACATGAATTCCACATTTGCCTACGTACAGTTTCCCCCACAAGAAACACTAGGTGAATGCAAAATGTGCACTCAGCTGAATGGAGTTGTGAAGGAAAAAACCAGACACACATATGCAGATCTCAAATATCCACCAGTTTCCACATGTCTCTGAGACACCTGTTCACATCTGAAGTTACAACTTTCCCTCCTAATTCAGATAAACCTATTTCATCATTTAACAATAACTCACAAGCTGAAAACATTCTTATGTTCACTGCTACAAGTAAATTTCAGGTATCTTTTTTTAAGATATAGTGCCATATTTATTTCAGGATTTATATATTTCTTCACAAGTTAACCTGTTTAAAAAGGTACTACCTCAAGTTACAGCAAAACTGAACATATCATCAAGAGTAAAATGAACTCTAAAACTGTTGCATGCTATAGTACATCCTCAATTTCCACAGAGTGAAAAATGTTGGAAACTGTTTATGGAAAACTTGGAAAAATGCCTGCTTCTTCTCTTATAGAAAATTTAGTTATTGTACTTCATAAAATCATTGTCATTGCTTTCTAACTGTTCAAAATGTGCTGTCACAACTATGCAGCCCATTGTCATCATAAAGGAGCAGTAAGAATCTGAAATAGTAAACTGAGATTTCCTCCAAAAATATTTTCGTAGTTTTCTTCAGTCTTATTGAGATAGATCCCATTTCCAATGTGCAAAATCCAGAGAAAATTTCTGAAGACAGCAAAATAAAAATAAATATCTGAACTTTTAGATATTTACAGCTAATTTTTCCACATGCTACTGAAAATTCTGGGATATGTCACATAAATCTTTAAGTCCTTCTCCCTGTTTATTTTCAATTTAAATGAGACCCACATTACTTGCCAGTTCTAGCTATCATACAAGGATTAAAATATTTTTTAAGGATTTATTATTTAATATTTAAAAAGTAATTGAAAATATAACATCAGTAATCTAAATTTTCACCTCAGGAAAGTAGAAAAAGAAGAGCAAATTTATTCCAAAGTAAGCAAAAGAATAAAAAATAGAATTAAAGCAAACTTCCAGTTATAAAATAAATAAGCTCTGGGAAAGTAAAGGTACAGGATGGTAACTATATTAATAATACTGGATTGTATATTTGAAAGTTGCTGAGAGTAGATCTTAAAAGTTCTCATCAAAAGAAAAAGAAATTGTAACTATGTGTAATGATGGATTTTAAAGAGACTTACTGTGGTGATCATTTTGCAATGTTTACATATATTGAATAATGATGTTATATACCTGAAACTAACATAATGTTATATGCAACTGTATCTCAATTTATAAAAAAAGAATTAAAGCAAAAATCAATGAAATTGAAAACAGTAAATCAATGGAAAATATCAAAGAAATCAAAAACTGCCTCTTCGAAAAGATCAATAACATTGAGAACCTCTAGTCAAGCTAACTAAAAAAAGAGAGAGGACACTACTAATATCAGAAGTGAAAAGGGACATAACTACAGATTCCATAAACATTGAAAGTATAAAAAAGGAATACGGACAACCCTACGCCCACAAATTTAATAACCTAAATGAAATGGACCAATCCCTAGAAGGACACATTGTGCCAAAACTCACGCAAGAAGAAACAGACAATCTGAATAGGTCTATATCTATTAAAGAAACTTAAAGAAATCAGATAAATAACTAATAACCTTCCAAAACAGAGGAAGCACCAGGCTCAGTTGGGTTCACTGGTGAACTCTACCAAACATTTAAGGGAGAAATGATGCCAATTCTTTACAATCACTTTAGGAGGATAGAGACAGAGGGATTACTTCGTAACCCATTTGATGAGGCAAGCATTATTCTAATACCAAAATCAAAGAAAAACATTACAAAAAGAAAACTACAGACCAATATCTCTTGTTAACAAAGATGAAAAAAATCTCAAAAAATATTAGCAAATTAAATCCAATAATGTATTAAGAGAATTACAGTTGACCCTTGAACAATGTGGGGATTAGGGATGCCAACTCCATGTGCAGTTGAAAAGTCATGTATAACTTTTGACTTCACAGAAACTTAACCACTAATGGCCTACTGTTGACCCAGAAGCCATACCGATATCAGTTGATTAACACTTATTTTGTATGTTATGTGTATTGTATACATATTCTTACAGTAAAGTATGCTAGAGAAAAGAATATGTTATTAATAAAAATCATAAAGAAGGGAAAATATATTTTCACTACTGTACTATATTTATTGATACTGTAAGTTTACATTGTCTGTTTACAAAATGAATTGTCTGTCAGTACTTACATCAATATTGTCTTATATGATACAAAACACTGTAGGTGTTATAAGTATTACTAACTCTAGACATCAAAAATAAAAAGATAATGTGAAAAAGAAATTCATATTTATTTACAGATATAATGATGCATGCACTGATAATGAAGAAGCAGCAATATGACTGCTTCATGGTAGCCTGCCTATACACTAATGAATAAATCGTTATAAAGTTTTTATAACATACACTATTACAATCATATTCATAATACAGTATTGGAAACATTGTTAACTTTAAAAAAAAAAGCCACTTGTGATGACTGGCTGATAACGAAATTTCTCCAGTTACAAAGAGAGAGAGGCATACTGTATGGTAATGTAGGTTTTGAAAGCAAAGTTATAAAACAGTAAGCAAACTAACACATTATTAACTTTAAATATTGCTCACCTTATGCCTATGTAAGGATAGGCTATCCACTTTAACACACGTCTTGCACACGATGTTCTACACAATGAATACTTAGGTGATGATGACACAAAAAAATGTCTCATACAGCTCTTGCAGTTACAAGTATTAGATTTTCACACAGACACTCACACATATACACAACAGATAGGTTTATTAACTGAGTGGCATGATGATTATTTACTATTCATTAAGTCGAAGTGGATCATCGTAAAGGTCTTCATCCTCATAGTCTTGAGTAGGCTGAGGAGGAGGAGGAAGAGGAGGGCTTGGTCTTGCTGTCTCAGAAGTGGCAGACGTGGCAGAGGTGGAAAAGGTGAAAGGGGAGACAGGAGAGGCAGACACACTAGGTGTAAGTTTAGGGAAATATATCATAATTTCTGTCTGACCTTTTTGCTTTTTTATTTCTTTAAAAATGTTTCTATATAATACCAACCCTTTTTTTTTTTAACTTTTTATCTTTATTTTGTTTTTATTTTTTTAATCGAAGTATAGTTGACTTACAATATCATGTTAGTTTCAGGTATACAACACGGTGATTCAGTCATATATATATATTCTTTCTCAGGTTCTTTTCCCTTATAGTTTATTACAAAATATTGAGTAGAGTTCCCTGTGCTATACAGTAGGTCCTGGTTGGTTATCTGCTTTATATATAGTAGTGTGTATATGTTAATCCCAAACTCCTAATTTATCTCTCTCCAACCCTCCCCGCCCCGGTACCAATCCTTTTTCCACTGTTTGGTTTGCTTTAGTTTCAGTGCCTGTATCATAGAAGGGTCTATGTTGTAAAGGAAGTCAAAAGCATTCTTGAATAATTGGAACCCTTCTTTCTGCCAGGTTGTCTAATGTCAGTTTGTTTTTTGGCACTGCTTCTAACCTCTTCTTCCTCATCATCTGGCACTGGTTTAGAAACACTCATCTTCATCAAGTTTTCTTCTGTTAGTTCCTCTGATGTGGTGTCTATTAGCTTTTGAATTTCTCCAAGATCCATATCTTGAAACCTTTCACCCACCCCCCCTTTTTTTTTCACATCCACAATCTCTTTCAAGATTTCCCTGATTGGCTGTCATGAATCCTGTGAAGTCATTACACAGCATCTGGACACAATTTTCTCCAGCAGAATTTATTGTTTTGGGCTTGATGGCTTTCACTGTTTTTTCTATAACAACATTGACATCCCCAATGATATAATCCTTCCAGACTTTCATGATGTTCTCTCTGTCAGGATTCTCTTCCATAGTGGTGCTTTCCATAAAATACTCTGTGTAGTGAGCCTTCAAGGTCTTTATGATCCTGTGATCTGGATACTGAATTAGAAACTTTATGTTTGAAGGAAAGTAGACCACTTTTATGCCTTCAGTGTTTAACTCATACAGTTCTGGGTGGCCAGGGCCATTGTTCATTACCAAAAGAACTTTAAAAGGCGTTCCCTTACTGGCAAGGTATTCCTGACTTCAGGGACAAAGCATCGATGGAACCAATCCAGAAAAAGGGTTCTTGTTGTCCAGGCCTTCTTGTTGCATAACCGAAGGGCTGGCAGCTCGTGTTTATCTTTTCCTTTCCAAGCTCCGGTGTAAGCAACTTTATAGATAAGGGTAGTCTTGATTATAAATTGGACTGCATTTGCACAAAACAGTAGAGTTAGCCTATCACTTCCTGCCTTAAATCCTGTTGCTCACTTCTCTTCCTTACTAATAAATGTCCTTTGTTGCACTATTTCCTTTTTTTCAAAATAGGGCGCTTTCGTCTGCATTACAAACCTATTCAGGCAGATATCCTTTCTCCTCAATAATTTTCTTTTTATTTATTTATTTGTTTGTTTGTTTATGGCTGCATTGGGTCTTCGTTGCTGCGCGCAGGCTTTCTCTAGTTGTGGCGAGCAGGCACGTGGGCTTCAGTAGTTGTGGCACACGGGCTCTAGAGCGCAGCCTCAGTAGTTGTGGTGCACCGGCTTAGTTGCTCTGCGGCATGTGGGATCTTCCCGGGCCAGGGCTCGAACCCATGTCCCCCGCATTGGCAGGCAGATTCTTAACCACGGTGCCACCAGGGAAGCCCTCAATAATTTTCTTAATGGCATCTGGGAACTCACCTGCTGTCTTTTGGTTGGCAGAGGCTGCTTCTCCTGTTATCTTGACATTTTCTAAGCTAAACCTCTTTCTAAAATTATCAAACCATTCTTTGTTGGGACTCAGTTCTCTGGCTTTATACCCTTCACCTTCCTTTTGCTTTAAATTGTTATACAATGACTTCACCTTTTCTCAAATCATATTAGAGTCCATAGGGATACCTTTCTTATAGCAATCCTACACCCACAAAAACTGCATTTTCAATATGAGATAAAAGGGTATTTCCCAAAAAGGCAAGCTTTTTGCACCTGCTGGCATAGCTGCAGTGATGGCTTCATAAAATTCCTTTTCTTTTTTTATAAAAATGGTCCTTACATTGGATTCATTTATCTTGAAATGGTGGGCAACCACAGCTATAGACCTCAATCTACAATACATATCAAGCCATTCAACTTTTTCTTATAATGTCATGATTTTGCTTCTTAGGAGCCCTTCCAGCATCACTAGTGGCACTTCATATGGGTCCCACAGAATTATTCAAGGTTTATGGTATTGCACTAAACACAATGAAAAATACGTGAGAACCACAAGATATGCATTTTTACTGTGATATGCAGTTTACTGGAGAGAAACTGCTCACGAAAAGATGATTAGCATTACAAAGTGATTTAAGCAGATACTCACAACATTCGAGTTCACCACAATAGTAACAGGAGGTGGCTACAAAATTATTATGGTAGTACAGTATGTACCAGAGTTAATTTTGTGCAGTTATAATTCAATACTGCATCTTTACATTTGTTTACATTTCTCTCCACTGCAAATGATTCCATGTATGATCTGTAAGTGTGTGTGTAAGTTTTGATGAATTTCAACTTTTTGTATTAGATTTGTGTATATTTTATGGTAGTAAATAATAAAAAAGTCTAGTATCTATGTACATTTTATGCATTCATGACATACCTAAAATTTTCTTAATTTTTCCATGTTTCCAGGCTATATGGTTTATCTGAGTTTTTTCAAATCATCGCAAATCTCCAAAATTTGTTTCCATATATCTTTTGCAAAAGTCTGCATATAAGTGGTCCTGTGCAATACAATCTTGTGTTGTTCAAGGTCAGCTGTATACACCACCGTTAAGTGGGATTTATCCCAGGCATGGAAGGCTGGTCTAACATTGAAAAATCAATTAATGTTATCCACCACATCAACAGGCTAAGAAAGAAAAATTACATAATCATATTAATAGATACAGAAAACCATTTGACAAAATCCAACACCAATTCATTATAAAAACCCACAATAAACTAGGAAAATAGGGGAATTTCCTCAACTTGATGAAAGAATATCGACAAAAAACAACTAACATTGTACTTAACGGTGAGAAACTCAAAGCTTTCCCACCAAGATCAATTACATGACATGGATGTCCCTTCTCACTGCTCCCTTTCAACATTGTTGTACTCAAAGTTCTAGCTAATGCAATAAACAAGAAAAGGAAAAAAATAGTACATAGATTGGGAAGGAAGAAACAAAATTGTCTTTTTGCAAAAAATCCAAAAGAATCACCTATGCAGAAAAATCCAAAAGAGTTGACAAAATAACTCCTGAAAGTAATGAGTGATTATAGCAAGGTTGCAGGCTACAAGGTTAATATACAAAAGTCAATCACATTCCTATATACCATTAGTAAGCAAGAGGAATATGAAATTAAACACATAATACCATTTATATTAGCACACACAAAAGTGAAACACATATACAATCTAACAAAATATGTACAAGATCATATGAGGAAAACTACAGAACTCTGATGAATGAACTGAAAGAAGAAATAAATAAATAGAGAAATGTTCCATATTTATGGATAAAAAGACTCAATATTGTCAAGATTTCAGTTGTTCCCAACTTGATATATAGATTCAATGCAATCCCAATTAAAATCCCAAGTTATTTTGTGGATATAGAAAAACTGTTTCTAAACTTTATGTGGAGAGGCAAAATACCTGGAATAGCCAGCAAAATACTGAAGGAGAAGAACAAAGTTGAAAAACTGACACTACCTGACTTCATGACTTTCTGTAAAGCTACAGAAAAGAAGACAGTGTGGTATTGGAGAAAGCATAGGAAAATAGATAAATGGAACAGAACAGAAAATCCAGAAGTAGACCCACATAAATACAGTCAACTAATCTTGGACAAAGGAGCAAAGGCAATAAATGCATTGGAGCAAAGATAGCCTTTTCAACAAATGATGCTGGAACAATTGGATATTAAATGCAAATAAATGAATTTAGATGCAGACCTTACAGAGCTATCTTTTTCCTTTTTCTTTCCTTTTACTTTCAACCTATTTTGTCTTTGAATCTAAAGTACATCTCTTGTAGACAGCATGTAGTTGAATTTTTTTTGTTATGAAATGTGCCAATCTGTCTTTTGATTAAACTGTTTAGTCCACTTAAATTAATGTAATTACTGATAAAGTACAACTTTTGTTCACCATTTTGCTATTTGTTTTTTCCATATTTTATGTCTTTTCCTTCTATTCCTCTATTACTTTTGTATTTAAATAGATATTTTCTGGTATACCATTTTGATTCCTTGGCTGTTTCTTTTACTATATTTTTGACAGCTTGCATGGCTATACAAGGAAAGTCTACAGCAAACATAATAATCCATGGGGAAAAAAATAAAAGCTTTTTCTCTAACATCTGTTACAAGCTAAGGATGCCTGCTCTCGCCACTTCTATTCAGCATGGTACTTGAGGCCCTAGCTAGAGCAGTTAGACAGGAAAAATAAATAAAATGCATTCAGGTGAGAAAAGAAGCAAAATTATCTCTGTTTTCAGATGGCATGATCATATATGTAGAAAACTCTAAAGACTCAACAACAACCAAAAAAAACTGTAGAAGTAATAAATAAATTCATTAAGGTTGCAGGAGACAATGACATCACCTGGGTGATGGAGTAGGAGACCTCAGCCTATGTGTTCCCACAAAGATCTAAAATGGTTTGGAAGATTTTTTTTTTTTTTTTTTTCTGGTGGCTCTCAGGGAGAATCTGTTTCCTTACAAAGCTCAATAATGAAAAGACGAACAACCCAATTAATAAGTGGGCAAAAGATTTTAATTGATATTTTCCAGCAAATATATACAAATGTCTAATAAGCACATGAAAAAATGTTCAACATCATTAACCATTAGGGAAACACAAATCAAAACTCAATGAGATATAATTTCATACCAACTAGGTTGGTTATAAACAAAAAGAGAGATAATAAAAAATGTTGGAAAGTATGTGGAGTAATTGGAACCCTGTACACTGCTGCTGGGAATGTAAAATGGTACAGTCATTTTGGAAGATAAATTTGGCAGTTCCTCAAAGGAACAGTTGTAGAGTTACAATATGACCTGGCAATTTCACTCCTAGGTATCAACTGAAGAGAAATAAAACACTGGTCCACACAAACATGGAAATGCAAATTTTATGGCAGCATTATTAGCAATTGCTAAAAATTGGAAACAACCAAATATCCATTAACTGATGAATGGATAAATAAAATGTGGTATATCCATACAATAAAATATTGTTCAACAATAGAAAGAAATAAAATATGGTACATTCTACAACATGGATGATCCTTGAAGATATGCTAATGAAAGAATCAAGCCACAGAGGTCCACATATCATATGATCCCATTAATATACATTGTCCAGAATAAGCAAATCTATAGAGATAGAAAGAAGATTGTTTGCCTTGGGCGTGGGGGCAGGTATAAGGAATGGAGTGTGACTGCTAGTGGGCATTATTTTTCTTTTAGGGATGATGAAAATGTGCTAAAATTTATTGTGGTGATGGTTGCACAACTTTGGAAATATACTAAAACTACTAAATTGTACACCTTAATATGGTGAATTTTATGGTATGTGAGTTATACTCAGTAAAGGAATTATAAAAAAGTAATTGAGCTGCCTATTTGAAAGGTACCACATAGAAAATGAGTTTATATTAAGCTACTTGGAAACTGTACAGTAAACTTTAAGATTTACTTCACAATCATGTAAATTCCTTTTTTGGGGGGAAAGCTATTTTACTGTCTATTAGAATTCAGTGAAAATATTTTTTCTGATACTCTGTTACTCATTTCTTCGCTTAATCTAATATTATTCCTATTTACACTCCCTAATTTTTCAATTAATTTGTAAAGATCATTGCCAGTTGTTAGTGTTACCGTATTTGTCAAATGAAAATACATGACACTATTAAATTCAAATTTAAGATAAACAAAAAATATTTTTGTCACGTAAGTATGTTCTATGCAATATTGGGGAAATACTTATAACAAAAAAGTATTTGTTGTTTATCTAAAGTTCAAATTTATCCAGGTGTCATATACATTTTATCTGAAAACCCTACCAATTGTTTATATAAGGATAAAAATAAACTTGAGAACCAGTTGTAAAAAGTTGTGTATTGGTATGGGGCATGCCAAATTGTTGCTCTACAAATAGTTTGCAGAGGTTTCCATTACCATAATTATTTGAAAAAGGTAGAAATTTTAGATGTTTATAAGAGAACTTTCAATTTCACAAAGGAAGGGAAATACCATACTGTGACTTTTTAAATACTTATTTCTACCATGACTGAAACTCACAAAAACATCACGGGAACAGAGCAAAGTTTTAAATAAAATCCGATTTTCACTCTTACTTGGCCCACTGATGGAAAGCATTCCTTCAACCCTACCTTCACATCTCCCAGAGTGTTTTTTGTATACTATTTGGAACTATTTTGAATAGAATACAGATGCTTGGACATTTAGTGGGTGGAACATTTTATAGCCACATTATTCCATTATATATTATCACCAGGCACATTGGATCATACTTCTCATCCTGAGGCCTTTTCCTAATAATTTGCTATAATTTCAAATGTCTCATCTTTCTTTTAGCTTATTGCATGCAATGATGGGTATTGCTTTTCTAATTAGTAGGATTATTTACCATGGAAGATACGAAAATTGCCTTTCTTTTTATATCTTGGGAATATTGGGAAATGACTGTTATAGCAAGAGTCACATTTGCTTACTGACTCTGTTAACCCTCTAATTTTTCCTACTTATTGAATCATTAAAATAATCACAATCCAGACAACTTGTATTTGTCTAGGCACAAGGAAGCTGTTTGCACATTATTGGATTAATAATAAGATAATGCCTTTCCGCTATTTTCATTTGGGGATTCAATTTTATTAGGGAGAATGTAGGGAGAAACATATGGATCCATTTCACAAAGTGTCTTGGTTTTTATTCATTTTAAAATCAGTGCAGTAAAGATAATTACAACTTTTTAGAGCACTGTGGTATTGTTTAAACTGTTATTAGAGGTTCATGATTCAATTTGTGCTCTTGCTATTTCCATCTATATGACTTAACTGAATTTATCATAGGTTTCAAGCAATGAAAATTAATATGAAGATCATCAAGTCTATCACATACCAAAATGTGTTTGCCAGGGTCTTGCTACCCATATATTTTGACTACAGAGTCTATTTATGAACAATTTCTATTAACTTACTGTACTACTATACTGAGAAACACTCTTTGGGGAAAACAAATTTCGCTCAACTTTACTTCCATTTAAAATTGGCTGTAATATCAACTATTTTATTTCTGTCAGTAATATCAACTATTTTATTTCTGTCAGTAGTATCACCATTCTTCTGTTTCGAAGGTACAAATTTTTATGCTATTGTAGACACTAAGGCAGAAAGACTAGATCTTAAAATCAAACTCTGTCCATTGACTATATTCCCAATTCCATTGAGTCTGTTTTGCAGAATACACACATACAAATGTCATAAAAAGCATTATTTTTCTTTTGATAGAGGTGGAAAAAAAAATGTCACATTCTGCATGGTGCTAATTCCAGGAGTAAAATTACCTACCATTAGTTTTTGAGACTATTAATAGAATTAGGTTGTATAGTATATCATCAAAAAGCAACCAACATAAAAGATACTTAATGTAAATAAGTTACATACTGTTGGGTATGTCCGTTAAGAAACTGACACACATGATTATAAGTGTTTATTCAATACTGCCTAGGGCAAAGAAACCTTAGCTAGTCAATACAAAGAGAAGAGGTCACACAAAGCAGCCAGCCTCTATTATTTTTCTTTTTAAAGAATCAATTTTATTTCTTTCTTTATTTTTGGTTGTGTTGGGTCTAGGTTGCTGCGCGCGGGCTTTCTCTAGTTGCGCCGAGGAGGGGCTACTCTTCGTTGCGGTGCGCGGGCTTCTCATTGCCGTGGCTTCTCTTGTTGAGCACGGGCTCTAGGTGCAGGGCGTCAGTAGTTGTGACACGTGGGCTCAATAGTTGTGGCACACGGGCTTAGTTGCTCCGCAGTATGTGGGCTCTTTGCGGACCAGGGCTTGACCCCGTGTCCCCGGCATTGGCAGGTGGATTCTGAACCACTGCACCACCAGGGAAGTCCCCAGCCTCTCTATTTTGAAGTTTCAGTTTCTATCACCATTCAGTCAGACATGTCTGCTTTACTCCTATCCTTGCCAAATTCACATCTGACTATTAATTTATATCCCATGTATGTTTTCAGATTTTGGACTGGAGCCCCAGAGCAAGGACAGATTTACATACTTTCTTCAGAGTGTTTCTCCCATTGTAGCTGAGTTTTGTTTTTGTTTTTCTTTTTCTGGAACTTACATTGATCACCTGATTTTGTTTTTCAGGGTCTGATCTCTCTTTGTCTTTAAATGTCAAAACTATGACCATATTCCAGAAGGTGATGATCTTAACAATATGCCCTTTAGGTTAAAATGAGGCTGTCCTCCAACTTCACCAAAGTTACTATATTACAGCAGTCATTTGAATTTTTTTCTTTTACTTGAAATGGTCAAAGTCTTAACATACTACGCATATTTCTCTTCCTCCCTAAAAAAAAAAAAAAAAAAAAAAAAAAATTAAAAACCAAAACAAACAGTGACAGAAAACCAGCCAATTTATTGTCAGCTCATTCTTTTATTGGTTTCATTATGGCATAGCAAATTACCCCAAAACTTAGTTGCTTAAAAGAATAAATACTTATTATCTCATATAATTTCCAAATGTTGGAAACCTGTGTGTGGCTTAGCTAGTTGGTTCTGGTTGAAAGTCACTCATGAAGTTGTAGTCAGGATATTGGCAGGAGCTGTAGTCATCTGAATGCTTGACTGGTGTTGGAAAGTATGCTTCAAGAAGGATCATTCACATGGCTGTTGGATAGAGGCTTCTTTATCTAGCTGGCCTCCAAAGGGCTGCTCATGACATGACAGCTAACTACTCTAAGAAAGAAAGCAAGGATGAATACGCAGTCATTTTATGATGTAGTCTCAGAAGTGATGTACTGTCACTTCTACTGTATACTATTGATTAGAATACACTTAGAGAATCATTAAGTCTAGCTGGCTCAAAGAGAGGGGAATTAGGCTCTACCTCTTGAAAGGAGGAATATTAAAGAATTTGTGGGCACATTTTTAAACCACTATACCCTCTATTATCTGGAGTACTACAACAGACCCCAGGCAAATCTCTCTGACCCTAAGATTTTCTTTCTTTAAATCCAGTTGGCAGAGAGTACCAAATTATCTTTCCTCAGGTTACTTCACTGCTTAAGAACTTGAAGAAGTTTCATGTAACTCCTGCATCAAGTTGACTCCAGTGTCTAAGTTCTAATGTTGCTCATAACCTCCTTTTAAATTATAAAGACTAACTCATAATATAAGCTGAATCTTGTTATAAAATCTCATTTCACATTCCAAACATTCTAGACTTACACATTGGACAATTTCCACAGTACACTGCCAAAATCAGACTCTTTGCCTTCTATCTTAATATCATTCCCCTCCCTCCTTTCCCTTTAACCCACTCAGATCCTCTTACTTTTCCAGATCTAGCTCAAGTGCTGTATCCTAAGACCACACTTGCCATTCTCTCACTGACCTCACTCCCCACTTTTCTGCTCTGAGCCTACATTCTGTTACCGTAAGTACTACATGTTCTAGCACAGAACTATTCTCAAATTGTTTCAGCTATGGTTGTGTTGTTCCCTCCAGCCAAGATCATAAGCTTCTCATAGAAAAGAACCATTTTTCATCCTTTTCAGTTCTCATAGACCCTTACAGAATTTGGGAAATATAGGAGGTTCTCCACAAATGTTTGTTCTTATATTTCTCTTGAATATGAGATTAAAGAGTGTTTTTGATATACTTTATGTAAAGTGCCTAACAATATAGGAACAAGAAAAAAAGAAAAAAACCCTACCTTTTTTTCTGTATATGTATTCCTTCTTTTTTTCTTTGCTTAATATAGGAATTCATGATATCCAGCCAAAAGTTATCTTATGAATCCAGACAGTTTAAAATTGGAAAATAATTCATGGTAGCAAAAAATTCTGTTTGCAGGCATGAAATTCACAGTATTAGAATTTATATTGATTATGATTATACCAGAATAACTTTTCAGCCTCACTTTTCTTAAAAATATGATTATTAGTAGTATAAAGGAAATATAAGGAATATATTATTACTTCTGTTTTCTCTGGACACTTTAAAATGTAGACAATTTGATTTTTAAAAAGCATTAATTCTACCTAGATTAGTTTTTTCTCAGTTCAAAGGGAGTTCTTCTGTGAAAAATGTCTATTTCTCCAGAGTCTTTTTGAGAACTTTTGAAAAGTGTTACCTACCTGTAGTGTTATTTTTTTGGAAAAAAATTCAACTAAATACTGCATTTTATATTTTTACTTGTTCTTTTTAAAATTGTTTAAATCTTTTTCCTCTATGTGAGTGGTAATAGAGAGAGGAACATTTTTGACATAATTTTGGTTTTTAAAAACTTTTTATAATGAAGCATTTTTAAAACCACTTTTGAGGTATGATTGACATAGAAAAAGCCATACATATTTAATGTGTTACAACTAGATGAGTTTGGAGATAAGTATGCATTTGTGAAATCATCATCACAATCTATGCCACAAACATAGCCATCACTTCCAAAAGTTTTCTCCTACCCTTTTTCTTTTATTATTATTATTATCATTATTATTATCACTTTGTGGTAAGAACCCTTATCATAAGAGCTGATGAAACATTTAAAATGTAAACAAAAAATGATGAGACGAGTATAATGAACCTCCATTTACCTATCGCTCAGCTTCAACCATTATCAATATTTTGCTAAATATTTTTTATCCTCATATCTTCCCTACTCAATGAAGACATTATGATTATTCTTACAGTAGACTTCCATTGTTGACCCAAATGGTTTGCTGAGCTTTGGAATGTTGAAAAGATGGGTCTTCTCTCTCCTACATCTATATGAAATGGAATGTGAGAACCCATATCATCGTGCCTTCACTTCCTTACCTTCAGATGAGGAGTTTTGAATCCTGGAGAGGTTCAATTTCTAACTTCTTTGTGGTCAAATAACTGGTTTGCAAAGCTGGAAGGAGAGTCTAGATTTTCTGCCCAATTCTTTTTTGCTTCCTATTGCTCTGGTCAGGAGATTCAGAAAACTTCTCCAGCAGAATGTGGCTTTGGAAGTAAATAGAAGAGACATCATTGGAGTCACTTTGCTACAGTTACCTAAGTTCCCCACCCCAGCTGTCCTTTTTAATCAGTAGTTTACAAAAGTTAAGACAATTATATGTCTTTTTCTCCTTTGTGTTTGTAGCCTGTTTTCTCTTTTTGGTAACATTTTTCCAGTTGACTCTATTGGGTACTTTTTATACCATTATATAATTTCTAAATTATGATAATTATGCAGATCGATTTTAAAATTTTATGCACATTGATTTTTTTCTCAATTCTAATTCCATCAGCTCACATCTCTAGAATAACACCAAATAAGACAACATCTTTCTCTTGTTCCTAATTTTACTTTTATTATTTGACCCTTAAAATGATGCTAAATTTATTTATACATTCAGATATAAAATTGTGTCTATTCTTCATGTTTTATTAGGAGTTTTCATCTGGAATAAATATGAAGCTTTTATTAAATGCTTTTCAACATCCACGGAATTGATTATATGATTTAATATTTAAATTTAGTAAATTGTATTACTAGACTATTATCACTGCATTCCTGATATATAATCTGTTCTTCATTGTATATTGTTCATTTATTGCTTTGATTAAATAGCTTTGCTAATATTTATTTATGTGCTTACATTAATATTTGTAGATAAGTGGTTTTTAAAAAATCATTGTATTTGTTAAATATTTTGTTATTTTATTTAGCAAAAATTTATATATCACTGTGTACCAGGTATTGTTCTAAATGCTTTACAGATACCCTCATGATAGACCTATGAAGGAGATACTATTAGCATCCTCGTTTTGCAAATTATAATATGGAGGCACAAAGAGGTTAAGAAACTCTAGTAAAGCTAGTTGAAGATAGGTTTTGAACCCAGGCAGTTCACAGGTGAAACAAGAAACAGAGATTTTCTCCTTTCTTTCCACATACATTTGAAAGACTTAATCTGTACAATTGTTTGATATATGTTTGGAAATAATAATTCATTAAAATTTTCATTAAGGCAATGAGCATATTTATATTTTCACAGAAAAAATCTATTTAACTCTGATTTTCAATTTTTTTGTATACATATAAAAACAAATCCTATAATTATTTTAATTCCCTTTGCCTTTGGTTATTTCCACATTCTCTTTTTTTTTTTTATTAATTAATTATTTTTGGCTGTGTTGGGTCTTCGTTTCTGTGCTAGGGCTTTCTCTAGTTGTGGCAAGCAGGGGCCACTCTTCATCGCGGTGCGCGGGCCTCTCACTATCGCGGCCTCTCTTGTTGCAGAGCACAGGCTCCAGACGCGCAGGCTCAGTAGTTGTGGCTCACGGGCCTGTTTGCTCTGCGGCAGGTGGGATCTTCCCAGACCAGGGCTCGAACCCGTGTCCCCTGCATTGGCAGGCAGACTGTCAACCACTGCGCCACCAGGGAAGCTCCTCCACATTCTCATTTTTATCTATTTTGCTTGAGCTTTCATTTTTATTTTTTGAGAAGGTAGCTAATAATTTACCTAGCATGTAATTTCTCTGCAGAGAACTGGCTTTTGATTTACTTAGTAGTCTGTTCTTTTCTTTTGGTAAATTCTTTAATTTCCGGCAGTAAAATCTTAGTTTTATCCTTGAAGAAAGTCTAGAGCTCCTGGTTCTTCTCCTGGTCCCCTTTAGTTTTATTTATTTATTTTTTCTACTGTCTCTTCAGTTTAGGTCAGCTTTTTGCAACCTCCTCCTCTGCTAAGAGAATAAGCTGGGAAAATAAGATTGTAGGGGTAGGATATATATTGATCATATGATACAAGGGAGCTATTGGGAATAAATTGAATATTTTGTGTGAAGGGGTGTATTGAAGACAGGAGTGCACCAGAGAAAAATACCCACATCAGTTTAGAAAGTAGCCAAGACCACTGTTTCTGGGATCAGACAGATTAATACTTGAATCCCAGCTCTGTCATTTACTAGGTGTATGATTTTGGACACATTACTTAAATTTTTTAAGTCTCTGTTTTCTCATATGTTAAGAGGGTATAACAACTATCTCATGAAGTTAAAAGAAGGTGAATATGATAAATCAACCATTATACTGAAGCTATGTACTGCATCAACTGGGAGCTGTATTTAGAATTTTACAGTCATAAAACTATATTGGATGATGAGTATTATAATTTTGCCCTCTAGATTCATTACCACTTTTTTCCATCTTGCTCTGTGCTTCAAGAGGCTGGCATTTGTGGGCCACATAAACAAATTCTCTTGTTCTTTGGCTTTCAGTCAGCTTAGGGCAAAGAGAGAATCCAAGAGGGAAATTTCAGGGTGGAAAAAGCTTAGGTGTGGGGTATTTATTCCCCTGGATGCCTCTCTCTCTCTTTCTCTTACTATATAAAAAAGAAACTATCATTTATAACCCTAAAGGAACAAGAAGAAGGAACAAGAAACTAGAGAGAGTAAACTGTCATGGAGATAGACAGATAGATAGATAGATAGATAGATAGATGGTAGATAGAGATGTTGATGTAGATAAGTCTGTATATCTCTCTTTGTCTACATCTGTCTGTCCATTCATCCATCCATATACCTCTCTATATCTGTCTATCTGGATTTTGTATTTAAGGAATTGCTCACATGATTGTGGGGACTGGCAAGTCCAGAATCTTCAGAGCAGGTCAGCAGCAGGTCAGCAGCAGGCTGGAGACCCAAGGAAGAGTTGATATTGCAGTCTTGAGTCTGAAGGAAATCTGGAGCAGAATCCTTTAGGTCCTTCACTATTTCCTATTGACAGGAATGACTACATAATTTGTGGGGCCCAGTGCAGATGAAAATATGGGGGCCTTTGTGAAAAAAATATTAAGAATTTCAAGATGACAACAGTAGAACATTACACCAGACACAGGGCACTTAAGTGTGAGGACCTATGCAGCACTAGAGACGGCACACCCCTGAAGCCAGCCCTGCCTGTTCATTTCCCTGAAACCTACCCACACACATAAACATCTCCTTATCAAACTTTTCTCAATTAGCCTATATAAGTGTGTCAGATGTTTCCTGCCAGGACCCTGTTGCGTGCAATCAGAATGAAACCAAATACTAGGATTTGAGTGTCAAAGCTCAGTGATTCTAGAATTTATTTATTCATCCAATATTTTTGGTGAATTTCATTTTCAGAAGAGTGTACTGACTGTGACACATATTGAAAAGATTATAGACCCTAATTTATGTAGCCTGGAAACATTCACATGAAGAAAGGAGGATTTACACCTACTGATTTTTATAGAAAATGAACATACATTTATTTTATACTTACATTTATTTGTAATCTAAAAATATTATTTCATCAACCAAATATTCACACATGAAATTAGAGTACTTATTAATACTTTAAACAAAGTTTTCCATTTGAACTCCATTCCCTCATGAGCATTGCTTCTCGTGAGTATGATGCTGGTTTGTATTTTTCACCATTCAGTAACCAGAATTCTAGCAATATATGAGTCTTCTGTGTTGGTTGTTTTAGGTGATGAAGTGATAAGGGTATTTGGCAACATGTTTATTTGTCCTAGTCTGGTCTAAATAATCTGGCATCAATGGTATATATAAAATACAACTTTCAGAGTTAACGATATCAAAAAGAGGAAGGGTTATTGAGGGGTTGCTAGTAGTACACTGGGAACATGGCACACCTGGAGATCATCCACATCTCTGAAGGACCAGGCATTCAGAAATGCCCATCTTAAAACCTTTGGGTTAATTTTGGTAGGGCATACTTCTTGGAAGTTCTAAAAAGGAGATTTTTATCTTGTTTCCACTTGATGACATAGAAATGTTTATTGTATCTTTTTTTCTCTCTCTCTTGTATTTATTTGCTATAGAGAACATTATATTTTAACTTACTTTAATAAAAAATTTGTTAATTGACTTTCTGTATTAATCTAAAGTAAACTATTTTAAAATAACTTAATAATAGGACAATATTTTATTAGGGCATTGTGTTCATTACTGATTATGATAATATATCAATATTTAAGAGTACAGAACTATTTTAATAAAATAGAAGAAAATTACATAAACAACATTTTTTATTAATGTACAATTTTAAGAAATAGGAAATAATTTATTCACATTAGGAACGGCCAGTTCTGATGTTTATATAATATGGAAAGTGTTGATTACTGAAAAGCAAAGAGAGAGAGAATAAATTGTCTATCAATCATATTAAACACTTTTCCTTTGTTGGAATAAAATTGAGTCTGTCATTTGTCAAGAAGCCATGATTGGATGAGTGAATAAATGCCACTTACCTGAGTCTCCTTGATTACAGTTTGGTCCTGATAGCAGGCTGAAGGAGGAAAGACTAAACATACACTGGAGAACATGCCAGGCATCTCATAAGGGGTCATATCTTTGCATTTGTAATTTGTGCCCAGGATATGATAGGAAATTCGCAGTCCAAAAAGTAATTTCTTCTAGTAACTTGGATGTCCCCTCATGCACTCGTTATGCATAATGGTAATTTTTGTGCTAATAGTGTCTACTACAGTATTCTTACAGATGGAAATGAAGGCAGGATGGCAAAAAGGTAATGCACATTGATGGGTTCTTGTCAAAAGAGATGATAAACCCAAAGTTTCTGGCTGCCACTCATATGATTAGAACAACACACTAGGCTTCCAGGATCACATCCAGAAATTCGTTTTCAAGCCTGGCTGCTCTGCATTCATTAAAGTACAAACTTTGACAAGCACCTTTGAGCACATTCTTTCTTGGACATGGGAGACAAAGCAAGAAGGAAAAAATCTATTTCAGGATTGAAAATGTATTCTCTTCTCGGGTACTTCCATATGATATTTAGCTTTTTCAAGCCTAATCTACTTGTTCAGTGAATTTCTGACAATTCCGTGGTTCTCACACTGCATGCTAACCCGGTGTAATCTTGAAACCATTTATTTACAAATTTTGGACCTCCATATTGGGCAGATTTCAGCCATGCCAGAATGAGACACTGATCGGAATGAATTGACGGCGATTCTTTCCTGCTGAGTGCCTATAAGAGTGGAAGCTTAAAACACACTATATTCAAAATCCAGTGGGGTATCAGTTTCCTCTGAAGCTGCTGGTGCAGGTGGACTTTCCCTGGTCCATCTGTTCTGGATAGACTCTGTCATGACTGCTCTTCTTTCAACCCATCTTGTCTGTCTTTCATTGACACATAAAGATTCCTGCTATTTGGTCATTTTGCTGCTTGTTTCATTTCTTCTTTTCTCTAATATTCCCTAATTGAAATATCCACTTTGCTAAGAGAATTTAGTTATATGTTTAATATACTTTTTAAATCTCAGAATCTATTATAAATAAGTTCTTCCCATTAAAAGAAAAATAAACTAGCATAGCAAGGCCTTCCCTCCCAGCATTTACAGTCTCATTTAGTAGGTCTTATATAAAATCACTTTACTTGAAAGTTTTTTTTGTATATTTAGTCTTAATTTTAAAAGACTGGGTGATATTCTAATATTAATACCTGGAAAAATCAGACAGCTGAAAAAAGGCCAAATCATACCGTATAAGTAACATATCTTATAAATGTATATCTTACATATCTTATACTTCTTTTAGAGTGATCAAAGTTAGGTCAACAAGTGTTGGCAAGAATCAAAATATATTCATAATTAAAACTGGCCTGTATTAACTGTAGTAACTTCCTCTTCCTTCTGGCCAAGTTTGACTACATCTGTTGAACATTTCCTTTGAGACATAACTTATTCTTTGATGTGCAGAGATGACAAATAACTCCAATAAAATAAGGATTTTTAATTAGTACCACATAGGTTGACTACTCCCTCACTATTTTGCCAGTCTTGAACCATTACTGTTCATTATTTTTCTTCAGTCTTGTTATTTTACTTTTTACTAGCTCAGCTGATTCATCTTATGTTGTTCTACCTTCAGTGTAAAGAGACAATTGATTCTATGAGGCAACAAATAACGTCCAATGTATTCATGCTTTTGTAAGACCATAAGCGTGTCACATAGCAAAGGCTCTGCTGTGACTGAGAAAAACTATGCTTCCTTTATATAGGGCTTTTTGAGGAGACATATGTTGTCCAGAGGCTTTGCTTTTTAGCTCTTGACCTGTGAACTTAGCAGTAACAGAACATTTTTTGTTTGTCTTTATGCCTGAGAACATGTAGAATGGGTGCTTACAAACATGAATTATGAAAAATAATTAATAGAAAAGCATCTGCCAGAAAGAATGATAAAGGAAGGGTTTTCTCTGGTATGTTCTTATCTATAGTAGATATGGAGCATATCTTTTAAAAAGATGTGACTTAAAGATCCCAAACTGGTCCATAATTTCTTATCCACAACTCTTGAAGCCAGATGGATTTTGAAATTCAGTATATTTTGGATTATAGGTTACAATATTTTATATATAGCATTTAAAATATAGAATTTTAGAATACAGAAAAAATGATAGATAACACAGTGGTTGCTCTTCTAAGCCCCTAAGTTTAGGTATAATGTTGTTTCTCTGCAAGAAATAACCATTTATGTATCTAACCATTATGTATCTATCTTTATGTTTAGAAAGATAATGTATTTAACAGACCATTCTGGGTCTCTATTTCTCCTTCACAGAATTAGAGCCTGGAAGATGGATGGAGGAGGCAAAATTCTTTCATTTAATTGCTACTGTGGTGATCTTCTTCCGGCTAATTAACATCAAAGTCCCTCAGAAGTCTTCACATGGGAATGTCTACTGTGTCCCGATGTGTTCCCAACTTCTTTCCGTGAGAAATCTGGTAATCCATCTTGTAACATGTTTTGTAATTGGGGTCTTTGCCTGGCAAGCAGCTCAAGTTCCATATTTTGTAGCATCCACTTGAATTATGGGGATCTCGCCTACTGTTGTCTTGCCAAAGAGTAGGAATTCAGGCAAATCAACAGCTGTTCTCTTTATTCTTCTTGCCATCTCTGCAGCTTCTTTGATTTTGCTTAGATGGGCAGAAAACAGAGAGAAGCAAATCTAGTGTGTAAATATATATCCAACTGAAAAATGAGATCCCATTCTCCTCTTCTTTGCCAGCACCTGTGTTCTCTGGGAGTGGTTCTCTTGCTTGATTTAAGTAAGGATAGGAGGAAGTCACATCACTGAACCCCTGAGCAGACAAATCTGAAACACTGAACAACCACTCTAGTCATCTTTCCCAAGCTGGGCTAGGGTAGTGGTGATGTTGTGTGGTGATGTTTGCTCAGTAGCAGAACTGTTCTGCTCACTCTGAGCAAGTCCTAAAAATGTGTCTGGTAATCCTTTTATACAGGAGTCCTTAGCATTTGTGGTCCTTAGCTTTGGGGATTCAAGAATATTTTTGAGACCAAAGGAAAATTCCCATTCCTTCTTCTGTTAGTCATGGCTTTTCAAATGTGTTATATTTGCTTATTTTTTTCTGATAACGAAACAAATCATTGTTGAATAAAACTTTAGAAAATATAGAAAAGCAATAAGAGCAGAAAAAGAAAACCTCACTGGCACCTCTCTCATTCGGAGACAGTCATTTTAATTATAATATTTAAATTTCTTTCCATCTCCTTTCCATGTTTATGCAGCTTAAATCACATCTCTGTCAATATATTTTTGAATTCTTTTATACTTACCATTACATCATAAATTTTTCCTATGTATACTTTTTTAGACATGTTTATGGTAAATACTTACCTTCTTATGATATAGGGGAAAGTGCATTAACCAAACGTTTTTATTAATCATTGATGCAATTCAGATTTGTCTGAATGCCTATAGCAAAAAATTGTTCTAAGCTTGCTCCTAGTTGGACAGAAACAATTCGTTTATGTGCATTAACTCTGTGGTAAGAGCATAAAGAACTGTGCCTGTTTTGTTACAATAATAATCACAATATTTATTGCCTGTCAGGTGCTACTTAGACTATAAACATAGAGGCATAGCCCCCAGTAGGATGGTTATTTAGCCAATATAACACAATCTGAAAGCTGATAAATAGTCAGTAGTTTGGTAGGAAGCAGTGAGAAAATGTCAATATTTTCAGTTTCTTCTTTGGGGAAAATATCTAGAGAACTTGGGAAGAGCCGAGTTTAGGGACTAATACAGATCATAAGAATAGAGAGTAAAAGCTCCTTGGTAATAACTGTTCCAGTTTGAGAAGGAAACAGATCAAGAGAAATAGAGTTCTAGTAGTGACTAATTATGTATTAATTTATCCACTCTTCATTTAGCAGTGGGAAGATAGCTTCTGGTCTCAGAGTTGTAATATTGTTGGAAAGAATGACAAAAAAATTGTAACATGTAATGCTGTCTTAAAATGTGAGGTGATTTTTGTATAAATATGGTAACTGACTGACTGCTGTGTGCCAGGCAATATGCCCCATATACTGTACAAACCATGTGTGCTCATGAAATTGAGGAAGATGTGATTATTGAGGAATGGAATGGTCAGAGAAGGTTCAGAGAGGAAACTGCATTGGATCTGGACGAGTAAGAGAAGTTCAACAGATGTGGGCATAAGCAGTTGGCATGGACACATCATGGAGAAAGACAAGGCAGTACGAAACACGTGACACTGAGTACATCCTTGTCAGCTGTCAGCTCTTGTAGGAAAATGGCAGGACCAGGACTGGAATGGAGGTTTAGTGGACTTTGTTGTACTTGCTCCCCATAACACCCACTTCCCCTTCCTCAGGTAACAGGACCTGATCTGGTCCTGAAGGAAGAAGAGTTGCTAGAGTTGCTAAGTGGGGAGGGTCTCTGGGAGGGGTGGAAGGCAGGGATGAAGGTAGGGAGGAATGGAACGGGAACTGGGAAGGTATTAAAGAGGGAGTCAAGATGGTAAAGAAGCTGCTGACCAATTATATTAAGCCAACTAATATACTAGGGCTTGGCTACTTAAAATTAGGAAGATGCAATGAAAATAAACACATAAAAATACACTAAAAATCAGTATGTCAACCACAGATGTTGATAGGAGAAAACAGTTTTTACCTGATCCTGTGCATCCTGGGCAATGACCCAGTGGTGCTCTTACAGCTGTCTGATCTTCCTTTACAGCTGTCAACTCCACAAAGCCTTCAAAGCCCAAGCAACAATTCCCAAGAGACTTACAACTTTGGGGAGAATTGCTTGACTTGTCTCAGAGGAAATAGGAGATGGATAGAATAGTAACTAGACTGTATGCCTTCTGTTGGAAGAATGTTAAATGTGTCCTTTGAGCTTATCTCCTCAGCACTCCTGCAAGGCTGAGTCCCCTGCTTCTTGCTCTAGGCAGGAGATGGCCTGGTAGGGAGTCAGCCCTGAGCACCAAAAGACTGTGATAAAATTCATCTTTTGATGCCTTCCTTTTCTTTAACTGGTAACTGCTAAATGATTATCCTATGGTAGTTGTGCATCTTGTAATCTCTCCCTTATCTGCCTATCAATAGGGGAATGTGAGAAGTACATAGTTGTCACCCTGGGTTTGTATAGGTAGATATTCATCTAAGGCTTTTGTTCTCAACCAGGCACAATTTTGTTCCCCAGGGGACATTTAACTGTGTCTAGAGACACTACTGGGTAAGACAGGAGGGATACAGCTAAACTTCCTGCAATGCATAGGACAACTCCTCATGAGAAGGAATCATCTGGCCCCAAATGTCAATAGCACTGAGGTTGAGAAATTCTGGTCTAGGGCTGGACATAGAGCTGATTTTTGGGGACCGTGAACAATGCAGTCTCACAAGGTCACACACTCAGGAGGGGCTTAAGGTTTAATACCTGTGGTCACTATCTCAAAAATCTTAATAATTATATTTTGGGATTTGCATTCTCTACGTGGAGTCCCATGGGACAATGAAGCACTGGTGCTGGGGACTTAGATTCCCGGCTCATACAGGGTTGTGGCTCCCATACCTCCCATCCCCTTGCGGCAGCTTCTCAGACACCTGCTCACTGCTCCTTCCCAGGGACCACTGCCACCCTCACTCGAGCAGGCTGGGTACAGACGTGGAGAGGGCAGTGATTGGGCACACGTGTCCAGTGTGCTAAATCACCAGCTGGGTCCTGTGCTCCTGTGAAGGTCTTCTCTTGCTGGGAGTGTCCTTATGGTGGAAGAAGTTCAACTTTAAATAGCAAATAAAAAACCAAGGCAAGTTGAGAGAGAGAGAGAGTAGAAAAAAGGAAATAACTTTATTTTTTGGTGTTTGAATAGGGGGCCTCACATGTTTATTTTGCACTGAGCCCAGAGAATTATGTAGCTGGTCCTAGCTAGGCACAAACTGTTTTGAGGTTCTCGATTATTAAGGTTCTCCTCAGTAAAGAGTTAGTCCTCAGATCTGATGCTCTTTTTGGAGATCCTAGATAGTCCGAGCTATATTCTTTGAAACTGTCTTTGGGCATCTCTGTGGGCTGCCTATTAATGTTTTAGGAGGGTCTGGTTTAGGAGGGTACTGTTTAAATTCCTAGAAGTTTGGTGCAGATAACACCGTCTCCTGAAACAGAAGTCAATAACTGACTTTTGAGTTACTTTTTCTTAAATCAGGGTACATTTTTTTTTTTAATTAATTTTTGCTGTGTTGGGTCTTCGTTTCTGTGCGAGGGCTTTCTCTAGTTGCGGCAAGCGGGGGCCACTCTTCATCGCGGTGCGCGGGCCTCTCACTATCGCGGCCTCTCTTGTTGCGGAGCACAGGCTCCAGACGCGCAGGCTCAGTAATTGTGGCTCACGGGCCCAGCCGCTCCGCGGCATGTGGGATCTTCCCAGACCAGGGCTCAAACCCATGTCCCCTGCATTGGCAGGCAGATTCTCAACCACTGTGCCACCAGGGAAGCCCAGGGTACATTTTTAAAGTGTGTTTTGTTCTCTTTTTATTTCTCCTTTTGAAAGAGTATGGGGGAAAAAAATCCCCACATTTCACAGTAAATAAAAATATCTCAATGTTTGTGTTTTTTCAGAATCAGAAAAGTACTTAATATCTAAATTTTGTTGCTGAAAATGTATAACAGTGATAATTTAATGTAGTGATCTCTCTTGCCATTTTTTAATGTGTATGTTTGATTGGTTTTGTTTACTTCTGGTTTGTTTTCTGTTGCTTGTTTTACCATAAAATTTTGTTTAGGAAGCTGATATAATTAAATTTTTTTTTTGACTGGGTGGAAAGATGAGTGAAAAATAGGAATCATTTGGATCACTAAAAATAACTTAAAATGTTTAAAATAATGTGCTATAGAAAAGTATTACTTTGCTTTTCATAAGAAACTTTCATTTCTGGGAGTTTTTAGTCCCCCGGGAGGGGGACGGGGCAGGAATTCAACTGCTATGCACAGAATTGGGTTAATTGTTTTCACAAGCTAGATACATTACTGGTGAAATTGGTAATTGAAGCTTGTTTTCTATGGGAGTGACAGCTCGTCTTTGGTATCCAGGGAGGCTTGTCAAAATCTGTGTGATATGTGTCTGTATTATAAGGCTTTTAAAGCCTCAAAACCATACCTCTTTGTCTTTAAGCAATTTTCTGCACGTCCAGTGGAATGTTCAGATGTGGGTTAGAGACAACGAGATCTGATTTAAGCTCATGAGGTTTCGGTAAAAGCTCTAGAAGCTCATTATCCTCTCTGATGTGTTGTGGTTTATATCATTATCTGGCAAAGTAAAATTGAAGCCACTATATAAGTGCCACTTCTCCCAAACCTATATAAGTGCCTTTATCCTAACTGAAGATTCAAACTAATTTGAGGAATTGTTTGAATCTTCTGGAAGAAAAAAATACATCTTCAAGAAGCTCTAGCTAGTCATAAAAAAAAAAAAGTAGATATCAAACTTCTATTCCAAATGGGTTACTGCTGCTATAATTAAACGTTCTTTATTATGAATGTTAAATTCATTGTGAGAAAATAAGAGTGATTGCTTCCCAGAAGAGGATAAGCTTTAAAGGATTTTGCAGTTTTGAGGTAATGTTCTATTATTATAACATAGGAAGCCAGAGTGGAAAGCCCCCTGTAGATGTTAGATGTTAGATGTAGATGTTAGAGTTGTAGAGTTTGATATTTGGTGTCCACTTCTGCCTACAGATAAGATACATCATCCATGTTTATTTTTAAGGTTTAACTTTTCATAGTGGGGCCACTTGCCTGGTTAGGAAGACGGATGGTAACCCAAGGTCATACACACTGATTAGGTGACAGACTGTATTCTGAACAGTAGCTAGGGCCATGGCCTGCAGAATTTTCCATTGTTGGCAGTAGCTTTTGCCTTTGCAATATGGACAGTGTAATAGTTTTCCACAAATTAAACCACTCCATCTTCAGCTGTTGCGGGCCAGTAGGTTCTGTTGACCCTGGGCACTTTCAGATAATCAGCATCTGTGTAATGAAACTTTTCAAGCTCTGTTTCCTTTCCTACTTTTCTTTCATTTGGTTGAAAACTGCCTTGTGTCTTCATGGTTGGGGCAGTGGATTCTCAGCCAGAATGGGCATCATTCTTTTTTAATAGAATGGATGAAAGTCTATGTTATTCTTATTTATCTTATCAGCTAATGATTTGGAAAATGGTCTCCTCCAGTACTTATTCAGGAGAAAAGATTGCAGGGAGAATATTCTAACACATATTTTTAATTTGGGTTTAGATGTTTAGTAAATGAGGATATTATTCAGCTTTATGGATGGCTCCTAGGAGAAGGTCTGTAAGAAACTGGATGAGCTTGGTTTTGGGAATCAGATAGATTTACAAGGCAATATTCAAATCTTGAATATAGGAAAAAAATAAAAATCTTGGAGAATTAGGTAAGTTTTGAAAATCAAAATATACTCAGATTACTATTCTAATGATTCTTTAATCAGCTAATGAGTATATTCATACTTATTTCTAAATTATCCCATTTTCAATGGCAGTCTTTTATGGTCTTTTATCTCCTTCCAAATTCTTTCAAATACTCCAGCTGTAGTTTTCTTTTTTCAAACTATACCTTCCATCTGTAATGTCTGAAATGTATTTCTTTACCTATTTAAGACCTTTAAAACCTTGAATAAGTGACCTCTTAAATGAAGATCTTAACAATAAGACATCTCAGCATAAGAATCAATTATTTATGAGGTTCTGAATATTAATTTAAATCTGCTGTATTTGTTGTAAATATTTTAATTTCAGTTTTCTCTATGTTTTGAAATTGTTTAAGTAATATCTGACATGGAAAAGTTTTTTTTTATTTTATATAATAATATCTTTCAAGTTTTACCATTGTCATATTGTCATAGATTTTATGAAATCTATGAAATCTATGGGTCCAATAAATATTGATCTATATTTTCTTTCAAGATTTATTAAACTTTTTGTTTTTATATTTATCTCTTTAGTATAATAGCCTGAAATTCATTTTAGTGTAATACATGAAGATAGAATTTGATTTTTGCCCTTAGAATGTAAACAGTTATATATATTTGAATAACATTTTATTCTTCTTCTTGATAAAACTGTGAGGGGATGAAATATAACTAAATAAGAGATGACTTAAAACAAAAACCATGGTCAAAAAACTAGTTGTGGGCTTCCCTGGTGGAGCAGTGGTTGAGAGCCTGCCTACCAATGCAGGGGACACCGGTTCAAGCCCTGGTCTGGGAAGATCCCACATGCCACGGAGCAACTGGGCCCGTGAGCCACAACTGCTGAGCCTGCGCGTCTGGAGCCTGTGCTCCGCAACAAGAGAGGCCGCGCTAGTGTGAGGCCCGTGCACTGTGATGAAGAGTGGCCCCCACTTGCCGCAACTAGAGAAAGCCCTCACGCAGAAACGAAGACCCAACCCAGCCAAAAATAAATAAATTAATTAATTAAAAAAAAAAAACTAGTGGTAAACAATGAACCCATTTAACTACTAAAACTAAGATAAATCTGATAAATTTGGTTATGGAATAGACTTTACGTTATACAGCCTGAAAATATTGATATATGCATATATACTATATGCACTGTAAGTATATTATGTACATATATGTATATATATTTGGAGTTAGAAGGGAAAAAAGGAAAGTGTGGGAGAAATATAAACATGCTGATTTTTAGCTTTTACCCCTGAAGTTTGAAATATATACTTTAAATACAAAATATGACATAGAAATATAAGAATATTCAAATATACGAAGAGACTAATCAAAAAATAGTAGTAAAAATTATGAGGGATTGGAAATGAGAATATTTTAATTTCATCATTTCTAACAGTAAGGATTCAGCAGATACTCTCAATAATTAAAGAATTGGGCATCATAAAATGTTATATTTATAAGGTTAGGCTTTAGGACAAAAAAGTAAACGCCGTAAAACTATCATAAGGAATACCAAAATGAAGCAAGATGAAGAAAATACAGACCACAAATTGAAAGATTGTGTAAAATGTGATAGAATTAAAACCAGACATATCTGTCATATTAGGAAACTCTAATGTGTTAAATGCACTTCTAAAAAGAAAAAGATATTGTTTGACAAAACAAAATAAATACTGTGTATATTCAAGATATAATTAAAATTATTTAAAAATCTGAATGTTTGTCTATGGACAAAGGAATACCATGTATTATAATTTGAATGTGCTGCTGGATTTATTTGTTAGTAATTTAATTAGGATTTTTGAATATGTATTTAATTATGTTACACTTTATTAATTTGCCATAATTGTAGGTAAAGTATATCTATCAGCAATTTTATAGAGTTCAACCCAATATAATTGAGATTGTATTATAGTTAGTCTCTGCGTTTACTAAGTTTGTCAAGCTTTTGAGTTGAGTTTGGGCTAGTTTTGTAAACAAGGATTTTTTTATGCTTTGGAACAGTATCAGTAGGAAAGGAATTATTTATAATCACATTCTTAGAGATTATGCAAATAAGTCAGGGCCAGATGTTATTTTTGGTGGCAGATCTTTAAAAAATTTTTCCAAAATTTTACATGTTCATTACTCTACAACTATTTAAGTTTTCTATCAATTCTTTAGTCAATTTGGACTTTTTATAGTTTCTCTGGTATTTATCCATTTCATAGAGGTTTTTCAAAGTTACTATCACAGTTATATATATAGCATTCTCATACCTTTGAAAATATCTGCCATGTCTATACATATACAGTCATTTATATATTCTGGATATCATTTATTCGATTTTCTCTCCATTTTTCTTAACTATATTTGCCAAAATTGGTATATTCTGTAATTTTTATAGAACTTGGTCTTGGATTTAATTATTGATAAAATGTTCTCTAATTTACTGATTGCTGATTTTATCTCCTAATTATTTCTGATTTTATTTTTGTTTTATTGTTTTCTTTCTAGTTTACGTTGAATGTTGTTGATTTATTTTTTATTCTCCATTAATTAAAATATTTAAAACTATAAATTTGCTTTCACTATATCTCATAAATAATGATGAGTAGTGTTTAAAAAATCATCTTCTCTAAGTAATCTTAGTAAATGCCAATTTTGATTTCTTCATAGACTGTGGAGTTGTTTCAAGGAGTATGATTTTTCCCCTTCCTGTTCAGTATTAAAAATAAAGTTTTATCATCAACTGCTAGTTTTAATACATTTAATTCAAATAACATGGCCTACAAAATCGATTTTTTTGTGCTTACTGATGTTTCATGTATTGTCTGAAAGCTGATTTTTAAAAAAAAAAATTAGCAGTCAGTGGGCACTAGCAAAGAAAGTATGTTTACTTTTCATAGGTAACAAAACTTACAATATAAACCGTTCAATTAAACTTGTTAAATATATCAGTAATACTTTCTATGTCTTCACTTTTTTTCATCTAGCTCTCTGATAATGCTTTTTTGTTCATCTCTCTTCTTTTTATCACCTAACACTGTGTATGCTCCTACTAAACAGTTGATGAACAAAAATAGTATTTTCCTGACCTGAGGCTAAGCAGAAAGAGGGCAGAGCTCTGTGGATCTCCCTTCAGACTTCCAGCTTAGGTAGTTTATTTGCCATGTCTACTAAATGGCAACACCAGCACCATGTGGACTCTAGTACTTCTCTAAGGGGCTTGAAATTGTCTACAGCTGTATTTTGGAAATGAGAGAAATATTCATGGAGCATGTACATGAAAAAACAGAACAGGATTTTCAATATACATTTGAGGGGGAAAAAAAGGTTTCTATTAAACCTGTTTGTTTTTATAAACTTCTGAACCTGGAATTTGACACCTGGAGAAATGTGGAGGGTGCAGGGGGAGTGAAAGGGGTGGTAATTCAGATGCTGTGGATTGCTACCTGAATGTTTATCAATATTGCTTTCTTCTCCTCCTAACCTGGAAGAAGTTTATATTTTATTTTCTTTCCTGATGGGGACTTCCCAGGTGTAATTTCTTTCTCTTCTTTAGGTAAAATTTGCCCTTCTCTTTCTCCCACAGTAGAAAGGCTGCAGGGATGAGGAGCACTAGATTACTGAAAGAACAGAATGGATGGTGAGTTATTTATAAATATATCTCCATTACATTGATTTTTAATTTCTAAGATCAAACTAATGACAAGGCAAGGAAACCCTTATTATCATTACCAGACAAAATGTAAATGTTATTATCTCTGGCAGTGTCAAAACAAAATTACGGTGGTTAGAGACTGATCCGAAAAAGGAGGCAGGGATGATGCATGTTAATGCTTCTTTTAATAAAGCCGGGGTCAAAAGATTCTGCCTGTGTTTGATGTGACATGTAATGAAGATATAAGTCCATCATTTGCGGTTGCACAGATCAGTAGAGAAATTAGAATAGTGATATAGTTTTAAGAGATGGATGAGTAGATTGAAGTCAAGAGATAACTTAAAGGTAGCAGATCAAGAAATAGGGATCAAATTATATTAGATTAATGGATGATCACCAGAAGGTCTAAAAAATTTTTTGTTTGGTTTTTCAAGTGATTCCTTTCGGGGAGTTAAGGGATAGGGTAGCAAATTATTGATATAAACTAAGATCTTCTGTGTGTTTGTTTAAAAATTTTTAAAGCAAAATAGTAAAACAGGCTACCCTTTATAAATTGTTTCTTCTTGTGTCTGACTCACATATCTTAAATGAAAATCATTGAAACAAATATAACAACAATAGTAATAATAAAAATAAAATAACAAGGCAACTCTTCCACTAGGAGGTAAACAGGACTGTGGTACCAAGAGTTTCTTGACTGTTTTTCAAACCCTCTGGTCAACCTTTTCCTATGTTTGTAAACACCCTCCCTCTCAGCTTCATGTAGCTAAATGTTATTTAACCTTCAAATCTTAGCTTCATCTGAAAACTTCATCTGATACTGCTAATTCGGCCCCTAACAAAACTTGAAAATCTTTTTTAAGGGTCTCTAGCAAAAGCAATTGAATTTGATTTTTAATTCACAGAGTAATTGTGGCATATCAGCTATTAATACCTCAATTCTGTTCATTTGGTATGTATGTATGTATGTATGTATGTATGTATCTATCTATCTACCATTCATACAACAAATATTTATTGGGTATCTGTGTGTACTATGATCTTTCTCATCAGAGTTTAATACATTGGGTTGAGAAAATAAATATAAATAGGCAGATACGTTTGTTATAAATATTAGCAAGGATGCTTTGAGAGGAGGAATGTCTACTTTACATTGATTTGTCACTGAAGCCTTCTCTGTGAGAGTGAGTTTTGTGTTGAGGCCTGAAAAATGAGAAGTAGCCACCTATATGTGGAGTATTAAGATGAGTATTGAAATAGGTAGAGGGAACAGTGTCAGCAAAGACCTTATCCTTGAAAAGAAGAAGTCATAATCAAGAAGCTGAAGGAAAATCAAGTTGACTGGGTCCGAGTGAATAAAGTGAGCCTTGATGATGAGTGTAACGGAAGTACAGGTAGTGATCTATGCTCACAGGGCCCTGGGGAGGCACTGTAGACATCTGATATAATCTTCAATGTGATGGGGAGCTGTCCTGGGGTCAAACCAGAAATAATAATCCAACCTGCATATTAACGAATCATTCTGGCTTTCCTGTGGGGAATGAAGTGAGAGTGGGGTAAGAGTGAAATCTTACAGATCAATTATGACTGTACTGCTTAGTCTAGAAGAGAGATCATGGCAACTTAATTTAAGGAGATGGATAGAAACTAGATGGGTTCAACACACATGATAGAGGAATGATCTCTCAGATTTATCCTCCTACATTTCACTCAGAATAAAATGTAGTTCCCCCTCTCTCCTCTCGGTGCCTAAACTCTTCCTATCTTCTAAATTTTGCCCTATCTCATATTTAGTACTACTTTTTATCTGTTATCTCTTCTTTATCACGTCTTCTTCAGCCACAGCTTCACTGATCTTTTTCCTTCAGCATATACACATATCAGGTCTCTCATCTTTCCACAAACTTCTTCCCCTTGTAGTTCACTCCTCCCTCCTTCCCTCCAGAATCTTACTCATCTCTGCTTTCTACCAATCAGGCTTCTGACTAAAATCATGTTCCCTAGGCCCTTGCTTCATCCCTAAATGTCAAATTCAATGTATCATTTTTATTTAATATCTTACTTGATCCCTCTATGACAACATGAACCATTTATCTCTTGTATTTTGCTTTATTTCCATGATGCCTATGGCAAAGTTCTTTTGCTATTTCCTCCCCCCTGTATTTTTCATGGATAAATACATCATTTATGGTGTCCCTTCACCTCCCTGCCCTTAACTACTAATACCCCGTTGTGTTTGATCTTTCCTTCTTTTCTTCTCTCATTCTGTGAAATCTCTCTGGATTGTCTCCATAATTCTTAAGCAGCCACTAAGACTACTTATTGTTGATGGATTCCAAACCATCATTTCTTTTCCATATTCTTTATAGTCACTGACTATCCTCCCTTGTTTTTCTTTCCCACAGCTTAGTAATACGCACTTTCTCTTTTCTCTGCACTTTGATCAAACTAAATATCTAAGACTCCCACAAAGATAATAGTGGGTGGAAAATTCATGTTACCACAGAGCCACCCGAGGTATGTGTAGCAACAGAAGCAAATGAATTAAGGTTAAATTGTTTGTTTCTTACTTCCTGTAAGAGCTTGAGCTGATTGCAGATATTGGCAGTTGGCTGGGCACTACAAACGCAAGTTCCCCCTAAAGAAAATGTTGAGACTTTGTAAGTTAGTTGATGTCAACTTTTCTGAAATAACTTTTATTTGCTTTTTAACAACTTGAATTTTAAAATTTCTTATTTAAAGATCTTTGGAAGTTTTAGTTTTGGGCTTTAGAAATAGATGAAATAGCTATCTAGGGGCTAAAAGAATTCTGTCTTTCATCAGGAAATCTTCTTGGACCTCTTGATAATTAGTCTCCTTCATTACCTTGTAAAGGCAAGGTAAAGGCAAAACGCTAAAGGCAATGATTGATAGATTTTTCAGAGCAAACATCTTTATGCCAAAAACATGAGAAATGAAACTAAAAAACAAATGGAATAATTTAAAAATATATTGGCACAATATGTAACAGATAAATTATTTTTACCTTAGTTTATGAGGTACTCTTAGAAATAAAAAAGGAAAGAAAAACAATCTGATCAAAAATAGGCCAGTGATACAAACAGATGGTTTATATAAAGAACACCAATATTCTGTGGATATATAGAAAACATTTAAATAAAGACTAAACAAAGGCACAGAAGGAGACAGTACAGCAAAAAGAAAAATAGCACAGAATCTCCTGTTAGACTGCCTGAGTATAGAGCTCAAATCCCTCACTTAGCTCTTTCATACTTTTAGGTAAAAAACATTGCCTCTCAAAGCCTAGTGTCCTCCTATTTTTTTCAAATTGAGGGGAAATTCATATAAGATCAAATGAAACATTTTAAGATGAACAGTTAAGTGGCATTTACTATGTTTACAATGTTGTGCAACCATCACGTCTATCTAGTTCCAAAACATTTCATCACCCCAAAGAAAGCCCTGCACCCATTAATCAGTTAATCCCCATTACCTTCTACCCCTAACCCCTGGTAACCACCAATCTATATGTGCCAAAATATTAGTAACGGTTATTTCTGGGTCCTGGGATTAGTTACAATGTTATTTGTGTTTTTTCCCTTACAAGTTTTCAAATGTATACTTATTATTTATGATTTTTAGTAAGGAAAAAGACAAACATATTGTCTGAAAAGATCTTACTAACCTTAAGAAAACATTTTCTCTCAGAATCTACATGTTACCCTTTTGAAACAATCAACTTTTACTTTTTTTTTTTTTTACCATTTCATTTTATCTTTATCTGGAGAAATAATTCTCCAGTGGTATGTGTTGTAGTGAGTTATGGTGAAAAGAAGAGGAGAAGAAAGTCTCTAGTCAACTTAATATAGTATCTATATACATATTTTGCTGGAGCTAAAACTGTTCTGCAGAATGCTCTTCATGAAAGTTTTTTGAAAAATTAATGGAAATAACCACAGCATCCAGGTATAGGAACTTAAATGGGACAAGGCTAACAGGAATGCCAGGAAAAAGGTTATGATACTTAACAATGGAAAAACTAATAAATTTTAGCTTAAGTTAATAAACGTAGGCTAAATTAGTTATAATTGCAATTTTAAAAGTCTGTTCAGTATGTAAGAAACAGGTGGTACTGAGGAAAGTAAACAATTCCTGTTACAACATCACATTTTAAATTTGAGATCAGTGACTGCAAGAGGAAAATAGATATTGCTGGCTTCTGTTTACAAATTTTTGTTTAGGAAAATTACAAATCCTGGTGAGGTATTCTATTAAGAATGAGAATTCCTTTAAATGTTACTATTCTTAGTTCTCTTTTATTCCTCAAAATATTGTCATTTTTTAAACAGGAAGCTTACTAATATACTTGTGTAACCTGTGTATTTATTTGTTTTGAAGTTTAAATAGCTCTGTTTTCCAAATTTTACAACCATTTCTACAGTAACTTGTCAATATAGACATTAAGTGGTACTTAAATGATAGGCATGAAATGTACACTACGTTTAACATGGCTAACATTACTGGAAATCTTTGAATTTTGATAATCTCCAGCATTCTATACTTAGTAATTTTTTGGCTACGTGAAATATAGTTAATTTCTTCTACCAGAAGTACATTAGAATGTAAATTAGTTAATACTTTATCTCATGTTAATGTGGTATGTCAAAAATGAACAGAGTTTGAACCTAAAAGCCTGAAAAAATTACAATGTGGCATAGTACAAATCTCAGAATTGTCTCTTTGTAAGATTTTCACCTTTTGATACTGTGTGGCTATTTAAAACATATGATTTAGATTAGTAACCTAATATTTCTGCTAATATGGCTCTGATCCCATAAGCAGTAATAGATAGGCCTGAATTCTATCAACCTAAGGAAGGTTTAGAGCGGTATATTCATTTGTTGTCAATGTCTATGTCATCATTTTTAACCACCCCACATGGCACCAGTGACCCTAACCTACTTGTATTTTTGTGGAACTGCTCGTACTCTCTCAGATCTCTAAGACTATGTGTGTATATAAATATATACGTGTGTGTGTATATATATTTATATACAAACATATGCATGTGAGTATATGTATATATACATATATTTTCCTCTTTATTCTGTATCCTGTTACACTCTTTATATTTTTTATCCTCCTCTTCTTAGTACTGCTTGTCCTTCTTTTTGTCTGATTAAGTTTTTATCTGTTCAACTACTTTTTTCTCATGCCTTTTTATTTCTCTTTTAAATGTGTTACTTGGAAATGGCATAAAGCTATGTTATGTTTTTTATGCCAATATGAAGGTACTTGGTTTTTAATGGGAAATTTTAGTCTATTTTTAACGTAATGCAATAAATAATAAAACTGATTTTATTTTTCACTAATTTTTAAATGTTCATCATTTATTTTTCTTATTTCTTATTTTTTTCCTTTAGCCAACTTTTGGTGAAGTGATCAAATTGTTATTCACTCCCTTCACCCCTCTTGTCATTTTGGAAGTTTTATTTTACTTTTTCATTTTATTTCTGATTATATTCTCCTTCCTGGTACTCATAGTCAAACACACAGTTTACTAACATATTAAAACAATGCCCTTTCCACCTACTCATAGCTTCCATTTCCTTACTGCTTCTTTCCATCCAGTCCCAAAATACTTTTACCTCTCCCTCTTCTGCTTGCCACTATCAAAGATTTTGCTGAGACATTTTGGAAATTTTGTTCTAGATTATAATTAGTTTCTTCCTATATTGTTGTCTCCCTTTTTCAAAAATTCTTAATTAGTATTTATAAATCGTATACATAGATTATTAATCATATTCATATCTATCTATCTATGTATCACCTATCAAATCTATGTTTATTGATAATACTATTTATTTTCCTTCCCATCATTTCCTATTTTGAAAATTCCATTCTGAATTATTACTGTCTGGAAAGAGTATTTTCTTAAATAGTTTCTTCGGAAGGGGCATATGAGTGATATATTCTTTACTTCTTTGTGTATCCACATTTACCTGACAGGGAAATGCTGTCTTGGATGAATACAGAATTCTTAGTTTAAACTCTTTTTTTTTTTTTTCTCAGTGGTCCGCTGAGGTGGTGAGAGCCCAATGACATTCTCTCTCTCTTTTTTTTTTTTTTCATTCTAAGTAACTAACTCTTTTGGCTTGAGAGTTTGTAAGAGGTTTCTCCTTGTCTGTACTAAGTTATGCCTTGGTGAGTGCCTTTTCGCATAGATTCTATCCAGAATGTATTGAGCCTATCTGCAGTCCCAGGTTCTTCTACAGCTCAGGGACATTTTTTCCTTCCTTTATTAGTTTAATTATTGCCTCTCTTCCTTCTGTTCCTTTTTATTTCCTCTAAATTTTCATGATTCTAAGATTTAGCCTCACAAATTCATTCTCCACATCTTTTATAATTTCTGCTCATTTATCAGGCCATCACTTTGGTAGTTAGCAATATCATACTCTATTCAGTCAATAAAATCACTAATTTTATTATATTTGAAAAAGTGTACTTTTTAGTTCCAAAAATTGTATATTTGGTGCAGTCCTTGAATCTTCTTAACGTTCTTACTATTTCTTTTCAGGTTTTATCCTTCTCTATGATGGAGCTAGTTCTGAGTGCACTGCCTTTTCTTTTTTTCCCTGATGTCTACCACCCGTTGGTACATTATTGTTTAACTTTGTCAGAAATGGTAGCTCATCTCTAGTTTCTGGGATATACCCTCTCAGCAGTGCTGTGGTGGCTAAACTCTGTTCCTGTGACCTGGCCCTGTAGCAAGAAGAACCTGTCAGCCTCCTAGGGATTCTGCATGTGGAAACCTCTCTGCTCCCTGGTCTTTTCACACTCTTCAGGCTTAGAAGTAGAGAGGTAGAGAACACCCAGGTCAATTTCTTCAGCTCTTTGGGGAGAAGTGAGGCAAAGCACAGGCGAGGGAACAAACACTGCCTTTTCACAGGGTGACAATAGGGGAGTTCACAGGTCTCTGAGGATCCAACCCTCTTCCTAAAGAGCTCTTGGCAGACTTCCTGGGGAGACATTTCTCTTCCATTTATTTCTCAGTCAGGATTCCATGGAGCTGGGACCTCACTTGCATCCCCTTGGCCTTGCCTACCTGCTGTCTACAGCCAGAGGTAATAACTGAGGAGAAGGAGATAAGAGTTGAGGTGACCAGGATAGACTTAGTCAAACCATCACCTTTTTAGAATCCCCTGTGCACTTTTGGCTTTAGCTCTTTACCCCTGAACTGACATGTGCTAACTATAATGTTGGACTTACATAAAACATTTGCATATTAAATCATGAATTTTCTTGAGTTCAAATTAGAAGCTGACTACAGAGGCTTGAGGAGCCCTGCCAGGAATGAAGCTTCTGCATTCTAGGAGCCAGACAGATTCTGGGAACAATTAACAGCACAGTCAAAAAAAAAAAAAGGACATGAGAAATCTGTTCTGCTAATTATTTTCTTTAATGACTCAAACACACACTTCTTGAGTACCTACTATTTACTAATGAAAGGTTATTAAACACACATTAATAAACCTCATCTAGGCACCATTTGGAAGAGGGTGATGACCTGCACTTCTCAGTTTGATTTTCAGAATTGTGATTGTAAATGCTGGATCCATCTCTTCTTGGAAGTGCACATAATGTTTATTATTGTTGTTATTGATAAAGACCATAAGGTTATTGCCTAAAAATAACTGGGTTTACATACCCATTTTACTACACAATGCTTAAATATATACATTATGTATTCATTCCAAAAATTATGTAACTATTTGCCAAATACCCTACAATAGTGAAAAGCCAGACCCTTTTGTTTACCTCATGGGCAAACACAATGTAGATGTATATCACCATGTGTATATCTTTCACAGTGTAGATGTATATCAAATCATCATGTCACGTATTTTGAGTGTTACAATTTTGTCAACTCTACTTCAATAAAACTGAAAAAAATAATTTAAATTATTACAAACAAAGTTTAACCTGATATATGCTACTAAGGAACACACAGAGACAGAAAAACCAAAGATGACCTATTTTTAAAATGGTCAGGAAAAGCGTCTTTGAGGCGTATGTAAACTGAGACCGAGAAATGATGAGAAGTAGCAGGTTAGGCAGATGTGGAAAGACTGATGTTAATAGAGGGAACAAACATACAAAGCTCCAAAGATGAGAAAGAACTTTGGCAGTTTAAAAAAAAGACAAAAAACAAAAGACAAAACAGAGTTTCAGGGACTTGGTATATAGCAGGAAGAGTGGGAAATAGAAGAGGCTGTAGTCCAGGCATTGATATACCTTTCAAGCATAGTAATAAATAAGGATTTTATTCTATGTGCAATGAAAATCCCATAAAAATTTCAAGTGTGGGATTCATATAATCAGATATACATTTTTAAATAAACTTTTTGTTATTAAGTAGAAACAGATTGGCAGCATCATGAGAGTGAGTTTGGTCCAGGAAGTGGGGAGATTAGGGTAAGGAATCAAGATCAGATTGCCTTAAATTCTTTACTTCAGATTTGTATTTTGGCCCAGAATTCCTTGGGAACTTTCAGGCCTATCATCTTAAATTGGCTTCCCCTCACCTTTTCTTTGTATTGAAAAATTAGGAGACTATGTAATAGTCCAGACAAGAGATGCTGAAAGCCAGAGTTAGGTAGTAACAATGACTGTGGACACCAGTGGATAAATGTACATTAATTTTTCAGGTTAAATTGACAGAATCATCTAAGGTATTAGACACGAGGTTGAGCAAATGATAGATTTCAAAGATGATATATAGTAATTTCCAGACCTAGCAGCAGGATAGATGGTTATGCCATTTTCTCAGATAGGAGAAAATTGGGGGTAACTTGTTGAGCCGAATCAAGAATTCATGTTTTATACTTATTAAGTTTAAAAGTTTGTGACATTTAAGGGATAGATCAAGTAAGTGTGTGCATTTGTAAGCCTGCAGCTCACAGAGAGATCCAGCCTTGAATTATGCATCTGGGAGCCATTAGAATAAAGATGATCTTTAAATCCATGGGGATGGATTAATCTAATCATGCTACATATCTACTGAGCATCTTTTATGGAGTAGATATTATTGTAGGCATGGGGTATATAATAGTGAGTAGTATATAGATTTGTGCAAGTGTTTCCTCACAGTGGGAGGTAGACGACAGTGTAGAGCAAGGCCGGGAATTGAATCTGAGTAACACATTATAGAAGTCTGGTTGAGGAGGATTACTGAGCATAGGAGACTAAAAGGAATTGGTTAGTGGGTAACAGAAAATTCAAGAGGGTTCCGAAAGAGGTGGTTTTCAAAAAGGAGAGAGTTGTTAACTGTGTTGAGTATTGCTAAGCAGTCAGTAGGCTAAACAAAAGAAAGAGTTCACAGCTTGGCAGTGGAGATTGCTGGTGCCCTGAGAATACTCTGGTGATAGTAACGGTAGGGCAGCCAGGTTGGAGCAAGGTATGGAGTGAATGAGTGGGCAGGAGCAGAGGCACTGAATGGAGACATTTAGATTTTTTTTTTTTTTTAAACTAAAAGATTGCTGGAAGCATCATCTCCCATTTTGGGGAAAAAATTAACCTGATCATCCTGTCTAAAATATCATTTAGAAAATTTTAAAATTTACTTTTATACTGAGAAAGGACAGATGAGAAGCATAGAGACCCTTTTTTTCACAGGAGATCCATTAAACATTTTCGTAATATTTACAGAATTTTGGAGGGTTTCCAGATAAAGAAGGATAGGATTTGCTCACATTACGTTAGATAGTTTTTATGGTGTTGCAAAATTATGATTAATCAATGATATCTCTCTAAACTGTAGTGATTTAGACATGTTTATTGTAACAGTCCCTAAGACAGACATAACAGATTCACATTTAAAAATACTCAACATCTAATGGTGTTGTGTACATGTTTAAAATAATACAAGTGTTCTATAGTATTTTCTCTGTGAGGCACTTTAGACTGACTGTTGTTAATGTATTAAAGACTTCCTTTGCTTAATGGTGAGCTGTAGTGTTAGATTACCAAGTAAGAGTGGGAGTGCCTTTAACCAATCCATAATCCTCCCTGGTGCTCTGTGTGGATAATCACAGTAAACGTGCCTTACCACGGCAGCACTGTGCAAGCCACTGCAGTGCTTAATTTTGACAAGTTTTGTTTTTGTTTAGTGGTATATATCTTTGGAGTGGTTAAACAATGTTTAAGTTGGGGTGATAACCAGTTCAGCATTGTATATGGCTTACAATAACAGGATTAGGATGCGATAAACATGCTAGACAGAGAAAAAATTTTTTCTGGTGAAAGTAAATACAGGCCCAAGAAATATTGCCAAAGGTTACAGTTAAAGCTCTAGTATTTGATATTGTACCTACACTTAAGTTGGATATTTTTAAATTCTTACAGTAGTCCTACAGCTGACATGTTCATTTTCCCCTTACACTGATAAACTGGAAAATGTATAGTGATATCTTCCACAATTTTTTCTAGGTGAGGCAGGTTCACACACAACATGTGTGTTGGAATAACCTGGAGTTGCTTTGCCCAAGGAATTGATGGGAAAAAATTTTCAGAATTCTTTTTTTTTTTTAATGTTTATTTATTTATTTGGCCGTGCCAGGTCTTAGTTGCAGCATGCGGAATCTTTAGTTGTGGCATGTGGGATCTAGTTTCCTGACCAAGGATCAAACCCGGGCCCCCTGCATTGGGAGCATGGCGTCTTAGCCACTGGACCACCAGGGAAGTCCCAATTTTCAGAATTCTTGATCAAAATGCTAACTCTATATTTGCAGGGTAAGTGGAGCTAGAATGAGTTAAGAAAAGCTTAGCTTCCTATTTAATTTTAAACTTTTAAAATAAGATAGTATGTGCTTTTTAGGTTTGCAGCTTGTTTTCATGTATTGAGAAAATACATACAATTCCTAACCTATGTATTGACTTCATTCCCTAAATTCATTTATATGGTATTATTTGGAACTGGGAATAGGTTTATCAGCAAGAATGGCTTAAATAGAGTAGTTATACTCTAGGTCAGCTTACAAAGTTTCATTGAACTCTTACAATAAGAGAGATTTTCTTCCCTTGTACAATAAAATATAAGCGCACTGGAGTGAAAAAAAGCAACATGAAACATAGCTTCTTATGTCACAGAGCATATGCCTAATTGGAAAAGAATGACCCATACATAAATACACCAATAACAATACAAATGCCAAATGAGTGACATGTTGAAATTATGTTTGTGGCTTGAGTGGCGAGAGCAATATGGTCATAGAATTTAGAGTAAGTTTTGAGAGTAGGTATATTTTGAAATAAACCTTTGAATAATGAGGAGAATTCAGGTACATAAGAGGAATGGTGAGCATTGCAGGTGGGTGGAAAGAAACAAATGTTAATGAAAGAAGATAAATAAGAGGCTTGGCTTGGTAGGCTTATGAATTAGATTTGTAGGCAAAGCTATGAGAAAGTGAAATATGCGGAGAGCTAGAAAAGGCCAGTGACCTCCCTGCCCTTCCCCTACCCTTCCAGTGAACTGAACTGGGGGGTCCCTTAGTTCTCTAGGCCTATTTTGGTTGTGTCCTCAACTATGTCAGGCAGAACTTTCACCTGAAATCAGGTGTTGATGTGACTCTTTCCTTAGAACACTTGCAATGGACCTAAAACACATACTTGGCTTTGAGAATAGCCTTGCCGACTTCTTAGCTGCCTGAGAAACCTGACACTAAGAAGAGTGAAATGCTTCCTTTTCAGGAGCAGCAGCCCAGCTGCCTCACCTTTACAGTTATGATGTGATTTTGGTTGTTTACTTGCTTGTTTTTAATGTAGCTCTCTATTTAAAACAAAATGGCTGCATAGTCTTCTCTGAAAAATCGGAGATTAGTAGTTTAAATTTAACATGTTAGGGAATATTGTTCAAGGCACTAAGAGAAGGCTGAGGACTTCCATCTGTCCTTGCTTTAGCTAACATCCGTACAAGAGGTAAGATACGTAACTGCATTCACAGTTGCATCCTCTTACGTGTTTGAGGCATCATAGCTCTAAGTGACCATGAGCTTATTGCACTAACTTATTTTATGACACTGAGATATCATTCTGCTAAATGTCAGTGCATCCCTTCTGTGAATGCATGTGACAATGTATCTCCCCAGGAACACATTCTTCGTTTCGTTCGTACTTGAATTTTTAATAATCCCAACCAAATGGACATCTGCCTTCTTCTCTAAATAGCAATGCTATAGAGTTTGCTTATCCTGGGACTTTTTAACATTTGTGTTGGACTCTTTAATGATCAGTAGCAAAGAGATCCCGGAGTTCATCTTGTTAATTAGTAGTACAGCTTCTGGCTAGTGTTAGGTCGAAAATAATTGATTTATATTTCAATGCTATACCATACATGTGTTCTCAAGCAAAGGTATTTGTTAATCTTACTGCAAAGAGGCTTTCCAAAAAACACTCTCTAAATTGCATCTGTTTATAAAGCAAGTCAGGAAAGTAGGTGTTTACATTTTATTCATGTGGACGATTAAGAGGATTGTTCTTATCCTAATTATAGCTTCTTGTTATAGTATTTGCAAATGTAATAACATACATGATTTTCTCCTATGATTCTGTGTATCTCTAAGATAGAAATTTAAATGAAGTTGGATTATAAGTGAAAGTAGGTATAACATATATTGGGACACCATCAAATATTAGCAAATGAATACTTGGCTGTAGATTTTTATCTCTGATTTGCTTGCTGTCATAGACCCATTAAGATTTGTTTGACCACTATAGTGTAGTGAAAAAAATATTGACTAAGAGTCAGTAGATCTGGGTTCTAGTTTTAATTTTGCCACTATTTAAGTATGCAACCTTCAGTAAGTCATTTATTTACTTCTTTCATTTGCTTTTGCAATCAGTCTTTAATCTGTAAGGTGATTTGCTATACAATTCCACAAATTGAAATTTCGTCTATTTCCTTTCCTCTATACTGGCATTTCCAGGCACCTCGATGAGCAAGTGGCATGTGCTAGTCTTCAATAGATCTTACTTGACTATAGTAAGTATTATCATTTACATTTTTAAATATTTTTGAACCAAGATATAGTTCTCTGGGCATTTCCATATCAATGTGTTTTAACTCCACTTGCTGAATAATAGCCTTTGTCAACCTTTATAAGAACTTATGACCATAACTGAAAAAAATGTACATTTGGATTTTTCCATTCACCCTTGTAAATAAATTATGCTTAAATTCTAAAGAAGAATGTTTTAGGTGTTTCGGGGCCTGAGAGGTGCTGGTGGAGTAATGAGATACTGTGTCACCCATCTCCTTCTATGTACTCTGCTCTCTATTCTGATTAAACATGATCGTTAGCAACTTTGATGAAGAAACAAATGGTGCAGTTATCAAATTTATCCATAAATATGCTAAATGAAAGAACCAAACAATACACTTGAGAATTGTGATTTATCTCCAGAGCATTTCCAGGAAATACCAGCAGAATATACAATAGAGAAAAATATGTCAAAGCCTGAATTTTGGTAAAACAACAAAATCAACAGGACAAACCCAGATTTATAAAGACAATTTAAAAAAAAGCTTCACAAGGAAAAACAGTAAGATGCTCTTAATTATCCACAAAATAGGCTGCATTAACATAAATAGACTATTTCAATGTCAGAAGGGGATATTCTTACTTGTGCCACATCTGGAGGATTTCATTTCATTCTGTGTTTAATTCTTGAACTCAGTAAACTTTTGTATAACATCATATTTAAAAAGAGAAGTTCCCAACCTTGGTTGCCCTTTAAAAGTACCTTTGAAGCTTTCTAAAATAAACTGGGGTAGAACCCTACACTAGGTGATTTTGATACAGAAGTAGTTCTTGGATATATACCAAGCAGCTGCATTATTTTTATGCAGATACATAACCTACATAGCCAGCATCAGCTGGTGTAGTGGGAAGACATCGTTGTCTAAGAGACCTGGATAGGAATATAAAATTAATTAACTTGGCCTTATATGATAATGCTAATTATAAGACTTAACAAATAGTGAATAATTTCAATGAGGTAAATTGTTTACGTATATTATTGCATTAATCATTATAAAAATTTTTTTTCTAATGATAACTGAGCTTCAGTGATATGAAATAATTTTCCCCAAATGGTGTATTTAACAAGTGGCTTCTTTGATTTCAAAGATCCTTTTCTCATTTTAGTTATTGCATTATATCACTAGTAGATGACCTGGGATGATGGAAGGAATCGCAGTTCTGAGCCACATTGGAAGTAGGCCTGAAGCAGGGACTCTTCAGGCATTGGGTCACAAAGGACACTGGAGCCCTAGTGGGTACTGGGAGTCAGGAGGAGTCACAGTTGCAGCCACAGAGCCCTAGTGGGAACAGGGTGACCAGGGCAGAGCTGGAGAGGAAGGCCCAACAGCAGAATGGTACCCACTTGTCCTTATAGTAGAAGTCTTATAGGAAAAAGGAAGTGTAAAGGAAAATCCTTTTCTCATTTTGCCTATTCTGAGCACCAGAATCAAAACTTCAGTTACTAGGTAGAGTTACTTGTGTTGGGGTATCCAGTTCTTCCTAAGGGCTGGTCCTTAACACCACAGCTAAGGAGATGCATGGTTCCAGCCTAGCTTTTCTTTTGTGTCTCAAGTCGATCTGGTCCTACATCATCTGTGCTGGAATTTCTGTTTTGCGCTTTATGGTCCACACTATTAACTAAAAGTGTTCTGTCTGCTCCATAACCATGTGAGCGTGTGTGAGCACACCTACACAATTCTGCATACCCTCTTCTGACCTCAGGACTCACTCTACACCTTCTTTGAAACTATTATAGCCATGAACACGGTTTAAAAAAAAACTATTTTCAGTGTCAACACTCGTCCTGTGATCAAGACAGTTCCCCATATGGCAGCAGAGTATTCTTCAAATCAGTGAAAACAGTAACTCACCTTACCTCCCGGAAACCAGATTAGTGCAGAGGTGACTGTGTTGCTATGAGAGAGCTGGAACAGGACTTGGAAATCAGGATGGGTTGGCAGAGCAGTTCGAAGCCACATTAGCTTAGTCAGGACAGGAGAGGCTCAGAACGACATTGTTGATGCTGCAGTGGCAGTAGCTGGTTAGTTCAGTTTGTTGTCATAGGGCTAACAGGGAAGGAAAAGCCTGTGGAGGGGGGAGGTTTACACACTTTGTCAACATTCAAATGGTTATTAGCTCCATGAAGACACGGGTGAACTTGCTTTGACCAAGTGACTCTAAGCTTCTGTTTGAGCTAAAAGATCATGGACTTTAACGGGAATCTTGATTTCTCCACTGTTATGTATGACCCGGGAAATAAAAGTTACACAGAAGACATGAAAGCACATAGAAGACATATTATTTTTCTTCAAAGAGCTTTTATTCTCGGTATATTTAATATTGGAAAATACTTTGTTCATTCAGGAATTGTATTTTCACAGTACACCACTTTCTTTTATGTAGTAATATGTTAATTGAACTATGAAGAAAAATACATAAAATTTGCTTTTAAGAAAGCGAAACATTTCTGATTAGTAAGTGTTACCATAGTGGTGGGAAACTATTTCAGAGAAAGAATGACTGCAAAACAAAAACAAACACAAAAACAAAACAAAAATGAGGAATGGGCACACGTAACTGTATATGTATTTATTAGAAAGTAACAAAAATAACCGTGAGGGCCTGGTATACTAGAGCCATTTTGCAGGGAACTTTTGATAAAATTTAAATTAATGTATGAAGACACACCAGAAGGAAATGTCTATTATTGTGGCATTTGAAATATAAGATTTATGGTTCTCAAAATGCTGCTGAAGCCAAACAAATATACTTATTCATTATTCATTTTTTTGCTGGTTGCTATGTTAATGTTGGGTGTCAGTAAAAGATTCTGATGCAAAGGCCTTGATTATGCCCTTGATGAGCTTAGTGACTTGTTGAGGCAAACTCAATTCATACTTGAATGCAATGTTTTCCTCAATAAATTCATGTCATAATGAATATAGAGGCCATAGAGATAATGATTGATTCTTCTTTTGTGCACAATGTGCTATTGATTTTTCTTTGTTGGCATAAATTAACTTACCCCTTTAACTTCCCAAGACAAAGTAAGCTAACGCACCTTCTTTTTCACTGGTGCCATATTAGAATAATGTATATCCACCGACAGCTTTGTTTTTTTTAATATATATTGCTACAATAATTTTATTAAATACTCACAAATTACTAATAAAAGTACTTAAATCACTGAAGTTGGCGGTAAGTGCAATTTTTATATATTGACAATTCTGAGGAAGATAAACTTCCCCATAAGATAAGAATGCTAATCTGTGTCTAAATTGTGTGTGTATGTGTGTGTGTGTGTGTGTGTGTGTGTGTGTGTTGAAATATAAGGAGAAAAAACATCTTAGACTTAGTGAAGTTCTGAATACCTTATAATATGAAAGTTGTGCTTTAGTGGGTTTTGAAATTGGATTTAGAGAATATTAAGGCAAAAGATCAATAGAGATGGATTATTTTATAGAGAGAGCAGGCATGTTATCATTGCTTAAAGGATTACCCATATTGTGCTTCTAACTTTTCAACAAAGTATCCTGGTATCATTGAAATAGAAAAGTACATTCTTAAAATTTCAAATCATATAATTGATAGGTCTTGCTATTCTTTGACCCTTTAACAAGTAAAATTACATGAACTCAAGGTGAGGGTTTCCATCTGTTTCCAAGTGGTCTTTTATCATTCTAATATTAAATATAAGGTATTGGGGATTCTAGAATAATAATGAAAATAGTGTTTTCATCTGGTTATTGCCAATTTCTAGGGGTCCCATTAATATTGTAAGCTATGTGAATGGTCACTTATGGAAGTCTCTAGTGTATAACACCCCCATAGGAGTATTTTGCAGTTGTGATTATTTTTTAATAGAAAGTGATGATTTTCAATTTATTTTAAAAATCTGATTTCACTTTAGAGTATATAGGGTACAATATCATAACATTTATTTTCTTCCTTTTAACTTATCTTTGAGGCAATTATTCGCTAAGCAGAGGACATGAAAATATCTGGAATACATTTAACATGACCTATTGCACATGTAGATTCATAATTTCTATCTCCTCCATCTCCTTTGTGTAGCTCAAAAATAATGTTATTACAAAGTTTGTAACTGCCATCGATTTCCTCTTCTTTGTCTCCATCTAGCATTTGATGCATTGTCAACTGCCTTTTGGTAAATTCTTTTCCTGTATGTTTTATACTGGCCCACAACAGGCCAAGCAGAACAGACAGATGGTATTCATTCTCTATTCAAAACTATTTTTCTGGTAAATATAAATTCTAATACCCATACAAGGTTGCAGTCTTTCTGCAGGGATACAAAGAGAGTAAATCAGGAAGTAAAGCACATTGACTTTACCTTGACTGTTGGCATTTCTCTTTATTAGATGTATACTGGGCTCATGTGGAAGGTTTTGGGATGCTCGTGCTATAAATATTAAGTACTTCTCCCAATGAAGAATTATGGGGAAAAGCTTGCAGCTTCTATATCTGATCTCTAGAAAAGATTATCGACCTTACTGTAAGACTCTAAGTAGAATTCCATTAATTAATTTTTTTTATAAAATAGTTTTGTGTTTTCTCTTTAGAATACTTAACAAATGTAACTCAAATATTTTATTTTCTTACTTTTCATTTGAGATTTTTTTTTATCAAATTCAATACAATATTTCCAAGCATCAGAAGCAAAATGATAGCATAACTAATGGGAGAAGAACAGAAAAACATTTTTAGAATTAGAGAACATTAAATAACCACTGATAAAAAGAAAATTAACTAAGTTCCCTGTAGAGACTTCAAATATTTTTGTCAAAGAAAAAATATTTTGTTGGCTATCTTAGTAATTTTAAAATATTTTTAATACTTAATCACAGCTGTATTTAGTATGTATACATATCTGCATGTACATATTATGACAGTTATAAAATATTTAGTTTAACTTGACTTCTCTCAGCTTAAATCGTCATTCTAATTTCTTTCTGTCCTCCAAGTTTTCCTGTGCTTTCTGAAGCCTGATTTGTGGTGGCTCACCTATCTTTTTTTGTTGTTTGTCTGTTAAGTTACCATTGCTTGAAACCTTTGCATCTTAAACAAAAACAATTTCTGTTATTTCCTGATGAGGCAGATTCTTTGTGCTCTATTTCAGAACTTGTACCACACCAGTTCTTCTGAGATCCTTACACTTCATCTAGGTTTTTCCTCAACTCCATTCTCCTCTTTTCTGGGTAAAGAGAGCTAGGAAGGGTACTCAGTTCTTTCATGCTTGTCTTCCTCTACAATGCCTTTTGAAGTCTCAGATCTACAGATAACATGCTCGCTGAACAAGTCCCTATATCCTGATAATTTCTAATTTTAAGAACTGCCCTTGATACTAAGTTTGGCTACCAATAGTTGTATTTTTTATTAATTTCCTGAATTCCTACAGAGTAATAAATTGAACACTTAAAGTGTGCCTGGCACTGAGGTAAGTGTCTCAGGTAAGGTAACTTCTCTGGACTAGTCAACTGTAACAAAGGAACAAGGCAAATATCACAGTACTGCTGCATAGTTAGGAAGTGAGGATAAATCTCCAAGAGAAGGGGCAAGTTAAGCAGACAGTCCTATAAATGTCTAACCCAGGAGTTTTCCCCTGGCTTTATGAATGGAGTGTGTCAAACCGTTTATTTATTGTTTAATTTTTATTTATTATTGATTCTAATACATTTTTTTCTGTTGACCATGGATTATTAGACAAATATCTAACAATAGAAACAGGGTCAAGGTAATTCTATCCTCTTAGCATGGTTGTTTGGCCTTCTTGCCTCACTCTGTATACTCTGGTGGATCTCAGCAGCTCTAATAATCTGGTCCAGATTTTTTCCCCAAATCTGAACTTCCAGCACAAATTTCTCCCAGGTGGTAGGCCCATATATCCCGACATTCCTTTGTTTTCCTCATGTCCCACATCAAACCCGCCATGTAGTCCTATAAATTCTACTTTTGAAAATCTCTCCTCCCACTTCCATTTCCAACCTCATTCCCTATGCTTTAGTAAACAATTTAATTATCCTTTGTCTGTACTATTGAAAAGGTTTAACAACCGCTGCCCCTGATTCCATTCATATGGGCTTCTACTTTACCTTATACATTAAGACATCTTTTTCCATCACAGAAATTATCTCCACTTAAATCCACTGTTACTTGGATACAGGCTCAAATCCAAATTAAGTCCAACACAATTTCATTCTCAAATATCTCTCCAGTCTTGACTGTTGCTCTAATTGCCTTTATAAATCTCACTCTATCTATACTAGATGTAAATAGTTCTGATATATGAAACTTCTCTGCTGTTGATATAACTGCTCTCTTTTCTTGAGGAGAGTCCTTGCTCTTTTTCCTTCTGATGGCAGGAATAATTTTAACGACTCTTCTCCTACTAAGAGCTGTAACTAAGGTATCAAATATAATGCTATGTAATATTATCTCATATAAAGCTGATGCTCTTGTTATCTCCATTTTTACTATTGAAGAGAATGAAACATAGGTTAAATAACGTGTCCGAGGTCAGAAGCTGGGAGCATGTCAGAGCTGACATCTGTAATAAAAGTAATGTAGGGCTTCCCTGGTGGCGCAGTGGTTGAGAGTCTGCCTGCCAATGCAGGGGACAGGGGTTCGATCCCTGGTCTGGGAAGATCCCACATGCCGCGGAGCGGCTGGGCCCGTGAGCCACAATTACTGAGCCTGCGCGTCTGGAGCCTGTGCTCCGCAGCGAGAGGCCACGATAGTGAGAGGGCCGCGCTCCGCGATGAAGAGTGGCCCCCGCTTGCCGCAACTAGAGGAAGCCCTCGCACAGAAACGAAGACCCAACACAGCCATAAATAAATAAATAAATAATTTTAAAAAAAAAAGGACTTTAAAAAAAAAGAAAAAAAGTAATGTATGCTGTTATCACTGAAGGACTTGTCCACGTTAATTTAGTGCAGAGATGTGAAGAATTTAAAATGAAGAGCTTAACCCCCAGTGAAATGTATAAACTGAATATAAACCTAAATGCAAGGAATTACTAAAAGAAGCAATTATTATTATTTGTGAATTTGTTTGGGTCTTAATCCTTGGCTTAGAGACCCACAAACTTTGTGGCTTAACTTAAAATAGGTAGAATAATAGACTCAGTTGGGTAGGCAGTACATGATAACACAGAAGTATGTGACAAAATGCAGAGACACAGCTCTGATAAAGGAACAATAGTTACTGTCTCAATCATTTCCTTTATTAGAACAGAAGCTCCAAACAGGGTATTGTGGGCCATACATCACTCTCCTAGATGGGAGTCTTCCACCTAAAATAGCTACACGGTGGTTCTGGACCAATTTCAGAAATAAGAACAGTTCTTTTTCATATGGAAAAGGTAGGAGTCTGTCCCTCATGGAGAGAATGACGTGTATTTCTGTTTCACCAAGTGGACAGGCAGATTGTGATATTTTACTTTTAGCTAAATTAATCTCATCGTTATTTCACTTTTTTTCTGAGAAAGAAAAAAATAGGAAAGTGGTGTTTTCTGTTTCTAGTAAGTAGTTTCTTAGAACACAATGAAAGAAATCTTGAGTAAGAGATATTTGAAAAAGAACTTTAAATATTTCATATATATTATCTTTCTTTAAAATTCACGGTGTTTTCTTGGCACCTGTCATAGTAGAAAAAGGTTTCTTTTTTATTTTTGACAGAACAATAAATTGCAACTTTGAGGGATTTTTGTAAAGCCAGATAACACCATTATCTAGTAGAAAATGTATTCTTGTTATATTTATGCCACTCTTGGAATGTAAAGGATCACCATAATACATCTGAGAGAAATAAATGGATAGAATTATGAATACAATTTTTTTTTAATTGATTACTTCTAAGCACAGGCATTGCAGCCTTCTGGCTGGACTTGCAGTGCTCTCCTTTCAAGTCAATACATAGCTCTCCAGATCTACTTACTTCTATAAAATGGTTAATGCATTGTTGAGCAGACTCTGAGATTTGAAGACAGAGAGGCAGTATGGCATTTCAATTGGAATTGTTTTGACTGGAGGGTTGGGTGATTAAGCTGGTCACTTGTGGAAATATATTGATTTCGTCATGTATTTTCAGGAAGCGATTTTTCTTTTCTGAAACGCTGTGTTATCATGTGCTACTTAGAATTTCTTCTCTTCCCAAAGGGACATGGCACAGCTTTCAACAACTGAAATGAAGACGTAACAATGGAAAAAGAAAATATTTTGTCATTGTTATATTCAACCCCCTAAATGTTCATAGAGACTCTGCAAATATGAGTTTGTGTTTTTCTTGATTCTTAAGGGCTTATGAAGTAAGCATATTTCAGCTTATTATGCATTAGCCATACTATCCAGAAAAGCATACTGTGGTATATTACAATTTTAAATTACAGACAACACATGAAATGTATAAAATACTTAGTTTTATACTTGGCATAGAATGTTGCTTACATTTTAGATTAGATTTTTTTCCTTTTTTCCACATTTCTATGCTTTAGAAATCGTTCTTTAAAATTGACTATTTTAAATGAATAGTTTCATGATCTCTTTTTGAATACTTACCTTTGGAAAGAAACCAACATATATTGAGCCTGTATTATATGCCAGGCACTTTAAGATTACATTTCATTTAATAGTCATAAGAATTATTTGAAGTGGACATCATTACTCTTTTGCAGATAAGACAAAAAAGATAAGACTCAAAAATGTTACATGGGACTTCCCTGGTGGCGCAGTGGTTAAGAATCCACCTGCCAATGCAGGGGACATTGTTTTGATCCCTGGTCCAGGAAGTCCCACATGCCACGGAACAGCTAAGCCCGTGCACCAAACTACTGAACCCGCACACCACAACTACTGAAGCCCGTGTGCCCTAGAGCCCGTATGCTACAACTACTGAGCCCGTGTGCTGCAACTACTGAAGCCCATGTGCCTAGAGCCCATGTTCCTCAACAAGAGAAGCCACCGCAGTGAAAAGCCCACGCACCGCAACAAAGAGTAGCCCCCACTCGCCGCAACTAGAGAAAGCCCGCATGCAGCAACGAAGACCCAACGCAGCCAAAAATAAAAAAATTTTTAAAGGTTACATGTCAAGACGCATCCAAATAATAAGTATAATAATATAATGGTAAAATATGACATATTTTGGGGCACATTCAATACCCAGTCTAATCCTGTTCTCTTTTATCTTCATTAAATGGAGACTAGACATTTAAAATACTTTATTTTTCAGCTTTGCTTGCAGCTAGGGGTGGCCTAATGACCCAGTTCTGGTCAATGGGATGTGAAAAGAAGTTTCTGTAGAAGGTGTCCTCCTTATCTTTATTTTTCTCTTCTGTCTGAAAACAGATTTCATACCTGGAATTATGCAGTCATTCTGAGATCACATGAAAATTGCCAATCGGGAGGACAAATAATTCTGCAATATTAGGTCTTCCTGGAATAGTTATATGAGGTCTTGGTTGTCCAGCCAAGGACTTGATATTGCATAAGAAAAATAAATTGCTTATTTTTTGAAAGATCACGTTTATATGAATTTTTGTTACTTTAAGCCCAACAAGTCTTTGCTAAGTGTTAAGCCTATTTCCATTGTTGGTTTCTGTGGAGGGTAAGGGAGGGTTCAGAGAATGTACTCCCGAAGAAATTTTAATCCACATTTAAAGAACTGTTAAGGAAATTAGATAATAGTTTAAATGAATCAAATTAACAAATTACGAAGCCTCTATTGTGGGCTGGTCACTTAGATAGCGAAGCACAGGATGTGATTGAGTTAACGTGTATTTTGTGTTCGTTTGTTTGAACTTCCTGTCTTAGCTCCGGTGTAGTTGAAGAGGTGAGGTTTTTGATTTTTTTTTTTTTTAAATTAATTACTTAATTATTTATTTATTTTTGGCTGTGTTGGGTCTTTGTTTCTGTGCGAGGGTTTTCTCTAGTTGCGGCGAGCGGGGGCCACTCTTCATCGCGGTGCGCAGGCCTCTCACTGTCGCCGCCTCTCTTGTTGCGGGGCACAAGCTCCAGACGCGCAGGCTCAGCAGTTGTGGCTCACGGGCCCAGTTGCTCCGCGGCATGTGGGATCTTCCCAGACCAGGGCTCGAACCCGTGTTCCCTGCACCGGCAGGCAAATTCTCAACCACTGCGCCACCAGGGAAGCCCGAGGTTTGTGATTTTTAACTGACTCCAGGCAGCTAGGTCTGGCTTAGAAGAGAAGGCACACCATGTCTTGACTTTTCTCTGAGCATTCATTTCTATGATTTCTCTAATTTTTGTAACATTTCTCTCTTCCCTCCCTCTCCCCCATCTCCTTCTGTCTCTTCTCCCTCCCCGTCCTTTCCTTCTTCTTTTCTACATAATCAGGATTTGTTGATTCTAGTTTATGTTTGTTTGCTGTCCTTTCCTCCCTCCTAAAAATGTGTGAAGTTCAGGTTTGGATTCATGGCTTTTTGGTAATTAATCTCTATATTTTGTGTAATTTAATATTATTCTTTTTTTAAAATATAAAACGTAGAGCCAACTCTTCTGGATAGAGTAAGTGACCACCAGCAGATACAGGGTTATGAATCTGGTTATTCTTGCCTGTAATTCGTGAATTGTAGTTTTTTCAGAGAATAATCCTATCTGACAATATGTGAACACTAGAGGAAGTAGGTAACTGAGAAGGAATGATTAGATAGTTAACTTTTTCAGAAAGATACAGGATTACAGTTTTCAGTAAACAAACACAGCCTCCGATCTGGACAAAGGCTAGGTTAAAAATTCGCTACTTTCTAGGATGGTAGTAATTTTTTACACCATTTTCATCTCTTCCTCATAAATTGCAAAAAGATGGGAGGGTCATGGTTCATCTTACAGTTTCCCTTTCGATTATAGCAATTTTAAGGCAAATCAAAAATAAGACCAAACAAGCTGACAGGGCCCTTTTAAATACCTTCTTTACCATTTAAATGCAGTCTAAGAGTCCAAAACAGAAAGCCTGGGCTTTTGAAACACAACTGGACCAGGTGTGTGGAGACATTTTGAAGGCTGAATTAGGTATGAATGTTTATTAACGTTGGACTGATGGCTTTGAGGTTAAGGTATGATTTTATTAGATAAAAATGAGGTCAGTTATGGAGCAAAAAGAGAGCTAAAATGTAATGTTATGCTTGTAAACTTGTTTGATAGATAAATAATTGCAGTGATATAATATCTGAACAAAGGAATTCAGTTGGCATTTTGCCAGGCATCTGAACGAACAATAAGCTCCATGTTGGTTTTCCTTTTTTCCCCCCCTACGAATTATTTAGATAGGTGTGGTGGAATGGAGAGAAATCTGGGAGAAAATATTTGAAAAGTGAAAAAAAGAAATTATTATCTATTTTCACTATTGTGAAGCTATAAGAGACTTTGTTGTTTGATTAGGAACAATCAGAAGAATTACAGTAAATTATTTTAATGTTTTTCAATATTAAGTGTAATTGGGATTTTTGGGGAAATGCTAAAACATTTTGAAAATAAAAAAATTAATTCAACAAGTACAGTGTATAGTGTGAAGATTTTTACCTCCTCAAAAATGTTATAGATCATTATACTACAATGGAGAATTGAGGTTAACTTCTTTACTGTAACTGTGTCAATTAATGATACTTGTCTTTATTTCTCCCATGTGCCTACTGATATTTTATGCCTTGTAATTCACAGCAGTCATGGAACTGAGATTATCTTTCATTCTCAATTGTTCCTATCACAATTTTAGTAGTAAGTATATTACTTTTAAAAACAATTCTTGTACTACCAAATTTTTAAAAGACCAGTTTACAGAGTTTTAAAATGAAATGTAAGTTAATAGGATGTCCAAAAATAAGGCTTCTTAGGAAAAATATAAATTAGAAAACAATTTTCAAATTGATACTTGATTATTAACCTACAATGTACCAAGGCAAGAATTGTAATAATTAGCAAACTTTTATTAATCAAACAACCTATTTACAAATATGTTTCCTGAGAAATTGCAATAAATAAGAATGTTTGTGGAGAACAACTGATTAGGTAGCTATAAAGGATGATATCAATTGAAAAGATAAGAAAAGTACTTTATTGCATAAGGCATGTGAGAAGCCAGCCATGGAGTCAGCATATAGTACTGTATGGTACCCCATTTAAAAAGCCTACGAAAGGCATTGGTCATGAAAGGCAAGCAGATGTACAATCTTTTCGATGGCTAAAATAAAATGAGGAAAATACAGCTTGGAAATAATGTTCAGAATTCTTTTCATGTACGAATGTATGATGGTTTGCTGAGAGCTCAATCATGACTGAGAAATCATGATTCTTTTATAATGCTTTCTTTCCTTCATGCTTTAAGCAACACTAATTTACATATTTATATCTTCAAATCTCAGCTTGTGCAATTCTAAAGCAGAGCTAACACTTCCCTTTTAACCTGAAATCATGAAATCAAAGCAGCGTCTGGGTAGGAACAGCCTTTAGAATTGAATTAGTCTACTTTTTTTTTCATTGTGAATATTTTTGCTCATTGTAATTTTATTAGCTCATAATGAGTCAGTCAACTTCAGTCTACTTCTTGATCTGCTGACCAGATTCCCTTTATTATTCTCCTGCTAAGGTGATTTACAATTGAACTCCTTTATTGATGGGGAAGTCTGTCATATCTTTGAACTTCACAGACTGATGTAGGAAGAATGTCTCTATCTTAACCAAACATATACTTTTTTTTTTAAGAAATTCACGTTCTTTTATTTATTTATTTATTTATTTATTTATGACTGTGTTGAGTCTTCGTTTCTGTGCGAGGGCTTTCTCCAGTTGCGGCAAGTGGGGACCACTCTTCATCGCGGTGCGTGGGCCTCTCACCATCGCGGCCTCTCTTGTTGCGGAGCACAGGCTCCAGACGCGCAGGCTCAGTAATTGTGGCTCACGGGCCCAGTTGCTCTGTAGCATGTGGGATCTTCCCAGACCAGGGCTCGAACCCGTGTCCCCCGCATTGGCAGGCAGATTCTCAACCACTGCGCCACCAGGGAAGCCCAACATATACTTTTATATATATATTTTCCTATAAAACCTAGTTCCACATCATGGGGACATCGAGAACACATTTGGTCCCTCCTCCAGACAATAACCCTTCAAATATTTAAAGATTATAATTTCTACCACACTCCCACATTCTGATTTTCTCAAAATTTTTAACTGTTTATATTTTAGAATAATTACATTGATATTTATACAACAATCCTGCTGGAACTTTATAGGAATTACATAAGCCTGTATATCAATTTGTGAAGAACTTACATCTTTACTATGTTGATTCTTCCAATCCAGGAACACATATGTCTTACTACTTATTTAGATCTTCTTTGATTTCATCAGTTTTTTTCAGTTTTCAGCATACAAGTCCTGTATATGTATTGTTAGATTTACACATAACTATTTCATCTTTTGAGTGATTGTAGATGGTGTGATGTTTTTAATTTCAGAATCTATGTTTTCATTGCAAGTATATAGAAATATAGTTGATTTTTATATGTCTGCACAAATAATCGAGTTCTCTGCAAAGAGTAAGTTTTATTTCTTTCTTTCTGATTTTTGTGACTTTTATTTCCTCTTCTTGCCTTATTGCCCTAAAACTTCAAGCCCTACACTGAATGAGAGTGGTGAGAAAGGACATATTTGCCTTATTCTCAATGTTAGTGGGAAAGCATTCACTGTTTCATCATTTAAAATAATGTTAATAGATTCTTTTGTAGATGATTTTATCATGTGAGGAAGTTCACCTCTGTTCCTATTTTTCTGAGAATTTCTGATGTGAATAAATGTAGACTTTTATCATTTACTTTTTCTGTATCAATTAATATAATAATGTGATTTTCTTCTTTATCTTGTTAATAAAATAAATAACATTGGTTTTCCAATATTGAACTTACCTTTCATCCCTGAAATAAACCTCTTGGTCAATATTTTTCTTACACATTTCTGAATTCTATTTGTTGATACTTTGGAGTATTAACAAATAAGATTTTTGTACTATTATTAATGTTCACATTTTAATCAGAGTCCTTTTTTGTGAAAAGCTCTATGTTCTATTTTAGGAACATATTATGGAGTAAAAATATTTTAGGTCTTCATTTATATTACACTGATGCTAAAGCAAACTCATGGAGAAATAAGTAAATGGATTTAAAGGAAAACTATCTATTAGGTAGTAAATATCTAATAGGTGAATATTAGATAGTCATGAGTATGTAAATGAAAGCAGTCTTCCCCAATTACTTGAAAAGTGGAAAAAGGTCAACTTTATGTATACAACATGATTTTGTGGATGTGCTATATATGAGTATTTGATTGATTTATTTCTTGTTACTGGTTTTGTGTATAGGACTTATAATGTGCCAAGTGCCATTTAAAAATACTAATTCATTTAATCATACATATAGTCTGTAAGACATTATTATTATTCCTGCTTTTTATATTATTAACTAAATTAGTAGCAGGAAAGGAAAACAAAATTGAACCATGAGTATTTACTCATCACTTTTTCTTTGCTGCCATAAAATTACTTAGATATTTATGCTAATAGAAATGTTGAGGGTGGGTTTTTTTTGTTGTTGTTTGTTTGTTTGTTTTTGGTTTCAAGAAAAGTTTTATTACCTTTCCAAAGCATCATCGTTTTTCTAATGTTATAAACAAGACAAAATTTTAAATAAGCTTGCATTTCCTGAAAATAAAACAGCAATATGAAAAAGGGACATAGAACCTAAGGTGATCATTCTCAATTCATTCAATAAATTTTCTTGATCCATTTTTATTAAAACTTTGGTGTCACTCAAAAAATAAGGCTGGGTAATAAAAGTAGGGGATATGGGAGGAATACTAGTGGAAATAGATGTTGGAATCATACTTTAGAAGCAATTGAAAATGATATTTTAAAAGAGAAACAATGAAATTAATATATTTTGATATCTATCATGCTAAACAAGGAGTTAACTTATATGTGGCTTCAGAAAGAATAATCTTTTGTTCAGTCATTCCGTAAACTTAGAAAACATCTATTGTGTGCCAGGTACTTTGTGTGGTTTGGGAACAGAATTGGAGCTGTGACAGGGTTTTACCTTAAAAATGCTCTAAGGGAAGAAGGACATGTGAAAAGAAGAAGCATAATGCAATGTGGTAACTCCCGTAATAGAAATACTATGCACAAAGTGATGTGTTGTGGCCAAAGGGAAATAGTTACGGGGAATCAGATTTTTGCTAAATATATTAACAATCTTTAAAAAATAGAGCTATTTCTTTACAAAAGGAACAGGCTGAGGAGTAGTAGTCCATAATTATGAAAACATTCAACTAGCACATTGCTAATCGTGTAAAAAGTATTGGAGGTTGATTTCCTCCACTGGTTGAGATTCAAGACTAGGAGACTTCACCTCTATGACCTCTAGACTCCAAGATTCTGTGGGGAGATTATGAAGTGTTGTGCACACTTGTCAGATCATATAGAAATGTCTTAAGTAAAAAGCGTTTTAACAAGTGTTTATCAAAACCTCTTATGGGCCTCTCTCTCTGGTTGCTGCTGTGGGAAATACAGATAAGTACAGTGCACAGATATTTTTCACTAGCTTAAAATTGCATAATATTCAGGTTGAAAAGTATCCTTACTCATTTAACAAACAAGTATACTGCATTTCCACTAGACACTAGATGTTTTGCTATTTTTATTACTTATGAATAGCTATCACTTTTTGAGATCCTAGGGCACTCCACCGGCCCTGTACCATGCTATTACTTAACCCTTTCAGGGTGACTGTATAGTAGAGATAGTCTCCATTATAGATAGGATGATCACATTGATATTCAGAAAAGTTTAAAAAATCACCCAAGATTACCCAGCTGGTAAATGGCACAGCTAGGTTTTAAACTCAATTCTGCTAATTCCAAAACACATAGTGCTTGGTGACAAGGTAGGTGATCCATTAGGAAACAATCTAAACCACACTAAGCATATGTGCAATTACCGTGGATGATTCACATATTGGTTACTAATATCAGATAATATTTTTTCTTACAAACTTAAATTATAATTTCATATATCCTAATACTTTCTAACATGTCTTAAGCCCTTGACATGCTCCAGGCGTTATTCTAGAGCGCTTGCACTTAATCATCACCATAAACCTATGAGGAATTCCCTTGCTCACCATCTAAATTTTAGAGAAAATGTTATCCTTAGTCTCATAGCATTATTCCAACCATCAAAACTATCTGTTTCTTTGAACCCCCCTCCTTCACATACACACTACCATGGTGTGTATATTCTTCCAAATAATTTATGAAATTTTGCTATTCATTTTCTCTATTCTTGAAGGCATAAAGCATGTAAAATGCACCACCACGTTATTATCCACATTTAAATAGTATTTTGTTCCTTGGAACTTATATGCATTAAGAAGAAACACTTCAGTCTATTGCCTGAACTTGCCATATTAAGCTTAAATAACTTAGCATATGATTCTCATGACTTCTGATTAACTCTATCATATTTTTAGCCTTATATTTGCTCATTACCTGAATAGCTATTTAATAAAAATAATCCTGAAATTAGTCAATCATTATTTATCACCACAAAGCTAGTTTCCTACAGAATCAACACAAGTATATTTGACTATTCCTGAACTTAATATTGGACTTGTAACTTTGATGACTGAATCTATCAAAATCTTAAATGCATATTTGGATTTTTTTAATGAAAGAACTATAAAATTTCTGGAATTTTAATCATAACTATTTTGTTATTAAAACTTTCCAAATTTTACATTTATATACATCATATTTGTACTCTAACTGCAGTATGGCATTTTATAATGGTAAGAATTTGAATATCAGTAAGCTCACAAAAGTTTAGTAAAATTAAACAAATATAGATATTTTATCATCTTTGGTAAAATAGGAATAATAGCATCTGGGTTGAAGGTTTGAAGCAGAATTAGAACACAATACACATAAAAAGTTGTTGGCAAAGTAGGCAACCAATAAATACCTTCTGTTATATTATGGACGAAACTGGTCAGACATTTCAGCCCTGCAGAATGGCATAAACAGTGACCTGTATGACATTATATATATATATTGTTTCTGTTTCTCTGGAGAACCCTGACTAATACACTAATAAAAGTAAAAATCTACCACGATACACTCTGATACTTGTGTGGTCATATGTTGACTAGAAGTTGATAAACACATAAAACATACATTTTCTAAAGTGATTTTTACCCAAGGCACTAATGTTACAAGATAGGAAAAAATATTTTCTTCATTACAATAAGCCAGTTAGGCCCCTGGAAGGATTACTGATGCTAGAAAACAAATCAAGACTCTGGGCACTTGCCTAATCTATGTCCTGCTCTGTTCATCTGCTTCATCATTTTCTCTCTGCAGTCCAACTTGTTTTGTCCCCCAAGCACACAGCAGTAAACAGGCTTGATTTCATTGTTTACATGCTCCTTCAATCCAAATGGCCCATCCTGGGTTAGGTTCCAGTTTATATCCAGTGGGTTGCAAGATATATTATCATATTCCCTGCTGCTACTGTTGTGGGATAGGTAGTGAAAGAGGTGGTTTTGAAGTGGGCAAACCCTGCAATCAATGTCCACTTACATTTCAGTGCACCCCTGAAAGCCCAGCCTCCATACATCCATTACCTAAATGCATACATGTCTAAAACCTACGAGGTTGAGGTTTGACCCTTATGATCTTTCCATGGCTTGTGCCTAGGTAAAGCACACCAGTAAATTTCACTTGAATTATCTGTGTGAATACTGCTGTTTAGAGCAACTAATACTTAGTTGATGTTTCTTTCACCCTCTCTTTTTCTCTGACTTCAATATCATCTACTGCTCCATGAAATATTTGTTTTATCTTTTGAACAATTTTATCTGCTGCAAATATGCGTATGGAGTCATTTCTTGGCTTTGGAGATATGTTCTATTGGTTATCACATTGTTTCTTCATGTCTGACTTTATACACATAATCTGAGGTTACTAGGAACCATTGTATCTCAGAACTTTGCCCAATATGCTCATTTCTTTTTACCAAGTAAGATGCAATTATGAAAAACCCATGTCTCAGCATTTTCAGAGTATCCTAGTTTCATTTTAACTCTAAGGTCTCAGAGGAAAGAATAAGTTTACTGCACTGAACTTGAAAGGGGGAATACTAGGTAAAATGGTTGAGAAAAAATTAAACCTGTAGCCTTTTTCATATGCTGGATCCAGTAGTGGACTTCTCTTGTTACCAGAAGATAATAGCCCAAGCTGATTGAATCGAAAATTTGGTTTCCTGGGGACTGCTGTTTTTTCTTGATGGAACCCTGTATCTGGGTCAATCAAATATCTGATTTAAATGTTTTTATCATAAAGATATTATTCAGTGCTCTGACTCTGGTGTGCAGAGTATGTCCAGCTTGGAGTGTATGCGTGTCTGATAACCCTTAGGGCTGACTCTGAAAAAGCCAAGAGTGTGTGGAGCAGGCAGGGGAGGCTATTGGTGTTCCTGATCTCTAATCCACTAAGCTGCTATTAGGTTTTAGATCAGTTTCTTTAACACCACAAGCATCCCACCAGAGTGCCAAGCATGGCCTCTACCACACACTACACTGATGGCAAAGCACAGAGTTAGAGACTGGTGATGCATATTTATATGTCCAGGGACCAGAGATTATCAAATAATGAATCTGTCCCTTAATTAATAGTCACTATAACCCTTTCACATTTCCAAGTTTATTTTTAATGCTATCTGTAATTGTATTTTAAAATGATGGCAGTAAATTTGAGTAGAACTAGAGATAAAATATTAGCATGTGTGGACTCCTGTATGCTCTCTGCATTTACCTATTACAAGGGTGGGATTCAGTGACTCTTTAGAAAGCAGCAAAAGATCTGCCTAGTACACAAATCACAACTTAAACATTCAGACCCAGAGGTGTGATGAGGCTTTTTATGTGTCAGGGTTTGCAGTACTACTAGTCTAGTTTGTTGACTCCTGTATATTCTTGTCGAATTTCCCCTCATTTTTGATATATAAGATCTATACTGATTGTTAGTATGTGAGCCTTGAAAAGACTTTGGTTTTATTGCAAATTTAGGATTGAAAATCAAATGTGATTTGGGAAATGTATTTGGAGATAGAATATACTGTTTTTCTCAGGAAACATAAGTTGAGTAAGCTTCTTTGAACCATATGTTGTTATTTTTAAGAAGACCTTATTTAGTACTTTCTAATTCAGCTTCATTCTTCTTATGCTATTAAGAAGAGTCTCCTTTGTTTTCAATTTTATTGATTAGTATTAATAATTGACATACTCTTGGGCCATAATTTTAGCAACAGTTGAATGCACAATGTGATATAAATATTGAGATTGTTAGTGAAATAGATCGATTTTTATCAACTCTAAGCATTTAGTTTTAAGTTCATAATGCTTTATTCAGGTTTTACAAGTTAGTACCAATTTAAAAATTATTTGCAAATCAATTTAATAAGGAAACCAAGTTCATATTTTAATGTACTTACTATAATTATAAAATAAAAGGAGTTGGCAAACCCATATGTCATCATAACAACATATTAGACATAGTTGCATAAAATATTGCTTCAGAGACATAATTTACTGTGAAAGATCAATGGTGAGAGCATGAAAGCTTGGCAAATATATGGCTTTAATTAATAATCAATAATAATGATAACAACAATAATAAATTTTCCTTCACAGTAGTCATTCCCAAAGGTATGTAGAAGCCTAAGTAAAAATAAGAAAGAATAGATTCACTTTAGAGAAGACAATACTCTTTGCCCGTATATGCTTTCAAAGAAATAAAAGCAAATAAGATCATTTTATGTACAGGAATAGCATCATGTTTATATATGAAAAATTTAAAACATCTCTACATACATCAATAATAATCTGTTCACACGTTAATCATATCAGGATAGTTAAAATGGCATAATGTTCAGGATAACTAAAAGTGAATTTACCTTTGGTGGTTCTATACAAAAGAAAAAGAACAGATACACTGTGGCATATTATTTTTACATTTGAAAAAACCAAGCTGATTTTTTAAAATGCTGAAAATTCTCTTTGCTCTTTCTGCCTAACTATTCATTATTTCAATAAATTTGCTCTAATTCACAGAATCATATGAACTCTTCGTGAGTTGGAAGCAATGGATCTTTTGATTTGAAAGAGTTTACGCTTTTATTAAATAATTCTTAATTATTCTGGAAAATTAAGGTTCACAGACAACTCTAAAGATTTAAGTTAAATTGAATTTTAAATTAATTTAAATTTGAAATTAAATTAAATATATTTGCTATCCTGCCACCTAAAAATACATCTGGTAACTTTGTTTTGTATATCCTTCCAGACTATATTCAAAGAACTTTTTCATTTTTCAACCAAAAATGTAGATACAGTACACATATTGTGTTATAATTTGTATTAGCATTATATTGGAAACATTTTATTAAAATATAATTCTATAAGATTTTGAAACACGTATGGAAATTATATTTTGAATAGTATATTGTAATTCAATACAGTAGATTTTTCACTGTGTGACACTTTTTTTTACTGAATATATAAGATAGTGTTATTTTAGTCACTATTCTGAATTCCATATAAAAATCTAAATTAAAATAATTTTATTTGGTGTTTTTGGTAACTTTACACAGAATGTAAAATAGCAGTAAAATGTTTTTTACTAGTTAGTAAAATAAACACTAATTAGCATATTTCTTTTAAAGGTAATAGGTAAGAGAATATTTCTTTGAATCTGCCTGTTGGTTTTATCAATATTAAGGTCTTTTCTTTTTCTTAGACTCTGTCACTATCAGAAATGTTAGGAGAAAAAAATAACCAAAAGTGTTTTTCCATGTGATGCTTGAGGATACAACTACTAAGAACTTTGAAATGTGTATTGAGCCTTTAACCGTTTAAGATTTGAATATTTGAGGATAAAATGAAGAAATCCTAAATTTAAAAAAAAATGAAAATAATCTTAAGAAATGTGTTAATGAGTTCAAATGCAATGTTTCATTAATTATGTATTCACTCATTTAATAAACAAATATTGCTAATATCCCTATAACATGTCAAACACTGGAAATAAGCCTTTAAAAAAGATGACTATGTTTTCTGTCTAGACAGAATCTGAGGGAGGCATACAGACAGGAGAACTGAAATTTGTAACATTGTGAAAGGAAAGAACAGGGTCATTTAAACTAGATACAAGTAAGACTAAGGGAATCAGTCCTGGAGGAAGAAGTTCTGATGGCGGATTAGAGATACATGCTAGGCAAAAATGTGGAAAGGAAAGCGTGTGTTAGGGAGAGAACTTCAAGTGTGGAGGCCCAAACAACAAAGGATTTATTTATAGAACTCCAAGATGGTAGAAGGACCAAGCGACTGAGTGTAAAATGATGGCTGCTTATTGTTGAAGTGGAGTTCCAAACAGGGGCCAGATCACACGAGGCCTTATAAACTGTGTAAAGGGTGTTGACTTTATCAGAGGGGCTCTAAAGGTCATTAGAGAGTCTGAAGGGAAGTGATATGGTCAGGTTTGCATGTTATAACAATGACATGGGATTCAAAATGGAGGGTAGATTGGAGTGAGACAAATTAAAGGAAGAAAGATTAGGTTGATTCAACAACCCAGTATATAAAAAGCAGTAATTTGCAATGTTATAGTGGCATTAAAGGTAGAAATAACTGGATCAATTTGCATGCTGGGGAAGGGTAGATAAGAAGGATTCCAGATGGCACCCAGGTGTTTTCGTCTGATCTCCTACATAGACGGTGATGTCTTTTATATAAAATTCTAAAAGGAAAAAGGACCAGAAAATTGTGTAAAGTTTCAATAGTATATTCATGGCATCATATTGGACTGAAATAGCTATTTAATTGCAGCAAACCTATGTCATATCAAAATATTGTTATTAACTTCATTATTTAATTGTTGGTAGAGTTAATTGTGTTTAATTTTAACTCATTTTGATTTACAAATGATTTATTGCCTAGCAGAGACTCCTCAATAGGAGTTGTGGCTGCAAAGGAATGCACACTCCACCTCCACTCAGCCAGGCAGGTGCCACAGGGGACTCTGAAGGTGGGGTAGGGCGGAATAAATGTGCTAGCCTTTCTCTTTGCCTGCCGTCTGCTCTGCTTTGGCAGAACTGTTAGGGAAGCCACAGGGCAGGAGGGCCCAGGTGATGTAGCTCATTAACATAGATCGGTTTCCTCGGGCTCAGAGATCACAGAAAACAGAAATGGGAAACGGGTCGTAAGATGAAAACAAGCATACAAGCAAAGACGTATCTGCTTAACACGCCGAAAGGAAAAATTTTCTTTCTACTCTTCTAGGTTCTTTGCTGGTCTAGTAATTAAATTGACATAAGACAGATTAACAGGAGAAAAATAAATTTAATTTCATATGTATGGGGGTCCCATAAAAATATGAAACCCAAAGATAGTCAGACAGTTGGGGCTTATATGCCATCCTGAGCTAAGGAATGAGGTTGGGGCCTGGGGCTTCAGAGGGCAGGAGGGCAATTCACAGGATGATAAAAAGAGCAGATGTTTGGTAATCAGATGTTTGCAAATAGATCTTTCAGATAAAAAGTTATCCCTGGTAATAGCTCTTTTTCTGGACCAGGCCCATAGCTAAATTCTTTTAGGCAGTTAGAAAGGTAAAATATTTTCTTGACTCTGCTGGGTCATAACTGCCTTCAGCTCAAAGTAATCCACTTGCCAAAGTGGCATATTTTGGGGTGACATATTCTGCTCCCCTTCAATACCAACCACATACTCATTTTTTAATAGTGTACTGAAAATGGTTTCAGTTACTAAGAGTAGAAAGCAATACTATGACTTAAGCAATTTATAGTTAAGTTGAAAAATAGCCACACAAATATTTAGAATACACTAAGGATTAAAGAATGCTTTAAAAAATACGTGCAGAGGTGCTAATGGGATGTGCAAAACATGTCAGAATGGGGATCAGCACTCAACGTGATTTGCCTTGGGCATTACACAATCACAGAGAAAAAAAACACTATACACTCCTAAAGACAGAAATTATTTAACCAATAGTATAAAATATGGCGGAGTCTCTACACCAATTTTCCCAGAGAAGCAGCGATGTGTTTAATGCATTTTTATTGCTACTAGCCACTATTTTTTCTACTTATACTTAAAGTTGTCATTGTTAGGATAGAACCTATTTGCAATGCAATGTGCAAACAGAATATCACCTCTGCCTGTCTGAGCCTTGCCCTCTATTCAAAGTACTTAATTTTCTGACTCATCCATTTAGATGCTTTGTCAAGTGCAAATTCTTAAGTTCTACATAGGAAGAAGGCTGAGGGGGAATGGTTTATTCCCTGCCAAGTTTTAAATAAATGATCACAAATGGATATTTTCCAATTAGTAATGTCCCATTTCTCACAAAATCATTGAGTAATAACTACCTAGTCTTAACATATGTTCACAGTTGATAGATGCTGTAAGTTATAATCTAATGTGTATGATCCTCAGTGAGCTACTCATGCTGGCAAAACTGACTCATTAAATAAACATATAATCAGCATATAGAGAGTGTTTAGACAAAAATGATCTCTGATACCTTATTTTGAATTTCCGATACCTTCACTTCTAAGAATTTAGCATTTCAGGTGCAGAGCTGGAGTTATGAGGTTTAACATGCAGAGCATAATAATATGTAATATGTGCTGATATGTAATACTTACTTCATTGCTACTTTGTGAAAACAAAATTTCCTAGCTGAGAATTTGCAGTAAATATTCAATTCAGTCTTAGAACAACAACAAATATCTTACATGTGAACAGTATCTTATGGTTAATAAAAGCCTATACCAGGTACTTTATCATTTAGTCTTCACAGCTCTGAGAAACAGTTATCTTAATTCTGTTTTCAAGATGAGAATAATGACGTTAAGTGACTTGTCCCAGATCACAAAGGCTTCAACTTCCAAGGTTATTTTCTTGCAACTACCCCAGCTATCCTAATTCATGTCCTTACATCATGAGTGAACTAATAATAAAATTAATACTGATAAAAAAAAGGAACTGAAATAAAAGTAATTTCAAAATATGTTTTGTCTGTGGTTAGAATTCACAGCTCTCTGTTATACTGGAAAGCATACTTGGAGTTAGAAAATAACCTGAGTTCAAATCACGGATCTGCCACTTAGTGGATGGTGGACATGAGGAACTCTGTTAACCTTTGTCAGTCAGGTTTTCTCATCTCAGTGACAAAAATCATAATATCTATCTGCCAGAGTTATTTTGAGGATAAAATGAAATAATACATGAAAGTGCCTAAAGTGAAATCCGCTCAATATTTAGTACATTTCTTTGATGTCCTTTTTCACTGTAAATGTTCATAAAATTGTCTACTGGCAGGCTTTATGAATTATCGAATTAGCCTAATTAGGGACAAGGATAGTTAACAAAATTGATCCCAGAGATTGATGGTTTTTCTATACCTTGGAGCCATTTTCACCTTTTCTGTAATATGGAACAAGCAGTTCCAAGGACAGTAGGTTCCAAATTATCTTTCTGGTATTTGAAAACATCAGGAAATGTTACCACCTAAGCTGTAGGATTTTCTGAAGCTGTAGGAAAGGAACTAACATGGCCATGATCCCTAACATGGCTAAAATAACAGTCTCCACTCAAACTCCATGTAGGAAGAATGTAAAGTGGTGTTGTGATATTAATGCTTCAGTACCAATAACTGCATAAGTTGATTTTATTACAATGGACTGATATTTTAATCAGTCTTGTTATAGTAGAACAAGGTAGACAGAGATGCTGATTACTCTAAGTATCAAAAAGCATTACATTGCATGCAAGGAGATTGTGAGGAGAAGAATTTGCATTACCTTTTCTTTTTGATTTTATTCATTTCTTATTCTCCTCCATATTTGCATTGGGATCAATATTCGCTGAGCTTGTAATGAAATTAGAAGAATCATTAGCTATTAGGAGAATTAGCTTGGGTTGCAAGAAAAGAATAGAAAACTAATGAATGATCTGACTTGTCACCAAACATCTATAACTCCTCTGAATTCTTTATATAATATAAAATCTAAAATGTAAGTAAGAAATAATTAAGGCATCTACACATATATTTTATCGTTTCAGCAAATATTTTTGAAGACCCTTAATATGTGTATAGCAATGAGCATTGGTTATCACTTCTCTGCATCATAATATCTCTGTGTTTGATAACAAAATGTGGAGAAAGGGACTTCGAGCTTGACTTGATATATGTGTGTTATTTTTAGGTTGAAGTCTAGTCACCTATGTATGATTGAATCCAAAGTAATCAAACTGAGACATCACTTACTGGGCACCAGTGATTAGAAATGTATTATTCTAGCCACTGTGGAGGATACAATATGTGCTGAGAGAGAGAGACAGACAGACAGACAGAAAGAGAGAAACCAAGTAACTTAAGGTAAAGAAGAGAAATGCCCCTAGGCTAAAAATGGTCAGTGAGAAAAAGAGCTTGTCTATGAGAGGGCAAATGAGGAACTCGTTTTGGAGGCAGTAGGAGTTGCACAGAGTCTACTAATACATTCATGAGAAGAATGACCACACACCCCAATTTGCTGGGACAGATCCAGCATAATTACTACTAACACCCTCTTTCATTTTCAAAACTATCCTTTCTTACACCAAAATTTTTATTATAACTTGAGCTATAGAGAAGTTTTGAAATGTGTTTCTTTTCAGTGTTTAAAGGACTGCTGTCTTTTCTGAACAACACAAAAAAGATTTTCTATTTTGGGGCCAATATTATTAAGATTTTTATAATAACTAAACATTTTAAAGTAAAATCAATCATGGAAAGTATTAGCAATTTTATTGCCTTTTGCTGCGTATATGAATTTTAAAATATTTTCTTCCTTTCTCACAATCAAGATAAACAGAAAAATCAGTTTTCAATTTGTGGAGTTTAGAATGTTAAATAAGATCTCTATGTAAAGCAATAATCATATTTTTGTGACTAGAAATATAGCTAAAACGAACACTCCAGATATGTGATGCATTCCTGCTCAATCATGATTTGTAAAATTAGACAGGCACCCTTTGTAAAAATTAAACCTCCGAATAGGAATCAAAAAATTTGAGATGGTTCTGTGTGTCCTTGGGCCATAACTTTTATTCTCTAAATTTAAGTTTCCTCATCTTTGAAATGACAGGGTTAACACAGATGATCCTTAAGGTCTCTCCCAGCTCTAATAGCCTACTAGTTGAAATTCAAATAGGTTAATGTAAATTTTACTCTTGGTAGTGAAACTTCCTGAGGTGATTGCTTAAAATAATTGAGAAAGTAAAGGATAAAAGTCTTCAAAAGAAATTATAGAAATATGTCTGAAGAATGCAGTGATAGACTGGAACCAGTAGACAGCTTTCTTTGTTGGGACATATTTAATATGCACTAATATATACTTCCTGTTACTTTACTCTTAAACATTAAATTGCATCAAATTACTTGAGCTGCTTGTTAATACCCAAATTCTGAAGCACACTTCTAGAAATTTTGAATGCAGTCATAATGCTATACAAGCAGTGTTTTCTTTTTTCTCAAGTAATAGGTCCAAAATATTCTACTGCCTTAGACTGTGTCTTTCTAGAAAGAGATTCTGAGCTGAGGATTTGAATGCAAGTGATTTATTAAACATATGCTTCCAGGAGAAACCACTGAGAAGTGGGGGAGTGGGGAAGCAGGGCAGGGAAGGGCACCTCCAAGTAAAGATGGAACTTCAAGACAAGTCTCAGACCCAGCATAATCCACAGGGGAGTTCTGGAGTACAGCAGAGAGTTTTCCCAGCAAAGGACCTGGACTTTTGTATTCTCACACCAGTCAGTCATTGGCTGTGAATCAGTAGGAACATGGCGGAGGAATGAGAATGAAAACGTGTATGAACTTTTCTGCATTTCCAGTTCATCCAACTGGCAGGGCACTTTCAGTGCCCAAGAGTGATACTTTGAAGACATTTCCAGGTGGGGCATTTTAGCAGCAAAACAAGCAGAAGCTGGGAGGCGGGGCACAGTGCCAGTAAAGGGATGTGAGGTTTTCTAGGTGGCACATCAAGAATGTCCACTGCGGCTGTTTACCTCCCAAACTCTTTTCATGGTCAAACTAATGTGAGAAACCTTACATGCTATACCTCCTTCTGAGATTGATGATGCATGATAGCATATTATAGCTCTTAAGTAGTAATGCAATAAAGAAACTGTTTGTTTCCTTTTTCCAATCCAGTGTTTCCCAAATGAATTTGACTAATTTATCATATAACTACCATATGAAAGTTGGAAATTTTTAAAATAAGACCATAAGAATTCTGAGTTAAAGAGGGAAATTTTACTAAATCATAGCTTTTTGGTCCAAGTGGCATCTAGTAGCAGCATCTGAAGTAGACTGTAGTAGACTAGCTACCCACTAAGATACTTATTAAATACTTCTTAAGGGATGTATATACACAAACACACTTACATGAACAGTAAGGGATGACTGTCAACATATTGTATTAAACTGTGAGGGATTTCCTCCAACTAAAGACCCTGAGGGAATGGGATTGAAAAATAAAATTGTTAGTTTATATGGTCTCTGCTTGCAATTTGTTAGCAGAGATATTCTGCCTTTTGGCTCCTACATTCAAGATCTATACCAGTAGTAAAAGTAATTGACTGTCTCTCTCATGGGGGGGTGCCACTTACTGAAGCAAAGTGTAAACCCTAACCCTTCCCCATCTCATCCTTCAGTATAAATTTGCTTTTCATGTTTAGTCAAAATCTGCAACACTGAGGGGAAAATCTGGACAGGAAGACAGAGTAGTTGATGGTGACTCATTACATCCTGGAAGTGTAATAATACTTAAATCTATTACTTATTTTCATCTATGTGGTATGCCCAGTGTTAGGAACTTTACATGTGTCTTTTCATATAATTTACACAACCAACACAATCATCCTGAGAAGTGAGAGATTAGAAAACAGATTTAACAAGGTTAGGAAACTTTCCCAAAGCCATAAAACTAGAAAGTGATAGGGTGGTGATTCAAAAGTAGACCTTTCTATATTCTCACTAGACCATGCTAATTGTAGTTAAGGCAGTCAAGATTAGCTTTGTCACTAATGCATAATAAAGATTTTGGTAATGCAAGTGGCCTGCCTATTTAGAGAAACATAAAGCTAGAGGGAAGAGAGCAAGATAAGTCTGAAAGACCTGCCTTCAATAAGAGTATTTTAAACAAAGTAATTTCATTTTAAAATCTAGAGTCTCATTTTTTTTTTCAGTTAGCCATCTGAAGGAGAGGGAAATTAAGAGATAACAAGGTAAATAGTATTCATATACATTGTTTGTTGGCAAACGCAGGTTTTGGGTATAGCTCTCACCTTTCAAGGAGAGTTGTACAAACAAACATGGCACTATGAATTCATGTTGTAGAACAGCAGTAAAAGAATATCTTCCTGAAGACTCATAAATCCCTGAAAATGATTTCCTGTAAGAACTAGAAGGAAATTTTAAAACCCTGTTTGGTATCTTTAATAGGAAATAAGAAAGAATGGCTTCTATGATAAAGAAACAGAAATCACATGGAAGGAATAGGTAAAGATATAAAGCTCACAGCATTTTGTGAAAAGAGAGATTGTAACATAGAAATGTTTGCAGGGAAGCTAAAAATGCAAGAGCAGAATTGACATTGTCAAATGGTACCAATGTTGTAGAAGAACATAACTGAGTCACTCTTCCAAAGTTATTTTTCCAGAATATTCAGAGGAAAACAAGATAAAAACAATGACAGAGAATATGACACATAAGGATTCCGAAAGCAAAGGTTTAATGTAAGAGTTGTTTGTTTCCCTGGAGATAATACCAAAATAATCACAGAAGCAGGAATATAAAGCTGATTTATTCCTGACCCATTACAGAACTCAGGATACAGATAAAAATAACAATGTTGCTATAAGAAAAACACACAAACACACATAAAGAGATCTACATCTAGAAAAATACTTGAAACATTTTCAGTTTTAATGATAAAGAAATTCTTATATACATTCAAGTAGAAAATTGTGCTTTTCTCCAGAATACAAGTCATTCTGAATTTAATCTTCTCTTTTACAACTTAATATCAAATTGGATAGAGAAAGTTTATAGAGTTTTAACAGAGAAAAGTTTGCAATTCAATACGTTTTATATCCAGCTGAGATATATTTAAAATGTGAACGCAGTAATAAAAATTTTCACTTAGTACTTAGGTTCAGACAGAATGCCTTTTTCACTTCTTAAAAATGTTATTTAGCATCATATTCCCATTGACTATGGAAACTCAAAATAATAATTCAAGACTTTGGAAGTTTACAGAGAAAAGCTGAGTAGAGTTTTCACACATAACAAACAGATCACCAACCCACATCATGATATTTGGGAAAATCACCATTTTACCGAGCCATGTCTATTTATACTGACCATTTGATTCAACCTGTAAGAAAACTGAGTAGTTGCCTCCTCCATTCATGGATGAAACTTTAAAGAAGAAATCCAATGAATTATTATCACTTATGACAGGCATAAATGGGACTATTGTTGAATCCCCCCCATGAAATTCTTTAGGAATAAACTCTCCCATAGATAGTTTTCCACCATTCAGAAATCCAAATAAATGTGATTACAATTATGCTTAAGCATTGGGAATTATTAAGCGCACACATAACTGTTTCTAAGGCATACGAAAAGAAGCACATTAATTGTTAACGCTTTTGTCTTTGAGTGGTGGGAATATGTGTAACATTTTACCTCTTTTTTTTCAAATTTTCTATAATGATTAGGTTTAATCTAAATTACAAATAAATCTCACATTAAAACAAAAAGCAAACAACTACAAAAAACTTACTTTCCAAAAATCCAAAATTTAAAAAAAAGCAGTTTTGGATATTTGGATTTATGGTTATTGTCATAAGTAATTTGGTAAAGTTGGTTTTCCTTTCCCCAGTTTTCATCCAGTGAAGTAGACGTGCTTCTGTGGGCAGGGAAGATTCTAAAGATGTCCTTCCAAGATTCCCAACTCCTGCTCATTCAATCAAACACTAGTCTAGGTACTGCTGTGATGGGACTTTGAAAATGTAGGCAAGGTTACTACCAGTTGACTTTAAGATAGGGAGATTTTCCTGGATTATCTGGGTGGGCACAATGTACCCACATTAGTCCTTCAAGAATAGAAGACTATGGCAGAAGAGGAAGGCAGAGATTTATTTAAAGCAGGAAGAAGCAGGAGAAATAAGATTAGGATTCTCTACATCTTTGCTGGCTTTCAAGATGGAGGAGGCCATAAGCCAAAGAATGCGGGCAGCCTCTCTACAGCATGAGAACAACCACTGGCCTATGTCCAGTAAGGAAAAAGGGACTTCAGTACTACAGTTGCACAAACTGATTTCTGCAAAACATTCTGCTTGAACGTGGAAGCAGATTCACCCCTAGAGCATCCAGATAAATAAAACAGCCTATTTCATACCTTGACTGTGCCACTGTAAGCTCTTACAGTCACACTCAATCATACTATATTCAAACTTTCGGACTACAGAACTGTGAATAATAAAATGGGTGCTTTTTAAAAAATATACCTTTTTTTCTTAGAGCAGTTTCAGGTTCAAAGCAAAATTGAGTGGAAGGTACAGAGATTTCTCATATATCCCCTGCTCCACAAATGCATAGCCTCCCCCATTATCAACATCTTCCACTAGAGTGGTACGTTTGTTATGATTGATGAACCTACACTGACACATCATAATCACCCAAAGTCCAAAGTTTACATGAGGATTCACTCTTGGTGTTGTAACTTCTGTGGATTTGGACAAATAGTACATTACACAATAGTTTCACTGCCCTAAAACTCCTCTATAATCTGCTTATTCATCCCTCAAATCCCTAACCCCTGGCAATGGGTCTTTTTTTTTTTTTTTAAGTTGTGATAATTTGTTGTAGTGGTGACAGAAAATTAATACAGGTCCCAATCTCTACTTGAAAGCTCTGTAGCAGCTTATAGTCTTTTACTTGATTCAGTCCTTCTATTTTTAATTTATGGGTGCTTCTTCATGGGACTTGCTAAAGAATTTAAGGTTAAGCTGATAAACTAACTTAAATTAAGGCAAAATATATTTAAATAAGGGTGTTTGTACCTTGACCTAAAATGGTGACTCTTGCAGGGAAATTCAGGCATATTATTCACTTGACACATTTTACACAAGCAACTCTCTTATCATCTCTTATGTACTAACACATATGCACTACCATGCATTTGCTTGAAGAGCCAACACTGATTGTCATAGTTGTTCTACTTGGACCAGGATGACATGGTGTTTTTATATCTGAAATTGTCTAATTCTCTGGAAAGAGAAATTTTAACTGTTGTGAGATCATCAATATGTATTACAGATACATAGGTTTATTGAAAACCTTATTAACAGGGATTCCCATTGCCAAATATCTTTGTTTCCTAAAACTCACTTCTAGGTTGCTTTAAAAAATCACTTCACCAGTATATTTGGAATGTGGTTTTACATATAGAAATTTATGTATTATGAAAAGAGAAGTATGTCTAGAAAAAGTTAAAGATACAATAAATGGGTCCCATAGGAAAATGCTTATAGTCTTGGATTTATGGACATTATATTTTCTGGTCTTTCAAACTAATTCACTGATTAGTGCTGCCACTTGCATTCCTTTAATCTGTTAAAATGCAGCTGCCCATAAAAACAGTGACTAGATTCAGACTAACATAATTATCCAATTCATTTAGCATCTGTTCAGAAGGTTAGCCTACAATATTAAAATTAGACAAAATTATCACTAATTTCACAAGGATGTTCACAAATTCTCAATTTGCATATGTAAATTTTCAGTGTGTGATTAACTAGACCAAACCTGTTCCAGGCTTCTACTTTGAAGTCCATATTTTCAATTAATAATGTGATTCTAAATGCATCATTGAGTTGAGTTTTTAATATAAACTCCAATAATTCAGACAAACTTTTACTTAGTTCCCCAAATCACTTGAAAACTTTAAGCCAGCTAAATGGTTAGGGAATCTTTTCAGTGGTTGCCTCTACTGATACATAATGTTATCAGTTTCCTGAGGAAGAGATGGAGCCTCATAGAGAACCCAAACACTATGATCCTTAACTGACTTTGTCCCCCTACCTCCATAGGTCTGTCCCCAGTCCTGAGTCTGATTTGAAGATCTGAGTGGCAGAAGCTAATTTTAAAGGATCAACATTACTACACATCAAAACAGTGAGTACTGTAATACTACCTTGAGTCAGTCATGCAGCAATGAAGGTGAAGTATATGTAATTCAAATTTTAACTAGATTTGAAGAGGCAGTGAGCGGATATTGGTCAAGGGGGGCAATACAGCATCTCTCCTGTGGAAGAAAGAACTGGAGGTGAATATTTTCCAGTGCCAAGGAGGTACAGTGAGCAGATTTTCAGTTATAACATATGGTGGTAGGTGGAAGATAACTGAAATCTTGAGTTGTGTGTTCATCAGACCTTATTGCTTCTGCCTCATTTCCTGCTTGACCATGAAGGAATAAGGATCCAGATAACCCCAAAACTATGTCATGGTTGTCAGAAGCCTACTCATTAAAAAAAATGGACAACAGCCTTTTAAAAAAGATTATGTTTTACAGCTAAAATTAAAGGAAAACACTGTACTGAGGATGAGAAACCCATCAGTATTAAAAATGTATGTGGCTCTCACATATGGCAATACTAGGTGAAAACAAAACAAGCAGAGAGTCAAAATGAGGAAATTATGCCATTAGGCCTATTTTCTAGGTACTCTGACAATTATGTACTTAATGAAACTTTTCTGACTTCTGATTTCCATTCTTTATAAGAGAGTCAACACCTTCAGAAACTGTTAAAATAGATAAAAATAACTCTGCAGTTTTATCATCACTTCCTGGATCTGATTTGTAAATCTCATGACAGCTGTTTCTTTTTTGTTGCTTCCTGACAATAGTGCTTGTCAGAGCCTTGAATACTTAAGTTCTAAATCAAGAAACTCAAAGATAAATTGTCCTTCTTGATACTGTGCTGAGTAACATGAAATGACTATATAACTTAAGTGTTTGTTGCTCTGTGTTTGGTCACCAGATACAATTGAGGATACTTTCATTGTTGCCAACGTTATGTTAAAAAATAAATTATTCTTTTTCTAAGGTATGTGTAACCCAGCTCTTTTCAATTATGTAAAGAACTGCTTCCCTTAAGGTTACTTGACTTGTCCAAATATTAATCTTTTCTCTCACAGAACGCTGTAATGCTCCTAATTATAGTCTTCCCAATCAGGTTTAGCTCAAGCTCTGTAGACTGAGTGTGGAATTCATTAATGAGTTGCTCTTCATTGTGTTGATTGCCTTTATACTCCTAAGAAGGTGGCATTATTATTACGTTTTTCATTTAAAGGCGATTGAGTATGTAAGGCTAATTGCTGAATTATACATAGCAGTACGTAAAAGGAACATAAAATGGCTCTCTCAAATTAATATAAAGTTCCACTGAAACAATGTCTGTGTAATAGCAGAAAAAACAGATTAAATGATTTCATGAAATGTTTTCTGTTCTTTGACTAAAAATCACCTAGTTTGATTTATTTTTACTGATTTTTTTTAAACTAATATATGTGGACTATAATTATGCTTATGTTTTTCAATTAAACCTTTTATTTTGAGATAACTATAGATGCACATGCAATTGTAAGAAATAATACAGGAAAATCCATGTATTCTTTACCCAGTTTCCCCCATAGTAACATCTTGCAAAACTATTGTACAACATTCCAACCAGGATATTGACATTGATACAGTCAAGATTAAGAAATGTTTCTATCTCAAGGATCCATCGGTTGCCTTTTTATAACCACACCTATTTCTCTCCCACCTCACCCCCTTCGTACCCCCTAGCAACCACTAATTCATTCTCCATTTCTATATTTTTGTCATTTCAAGAACGTTATATATATGGAGTCATATATAAATGTAATCTTTTGGAATTGACATTTTTCATTCAGCATAATTTCCTGGTGATTCACCACATTGTTGTGTGTATTAGTAGTTCATCCTTTTTATTGCTGCTTACTATTCCATGTTATGGATGTACAACAGTTTGTTTAACTATTCACCCATTAAGGACGTCAGGGCTGTTTCTACTTCTGAGCGATGCAAATAAATAACAAAGCTGTTATAGACATGCATGTCCATGTATTTGTGTGAACAAAAGCCTTCATTTCTCTTAGGTAAATTCCTAGAAGTTCAATAGCTGGGTTTTATGATAGTTGAATGTTTTATTTCTAAGAAAACTACCAAAATGTTTTTCACAGTGACTGTACCATTTTATACTCTCAGCAGCACTGTATGAGTGATCCAGTTTATCTGCATTCTTGTCAGCTTTTGGTATTGCCCCTGTTTTTACATTGGCCATAACACAGGCTGATAGGTTGGTAGTGGTACGTCATTGTGGTTGTAATTTGCATTTTCTACTGGCTAATGATGTTGAACATGTTTTCATGTGCTAATTTTCCATCTGTATATCTCTTTTGGTTAAATGTTTCTTTATGTCTTTTGCCCATGATCTAGTTGGATTGTTTGCTTCTTTCACTGTTGAGTTTTGAGAGCACAGCCTGAGTTCTAAAATATAAATCTAAATATAAATTTTAGAGCCACTTTCAGCTTGTGGTTAGAAAAATCAAATATTTGAGGTAAACACAAGCAAATCAAAAATATCAAGACTGACAAAATCACTTAATGCAAAAAGAATAACGCTAGTCCAGGGGTCACATCATTTGGGAAGTACAGTTTGCCATGATCAAATGCTATAAATGACTTTAAGTAGATATGCATGAATTGGAAATCATTACATGAATTATGAAGTAATTGGGGCAACTTTATAAAACTTCTGTTCCAGGTGAAAAAGGGAATACATACACACTACAGAAAATTTAGAAACACAAAGAAGGATAAAGAAAACAAAAAGTTACCAGTATTTCTACCACACAAAGATAATTACTATGGAATCAGTTTATTTATTCCAGATTTTACACCCAAATTATACATATGTAAGTTGGAATCATACTCTATACACAATTTTGTATAATAAGTTCCATATTTTAAATTATGATAGTTTCTATGCCCTTAAATATTTTTCAAACATAAATTTAATGGCGATTATTTAATCATTCACCTATTTTTGGACCTATTTTGGACATTTGGGATTTTGATGAATAAACCACATTTGGTCTTTATGTCAACTTTCACATTAAATCTCCAATTGATCTACAGTTGTTTTATTTTTGTACAGCGTAAAGTAAGAATCAAAATTTACTTTTATTTCATATGATTTTCAATTGACCATCCTTTCACTACTGTACTGCCTTAATTCAGGTTAACATAAAGATGTGGGTCTATTTCTAGACTATAACATTCCATTTATTTGTCTACCTTTGTGCTAATATTACATTGCTCTTATTACTGTAGCATTACAATCAGTCTTAATACTCGGTAGTTTAAATTCTCCAACTTTGTCTTCTTTAAGATTGATTCATCTATAAATTTTAGAATCAGCTTGTCAATTTCTACAAAACCCTGAAATTTTTGACTTTGATTTCATTAAATTTGTAGATCGATTTGAGAACACTGACTTACTTACAACTTGAGTTTTCAAATAACTAATATAGTATGATATATCCATTTATTTAGATATTTGTTAATTGTTCTCCATAATATTTGAAGAATTTTACCAAGTGCTTTTTCTACATTTATTGAGTTGATCATTAAATTGCTCTCCCTTTTGCAGTCAATATGACACAATATATAGATTGATTTTCAAATGCTGAGCCCACCTTGAATTCCTATAATCAACACTGTTTGTGATATGTTGATATAATCATTATTAGTTATCACTGGAACAAATTTGCTAATATTTTGATTATAATTTATTACCTTCATGTTCATGAGAGAAGTTGGACTATAGCTTTGTCAAGTTTTGGTGTCAGTATTATTCTGGCCTCATGAAACAAATTGTGAAATATCCCTTCTTTCTCCGTTTTTCAAAAGAGTTTGTATAGGATCTATAAGATTAGTGTTATCTCTTTCTTAACTTTTTGTTAGAAGGATTTTTTCTTTGTTAGAAGAATTTTAAACAAATTCAATTTATGAGAGATATGGGAGCATGCAAATATTTTTTCTTTTACCAGTTTTGATATATTGTGTTTCTAAGGAATTTGTCTGTTTTCCCTATATTGCTGAAGTAATGCCTTTTCTGTCTGTAGGGTTGCTGGTAGTGTGCTTCTCTCTCTCTCTCTGTTATTCTTATTTAGTCTTAAATTTTTGCCTTTAGATTTTCTTTATTGTATACTTCTATTTCATTTTCTCCTGGCATTACCATTATTATTCCAGTTTATTTGGGTTAGTTTTACTGTAGTTTCTTGAGAAACAAGGTTGGATATTGATTTTTAACCTTTCTGATTAAATATGTCTTTAAAACTATATTTCTCTCTCAGCCCTGTTTTAGCTACATTCCATCCATTCTGATATGTTCCTTATTATTATCATTAAGTTTAAAATATTTTCTAATTCTTATTCTGATTTCTTTTTGTTCAATAGATTTTCTAAAAATATATAATATTCCAGCAGGTTGGACTTCTTAATGAATTTTTAACTGATGTTCACATTAACTCTGTTGTGGTCAGAGGGTACTAAAACATTTTAATTTTGAAATTTGTCGAGACTTGTATCCTCATCTAGCATATAGTTAATGTTGTTAAGAGTTCCGTGAGTCCTTAAAAAGGGTGTGAATTCTGTCATTGTTGGGTCAGTGTTCTAGTTATATTTTTATAAATTGCCTTACAGGTAATATATTTATTTTCAAACAGAATTCCAAAGGGCAGTATTTCATGAAAAAAAATCTATATCCTTTTCCTTTAACTATGTGAAATTGAATGATGAAAGGATTTATCCATCATCCTTCATTTAATGTGAGAATATCATTGACTCCATTTCTTAGAAGAAATTCCTCCCTTTATATCCCGAAGACTTCTTTCCAACAATTTAATTCAAATCTTTGCATCATTTGATAAGGTAGTGTTAGACCTGAGAAAATAGGGTTATAGGTTGGACTCCACTTAGAAAATGCTATTTTGAGAATAAACCCAAAAGTGTCATTCTTTAAAAAAGAGAGAGAGAAAGAAAAAGAAAGCTAAAAAAAAATTATAAAGAGATATCTTTCTTCCATCTCATTGTCACTCTTGATAGTGCAATCTAGATTGAGGTGCAGAGTTGAAAGAGAAATAATCCATATTTACCCTTTGTTTGTGCAATTGCACAGAAAAGTGGAAATAAAGATGTCAGCACCTCTTTGCAAGAACATGACCTTGCTCCTTCTCTACTTGATTGCTAACTAAATTCTAAAAGCACATTGGTAGCGGTTTGAGAGCTTGCCATTATCTTCTGTTAAATGTTCTGCATGTCATAGTGCAATTCAGAAGGCTCATGTGATCACTCTCACCTGATAATTCTGAATGTATTAAGCCTGTTTATGCCACCATTTTCTGGGCTTCTCTTCTTTTTCCTAATTCATTTTCCTTTTTGCCACAATTCTCCCTCACACATCTGACACTTTTCCTTTTCTTTGTTACTCAGTGAAATGGAGCATGCTTATGCTTCCCTATGGAAGGTGCTCCCCCTGCCCCCAACCCTGATACAGTCAGTTATAATCTATTGCTACATTATATGAATTCCATTATTTTTCCACTGTGTTAACTTCAAGTGCCTTAAGCTGAGTTTTTGTACCATGGGACCAAAAGAAATAGAGTTTGTGAAAGTGAACTTATCATCAAAGCTATGTATCTATAATTTAATAGATTGTTTATTCATTCAGGTGTCTGTAAGATTTCCCAGGGAATTTCTCAAGTTATGTCATTTTAATAAAACCCATCATATCTAATGTTCAAGGGACAATAAACTAGATTCTATTTGGAACAATCAGCAACGACAAACACTGGAAAGATAAGACATTCTAAAATGAATAAGAATTCAATGAAGTTTTTTAAGACATTACTTTCTAACTTGCCTCATTTGCATCTCTTTGGACTCTTTCACATTATTGTATTTACCTGAGTTTTAACAGTGCTTCATGTTCCTGAAATTGAAGACATTTTAAATTTATTTTGGTATGAAGTCCAATAGCAGGCCTTATAATTTAAGATAATAGTTAACTAAAACCCTGGTGTAAGCCATAAAATCAAGCTCTAAAACTACATCTTCTTTCCCAAAAAACAAAGAGAGACCATGGGAACTTACAGAATATTGTAGGAAAGTTTCATAATTTCATTCCCTTCTGGGCTCTTAATCATATATCCCAAATACTATCCATAGGATGGCTTTACAGATCATCATAATTCACAGTCTGAAGGTTCACCATTTGGGATCTCCCTATTAAGTGCATTGGCTTTTAAAAATCAGCCATGACAACTGCTGTTTTCTCCAGTGTTAAAAGATGAATGCTACTTTACTTAAGTAAAGACCAAATATTTAATCCCTTCACCCCTTAAAAATGACTGTGTCTGTTATCAAAAAGGCATAGAGAAAATTCAAATCATGGTTACACTAGAACATGGAGAGAGTTTAATCCCATTTATATGACAGTACTAACTTAACTGCAAGGTCAGGTACTATCTTTAAAATCTGTTTTGATAATACTCACCACTGCTTTTCTGCCTATTACCAATATTGTAGCCAAAGTATTTACAATCCTTCAAAAGAAGGGCTTCTATTCCCTTTCCTTTTTCTTTTTCCATCTTCTCTTCCTTTTCTGTTTCCCTTTCTCTTTTTAGAAAGAGATTTAGATTTAAATTTTTAGGTTGTTTATCATAGCTGGCAGTAAGTTATTCTGGTGATTAAGTGGCAGAGAGAAAAATTTTAGGCATAATAAACCATTTTCCTGTACTCATTTCCTTTGTAGATTAGGTTTTGCTGTCAATCTATTTGTGCATGACGGTAGAGCAGAATGTAAAGGAGCACGAGACTGGATGAACTGGCTTTGATCCATCGCTGATATTATTTAGTTGAGTAACATTATCTGTCTATGAAACTCCTTGTCTTCCAAAATGGGGACAATTCCTACCTCACTGGGTTGGTGTAAACACTGAAAAAATATTGTATGCAAAATTTAAAAAGACAGTTATTACTATCATATTTTATAAGTGGTTAAAACTAAGGTTAGGGCAGCAGTAGAAGAAAGAGAACCAATTCAATGTTATTCATTAATTTGTTAACATCCAAATAATGTAATAAGAATTTTTACAGATTAGTGATTATAAGTTTAATACTACTAATTGTATATATATGTGTGTGTGTATAAATATCTTAGTTATATATAGTTGAATGTACCATATTCACTTAAATTGCTAATTGTTTCTGAAAGGAGAAAGATACCTCCAAAATCAAAATTTCTGTAATGTGGCAATATACCTTGAGCCTTGTTTTCTCCAGTGCTGTAGTCTATTTTGGTAAGTGCACAAAGATGACTAAAAGGAATGTGCGACAAATCTCATGTGAAAGTAGGGCAGGCTATTCTCACCTGAGAGTAAGGCAGGCTGCATTGCCTACAGGTTAGAACATATGATGCCGCATCAGATCGCCACAGCTTCATCACTTACTAGCTGTGTGAATTTGACAAGCTATTTAAACATTATGAGTCCCAGGTTCTGCATCTGTAGGATGGGGACAAAAATAATATCTATTTCTTAGAGTTGTTATGAAGATTAGATGAGTTAATAAATGTGCAGCACTTAGAACAGTTTCTATCAAACAGTAAATACTCAATACATTTTAATTATTACCATCCTCAGATTTTTCAGCCTTGGTTTTCACTGATGCTTTAGGATATACGACTCTTTTACTCTATTCTCTACCAACCTGTCTCTTTCCTCTCCAAAGCTCTTATTGTCCGCTCATCTTCCTGTTTCCATCTTTTCCTTGGCTGAAAACAGATGAAATCTTGATTGTACTAGCTGAAAAGCAGGACTCCCTTACCTCACCAGGCCACAAGTGGGAGCTGAACTGTTTTAAGTATGAATGATGGAATTGAATGGATATGAGCAAACTTCATGTCTCAGTGTTATTTGTGGTGTCAGATACGTTTGCAGACTCCTTCCATTTGAAATGTCCTCTTAGGTTAAATTAAAGGTTGAAAATGATGCTCACAGTTCTCTGCCTCAAGCACATTATAAATTATTGTAACTTCTGAGAAAGCTTCTCTGGGCGTTGTATAACTGCCTAGATGTTTTGGACAGCCATAGTTTGCAAGGCATACAGTGACTGTTTTAATAACACCCGTCCCTGCCTTACTGATACTTCCAATATCCCCTACCCTTTCGTACATTGTTTTTCCTCAAAGCATAGGTTACCTTCTAAGCTATTATATAGTTTGCTTGTTTATTTAATTTTTAAAATTTCCATCTCTACCCACTGAAATGTAATCTTCACGAGAACAGTGGTTTATGCCTGTTTTCTTCACTAATATATTCCCAGAGCCTCAGAAAGGCATCTGGCACATAACAGGTATATCAGGTTAACAATGCCTCTAATTGACAAAAGTCAGTTTATTTTTCACAAGAACTTTACGCTTTCTTGGCCTCATCTCGTATAAGAGTATTATTCATTCATTCACTTACCATTACTCAATCTTTCCTAATGGGTGTGTAATTGATACCTCAAATCCATGCCCAAAACTGAACTCTTAATCTTCCCTGTGAAATTTTACTCCACTCACATCTTTCCAATCTGAGTAAAATTCAAGCTATTCTTCCAGTTGCTTAGATCAAAAAAATCTAGGGTCATTTTTGACTTTTTTTTTTCTCATACTATATATCCCTTCCAAAAGCAAATGCTATTGACTCTACCTTCAAAATATGTCTAGATTTTAAACATCTGTCATCACCTCTATTGCTATCATAGTGGAGGCCAGCATCTTCTCTTGTCTGGGTTATTGCAAAACATACCTAACTGGTCTCCCAGCTTCCATTCTTTTTCCCTAGACAGACTCAGCTGTGAGATTCATCTGTTTTAGTCAGAACAAAACACAAAGCCCTTCAAGGATTTACAAGATCCATTTCAGTGCTTGGATCATCTCCTAATATATTCACCACTCACCTAACTTTCAGCTACATTGGACCCTCTTCTATTCTTGGATCTTACCAAACACGCTCCATCTCAGGGCTATTTTGTTGTCTTCTCCTTTGGCATGGCATGCTCTTCTTCCAGATTTTGAAGGAAATTTCTTCAGATTCAGTGAGTAGATCTTACATATAATTTGACCTATGGCTTTTAGACAATTTATTTGCAAAGTGAAATGGAAATTCCCTTTATATTTTTATGGTCTTGCAGCAATAATATGCTTGAATGCTGGCTAGGTTAGATATGATTCAAGCCCTAAAACTGCACTACAGAAAGCTGTAAATGATTATGCAAAAAAAAAAAAAAAAAAAGGCTCAAATAGCCAGATATGTCATGTGTAAAATAAGCCAAGTATAAGGGAAATCCATATTTACTTGTTTTACTAACTGGATCTATGTTTCTCACATTTGAAACAATGTCTACCAGCTTCTAAAAGCACATACTAGCTCCTCTAGATTGATTTCCTCTTTCTTTATCAATTATTGGACAATTGGCTACCAAAGTATAGAATTTATGAACTGCTTTATGCAGTTATTTGCCAAATGAAAATCAGTATCTGTGGAAGATGATGTTTTGCTGCTGGTGTCGATATGGACAGACTTACAATCTCAGGGTCTATGAGAGCTTTATGATTGGTGGTGCAGTATATTATTTTGGGTACTCTCTAGGGCCAGAGAGCCTGGATTTGACATCCATTTAACCACTTACTAGCTGTATACCCATGCAAGTTGTTTAAACTCTCTCAGTTTTTTCATCTATTAAATGAGGATAATAATAGTAACTTCCTCAGGGAAAATTTAAGAAAATCACAAGTGAGTTAATAAATGCAGGTCTTTTGCAACAGTGCTGACCTACATAGATATGTACTCAGAAAAATGGTATTTATTATTATGTTCTACTTCTCTTTCCTTTTAAATAATATTTTTTGGTGGGGAAAACATCATAGATGCATACGAGAGTCTGATGGATTGTTGATTTCTCTCATAAAAACTGTACTCAAATATATACACACAAAATTTTACATACAATTTACACAGGTTTGCAGAGGCCCCTGAAGATCACCAAAGAGGCCCCTATTAGATCACCAAATGTCTCTATATCCCTGGTTAAAGTTTTGCTTAAGGTGATAAATTTTAATCCAATCACATCAGTAATCACGTTAAATATGAATAGTCTAAACACAACAGTTAAAATACAGAGATTTCCATATTGGCTAAAAAAGCAAGATCCAATTATATGCCATCTAAAGGAAACCCATTTTAAAAATCAAGCTATTAATCATTTAAATGGAAAAGGATGAAAAAAGTTATACCATATGTATGGGAAAGGTTAGCTCAACAGGTCTGGATTGTTTAAACCCTGCACATTCCAAAGAAAGGCTTGTTTTCATTATAGGCCTTTGGCTGGCTTCTGGGAAATGAGCTCTTGGAATGTTCTGTTTGAAAAAAAGGGTATTTTTGTGGGCCTACAGCTTTGGGCTATGCTGAATTAGTTGGTTTAGATAGTTTGTGCTAACAATGTGATTTGTGGTGAATATCTACTTTTGCTCTGGGGTTCTGGATCTTGAGGAATTAAGGTCAGTCATATAGGTACCGTATGCCCATATGACAGATACCCAATAAAGTCCTGGAAAACTTGGTTAGGATAAGCTTTCCTGGTTGGCATCTTTTTGTACATATTGCTAGACATCATTGCTGAAGGAATTAAGAGTGTCCTATGTGAATCCACTGGGAAGGGTCACTTGGAAACTTGTACCTGGTTCCCTCTGGACTTCACTTTATGTACCTTTTCCCTCTCTGATTTTACTCTACATCCTTTCAGTAATAAATCATAACCATCATCACAAAAACTTGTGAGTCCTGTGTGTCCCTAACATCATTGGGCCTTAGGGTAGTCTTATGAACCTTTAACAATCCATGCAAACACTAACCAAAAGAAAGCTGGATTTTCTATATAATATCAGAGAAAGTAAACTTTAGAACATAAAATTTATTAGGGATAACAAAGGTTATTACATAACGAACAAGAGGCAGTTCTCCAAGAAGACATAACGATATTAGATGTGTATATACCTAACATCTGAGTTTCAAAATAAATGAAGTAAAATTTAACAGACCTAAAAAGAGAAATAGAAGAAGCCACAATTACAGTTGGAGATTTTAACACTCCCCTCCTAGTTGAAGGATATAGAGTTAATAAATGAAAATCTATTTCACTTCTATATAATAAATGTAAACAATGGGAATTTGAAATTTAAAAAAATCTTTAAAAATTGCAGTATCTGAAAAAAAAAAAAATTGCAGTATCTGTATGCTGAATACTTCAAAATACTGAAGAAATAAATAAAAAGACCTAAATAAATTAAGAGATGTTACTGTGTTCCTGAACACTATGTTCCTTGATTGAAAGACTCAGTATTGTTGAGATAGCAGTTTATCTCAATTTTGTGTACAGATTCAATACAATCCCAATGAAAATTACAGCAGGTTGGTTTTTGTTTTATCTTCCTGGAGTAATCAACAAGCCGATTCTAAAATTTATATGGAAAAACAAGGGACTGAAATAGCTAGAACAATTTTGACACAGAAAAATAATTTGAAGGATTTACATCTCCCAATTTGAGACACTGTCCCCCTGCAGTAGGACATCTGAGAAGTGCATTTTCATGACTGCCAAGATGAAATCATGCATTTATCTCCATTTCCTCTCAAAACTTCACTGAAAGGGTGATAAATAAATAAAAGGACAAAACCCCACAGAAACAAAGAGATGGGAGGGAAGGATGATTTATGTCAGCAACATTTTGGAACTGGAAAGCAGGTGATAATTAACCTAGCAGACAAGAGAAAGCCAAAATTTGGACCAGTATGTGTATAAAGCTCACAAGAAACAACATGACTATTCTCATGGTAACTCAGATGTTGAAGGGAATAGGTAGCAGTAAAAACAGAAGTGCAGGGTAGATTGAAAACAGGAAAAATGAATATAAATATTTAAAAAGAGCACTTAAATTCACCCATCCTTTCCCTATACCAAATAGTCATGAGACCTCCTTCTCTGAGCCTCAGCAGAAGGCTAGAGATGACCTGCCGAAGAACCTGGAACAGACAGACTAACGTTGGACTTGGGGACATCAGGAACAATTTGAGGGTGGAGATAACAGAAGTCTACTTACTGAGTGGTGAAAACCACCCTCCAACTTTCTCTTCTCAGGTCCCAGAATTCTGGCAAACACGCTGAACACTTGCCCAATCCCAACTTGCAGCTGAGGAATTTCTTTCAGATGAAAGTGACTGGTTTCAAAAGAAAAGGCCCCCAAAGAAAGAACCAAGTCTGTCCTAATTACTCCCCAGTTAGGCTCATCAATTTCCAAGCCCCATGAATGCATATGGAGTCCTAACCTGCTTTTCAGATCCTCACTCGTACGTATGATCTGACAGCAAAGATCATTACACCATTGAAGAAAATCTCTAACACAAAAGACGGAGAAGAAAACAAGCAAACTAAAACATCATGGAAGTAAAAAATGAAAATAGCAGAAGAATACTTTAAGAAGATTAATAATTCAGAAAAGTAAGAGAATACATTACATCCATGAAACAAGAACATATACATACATATTTACACATAGAACATTCAGAGAACAAAAAAGAATTCCTTTAAATTAATTATCACATAGCAGAAACTAACATTTCCAAAAGAATATTTAAGAAAAATTTCCCAGATAAAAGGGAGGGAAAAAGAAATGAAAAGTGGGAAAGAAAAAAAAACACACTGTGGTACTGGTAAAAGTATAGACACATGAATCAATAGTATAGAATATAGAGGGCTCATAGACCCTCACTAATATAGTTAAGTAACTTTTGACAAGGTAAAAGTGATAAAATGGAAAAGCAATAGTATATTTAACCAATGGTGTTGGAAAAATTAGACAACTACTTTTCAAAAATAGAATTTCAATGCATAACTCATACCTTATACAAAAATTAAAGTTCAAAATGAATGATGTCTAAAGAAAAACATCAAAATATGAAGCTTCTAGAAAAAATGTAGGTGAAAATTTGGATGCATTTGTGTAATACAAATAGTTTTAAAATACAACACCCAATGCATGATCTATTTTAAAAAGTGGTAAATGAGATTTTATTACAAAAATTTTGCTTTGTGGAAGTCACTATTAAGAGAATGAAAAGGTCAGATACAGATTGGGAAACACATTTTCAAATGATATGTCTGACAAAGAATTATATCCAGAATATATGAAGAACTCTTAAAAACAACAATAAGAAAACAAACAACCCGAACAAAAATAAATGAGGAAAAGTTCTGAACAGAAATTTCACCAAAGAAGATATGTGACTGGATGATAAAGACATGAAAAGATGCTCAACATTATTTGCCTTTAGGGTACCAGAAATTAAAACCAGGAGCTACCACTACACACCCATTAGAATGGCAAAACAAAACAACCAAACAAAGAAGCAAACAGAACCCTATCATTATCAAGTGCTGGCCAGGATGCCAGACAACTGGCATTCATTGATAGTAGGAATGCAAAATGATATAGCTATTTTGGAAAACAGTGTGAGGAGTTTACTATAAAATTAAACAAAATTAACCATACAATCTTGCGCTCCTACTCCTGGTATTGATGAAAACAAAATAAAAATATATACTGTCAAAAATATTTATGTGTGGAGTTTATAGCAGCATTATTCATAATCACCAAAAGCTAGAAACAACCAAGATGTCCTTCTACAGGTGAATGGATAATGAACTATGAAATATCCATGCATTGGAAGACACTTCAGAAATAAAAAGGAAAGTGCTAGCAATTTACAACCAGATAGTTGCCTGTTAAGTAAGTGAAAGAAACAGGACCTGATAGGCTACCTGATAGGTATGATTCCATTTTATGACAATTTGGAAAAGTCAAAATTGTAAGCATGGGAGATATGTAGTGCTACAAAAGAACAGCACAAAGGAATTTAGGGAGTGTCAAAAATTAGTTGGTATAATGGTTCTGTGTGGCACTGTGGTAGTAAACACAGAACTCTATGTAGTTGTCAAACCCCATAGAACTGTACACCAAAAAGAGGGAATTTTAATGTCTGAAAAAATTTAAAAAATAAACCAGGATACTGGGGAAACCAAAACAGAACGCAAATTGTGGCAGTGGATCTAATTGTATTACAAATAAATGATATTTGCACCAGAAGAGAGTGGGAAAGAAAGGAGTGGACCCAGTAACTTAAAAAAATATATATTTTCACTGGATACTGTAAGGCTAATGATAAAAAGAGTAGTATACAAATACTGAACTCTAGTTGGTAAAATTTGTTTCTCCCAAAGGTATATGTTATCAATTCTGGAACTACTTTACCTATACAACAAATAAGTAAATATTTGTAGATAATAAAATCCAGGTATTGCACTATTGGAGAAATGTTACAAATAAGAAAAGGAGGAATTCTACATAAACCTAGTGTATATATTCATAAATATCCACACATAAATAGGTAAAACAATTACACAGATGCTTGTGTATGCATGCATGCTTGTGTGTGCATGCATGCTTGTGTATACTTGCCTATGCACACACACACACACACAAATAGCTAGAAACAGTAATATATATGTGTGTGTGTATATATATGTTTGTGTATGTATGATATATATGTGTGTATGTGAGTCTATATATAAATATAGACACACACATATATATGTAATTTCCTAGCTCTGTTCACTAAGATTGTCTAGAAGCAGTGATAACACAGTAGCAATGAATATGCCTAATATCCTGATCTTGGTTTCTAAAAATCATTCTCCAATTAAAAAAATGGTCTTCTTGGAGAAATAAATGAATCCAAGCCTGGGTTAGGCAAATTGCCAGATGATCCTGGAGCATCTTATAATATTAGTTATGAGGAAGTTCTCAAAAACCAAAAATATTGGGGCATATTAAAGAGACACAGGAGTAGATCTGAAAGAGTTCCCATTGGCCAAAGTTGAAAAAAAATTGAACAACTAAATAAATAACCACAGTTGAATTTTTCCAATTATTATACTTATTATATAAATTTACATAATTTTATCTAATAAAATAAATATCTTTTTGATATAAATGGATATTGAAAAAACAAATAGATTGGAAAGAAGGAACAGCTCTTCCTTTCAGTTTAATTCTACTTAATAAATGTAGATGAATGAGGGAAATAGAAAATCACTATTAGAATATCATTACAGTAATTGATGCTGGCAAGATCCACAGATAAATGGTAAAATTAGTGGACAAAAGTTTAAGGAGAAACAGGATATTTGCATACCTTCTGTATTAGTCAGGGTCATACAGAGAAACAGAACCAATAGGTCTCATCTGCAAGCTGGAGACCCAGGAAAGCCAGTGGTATAATTCAGCTTGAGTCCAATGGCTTGAGAACCAGGGGAGAAGATGGTGTAAATCCCTGTCCAATGGCTGGAGAAGATGATACGAGACGTCCCAGCTCAATCAGTGAGGCAGGAAAAAACGAATTTCTTCTTCCTCTGTCTTTTGTTCTATTCAGGCCCTCAATAGATTGGTTGATGTTCACACATCCTGGGGAGGGCAAACTGCTTTACTGAGTCCACCAATCCAAACGCTAGTCTCACCTAGAAACACTTTTACATATACACCCCAAAATAATGTTTAATCTGGTCACACCATGGCCAGTCAAGCTGACACATAAAATTAACCATAATAGCTGCAAAATGTTTCCCCCCAAATATTTACTCAGTGCAACGGGAAAAATTAACTTACAATAGAGAAACCAGGCAGATATCACATTAACCAAGTGGTTAAAGTTAACACCCCAATAGTAAGATATATGAACATCATGTACCCCTGATATGACACAGTGACTTCTCTCAAGGGCACATAACCTCTGTGGTATGCTTGACAAAAATTTATAACTTCAATTTTATGATGAGAACACTTTAGAGAAACCCAAATTGAGAGACATTTTGCAGAATACCTGACCCATGTCCTTCAAAAGTGTCAAGGACATGAAAGACAAGGAAATATTGTCACAGATTGAAGGAGATGAAAAAGACATGACAATTAATTGCAATGGCATTTTTGGTCAGATTCTTGAACTGAAAAAAGCATTGGATAAAGTCTGTAATAATTAATAGGATAGTGCCAATATTAAGTTTTTGGTGTTGATAATTGCATGATGGTTATGTAAGATGTTAACATTAGGGGAAGCTGAGTGAAGGTTATTTGAAAACTTTCCATACCATCTTTGCAACTCTTCTGTAAGTCTAAAATTATTTCAAAAAGAAAAGTGTTTTAAAAATCCTTGCCTAGGTCCTATCATTTTTTGTGCCTTTCAAGATCTTTTGACACGTTTAAGAACTAGAGGTTTATCCATATGACAAAGGACCTCACCTGGAGATGAGAGAACAAGTTATTTTCAAGTTGGCTGTACTTTTCATTTCCCTTCTTTTCTAATATTTCTCTTTTTTTTAATCAGTTTTATAATACCTATGAAATTCCAGTTGGAGGTGAATCAAATAAGCTGATTCTCACAATGTGTCTTTTATTTATTTTATTTTTAACGTATTATTATCATATCAATATTAACTTTAGTGCTATACTAGGACCTAGGGCACTTGATACCTTGGTAGTCATTTTTCTAACCAGTGTTGTATGAATACTAAAAAAGGAGAAAACAAACATCTACATTTACATAATCTCCTAATTTGCAGTTAAAAGTCCTGTACCCAATTCTAATGTGAGCAAGGAGGGTATTTTCTCCATACCACCAACAAGCAATTTTCGGAGGCTAGCTGAGTGTCCTACAATTCAATTTAATTCTGACATTACCTGGGGATAGTGTCAGATCTCACAGGTTATGGGCTCAGTCCTACAAGACTGCCCACCCCTCCACTTCAGAGGCCAGTTTAAGTCTAGGTTGTCACCTGTGCTTCTGACAGGCTACAGATTGGAGGTCCCAACACACCCTCCTTGGGTTTGATTAATTTTCTAGAGTGGCTCACAGAACTCAGAGAGACACTGTACTTACTACATCACCAGTTTATAATACAAGGATATAACTCAGGAACAGCCAGATGGAAGAAATGCATAGGGTAAGGAATGGGGAAAGGGCATGGAGATTCCATGCTTTCCCAGGGCCCACTTTCCCCAAGTCTCCACATGTTCACCAGACTGGAAACTCTATGAACCCTATCCTTTTGAGTTTTTATGGAGACTCCATTACATAGGCATGATTAATTAAATCATTGATCATTGGTGATTGATTCAACCTCTACTGCCTTTCCTCTCCCTGGAGGTGGAGGGGTGGGTGGGACTGAAAGTTTCAACCCTATAAACACAAGGTTGGGTCTTTAGGCACTCAGTCCCCATTCTTAGTTTAACTACTGCTTTCCAAAAGTCATCTCATTAACATAAAAAATGACACTTTTATCACTCTCATCACATAGGAAATTTCAATAGTTTTAGGAGCTCTGTGACAGAAACAGGACAAAGACCAAAAATACCTTTCTTATTATAAGCCACACTATCACAACAATGTAATTAAATGAATTGATTGATAATGCTATGTGCTGAATTTAGGTCATGCATTCAATCAGTTTGCACATCTGTAAAATGAGAGGGTGGGATACATAAACTCTATGGTCCTTTCAGTCTTAAGCCTCTGTCAAACATTATATATGAATGCTATTGGAGATGGTTGCATTGATTTACTTTGTTTAATTTATCTGGACTTAGAACGTCTCAAACTTAGCATGTAATTTTGTATATTAGCAAATTATTCTTAGTCAGGCACTTTGCAGATATCCTCATCAGATGAGTGAACCTATTATTCTTAGTTTTCCTATTTATGTTACTGGTCCCATGGGTCCAGACATATTTTGTTTATCATCAATGATGACACTACCATTTTTGCGCAATTCTGTTCTCATGCTGCTACTTCAAGGATATATTCTGGAGCCAGTTTGTCTTTGGCTTCCTGTTTTATACACCATCTGGAAACTTCAGCTGATATAGAATTTTGACCCTCACTATTTAAAAGTAATTGCTCATGTAGTCTATGCAGTTACCACCAATATCAAGGAAATATCTTTATCACACATTTCCCATTTGAGAAGGAGGAAGTGTAGAATGGATACTTTTAAACAGCTCTATGTGTTCCTTCATCTAAAACATTCTTCTAGGAGCAACAGATTTACATTTCTGATAATAATAAATAATTGGCTGAATGATTCCCATAGTGTCCCCACTGAAAAATTCATTTTGAATGTGAAAAAGTAATTCGTCAGCAACAAAAATTGTAAATGTTTTTCTTTTCTTAACTTGGCTAGCAGAGGACATAAAAAAATAAAAGAAGCTATTGATACTACATGTAAACCCTATGATTAAAATATTAAAATCACATGTGCATAGCACAGTGATTAGAGTTCTCTAATCAATGCCTGAATGTGCATTCAGATATTATCGCCCCTTACTAGCTGTGTGGTATTGGACAATTAGCTTAACATCTATAAAGCATTGGTGGCTAAAGGGGCTTTTACAAGAATTAAGTGAGATCTTTGACTTCAAAGCTTTTAGCACAATCCCAGCACATGATAAACTAAGTATTAACTAGTATTGTTGTAGCTGGGATGCCTAAGATGATGATAATTAATGAGGATGCTACCAAGCCATTTATTAACATATTGCCTTTGAGGTAGTTACTGTCTTGCTTTTGGAGAGGTGGTATCCTGTCACTTTGTTGCCTGATTCACAATTTGAATAACAACTGTTTCAAGTAATTTAACTTGTTTAAGGAAATGTACTGAAACAATTCAAATTATACATCCAAGAGGCAACAAGAAATTGTCACAAAAGGGACGTTAAGTCTTTCTCTCTCCATCTCTCTCTCTCTGTCTTTCTCTCTGTCTTTCTCTCTGTGTGTGTGTGTGTGTGTGTGTGTGTGTGTGTGTGGTTCTGAGTATTTGTGGTGGAACAAGACATATTGATTAACTTTGGTAGTTAATAGATAAGAAGGTATCTATTTTATTATTTTTTACTCAGAATATATCTCCCCAAACTGGAAGCACCTAATTATTTAGCTGATACATTGTTTCTCAAAGCTAGTGATCCAATAAAAGAAAAGTGCACTTTCTAATTCCTTGGTGTATCTGGGCATCTATTCCTACCTCATTGGCTCAGGACAGCCCTCAGGTGCACATATGACACTTTATTGACACTGGTGACCTATAAGCCAGAGATGCAACTTCTAAATTATGCAGTTCATTGTTTAGATTGCTGGAATTGTGCCTTACTCTTGCTTTTCAGTTATATCAGAAGTCCTGCTTTTACATTTCAGATTTGATTCTGTCTCCATGGGCTTATTGTTTGTGGTAAAAAGAAGGCCACTCTGTGCTTAGAAACTTCAGGGATCAATCTTGAGTGTTTGAAATATTTGCTTAAACATTACTTGCTTAATCAGGCTTTTAGCTGATTGCTACACAGTTCAATGTTTGCTTTATGTAGTTCTAGAGGGTACTGTTATAAAGCACTCTACAGATTGCTGCAGAAATGTACATTATTATCCAGGGGTCTTATTTCATTTGGTCATACTCTCCTATCTGCATTGGAGCACAGTAAGAAATATTTAAGACATTTCTTTTCAAACCTCCAAGAAAAAATAGGAGCTTCCAAGATAATTTTCTGCAAGAACTCATTATAGGTATTTGAAATTGTAGTTAAAGTATTTGTGTCATACCTTCACTTAAGTCACAGCTTTAAAATCTATTAACAATCATTTTGAAGTACTACTGATCTGTCCATGAAAATGAATCAAAATATGACAAAATAACCAACAAATCAACCACAGGTATCTCAATATTTGTGATAATTACATATGAGAGAAGGACTCTAAAATTTAATTTAAAAGTCTGATTGGCTATTAACACCTTATCAGTCAAATGATTTGAAAATATTTTCTCCTATTCTGTAGGTTGTCTTTTCATTTTGTCAGTGGTTTCCTTTGTTGTGTGAAAGCTTTTAAGTTTCATTAGGTCCCATTTGTTTATTTTTGCTTTTATTTCCTTTGCTCTAGAAGATGGATCCAAAAGAATATTGCTATGATTTATGTCAAAGAGTGTTCTGCCTATGTTTTCCTCTAGGAGTTTTATGGTTTCTGGTCTTACATTTAGGTCTTTAATCCATTTTGAGTTTATTTTTGTATATCAAGTTACAGAATGTTCTAATCTCATTGTTTTACATGTGACCGTCCAGTTTTTTGAGCACCACTTATTTGAAGAGACTGTCTTTTCTCCATTGTATATTCTTGCCTCCTTTGTCATAGATTAGTTGACCATAAGTGCATGGTTTTATTTATGGGCTCTCTATTCTGTTCCTTTGATCTATGCATCTGTTTTTGTGCCAGTACCATACTGTTTTGATTACTGTAGGTTTGTAGTATAGTCTGAAGTCAGGAAGCATGATCCATCTAGCTCTGTTCTTCTTGTTTTCAGTATTTGGGGTCTTTTGTGTTTCTGTACAAATTTTGAAATTATTTGTTCTAGTTCTGTGAAAAATGCCACTGGTATTTTGATAGGGATTGCACTGAGTCTGTAGATCACCTTGGGTAGTATGGTCATTGTAACAATATTAATTCTTCCAATCCAAGAATGTGGTATATCTTTCCATCTGTTTGTGTCCTCTTCAATTTCTTTCATCAATTTCTTTCATCATCTTTTAGTTTTCTGAGTACAGGTCTTTAACCTCCTTAGGTAGGTTCATTCCTAGGTATTTTATTCTTTTTGATGTGATGGTAAATGGGATTGTTTCCTTAATTTCTCTTTCTGATAGTTTGGTGTTACCGTATAGAAATGCAACAGATTTCTCTATATTAATTTTGTATCCTTCAACTTTACTGAATTCACTGATGAGGTCTAGTAGTTTACTGGTAATGCCTTCAACATTTTTTATGTATAGCATCATCTCATCTGCAAGCAGTGACACTTTTATTTCTTCCTTTCCAATTCGGATTCCCTTATCTCTTTTTTCTTGTCTGATTGCTGTGGCTAGGACTTCCAATGCTATGTTGAATAAAAGTGGCAAGAGTGGGCATCCTTTGTCTTATTCCTAATCACAGAGGAAATGCTTTCAGCTTTTCACCATTGAGTATGATGTTAGCTGTGGGTTTATCACATATGGCCTTTATTATGTTGAGGTAGGTTCCCTCTATGCCCACTTTCTGAAGAGTTTTTATCATAAATGGATGCTGAACTTTGCCAAAAGCTTTTTCTACATCTATTGAGATGATCATATGGTTTTTATTCTTCAACTTGTTAATGGGTATCACATTGACTGATTTGCAGATATTGAAAAATCCTTGCATCCCTGAGATAAATCCCACTTGATCAAAGTTTATAATCCTTTTAATGTATTGTTGGATTTGGCTTGCTAATATTTTGTTGAGGATTTTTGCACCTATGTTTGTTCATCGGTGATACTGGCCTGTAATTTTCTTTTTTTGTGATATCTTTGTCTGGATTTGGTATCAGGGTGATACTGGCCTCATAGCATCATTTCAGAAGTGCTCCTTCCTCTGCAGTTTTTTGGAATAGTTTGAGAGGGATAAGTGTTAACTCTTTTCTAAATGTTTGGTAAAATTCACCTGTGAAGCCATCTGGTCCTGGACTTTTGTTTGTTGTGAGTTTTTTAATTACTGATTCAATTTCATTACTGGTATTTGGTCTGTTCATATTTTCTATTTCTTCCTGGTTTAGTCTTGGGAGAGTGTACAATACTAAGAATTTGTCCATTTCTTCTAGGTTAACCATTTTGTTGACATACAGTTGTTAGTAGTAGTCTCTTATGATCTTTTGTATTTCTGTGGTGTCAGTTGTAATTTCTCCTTTTTCATTTCTGATTTTATTGATTTGGGCCTTCTCCCGTTTTTCTTGATGAGTCTGGCTAAAGGTTTACCAATTTTGTTTATCTTTTCAAAGAACCAGATTTTCATTTCATTGATCTTTTCTATTGAGTTTTTAGTCTTTACTTCATTTATTTCTGCTCTGATCTTTATGATTTCTTTCCTTTGACTAACTTTGAGTTTTGTTTGTTTTTCTTTCTCTAATTCCTTTAGGTGTAAGCTTAGGTTGTTTATTTGAAATTTTTCTTGTTTCTTGAGGTAAGCTTGTATATAAATATTTACAGAGCTCATACAATTCAACATCAAAAGAATAAAAAAGATTAAAAATGGGCAGAAGACTTGAATAGACATTTTCCCAAAGAGGACATGTAGATGGCCAACAGGCACATGAAAAGATTCTCAGCATCACTAATCATCAGAGAAATGCAAATAAAAACTACAATGAGACATCACCTCACACCTGTCAGAATGACCATTATGAAAAAGAACATAAACAACAAATGTCGAGCATGTGGAGAAAAGGGAACCCTCATACACTGTTGGTGGGAATGTAAATTGGTACAGCCACTGTGGAAAAAAGTATGGAGGTTTCTCAAAAAACTAAACATAGAACTAGAATATGACCCAGCAATTCCACTCCTGGGTATATATTCAAAAAAAAACAAAAGTACTCATTTGAAAAGATACATGCACCCCAATGTTCATAGCAGCATTATTTACAATTGCCAAGATATGGAAGCAACCTAAGTGTCTATCAACAGATGAATGGATAAAGAAGTGATACACACATACACACACACTCACACACACATGATGGAATACTACCCAGCCATAAAAAGGAAGGAAATTTTGCCATTTGCAACAACATGGATGGACTTGCAGAGTATTATGCTAAGTGAAATAAGTCAGGCAGAGAAAGACAAATACAATATGCTATCACTTATATGTGAGATCCAAAAAACAAACTAGTAAATACAGAAAAAAAGAAACAGACTAATAGATATAGAAAACAAATCAGTTTTTTGGTATTAAGAGGTACAAACTATTAGGTATAAAATAAGCTACAAGGACATATTGTCTAATACAGGGAATATAGCTAATATTCTATAATAACTATAAACGGAGTATAACCTTTAAAAGTTATGAATCGGGGACTTCCCTGGTGGGCCAGTGGTTAAGACTTCGCCTTCCAATGCAGGGGGTGTGGGTTCGATCCCTGGTCAGGGAGCTAAGATCCCACATGCCTCATGGCCAAAAAACCAAAACATAAAACAGAAGCAATATTGTAACAAATTCAATAAGGACTTTAAAAATGGTCTACATCAAAAAAAAAAATCTTTAAAATAAATAAATAAAAAGTTATGAATCACCATATTGTACATCTGTAACTTATATAATATTGTTCAGCAACTATACTTAAACTGAAAAAAAATTGTTTTAAGTCTGATCGGCACTTTCAGTCCTCATGTGTAACAGTGAACAAGGTAATAGATGCAAGCGTATACTATACAATTACTTGAAGTCATCAATACATACATATGGGTTAAAGTTTATTAATATAATAATCTCTTCTATTAATTAAAGCTAAAATAACAAATTCAAATAATTTATTTACATATATCCAGTGTATATGCAAGTTTATTATTACATTTTAGTAAATAATTTTTTCCTCACTAGATTGTAAGCTCCATGAAGATAAGAATTTTTATCTAATGTATTCAATGTTGTATCTACAGTATCCAGAACAGTTCCTGTCACATAGTAGATGCTCATTAAATACCTGTTTCATGAATGAATGATCTAATACTTAAATGATCTAAAAATCGAAGTTTTTTTTCCTTGCTGTAAACCCAGGACTACCATGACATCAGCTCACAGCAGATGCTCAATAAATGGTGCCCCCGTTGGAGTCTGCCCACGGGTAGACGCAGGCACAATGCAGACCTCCAAGTGGCAGTTTACTGAGCACAGATGGTTAATTCTCATGAAAATTCGCCAGACTTTATAGAGTTCATATTAATAAAAACATTTTTTTTCTTTTCAAGGTGATGATTTATCTAACAGATAAAATAAATTACTCTGACAAGAATAATCCCAGGCTTACTGAAGAATCAAGTAAAATATTATTCCTCAGTTCTCAGGCACTATTTCACCAAAAGTTACAGGTTGTTTAGGAAAAGTTGTTCTATCAGAATTTTCATACCAGACATGTAATATCATTTTGTTTGTAAATATAATCTCTTTCTGTGAAAGATGTGCTAAATGGCCTTCAAGTTAATCATTGATCAGAGGGTACAGCTTTTATTTCAGAATGCTAAAAAATACCATTTCATATTGAGAAAGCAACTAATATTTTGGTGTTTAAATAAATATGTGGCTTCCTATATACAATTAATTTAAAATGATCACTCTTGCCTTCAAGAATCTAGATAGAGAAAATATACCCAATAATACATACGAGTCCTCAAAAACTATTTTCTGCCTGAAAAATATTATAAAAATGTTTGACTCATTTCCTATACTTATTCTTCTTATATCAGACTGATACCTTTTTTTTTAGGTACACTGAAAGTCTTTGCCATGTGAATGCTACCCCATTGTCTTTTTCCCTATATAAATATTGTTTCTATTTTTATACTTCTATTTCTACAGAATCTCTCAGATCCATTTTTCCTATTTATTCCACTTGTTTTTGACCCAGTTCATACCCTGTTCCTTAGGCTACTTTAGTAACCTCCTGGCTCATCTTCACTGTCTGTCTATCTCTAGGTCTATAAACATCATCATTTCTCACCAGACCCTCAGGCTTCAACACTCCACACTTCCATTCTTCTTCTATGTTAATCTTGTCTACACTACACCCAAAGTGATCTTTTAAAAAGTAAATCACATCTTGTTAGTTCTTGGTTTACATCTTTCTAGTGAGTTCCCTTTGTGCTGAGAATGAAATCCAAACTCCTCACCAAGGCCCGGATGGTTAGGAATATGAGACCTCTGCCTTCTTGCAGTTGATGCCCTGTCCCTCTTTCCTTATGATCCAGCTTAGACTACAACAATTGGCTAACAACACCCATTTTACAGATAAGCAAATGAAAGCCTAGAGAGGTTAAGTTTATCTGAGATTACATAGCTAATCAATGGCAAAATGAGGGCTCAACTCAGGTCTATTTGACTCCAGAGCATTCCCTCTCAACCAGTGCTAAAAAACTCTGATTTCTTCCTCTGTAGAACTTTCCTTGATACACTCTAGAAAGACTCTGAACTTTTACTAGGACTTATAAAAGACTGCTAATTATAAATGCATTTTTTCCCTGCAAGCTGTGGGCTTCACAAGGCATTTCCTACTACATTTTTGATACAATGTCTAGCACATAGGCGATGGCTATCAATTTTTAAATAATTAATGTATTATCTGGACTATAATTAATTAACAGAAAGCAGAATCACTATAGATATGTTGCAAAGATTTAAATAAAATAAATTTCCCTAAATGCTAATAATTAATCATAATAGTTGAGTAGTGCAAAATGCTTTCAATTTTTTTTTCATTTTCTAACAATCGCTTTTATTATTTTAGCATGTTCACTTAAAAGAAAAACAAAACAGAATTCTAGAAAATACTTGTTCCAGAAGCAAAAGCATAAAAACAATCAATATTTATTTAGTACATGGCAAATTAAATGCTATGAGAGATTTTAATAAATGGAAAGATCATAGGCTGCCTCTGAAGGTATTTTGGTTTTCTTGTCACTCCAGTTGGTCAAAAAAATATAACATGTGACAAGTACATAGAAAACCATAATTTTACTGACATCCAGGATTCAAGGAAGTAGGAAGAAATTTCATCAAATATGTTAGAGTCTCATATGCTTGGACAAATTAATCTTCATGTGATAGTTTAATGTTTCAGCAGAGGAGGAGGGTATTCTAGGCAAAGTAATTGTCATGTTAATATCTGGCTCAAAGAGAAATTTTAAAATTTAATTTTAGTAGGGATTGATTATTCATTTCAAAAGCAATGTTTGTGTGCTAGATGGTGAGGGCAAAGATGGCTGGATGAGGGAGGGCATTTGGGTCAGCAATATCTAGTAAAAATCCTTAGTCTCACTATTGAGGAGTTGTGATTTGATTAGAGGCAAAATGGAGAGACTAGAAATTAGTAGGTGTGGCTCTAGTTTCATTATATTGTTAGCCCAGGAGTCTCTTCCAGTGTTCCTCTTTCTCACCAATTCATTTCTGTCTTTAGATGAAATTTACCACAGGCATTTTTAACCAAATCTGAGAGTTCAGTGAAAATTTCTACTTTCACCCTTCCCCCATTGTAAAGAAGGCAAACGTCTGAGAAACTTCCAATCTCCTCTCTTCACAAGGAGGCTCTACCAATCCTCTGGGTACACCAGGCAACCTCCACTGTGATGCAGTAATCAGCCTCTGTCCCCAGAGAGATTAGAATACCAAAGCCCTTTTCCTTGTCTCTTGAAGGAGCCAAGATCCTGTCTATATTAAGAGTAAAGATATTCCCATATATTTACACTATAAATGCTTCTAAAAATACTGATATATAATAATACAATTTAGATAACTGAAACATTTTCACTTCTCCTAATTTTTATATATACTTCATCAGTCCACTTAGCTGATTTAAGGTGACAAATATGTTGTCTACTAACTATAGATGGATTAGAAATTCTTCAGGTTAGTCTGAATCCTCTAATATTTTACCAATCAAAGTGTGTTTCTCTGAGCAGCAATCAGCTTTACCTGGAGTTTGTTAGAAATACAGAATCACAGCCTCACCTAGCCCAGGTGATTTGCATTGACATTAAAATAAAAGATGCCCTGTTCTAGACAGGGCATCTTTAGCCATTTGTGGTGAAAGACCAGTAGTGTGTTTCCCCCAGGCCACCCAGCCCCAACAATTGTGGACTTTTTGTAAAATGCCATAAAAATTAATTTCTAGAAAAATTAAATGACAAAAAATGACAATCATATTTTAAAGTGTCAAGCTTTTCCATGTGTATGTGCATACATTTAATTTTGTAATCTTACTTTCCTTGCTTCTTAAACATGTATGAATGAATATGAAAAAAATACCATATAAGGGAAACTTTAAAATAATGGATAACATAACAATGCATAACTATATTAAACATAATACCATTTATGGAGTGTTTCTTTGTGCCAAGCATTCATTGTGCTCTATATTTTCACATATTACATCATTTCATCCTCACGATTCTTTCAGAGTAGGTCCTGTTCATGTGCCCGTTTTACAGATGAGCAGTTTGTTTTGAGTTAAACAATTTGCCCAAGGTCACACAGGAAGAAAGTAGTGAATCCTATATTTGAATCCAAGTTCTATATGACTTGAAAGCCTGAAATTTTGCCTTCCCTAATGCCTCAGTCTGATCTTTCCAAAGAAGAGAGAAGTTCAGAGAAAAACATGTATGCTGCATTATTTCTAGAAATCCAAAGTGTTAACAAGAAAGTCAGAAGAATGTTGCTACATGAATCCTTTCCCTCCACCATCTAGGCTCATTTTTGTTATCCTCGCTGTATTACAGTTGATCGCAGGGAACTTGGTAAAACTGATTTTGGGGAGTGGGAGGGATGGAGAGTGAGTGGTGGAATGAGGATGGTTCATGTATAGTTAGAATAAACACTATAAACTAACTCTCAAAGGAGGAAAAATCTTATCTTGAGCTTTTATAATAATGTCATTGCCAAAAAGCTTCTCTAAAGTGTAGAAAAATGTAAAAAAAAGAAATTTGAGGAGACAATATACAACTTGGGAGCGGAGTTATTTGAGTAAAAGCATATGCTTTCAGCAAAAACTGGCACAAAAATTATTAACAGACCCCACATTTAACACTTATTTCTGATTTAATATTGGGTTGAAATGGGCTTCTTATATCTTTTTTTTTTTAAACATCTTTATTGGAGTATAATTGCTTTACAGTGTTGTGTTAGTTTCTGCTGTATAACAAAGTGAATCAGCTCTATGCATACGTATATCCCCATATCCCCTCACTCTTACGTCTCCCTCCCACCCTCCTTATCCCACCCCTCTAGGTGGTCGCAAAGCACCGAGCTGATCTCCCTGTGCTATGCAGCTAATTCCCACTAGTTATCTGTTTTACATTTGGTAGTGTATATATGTCAGTGCTACTCTCTTACTTCATCGCAGCTTACACTTCCCCCTCCCTGTGTCCTCAAGTCCATTCTCTACGTCTGTGTCTTTATTCCTGTCCTGCCCCTAGGCTCATCAGAACCATTTTTTTTTTTTTTGGTTTCCATATATATGTGTTAGCATATGGTATTTGTTTTTCTCTTTCTGACTTACTTCACTCTGTATGCCAGACTCTAGGTCCATCCACCTCACTGCACATAACTCAATTTCGTTTCTTTTTATGGCTGAGTAATATTCCATTATATATATATGTGCCACATCTTCTTTATCCATTCATCTGTCGATTGACACTTAGGTTGCTTCCATGTCCTAGCTATTGTAAATAGTGCTGCAATGAACATTGTGGTACATGTCTCTTTTTGAATTATGGTTTTCTCAGGGTATATGCCCAGTAGTGGGATTCCTGAGTCATATGGTAATTCTAGTTTTAGTTTTTTAAGGAACCTCCATACTGTTCTCCATAGTGCCTGTACCAATTTACATTCCCATCAACAGTGCAAGAGGGTTCCCTTTTCTCCACACCCTCTCTGGCATTTATTGTTTGTAGATTTTTTAAAATTTATTTATTTATTTATTTATGGCTGTGTTGGGTCTTCGTTGCTGCACGTGGGCTTTCTCTAGTTGCAGTGAGCGGGGGCTACTCTTCCTTGTGGTGCACGGGCTTCTCATTGCAGTGGTTTCTCTTATTGCAGAGCACAGGCTCTAGGCACGTGGCCTTCAGTAGTTGTGGCTCATGAGCTCTAGAGCACAGGCTCAATAGTTGTAGCGCACGGGCTTAGTTGCTCTGTGGCATGTGGGATCTTCCTGGACCAGGGCTTGAACCCATGTCCCCTGTATTGGCAGGCGGAGTCTTAACCACTGCACCACCAGGGAAGCCCCATGTTTGTAGATATTTTGGTGATGGCCATTCTGACTGGTGTGAGGTGATACCTCATTGTAGTTTTGATTTACATTTCTCTAATGATGAGTGATGTTGAGCATCTTTTCATGTGTTTCTTGGCAATCTGTATATCTTCTTTGGAGAAATGTCTGTTTAGGTCTTCAGCCCATTTTTGGATTGGGTTGTTTGTTTTTTTGATATTGAGCTGAATGAGCTGCTTGTATATTTTGGGGATTAATCCTTTGTCAGTTGCTTCATTTGCTAATATTTTCTCCCATTCTGAGGGTTGTCTTTTTGTCTTTTTTTATGGTCTCCTTCGCTGCGCAAAAGCTTTTAAGTTTTCTTAGGTCCCATTTGTTTATTTCCATTTCTCTAGGAGGTGGGTCAAAGAGGATCTTGCTGTGATTTATGTCATAGAGTGTTCTGCCTATGTTTCCCTCTAAGAGTTTTATAGTGCCTGGCCTTACATTTAGGTCTTTAATCCATTTTGAGTTTATTTTTGTGTATGGTGTTAGGGAGTGTTCTAATTTCATTCTTTTACATGTAGCTATCCAGTTTTCCCAGCACCACTTATTGAAGAGGCTGTCTTTTCTCCATCGTATACTCTTGCTTCCTTTATCAAAGATAAGGTGACCATATGTGCGTGGGTTTGCTCTGGGCTTTCTATCCTGTTCCATTGATTGATATTTCTATTTTTGTGCCAGTACCATACTGTCTTCATGACTGTAACTTTGTAGTATTGTCTGAAGTCCGGGACCCTGATTCCTCCAGCTCCGTTTTTCTTTCTCAAGATTGTTTTGGCTATTCGGGGTCTTTTGTGTTTCCATAAAAATTGTGAAATTTTTTGTTCTTGTTCTGTGAAAAATGCCATTGGTAGTTTGATAGGGATTGCATTGAATCTGTAGACTGCCTTGGGTAGTATAGTCATTTTCACAATGTTGATTCTTCCAATCCAAGAACATAGTATATCTCTCCATCTGTTGTATTACCTTTAATTTCTTTCATGAGTGTTTTATAGTTTTCTGCATACAGTTCCTTTGTCTCCTTAGGTAGGTTTATTCCTAGGTATTTTATTCTTTTTGTTGCAATGGTAAATGGGAGTGTTTCCTTAATTTCTCTTTCAGATTTTTTGTCATTAGTGTATAGGAATGCAAGAGATTTCTGTGCATTAATTTTGTATCCTGCTACTTTACCAAATTCATTGATTAGCTCTAGCAGTTTTCTGGTAGCATCTTTAGGATTCTCTATGTATAGTATCATGGCATCTGCAAACATTGACAGTTTTACTTCTTTTCCGATTTGGATTCCTTTTATTTCTTTGTCTTCTCCGATTGCTGTGGCTAAAACTTCCAAAACTATGTTGAATAATAGTGGTGAGAGTGGGCAACCTTATCTTGTTCCTGATCTTAGAGGAAATGGTTTCAGTTTTTCACCATTGAGAACGATGTTGGCTATGGGTTTGTCATATATGGCCTTTATTATGTTGAGGTAGGTTCCCTCTATGCCTACTTTCTGGAGAGTTTTTATCATAAATGGGTGTTGAATTTTGTCAAAAGCATTTTTTGCATCTATTGAGATGATCAGCTTCTTATATCTTTAAAGCAAGAATCAGATTGGATTATTTTAAATGACTTATTCCAACATCATTTGAGGGGAATTGCTCTCTGGTGAGGATTATACAGGCAGGCCCCTCCATAGCTGTTCTCTTAGTGGCATGGCTCACTGGCACTTCCGCTCAGACTTGAGAATTGAGCTAACAACCATAATAAATCTATTCTTGGCAACAACTCTGGTAGAGGGTTTGCTAGAAGCTGATGCAGTCTGAAATGTGATTGTTGATGTTGGTCATCCAAGACAGTCACCATCTCACCTGTCATGGATAACTGTCACTGAGCTATAATTTTACATATAGCTCATTTTATTTTTCTACTGTCATTCCTTTCCTTTGTGGAATAAAAATATTATACAACGTTTAGTAGATTAGAATTAGTGATCTATCTGCTTTTTAAATGGTATGTTAATAAATAAATGTGTAGAGACCAACATTTCATTCAAGAAGTAAGCTAATAAGCAGTCACTACTGTAATAGTACTCCTACCATGTATTAGTTCAAGAATTGTTTGATTTACATTACCCAAATCCTGCAATTACCTAGACAACTACATCACACTGACAGTATTTTCTTACATGTTATTTCGACTCTAACAATTAAATTAGAAATGTAATATATTAATTCTCAGAGCCCTCATCCCTTACTTTTTTTCCAACTTTGTTAATTAATTAATTAATTATTAATTCAAAGATGGTCTGGTTCAAGGAATATTGCACCACCCTGACCAATGGATATTTATGCAATATGAATGAGGTGCTGAAATTTTTAAGAATGAGGTGCTAAAATTTTTGTAAATGGGTATTTACAAAATATGAATAAAGTGTGGAAAGCTTTGAACATTCAAGGGTTATGGAAATCTGTAAGTTTGTTGGTGTTGATTAGTCAATAGAGGAAGTACAAAAGGTAGAGGTAATGGGTTAAATGCCTTGAAAATTACATAACTTATAACTGGAAAGTAACTTAGAGGTAATTTAGTTTCAAACTCCTCAGTTTTCAGGTTTGGAAACAAATTCAGAAAGATGAAGTGGTCTATGAACTAGCTAGTCCAATATTCTTTCTTCTCTTCTTTGATTTGCACTATTCATCTTGACAACAACAGAAGTCTAATTAGAACCATATTGTACTTAGGGAACTTGGTTGTAGTTTCTGAGAACATAGGATTTATTCTGAGGGTGTGGAGTGTCTAGGGTTTTCTTTGTTCCTTCTTTTGCTTTCTTGTTTGTTTAAAAAACTTTGTTTTTCCAGTAATATATGAAATCAGGTTGTGTGTTTCTGTATACAGCTGCATCACTATTTTGAGGTCTTTTTAAAAATTTTAATGTTTTCTTTTATGTGCATGTCTGATGCAGCCAGCACTTGAGGCTATATCTTAATGGAAGCACCATATTATGAATCATTGCAAGTCAGAGAAGTCAGGAGATACTACAAAACAAAAAATAGAGATGTATTTTAAAAAGCAGTCCTGAAGGTGTCACAGAAAGCTATTGTTCACAGCCGAAATAAATAACTGTTTTGGAACAGAAGAAATTAGCGACTGAGAGCACTGAAGAATGCAGATGGAAGCTACATGGAGCCCTGGGAATAGCACCGACCCAGCCCTGACTTCACTATTAACTAACAATGTGACTTTACGCATGTCACTTCAAATCACCAGGCCTCAGCTTTCTCACCTCCACAAAGAAGAGACTGGATTGGAAAGTCTCTATGTTCCCTCCCTCTAAAATTCGGATTTCAGGTCTCAAGTTTTCTCTTCTTCAACTATATATACTGGATGGGACCTGGAAGTAAATTAATTGTTTTTAGGTCACTGGCACCCATCAGATGTCTGGGTATAGTAAAAGACAAACTATTGCTGGAAGAGTTCACATACGGATTTTGAACATAAGTACACATAGTCATGAGTAAACATACTTTAAACCATAATTGGGAAGAAAAGTAAGAAAGCTGCCTAATCATGTTAAATTTTTTGCAATGATATCATAAACGAATGGCTGGATTGTTATTTTTAACCAGAATTTGAGAGCAAAGAAATACTAGAGTCTATAAATTATGTGAAGCACAAAGAAACTGTTTTTTGTCATTGCCCTCAAACTTAAAAAAGAAACAAATATGGCTTGCAAAATGGATCTTGATTTATTCAGTACCGAGAACAATACAAAAAGTGATGGAGAGAATCAATATTTCCTTCTCCTCCAATTATGTTTTGCCTTAATGTCACATCTGGGACAGCTGTGGCCATCTGGCTTCACTGCATAGGGCCTGAAATTTAACCAGATACAACATTTTAATATTTTACAGTGCACAATCTTTACATAATCATAATGATATTGAGTGGAAGTTATTATTAACTCCATTTAATAGGTGAAGAAGTAGGAAATTTTATCAATTTTCTCAGTGTCAAATAGAATGTAAATGATGGAACAAAACCTTAAATCTTTGTCTTCTAACTCCAGATCCCTGGTGTAAGCTCCCTAAACTTCCTTGGCATTAAAATTCACTTACATCTGAAAAACAAGACCAAAATCAGCTGCCTGGTCTTCCAGGGTGAAAATGCTCTTCCCCTTAGAGCGCCAGAGTTGTCTAGTTTTATTCCTACTACATGAACTAGAAAGGCAGTACTACATACCTTAGTGACAGTGAGGTAAAATGACTTGTGGCACTGTGCTTCCAGAGTGAAATGGAATTATAGAGCTGGAATCTCAGCCATCAAGTATTTTATTACATGATCACAAGTGTCACGGTCTATAAGGGACAGTGAGATTACTCTGCTTTAACCCTCTTTGACACAAGGGTATGTGCCAAAATATCTTTTAAAAATATAAAGGATATTTCTGCCAATCATGCATATACTTTCTATTCAGTCTTGCATTTACATAAATCTATTTCTGAAGGAAGAGTCTTGATGATAATTTAAGTGACTGAATTAATTAAAATTTAATATGGTATTTTTTTTTAACTTGAAAGGAGTTTAGAAGCTATTCCAAATTTATCTAATCCATAGATTCACATTTATAGACTCTATTAAGATGCATTCTGGCTATATAATAATTTCACATTTTGGAATGAGAAACATGAACTATAATTGGTATAGCACTCTGATTTAAAACTTTATAAACTCCTTTCTCTCTTGGACCTAGTTGACAGAGAAGCACATTCATTTAATCTTTATTAGAAACTGGAGTTGGCTTCCAATATCAACATTCTTACAGTTCGTCTCATTCCTTAATGTGATTTTTCTAGAGAGATCAGAGGTCTTGACTTCTGTAAAATAGCAATTACTGTATTTTTCACAGTTGTGTGGGTCTTTATAGATTATAAAATGTCACATATCATGACAACCTTACAACTAGTCAGTCTAGGGGTATTTATTTTTTGTCCATATTTGGAGTTTCAAACAAAACAAGCAAAAACAAATAAATAACAAACTTCCACCACCACCACCAATACAGAACACTCTGAATTTGAGACCATAATACAGTTGAAAAGCCTCAGAAAGAACACCTGAAAAAATGTCTTCTATACCCAAACCCAGTACTCTCTGTACCCCTCTTTTGATCCAGCCTCCTAGAGACCATATCTTGGTATCTGTGATAGATATTTATGGTGTCTTTGGAACTAGAAAGATTGAGTGTTTATAATTTTCTCTAAGCTTTGGTTTCCTCATCTAAACAATGAAGTTAAGATTTAGAGTGTATTAAAGAAACAAAATATCTTATAGCACTTGGAACAAAATGTGGAGTATAATATATTTTCAATAACTTACAAGTTACTAACATTGTTTATAATTACATGGTTAATGTGAGGTGCATTACAGTATAATGAAGAGACTTGCTCCAGAATTTGGAGTTTCTGAAATGCTGTCCAGGAAGCACTTTATAGGCTGAGTTACATGCGTAAATTTTGCAGACTCCTTAGAGAATAGGTCTCAGGATAAATAAGCAAGGTTGACTTATCTCTGGTGGAGAGAATATGAAAGGCAAATAAAGATAATTTATTGCTATTCCAAATATAAATTCTTATGCTAACTTGTATGTGGTTCTTTAGTTGCTTAGAACTAATTAACAAACCCTGCACACCGTTTTGTTTTTTTCGGAGGGACCATCAATACAGTAAGTACACATATTTAGAAGGAAGCATTGGCAAAAGTTTTCCAAACCCAAAAGTATAAGAAGTCAGCGTTAGGAAAACTGGTTGCCCATGAGTTATCCCTCCAGAAATAATTGTTTAAATCATAGAGTAAAATATCTCATCCAATTCACTTATTAGCACAACTTTAGAAGTTTTTACAGTACATTTAGGAGCAATAAAATCTATAGATAGAAAACATAAATTATGTAGAAACAATAGAACCTGTAATAATAACCAATAATCTTTATTCTTTTTAAGTTTTTTTTTTTAAAGATTGTGTGTTTTTGATATGGACCATTTTTAAAGTCTTTAGTGAATTTGTTACAATATTGCTTCTGTTTTATGTTTTGGTTTTATGGCCCCGAGGCATGTGGGATCTTAGCTCCCCGACCAGGGATCGAACCCGCACCCCCTGCGTTGGCAGGTGAAGTCTTAACCACTGGACCACCAGGGAAATTCCAATGACCAATAAACTTTAATTTGTTACATTAGACTAGCTATGCTTACATTAGTCTATTTTAATACTATTATTTTTCACTTGATCTTTTTTCAACCCTCCTTATTTTTAACCCATGAGTCTTAAGACACACATTGGAAGGGTAAGATTGTACTGATAAAGAGGTTAATATAAACCACAGAGCACAGATAATTTTTCATTATTAACCTCCAAAGAATCTGTTAGCCCACTATACTAATACTATCATTTGGAAAATATATTCCTTTTAATATACATAATGCCAGATCCAATAATTTTAAACGTGTATATTCTTATATATAAATGTTTAAATTTTCTGTCTGTACTATTTATCAGAAAGTTAAGATATTTCCTTAATTTTAAAAATGTAAACTATTGATGTTATATTACTATCTAATTTAGGAACCCTATGAGAAAGAATGGAAGGCTATTGTGTTAAAAATCTGGTCCCCCTGGATTATAGGTTCTTTGGAGATAGAGATTGTGCTAATTTATCATTATAGTTCAAATGTCCAACATAACACCTGTTATATGCATAGTCGTGGATTAAGATTTGTTGAATTTAACTATCCTATTAAGGTAACCACCTCCATATGATATGATGTCTTTTTATGAGTAATTCAAGATCTCAAATGCAAACAGTAGAAACTTCTGAAAACAGTTATTTAAGAGTTTACTGATTAGGAAAGCCCAACGGTCAGGTCTAAAGGTCACACAGCCTGGAATAATGCTCATATCACACTTGCTGGGTCTACCAGCCACTGTAGATGCAGACCCCAGTGCCATCATAATTGCCGCTGACCTAGGTGGCAGAATTTCCATTCCACTGCCCTGAAACCTGCATGCTTCTATGGCTACTATCTTCCCCAAATGGATTCTACTCGGTTTCTGCTTCTTCATATTGCCCATGTCTGAATTAAAGTCTCATGTAGTTGAGTCTGAATTGCAGAACCTAGGTCATATACCAGTACCCTGGGTACAAATAGAGGTTGAGAAAGTGGCATTCTGGCTTCTGCTTGAGTTGGAAGTATGTAGGATGCATGAAATGGGGATTTTTCTCAAACAAAATAATTGAAAAAGTGCTAAATTACAGGAGACATCACACATTTCTGCCACAAGTCCTTGCCTCTCCACCCTCACTCCACACCTCCTGGTTCTCTATGTTTTAGTCATAATTGTCCTTTTTTTATATCTTACCAAAAGGATTTTTTAAAATTAATTTTTATTGGAGTATACAAAGAGAAAGATCAAGATAATTTTTAGCTTTTGGCATTCAAAATAGGATTATATAACAGGTAAACAGTCTTGCAAACCACGCTGTTGTAGTGAGAAAGGATTTGGATATCTCAAATCATAGATTTATTTTCCCTGTGGTATAGTGGTAAAAACACACTTAAAAAATAAGGTTATTATTCTATGGCCTCTAAGGCCTTCATATAATAGTAAGATACAGCAGGGGAGAAGAATAAAATAAAGCAAACTGTATTCTGGCTCTAGAGAATGGAAGAGAGAAGAGGGAAATCAAGAGGGGAGGGGAGAGAAAGAATCCTGTATCCTGATTTTCTTGTCCTCAGCAATAAGTAGTTTAAAGAAACTAAGGGTAACATTGAGAGAAAAGAGAAGGTATTCTCAACTAGCTGCTTGGAATTCTGTGCGAATAGGCTTCCCTGAGGCAAATAAAAAAGAAAAGTAGCTCAGGTGATCAGGCAAAAGGAGATCCTCTGCTTTAGGTTTTCCAAAGCTGTTCTTAGTGTCTACATGTGGATACTGAGCTAAGAGCCAGCAGACCTACCGTGGAAGGTAAAATGACTCCAAAACAGGCTAGGGAAACAGGCTAAATTAAGTACAAATTAAAATAAATAGTAATAATGGATAATACTAAAATAATAGTAATAATATTAATTAACATAATAGTAATAATAGATTATTGAGCACTTACTAAGTGCCAGGAATGGTTCTAAGCACTTTAGGCTTTTCTCGTTTAATCATAACAACTCATTGAAGTATAACCTCTATTTCGCAGATAATGCACCTGAAACCAGAAAGGTTCAGTGTCTTGCGCAAAGCAACACAACTAGAAAATGTGTCAATAAATGTACACTACAATTATTCAGGCGATATATATTTTTTTCTTTTTTATATACATATATCCCCATATCTCCTCCCTCTTGCGTCTCCCTCCCACCCTCCCTATCCCACCCCTCTAGGTGGTCACAAAGCACCGAGCTGATTTCCCTGTGCTATGCGGCTGCTTCCCACTAGCTATCTATCTTACATTTGGTAGTGTGTATATAAGTCCGTGCCGCTCTCTCACTTCGTCCCAGCTTACCCTTCCCCCTCCCCATGTCCTCAAGTCCATTCTCTACGTCTACGTCTTTATTCCTGTCCTGCCCGTAGGTTCTTAAGAACCTTTTTTTTTTTTTTTTAGATTCCATATATATGTGTTAGCATACAGTATTCATTTTTCTCTTTCTCACTTACTTCACTCTGTATTTTTTTTTAATTTTTTAAAAATTTTTGACGAGAGTTTTCAAATTTGAGATCACTGCAGTTCTTTCAGGGAGAACCCTAGTGCCTTACTGCTTTCAGATAACTCTAGTAATTTCCTCTCCTATTTTACCTATATATTCTCAGTGATAGCTTTCTTTTCTCTTCAATTCTAAGAAGGAAAAGATAAGAACATCTTGAATATCTCTATATTTGAGGGTCTCAAAAGAGTTCTCTAGATTTTTCCCGTTCACCATTATGACATCAAAAGGGAAGGGTGGTGTTACTTGGAGTTGTGCAGTACAGTTACAAGTTCTTTGGCTTTTTTTCTTGACCAACACTTTTTAAAATATTTCCGGTGCTAAGTGTTGCCTCTTCATTTTTTTCTGTGTGTGCTTATTTCTTTAGAAATAGGAGAAAGTTTTTCTGATAAGACTTTATACTGCCATCATTAAATGAAAGTTAGATTTTTTTTTCCAATGGGAAAGATTAAGCAAGTTTAAATAGTGATGACTATGCTTTGATAGATAGGGAGAGATGAAGTTACAACTTAGGGAATATTTGATTACAATAATAATAATCAAAGAATATACATAATTCAAAATTATAATAAGCAACATGATTTTTGGAGATAGTTACATAGTTAGCTTATCTTGACTAACACAGGAACTGTATTTGTGGGGGAACTGGACCTGAGAGGAGGGAGAACGGGCAAATATGTAAATGGCTGAGTGGTTCGGGGTAGATCATAGGATGAAACAAACTGGGTAAACAGCTAAATATCCATGAAATATAATGGTAATACCTTTCCTAAAACTAACACCTGTGAAAATTAGAAAGCAAACCAAATGCTTACTGAGCTTGTAGCTCTAGGTAAAAAAAAAAAAATTTAGGAATGATTTACATTGGCTTTTATAGGCTTCAATTAGAAGATAATTAAAAGAAAATATGAGTTTAAAAAAAAAAAGAATTGATCAGATAGGGAGTGGAAATGAAAAGAACTGAGGAGTATTCAAGAACTTGGAGTTAAAGATTTTGGAAAGAGAACTCCTAGACGTAGTAATAGATGAGGTTCTAATAGATTTTGAGTAACAAAGACCCAGCAGAACTTCTTCAAAAAGAGTGACTCAGCCTGTGGCAAAGAATGGATAAAGGTTTTGTCCTGTTCACACAAGTCTATTAGCCACCAAGCAGCTGCAACAAGTTGAAAGAAAAGTTATGGAGAAAAGACTGTAGAACTATGTCTAGGAAAATAACACTTGGGTGGTGGTTACTGATACAGGGCACTTTCTGAAAGCAAATGTATCAGAAGCTTACTGATTTTTGCAGGGATTTGTATTGGTAGAAAGAAAATTAAGGCCAGATTTTAAAATGCCTGAGATTGATAGTTGAGCCTTAAAATAATCCAAAATCAGGGAGGAGGATGCAAAACAGCATCTTCCTCATCAATAGATAAAGGAAACTTTCCAGAGCATATTTCAGGAAAAAAATGGATGCAGTAAACCACACAGAGAGCAGAATCATGGCCAATTCAAGGAACTGCCCAACCCCCAGAGTAGAAGTTTTCTTACAGTGTTTATACAGAGGACTTTCAGAATGGCTGTGTTTTGGTGACTTGCCTGGACTCTTATTCCTCCCTTTTCCAGAAGGGAATGAGTGTTGTCTCTTCTTTGCCATTTTAGCTCATAGACTGATGCAATCAAAGAGCCACATCTAGACCAGATACTGGACCATGCATTAACCAGAGACCCTTGACTTAGAGTTGGAGGTATTAACTGGGCCTTTGACTCACTGGAGAGAAAATGTCGTTTTCATTTGGAAAAATGAGAGGGACAGACATTTGTTACTGAGAAGAGTGGATTGTGGCAGTAATATTGCTACACATTCAGCAAACTGATTTCATTTTCTTCCTGGGTACATGGCCAAACCACATTTTCCAGGTCTTTTATAGTAGGTTTGGAACATGAAGGAGCTTAAGCCATTGGAAACTGAATGGAAGTTGCATTGTTATCTCTAGGCCTTACCCAGACATGTCTCTCACCTATAATTAGACACCTTCCACCTCTGCTGACCCCAGTGAATTGTGACATGAGCAGACAAAACCTTTTAGTGTGTCCAGTCACAGATTTGGGAATTATTTATTATATTATACAGTTCCTATAATTATTAAATGATAGTCTAAAAAATTGCCTAATCCAAGACCTAGCCCTTCATAAGTCTTCAAAACTGTTAATTATTTGATATCAAGTACTTTAAAACTCTAAGATTATAGTATCATGAATGACATTTAAAATTAATGCACATAAAGAGGATGGAAATTAGTTATTGGGTGTGCTAGAAACAGAATAATTTTTCTAATTGTTAAAGAAATAGTGTAGAATAAATGCAGAACACTTTTATTTTCCCAGAAGTCAAAATTTAAAGCAATGGGTGGAAATCACAAAGAGCTATGATTTGATTTAACTAAGAAAAGACTTAATAAGACAATAAGAGGCCTTCTCCATTGTGGCAGCCAGCTCAATCTAAATAGCTACATTCTGGAATAGACATCTCTCAAATACTTTCCAACACTGTCTTGAAATTCTATTCCAGGTTTTAAATAGTTTATACAGTTTTTAAGAAAAATACATAAATATTGCATATATGTTACACACTTTCTACAGAAGAAATAAGTTAAATAAGGAAATATTAAATTCTCAAGTTAGTGTGAGGGAATATGTCCCAGAAAGCATTATAAGAAAAAAAAATTACCGGACATATGAAATAGTATTTTAAATGTGTTTCAAAAAATAGAACTTGAAAAACCTTTTAATGGAATTATAATTGATAACATAATAAATTATAAGTGGAATTTTTAAAAAGTGGTATTTTATTGAAAATTATTAAAATTTTTAACATAATTATTAAAAAATCAAAATTATTAAAAATGTGAAAATAAAAAATCTATTCTCAAAAAATAAAACTCAGATCTAGCAATATTTCACTATTAATGGAATTAGAGCTCTGTCTTCAATTGTTCTAATTACTATAGGAAGTTGCATAATCTACTACCACCCCTGCAAATCCGGTCTTATTATTAACAAAGTTCTCATTCAAATTTTATTCTTTTCAATTTAATTGTTGTGTCTGTGTATTCTTTGAGAATGACTGAAGTACTTTATAATTCAAAAAAGCACAAATTTAAGTTTCCTAAGAGAAAAATCCTAAAAACCATGATTTTCTGACCATTGCCAATATTCTCTAAATACACTACACATTGTGAGCACTATTAACATTCATATATTGAAACACATATGTCTGCATTTATAAATAAATCTAGGTGATGTACTATTTAAGAGAATTAATCCTTTATTGACAACTGATAGAAGAGGTCACCAAAAAATAAAAAAGCAGGCTGGCACATGGACACACCCAAGACACAGGATATAAATTTCCTCTAAAGTATTCCCAGTACTGGTCTCAGAAATATGATAATAAAATAGTTTTTATTGTAACATATATGTCATGATATCACATAATCTTTAGAATATAGTGCACATATCTGTAAGTGTTGATACATAAAAGACTGAACCAGGTATTTGTTACCATTTCCAGCTTTGGAATATTGAAAAGGTAGTAAAAAGGATTTAACATATTCTTAGGAGAAACATTTAAACAGGACACAGTGATAACTACCCAAGTTATAAAGCAACTGAACTCCAATGGCTATTAATTTTGCTGAGAAACAAGGAACAACTGAAGAAAATAAATTGCAGCCAACTAATGCAAACAGCAAAAGGGACAATTTGTCCTACAGAGTTTTGCAGAACATTTGTGAAAACCCTCTACAGCATTACCTTACATTATTACATTGTATTGAATATTGATTATTCTAGAGCAAAAATACTAGCTGAGAATTATGGGTGTAATATTCCAAGATGAAAATAAGGCTATACATTACTAAGCAATCTGTTTATATTGCTGATTTAATGACCTCCATCATTATTTATACTCTTCTTCTGGAGGCGAAGCATTCTCTTCTGAACCTTGAGCCTCCTCCTTCACTATAAAATTGGATATTATCTTTGTGGCTGACTGTGAAAAAATAATTCCAAATTCAACCTATAAGAAATAGGCTTTGAGGAGCCAGAAAAAAATAGTCTGCAGTTTGTATGCTCTTGTTTCTTGTCCATTTTCACCAGTACTGGGTGCTGGGACACAAAACAAATTATTAAAATAAAGCACCCAGAGACAACACAGGGAATTTTAATATGGCTTTACTGTATGTGGATTACCAAGAAGTGATTTCATTTAGATAATTTCACACTAATTAAAACACTTGCTATGACTTTAAGTTTATGCAGTGAATTAATTTACTTTTTTTGACTGATATTATTCGATATTTGTATAACCCAAGAAATTAACTTTAAAATTATTAGGAATATAAAAGTATTCAGTAAGCATCTGATTAAATGATTAATTAACAAAAATTGATAGATTTTCTATAAACAGAAATCTAGGGAAAATGTAATGGGAAAATGTTCTATTCATAATAGGTCAAATGATCAGAAATAAATTTATAAAGGAAAATAATAGAGTGTAATTTGTAAAAAGGATTGAGTGTGTGATGAAAATGTTACCTAAGTCAGGGAGGAAAGGTGTATCACTCAATAACTATAACTGGCTAGAACTTTTCAAGATGGGGTAAATCTCTACTTACTTTTTTTTAAACCACAAATAAATTAACAAATCAAAGACTAATGTCAAATATAAAGAAACCTTAGAACTAGATAAAAATAAAGGGTAAATTTTGTTTTAATAATTGTGACGGTCCAGCCACCGCAGGGGGTCTTCCAGGTCCCACAGAGAGGGGTAAGGGACTGAATAGCACCGTGAGTATGGGGTCAGAAGGACCAAGACAACTGATGGTTGCAAGGCACTTTATTTAGAATTTACTGAATCTAATATAGACAGAAGAGGAACTCATTATTAGACAGTGAACTCATAGAATTGCTTATCATCTCAGTTCACTCACCACCATGGACGTCAACAAGTTTACAACAACTATCCTTGAACATTATCTTCCCCTAACCAGGCACACACACAGCCCCCAGCCATAAGGAACAACCAGGACTCTCAGCTCCCTGAGGTCTCCTGGCTTGAGATAGCTTTGCTAATCTCTTTTACATTCCTCAGGCCTGGGACAAAGAGTGCATTCCAAGTCAAGGGTAAGGGCTTTGCTTTTTGTGAGAAACATACTGCCTCCTCCAGGAGTTACCTCCGGCTAAGACTGCATGCTTCCCACAAATAATATTGAGGCAGCAAAGACAATTTTAAGTTGGTTTCAAACAACAGAAACATTCATAAAGTAAAGATTGACAAATTTGATTACAAATTAAGCATTTTTCCAAGAGGAGAAATATCACAAACAAGGCCCAGATATCAAATGTGAAAAAGTATATTCACAAAATATATTACGAAGGATCAATCTCTCTACCTTGTGAAGAATTATTGTATTCAGTAGGAAAGGAATCTATAGCTCAGTATAAAAATGGACAAGGGGCACACAGAAGCAGTGTGTAGCTTTTAATTTATCATTTAACTTATTTTTTTCAATAAGTAATATATTCACAGGGATCAAATCCAAATGATACACAATGCTAAACTTTGAAAAGTCATTTCTATCCCTGTGTCCATGTACACACCATACCTCTATCCTCTGAAAGAAGCAAATTTTATTAGTCCTTAAAATGTATCTGTCCAGTTTTTATCATGTAGACATAAGAAAATGCAAATATATTAAAAAATACCATATAATATCCATGCTTCTACACCATATTTTCTTTTTCTGATGTAAAAATATAATGTGAAATTTTTCTTTTATTTTACATAGGTGGCATTTTCATTCTTTAGAGAGCTTTACATATTCCACTATATAAATATACTACTGTTTACTTAACAACTTTTATATAGATGGGCCTTTGGCTTGTGTTCATATTTTGCTATTATGAACAGGAATTCTATGAAGAAAGATGTACATAAATCATTTTCTATGTTTATTGGTGTATCGGTAAGATATATTTCCCAATGTGGAATTCCTGAGTCAAAGAGTAAATGTAATTGCAATTTTAAAAGATACTGTCACATTTCCCTTCGTTAGAAGTTGAACTATTTCACACTCCGGCCATCAATTCCATCAATATAAGAGTACTTCTTTTCTCAAAGACGTGCAAATAGAGTGTTGTCAAACGTTTAGCTCTTGGACAGTCTGTATAGATGATATATATAGTGTAATTCTCCTTAATATGAATGAGATTGACTATCTTTATATCTTTTAGTATCATTTGCTTTTCTTTTGTGTGTGCATATACCTATATGTGTATGTACATATATGAATACGTTACGTATTTGTTTTGTATTTGTTTTGTTTGTTTTGCTTTTTTCTCTTAAATTTGTAGATGATTTTAATTTCCATGTAGTTAAAGACTAAAATTTTCTTCTATGGCTCCTGGGCAGTTTTTAGTAGCTCCTGGGGCATGGTTGGAAAAGGCCTTCCAATTCCAAAGCCATAAAATAATTACCTCTGTTTTCTTTAACTACTTTAAGGTGTCATTTTTTCAAGCACTTTAATTATTGACAATTTTGTAGATTTATACGTGTGGTTTGGTATGAGATATGAATCCAGTTTTCATCCTCTTCTAAATGGCTCTCCATTTGTCTAACATTATTGAGTAATAAGTTCATATTTACCACCAATAACTTATGGTACAAAGGGCTTTTAGATAGCAAATTGGTGCACAACCTTGATTATACTTTTAAAAAGTATATTTAAAACAATGATAGAATGCACTTTATATTAAAAATTTGGTAATAGATGATATTGCTGATTGTGAGGGACAATAGGTACTTTCATACTTAACTGATGGAGGGTAGAGTAGTGCAGCCTACTGCAGTCGGTGAGCAGTTTGATATTTATATCAAACAATTTATATGAACATACATTTTGTTTTTTGTTTGTCTCTTTTTGTCTTTTTCCTTTTGGCCTTGCCACGCAGCTTGTGGGGTCTTAGTTCCTTGACCAGGGATTAAACCCGTGCCCCCGCAGTGAAAGCACCCTGGGCCACTGGGGAATTCCCTATGCACATACATTTTGATACAGCAATTCTACTTGTAGAGTCAATATAATCACATATAGATGCAAAAACAAAGTGCTTTACCATTAACAAGAGATCCATTAACTCTAGTAAGATACGTTCATTCAATGCTATGCCAAGAGCTGTTGGAACATAAATGAAGTGGATCTATATGTCTTGGCATAAAATTATTTCCAAGAAATATTAAACAATAAATAAATATTCAGAATAATGTGTATATAGAATGCTAAAGTTCATGTAAGCAGAAATATATATGTTTATAAGTATATATGCTTTTAAATATATAAAGCATATGACGTTATGAACATAAATATGATTAACCATATAGATTATTATTATTACTATTATTATTATTATGAGGTTTGTTGCCATAAATATGAAGACTATGAAAGGCAGCAAAGAAACTGGGTCTGATGTTTACCTCTGAGAAGAGGATTGCAGAATTAGGCCCTGCATAGAACAGAGGTATATCTTTTTTAAAATAAACTTTTTATTTTAAAATAGTTTTAACTTTACTAAAAAAATTGCAAAGGGAGTACAGAGAATTCCCATGTACCCCACAATCAGTTTCTTCTATTGTTAACATCTTAACTGTATGGTACATTTCTTGAAATTGATGAACCAATATTGATACATTTTTATTAACTGAAGTCATGCTTTATTCAAATTTCTTGTTTTTCCCTAATGCTCTTTTTCTGTTCCAAGATCCCATCCAGGATAACACAATACATTTACTGGTCATGACTCTTTAGGCCCCTCTTCACTCCGGGTATTTCTCAGACTTCCCTTGACCTTCAACACTTTTGAGGAATACTAGTTTGGTATATTGCAGGATGTCCCTCTATTTGGGCTTGTCTGATGGTTTTCCTATGATTAGACTAAGATTTGGGACTTGGGAGAGGAAGACCACAGACATATATTTCCACTGCCGTCACATCACATACTATCATACTATCAGAATACATAATATCAACATGACTATCGTTGTTGATATTAACCTTGATCACTGGGCAAAGGTAGTGTTTGCCATGTTTCTTCACTGTAAATTTATTTTTTCCCCCTCTTCATACTGAGGTCTTTAGAAATAAGTCATAGTGTTCAGCCTACACTTAAGGAATGAAGAGTTATGTACCACTTCCTTGGGTGTGAGAGTGCTTATATACAATGCTTATGAACAGGTGATTTGTCTAATCTCCCCCAGTCATGTACTTAGTCACAGCTGCATAGACTCATGGATATTTACTTTATACTTGGGTTGTAATTTAATACTATTAACTGTTCAAATTGTTTCAGCTTTCAACATTGGGGATTTTTTTAGTTGGAACTGTGCCACATTAATATACCCCAAAGTGGGTTTGTTTGTTTGTTGAGTTCTTCCTTACTTTCTGGCTCTACAAGGTGCTGCAGGCTAACCTTGTTTTCTACCTCAGTCCCAGAATCAGCTATTTCTCCAAGGATTCCTGACTTTTTTTTATTGGAGAAAGGTGTTAAAAGCCAATATTGGAGTAAGTGCTCCTTACCATTGGGCTGCTTTTGCTCCTAGGGCCTCTTAATAAAAAGGACAAAGAAATATATGTATACTAATCTGTGTACATACATGTACCTATAAAGGTTTCTATATGTAAGCATTTGAATCTACATCAAGGTATATGAAGCTAAATATGAATTCTTGTGGAGTCTCCAACTTTAATTCATTACAACATGGATCGTTCTAGTTTCCTCCCCTTACTTATCTGTAACTTTCCACTCCAAACAATGAGAAGTCTTTTTCCCATCAGCCACCATCCATTTCCTTAATTATTCAATTCATATATGTATGTATAGCAATGTCAGTATTATTAATCTGTACCCTCATGGCAACAACTTTATCAACTAGAGTTCAGTTATTATGCACAATTCTTTTTTGCCTTTAGTCTTATAGACTCCACTCATTTCCAAAGTTAATGGGTGAGCACCTTTCCCTCCTCCCACACTTTCAGTGTTATGTTGGCTGCTCTGCGGCTTTTGTAGCTCCATATAAAATCTAGTTATAGTTTGTCAGTTTCCACAAAATAACTTGCTGGGATTTTTATCAGAAAGATACTTTTAATTGTATATAGTTTTACAATTTTCTATTTAATTTTTTCACCCTGAGCATGTATTCCTCTAAATCAATCAACACAAATTCTAGTTCAAGGAGATCATACCTGAGTACTAGTCTCAATTTTACAAAATTTGATTATATGATATTTAATTAGATAAAAGTTCCTCTCTCAACTTAAAAGAGACAGCTTATGTATAGAAGAAACAAATCAAATAATAATGATGAAATAGTCAAAATTTAATTGAAATTCTAAATATGTATCTACATATTTGTATATCGTGCTTTTGTCATAGGATTAGCAATGGAGAAGAATAAAATCCATGATTCCTAACCTATATGCATTGATAATCTAAGGAAAGAATTATAAATATACAGTACACGAAAATTCAAACTCTATGAGCACAGGGCTCTTATCTACCTTTTTCATCCCTTAATTCTCAGGACCTAATTGTTCCCAGAACATATGTTTCCTGAAAGGAATATACTATCAAAAATTACAGGTTTTCTCTTAAAGATACTTTCTTTTTAACATGGTACAAGTCTGTATATCCTATTTTCTATTATTTTAAGAGGATAACATTTCAACATAATTTTTTTAAATGTATGCAGTCACTTCATAACTTTCAATCTCTACTTTCCATACCAAGTGAGTCAAAACATGACTAACTTTTATCTCATAGTATGGCATAAACAATATTGAAACAGAAAGACCTTATCTTCAAAAAGGGTTTGAAGAAGACTGATAAGGTTATTGACTGCAAAGAGGGAAGTGGTTTCTGATAGGTGGGGTAAATTAGGAAATTCATTGTTGGAACATTGGAGAAGAGGTCTTAGGTGTATAAAGAAAGTATGGTGAACCATAGAAAACTCAGTGACATATGCAAAGAGAAAAGTGAGTTTAATAGTGGTATGTGGACAAATGTTACCTTTTTAGTTTTACATCCAAACACCATTCTGAATTTAAGGGTAGCCCTCATTGTGTAAGATGTGGTCAGAAGTAAACTCTTCCATTATTAGAAGCCCTCAAAACTAAATATTTTGTCTTAAATAACTACTGGGAAATAAGATACAGGCACATAATTCAGTTTCTATGCTTCTCTTTGGGGCTTTGAATCTTGAGGGAATAAGCCAAAGACACAAGGTCATTTGAAACATTATCCATGGAGGTGATAGCAGTGGCGATGGTCTAGCGGTGGAAGCAGGGAAGTGGCGAACTGTCTGATACTGGTGTCATCAATACTGTGTTAAATGAAATATTCTTGGGTATAATTTTGGATGAGTTCTCTGATGACTAACCTCTTTGGTCCCTACCCATTTTACAAGCCTGGTTCTCTAGCCTTCCTGTCAAGTTTCTGAACCTTGAAATATCATTTCAACCCCTTATTTTCTACTTCAATTAGTTCGTTGATTACTGTTGCTTGCAACGAAGAACCCTCCTGACTGAAACAGAATTCTACATTCAAACACTGAAAAGGGAAGACAAGGAAATCACTTTAAAAAATCACTTGTGAGGATATACTGCAATGCTCACTAGAAAACCTCTCTATTGATAAATGTATCAAAACACACTTTTTTTGCTAGATTGATAAATCTATCCAAAAAATCAAAGCACTCAGTTCATTACTCAATCATTTGAAATACATCCTGTTAAATGGTATCTGTATTTAGAATATGATGTTAGGGACAAAGTCAAGTATGACACTAAGATTGGCTTTAGGGAGAGGAGAGAACGTGGGGCTACAGTAAAGGAAGTTAGATAATTGACAGCAAAGGTGCTTTACAGAAATATCAGTATAGAATTTCAGTAGTAAGAATGAAGAATTATACATAGTTTATACTGCTTTTGGAAAAGTTTCAACGTGCAATTAAAGGGGAAGGAAAAGAAATGGAATAGTCTGTTATTTTTGAAATTAAAATCCTGAGAAAATGGGATCCTTATGTGGTTGAAAACAGATACAGCTGGGGAAAAAAAAAAAAACAGATACAGCTGAATAAGCTATAAGAAAAAGAAGGCAATTTTTTTTCTTTAAATTTGTCTTTCTTAATTGTGTGATTGTGTGGAGTCTCTGTCTTTGCCTATTTTGTTCCTGTCTTCTTCTCTGTAGTTATTTGTGCCCTTCCTTCACACAATTGTCTTTTTCTTCCACACCTCTTTTTCCAGTAATTAAATTTCTCCATTGTTAGTCCTCTTCTGATCCACAGGTTCCTGTGGCCAGTTTCTCAGTTCTTATCCTCCTCACCTATTTCCAGTGGGCATGTCCTGTTCTAATGAAAAAACCCCAGCGTGTGGCTCTAACACAGCTCGGTTGGACTCATTACCTCCTGCAGTGAGCAAAATCAGTGCATCTGGACACTGCTTAGTTCTTCTATAGACTAAAGACTTTAATACGGTCAGGACACAGTTTGCTGCCCAAAGGAGGAGTTTACATTGCTGTTTGATCCAACTGAATAAATGTTCAAGAAAAGAAATGTAAGCACACATACATGTTTACACTCCATTTGAAATGCTCTCCTTTTCTCCCCACCTGCGTCTTGCTGTATAAGTAACCAATGGTCTTCAGCATATGATGCTCAAGTAAAGTCCTTATTTTCCCATGAAGATCATCTGTAAGACTTTTTCCAGCTTAGTTGAGAGTGACCTTCACAAACAAGATGTAGTATATAAGTTTATTACTTATGGTATCTACATGGTATGAAGAATTGAATAGGTAGTTGTACCATGCAGAAAAACAAGTGACCAATGACAGTTAGTCATTTTATATACATCAGAATGTAAGAATTAATATGTCAAATGAAAGCAAGGGTAGATATAGAAAGGAGAGAAGGTATATATTGTATTTAATTGTAATTGTAATTTTATTTTCTCATGTTTGTTGAAGTTTTAAAAAATATCCTATGAAGTGACTTTAAAATTTCTTTGTTCTCTTTCTGCTTGGATTGGTTTTCTTCTTCTTTTTGATGGTGTTCGAAGTGTTCTCTAAAAGTTTTATTTTAATAGTAATACAAATGAATTTTCCTATTTGTGATTTACTATTTTCATTTTCTATGTGATGTTTTTTGAGGAACTGAAGCTTTTAATTTTAAGATAGTCATATATATTAATCTTGTCCTTTATGGCTTGCAAATTTTGTTTCTTGCTTAAGAAATCCTTCCATATTCAAAGATATTTTCATGTATTTTCTTCTAAATATTTTTAAAATTTTAATATTTTTAAATTCAATCCATATGGAGTGGATTTCTGTGTATAGTATATGTAGATGTCCATTTTCATTTTTTCTAAATAAAAAATTATGTCACCATCATTAAAAATCCCTTATTTTTCTACTCATCTGCAATATTAGATAAGTTATAAATCAGTTTGATTTATAATCTATTTCAAGTTTCCATAGATCTTCCTTTGATCTATTTTTCTATCCTTGTACTCAGAGTACCTGAGTGCTCTGATTCAGTAGCACTTTATAATAATTTTTGATGTCTAGTAAGACATATTGCACCACTTTTTTCTTGTTCAAGATGGGGTTGGCTATTATTGGACTATATTATTCCATGTTCATTATAAAGAAGAAGTTTATCAAGTTTCATAAAATATAAAAACTACCTAGGGCCAGATAGTAGATAATCTAGTCTTCATAGACCATATGGTCTCTATTATAACTACTCAACTCAGCTATTGTAGTGTAAAAGCAATAACAGACAGTGCATAAGTAAATGGAAGTGTCTGTGTTCTGAAGAAAAAAAAAAAAAGAAGTGCTATTTACAAAAACAGGTGGAGGGTTGGATTTGGCCTGAGGTTACAGTGTGTGCTGATGGCATTAACATGTAGGCTTGGATCCCTAAACAATGTATTACTTAGTTTTTCCCTTTTTTTCTTTTTCGCTTTGTATCAATGCAATCTTAATATATTTATTCTCCTGAGACTTATATCTCTCAACTTGTTTTTCTTTCATCATATTAATGCCTGAACCTGTAGCCAATTCAATCTCTTTGATGTAATATTTTATTTAAATGCTGTAACATTTTTCTAATAGATAGGCATCATTTGATCTGTATATGTTTTCATAATACTGACTAAGTATTTTTTCTTTCCTATTTCTATCTGCCCAACTAGTCTTCAAAATGCTAAATTGAGCCAAATTGTGACCCACTACCAGTATTCCAAAGACATGAAACATAGTCTCAGATGATATTTTCTATTGCATTAAAAGTGCTTCATGACATGTGAAAAAGAATGCTAGAATCTTGGATAAAATTTAGAGATTAAGGTAAAGATTAGGTTATTTTATTTTGGTCCTCATTTCCTTAAGTTAAAATGTAGAAATATTTGAGTATAACCATGATATTTCTCCTACTTTTGGAGGTATTTGGGAATTTTGTTCCCAACATATCCTAAGTATATTAAATGGGACACAATATTTATTTTCATAAGGGTTGACCAGACTCAAATTCTAGAGGATCCTGGTATACTGGCTGGGACTCTTTTGGATGAAACAGAGACATATGGATGAAATTTTCAATAATCAAATGCGTTACGTAGAGAAACATATGAGAGGAATCATGCACTGCAAATCTGGGGCACACAAAATGGTTCTTTTCCCTTGATGAGAGCACCAGGTGCTGCTTTGGGAGACACACTCAGAAAAAAGGATGTTTACCCTCTGCCTCATTGAAAAAAGATCATCAAATCCTTATTATTCTGTTGCACAGACACTTTCCCAATTGAATGAGTCCCTGGGGAGATTGCCAAATGAAAGGCTGTGTCACCACAGTAAAAGGCACTCATTAGTATCAAGTCTTATTCTATCCCCAGATAATGGTTGACTACCTCCTCTTACCTTTGATTAAGAGTTTAAGACCTTCTCCTACTAGCTCTACTCTCTGTACTTGCCCAGCTTTCTATATTAGAGCTCTCTCTCCATCAGTCTCATCTGCTTTCAGGCTAATCTTGGTAAAGATTGTCAAAATGTTTTACATTACCCTTACCCATCTGACCAGGATCCCAGTATAAATTCTCCTAATTTTTTTAGACTGAGTATGTACTGCAGTGAGTAAAAAATAATACTTAAGAGAAAAAGAGTTATAAAGTTATATCTGGAGACACATAGTTAATGAAGTGTGTTGTGTACCTTTATATTGAATCCTTCTGTATTTGTCTGTGTAGGTACAAAGTAATCTTCTAACTTCAGTTTATTTAGCTTATTTTCAGTTTATTTAATCTCACCTCCATTCAAACTAAGGCTTGAGTGGTAATCTTGTGCTAGTTACAAATTTTCTGTATACAAAGATGGCATATGCATCACATAATTGTTTCATTGATCCACTCCAAGTTTCAGTGAATATATTTGTTCTACTATCATGGAGGATTCTCTTGTGATAGAAGAACCTATATTAAAAATAGATTATAAGACATCTTTTTTGAAATTTCTTTCTCAAAATTTTGTTCACCTTCCTTTATCACCTTTCCCTGAACCCTATTTTTTTTTTACCACCACTCTACTTTCTGCTTTGTATATTATGCTAATATATTCTAGTTATCATGTTGTATAGGATTTTGATTAGGAATTGTTTATTTGTATATCTTCACTTTTCAGTAAACTCCTTTTCTGAGAATACATTCCTTATTTAACAATTCCAAGAAGAAGAAAATACTTGAATTCTCATCTCAATGAAGTGGAAAAGCATTTTTAAATTGCCGAGTAAGAACAGAACTCTTATCTACCCTAAATTGAATCTTGAAGTTTTTTTCACAGTCACTTTACCCTCTGTTGTATGTGAGATCAAGCCTTTTCTATTTACTCAAAATGGCTGACTAGGCTAAACATAGTGAATATACCCTTGAGTGTCCCCAGCGCATATGTGCCCTCCAATGCATGATTCTTCTGCCAAAAAGTGACTAAATGAATTGAGTCTGGAAATGATATGCTGCCACATTTGACATACTTCTCTTTCAGATAACAATAATCCCGTAGTATGTTATGTTTAAAAAAAAAAAGCTTATAGAAAAAAAGAACCCCTTATACCTTAAGAAGTATTTAAAATGTTAAGTTTACTTCTCTAGTTTCTTAAATCAAGCATTGTATGTGTTTTTGAATTTTCAAACTCATATATTTTGGAATCAGTGTTTTCCATAATTTAAAACTGATGCTTAGATAAATGAGGGTACGATGAACAAACACAAGATAAGCGTGACCTTCAAAGTAATACTTTTGAAATCCTGCATTTCAGAAAAAAAGATTGTGTGAAAGCCATCGTTTCACACCTTAAAAAAACTAAACTTGAAGACTGCTAATGTGTTCAGATTGCAAAGGCTGGATTGAAAGTGTTTTTGCTGGTCCTTCCCCCCATCCAAGCCATTTTTCACCCTTCTCTACCCTGCTCTGCTCACCAGAAGGCTCACACCTACAGGTCTTTTCACCTGGGTTCCCTTGCTTTCTGGCTTCCTATTGATGTCAGGGATAGCAGGCACTGGCAGGGGATCCCAGGGAAGGAGGGAGACATAAGTATTTTTTTCCTCCTTTCCCCATGCTTTTGGCGTTATTTTCTGGTGATAACTGGATTTCTATAACTACTGGCACCAGAAGAATGATGTCACAGGATTAAAGGTTGAAAGGAAAAAAGATGGAGAGCAGAGGGAAGTAGAGGACCTCTTAGTGGTGGTATGGTCAAAGAGGCGTTTTGGGGGTAAAACAAAATATTTCATTAGAATTGCCCCCTAGCCTATATGACTTTCTTGTATCGATCACAAAAAAATCCCCATTCAAGAGGATGATTTTCAAGAAGGCAGCTCTGTCAGAGGATATGGTACAAAAAGGCTCTTTTCCTGGTCTAGACTGATGTGGTCTGTCATGAGGGCTCAGCTTGGTGAGAGAAACATGACCTGGACTTTGATCCCCATTCACCACCTCCGCAGTGAGCCTTTGTGTATTGCATTCTTACACCACTGCACCCTGGCTGCTCTGTGTCTAACATGGCTTTTACCAAACTGATTGCTGTGTGACATGAAATCTGTACCCTCTCTTCCATTTCCTCTATGAAATATTTACTAAACACCATATTGTTCAAAAACATATAAGTATCTGTAAGTCTATTTTTTTTTCCTTCAAAAGGAGCTCAAAGAGGGTAATGGGGTGATAGCTGACATTTAGATTAAATAATATATAAGTAATTATATAGATAGCTAAATATCCAGAGTATAGAACACAAATTCTCTTATTGATGAATATGAACTGCAGCCTCAAAGCTGTGGATACTCCCTGACATTGTAAGCAGAGCTACTAGACACATTCCCATATGACTAGTGCACATTAGATCTGATGTCATCTCTGGTCTAAAAAGCTGTGACCAAGGAGATGGTGTCACTTGGTATAAACAAAGCCACCTAGACTCACGTCTTCAGCAGGAGCTGGAGGTAAGGCGAGACTCTTGCTTTAGAAGGAACTACAAGCAGAGGGGCAATCAATTATTTCTACTCCATGTTGAAAGTAAAATCCCTAATAATCTCCTCACAGCCTCCCCTTTCTTTCTTGCTCCCTGTATTGACTGACTGATGCTTTTATGAACTCTTCAAATAACATAATCTCAAAGCTTCACAGTCCCTATGGCTTAGAACACTTCTGAGCCCTTCTTCCTCCAGATTTAATTTCTTGCAGATGTATATCTGTAGAATCTTTATAGTGTACACTTGCCATTTTCCCCCTTTTCCTTCTGAAAATATCCAAGTTCAAATTTTCTTTCCTTCTCACATTCAGTACTGCAATATACTTACTGAGCCTAATCTAATTTCCGTATTTCTACTCCATTTTTCTGTCTTTTAATCTAAGCCCAAATATAACTGTTCATATAAATGGCACAGGTTCTAAGGACCATGCCAGACCTACCTAGTTTGATGTTCAGAAGCTAGTGTGTTTCATATAAACCTCTAGATGAGTCTCATTCAACAGCACACATGCTGGTGATTATATACCACTGCTGCACTGTGTCCCATGCATCATTCTCAGATAAATCATCCTTAATCTCAGATTCTGGGCTAAACAGCATTTAATGCCTTTCTTTTTGAGAGCTAATGAAGTTCAGGTTTTAAGGCACTTCATAATCTGGTTCCAGCTCATATATAAGGAATGATCCGCTTGCACTTACCCTGTGTTTCCCTCAAACAGAAAGACTTGCCAACACTCAAATAATCTCTAGGAAATTCCCACCTATTTCCTTTCATACTGTCTTCCCTTATTTCTTGTCTAAGAAATGTAATACCATCCATTCAAAATATAGTGTTGTCAACTTCTGTATTAGTTCTTTCCTACCAAAGGCAAGCCCCACCAAAGGTAAAGTCATGCTTTGATATAGTTTGCACTATGTTGTAGAATGTGGTATGGGTAAAAAAAATAATATGGGATTAAAAACTGCATTCTACCTCTGGTGTGTCACCTGATATTGAACAAGTCATTTAATTTCTTACAGTTTTTTTCCTCTAGTCCATAAATGGATAAGGAACACATACACTGTCTACTGCATAGAGCAATTGGGGAAGATCGGATTAGATCTTCTTTCACACCAAGAATCCAAATGCCTGGGTTCTAATTCCAGCTCTATCACCTCCAAGGTCTAACCTTGTGGGAACTACTTAAACTTTCTAATCCTCAGTTCCTTCATCTGTAATGTGCATCATAACAACTCCCATGTCAAAAGATTATGTTGAAAATTAGATGAGATGATACATGAAAAGCGTACAGAACAGTATCTGCCAACTAACTGGTGCTTAGTAAATGATACTGTAATAAGGGTTTATACTTTTCTTTTCAACCCGCTTTGGCATCTGGCATAGTAAATACAGACTGAATAAAAATTTTCTTAAAGTAAAAATGTTGAGTGAATGATTGGATAATTCATTTAACTCTGATATGTGACTGAGTGAGTAATGAATTTGGCCTGAACTGGAGGCTAACATGATTATTAGATACAGTAGAAAAATAAGATAGGAAAAACAGAGCCTGTGTCCAGAGATGCAGTCCAGTATGAAATCCAGATACAAAGAATTATGAAAACTACAGACTGTTTGAATTTGATACAGTAGTCAACTGGAAATCATTATTACTAGTTGAGAAGGGAAGCAAGATAGATATAGAAATGATTCAAAATATATATTTTTGCAGCAAGAAACTGGATGGATTGGAAACAGGAAGACACGCATATAGGCAATAGGCTTTCATAGTTAATATCACCTTTTGCATATACAACTTTCAAAATAACTTAATGGATTTCATTATCAGAATAGTTACAAATAATTGTAATTAAGCTAATTTATTTTTATCTTGCATTGTCTTGGTGAGTTGCATATAAGAAAGATTTTGGGGCTTCCCTGGTGGTGCAGTGGTTAAGAATCCACCTGCCAGTGCAGGAGACACAGGTTCAAGCCCTGGTCTGGGAAGATCCCACATGCTGCGGAGCAACTAAGCCCATGTGCCACAACTACTGAGCCTGTGCTCTAGAGCCCACAAGCCACAACTACTGAGCCAGCGTGCCACAACTACTGAAGCATGCGCGCCTAGAGCCCGTGCTCTACAACAAGAGAAACCACCGCAATGAGAAGCATGCACACCGCAACGAAGAGTAACCCCAGCTTGCTGCAACTAGATAAAGCCTGCACGCAGCAATGAAGACCCAATGCAGCCAAAAATAAATAAATAAATAAATTTATTAAAAAAATAAATAAATGAAGTGGAACCACAAGTTCATCTTCAAAAAAAAAAGGAAAGAAGATTTTGTTAAAGTCGTGTAGTCTTATGAAAGAAATATAAATTTCATGTTAGGAATTTATGTTTTATATGCTTTAATATAATTCTTTCTTGCTGGGTCATCATAACATTTATAGTGTGATGCATTGAAAATCCTTCTTATTAGTACATCTCAATAATTAGAAAATATTAATCAGTAAGTTACTACTTTTGAGTACAACAATAAAAAGATTTGCTTTATAGCAAAATGATCAGAATACTACTCAATGGTGTTATAAGAAAATGTGAGGAACATAAGGATTTATTAATCATGGTGAAATACACTTAACCAAAAATTATTTATACTGAAAATAAAATCTATAATTTTAAAGAGTTTACAATATGTTTTTTATTGAGTTATTTGAATGCATTAATTATTATTCTTTATTCTAATAATACACATGTAACAAACTGAGTGGTACCATTATTCCCAGAAAAAAATTAATGTGCTTTTTAAATAAAATTTACAATTTTGGAATCACATATTAATGAGAGAATTGTATGCCTTCAAAAGGGCAAAGTGGTAAGTTGTTTTCCACAAATCAGTTCTCACAAATTCTGACACTCACATCTCCTAAAGAAAGTCTTTTCAGGAAATCGAATATTGATATGACCAAACATTTTAACCTACAAGTAATAATTTCATTGATACTTCTAAGTAAAAATTACATACCCAGAAATAATTGATAATTGTGTCAAAAGCCATCACTAATTCTTTCAAATTTTAATGTTTCCAACAGTCTTCTTAATACTTAAGATTCCAGGATGTCTATTAAATAAATATGTGCTTCATAAACATAGTTAATATAATTTTCACAATTATTTTGTTCTCTATTGAGACTTGTGGCTATAAGTTTGTCTGTATCTTTGTTTCTCCCCATTTTTCTCTATTTCTCTCTGTCTCCTCTCTCTCACTCTCTCCACACACTCACACACACACACACACAGACACACACACACACCACAAACACAAATATTCATACATAATTTGAATGATCATACTGGACTTTTTAAATAATATTTTTAAATCACTCTCAAAATAGTTTAGGTCAAATTTTCTTTTTTGGTTAGGAAGTGCACTACCACTATCCATTTAAAATGATGCTATGCTCAGAGATGAGATGAAATAAAAATTGGTAAAAATTGCTAACCATAGCAAGACCTTTGTCCTTGCCTATATTCTTAGACTTCCTCTGATTTCTGTAGTATTTTGCTCATCTCAGATATTCTATTTTAAGGTCAGTGTGTCTAGTCAAATTTCCTACTCTGTATGTGTGCCTGTCAGCTATTAAATAGAAAAGAGTCGGGAAAACTGCAATAAAAAGCTAATTATTAACAATGGCTTAAGAAGTTTCCCCTCGACTCTTGGCCTATGCTTTCTGCAGGACTCTGGAGTTTTCTGTTGGTGTACTCTGATCCAGTGGATCTTCTTTTTTGGGGGTGCAATAACCGATACAGAATACATGGGTGGGTCAAGACTCCCTAAAATTGTATGTAAAATTTTGTCTTTATGCTTATATTAATATTTTCAGAAACAACTTTCATCAAATACAATAACCTGTTTGTAATCCAGAGTGAGGTGAAGAACCACAGTTTGGCAGAAAGGAAGAAACTAGGACATCTGGCAAAACAGGGACACAGCCCTCCACAGACCCATATTTCCTTGAAAATTGCTGTTTTTTTCTTAGAACTCATACAATTTTTACTTTCTGTTCCATAATATCTCTGTTTATTTAATATAATATATATTTTTAAAAATTACAGCATGAAAGTTATTGGGTGAACCTCTGTTGTTCACATAAATTAAGCTGGACAATTTCTATTTCCTTCTGCGTTCTGTTAAAGAACGGCCCAATATTGAACCCTTTCTGGCTCTTTAGTCGTCTGCTGACCTGTGGGAGATCATAAAATTTTTCATAGTGCTCCTGGGCGCCTCGAAGAATGGGATGAGGTTTGCACCATATATTCAGGGTTTCTAGGTTCCTTAATGTCTATTTTTTGTGAACACATTGCTTCCTATTATTCCTTTAACCCCACTCTCAATTAATGTGATTAAGAAAATATCCAGCTAATTAACTTACAGAAATTAAAAGAAAATAATTATTTAGAAATCTGTAGTCATTTTCTCTGACATATTCACTCCTTGGAAGAATACTTAACAGATTATACACGTCATGTGAGGAATAATAATTAGTATGTCATTCAGTTCACTTCCAAAAACATTTTAAGGCAGGTTATTATATGAGACAGTGCTCCCAAATGTGGAAACAGAAAGTTGAGTAAGACACAGTTAATGACTTGAAGGAATAGGCTGTCTAGAAAGAGAAACTGGTACGGAACCAAATAATGATCATAATGTGCCATAGCTAATGGTCCATTCTGTTTTTATTGATTCTTACTTTTGCCTCAGTAGTAGTTTTTCTTTTGTCTATTCAGAGTGACTCTCTTTTGGGAGAAGTTTTTCTCTCCTCTTTATCTACAGTGGAGAGCCTAGCAAAAAAACCCAGAAATTTGTCATATGTGGTCTCTTCTTTCTGCTCATAACTTATTTGACCAAGTTTGGACAGTTGACTCAAGCTGAGCTGAATAGATTTTTCCTTGCAAGTTGTTAGAACTGCAAGGTTCAGAAGTGGCTGTGAGTGGCTTATGACCAAGTTAAGTCATGTAAATTTGGAAGCAGTGGTACATACTCTTTCAGCCCAATGACTAGAGAAAGTCAGACACAAAGAAAGAGTAGAATATGTACACAAAAGAGGAGATCTGAGAAAGAAAGTTCTGATGGATTTATTTTTTAGCTCTACTGTTTAGTTACATTCTTCAGAAGGCAGGAAGACTGTGGCACCAGACCAGTGGCCTTTCCATCATGTTATTCTACCTCTGTCCTTGTGACCAAGGCAAGAAAATTAACTTTTTGTACACCAGTTTCCTCATCTATAAAAAGGAAATAATAGTAATAGTATATTACTCCATAGTAATACTATATATTACTATAATAATTATAGTATATTATGCCAATGGTAATACTATGGGGTTTTTCCAAAGATTAAATAAGCTAATATATGTAATGAGCTTAGAGCAGATTTTGGCACATGGTAAGCACTTGATAAATGGGAACTGATATCATTATTGCTTTTGCCACTGGATTTCATGGGATAACTTTCACTAATTAAAATAAACTACCTCTTTTATTTCCTTGAGATTGTTTCTGTTACAAAAAGCTCCAAAAATTGCCCTTCTGTAGAGTTTTATCTTGGCACTGGTGTTTTTAATTTAATAGGCACCATGGGAGACAGCTCAGGCTGATGGAAAAAATTAACCTTGGCAAAATAGTTCTCTGAGATTCATTTTTTCTCTTTGTTAAATGCAGGCATTAATAACTATCGTGTAACATTGTTTTAGGATTAAATGATTTACAGTGTCTGTCACTTGGCATATTGTGAATAAGCATCGATTATTATGATGTTTATTATTTCCATAGATTTATTCTTATTCTTGCTGTATTATTAACTGGTTACTAACTTTATTGTTGCCTGATTTGCCTGAATTTTGAGTTATTTCACTTAGAAACTGAGGCAGAGTTTTGTGTTTGGGACTCTTTAGTTAGTAATTTTAGGTCTCAAAAATAAGTACTGCAATAAAAGAATTAAGTAATTTTATCCATTATGGGTATTAAATGTCTAACTTTTTTTGCCAATTTTCCAAGAATGACAGTTAAAGTAGGATTAATATTGATAGCTATTTAATCATTTCCTTACAGTTCCTACTCCTAATACATTTCTAATTCAATATATTAAATAAGTTAGTAATTGTTCTTAAAATTTTTAATTTTAAACTTCTTCTAGAAAAGAATTAAGATATTATGGTAATCAAATAGACATTAAAAATAGTTTCCATTTTCTCTACATTTCTTAGATTCTTCTTTTCATTCCATTTCTATTTGTCATTCTAGCTTCATCTTTCTGGTTGCATATTTACATTCAGGATTGCATTATTTTATTAGACATTAAATCATCACCTAAATTAACATGTATTAAAGTATACTTTTATAATTTTTAATTAAATGATTCATACAGTTTTTTTGTACCATAAATCTAATAAGCCCAATTTAATAGAGGCCCTTTTACCCTCAAGCAGAAATCAGTGTGACCAAGAAAAACTTCTGTATAAAGTCTCCAAAGGAGATATTTTAAGATATTTTATGATTTCAAATGCTTGTAAGCATAAAATGGCAACAAACAAAATCTTCTTCAATATTAAAAAATGTACTGACAAGTGATTCTACATAAATGAGGCATTCAAAAACAAAAGGAAAAATCATCATGAATTTAGTGAAATAAAGAATGTTTCATAAGAAAACCTATGGGCGGCAATTAAAACTGTAATCAAAGCAAAATATATAATTTAAATTACTCTATTATTTAAAAAGAAAAAATAAATTCTCATATTAATAAATTAGAAAAATCATTTATGGTAAAATAAAAAGAAAATTAAAAGTAAATGAATAAATTATAAAAACCAAAACACAGTAAAAAAAGATTTAAAAATACCGTGTTTGTACTTTCAAAGGCCCAACATATCAGTGAAAGAATTACTTCTTTCTAAAAAAGTATAAAATTTTTCAATGAAATAAAAGAAAAAGAGATTAAGACATAGAGATAGAGAAAAATAAAATAACTTATTAAGAATGAGAAAGTAAATATCACAGCCATGGTAGAGATTTAAGTTAATGTAAAAGATTATCAGATTCAATTAAAAAAAGAAAATCTATACATATTGGATAATTTCCTAGCAAAATATTAATCATCCCGGGAAAAAATAATAACATAACTGAGTAGACAATTAAGGGAGAAGAGATAATAAAGGTTAATTTTGTTCGGTATGTTATGTTAAAAAGGCACAGATCTATTTGTAAGTCCTGAGAGATTTCTAGTTGAAGTCTATCTTTAGAAAACACATTTAACTTGTGCAACCATAAAAAAGATGAAATTCTCACCAATTTATTTTAAGCTAAACACCTTAATGCCAAGAAAAAATTAAAATCTCCCTATAAATCAATATTATTTATTAATATGGATAAAATATGTAAATAAATAATAGCTAATAGATCCAGGATAGTATTAATGAATAATGTGCTATTGCAAAGAAAAGTTTATTATAGGAATGTAAGGGTGGTTCAGCAGTGTTCATTATGTTAAAATAATTCATTATATTTTACTCTCTCCTAGAAAGCATCCTGTGATCTGGCCACACCCTATCACCTTCCCTATCATATTTTTAATTATGTCTCCCTCCCCCGTGATAATCTCATCACATTGAACAACTTTCAGTTCATTAAATATGTATGTAGGCCTCTTCTTACCTTGACGTCTTTGTACTAACAACTTTCTCTGCTGCTGGAATACCCATTAATCATGAAATTCACAAAATAGTCATTTTACCATTTGCATCCCAGTATAAACAAATGTACAATAGTCATCAAACATTTTTTATCATATCCCCTTTAATTACATATACATACACATAAATGTATACACATATGCATACACATACGTGTATATATGTAAATATCTATCTATCCAATCACATATTATCTTTTATATTCCCTGTGCTTATGTATTTATAAATTTCTCCACTGGACTCATCTAGTGTAGCCCCAGAGCCTAGAAAAGTGTCTGGAACACAATAAGAGCTCAATAAATATTTATTAATTGAATAAAGAATAACATCAAGAAATTGACAAAAAGCATCTACATCAAAAAATGATCAAAAAGAATTTGACATAATTCAACAGCTATTACTCATGAAATGCATTAAGTAAAATAAAAGGAGATTGTGCAAAGTATATAAAGATTACTAATACCAGACAGCAAATAATATTTGAAGGTTGAAATTCAAGTAATAATTAAGAAAATAGAGGTGTCACAGTCAGCAAAATCAGTCAACTTTTTTTTGAATATTGAAGTACTACAATGAGGCAAATATAGAATAAAATGCAGACAAGTTAAGAAAAAGATACAAAATTCCCATTCAATTGCATATGATATAATTGCATTACTAGAAAATGAAAGATAATTTATTAAAACTTAATTAAAATTAATAAGACTATTTGGAAAATTGGCTGCATACCAGATTAATATATAAAAATCAATACCTTTCTCCATATTTGCAATAATCAGAAATAAAAAAGAAAAATTTGACAATAGTGTCAAAGATTATAAAATACTAATAAAGTTCTAAAATGCTATTGGACTATAAAACATTACTGAAGAACATAAAAAATATTGAATTAATAAAGAGGTATACTCTGTTACTGAACAGGAAGATTTGATTTCATAAAATCAAATAGACATACTTTAATCAGCTTTATTGTTATATATATAGAATAATATGATTGTTATAATTAACTGTTATATATACAATTAATTGTTATAGTTGTTATAATTAATATCCAGAAAAATGTATACATTAATATACAGAAAAATGTATACATTTAGAACATTTTCATTACAGTAGAAGATTCTCTCATGCCCCTTGGTAGGGAATGCTCCCCAATCCCAGGAAACTACTCATTTGATTTCTATCAGTATAGATTAGATTTGCCATTTTAGAACTTCACATATGTGGAATAATACAATATGTACTCTTTTATCTGGCTTCATTCACTTAACATAAGATTTTTGAAATTATTCACATTACTGTATCAATAGCTGTATCAGTAAGTTATTCCTTAATTTGTATATCTCATCATAAGAATATACAAAGGTTTGGCCCCTCTTCACATGTTCATGGACAGTTTCGTAATTTCTAGTGTGGAGACCTTAATAAAGTTGCTATTCTGATATTATGCTTTAATATATAATTCTTTAATGGGTATATTTTATCTTTTCTCTTGGGTGAATACCTAGGAGTGGAATTACTGATTCATATAGCAAGTGCATTTTGAAATAATTTTATCTGTTTTATTGACATATAATTCACATACCATACAATTCACTCATTTAAACTGTACACTTCAGTTGTTGTTAGGATATCACAGATATCTGCAACATCACAAAAGTCAATTTTAGAACATTTTTATCACCTCAAAAAAGAAACTTTGAGAACATTCAAGATGGTGGAGTAAGAGGACATGGGCGCTCACCTCCCACCATGAAAATATTAAAAACATACATCTACATGTAGAACAATTCTCACTGAAAACTAACTGGAAACTGGCAGAAGGACTCCTAAACAACCCAAACTCTAAGAAAGATACACATGCAATCAGGTAATCCTTTAAATTCAGGAACAAGACAAGGATACTCACTTTCACCACTTCTATTTAATGTAGTATTGGAAGTCCATAGCCACAGCAATCAGACAAGTAAAAGAAATAAAAGGCATCCAAGTTAGAAGGGAAGAAGTAAAACTGTCACTATTTGCAGATGACATGATACTTGATGTAAAAAAGCCTAAAGTCTCCACCCAAAAATAATTAGAACTAATAAATGAATTAGCAAAGTTGCAGGATATAAGATTAATATACATATATTAATATATATATACATATACATATATCTGTTGCTTTTCTATACACTAAAAATGAACTATCAGAAAGAGAAAGTAAAAATACAGTCCTGTTTCAAATTGTATCAAAAATGATAAAATACCTAGGAGTAAGCTTAACCAAGGAGGTGAAAGAACCATACTCTGAAAATTATAAAACATTGATGAAGGAAACTGAAGATTATTCAAAGAAATGAGTAGATATCCCATGCTCTTGGATTGGAATAATTAATATTGTTAAAATTGCCACTACTCAAAAAATGATCTACAGATTTAATGCAATCTCTATCAAAATACCCATGACATTTTTCACAGAACTAGAACAAATAATCCTAAAATTAATATGGAACCACAAAAGACCTGGAGTTGCCAAAGCAATCTTGAGAAAAAAAACAAAGCTGGCAGTGTCACCCTCCCAGACTTCAGACTATACCACAAAGCTACAGTAATCAAAACAGCATGCTGCTGGCACAAACACACACACACACATAGATCAATGGAACAGAATAGAAAGCTCAGAAATAAACTTGTTTACCTATGGTCAATTAATACACAACAAATGGGCCAAGATTATACAATGGAGAAAAGACAGTCTCTTCAATAGGTGGTGCTGGGAAAACTGGACAGCCACATGTAAAATAATGAGATTAGAACATTTCCTCACATCATATACAAAAATGAACTCAAAATGGATTAAAGACCTAAATTAAGACCTGAAATAATAAAATTCCTAGAAGAGATCATATGCAGAACACTCTAACATAAATCATAGCAATATTTTTTGGCTCTGTTGCCTAAGGCAAAATAAATAAAAGCAAAAATAAATAAACAGGGCTTAATTAGTCTTAATAGCTTTTACACAGCAAAGAAAACCATTGACAAAGTGAAAGGACAACTTATGGACTAGGAGAAAATATTTGCTAATGATATGACTGACAAGGGGTTAATATCCAAAATATATAAATAGCTCATACAACTCAATATCAAAAACCAAACAATCCAATAAAAAATGGGCAGAAGACCTGAATAGACATTTTTCCAAAGAAGACATACAGATGACCAACAGGCACATGGAAAGATGCTCAACATCACTAATTATTAGAGAAACGGAAATTAAAACAACAATGAGATATTATCTCACACTTGTCAGAATGGCTATTATCGAAAAGTCTACAGGGGACTTCCCTGGTGGTCCAGTGGGTAAGACTCCGTGCTCCTGGTGCAGGGGGCCTGGGTTCAATCCCTGGTCAGGGAACTAGATTCCACATGCATGCCACAACTAAGAGTTCGCATGCCACAACTAAGAGTCTGCATACCCCAAATAAGTCCCCATGCCACAACGAAGATCCCGTGTGCTGCAAGGAAGACCCAGTGCAGCCAAAATAAATAAATAAATAAATAAATAAATAATAAATAAATATTTTTTTAAGAGTCTACAAATAACAGATGTTGGCAAGGATGTGGAAAAAAGGGAACCTTCGTACCCTATTGGGAATGTAAATTGGTGCATCCACTATAGAAAACAGTATGGAGGTTCTTCAAAAAACTAAAAATAGAACTACCATATGATCTAGCAATTCCACTTCTGGGTATAATCTGGAAAAAAAATGAAAATACTAATTCCAAAAGGCACATGCACCCTAATGTTCATAGCAGCACTATTTACAATAGCCAAAGCATGGAAGCAACGCAAATGCCCATCAACAGACCAATGGATTAAGAAGAGTGATATATATACACAATGGAATATTACTCACCTATAAACAAGACCAAAATTCTTCCATTTGCAGCAACATGGATAGACCTAGAGAATATTATGCTTAGTGAAGTAAGTTAGAGAAAGACAAGCTGTATGATATTACTGTATGCAGAATCTAAAAAATAAAACAAACAAATATATTCAGCAAAACAGAAACAGACTCACAGATATAGAAAACCAATTAGTGCTTACCAATGAGGAGGGCAAGATACAGGTATGGGATTAAGACATACAAACTACTATGTATAAAAAAAGGTAAGCAATAGGGGCATATTACATAGCACAGGGAATTATAGCCATTATCTTGTAATAGCTTTTAGTGGAGTATAATCTGTAATAATACTGAATCACTATGCTGTACAACTGAAATTAGTATAATATAATATTGTAAACTAATATAATATTGTAAATCAACTATACTCCAATAAAAAAATATATACATATATATATAACATTTAAGTTCTAATTGCTTAGCAAAATTCAATTATAAAATACAGTGTTATTAATTATAGTCACCATTTTATACATTTATACAAGACCTTATTCACCTTATAAAGTTTGCACCCTTTTACCAACCTGTCCCTATTTCCTCCATCCCCCAACCCCCAGACCCTGGAAACCACTCTTCTACCCTCTGTTTCTGTAAGCTTGACTCTTTTCTTTTTTAAGATTCCTAATATAAGTGATGCCATGCAATATTTTTCTTTCTCTGTCTGACTTAGTTAACTTAGCATAATGCCCTCAAGTTTCATCCATATTGTTGCAAATGGCAGGATTTTCTTCTCTTATGGGTGAATAATATTGCATTGTGTGTATAAACCACAAATTCTTCTCCATTCATCCACTGATGGATACTTAGGTTATTTCCATGCCTTGGCTATTGTGAATTGTATTGCAGTGAACATGGTAGTGAGGATATGTTTTCAATATCCTAGTTTCATTTCCTTTGGATAAACACCCAGAAGTGGGATTGATGTGTCGTATAGTAGTTCTATTTTAAAATTTTTGAGGAGCCTCCGTACTGTTTTCCATAGAGGCTGTACCAATTTGCATTCCCACAAACTGCACAATTTCCCTTTTCTCCACATCCTTGACAGTACTTGTTATTTCTTGTCCTTTTGATAATAGCCATACTAACTCTGATGGGATGATATCTCATTGTGATTTTGGTTTGCATTTTCCTAATGATTAGCGAAGTTGAGCATCTTTTCATGTGCCTGTTGGCCATCTCTATGTCTTCTTTGGGAAAATGTCTATCCGGTTCCTCTGCTCATTTTGTAATCAGATTGTTTGGTATTTAGGATATGAACCCCTTACCAGATATATGATTTATAAATATTTTATACCATTCCATTGGTTGTCTTTTCATTTTGTTGTTGGTTTCCTTTGCTGTGTAGAAGTTTAACTGTTAGTTTGATGTAGTCACACTGTTTATTTGTGCTGTTGTTGCCATTGCTTTTGGTACCATATTCAAAACTGTTATTTTTTATTCTACTTATTGGAAAAGCTCATCTTAGCTATGATTCTCTGTATTGGCCTCTCTCTCCAGGTTTCAGGGTGTGGTTTGTTCTGTGACCTCAATTCACAATGGGTTCAAGAAAACTTACTGATTTTCAGTTTGTTCAGATTTTTTCTTGTATGGATGGAAGTGATAACTTACAAGACTTCTACATGTCAGAGCCGACACTGGGTGTATTTTGCCTTTTTTAATGTATTTATATATACTTTAAAATATTTGTTCGTTAAATCCAACAGTTGTATGTCTGGGTTTATCTTAGGGTTGGATCCTATTTACAGCTTTTAAATTTTTAATTAATTTATTTTTAATGATAGATAAAAAATAACTAAGTCTTTACTTGTCTAGTACTATTTGACTGTGTACTTTACATTGTTGATGAAAAGATTTTGAGACTCTGGATTCTTTATTTTCCTTTAATTAGTGTTGTTTTTTGTTTGAATAGGTAGTTCAATCAATGGCAAATCAACTTGCACTCATGTAAGCTTGTTTATATGTTGTGTTAGTGCATATCTGTACCAACACCAAGATGTTCATGCAGCCCTTCTAACTCAGTACCACATAACACCTACCGAGTGCCTTGTTATAGGGCATTTTTCTTAAACTAAAAGCACACTGCTTCTGGTATTTCAGCTGGAAGCTCAGTGTGTTTGGGAGGTTTTAACAAAATCTCTACATTCTGACAGGGCCAGTTCTCCAAAGTCCTCCAGCACTGCCTGATCTGTAAAATCTTTTATATTTTCTCAAGCTCATAGTAACAACACTCATTCAATCTGAAAATACACAAACTAGCCCCTAATCAAGGATTTATGGGGAAATCTGCCCCCTAATTTAGCTCCTTCCTCTCCACTGTTCTGTTCTACAGATCCCAGGGGCTCCCACTACCCTGAACTCTAGTTTCTGTCTCCTTAGATAAGTATGACTTCCATGTTCAGCTCTGATTCCCAGTTACAGAGACAAGGATATTTATTGCAAAATTGTTTATAGTGACCCCCTTCCCAAATAGAAAAATGTGTGTTCATCAAATGATCATGATTAAACAATTATGGTAAATATGCATTATTAAGATGAATGAATTTGATCTTTAATGTATTGAAATAAGGATATAATCGTAAGTGAAATATGCAAGATATAGAATAATTCAAGTATGATACCATTAGAAAATTTAAAATGTGTACACACCACACACACACACACCGACACAAGTAGAGAAATTTGTTGAATTACATAGCCCAAATGAATAGATCTTTTTTGTTCTAATGTGTGTGAACTCTAACCTGCTAGGGCAATATTTTTTAATGAACTAGAGAGCTCTATGCTTTAGTAATGGAAATAGAATTTATCTTTAATTGATGCCAGTTTAACAGTGAATGTGAACGCTATTTATTAATAATTGAGCTGGAAAAACAAGCATAAATTAGAGCTGTCCTGAAAACACCAAGATGTCTGATCACTTCATATTAGGCCATGGGCATGAAGTTTGGTACAAATATTTGTCTGTACTCAGCTCTTTCCTACTATTGGTGCCATAGTAGCCTCTCATTCAATTTCCAGAAAGGAAATATTCTATTTACTAATATGATTTTAAGTCACTTTTTGGAAATTTTAGTATTAACACAAGATATAATTCTTTTGTCAATTTTTGGCTTTGATTACTTTTACCATTACTGTCTTTGCTTTTTAAATTTTATATTGATTGATAATGTCACCATTTAAAATCCTATAGTGGGATCAAAATGTTAAGATTAAGAGGTTCTTGGGTAAAAATACAAGGGTAAAAAAGCTAGAGCCATTTTAGGCACATGTACCTAGTATGTTCCTTTCCAACTGAAATTCTGTTTGTGAAAGAAATCAACATGCTTTCACCAATGCAGTAAAGGGTTTTAATTGCATATGCTCCTTGACTGTGTCTCCAGCATCTAGAAAACAATGTTCAAAATATTAGAACTTAAAATATTTGACCAATTGACTACTTGGTCACATTGTAGTCAGCAAATGATTAGCAGATAAAGGGTGCTTTTTGAATAAAAATTATATATTCATATCATTAAAAAGAATATATTAGATTTTAACATATATAGATGTGTGAATTAACAAGTATTAGGGACTCAATATAGGTGAAGATCAGAGTAGATTGGCCTTAAGCAGAATAATTTTCATTGGGTTGAATATGATTTTTGAAGAATTGATAAGGGTAGCAAAGGGGAGAAGAGTTGGGTAGGCACTAGTATATATTGAACATTGGCTTCATATGTGGGGAAAGGAAAAGTAGTCAATGACGACTTTTACCAATTGTTACTTTCTTTATATATCCCAGGGAACCTGCTAAATACTTTAGAAGCACAATCTGATTTAATATTTATAATAACCCTGCAAGTTACGAATTATCCCCGTTCTACAGAAGCTCTCATTAAATGGTTTACTTGAGTTCACACAGTTAGCATTCTGGTAGTAGCATCAAGATTGAAATCCAGGACAATTAGACTCAATGCACTGTGTCTGGAAGCATATGGGCAAGTGAGACTGTGTACTCAAGCAGGGTAATTATAACATTTACTCATTTGGTTTCTTTTCTGATACCCAGATATTTTCTTACTTATTACATGTATTTTTTAAAAAAATTCAATTGTTATGATAACTTTTTCTCTTTTTTTCTTTCTTTTATTTCAAGAAAATCAAAGTCAGACATTCTTTTGGATAAGGATATTATATACTTTTTTCTAACATCGATATGTCAGGTCACATAAATGACTATGACTCTCTGTGTCTATGGGATAGTGCATGGCTGAGAGTTACACTTCTATTGTTTCAGTAATTTATATTTGCACTACTACTTTTGGAAGTATTATGAATGCCTGGGAACATGGGCATTAATCAGAAGTACAGTGGTCTCTCCATGGAGTATGGAGAGAGTAGAGGCTTGAGCTAAATTACAAGAAGGAAGAAAACTCTTTTAAACACTTGTCTAATAACACAATCCACGGACAAATTAGAGCAATATAAAATAAAACTCCATGATATTAAACAATTATTTTCATACTCATCACTCTGCTTTATCTCTTCCATGTGAGAAATCATCAATTGATAAAATATCAGAAAAATTTTAAAAAAATTTTTTAGAAAATATTCAGGATCCATGGTAAGCTCATCACTAAACTTTAAAACTTGAGCCTGCAAAAGCAAAGTAAGCATGCTAAGGAAGATTAAATCTGAGCACAAATTGAATGAATTCATCTCCTCATATTGATACACAGAGCAAAATGAAGAAATACGGAATTAAAATATCCAAAGTTGAGGCATCTGAGAGAAATGTAACTGTTATCACTTTGAAAATATGGCATCTTTTTTTTTTAACATCAGAGTCATTTTCTAATCTTGCTCCACCTATTTGAAGATGATGCAACTAGAGACATTCAACTGTCCTATAAGTAGTATAGAAAATATCTCAAAAATGTTAAACAATTCGTGCATATAGATGTGTTAATGTAATAGAAACAATGGCAGCCATAATGATCGATAGAAAGTTATGTGGCAGCAGACAAGATATATAATGATGCATATTTTGAAATGCTATGATTATTTTTTTTGAGTTCCATGGCTTACTCAGAAGCACTGGGCAGGGCTTCCCTGGTGGCGCAGTGGTTGAGAATCTGCCTGCCAATGCAGGGGACACGGGTTCCAGCCCTGGTCTGGGAAGATCCCACATGCCGCGGAGCAACTAGGCCCGTGAGCCACAACTACTGAGCCTGCGCGTCTGGAGCCTGTGCTCCGCAACAAGAGAGGCCGCGATAGTGAGAGGCCCGCGCACCGCGATGAAGAGTGGCCCCCGCCTGCCACAACTAGAGAAAGCCCTCGCACAGAAACGAAGACCCAACACAGCCAAAAATAAATACATAAATAAATAAATAAACTTAAAAAAAAAAAAGCACTGGGCAAGCACATACATAGAGGGGTTTTTGTAAAAAAAAGAGCAATATTGAGAGAGAGAGAGAAATGTAACAACAATAACGATATCATAAATCGGAAGTTTAACTTTTGAAAAAAGATGAAAATGAAATTCTTCCTTTGATTTTTAGAATTGTGATGATGTTTTCATGAATTTTTAGAATATATAATCTTTTTTAGATGCTAAATAGATGAATTTGAAAGAAACTAGGGTTATTCAGTTCTTATATTTCCCTCTTAGAAAAAGAGTGATAAATGCTATCCAAAAAAAAAAATGGAAGATGTAAAAATATATGAGCAGATTATAGTAAATCCAGTGTTTCATACACACATATTTGTGTCCACATGTGGATATTTATATGTGTGTGTGTATATATAAATTTCACTACTGCTAATTTTTTGTTCTTACCCCTCCAAAATATCACAATTCTGGAAAAGCATTGCAGTTTGATTTCTACCTTTATTATATTTTACAGCTCCTCAACAAAAGAATGTTCCACCATATTCCACTTACATCTTTTTAAGTGCCAATGCCATGCATCTTTATCCTCAAGGTCTCCTTCCTACACCGACCAATCCCTTACATTCAAGGAGAAGCACTGGTATCTACACCTATACTTATGTCCTAATGTTCATAATTCAAAAGTAAAAATAATTGCTTAGATATTTTCCTGTAATTATTGAATTATATTAGTTATTTCCTCATCTTATTACTTTAAATGACAAATAGGTTCACTTCTTTTAGCTTTTCGTACATTTCCAATATTTTCACATATTCAAGACTGGAATAAGAAAGAATTGGAATTGAAAATATTCCTTCTAGGTATATATATATATATATTTTAAATTTATTTATTTATGGCTGTGTTGGGTCTTCGTTTCTGTGCGAGGGCTTTCTCTAGGTGTGGCAAGTGGGGACCATTCTTTATCGCGGTGCGTGGGCCTCTCACTATCACGGCCTCTCTTGTTGCGTAGCACAGGCTCCAGACACGCAGGCTCAGTAATTGTGGCTCACGGGCCCAGTTGCTCCGTGGCATGTGGGATCTTCCCAGACCAGGGCTGGAACCCGTGTCCCCTGCATTGGCAGGCAGATTCTCAACCACTGCACCACCAGGGAAGCCCTCTAGGTATATTTATATATTGGATTGTATTCCTTCTCTGTCCTCTCATCCATCTCCAAATATGTTGTATTTGCTTGACTTGTCTGACTCCTCCTAACTTTTCCTCTTATAAAGTGGTGACCATGTAGCTTTCATTATAGATCATAACATAATAGAGTCCAAATGAAAAGCTGTGTAATTGAAAATTCAAGCATTCGTGGTAAGGGGCAGAGAAGTATAATAGAAAGAGCACAGATTTTGAAGTCAGAAAAATGAAGCTTGGTTTTGCATTCACTAGCTGCATAATTCTGAGCAGTTAACTCAAAATTTATGAATTTTGGTTTCTTAATTTGAGAAAGGAGAATAATAATATATACTTCAAAAGATCACTGGGTAAATTCAGTGAAATAACATAGATGGTCAATGAATGAGAGTTATTATTATGTCATGAATATGGACTCTAGGTTCCACCATTGTTTATTAAAGTTAATAAAATCTTATAATATAGTATAATAAAATTTAAAACTAATATAATGAGCTGGAATACACTGTCTTAGTCTGTTTGGACTGCTATAAAAAATACCAGAGACTGGGTAGCTTAGATATAAACAACAGAAATGTATTTCTCACTGTTCTGGAGGCTGAAAAATCCATGGTCAAGGTGCTGGCGAATTTGGTGTCTGGTGAGACCTCACTTTTTGATTCATAGACAACAGTCTTCTCATTGTATTCTCACATGGTGAAAGGGGCAGTCTAGCTCTCTGGGGTCTCTTTTATAAGGGCACTAATCCCAATCATAAGGGCTCTATGGATTTAATAATATTTAATAAAATTCTGTGTGTATACACCACAATTTGCTTCTCTATTCATCTGTTCATGGACATTTGAGCTGTTGGTACATTTCCAAAAAAAAAATGGAAGTATATAGTTGATCCTCTAACAGAGTCTCACTAGAGGCTGATATCTGGGTCTCTGTTTCTGTCTCTTTCTCTCCTGTATCTACCAAAGGAAACATGTGCCAGTAAATAAGCCAGATTTCTACTCCAAATCCAAACGTAGTAAACCAGTGATTTTCAATGGAAGGTTCAGGGTTATTACCCCTTGAGATCTTTTTCTGATACATGGATGGATATTTTTAAAAACTGGTTGTCTTATCTTCACAAACCACATACACCGTTTTCATTCTTATATGTCACCAAACTGTGTTTCCTTTCATCAGCTTATCCCCTTTTCCAAGAAATACTGCCATAGAGAGCAATTATTGATCATATTGCCTAAGTTCCTCAACTGTGCTAGGCATTACAAAGAAGCTTGAGAATCACCATAAACCTATAATTTTAAATTCATCTTTGAAAATGTAAGATTCTTTTACTTTTGCAGAAATAAATGTGTTGATTTACCTACTCAAAAATTAGTGATATTTCAAAAAGCATTTCAGCTTGAGTGAGATGAGAACATAACTTCAATGATTTGTTGCCAGTCATCTTGAAGACAGTATGAAACCACTGTTATCACCTTTTGATATTTTCTTGTTCTGTAGGAAGTTGAATGATAATAAAATTACAGAGAGAGAAAGAAATGTTGTGAAAATACTAACTCATAGTTTTTGAGAAAGGAATGGGAGATTTTATTAGATTCTTAGCATAATAGTTAGAGAATCTGTCTGATCCTTTTTTATTTATTGTGCCTGGTGTACTTAGAGTGTGTGATGATAACACTAATATGAACAACATTCATTAAAACTTAACAGATTTTACATTTTATTCTCATTCCCATTTTTTCAAAGATTTGAGTCATTTGTGAAAGCAAAGTACACTTTTTATAATGTTTTTGTCAAAGTTTAAAAATTTTTTCTTCTTTTTGAATGCGAAAATTTCTTCTAAATATTTTGAAGATATGGCATCCAAGTAAGTGATCTGAAACACTTTAATACAGTATATATAGTGCTTACCATTTACAAACTACAGTGTTTCTAAAAGCGGTGCTTTTAGCAATTAAGTTAAAAAGCTCTTGAAAAAGTATTTATTGTTCTAAACACATTTGAAGATAGTTGAAGTCATATGTTAGTCAAATGGAAAGGGACATATTTGACAAAAGGCAAAGTTTCTCATTCTAAATGCCAAATTATTTTCAATCTCAAATTTTGTAATACACTTAAAAGAGCCCTTGGTTTCTTATGATGTTTTTCTGTACCCGTTAGTGTCATTCATATACAGATGGATACTGAAAAGAGAGACACGATTATTTATTTTTCTATTAATGTAATAACCCAAATAAAATTAGGATTTACCAAACGAGATGCCTTCCAGTAAGAGATGCATCAACAATCGTCGCCAATTGCTTCCTTAACATGTACTCGCTTTCTTTTTGCAAGGACTTTTTCAAACCTTCCCATCCTCTCAACTTCGTGACAGAGAAGCGCCTCTTGTACAGACAAGGTGGAGGCCGTCAGAAGGCCAAATGCCTGATATTACCTCCCCTGGGCAAGTAAATCCACTCTCTTAAACTTACCCACCATTTTCTCCTTCTCTATTGAAAAAATAGTCTCCTCTTTCCCATCAGTGTTTTGCAACCTGAGTCCTCACACCTCTCTCCACTTTGATTATCCCTTCTCTCACTTTTGTATTCAGCTCATTTGTTTCTTTTCAACAATCTTTACACATAATCAAATATTTCTAATTCAAGCGTTTTAAAAGATATCAACAAAAGAATTAGTAAAAACAATGAATACAACAGTCCTTCCAGCTGCTGCTTGATCTCACCCTACCTTTTCATAGTCAACTTTTTGTAAGAGTGACATATATTTCCTATCTCCATTTTGTCACCTATCACTGAATCCTCAGCCCTTCCAGTTTGATTTATATCTCTCATTCCATTCTAACGTGATCTGTAATGGCAATGTCATTAGGTCTAATGGACGTTTTTCAGTATCAATCTTTTTTTTAAACAATTTTTAATTTTTTAATTTATTTATTTATTTTTGGCTGTGTTGGGTCTTCGTTTCTGTGCGAGGGCTTTCTCTAGTTGTGGCAAGCGGGGGCCACTCTTCATCACGGTGTGCGGGCCTCTCACTATTGCGGCCTCTCTTGTTGCGGAGCACAGGCTCCAGACGCGCAGGCTCAGTAGTTGTGGCTCACGGGCCCAGTTGCTCCGCGGCATGTGGGATCTTCCCAGACCAGGGCTTGAACCCGTGTCCCCTGCATTGGCAGGCAGACTCTCAACCACTGCGCCACCGGGGAAGTCCTCAGTATCAATCTTATGTTAACTTTCAAAAGCATTTGATGTTGTTGACCTTGGTCTTCATCTCTAAACACTTTATTACCTTGGCCTACTTGATATAACACTACCTTAACATTTTTTTTTCTGTTTCTTTATGTGTACCTCTCTCTCTCTCGTAGGCTTATCTTCTAAAAGCCACTAAAAGTTGAAGTTCTTCAAGTAGTTTCCTTGTACATTCTCTCTTTTCACTCCATATCTTGTACCCACTTAATTGCATCCATGCCCATGGCTTAAATTTTCACCTTTATGAAGGGGTTGGGGCCGGCGGGGGGGAGCTCAAATCTTTTTCTATCCAGACTGTGTATTTTCTGAGCATTAGACCCATGTATCCAACTGCCTACATGACAGTTCTACTGAATATCTGCAGAGTAATTCAAATCAAACTTTTCAAAATTGAACTTTATGATATTTCCCCCTTGGTTCTAAGCACCATTCCCCATCAAGGGGCCATTCTCAATATGACCTCTTTCTCCCTTTTCATCTATGTGTATTATACCAAGTCATACTAATGTTACCCCCTAAGTAGCTCTTGAGTAAACTCACTTTTATGCCTCTCCCTTACCAAAATTATGGTCCAAACTACAATAATTTCTCATATAAAGCACAGAATAGCCCCCTAACTTCACTCTCTGGATCATCTCATGTCACCCTCACTATGCACTCCATAGACCAGCAAGAGTGATTTTTCCAAAATATAAGGTTGGTCTTATCTCCACATGCTTAAAATAACTCTAAGAGCCAGATAAAGAACCAAATTCTTGATACAGCTTAGCTTTGTAAATCCCTCCCTACCTCCCTTGTCTTACTTTATAACTTGCTTTTAGCAAGGCTGGTTTATATGTAGTTTTCCAGGATGCACCTATACTCTTTTATGGCACGGACTGTTACCCTCTGACATTTCTCTTAACCTTAGTTTTTACCTAGTTATTTCCAGTGCTTCCCTGAATCATAGCTTAATCAGATCATCTTCAGGGAGTGCTTCCCTATCCTCACTGACTAGGTCAATTTTCTTTATTGTAAACTTGGAGAATACTTAGTAACTCTTCTTTTTTAGTGTTTGTTACATCTAAAGTTTTGAATTTAAGTATTCAACTCTTGCATTGACATCTGTCTTCCCTACTAGACTCTAAACTCTGTGAGAACAGGTTCTGTGTCTCTTTGTTCTCATCATGGAAGCCCCCATACTTAGTACACTGCCTGGCACTTAGTAGGAACTCAAGAAATATTCACTGGATGGCAAAAATGAATGAATTATGAGTATTATACTTAGAAGAATTGAAATTCCGATACTGAAAGGAATCTTTATTATGACTGCTAATTTGACAGAAATTTAAATTAAAATTAAGAACAATTACCAGCTCTAAAAGTGTGATACTGTATCACTATTTGATTTTTGTTAAGACTAAATCTAAAACAACAGTATCACTTATATGTAACATGTTAGAAAAATGGTATGTGATAAAGACAAAGTGGAGGAACTTCTAAGAAAGGCAGTGAAATGATTGAGTTAAAGTGATTGAGTTAAAGTCAACTTGAGTTGACTCAAGTGGGAAAAATAATAATGATCAGCCCAGCATTGAATTTGAAGTAGCATTCTTCATAGACTAGACAGAACTTGTTTTCTATGTCATGATCTCCACTCTTACTATTTTAATTGTGATACATTTAATTAGACTGTTCTTTTCCAAAGAAAGTAAATAATTATATTTCAAAGGCATGGCTCAGAGATGGTTTAAAGGAAATATGATAATAATCTACGTTTATTGAAAGCATGCAAACACCAGTTGAGGATAAAAAGTATTAGATAGAAGACTTAGTTCTAAGATTAATAGAATGAAATTAAGCTTGGGAAATTTTCAATCAAGCATAAAATTCCTATCCAAGATACTGTTTTTTCTAAAATGAGTGAATTCTCATAATATCCATTATGCAGCAATTTAAAGAAATAGCCAGACTGGGGTGGTTTTGAAGATGGGGCATTATAAATAAAATAAAAATAAAGCAAATATTGGAAATGTAATACAGTATAATATAATAATCTTTTCTTTCAAACATGAGGTTTGTATAATTTTCAAGCTTTTGGTCATTATAAATATTTATTATATTTTAAGTTAAGTTTGATTCCATCTTTTAAATTTTTTACATTGGAAAATTAGAAGCATCTAATGACAAAAATAAAATTTACTGTTTTTTTAAGAATGAAAAAAATAAAGCTGTGTTCATTAAGAGAGACTTGTAATCTTCACTGCTAACACAAATGTCTCAATTTTATTTTAAAATTTTATGTGGGAATTTTATATTTATCAATATTTGAATATTCTTGATATTTGCGTTCACATATTCTTTTTCTCTCTGTTTGTCAGGTTCAGTTCAAAGTCTCATCCTTTCTCCTATATGATGATAGAATAGAATCACTTTGAAACACATAGATGAACAAATATGCCATGAAGAAAAATTAATTTCCTTGACTTCTTCTTGGACATGAGACTATGTTTCCCAGAATTGTAGCTAAGTATGGTCATGTGACTAAGTTCACACAAGTAGAATATGAGAGAAAGGGAGATGTACAATTTCCACCTCACATTTTGAGAGAAAATCTAGAGCTCTTTCCCTTGTTCCATAGGCAAGAATGATAGTGGCTCAGATGGCCTTGGAAGGCCTCTGTGAACATGGCAGAATTGCCCTCCTGGACCCTAAACAGACTTATGGATCAGAGGTGTCCACAGACACTGAATACTTCTAAATGTTCTTTGCTTGAGGAATGACCTGGGTATTTTCACAGAGCAGCTAAGCATTTTACCCTCATTAATACATACGTGAGTAAAAAAAAAAAAAAAAAAACCAAATAAGTTTGAAATTTTATTCATTGTGTATCAATTATAATCTAAACAAAACAAAAATATCCCAAAAACATAGTCGCATTTTGGGTTTGAGTTGAATACCAGGTTTTGGAAAGATCATGAAACTTCTGGGTGGTCTGTGGTTTTGCTGACATTTCCAAACGTCACACAGGTATGGTGTCTTCCCTTATTGCCTTTTGGAATTAAATACTTGAACATGAAATAAAGATGTCACTTGAAATTTGAAGTCTCCACTTGAAGCTGGGCTCTTGGGACAAGTATCTGGAGATTGCCTAAGAATGACACCAGATGGATTTTGTTGTAAGAACTCCCTAATCTTGTGTCAATATAAATTAATTCTCCGGCAACAGCACTGGGTTTAAGATCAGCAATAGAACACTTTTTGTGAGAGAATGTACTGAAAGAATGAGCTATAAGCCTGTGTCCCACTTACAGTTATTAAATTATCTGATCTTAGTAACTTCATCAGAGGTTTACTGTTTCTATTTAGCTCTCACTTTACCTTGAAGGAGAGAGATGTTAAATGTTCTTTTGTCTGTGTTGAATGCTTCCTTGGTGCCATTTTGTGGTATTTGCAGCCCTCTCTGACATTATCTAATGGACTGACATTTTAAATATTTGCAGTGCTCAGTGGGTACTAATTCAGCAAAGGTGAACCACAAGCTTCTTTCACTGTGGCACAGCAAGTGATGTGTGTCTGTTTAATCACAGCAGCTGAAATGAAATCAAAAGGCACTATGTTGTTGAAGTACTAAAACTGCTGTCACAGCAGACACACCTGGAGGGGTCCTTAAAGGGAAAAGCTAAGTAGTGAAGAACGTACTTAGGCCACAAGCTTATCTGAACCCATTAACCCAGCTCAGCAGGAAAGTCTCTCCTAGCATGTAAAGTTTCCATATTTCTAATAAATTCTTTATTGGTGCATCTTAATCATTTGTGGGCCTCTCAGCAATTCTTCATTTTCTTTTTACCCTAAGTGGAAATTTTACATTCTATGCTTTCTCAGAGGTGAGAATCCTAATATTCTCAAAAGATGAAAAATAGAAATCATTTGACATATTCACTACCATATATTTTGGGGACTTGAGCCAAAAAGAACTTTAGAGAGTGTGAAATGGTACTACTAACTTTTTGGCTGTTGAGATTGTATACTTCATGTATTATTTACAGATTCTACAGTGACCAGTATTAAAACATCAGTGAATGGCATGACTTTAAAATTTTGTCCTAAACCTTTTTTTTTTCAACAAAGCATGGACTTTATGTATTATCACCAGTATTTTAAAGTAGTCCATCAAATAACCATTTGTATTTTTGGTTAACTTGAATATCTTCAGCCCTCAGGTTCCTGCAAGCAAGGAAGAGTTTGCATTAAGATTTTTACCCAAGTTCCCCTGACTTAGGTCAATCCCATGTATACCTACAGAAACTCAGCATCACTATCTTCCATCCTAGTCTTTCCGAAGAGGTTTAGGGTATCATATCAAACCTATCTATGCAAGTGTGTCAAATATATTAGTATGGAAAATACTAAAGGCCAGCTTCCTGTAGTTCAACTTGTTATGTGTTTAAACTACATTTAAGAGATAAATAGGATGTAAAGCTTAAAAAGTTTGGTTAAATATAAGGTGGAGAAGTCAATATATGTTATAATTTAGGTATATAAGGCTAATTAGTATGACAGTAGGGAGTCATTGAATAATTCGGAAGACAACTCAGTGATTTTTGTCCTGCAATTTGCTCCATTTACTTTTTATCCTAATATATGACATTCTTGGTTGTCAGGCAAGTAACTCAACTTTCTTCTATATACCTTTTCTTTGCAGTTAAGAAAAACAATTATCATAATAGCAAAATAAAATAAAATAAAACCATGGAGTATATGGGAAAGAAAAATAAATAATTGCTTTGGGAGTATTTACAAATGTCCTTCCTCTCCAGTGTCCCAAAGGGAAACTGATTTCACATAAGATCCTCATCGTCGTTTCCCCCCTAGGCTTTTAAAAGACAGCACTGAGGCTTTCATAAGTAGATTCAAAGAGTGTGTGGTAAAGAACAGGGCCTGTGGAGTAGGAGGAGAAGGAGAAATATTGAGGGTAAGAGATTGTTACTATACTCCAGGGCTGAAATAAAATACTTAGCTGCACAAGCTGTAATAAAAGAAATATTTATTGAGCATGAACAACAGGTGTGGTGCTATTCTAGGCATGTGGATGAAAGAAAGAAGGATCCATACCCTTATGAAGCTTCCATTCTAGCAGAAGGAGACTGATAATAGATGCAATAAATAAGTAAACTATGTAGTTAGAAGATTAACATTTTCAGGATAAAAGAATAAGATGGGTGGAGAGCGTGGACGACATGGTTGGTAATGGGGGACTTAGTGCAAGTTTAAATGTGGTGGTAAGAGTTGGCCTTATTGAGGAGAGATTTGCAGGGCCTCGATGACTAATATGGATTGGAGGAGGAGGCTTTTAAGAAAGAGGAGCTGAGTGTTTGTGAGCAGTACATGGAAGACAAAGGTGTAGGGGAAAGGAAGTTATGTTAAAAATATTTAATAGGTTGCTTCCATATCTTGACTATTATTAGTAGTGCTGCTGTGAACATTGGGCTGCATGTATCTTTTTGCATTAGCGTTTTCATTTTCCTCAGATATATACCCAGCAGTGGAATTGCTGGATCATATAGTAGTTCTATTTTGAGTTTTTTGAAGAATGTTCATACTGTGTTTCATAGTGGCTGCACCACTGTACCTTCCCACCAGCAGTGTACTAGGATTCCCTTTTCTCTGTATCCTCACCAACATCTGTTGTAGAGTTTTTGATGACAGCCATTCTGACAGGTGTGAGGTGACACCTCATTGTGGTTTTATTTTGCATTTCTCTGATGATTAGTAATGTTGAACATATTTTTATGTGCCTGTTGATATCTGTATATCTTCTTTGGAAGAATGTCTATTCAATCCTTCTGCTTATTTTTTAATTGGTTTTTTTTTTTTTTTTTGATATTGAGTTGTATGAGCTATTTATATGTTTTGGGTATTAACTCCTTGTTGGTCATATCACTTGCAAATATTTTCTCCCAGTCCATAGGATGTCTTTTCATTTTGTGAATGGTTTCCTTTGCTGTGCCAAAGCTTTTAAGTTTAATTAGGTCCCATTTGTTTATTTTCATTTTTGTTTCCTTTGCCTGAGGAGACAGAGCCAAAAAAAATATTGCTATGATTTATGTCAAAGAATGTTCTGCCTATGTTTTCTTCTAGGATTTTTATGGTTTTCATCTTATATTCAGACCTTTAATCCATTTTTAGTTTATTTGTGTATATAGTATAGGAAAATGTTCTAATATTATTCTCTTACATGTAGCTGTCCAGTTTTTCCAGCACCACTTATTGAAGAGACTGTGTTTTATCATTGTATATATTTGCCTCCTTTGTCATAGATTAATTGATCATAGCACCCTTAGTGTCCATCAATGGATGAATGGATAAAAAAGATGTAATACATATTTATATTTATATATATATATACATACACACATATATACATACATACACACACACACACACACACACACAATGGAATATTACTCAGCCATAAGAAAGAATGAAATTCTGCCATTTGCAACAACATGGATGAACCTAGAGGGTATTATGTTCAGTGTTCTAATTTTTTTTTAATTAAAAAAAATTTTTTAACATAGTTGAGTACACAATTGTCCATTTCATTGTTTTAATAATTTGTACATATTTTAATAATTCTTTTGTATAGTTAATATTGAACTAAAACAACATAAAAACCACCTTTGAGTAGAGAAGGCAAATTCTAAAAGGACTGAATGTGGTAATAGAAGTCAAAATGGTAGTCACTACTGGTGCTGGAGACATTAACTCACCGGGAAAGGGGAAAAGAGCTTTCCGAGATGTTGGAAATGTTTTTATCTTAATCTGGATGCTGGCACACACGCCTGTGTGTGTGGTATGTGTGTGTGTGTGTGTACACTTGTGTGTCTATAAATACTGAGGAGCATTGTGTACCTTTCATCCAGGTACATGGAACATCTTGAACACTCTGGAGAGGGGTACACAAGGAAAGAGAAGTTAGGCCAATCATCATAACATTTATCCCTACTCATTTCCCTTTTCTCTTCATTGGTTGTCATGGCCCTCTAAAGGGCCTTCATATGTACGGGTTTCTTAGAAAATCTCTTCATAATTAGCTGTTTCAGTATTTTTTTTTATAACCTCTCTCCTAAATAAGACATCTCTACTGTGTTATAGATTTCTATTTCCAACTGCTAAGCATGTTTCTTTGGATCCTCTACAGCATCTTCCTAGTGATACTGACCAGGGTTCTTGGCCTTTCCCAATCAATAGAAATTGACTAGAAGTTAGACAAGAAATTCAGGCAAGGTTTTACTGGGGCCCATGCTGCAGCAGGGGGCATTGAGAACAAGTAACAGGTTCCCTTGCTCGTTCCCCGAGGAGGGGCGAGCTGGTTCCTTAAATGAGGTGAGGGTAGGGGTGTGTCCAGGGCTTGGGGCCTGAGGGACGACTTAGGTGCTCTGCCCACCCCTTTGTGGTGTTGGGTGAAGGGGGCATACACAGTACCCTGCCTGCTTTTGCTCCCAACACCCGACACCTGGTTTTTGCTCCTGGCTCTTCAGAAGTGGCAGTTGGTTTTTTTTTTTTTTTTGGTCTTTTTGTATATTTTGGCCCAGAACTTGCCCCTACTGTGCATACATGCACTTACTTTCAGTCCAATATAGTTTCTTTGTATTTTGTTTCTCGAGGAGAGGTTTGTCCAGGTGCAAGCTTTGCAGCACTGCAGCAAAGGGTCTCAGGTCCCAGCCTGTCTCAATAGCACTAAGAATCTAATTAATAAAACATTTTGGGAACAGACAGATAAATTTTCTTACCTTCAAACCTGCACTTTCTAGAACTGTAAGGATGTAATATGTTGACCATCCACATAGTTGAATACCTCTTCTATATTTCTACCTAGGGGTCAGGCATGTTCCTTTGAGTACTTCAGAGAGGAGTAATTCTGCATCTTCTGAACCAGAACACCTTTAGATCTAAGGGTTAGAATATTCTTTATGTTAACACCAAAAACTATAATCTCAGATTCCACATCATACCATTTATATATTCAAAGTACATGGCATATATTGAGTTTAATACATTCATTTGGACAAATATTTACTAAGTGACTACTGTTTAAAAGAAACAGTTTGTTGAATGTTAATTTTTATATAATTGCATTTATATTTTGCTTCTGTATAACACAATATCTAAATAAAATAAATAGATAAAAATTAATCTAAAACAGATTGAAAAAATCTAAATGCTAACAAAAATATGAAGGCAACTTTGATTTAAATAATAATTGCACCTAACATAATGAGTCATTCTTTGAGCAAAGGCAAGGCCATTTGCTGCATAATGCAAAGCAAGTCTGTTATCCCTCAAGGAGGACACAGCACTTGATCTACTTTTGCCATGATATATTACCTTTCAGAAGCTTTTCTTTCACATAAGTAATCACTTGTAGGACAGTAAGAATATCTTATGAAGGAAGAGAAAGAGGAAAATAGGTGAAAGCACATGCTAGAAAAAACAGAAACCCTAAAAATTCAACCACTTAAGTTTACCAGACTTGAAGAATTTATTAACAGTGACAAAAAATCGATAAAATGAAAGTCCTATGCAAGGAGTAGAAAAAGATTATAAGAAAAAAAAATTCTTTCTTACTAGTTCTAAAATATTTCCTTAAGAAGACCATCACAGAGTATGTTGATCATGTTGCATTTTTCCTACTGCTATACTATTTTTCAATTACAGGATACAAAAACTCCTCAGTGAAAAAAATAAAAAGGATTCAGAAACAATTTTTTTAGGCATTACAGACATGTTCTAAATACCAAAAGCCCAGTCATTTATGCATTTTAACAGGTAAAATGACATTATGACTATATAATGTGCCAAATATAAAATAGACAATTTTCCTTAAATTTCCTTAAATTTATTTCCCTTAAATTTCCACTTCTTCTGATTTATGTCAGGTTCAGAAAATGACATAGTATCAAGTCCAAGAAGTATCCATAAGTGAAATTTCCCTGTGGACCACTAGAAAATGGAACTGCATCTTTTCAATTCATGTATTTCTTCAGAACTCGATGTTAACTTGAATCTGACTATAATATCTGAAGTTTGATGGTTGCTCCTATTTGTAAAATGGTTACAGAAGAATAAAATAGTGAGATTTGGCAAATCATGTTCATTTTCTTGTACCTTTTTTTATTTAATGCAAGTCTTTACAGGTATAGTATGTTGTTTCTTATTACAGTTTCTTATTGTACAGATGATAAGACAGGATAGAGATGGAACACTAGTGGAATATTTTATGTTGGAAATAATTTATCTGTATTGGAATTGTGCTGTTGGGGCCCTTAATAACTTAGCTACATTTCTGAGCTGAGATACATCAACCAAGGTTCATTTTGTTCTCTGCACCCTATCAGCAATTATTTTCCTTAACCTTAAGTTTCACATTCAATATACACATTAAACTAAACACATCATCTTGGGATACTCAGAGCATATTTTCTCCATTCCTACTGTAAATATAACGTGGCCCTTCAATCTATGGACTAGAACATGAGTACAAGAAGGTTTATTTGGAGAGAGAGAGAGGGACTGTCAGTTAAGGATGATCCACTGACTATTCTGGAGTTCGTTGGCTTTAATCAAAGTAGTAGAGATGCCTGAGAATTTCCAACAGAGACTGAAATTAAGAAGCACTAAACCAGAAATCTATAGAGCCGTGTGGCTGACAGGGTCTTGGTGCTCCAGCCTGGTGTCAGGCCTGAGCCTCTGAGGTGGGAGAGCCGAGTTCAGGACATTGGACCACCAGAGACCTCCCGGCCCCACTTAATATCAATCAGTGAGAGCTTTCCCAGAGACCTCCATCCCAGCGCTAAGACACAGCTCCACCCAACAGCCAGCAGCTCCAGTGCTGGACGCCCCATGCCAAACAACCAGTAAGACAGGAACACAACACCACCCATTAGCAGAGAGGCTGCCTAAAATCATACTAAGTTCACAGACACCCCAAAACACAGCACTGGACACGGCCCTCCCCACCAGAAGACAAGATCCAGCCACCCACCAGAACACAGGCACCAGTTCCCTCCACCAGGAAGCTTACACAAACCACTGAACCAACTTCACTCACTGGGGGCAGACACCATAAATAATGGGAACTACGAATCTGCAGCCTGCAAAAAGGAGACCCCAAACAGAGTAAGTTAAACAAAATAAGAAGACAGAGAAATATGCAGTAGATGAAGGAACAAGGTAAAAACCCACCAGACCAAACAAATGAAGAAGAAATAGGCAGTCTACCTGAAAAAGAATTCACAGTAATGATAGTAAAGATGATCCAAAATCTGGGAAATAGAATGGAGAAAATACAAAAAACGTTTAACAAGGACCTAGAAGAACTAAAGAGCAAATGATGAACAACACAATAAATGAAATTTTAAATTCTCTAGAAGGAATCAAAAGCAGAATAACTGAGGCAGAAGAACAGATAAGTGACCTGGAAGATAAAATGGTGGAAATAACTACTGCAGAGCAGAATAAAGAAAAAAGAATGAAAAGAATTTAGGACAGTCTTAGAAACCTCTGGGACAACATTAAATGTACCAATATTCAAATTATGGGGGTCCCAGAAAAAGAAGAGAAAAAGAAAGGGTCTGAGAAAATATTTGAAGAGACTATAGTTGAAAACTTCCCTAATATGGGAAAGGAAATGGTCAGTCAAGTCCAGGAAGTGCAGAGAGTCCCATACAGGATCAATCCAAGGAGAAACATGCCATGACACATATTAGTCAAACTATCAAAAATTAAATAAAAAGAAAAAGTATTAAAAGCAGCAAGGGAAAAGCAATAAATAACATACAAGGGAATCCCCATAAGGTTACAGCTGACCTTTCAGCAGAAATTCAGCAAGCCAGAAGGGAGTGGAAGGACATATTTAAAGTGATGAAAGGGAAAAACCTACAACGAAGATTACTCTACCCGGCAAGGATCTCATTCAGATTAAACAGAGAAATTAAAACCTTTACAGACAAGCAAAAGCTAAGAGAATTCAGCACCACCAAACCAACTTTACAACAAATGCTAAAGGAACTTCCCTAGGCAGGGAACACAAGGGAAGGAAAAGACCTACAATAACAAACTGAAAACAATTAAGAAAATGGTAATAGGAACATGCATATTGATAATTAACTTCAATGTAAATGTACTAAATGCTCCAACCAAAAGACATAGACTGGGTGAATGGATACAAAAACAAGACCCGTATAAATGCTGTCTACAAGAGACCCACTTCAGACCTAGGGACACATACAGACTGAAAGTGAGGGGATGGAAAAAGATATTCCATGCAAACGGAAATCAAAAGAAAGCTGGAGTAGCAATTCTCATATCAGACAAAATAGGCTTTAAAATAAAGACTATTACAAGAGACAAAGAAGGACACTACATAATGATCACAGGATCAATTCAAGAAGAATATATAACAACTGTAAATATTTATGCACCCAACATAGGAGCACCTCAGTACATAAGGCAAATGCTAACAGCCATAAAAGGGGAAATCGACAGTAACACAATCATAGTAGGGGACTTTAACACCCCACTTTCACCAATGGACAGCTCATCCAAAATGAAAATAAATAAGGAAACACAAGCTTTAAATGACACATTAGACAAGATGGACTTAATTGATATTTATAGGACATTCCATTCCAAAAGCAACAGAATACACTTTCTTCTCAAGTGTTCATGGAACGTTCTCCAAGATAGATCATATCTTGGGTCACAAATGAAGCCTTGGTAAATTTCAGAAAATTGAAATCATATCAATTACCTTTTCCAACCACAATGCTATGACACTTGATACCAATTCAGGAAAAAAACTGTAAAAAATACAAACACATGGAGGCTAAACAATATGCTACTGAAGAACCAAGAGATCACTGAAGATATCAAAGAAGAAATCAAAAAATAGCTAGAAACAAATGACAATGAAAACGCAATGATGCAAAACCTAAGGGATGCTACAAAAGCAGTTCTAAGAGGGAAGTTTATAGCAATACAATCCTACCTCAGGAAACAAGAGATATCTCAAATAAACAACCTAACATTACACCTAAAGCCATTAAAGAAAGCAGGACAAAAAACTCAAAGTTAGCAAAAGGAAAGAAATCATGAAGATCAGATCAGACAAAAATGAAAAAGAAATGAAGGAAACAATAGCAAAGATCAATAAAACTAAAAGCTGGTTCTTTGAGAAGATTAACAAAATTCATAAACCATTACCCAGACTCATCAAGAACAAAAGGGAGAAGACTCAAATCAACAGAATTAGAAATGAAAAAGGAGAAGTAACAACTGACACTGCAGAAATACAAAGGATCATGAGAGATTACTACAAGCAACTAATGCCAATAAAATGGACAACCTGGAAGAAATGGACAAATTCTTAGAAAAGCACAACCTTCTGAGACTGAACCAGGAAGAAATAGAAAATATGAACAGACCAATCACAGGAACTGAAATTGAAGCTGTGATTAAAAATCTTCCAACAAACAAAAGCCCAGGACCAGGTGGCTTCACAGGTGAATTCTATCAAACATTTAGAGAAGAACTATCCTTACTCTTCCAAAATATAGCAGAGGGAGGAATACTCCCAAACTCATTCTACTAAGCCGCTATTACCATGATACCAAAACCAGACAAAGATGTCACAAAAAAAGACACTACAGGCCAATATCACTGATGAACATAGATGCAAAAATCCTCAACAAAATATGAGCAAACAGAATCCAACAGCACATTAAAAGGATCATACACCATGATCAAGTGAGGTATATCCCAGGAATGCAAGGATTCTTCAATATATGTAAATCAATCAATGTGATACACCATATTAACAAATTGAAGGATAAAAACCATACGATCATCTCAATAGATGCAGAAAAAGCTTTCGACAAAATTCAACACCCATTTATGATAAAAACCCTTCAGAAAGTAGGCATAGAAGGAACCTACGTCCACATAATAAAGGCCATATATGACAGACCCACAGCCAACATTGTTCTCAGTGGTGAAAAACTGAAAGCATTTCCTCTAAGATCAGGAACAAGACAAGGTTGTGCACTCTCACCACTATTATTCAACATAGATTTGGAAGTTTAGCCACAGCAATCAGAAAAGAGAAAGAAATAAAAGGAATCCAAATCGGAAAAAAATAAAACTGTCACTGTTGCAGATGACATGATACTATACATAGAGAATCCTAAAGATGCTACCAGAAAACTACTAGAGCTAATCAATGAATTTGGTAGAGTAGCAAGACACAGAATTAATGCACAGAAATCTCTTGCATTCCTATACACTAATGGCAAAAAATCTGAAAGAGAAATTAAGGAAATACTCACATTTACCATGGCAACAAAAAGAATAAAATACCTAGGGATAAACCTACCTAAGGACACAAAAGACCTGTATACAGAAAACTGTGAGAGACTGATGAAAGAAATTAAAGACAATACACACAGATGGAGAGATGTACCATGTTCTTGGATTGGAAGAATCAACATTGTGAAAATGACTATACTACCCAAAGCAATCTACAGATTCAGTGCAATTCCTATCAAACTACCAATGGCATTTTTCACAGAACTAGAACAGAAAATTTCACAATTTGTATGGAAACACAAAAGGCCCCGAATAGCCAAAGCAATCTTGAGAAAGAAAAACAGAGCTGGAGGAATCAGGCTTCTGTACTTCAGACTATACTACAAGGCTACAGTAATCAAGACACTATGGTACTGGCATAAAAACAGAAACATCGATCAATGGTACAGGATAGAAAGCCCAGAGGTAAACCCATGCACATACGGTCACCTTATTTTTGATAAAGGAGGCAAGAATATACAATAGAGAAAAGACATCCTCTTCAATAAGTGGTGCTGGGAAAACTGGACAGCTACATGGAAAAGAATGAAATTAGAACATTCCCTAACACCATACACAAAAATAAACTCAAAATGGATTAAAGACCTAAATGTAAGGCCAGACACTATAAAACACAGGGAGGAAAACATAGGCAGAACACTGTATGACATAAATCACAACAATATCCTTTTTGACCCACCTCCTAGAGAAATGGAAATAAAAACAAAAATAAACAAATGGGACCTAATGAAACTTAAAAGCTTTCTCGAATCAAAGGAAAACATAAACAAGACGAAAGACAACCCTCAGAATGGGAGGCAATATTTGCAAACGAAGCAGCTGACAAAGGATTAATCTCCAAAATTTACAAGCAGCTCATGCAGCTCAATATCAAAAAAACAAACAAGCCAATCCAAAAATGGGCAGAAGACCTAAACAGACATTTCTCCAAAGAAGATATACAGATTGCCAACAAACACATGGAAGGATGCTCAACATCATTAATCATTAGAGAAAAGCAAGTCAAAACTACAATGAGGTATCACCTCACACCATTCAGAATGGCCATCATCAAAAAATCTCCAAACAATAAATGCTGGAGAGGGTGTGGAGAAAAGGGAGCCCTCTTGCACTGTTGGTGGGAATGTAAATTGATGTTGCCACTATGGAGAACAGTATGGAGGTTCCTTAAAAAACTAAAACTAGAACTACCATATGACCCAGCAATCCCACTACTTGGCATATACCCTGAGAAAACCATAATTCAAAAAGAGTCATGTACCAAAATGTTCATTGCAGCACTATATACAATAGCCAGGACATGGAAGCAACCTAAGTGTCCATTGACAGATGAATGGATAAAGAAGGTGTGGCACATATATACAATGGAATACTACTCAGCCTTAAAAAGAAATGAAATTGAGTTATTTATAGTGAGGTGGATGGACCTAGAGTCTGTCATACAGAGTGAAGTAAGTCAGAAGGAGGAAAACAAATACCGTATGCTAACACATATATGGAATCCAAAAAAAAAAAAAAAATGGTTCTGATGAACCTAGGGGCAGGACGGGAATCAAGATGCAGATTTAGAGAATGGACTTGAGGACACGGAGAGTGGGAAGGGTAAGCGGGGACAAAGTGAGAGAGTAGCATTGACATATATACACTACCAAATGTAAAATAGATAGCTAGTGGGAAGCAGCTGCATAGCACAGGGAGATCAGCTCAGTGCTTTGTGACCACCAGAGGGGTGGGATAGGGAGGGTGGGAGGGAGATGCAAGAGGGAGGGGATATGGGGATATATGTATACATATAGCTGATTCACTTTGTTATACAGGAGAAACTAACACAACATTGTAAAGCAATTATACTCCAATAAAGATGTTAAAAAAAAAAAAAGGTTTATTTGTATTTAATTTCCTGAGATGAGACTTATACTTCCCTTGGGGTGCCACTAGTGAAAAGCTATTATCTTATAGTTCCTTAATATTTCAGTATCTTGGTTCATAACACTAATTTATCTTTTTCATTAACTCCTCAAAATTTTAAGAGTTAATAATCAATATTATAATCTGGTTGAGGAACATTATAAAAATTTAACATCAATAGTAGTGGCTAAGAGGAAACAAATTCAAATCAAAGGTTTCATTTAGAAAAAGATTACCATAAAACATATCAGTATATATATGGAATCTACCGACTTACTGATGACTGAATAAATGCACCTTACATGAAGACTTTTAAAATTAGGTTCAATGTATTCATCTCATGGCATTGGTTGTCCATTTGAGAAATTCTAATCCCTAGTACAGGTTATTTTAGTAACAATATATATACATATATGTTCACAAGGATCTTACATGTTATTAACAATAAAATATTTTTTGAGCAGAATATGTCTAAAACATTATGCTTTTAGCATGGTTCCAGAGTCATCATTTAAGCCTGTCAAAGTACTTAGTTGCAATACTCTTTCATAGAAACATTTGAAAGATTATAAAAAGAACTTACTTTAAAAAATGCAAGATACTTAACATAAATTGAGTATCAGTAATACAAGAGAGACTGTATAGAACACAGAATCATTCAAGATTCCTCAGGTAATAAATTATAAAGTGGATGGGTTAGGACTGCACCGGACAAAAAGACTGGAAACAAAAAATGAAAAACTTTTCATTTTAGCTTTACCTATTCAAATTGCTCATGGGGATTTGAATAAGATTTTGACATTAGGTAAAAGACAACATTTCTAAAATTTATTTACTTATTTACTTACTTACTTACTTATTTATTTATTTATTTATTTATTGATTGACTGTGTCGGCTCTTAGTTGCGATGCGGGATCTTTTGTTGCGGCACACGGGCTTTTCGTCGTGGTGTGTGGGCTTCTCTCTAGTTGTTGTGTGCGGGCTTCTGTCTAGTTGTAGTGTGAGGGTTTTCTTTCTCTCTCTAGCTGTGGCACCCAGGCTCCAGGGCGCATAGGCTCTGTAGTTGTTGCGTGTATGGTCCAGAGTGTGTGGGTTCCGTTGTTTGCGGCACACAGGCTCTCTAGTTGAGACACGCAGGCTCGGTAGTTGTGGCACGAGGGCCTACCCCGCGGCATGTGGGATCTTAGTTCCCTGACCAGGGATTGAACCCACACCCCCTGCATTGGGAGGTGGATTCTTTACCACTGGACCACCAGGGAAGTCCCCAAAGACAACATAGTTTCCACCAACTCTTGCATCCACTGTTATTGTAGGACATATAGGCCTGTATAATGTCCTTCTGTTAATTTCTGGATGTCCCAGGAATTGTACCTCTTGTACTCACACCTGAAATCTATCATTTTCTTCATCAAATTTTTAATTTTTTTCTCTTTGACTTTTATGTATTTTCTATTTAGTTTCAAAATTTGCTTGATAATAAATGCCAAAGAAATGCTACTGTTTAGTTGTAATATATGGTACAACTTTCATTAAAAGGTTTTTTTGTTTGTTTATTCTTTTCCTATCCCAGACCTCATGGTCCACTGCAGGCTCAGACAGAAATGCATGGCGAGGTGGGCCTAGAGGTCATTTTGATGCCATTTTGTGCCCAGAATCACTCTGCCCTTTTTCAAACTAATTCTTACCTAACTCTGACTTCTCTTAAAGAGGACAGTCTCCAAGGGGGTCCCTGTCATTCATGCATATGCCTGCAGGAGGGAGCATTCCACTAGTTCACCCCAGCACCGTGAATTACAGCAAGGGATGGTAACCGCAGCAGAGGCTCAATAATATCAGCTCGACTACTACTCAGTACTACTAGGTACTCTATAAATATTGTGCTAGTTGCCTTTGCTTTTTCAATCAATCTCATCCTTTACCAGGTAACAATACCTTTTACCTCTAAATAAGCTAAGGATTAGAATAGTCTTGCCCGAAGTCTCATGAAATTAAATTGTGGAAGAGTAATTAGAATCCAAATTTATTTGTTTTTAAAGCCCGTGTTCTTTAATTATAACAAATTGCTTCCTGATGCTCAAATCTTGGAAACATAAGCCCCTATTGGAAAGATTTATGCTCAAATTAATTAAATTCTACAAATTGGGCTTCTATAAGCAAAAATAAAATATAATTAATTTGATGTTTGTTTGTTTTCTTTTGTTTATAACAGAACTAGGGCAACTAGATCTCTGAGCTAAAACCAGCTTTAAAGATTCATTTGGTACTAAGCAGGGATCAGGTGTGGTGTGGCATGTGGTAGCTGCTTTCTGTTGTGATCAAATGATTGTATGAAGTTCATTAATTGACTAAAATAAATAAATTAGAGCATGAACAGTCAAAAATAGAAAATACCTTTTTTTGGCTGTTTGTTCTCCACATTAAATTTGGAATTCTCTCAGATTTATTGCACTGAATCAATATGGGGGTTACAAATATAAAATTGTTTTATTTTCTCTAAGATTGCCCTTAATCATGCTCTGGAGAATTTACCTTTACCATCTCTAATGACATCTCAGGGAGATTCATAACTTCCTGGTCACTTTCAGATTTAAAAAAATATCATCCAGTTCTGTCCAGTTATATATTCTTATTTCATATTTTTTCCCACACAGTCCCTCTTCCCTCCACATTACGCTTTACTGTGGCTCCGGGCTCCTGCTGTGGGGAAGTACACATGCCTGATTCTACTCTTTCCTATGCTGAGATGGAGAGAAGGAATTGGAGAGATAGCAGTGGTTGTCTCTGCCTATTGGTGGTGGAAAGACACTGCTGCTTTCACTCCAGCCAGGCCTGGCCTGTTTGCTCCTTGTAACTTTTACTGGTGTGATGATCTCCATGTAGGTGACATGCCTGGTTTTCTTGTGGACAGTGTTGTCCTTTATAGAGCCTCAAACATCATCGAGTCCCTCCTAAGGCAGAGTCAGCCCAGTCTTTCTCAGTCCCTGGCAGTAGACCATGCTCCCAACCCCAGATTTTAGTGGGAACACTTCCTTGGAAGCCACCTAGGCAATTTCTTGTTATGCCCATTCTTTTACCTTTATGTTCCTTCATATGGAGCCACAGAAACCATTACTGTGCTTTCCAGGTTTCCAAGAACCATTGAAGACTCTGGGGAAATTATGGGATTCTCATTCTAGGCATGGAACACTACAATCTTTATTTGCCTTCATAATGTGGCAAACAGTAGGGACCAGAACCAAAGTTATGTACCAGAACCAAAATGTAAAGAAGTAGTAGTCATGCTTTCTCAAGGATGACCTCACCACACTCTATTCTGATGTCAGTAAATGTCACTTGATTCCTTAGCAGTAAGCATCCAGGCAGGGAAAGGGGCTCCTGTCTCCCTTCCTGCTGGCCCCTTTCTTAGGATCTCCTCTCACTACATGGAGGGTGTTGAAGGGAAGTGGAGTATCCCCAGCCTCCACAGGGAAAAGAAAGGACCACTACATACCTGTCAACTCTAAGGATAATGAAATGATCTTTCCTTTACAAAAGGGGGGGGGGGTGGGGGGGCATGCACGGGGACGGAGGTAATTGCAGAGTTAGCAGAGCCAAATATTACAACATCTTCAAAGGACCTGGAGAGTTATCTTGCACCTATTGTTTTTTCTTTTTTCAAAATGTCAAAATCATGAAGCTTCTTTGTCTTCACTTTTGGGTTAAATGTCTGTGCAACAGAAATGTGCACTCAGCATCACATTACAAAAGCATCATTTGAGTATCGAAAAACTTACCTTGTGAAAAAATTGACATTATGCCTTTAAGACATCCTGAGTGAGTGTGTCTCATCAGCAAATATAAGCCTTCCAGTCTGCTTGACAGGTAGATTTCTAGTGGGAGATGAATGCATCTCAAGCTCTCATAGCTCCGTGACAGAGCTCTCTGTAGTCATTCAACTCACTCCCTTTGCTCTGTCTGCTAACTCCGCAAACAACATTTAAGATGCTGCTTTAAAAAAAGATATATATTTTTTTAAATGTGGCTTTCTGTGTAGATTTTCCTGACCACAAATAATAAAACTTCAGTTTCATTGTATTTCTCAGAGTAATTTTCCCAACATTTTCTGTGTTTCTAATCTTAATTTAGGTTGCTTTGCTGTCTTTTTGTTAATTTATTTTCAGGTTGCTGAAAAGAACGTCCTCTTCATAAGTAACTACCATGTGGCAGGGTTGTTGTTACCCAATCAAACAAAGTAAAGTTGGCTTCTCAAAGGAGGTATGCAAAAAATGTGAATTAATAGTTGTTGTTACCACTGGCACAGACTGAACAGGAGACTAAATGAGTCTTTCAGAGAAGTTCACTCATATTATTGGAGCTGTCTATACATCAAGAGAAAGTTAGGCCTGTGCCCTTACATAACTAAGTACTTACAAACAATCTTCTATTTAGTTTCCAATAAAATAATTTTATTTTAGAAATCTAGAATTTTTAAAGAACTTCATGAATATCAGAGGAAGTTGAAGCATATTTTTCTCCTCTCTGATTCTGACCATCATTTTGAAGGACCTTGGTCTTTCAAATTCTAAAATAATTTCCATTCGTTTTTTAGCTTTAGATAATATAAAATTAATTTCTATAATGCTCTCTAACAATAACAATGAATGGAGTTCCAAATATATCTGTCATAGACATACAACTTGCAAATGTGCTAAGGTAAAAAGGAAGGTGGTTCTTTATCCAGTTTAAATGGCACTGAGTATATGTTTTTGGTCAACCTCTTTACACAGGAAGACATAGTGATTTCATTAGTGTGGTCTTAGAGATTCACCTTTTGTTCGAAATGTCAAAGGATTTAGCAAGCAAGATCAGGTCAACAAATAAAACCCAATAAATGCAGTAGCACCCAAAAGCTAATTAGACAAGCAATAAGAACACACCGGTTATAAACTACTTAATCTAGACTTCAATAAAGGAGATAAGAGACATGAAAGCCAGTTGTGCTAATTCCTCCCCCACCTTTATCTAACACTCCCCCTCTGCTCTACTTTTCCCCAATGATTCTAATGTAGTTATTAGTTACAATACTAGACAACATTGACTCCGTTCACGGAGCACTTAATCTCTATTACACAGAGGTTGGAAGTCAAAAAACGATCATCCATATCAGTGATTTCAGCAGAAGACAGCTGCTGAACCATGTAAGGCTGTTTAAGGATAAGAATGAGTTTCCAGCTATTTCACAAGTCAAACACTATTGTGGAATCATATTAGAATCTTTCATGGCTAAAGGAAACACTAGATCACAGAATATTTATGTTTGCAAAAAGTATTATCTCTTAAGACAACATCAGTCATTTAATATCAATTATTTTCAATTAGATTTAAAGGTAGATGGAGAAAATTTTCTATGGTCAGTGTTGTCTATCAATCAATAGAAAACAAAAAGATAATTTTTACAATTATTTGTTGGCAGTTAATAATTTTTATGAACTTTGTCCCCATGTTTAGAAAAAGATATTATTTTTTAATTTCTTAGTTTGTAAATAGATGGAATTATTTAAATGTTTACATAAAGCTAATTTGGGGGATCAAAATGTAGTTAAAATTCAAGAGAAAGAGGTACCTATTTTAAAATCTCCCTTGAAATTCTTTTGTGATGTGAAAAATCTTTTTATTATGCAAATAATGTTAAATTTATCTTCATATACCTTTCAGCTTCTCTTAAAGCAAAATGTTTATAATTTAGCAATTTCTTTAAAAAACACATCAGCTCATACATTTCTTCAGCCTCTCTTTAACTCTTTTCCATCAAAAAGGAAAAAAAAATATGGACAATACGATAATGCAAACGGCTTTTTTCCCCTCGTGTATCATTGCTATTCTTTCCTAAATGCATGAGTGCTATTTACAAAGCTGGGGGCATTCTATTTTGGCAGCAATATGAACCTCTGATAAACAGCTGCAGGGCTTATGGCTTTAGCACAGCCATACTGTAATGGAACATTTCAACGAGACAAACAAAGGAGAAGTTTGAAGAAAATGGGAGAAAGCCTTCCTGACAACACCGACATTTACCCACATACAAAAATGGTAGACAGAGTCACTCTGGCACCTTGACAATTCAGACACTGCACTCTGCAGTTTTGCCTTTCTGGCTGCTTCTTTCCCAAGTCCATATATAACAAGAATGAAAGTCATTCAAGTGGTAAATTACTCTTCCTGGAAAGAGGACTTCAGTTTGACCAGTATACAAATGAAATTTGAGGATGGAGACATAGAATTTTTTAGTAAGGAATTTTTTGTGTGTTTAATCGACAGAGACTGACTCCTATGGTTGTAAGGCATATTTATTTTCTATATCTTGCACTCAGGAATTCCCTCTTTTCTCTCAATATTAGCTTAGTAGAAACTTCCTAGGGAAGTTTTGAATGTTCTATAGACAAGTTTCCATATTGGCTTTAGAAAACTGAGAAAACATAGCTCAATCATTTTAATTTTTTTGCAGAGAATGCTAAGGTCCCTTTGTACGGTTTTTATGGGGAAGAGAGCCATCAAGCACAACTAATATTCTAAGCCTGTTACCAACAATAAAATCTATCATGGCACAAAAATTCAAAGTTGAAGAGTTAAATATTAGTAGTAATTTTAAACACTGACACCTAAGTTTAAAAATTTGGAAAACATTCAGGAAAACAGAAAAATAAATTTTAAATTATATAATGATCTTACTTTCTAATGATGGCTACCATATCTTTTTCTTTATTTATGTACACATACACATATAAATGCACTGATACACTTTTCTCATAAAAATGGGTCCGTGTCAAACTCATTAAAGTTATGTTTTTGATTTAATGACATTTTCTATGTCATTAAATCTATAAAATCAGATTAATAGCGACATAAAATTCTTAATTTTATCTTTTCCTATTAAGTTTTGATGTCTTTTTCAACTACGCTTTGGAAAAAATTCCTGATATAATCCATAAAATATTTCAAAATAAAGCATAAAATCTGGTAATGTTGAAGAAAATTGCACCAGACAGGTTAAACAGGCAAGGAAAACTTTATTCAACATGATTGCAATAGTGGTGAAGACTATTGCAATAGAGGAGAAATACTGAACTCAACTCCAATGAAACATAAGGCAGGAAAATTTTTAAATCCTGGGATAAGCTAGTGGGCAGGTACTAGAGAATATAGGAGGGGATTTAGCCAACGTGATTTGTTCATCAGTGTTTACCAATTGGCTTTTATCCTATTTATTTTATTGAACTTAAACTCCTATCTCCACACAGAGACTGGGAGATAGGGGCCTTATTTTTCTTGATGACTGCATACCAAAGGGATGACTTCAGGTCCTTGAGAAAGACATTCCTAGGTTGTTCCCAGCTGGTAGGAAATTTACATCACAAAAAGGCAGGGAAAGAATTTACAATTGCAAGTTTTCTAGAATAAATGCTCTAATAAAAGGGAGCTTAGGAGCCTATTGTCAGGAAGAAACCTATCTAAATTTTAGTAAAGCTGAGGGGAGAGGTAAGGCCATCTTGGTCAGTAACGATATATGTTGCTATGCGTACTTCATTTATGAATTTTGGTTATGGTTCATCTATTAAATTGGAAGCCTGCGACTGTTTGGGGTGAATGTAGACATGCGCAATGTCAGGAAGAAATGATGCAGTCAAGACCAGTATGGCTCAAATCCAATCAATTATGAGAAAGTATTTAAATTTCTACATAGAGTAAACATGTACTATCTGACATATAAAACAAATTAAACGGACAATAATAATGCTACAAGATGGTTGCTGGATTACTGAGCTTTTTCAAGGACTATTTAAAGAGAAGGAATTCACAAACACATTTATCATTATGAAAAATAATTATTTCACTAAAAAACAAAACTTTAATAAAAAAAAAATGGTTTGTGTGAATGAAGTCATAAATAAGCCCTCAGGAGAATTTTTACGACTAATTTAAAAGAAAGCATTTCAAATAAACAGAATCTCAATGGCATTTCGTTGTTGTACGTTAGTAAAAATGAACAACTGTTCTCATTTTCCCTTTTGAGAAACTTGGTAGTATAACATCCATCAACCATACATCCACTCCTTGTTAGTTCTAATTGGTTTAATCAAAACAAATCAAATTATAGGTAAAAGGAATCCTGAATGACATTTCCTCTGTGTCTACTCCTTTATCCAAATGTTCCTGATGTCATAATTGAATATCTTTGACTCTTGTTTCCCTAGACTGCTACACAGATCCTAAGATTTAAAAATCTTGGTTATTTTAAGTTTAGATGACTTTTATTTAACCATTCTTAACATTCCTGCTCTATCTGAAGCTCTGCTAAAATCCTAGAAAAAAAAATGTATATATGTATATATGTTTTATATATATATATACATGAATATATAAACATACATATACACAAATATATATACAGATATAGATATGTATATGTACAGAGAGACTAACATATTGATACAAAATGGTTATTTATACATGTACATATAAATACCTCTATTTATGTATATGTAAATATAATTATTTCTGTATCTATACCTTCATCTGCCTCTATATCTGTATTTGCATTTCGTATATATATTTGCATTTATAGCTTAATTTTGCCACAATCACTTCTTTCCAAAGCGTAGGATGTCAGTTTTTTCCTTCACAGTTATTTTTTGCTCCTTGCTTCTAGATATAATATTCAGGCTTTAAAAACGTTTTTAACCCCAACTAAAGCCATTTCATAAAAATAACTTTTAGCCCTGTTTCTTTACTGCATGTTTTATTTCAATTCTTTCTCCCATTTTCTTGCTGATGACAACAGGAGTCACTTCCTCGTACTGGAATTTCTAAAAGGAACTGTAACCTATGGGTGAGATTTTTGTATCCCTGAACAAGTGGAAGACAGCAATAAATAGTAAAAGAATTCTAGGGACATAGAAAATTTTGTGTCTTATATTATTTTAGTCTAGTCTTGATTACTATCTTTCCTTTAAACTGTCTTAACACTTTAAATCTGAGATTTATGATGCAAGAAGCATAATGATAGAGCCATAATCATCTCAAATCATTTTCACTTTCCCCTCAATAGGGGGTTGTAATTGCATGTAGTCATGGAAATTAGTGTTGGCCATAGGCCTAGAAGGGAAAAGAATGGCACAACTAGAAGAAGTTACACTGAGAACTATTAAATTTGCTAATAAAATTTCAAATCCACTCCTCAACAGAAAATAATCTTTTCCTGGTATTGTATACTTGCTTACTTGTGTATCTACATAACACTTTTAGTATGAGAAGGATTTAGGGCAATGTATCCATTTAGTTCTATTGAAAGAGGTGAAGAAATTAAAATTTACTTAGGGCCCTACTATAATTCGTACATATGTTGTCGCTGACTATTTCTTATGACTCCATCTATCTACACATTGTTTAAATACATATAAGACACTCTCCCAGCATACTCGGGCAAAAAATAGAGCTGCACCTCTGAGTGGACCATGGCAATAGCCTCAATACAAATTTTGATTTTCAATCAGTATTTTCTTGAAAAGTCAAGCTTGATCATTCAACTATCATGATTAAAACTCTCCACAAGCCTCCTACTCTGTTACATAGATTGTGAGAGCACCGACATTCCAGGCCCTGATTTAGTCTTCAGCTTCATTTCATACCACTAACCACTAACTCCCTCTTTGTCTATGCTTCCCCCACTCCAGATCTGTTGAACTCCTTTTGGTTCCTCAGAGTGCCCTGTTCTCTCTTCTCTTCTGGACTTTGTGTCTAAATCAGGCCAGTGGAGGATAGACAAGATCCATAAGGGCAGTAGATATGATGGTCAAGCACATGAATGGAAGAGCCAGAATATCAGCATCTGAGTCCTAGCTCTGCCTCAAATATTACATAAGCAAGTTACTTTTTGCCCTCTTCTGCACTTATGTGCAACAATGGAGTTAATAACCGTATTCTACCTCATAGGTCTGCTGTCTACTATGAGAAAGTACAAGTAAAGCACTGAGAATAGTCCTTGGCACATAGCAAGTGTTCAATAAATGCTGGCTGTTATTGTCATAAAGGACATGTTTTTCAAGGAGGAAAAAATTAGATGAGGCAGAAAGGGATGTGTTATTGCCAAATAGAGCACTGATGAGAATAAGCATGAATTTACAATATTATGTGAAAAGGGTCATTTATTTGAAATCTTGGAGTTTCTCTTGTGGCTTATTTACTCATACAAATTTAGGAAGAAATTAACGTGATTCTAACTCTCCAAGCCTCATCAACACGATCATCCGGAATAAATTGTAACATCAGTGTTCTACAGTTGACAGGGGAAGAACATTGTAAGATGAGCCTAAGGGTAATCAGATCTTCCTGAAATAGAGAAAATTAAAAGGTCAATTGTCCTTTGAAGCTTCCCAGTGCTCTTTTTTGTCAAACATGCAAATCCGCAGTGCTGCCTATAGAATAATCTTCACAAGTACTATCAGTTTAATAACATACTTACTTTTATCTTTCTTATACATACATTATTCCAAGCTCACATCTAAGTCATTCTTCATGGTAAGAGCTAATCTCATTTCCTCATACCTGTCACTGAATCATGTTAAATATCTCACTAAGAATAATTACCTCACAGCTAAATGTCCCTGGCCTTTCTGGGTACAAAAAAAGGGAATGGCTTTATCCACTCAGAAGCATTGCCATCTAGGATAGCCATTTTTATATTCTGCATAAGAGTATACATATTATTTTGACATAACTAAACCATCAACTTGATTCCAATATAACATTTGAGATATTTAAGTTATTTGTGTCCAAGTTACCATAATGTGACCTTCAGAAGTGTGGTCTCATCTCAGGAACTTTTTCAAACTTTTTCTATTATCTTGACTTTCATATAAAGAAAAATTTAAATATTTTAGTTTCCCCTCTGTCTGTCCCTATTTCTGTCTCTGTCTGTCTGTCTCTCAAAGAAGAAGAAGAAGAAAGGCAATACAAAAGCTAACTTTAATATCCTGAGTTGCATGTGCTGCTTGATTAATGTGCTTGTGAATTCTTAATAAGGGATGTGTGCATATTCATGGTGATGTTTATTAATTCATAAAGCAGCTGCTCAAAGGCAGCTAGTGGAGAGAGACATCGTCTCCTCTGCAGAAGCCTCTTGGCAGTGATCAGAACTTTTCCCTGCCTGGTCGTAGATCACAGCCCCAGCATCCTAACTGATGGCCCTTTATCTGCCCTGGGAAATGGATCCCTTTTGCCAGCCGGAGGCCTGAGGGATTGGAGGTTTGGATCTAAATCCCCCAATGTGTGGAGGATGAAATATTAAACTTAATGAGACTAGTAGAGTCCACGGCTCATTTCAATTATTTTTAATTGTTTTCAGATGCAGCCCGGCATGCTTCATTTAGTTCTGCAATAAACAGAGCATGCAGTATGGTGGTGGATCTCACTTGAGACCCTGAGGAAACATCCCACAGGAAATGATGAAAAATAATAAAGAGTGTTACATGTATTGGAGCATGTACCAGGCAGATGAGATGGAAAGCACAGGGGTGGGAAAAACTAATGACTGTGCCTCATCTACCTGGAGATACACAGGAAATCTCACTTTTACATTCTTAGAATGACTCCTGAAATTAAAAATAAATAAAACACATTGTAAGTTATGTATTACTAAGCTCCTCTCTCCTGAACTGTTTTCTTCCTACCCACTTGGAGAAAAGGCTGACTACAGTTTAGAGGAGTTTGAGACATTGATATACACAAAATTGCAGAATACCAGTTAATAATCTGAGAAAGTTTTTTTTTTTAATTAATTAATTAATTTATTTATTTATTTATTTATTTTTGGCTGTGTTGGGTCTTCGTTTCTGTGCGAGGGCTTTCTCTAGTTGCGGCGAGCGGGGGTCACTCTTCATCGCGGTGCGCGGGCCTCTCACTATCGCGGCCTCTCTTGCTGCGGAGCACAGGCTCCAGACGCGCAGGCTCAGCAGTTGTGGCCCACGGGCCCAGCTGCTCCGCGGCACGTGGGATCTTCCCAGACCAGGGCTCGAACCCGTGTCCCCTGCACTAGCAGGCAGACTCTCAACCACTGCGCCACCAGGGAAGCCCCTGAGAAAGTTTTATACGGAGTATCTCCTAGCAGCTTGATCTGAAATGTGAGTAGACATTTATAAGTTGCTTAGAAATGTAGTTTAATTGAAAATGCCTGAAAGCTTTTATTTGATATCATTAGAGCATGTCATTTGGGGAAATTAAAATATTTTATTTTAATGACTTTTATCATTTTGACTAGAAGACTGTCTGGGGAATTTTACTACGTCAACTTGGCTAGGCAAGGGTATCCAGATTTTGGACAAACACCAGTCTAGATGTTACTGTGATGTTATTTTTTAGATGCGATTAACATTTATTTATTTTTTTTAAAGATTTATTTTTCATTTATTTATTTATTTATTTTTGGCTGCATTGGGTCTTAGTTGCGGCACGTGGGATCTTCGTTGAGGCATGAGGGATCTTTCATTGTGGTGCGCGGGCTTCTCTCTAGTTGTGGCGTGGGGATTTTTTTCTTTTCTCTAGTTGTGGCGCAGAGGCTCCAGGGCACGTGGGCTCTGTAGTTTGCGGCACGCGGGCTCTAGTTGAGGCGCGTGAGCTCAGTAGTTGTGGTGCGTGGGTTTAGTTACCCCGTGGCATGTGGGATCTTAGTTCCCTGACAGGGATCGAACCTGTGTCCCCTGAATTGTAAGGCGGCTTCTTTACCACTGGACCACCTGGGAAGTCCCGCGATTAACATTTAAATCAGTAGATTTAGAGTAAAGCAGATTACCATCCACAATGTGGGTGGGCCCCATTCAACCCTTTGAAGACCTTAATAAGAATGACAGAGGTGCCCTGAGGAAGAAGGAATTATGTCTCCAGATCACCTTCAGAAGCAAGACAGAGGCATCAACTCTTCCCTCCATCTCTGGTCTTCTGACCTGCCCTACGGGTTTTAGACTTGCAGTCCTTACAATAGCCTGAACCAATTCCTTAAAATAAATCTTCCTTTTCTTTCTATATACACATTCTATTGGTTCTGTTTCTCTGGAGATCCTTGACTAATACAAAGACCAAGACTGAATCTTTGAAGCTCAACAGAATAGTTTCTAACAAAATTCCAAATGTACGACTAAGGGCTTACTGAACATATTTTTGAAGTATATGTCTGTAAGTGAAAATCCTTCTTTTAGTCCATGCTCAATCATTCTCAGCTTTAAGTAATGCAGTATCGTCAAGTAAATAGTAATCATGACTTTTAAACAAGAAAGTGCCCAATTCCACTCCCAGACCTAGTGGAATATCTGTGGATGAGACTGAGGTGTATTTTTTTTTTTTTTAATTTCCTAAATAATTCTGACATTTAGCCATGTGACACAAGTGATTATCCATGTATTGGCATAGTCTCTTCCATTTTGCCTTCCAGGTATATATTTATATGTACTGTTTTCAGTGAATGTTCCATTTGTTTCCACTAAACATTACATAATCAACATTTTATCATGTCATTGAATACTATTCCATGGTTTTCCCTTATAATTATGTTCCATAACTTATTTACCAAGAATCTATTGAGATTGTTTCTAATATTTACTTTTATAAATAATAATCTGTTAAATATTATATATAAAGGTCACATATACACATCTATGTCTGAATTTTTTTCATTAGGAAAAATTGCAGGAAAAAAATAACCAGGTCAACTGAGGACATTATTAAAGCTCTTAATATATATTTCCCAATGGCTGGAAGTTCACATCATAAACACTCTCACTAGGAGGGCATGAGAGTGACTATTTTCACGTTCTCTTCAGCCGTATTGATAGTTATAAGTTTTAAACATTTTAACCAACTTAATATATATTTTTTTAAATTTATTAATTTATTTATTTATGGCTGTGTTGGGTCTTCGTTTCTGTGCGAGGGCTTTCTCCAGTTGCGGCAAGCGGGGGCCACTCTTCATCGCGATGCGCGGGCCTCTCACTGTCGCGGCCTCTCTTGTTGCGGAGCACAGGCTCCAGACGCGCAGGCTCAGTAGTTGTGGCTCACGGGCCTAGTTGCTCCGCGGCATGTGGGATCTTCCCAGACCAGGGCTGGAACCCGTGTCCCCTGCATTGGCAGGCAGATTCTCAACCACTGCACCACCAGGGAAGCCCCCAACTTAATATTGAAACAATGCCATTGCTGTTTTAATTTTAATCTCTCTTATCACTAATGAGGATGAATATTCTGGGAATTGTCAGCTCATGGACTTTTTATTGGTTTATTAGTGCTTTCCCATGTATTTTAAGATCCCTTTATGTATGACACTAACCCACTGTTTGTCATATTTGTGGCTCATATGTTCATAGCTTTTAAATTGCCTTATACCTTATTTATGGTATTCTTCTGCATCTAAATGGTCTTATTTTTAAAATACCAAGTTTAATGACATAACTGTGTATAATTTCTATCATTCTTTGTAAGCTTAGAAAAACTTTTTTGCGCTGTTAAAATCAGTAAAAATTTACCTCTGTTTTCTTCTACTTTGTGTGATTACGTTTTGCTTTTAGGGTTTAAATGATCTGTATTTATTTTGGTTGCTGTATGAGTTGCAAACCAGCTACCTTGGTTTTTCCCCCAATACTCAATTTATTGAATAATTAATTCCTCAATTTTTAGATTTCTTTAGCCAGGTACATTTATACAGATATGTTTATACACAGAGACTATTTGATCTAATTGATTATTTTTATTCCAGTATCAAATTTAAAAGAAACTGAGCTAGACTTATACATTTAAAAATGGCTTAGAGGAAAATTATTCTTTAATTTTCCTTTTTTAAATAAAAATTTCTCAATTTTACTGTAAAATTCAAGAATACTTTAAATTTTCTGTAACATTTGATGTTAGTTTTTCCTTTTTCCCCCATTGCATACTTGAATCATTTCTAAACCCCATTCTAAGAAACTTAGCTATTTAATAAAACGTTAATTTATTTAAATTCATTGTCAAATCTCGTATGTTAAAATTTCTGTCATCACGTTTTAAGCAAATTTGCTAGTTCTCTTTTGTTTGTTTGTTAGTTTAAATTCCCTTGCTTATTATTTTGTTTTCTGACTTGGTAGGCTATAATTTATTTCTCATTATTATAAATAAGACAATATAATATTCACAATTTTCCACCATGAAGGATAAAAAATTATCTCAATATTTTTGTCTTTGTTAATTTAATCTACTGTTACATATACTCAATCTACTACTATATAATTATAACTTTAATAATATGGTTCTCTTTTTTTAAACAATAACTTTTGGATTATTTATCAACAAGCAAAACATCATTGTCCCAGTAGAAATATGCATATCCTGAAGAAATAGGCAATTCATACACACACAAAATTACTTCAAATTGTACAAAAATGCTAGCTTCATCATTACAAATTCCATGTTTAAGTAATAGTATATCAGTGTTGCCTATTAATTAAAATGTTGTGCTTTTAAATTAAAGGAATCATCTTCAAAAGGAAGAAGGGAAATTTTATTCTTACGTGTATACTCATATACTCTGGCTGGTTAGAGATAGTATTAAAAGCCTTTGAAATGTTCACATATTTTGACCCAGAAATTCTACTTCTAGTAATTCATCCATTGGAAATTATGGCTTCCATACAAAGAAACATACCAAATGAATCAAACATTACTTATAATAATGAAAATATTAGAACATCTCAAAGTCTAACAATAATAATGTCTATCATTTATCAAGGACTTACTAAAGTTCCTGACATATAATTTTACGTGCATAATTTCACAGCAACCCAAGGAGGTAGGTACTATTAATATTCCTGTTTGTCAGATTAAAAAATGAGTCATAAAGCTAGTAATGGTTCATGCCCAATTTGAACCCAGATAGTCTAGTGTCAGAATCCAGGCTTTGACTAGTAAAACAACAGATAATTCTCAACAAGGGCAAATTTAATTTAATTTTCTTAGTCCCAGCAATATGAGATTAGTTACCTATTCTATACCTATACGATGGAATAATATGCTTCCATTTTTGAGTTCCTGACTTTGATTAGTTTAAAATTTTGTTTCATCTTTGAGTCCACTCTCAAAAAAGACACACAGGAGTTTTATATGTTCTGAATCATGTCCTTCTGTCACTTTTATACATATCGAATGATATTTTCCTCTCAATAAATGGCACTCCATTGTCTTCTAGCACTTAATGTTGTATGAGCTATTTATGTTAAACAGCTGTGAACATTTTTCAGAGAAAAAGTTTAAGTACATTTATTCTGTTTATATCCTTGAAATTATTTTTAGGAATGTGTTCCTCTTTTCATCAAATACTTTTTATTTATTTATTTTTTAATGCTTCAGTATCTTTCAAGGCTCCTGTGTTGTTATCTATTTGGTTTTGTTTTTATCCTAGAATTGAAAAGAGATTTTCCAGATCTCATGTTTGCTACAGATTGGAGAGGTGGAATGATCTTATTCCTTCTCAATGTTTTTTTTCTCAATATTTTCACATTTTACAATATAGAAGAGTTCAGATTAATGAGTACAGTCCGATTGCAATGCAAAAGCATCAATGATCTATTTCAAGGCTGCTGAATAGAGGAAGAATCTTCTCTGAATTATATGGTCACATATGTTAAGGGTACTGGTGTTTTTGGAGTCAACTGTAGTGCATGAAAAATTAGACCCCCATCTGCCTTGTTCCCAGAACTTTTTATGCCTCTTTCCTTGCTTTCAATTTCCTTCTAACTAAACATCTTGGTTTCAGTATATATTTGTTCATTTCTCCTTTTCTTTTTTCTGTGTTATATCCTAGAAGGTCAGTTCTTGGAAGAAGAGGTAGCAGACTTTTTTTTTTCCTCTGGTTCATAAAATGCTTTTAACATAGTTAAGAGGCAGTTGTATAACTTTTTCCGTTCAGTGTGTTAATTTGTCCTGAGGCAGTTGCAAAGAATAAGTCACCTTGGTCTCTGATGATGCTTTCCTCTCTTACGGAGAGATTCAGATCTACCCAGCTTTTATCTCCAAATGTCATAAAGGAATTTCAGAGCATCTACAGTCTTCAAAACAAAAAGACTTTCAGTTAGGGACTAGAGGGAGGGGGGAGTGGGGAGTTGTTGCTTCTCTCTTAGGTAGAGCGTTTCGGTCATGTAGGATGGGGACGTTCTGAGGATCTGTTACACATCAACGTGCATGTGGTTGACAGTATTGTACTGCAGTTGGAAATTGTTGGGAGGGTGAATTTAAATGATTATCTTTGCCGCTATTAAAAAAAAGAAAGACTATCAGTTAAATACCTTACACAAGTTCATTAATGAATCATATCTTGTTCCTCAAATTATGTCCTTAACATTTAATCCTCACCCTATGATGCAAATCAAAATAATTCCTCCAAAGGCGAACAATGTGGCCTCCAAGAGAGAATCTGGTGAATACAATTGACTTTGCCTTTTTTTTTTTACAAGTTGTTTGTGATCATTATAAAACATGGCTGTACTTATTGCGTTTAATATTGGCCACTTCTGCCTCTCCTTCAAAATCCAGGTCAGTTCCTACTCCCAAACTCTTTCCAGTCCTCACAGATCCATAATTTTCTTTTGTTCTTTTGCACTTAGAGTATTTATTGTTTATATCAGTTGTTTGGCATTTAGGTGCCTAAGGCTTTATGGTATCTCTTATGTTGTTACTTAAGTTGAAAGAGAGGAAAATTTAAACTTCAACATTTTGCTCATTATGAATTTTTACCTTAGTTTGATTTTTTAAAATATTGCATTGAAATAGTATTTACCTTGATTACTTAATATTTTGACATCCCCGTAAATATTTTTTCTAAGACAAGTACCTTGTTGGCCTCATCCTAGGCCTAGCCTTAAAAGCTAAGTAAACAGATAATCTTAACAATCAAAATATCTGTTAATTGTTAAGCTCTTTGGTGCTCTACCAGATTGAGAAACTGAGTCTCAGATCTGAACCTGAGTCCCTCTGTTGATGGTGTATTCTAAGATCCCAAGATTGCCATCTTACTTTCTTTAGACCTAGGTCTGTGCCTGGAGATGAGACTCCCTCATTCTTAACTCTCTGATGCTGAGTGTGGGCCTCTTACCTGAATATCAGCCAACTATCTGCCTGATTCTTGAGCACCAGTTGCTGTGCTGAGTGTGCATGTTGGGATATTCCCCTCGTGATGAACCACATCTATAATGTCTGCCTGGCAACTCCTATCCACTGCTTAACCTGGTCTTTTCTATACATAAGTGCTCCTGACTTTCAGTTCTGTCTGCAAAGCCTACACCTACCTCACTGGCCATCCCGGAGTTTCAAAACTCGTTTTGGCCCATCAACTTTTTTTTTTTTTTGACCAGGGATCGAACCTGCACCCCCTACAGTAGAAGTGCAGAGTCTTAACCACTGGACCACCAGGGAAGTCCATAGCCCATCAACTTTTAAGTCAGCACATTCTGAAAAATCCTATTTGATCAATAGAATGTGAGTAATTTTATGAAAGTCAATAGAAGAAAAAGTTCCAAGGAGAAGGTTAGGGTTCAACAGTGCCAAATGCTACACTAAAGTTAAAGTGACAGAAAATTCAGCTAGAATCACTGATTTGATTATTTTATGGCTTTCTTGGATTCCATAGACTAAAGATTTTTATTACATTCAATTCAGCACATATGTATAAAAGGCTGATGTGTTAAGTTCTGCTCATTTTTATAACAAGATTACATAGCTTAAAGCAGATACTTACAAAATAAATATCATCGTAACTTTTAGCTTTCACCTATGATCTTTAACACAGTTTCAGTAGAATTACTGGTAGGACCTTGGTAACCTTCAAGAGAAGATTTTCAATATAATGGTTAAGGAAGAAATTAAAGTGCAAAGTGAAGAGTGAACTGTGATAAAGTGGGGTTGACAGGTTGATTATTTTTCAAGCAATGTGGTTATAAGAGAAAAAAGGTTTAGGAGGAAAAGTTTTATTTGCTTGTGGTTTTTTTGGCGTTTACTGCTTTTTGTTTGTGCATATTTAGTATAGCTAAGACCTGAGCATATTTTCTGATAAGAAAGAGCCTGGAGGATCTTCGTGACAGAAAAAAATGATGAATCAAAGTCTTAGAAAAAGAAAAATATTGTATATTAGTTGTATGTGAAAGTATTCGCCTCAACAACAGCTTGGCCCATCCTTCCACCAGGAAAGAAACAAATAAACATGAAGAAAAAGAGTATTTTGTTTGTTTGAGCTTTAAGGAGTGAATTGGAACATGGTGTTGATTGGCTTTGATTTGTTTCCTGTTATGCACTTGATTTCCAAATGATGAAGGTTTTGGGGTTATGACTCAAACGTGTTAACAAGCAGGGACTATTGAGAACAGTCTTACAGGGAATATGATAGGAAAGAGATGCATAAAATATTTGACAAGGAGAATTTAGGGCCTATTAATTCCAGGTAACATGAATTTGTGGTAGACTTTTCAATGATTTTACCCATCAACCTATAACAGTGATGTATTAGAAATGGAGCAATTAATTGAATATGTCATTACCATCTCATTATTTCATATTTAATAACTATTGCCTCAAATAAAATTTCAGTTTCTTGAGTGAAGAAGCCATATCATATTATTTATTACTTTTGCATTTTCCATGATGCTTAATATTTTGTCGGTGCATGCTATACATACACAAGTAATTCATTGATAATGACTTATTTTTATAAATTTCAAACATGATGTTCTTTACTTTCTGAATCCTATCATGTTAGTCCTGATACAGAGGTATATGTTTAAATCTCTGGCACCAATTCATAATTTTCAAAGCTCAAGACAATCATTCCCCAAAATGCTGTAGTAGTACTTCATAGTGATATATTCCCATATAGCAAAAAGAGTTATATATTTAAAAATAACTACCTGATATGTAGGAGAGAAAATACAGCATTGCATAGAGAACTTACAAATTGTTTATGTAGTGTTTACAGCAAAGAACAATTATAACACACCAGAAACCACTCAAGTTACTTTTAGGATTATGCATTGTATTGTAAAATGTTTGTTAAATAATTACAGAGCATTGGTGTCTGTGTGCAGCTTTCTATTACATGGATGGCTTATGAAATATTTACAACTGCTCCCAAATCACCCTAAACACATTTACATCATTTCAAGTTGTAATTAATTCATAATTTTAATTATGAAATGTTCGTTGAAAATAAGTATTCTACTTATAGTATAATAGAAAATGCTTATACTTCAATAAACACCTTTAAACTGATAGTGTGTTAAGTGACTTCTAATGTACTTAAAAAGGGTGAATAGGCTTACTTGAGAATAGTGGATTTAAAACATCCAATAGCCTCAGAATCCATTTTAACTTTTTAAAATAAGTTTATAAAACTAACAAATGTACAGTTTATAAGGAGTTGAAGTACAAGGTTTTTGAAATACCTCAACCCCTATCCTACCCTTAATATTTACTGGAATCCATTTTCAAAGCTTATGTAGATATCCCTGGTATAATTAGGTAAGAGAAGAGCCACTCTGGTGAAAGTGTTAGCTCAGGCTGGGCACCCAACCACTCAGCTCTACCCCAGCACTTCCCCAACCAGAGCAGCACTGGAGCTGATATTGTGAAGCCCCTCAGGCTCCAGGGAAGTAATAGGGAATTCTCCATTTTGGATGATGTGCAATTTGTGAATTTTTATAACAACTGTTTCATGGCCAGGCCGGAGAGAACCCTGTCAAGAAAAACATTATTTTTGAAATACAAAGATGTTGTTATCAAATATTGGCCAATTTTTAAGGACTGTCTGGAGGTTTCTTGGTAATGTGGACAATAGAATTAAGATAACAGAAACTTTGGTGCCATAACTTCAAGATCCCATCTATCTTCATGATGAATTGGAAACTGAATTGTTCTTTTAAGGTCTATGTAATTAACCTTTGGAGGACACTTCACCAAAGAATAAATGTTTCTAGTCTATACCTCTGAATTTCTTCATCTTTAGCAACCCAGAATCATTTACAAGCTCTGCGTCAAACTGTGGTCCTTAACAGGTCTCATTTTGGTTTACTGATATGTTACTAAGAGAAGTGCATTTTTTTTTTTTTAATCACCAGGGAGTTCTTATTTCACTGGCTTTGTGATGCCTGTAGCGTAGCAATTGATGTGCCTTAACCTGTTAAAAATAAAAGTTGAAATTGAACTGAATATGACAGAGAGCTGTCATGATAGCAAACTTATTTTCATTAGCTTTCTTTTTCAGGAATATCATGCAAATTTACACAATTACTCTGGATGTGACCAACCATATTTAAATTATCATCATTAACTGCTTCCCACTTAACAATCATAAAATAATGTTGAACCTGTAATTAAACTATAATAATTTTCTTATTTATTAAATTGAAGGCTGAATAACAGTGAAAGACCTATTATATAACCTCTCATTGATATTCTTCTATTCTAAGTTTAATATTCACATAAATTCATAGACACACAGGAACTTCAAAGTGATATTTTGGAAGTTAGCGAAGAAGCCCTTTTGATGATAGTTCCAGGTGTTGGGAGGAGGAACTATAAGGAAGTTCAATTAAATCAAAATTATTATTATTTTTTTAATAAATTTATTGTATTTATTTTTTTTATTTTTGGCTGCGTTGGGTCTTCGTTGCGGTGCGCAGGCTTCTCATGGCAGTGGCTTCTCTTATTGCGGAGCAAGGCGCACGGGCTTCAGTAGTTATGGTGCATGGGCTTCAGTAGTTATGGCACACGGGCTTAGTTGCTCCGTGGCGTGTGGGATCTGCCCAGGCCAGGGCTCGAACCCGTGTCCCCTGCATTGGCAGGCTGATTCTTAACCACTGCGCCGCCAGGCAAGCCCTCAAAGTTATTTGAAAAAAGAAAAATCACTTGTGAAAATGGAGTTTTCCTAGCCACAGAAAGACTGAGATCTTAAATCTTAAGTCAAATGCAGCTTTGTCTGGAATAAGAAAAAGAAGCCCTACAAGAAGAAATCTGGCTCAGAGGGTATTGACAATATTCAGGCAACAATAACCACAAGTACCCGGGCATGTGATAGGCCCTTAATAGATCTTCGTTCATTAAGTCAGTCAAATAAAGAGATGATGAGAACTTTAAAGACTGATTAGGCATTTGCTAAGTAAAGAAGATGTTGGAAGGAGAAGGAGAAAGAGAATGTCAGGAGAAGGCTGCCCTTCACGCAATGAGCAGTATAAGCAAAAGCTCAGAGGTGGGAGAGAAGCTGGCACATTGGGGCAATTGTGAACCTTCAGTGTGGTCGAAGAATAGATTTCCAGGAGGAAGTGATGAAAAATGAAAGGCTTTCCCTATCTTGCTAGGTTTAGGTTTTATCCTGAAGTCAATCCAAAGGTACTGAGAGATTATAGGTAGGAAAATCATATATCAGTTTTTAATTTAGGAAGATCATTATGATAGAAAGAATTGACAGGAAAACAGAGGTGGAGCAAAGGGGGAATAGTAAAGCTATTCCTGCAGTAAGTAGTCAAGATATGGTGCAGATATGAATAGTAATTAGAGTTTATTAGAGAAGTTAAATTGGGGAAATGTAGGATGGCAAAATTTGCTGATTCTGTGTTCCAACCAGATAGGGAAAGTAAGATTGCAGGAGAAGTTTGAGACTATTTCCATATTTCTTGCTTTGCAACTGCTAATACCTATGACTGAAAGAGTGCTTACTCTCTGCCAGGCATAATCTCAAGGAATTACATGAATTAATTAATTATATAATACTCCCAACAAATTTATAAAATAAGTATTTTCATTATCATCATAGTAGAGAGGAGAATATTGACTTACAGAGAGGTTAAGTAACTTTCCCTTACATAATAGTGGCAGAAATGAATTTTGGACCTATTCAATTCTAATTCAAAGCCCACCTTTTAAACTGTATTGCAAATTTTGATAGGATGAGTGTACCTCATGTAACATGACAAAAAATAAAAGAGGAATACTTCAAAGTAAAGGGATGAATTCATATTGAGCATTTCAATAGAAATTCGGATGTATTGGTCTGACACTCATGAGTAGGCTAGAAATAGAAGTTATAGATAATAAAGTTGATAATTTATTTTATTTTATAGTTTTTATAACTACTTTTTTCTATGCATCTATTCATACATTTATTTATTCATACATTGTCATTTAATGAGTGAGCATTAAAAGTCTGCCATATGCCAGACACTGTCCTTGGTTATGGGGATACAGTGGTGAGAATACAAGTCAAGATCCATGTTCTTGATAAACTTAAATTCTAGTTAGAGGAACAAAAGAAGTAAGTAAGTGTATAAAATAATTTCATGTAGTTTTCAGTTCCATGGAGAAAATGGAACAAACAAGTGAGAGATTGACTAAGCCAGGCAAGATAAGGACTTGACACTAATTGTTAAGAGAAGGCCTCACAGAGAATGTAATATTTGAGACAATACATGAACGATAGGGGAGAGCCAGCCATGGGAAGATTCTAGACAAAGGAAATATTTGGAAGGACAGCATGATGGGGAAGAATGAGTGAGAGAGAGAGTGGGCTTGTAGCGTCTTGCAGGAAAGGCTGATATTCCATCATTAGGAACTACTTTGGCATTACACATTGTGATCAGTGTATCGTCTGATTGGTGAATGGTCATTCCACACCAGCCGTTAAATATTTACTTCATATCTTTCTGCACATAGACATGGTAATAAGCAGAAATTTCTAAGTTCAACAAGAAACTACCAGCTTCCTAAATAGCAAGGGACATGACTTCAGGTGCATTTACAAAGGTCTCTCTGGCTATTATTTGATTAATTAGATTGTAGGGATGCACCAATTGGAGAAATCAGGTGATGACTGTGCTAATAGAGGTAGAAGATTAATAGGGGCTTAGCAAGAGAGGTAGCGGTACAGATGGAAGTACGTGGACAGAGTTTTAACAAATTCTGGAACTTTCAAAGTCAAACCTACTTACTGATGTTTTGGATGTGGGTTAAGGGGAAGGGAGAAATGAAAGATGATTATTTGTCTTGAAAAGGGGGATGGAGCTTACTAAAAGGAGGAAGACTGAAAGAAGAACAGCATTAAAAAAATCAAGAGTTCTGCTTTGAACATATTTGGCTTGAGATATTATTTAAAAAGTAGTGATATAAAATAGGCATTTGGATGGATGAGTTTGAAATATTGTAAAGAATTTGAAATCAGGGCCAGATAAATACTTATGGAGGTGTCTAGCTTGGGTTCCTCAGAAGCAGACTCAGGAATAAGCATTTATATGCCAGTAATTCATTAGAGTTTTCCAAAGATTTTTTTCTGAAGAGGTTTCATTACTCTGAAGTTTTATTTTCTTCATTCTCAACGAGTGGCTCCACCAGTGCTTAGGATCCCTTTTTTACTGCCATCTCAGAGATTTCATTCTTTTCTCTGCTTTTAGCCTTTCCTTTTTTACTGGTTCCTTCCTATTAGCATTTTAAAGTACTAAGGCCACTTCCAGTTTAGGAACACAAAAAATCTACTAAAATAAAACTTGAAAAGAAATCTCTCAAGTCTATCTAAAACTTCTTCCTCTAGCCATTGCCCTACTTGCTCCCTTTCACAGCCACATTCCATTTCGCATTGTCTAGACTTGAAGTATCTACTTCATCTTCCATTCACCAGTCGATCACTATCATTTGGCCCTAATGACTTTATGTAAACTGTTCTTGCCAAGTTTGCCAATGACATCTTTGCCTTAAATCAAATGGTTGCTTCTCAGATGTTAATCCTTCTTGATCTCTGAGTAGAATTTCAAATTTTTAACCACTTCTTTCTTTTCAAAGTCTCATTTTTCAGAGCTTCTGGGGCATTCAACATTATAGCTTTTAAGAATCTATACTCTGTAATTTTCTTGTAACACACATACATTTCTCATCCCCTTCAGTCTGTCTTGTGTACAGCTCTTTCTTCAAATGTCACTTAAATGTTGCTTGTGCCAAGATTCTGCTCTCTTTTTTCACTTTACACTCACCAATTGGGTATTCTCAGTTACTTCTAAGGATTTAACTACTATCTACTTATATATGAATCTGGAATTGAACCCAGTGAGAGCCCTTATGATCCAGATATATAGCTCTAACCAGAGACAACGATGTGGATCTTCCACAGGTCCTTCATAATCATTTTGTTTACTTCCAGTGCCAGTCATATGGAGTAAGCCTACTACAGCCTATCTCCTTCATGAATTACAACTGTAAACCCTGGACAGAATATAAACTTGAGGGCATGAAAAATAAGGAATTACAGGAGGGTTGGCAAGGAAAGTCAAAACTTGAAAGACAAAATCAGGGGTGAGTTGCTTGGTTATTTTTTCCTCCTTTAATTTTCAGCTTTGACAAGAGGTTAGTCCCTTTGCTAACTGCACTACCCCAAGAAAAACAATAGTGTGGGTACCTAAAATCCAGATAGAAAATCAAATCCTCTAGCCACAGGAATCAAGAAAAGGGTTCCCTGAGGACCACATAATGTGTTTCAGAGAACTCATGTTTCTTTAGCTCTTTTTTCTTACTCTGTGGCCTCAAGGGCAGCCCCAGCTGCCCACAGCTGAAGAGTACAGGGGCTTACACCCTGAAGTAACCAATTTTTCTGGCTAGATGACATAGGAAAAAGGACCTCCAGGAACTAGACAGTATAGGGGAAATCACAAAGAAGGAGAGCTAAAGAAGTTTATCCACTACTTCTGTGTGCAGAACCACACAAGTCTTGGGCTCCAGGTGCACTAAGTCTTGAGCTGCACATATGTGGAACAGAACCAAAGAAACAACAGCACAGACTTTGAAACCTGGACTGTTATATAAACCAAGGCCAAGTCCTGAATTAACCTCAGAGTGGTACATGCATAGTACAGATCTAAAAAGCATAGCGGTGGATTTGAAAACTGAACTTGAAATTGGAACCACTGAACACAGAAGATGAGATCAACCTTGTATTCTAAATCTAACTGGGTTCATTGACAGCAAACACACACACACACATCAACATTCTCCATATGATTTTAACAGGACTCAAATCCCACAACATGGTATAAAAACATCCAGGACACAATACAAAATAAGAAGGAAAATGTCAATTTGAAGAGAGAATAATGTAAACAAATGCCAAAAGCAAAAAATATCAGACTATAAAAGTGGTTATTATAATCACGCTTAATAAGTTAAAGATGAAGGCTCTAGAAATGTATGGAAACATACATGTTTTCAGCATGAGAGACAAGAAAAGTCTATAAAAAGAAATCAAATGAGAATCAAAGAACTGAAAGGCATAACATCTAAAATAAAAATTCACTGAATGGGTTTGATAATGGAGAGGAGATAGCAAAGTAAATAAGCAACAAATTTGAAGGTAGGCTGATAGAAATCAGCCACTCCGAAGAGCAGAAACACACAAATTAAAGGACTGAAAGTAGATGAACAGAGACTCAGGGAACTGTGGAACAATATCAAAAGTTCTAACATTTGAGTCACTGAGGAAAATAGAAAGAGATAGACAAGGAAAAACATTTGGAGAAATAATGGCTAAAAACTTAATTTGATAAAAGACATACATGTATAGATTAAAAAGCTCAGCCAATCCTTGAAAGGATAAACTTAAAGAAAATCATGCTCAGAATCATCAAAATAAAACTACCAGAAAACAAATACAAGGATAAATCCTGAAACAAGGCAGGAAAAAAATGACACATTACACAAAGGGGAAACTGTAATTTGAATGTATTCACATTTCTTACCAGAAAAAATTAAAATGGAGGAGAACAGAAGATAGAGGAACACTATTCTTAAAGAACTGAAGCAAAAGAAATATTAATGCAGAGTCTTGTATCCAGTGAAAATATCTTTCGGGAAAAAGCAAAATAGATATTTTCAGCTGAAGGAAAAGTTTGAGAATTTTTATGTTGCCAACAGAACTGATCTAAAAGAAAAACTAAAGAAAGTTCTTCAAACTAAAGGGAGGCTTAACAGAAGAAAACTTGAAATATTAGGAAGGAAGGAAGAGCTGAAGAAGTGGTATATTTCCAGATAATTAGAATAAATTATTTTTCTCCTTTTAAGTCTTTTATATATGACATAAAGGCACTGTACAGTTTTAGACTTCTAGATTTTAATTGAAGTGGTAAAATATTAACTCTGAAGAGGCTATAAAAATTAGGTATGTATATTGTATTTATCAAATAAAATATTAAAAACAATAGAAAAAGAAAACACAAATGTAAGTTAATTAAACTCTACAAAACTTTGAAATAATCCAAAAGAAGATAGGAAGTTGGGAAATGAAGAACAAAAAATGAGAGAGAACAATAAAAATCAAACATTAAAATAGTGAGCCAAAATCTAACCGTATAAATAACTACATTAAAAACAAATGAACTCTATTTAAAAGACAGAAATTGTCAGATGATATAAAATAGCAAGACTGAATGACATACTGCCCTAAAAAATTAAACTATAGTGCTACATGTAAATTAGAGATTAAACGCATGGGGAAAAGCATGCAAACATTAATCAAAAGAAGACTGTGGTAGCTATGTTAGTTGCAGAAAAAGTAAATTTCAAAACAAGAAAACTCATCAGGGTTACACAGGTAGATTTCATAATGACAAAGGCATAAATTCACCAAGAAGACAAAGTAATTCTATAGAATTACTTCTATAGAAGTCCAAAAGACATAAAGCAAAAACTGTATCTACAATTACACATGGTATCTTCAACATTTTTTTCTCCATAATCAATAGTTCAATACAAAAAATAAACAAGATATTATAGAAGAACTGAATACTGTCATCAACCTAATTTATCCAATTGATCGGTAGCACTATACTCAACAATAGCAGAATGTACATTCAGTTCAAGTGTATATGGACTATTCACCAAGGTAGATCATATCATAAGCTATAAGGCAAGCCTTAACAAATTTGAAAGGATTAAAATTATACAAAACATGGTTTCAGACCATAATGAATCAAACTAGAAGTTAATAGCAGAAATGTGTCTAGAAAATATTCAAATATTGGACATTAAACCACACACATCTAAAGCCTTCATTCATCTAAAACTCTCATTTCTGGACCTTCACACATCTGAATGAAACATCCCCGCTACCTTATTTTCCCTGGCTAATTCTTATTTACACAAGAGGAATTAGTTTAAGCTTTATTTTCTCAAGGCATCTTCTCTAGTTCCATGGAATAGAGAATGGGCCACTACTTTGTGCTTTTATTGCATTCCTATTTCCCCTTCCATACTTCCTCACAATGTTTTATGTAATCAAATGTTACTAGACCTTGTTGGACCATAACGTTCCAATCTAGAGGTCAATCTCTGTATATGTAACATCACAACAACGGAAAAATAAAATGTAACAACCAAATCTGATATGAATTGCCACTTTCCCAATCACTAGACCCAGCCAACAAAAAGCACCTCCTTCTTTAGAAACTGGGATAGATGAGATTTGAATCACTCATGATTTATTATTATTTTCTTTTCATGTTAGTTGATCTCCCTATAACACACTAAACTGCATGAGGTAAAGGACAACGTCTGTCTAACCTTTTCACCTGGCCAGCGCCTGATGCCCACCATCAGTTATTGCCACTTGCTGCTTCTTTGTCAGTGGTCAGGCCACCAGTATTCTGGGGTGGCTCAGAAGAACCAAAAGAAGTCCAGCTCACAGAATCTTTGGAGAGGTTTTTTTTTTTTCATTCTTGAACACCAAAGAAACTGTTTAATAAAATGACCAACCTAGCTCTAAAATAAGTCATATTTTAACCTTGTCTGCAAATTCACTTCCTTCTTGCAAAACCCTAGTATCTTGTGACATCCCATTCAGCATTTTTGTGTTTGTATCTCACTTCCTTGTTTAGTGTTACTAAAGTATTTCCAGGAGGCAAAGCCTTCTCTACTTGCTCTTTATGTATCTGTACTCACACTCAGCAGGAATTTAACTGGCCCCTAGCAAAAAAAAGTATCTAGCTGAGAGCAAAATGCACTCAGGAAAGGCATTATGTGAGCAGAAACATTTCACTTTAGGGAAATACAGTCTTTGTACTTGAAGGTATTTGGGAGGGAGTGCTTCAAAGTACTCTGCCTCATCAGGTAGGATGCCCAGATGGTTCAGTTAATGATAGCGTCTTCAAAACAAATGAAGCCCCCATCAGTGTATACTGGGAAAATAATGATAGATTATAAATGAAAATTTAAGTGAATAAAAGAAGATTTTTCTTTTAAATATTTTAAAGGCATTCAATGACTGAGATACAGGACGCATACACTGATAGTCAATAGCAGAACTAGAATCCGTAAGGAAGAAAATGATTTATCCAATATAACACAACCATGCTTCATCGTTTTTATGAAGATAATATAAATCATTTTTCCCTCAGCATTAATATATTTATTAAATTGATGCACTATGAAATTTTGCATAAACTTTAAATATTACTCAGAAAATATGTAAATATTGTCTCCCCACTACTGCCCCTCACCTCCATAGAGTAATAAACAATAATTTCATGATTGAGGAGGTTCCAAAAATATCCCTGAAATAACAGATGTGAATATTCAATACAATTTGTGAAAATGTTGCATTAATATCTGTTAAAACAAGGATCTGATTAATGTGGCTTAGGAACGTCAGACAGTTTATCGAGCTGCTTGCTGATTACAATCTATGATACTTTCCCTCTTCTGTGTAGATATTGATTTGATAGATAAAGTGGGGGTAATTTTTCTTTTGGAATGGTGACATTAATGGCCATTGAATTCTCACTGACAAGGTAGTGAACCATGTTTATTGGAACTCCAGTAGTTGTTGCAGTTATTTTTCTCCTCTTCTGCTCCCCTCCCCCTCTTTCTCCTCCTCCTTATGATTTCAGTCTTTCAAGGATGATGGAAAAACCTATAGGAGGGTAAGCCAGGATTTCAGCCTATATTTCTCTGAAAGGCAAGATGAACTTTAAAAAAGGAAAGGAAGAAAAGACCATTTTGTTGGGTCTATCATGTTAAAATCTTTATTAAATCTGCCTTTGCAATTGTTTATCTATTGTTTGAAGCAGTTTTCCTACTGAAATCATTTCTCTCTGTTTTACCAGATCACACACCAGGGTTCATAATGACATCCACAGCATCATATAATGAGTTCAGCTATAGGTGCTATCTTGAAAAGGAGATTGCCTCAATATCAGGGTAAGCAGGATAGAGATGCACACGTCCCCAGCTTCCCATCATCCCATAGTAACACACACCAGGGCATCTGTTAAGTAAGGCATGGCTTCCATATTGGTAAAGAGTCCATACTTTCCATGTGTTTCCTGCCTTATGCAGAAAAGCATTAAGAAATCAGCCTTGACATTGGAAGAATAAACAAGCTGCCAGAAAGCGCTGATGTTTGTTGTCAGTTGTTTACAAGAGACTAATGGGAATGTCAGTTGCCTCGCTCTTGTACACGTACACATCCAAAGGATGTTGTGGTTATCCCTGCTAGGAGAACTTTCCAGCCCTTGCGAAACTGAGTCTGAGTACATCATCTTTCACTGAAAGAAGGAGAGGGTACCTGGTAGCTCAACTTCTAGGCAACTCGGAGTGAGTTCCTAGAGTCATTTTCAGATAATTTTATTCATTGCTTCAACATCCTTATATAAGAAAAAAGAGGAAATATATAGTTTATATATTTATTGTATATATATAATCACAATTATATAGACATGATATAGCTATATGTTTATCATATGTATATATGTATATTATATATTCACATGTATATCATGAGCATAATATATGTATAATATAATCACGTTTACGTGTGCACATGTGTGCATATATACATATGTGCATATCATGCTGATGGACAGTTTTCTAAAAACAAATTTTATCTGGGCCCTTCATTGAAGGCCTTACATTATAGTAGACATGGTATAAAGTGAGGAATCAAATGTGCCCAAATGTGAATACTGACTCTGCCTCTAAAGGTGAAATCTTGGGAGACATTTTTTTCTAAGCCTCAATTTGATAATAAATTACTGATAATCGTAAATTCTCTGCAGAATAGTTTGAGGTCTCAAGAAAGTAACTGTAAATCACTTAGTGTAATATCTTGTATAGTCGACACTGACATCTCCATGTTGTTAATATTGTAACATATCTCGAGAGTATTAATTCAACAGAGAATTAACTTCACTTAGTCATTTAGTCAAGAAAATTTTACTATCATCTAAAGTATTGCAAGGTGCCTAGAGATACAAAGATGAAAAGGCCACAGACCCTAGTGTCACTGGGCTTACACATTAGGGAAGGTACCAAGGCAACAAAGAATATAATTCTAAAATAGGTAAATAAATAGTGGTATGAGTTACTGATTGAAATCTGCATGTCCCTGAGGCTTTTGTTTTTAGTTTGCTCTTTTTATTTTTTAATGGTGCAGAGAATTAGAGTGGTGATAGTCTTCCTTTGAATTATACAAGATTCAGATCAAAAAAGTCCTCGTTCTAGGCATGAGAGTCTTCAGGTGCACATGGGAGAGAGAGTAGTATGCCTGTTTTGGAGGTCTGCCCTTGAAGAAGAGCGTGAATGGGAAGGGAATCTGGGCTGTCATTTGTGTAAATATGTCATCCTAAAGAGAGGCCAAGACAAGGCCTCTTGTCTCTTTTCATCTCCCTGTCAGTGAAGGTCAGAGGCTCAACTGATTCCCTTTATTGAAGGTAAGGGAGGGGGTCCCCAGGAAGTCACTTGTAAAGTTTAGGGAGCCCTTTAAGAAGGGGAGAATAAGATCTCATTTCCTGGGTAGAAATATGTTCAATCACTGTGGGTGGTGGGGGGGAAGGAGAGGGACTTGAATCTTCGAGTAAATTATTTTCTGAAATGAGAATGGGAACATGATTTCATCAATAGAGTGCACAATTCAGAGAAATAAGGATTCAATAAAGCACAATTAGAGGCAAGTATTTGAAAAAATTAAATAATTTTTTGCTTATAACCCCAATGAACTCAACCTGCGTAGTGAGGCAGTTATTATATTTATAGCACTCTCCATAGCAAGTATAGAGAGACATGTAGGCAGTATTATTGTAGAACCAAGGTGTCAGAGAAGGCCTCCTAGGGGGTTTAAATGCACATCCTAAATTTTAAAACATAGGCATTCATTATACAATCAAGTTTGGCTTGGGAGAACATTATAGATCATTTCAAGGAAAGGATGAGCTAAAGAACTGAGACACGAAACAGAATATGACAAACTGTGTTGTATATTTTACTACATTTATTATTCGTGATATGTTTTCTGTTCATCCCAGTGAAGCACAGACAAGGAAAATTAAGCTATGTTCACACACCCACAAGCAAGATGGAATTCTGTTCTTCCACATGGGATGAAGCACTTTGCAGTAATCTCTGCCTTGCTGTGAAAATAAAGTAAGGCAGTAATGTTGCTCCAATCGTTTTTATAATAGGAGGGCCCTTGGGTAGGTATCCAATTGGAATGACGTTTGTCAGGACACTTGACAAGATATTTTACTTATGCTGCTTTTATTTAGATTTTATAATGATTTTGGTGGTGATGGGAGGTGTGTGGTCTTGCATAGAACACCACTGGAAATAGGGAAGTAAAGAACCCTGCAATCCATCTATTTGCTGCTGACATTGACAAGTCCGTGTATCTCTTCATATTTTTTAATACGTTGTGTGAGTCCACTGAACATAGAGGCAATGACACTTTGCTTTGAAGATGTATTAGCTGATTCTAAATAATGAATTCTTTCAAAAATAATTATTAACTAGAATGTCTCAAAGTCATGGTGATAACCCTTGGTGATACAACGTCAAACAAGGTAGATACTATCCTTGTCTATAAGAGTTAACAGTTGAAGTCTATTTGATTTCTCTCAGGAGAGGAGAGGGAGATGCTTTCATCTTCCTTTAGAACCTTTCTCAGCCATCACAACTCATTACCCCCTAAAGTAGTGATGTGTTGATGGATATAGTAATAATATATGCCTGCTACTGACAGAGGGTGTGGGAAAATGAGGAGGTTTGTTGCTAATTTGCATTGTTGTTAGGGAGACTATGCAATGTCCTAGTAGTTTATGTAGTAGTCAGGGTTCATTCAGATTTTAAATTCCTCTTTAATATTCCCTTGGAAAAGAAAATTGTAATATGTAGTCTACTATCATGGTCACTTTGATGCCTGTGAGTTAGCTGTGTTCAACACAGTGTGAACGTCCATTAGACATCCACATATATGCATCACTATTTCATACCTGTGAATAAATTATTAGTTAAATTGAAAGAAGCAATGATAATGTCTATGATTGCTACAAAAAAAAAAAAACCTACTTTGACAAATTATTCTAGTTTTTAAGGAACACTGTTTTAATGGAATACAAGCATACATCGGAGATAATGTGGATTTGATTCCAGACCATCACAATAAAGCAAATATCACAATAAAATGAGTCACATGCTTTTTTTGGTTTCCCAGTGCATATAAAAGTTATGTTTATGCTATAATGTAGTCAATTAAGTGTGCAATAGCATTATGTCTAAAAAATGTGCATACTTTAATTAAAAAATACTTTATTGGTAAAAACCACTAATCATCATCTGAGCCTTCAGGGAGTCGTAATCTTTTTCCTGGTGGAGCGTCTTGTCTCTATGTTGATGGCAACTGACTGATAAGGGTGGTCATTGCCAAAGGTTGATGAATCCATAGCGATTTCTTAAAATAAGACAACAATAAAATTTGTTGCTTCCATTGAACTTTTCTTCCTTTTGTGAACGATTTCTCTCTAGCATGCATTGTGCTTTGATAGCATTTTACGCACAGTAGAACTTCTTTCAAAATTGGAGTTAATCCTTTCAAACCCTGCAGCTGCTTTTTCAAGTAGGTTTATATGTAATATTTTAACTCCTTGGTTGTCATTTCAACAATCTTCACAATATCTTTACCAGGAGTAGATTCCATCTCAAGAAACCACTTTCATTGCTCATCCATAAGAAGCAACTCCTCATCTGTTAAAATTTTATAATGAGATTGCTGCAGTCTAGTGAAGTCTTCAGGCTCCACTTCAGGTTCTAATCCACCACATCTGCAGTTATTTTCTCCACTGAAGTCTTGGACCTTTCAAAGTCATCTATGAGGGTTAGAAACAACTTCTCCAAACTCATATTAATGTTGATATTTTGACCTTTTTCCATTAATTGTGAAAGTTCTCAATGGCATCTAGAATGGTAAATCCTTTCCAGAGGATTTTCAATTGACTTTGCCAAGATCCATCAGAGGAATCACCATATATGGCAGCTATAGACTTACAAAATGTTTTTCTTAAATAATAAGACTTGAAAGTAGAAATTACTTCTTGATCCATGGGTTGCAGAATGGATGTTGTGTTAGCAGACATGAAAACAACATGAATCTCATTGTCCATCTCCAACAGAGCTCTTACATAATCAAGTGCATTGTTAATGAGAAGTAATATTTTGAAATCTTTTTCCCTGAGCAGTAGTTCTCAACAGTGGGCTTCAAATAGTCAGTAAACCATGCTGTGAACAGATGTGCTGTCATCCAGCCTTTGTTGTTCCCTTTATAGAGCCCAGGCAGAATTGGTTTAGAATAATTCTTCAGGGCCCTAGGATTTTCAAAATGGTAAATGATCATTGGCTTCATCTTAAAGTCACCAGTTGCATTAACCCCTAACAAGAGAATCAGCCTGTCCTTTGAAGCTTTGAAGCCAGGTATTGACTTCTCTAGCTATGAAAGTCCTAGATGGCATCTTCTTCCAATATAAGAGCATTTCACCTACATTGGAAATATGTTGTTTAGTATAACCACTTTTATTCATTATCTTGGCTAGATCTTATGGATAACTTGCTGCAGCTTCTACATCAGCCCTTGCTGCTTCACCTTGCACTTTTACGTAATGGAAACAGCTTTCTTTCCTGAATGGAAACAGCTTTCTTTCCTGAATCCTCATGAACTAGCCTCTCCTAGCTTCAAACTTTTTTTCTGCAGCTTCCTCACCTCTCTTAGCCTTCATAGAATTGAAAAGACCTACCACCCTGCTCTGGACTAAGCTTTAGTTTAAGTGCATGTTGTGGCTGGTTTGACCTCTATCTAGACTCCTAAAAATTTTTCCACATAGGCAAGAAGGCTGTTACACTTTCTTATGATTCATGTGTTCCTTGGAGTAGCACTTTCAATTTCCTTCAAGAACTTTTCCTTTGCATTCACAATTTGGCTGACTGTTTGGTACAAGAAGCCTAGATTTTGGCCTAGCTTGGCTGTTGACATGTCTTCCTCACTAAGCTTAATCATTTTTAGCTTTTGATTTAAATTGAAAGACTTCCTTTCACTTGAACACTTAAAGGACATTGTAGGGTTATTGGCCTGACTTCAATATTGTTATGTCTCAGGGAGTAGGGAGGCCTGAGGAAAGGGAAAGAGATAAGGAAATGGCTGGTTGGTGGAGCATTCAGAACACACACAACATTTATTAATTAAGTTCACTGTCTTACATGGGCAAGATTTGTGTCACCCTCAAAACAATTTCAATAGTAACATTAAAGAGCACTGATCACAGATCGCCATAACAAATACAGTAATATCAAAAAAAGTTTGCTGTGTTGTGAGAATTACTAAAATGTGATACAGATACACAAAGTGAGCAAATGCTGCTGGAAAAAATGGTGCCAATAGACTTGCTTGAAGCAGGGTCACCACAGATCTTCAATTTGTAAAAAACACAATATCTGCAAAGCACATAAAGTGAAATACAATAAAATGAGGTATGCCTGTATTAGGAAAGACAGAGAGAGAGAGAGACAGAAAGAGACAGAGAGAGAGGGAGAGGGAGAGGAAGGAAGGAAGGAAAGAAGGAAGGAAGGAAGGAAAGAAGGAAGGAAGGAAGGGAGAAGAAAAAGGTTTTTTCAGTGAAATTTCTCCATTCTAAGTCAAACTAAATTGAATTGGAAATAATTCATAGTGGCCTCTACCTTTGTTTGGTAAAGTAAAATAACACCACCACTCAAACTAATACTAGTATATAAATAAGCATAGACACAGGAGAGAAGATTTACTGTTTATGAATGTTTACTTTGTAATTCAGAGTGGGAACCTGCATAATCCATACAGCTGCCATACTAAAGACCAGTGATGTTCTTTAAAGTGGTTGATTCCACCAAGAGATCCCTAAACTGTAAACTGACAAGTTTCCAATCACCAAATCGCCTTCAAAAGGAGCTATTTTTTAAAAATAATAATTATGTAGGATTCTGAGAAATTTCAGTTGCTTTTCTCCCAATTATATTAGTCACTGGCGTAAAAACATGTCTACACTTTGAGAATGAGCATATTTGTTTGGCCAAAAGAAACTGCAAATGAGAGATGAAGTAGTGTTTACTCTGCACATTTATGATAGAAAAGGAATTCTTCAATGCATATTAGAATGTTCTTATTCCTGTTAAAGACAGAATAAGCTCAGAATGCTTATGACATTACTGGAATTCTGTGTAGTCACCTTCATTAGTAAAGCAGTTGGAAAATAGAGTTTACCATTTGATACCTTAAAAAGAATTTTCTCATATTCAATATTCTCTGCGTAATATGTTGTCAAAAGCAAGGAAGGCGATAGTAAAATTCAAAATTTGTCCTGCATGTATTTTCTTGTTTTCTGATTAAAATGGGAAAAGTGGTGAATTACAGTTTGATATTTAAAATTATTTATTTGAATTGCATACACTTAATCTCTTGTTTTCCTCTGATATAAGCCGTGCGTTAAATGATAGCACTAGATGCTACAAATATTTGCTTATTATTTTACTAATAAGCAAATCTACAGATGGGCTGAGTAAATATTTGAGTTTATGAATGTTTTTGGAAGATTTTAGTTGAAAAATTAAAATAAGAGAATAGAACGTGATTCATATTTTTTATCAAGTTTGCTCTTTAGTAAATAATATAAAAAGATCTTTTAACATATAAGTCATGATATAGTGAAAGTCTTAATACTATGCAAGATGCTTGGGCTTGATTCTTCTAAGGGAGAAGAAATGATCTCAGTGCTGGGTAAGGTGATCTTATCAGCAATGTGTGTGTTGCAGGGAGGGTAATGGGGGTGAGGATATGGGTCCAAATTAAAGGTGAGAGACCATCAGCAAGTTATTGCAATGGTCTGAAGAAACAGGAGGATCTGCTCTAGGGTAGAAGCTGTGGGAATAAAAAGAAAAGAAGAGATGTAGAAAGACACAAAGATAAAAGAATCAGCATCAATAGGAGTCGAAGTTTGATTACAGGGTTGTAAGAAACAGGGAGGAATGAAAGACCATGCTGGGGATCCCAGCTTGAGTTACTTGAAGTAAGATATTCAGGAAGAATCCTTGAGCTTGAGTGTATATTGGCATAGCTCTTGGGAGCACTGGTGCTCATTTTCCCAGTTACTGTAGCAGCTGGAACTGTCCCTTTGAAGATACAGAAAGAGGCTTAAACTGAAGACAGTCTATGGTTTCAAAAAAATGTATGCACGCATTAAAGCATAGTTAATGCTCTCCAGGGAAAGCAGAGGAAATCTAGAATTTGGAGTGGCACGTGGTGGGAACAAGCACACAAATAAACAAATACCATTAAAAGATTTCTTCTTTTGATTAAAAAAAAGTCAAGTAAAATCCATTAACATGTTATACATTTATCGTGGGAAATCAGTCTCAAACAGAGACTGACTTCATAAGGCTTCCACCAGCATATGCATTTACATTTAATTGGCAAATCCAGTTCAGAGCTTAGAAACACCATTGAGATCTTCTTCGAGGGGTTTCTGAATACTGCTGTTACTGCTCAGTCAATGCTGCTGTACTATCGGAAATTCTACATTTGAGCAGTCAGGCAGGCACGGAAAAGAATCCAGCAGCCCTACAGTACCAGTTATTAAAGGAAAAATAGTTGAAAGCTTAAGTTATTTGAGAAATGGAAAACATATACACTATTTAAACTTCAGCCTTCTTTTCCCTGGTGTAAATGAGTTAAACTCGCACAGTTACAAATGATCTTCTGAATCACATGGCACTGTGGGTGTGCATCATTTCTAGTAAGCTTGTGGCTTTGATCCCTGCATTGATGTGCATCATGAAGCCTTTTCAGCAGTACTTGTTTAGTTTAGAATTTATGCCCTGCTCACTTGCAGAAAATATTTGAATTGGTGGGGAAAAAATAGAACACAATATAAAACTGAAACACACACGTTCAAATAAATTCCAAAGCCATATAGACATAAATATTACCATTCATCTGGGATGACTGAACCTCTGCAAGAATCACCATGAAGACACAACACAAGGACCAGAGGGGTTTGTACTGTGTCCAGAGAAGAAGGAACTCAGATATGCCCATCTTTTTCCTATCTTCTTGGCTTTTCTGATCATCTCATTGACCTAATCCTGCCAGCACTGTCATTATTACAACTAATAGAATGAAAATCATGAGTATGCCTATGATTTTATCATTTGGAGAAGGGACCACAAAATATATTTTATCTACTTTTGGAAATGCAGAGGATAGTATAATATCAGAGTACATAACTGATGAAAAGAATTAAACATCTGAGTGAACAGAATGTGCTCAGCAGCAGATGGCCCCCAAGAAGACGCTCCACTCCAGTGAAGATCTTACAATTTTTTAAAAGAATAAAGAGAATTATAGCATTATTTTCTTTTTTCCCCACTTAAAACGTTTGGAAATATTTCAGGAATGCAAAAAGAAGAGAGAAGGAAATAATACAATAGACATACTTAACTATAACCCAATTACATCAAATCTTAATATTTTATCTTATGATCATTTCTTTAAAAATTAATCTTTAGAAACGTGGTCTGAGAACTCTCTCCTTTCACTTTTTCTTTAATTTCGAATGCCAATCAATCATTTAAAATTATTTAAGATGCGCTTGATATTGTTATCACATTTTTATGTACCCATAAACAATAACCTCAGTTTGCATGTTCTTAAAATTTATATAAATTGCATCATATGTCTACAACATCATTTTATCTTTTGAGATTAATACTTATGGGTATGTAGTTCCTAATGCACTTTCTTAAAACACAGTATAATATTCCACCCTATGAAGATACCAAACATTATTTATCCATTTTATTGGTGGAAATTTGGATTGTTTCTTATTTCTGTTTAATAATAAACAGCATTTCATTTAGATCTTAATAAATTGGAAATTTGTATACTTATATGGAGTAATGTAGCCATCTAATATCATTTCTTTCTATATAGATAGCCTATTTTCCAGAAGTATTTATTCAGTAGAAAATGGAAAATCATTTAGCCACTTATTTGTAATACAACTTGTGTTCCATGTCAAGTACCATATATGCAGGATTGCCATTTTGGTTCATTTATCTATTTGTCTAGCTTAGTGCCAAAATCACACTGTATTAATTAGTATCTATTTTTAAAATATCTTGATATTTTTGGAAAGACGTTTTCTCTAATATTTGTCATCAATGTTAGGACAATTAAGAAATAAATGCATCATGAAGAAGGAAACTTACCTGTCCTGACACTAAACTTGAATAGGGATAAAAAAATTCCTACATAATTTATAAACACAAGCTCTGACATAAGTTTAATGACTGAATTAAAGTATCTTTGTGGTGAGAAAAACTAAAGTTGGGAATTTAGTTTATTTTCCATAAAGCACTGGCAGAAGCAAATGCAAATATTCCACATAAGAGATCATTCAAAGTCTCAAATAATTTTCAGAGATAAAATGTCAAGAAAAATTAGTGGGTCATAGTTACATAGAATATCATACAACTTAAGAAAACAAGGCACCATGTGTGGGAGTTAGCTAAAACAACAATGAGCAGTGTTAGATTCATAGCCTCAGAAAAATTTGAATTTTCAAACCTGGAATATGTTGAAAAGATGATGTGTTTTGTATTGAATGTATTAAAAAACCTTGAAACCTTCTCAAAAACCTTGGAAGTATAAGTCAGTAACGTGAGATCATAAAGCAGACTAAGCAGATTTTTAAATATATACATATATATGTATATATATATATATATATATATATATAAATTTTAGAGTTAGAAAACCATAAAAATTCAAATTAAAAATGAATGGACACATTAAACAAAATTTTAGACACAGGTAAAAACAGAGTTAGTGAAAGAATGATATAGCTGAAGAAATTTTCCAGAATAGATTACAGAGGATAAAACTATGAAAAAGGCAAAAGAGAGATTAAGAAAGTACAGGAAAAAGTGAGAAGGTTTAGCACAGATATAATCAGGATTTAAGAATTATATGAGAAAATTAGGAAGAAGAGTTATTTATTCAAAAGAATGATGGGTGAGTATTACCCTTTTATGAAAAACACAGGGAATAGAAACCCAGGTCATGTTCAGGAAATGGCTCACAGCCTCATTTTGCGTATAGAAATCAGAATTTACAGACTTTTATTTCTTTAACTAATTACAAAATGTTACACTTTTATTTGGCATAACACAGTTTTTTTTAACACTCAAATGTTTTGTTGAAATACACATTTTCAGTAAGATTACAAAAGTCCTGAATATATACATTCTGGTGACCACAGAATACAAATAGAAGACGAGGGAGTGGGCAAATTTTCTAAGTTAAAATGTCTACATATACTATTTCTTGTCATTTTGAATCACAGTTCGGATATGAATGCTTACAGTGAAAGGATCAAGAGGCTATCCAATTTATTCAGTTGGTGACTAAAAATTTCAGTTTTTATTCCGGGGATCCAACTTTTAACCTCAAGACTTTAACCAAAAATTTAAAAGACATGTCTATTTATAGGAACTATATTAATTTACTCAACTACAGAATGTATTTGTTTCAAAACAATACGTATAAATTGACTACCACATCTGAATGGGATAGCATACCATACAAAAAAAAGTATATAGAGAGGAGAGTCCAAATTTAGACCACAATGACTCCAATATATAGAAACTGGTGAAGGAGAAGAAAACAGCAAAGGAGACCATAAAAGAGCATCAGTGAGGTAAGGAAAGAAAGCAAAACATATCAGAGTCTTGAAAGCCATGAGAGAAGAGAATTTCAAGAATATGGGTGTGGTTAACTTGGTGAGATAGCGAGTAAGCTGAGTACAGAAATATCACTAGCAATACTGGTGACCTTAACAGAAACACTTCCAATGGAGTAGCAGGGAAATAGTGAGATTGGGTTGGAGATAGCCTGTGCAGATAATCTTCTGGGCAGGTCAGCTCTGAGAGAAGTCAAGGATATGGCCAAGTAGTTTGAGAGAGTGTGGCTTTGGATACATTTTTCTTTTACATAATGGTTGAAGATACTAGATGTTGTTATGCTGACATAATTGCCATAGAAGGGAAGGAGAGAAGAAGAGGGAATAAAGAAGCAGAGTTTTAGGGGGAGTCAAAAGGATGGGCTTCAGAGCGGACATGAAAGATTGGCCTTTGGTAGAATAGGTGGAACTTATCTAGATAGGATTATAGGTTTGTTGGGGAGAAGATGAAGGTGGTGAAAATACTGCCTGAGGTCATCTGCTGTGGGTGATTACTGAGAAAGGGTATGGGAGATTGGGACATTTGAGTGAAGAAGATTATCTAAGAAATAATCCTCCTGGGAAGTGGAGCTAACAAGCCAAACAGAAGAGATTGCCAGAAATTCTGAAGAGCCCATTTGAGGTTTTTGTATTTGTTTTTGTTTTGTTATTGTTCATCAGGAATAAAAGTGAAACAAATAAGCCCATTTATAGAATTCTTAGCTAAAAATAGTCAAATTTTCTGGTTTAGTCACTGCATCTGAAGGTTGCAGTTTATCTAGACTTGATATTTATGTCCAGAGGGGATTAACAGAGATAAACTATAGTGAATCAGTTTAGTATTTAGCTTGAACAAGGAAGGAAAAAAAGGAGGGAGTTTATTGCTAGTGAGGAAGTTGTGAGGCTAAAAATAGACCATTTTAAAATAAGGGGATATGTGATTGGACAGTTTCCAATTAATATTGCAAAAGCATTACAGTTACTAATATAGAAATCAATGATAAAATATGAAACAGTTGTTAGGCAGGACTACGTTTTGAGTTTGAATATAAGAATAGGCTGATGGTATATCTTTTCATTCATCACTGTGTTGTGACTTTCTCCAGAAAATCTAGAAGAGGAAGATCAAGTAACTTTCCATAATTGGAGATATGAGACTTTGGGTTGGCAAGGTGGATCACAGTGGCAAAAGAATAGTATGAAAAGTATAATTTTAGCAGCTGGTTATAAGGTTTTAATTTGGAAGAGAGGCAGGTGATGCCAGAATTAGGATATGAGGAAGAATATGTACAACTGGGACAACTAGAGATCTTCATCTTGGTAAATATAAAGATCTAGGTTGGTAGAAATTTAGAAGTGAGAGATATAAAACATTAGGAGGCACAGTCAAGTGTGGGATTTCAGTGTAGGTCATCTTAACAAAACATTCAAATGATAATGAAATCTGTCCTGTGACTGCTTATGTGAGTGACTGTACAGACTGGCATGGAGGTCACTGTTCCCAAGAAGTTCAAGATATTTAGGCTGGAGTAAAAGAAATACCAAATAATTAAAGAAAAAAATACACTGCATATTTCTTATAAGCAGCAAGAAATTTCTCATATTATTTTTGGTGCTGAGTGACAAAAGTTAAATAACTAATTTATTTCCCTGAACTTTTGATTAATTTCCTAACTGGAGGCTATCATAAAGAAAATTGACAATTTTAGAATTTGAGGTAAAGGTCAAGCGTATATTAAATGTCATTTTGGAAACAAGAAATTGAGTCTTGACAGAATATATTCAAGGAAAACCACAGGCTTTGCCCACTGATAACACAGCCTAACTATAGATACCACCCCTTGCCCCCTGGAGATAATTCTTAGTTACAGTAATTATTTGAAATAATCAAATGGAAATCGATTCTTCACCTGGAAATTGTTAAAGCTGTCTTGAAATTGAGTAGGAAAATTATGTGTGTGTGTGTGTGTACGTGAGTGGGCCTGTACACATGCATGTACACTCACGCTTATGACTTCAGATATTTTTGGATTGACTTTTGAGTATTAGGATATAGATTGTAGGCAAAGAAATCTGAATAATTCATAATAATATAAGACGACTTCCTATGTATTTTTCAAATTATTGTCTAAAGAGAGATGTCAGGGAAATGCACGTTTGCTATGAACAAATCTAACATTTACAAAATCCTTTATACAAAGAATAAATTAAATAGGGGCTCATTATTTGTTTTGTAAAATATTTATTATAGTGTTCATTTAAATGTCAAGTTTCTTCATTGAGTTTTCCTAATTGGATAACTTTTGTAGAGCTCAATTATTTTGTAAGTCAAGATACCAATGCATGTTAACAAAATAAATTTCAAGAAAGTAAAATTGACAGAATAAACTACAGTTCTTTCAAAGAAATAAGTAAGAACTTAGTAACTAGAGTAGCAGAAATACTAAAAATAAATTCCATGCACTGAAAAAATAAAATATAAGCTTGGGGATCTGGAACCAACACATAGAAATTCTCAAAATGGAAGTTGGTAGGAGAAACATAATGTATGAGAAATTATTAAGAATTTGTATTGAAAAATATTTTATGATGATTGTATGTTCATTTAAAACATACTAGTTCCACCATACATAATACATGTGTTGAAAGATGGCAAACCGTTTAAAAATTAGTACTTATAATTTTTCTATGAATAATAAAGAGAAGTAATAAAATTTAGCAAATAGTGTATTCCCAGAGTCTCCTACATTGAGAAAAAGAGAGAATTATGAGAGGAAAAAGAAGGATGTGATAGCTGGAGAGAAAGAAAATCTTTCTCCTTTTCCAATTTAAATATAGGTATCTTTAGACAAATTTTAGTTATTAAATTAAGTGAAAGTATATATAAAAGTGGAAGACGTGGGAACATCTAAGCTATCCTTCTCAAGGGTCTGCAGCTACTCTCAACAGAACTTTGACAACCTCTCTGCTCTGCACAGTCTAATGTGAAAAAATGTACATGTCTGTTTAGATCAGTAGTTGGAAACTGAAGCTTTACAAAACATATTTGGCATGCAGATTACTTTAGTTTAGTCTACAGAGATTTAAAGCTGTGAGTGGCAGCTGGCCCCTTTTCACAAACGCTGTGCCACTGTCCATTGTCCACAGTCCTTCCCATTCACCTGTGTACTTACACTTGCCACTTTATTCACTTTTTTGGCACTTGTAAGCACTTGATTTTGAGATGCTCTGTTCAGAATGTGGGTTCTGAATACCAAGTAATTCCTACAAATTCCATCTTTTACCAATATGTAAAACGTATGGTTTTACCAATATGTGAAAACATATATACCAATGTGTAAAATAGATATGTGAAGAGTCATAAAGCCTGGGAAATAAGAGATTAGATGTAGCTTTGCCTGTGCCTGTGAAAATACAGTGGAAGTAGAAAATGAAAAATTTAACCTTGTGTGCTTGTATCAAACAAGAAATAATGGAAGGATGCATGGCAAAAGTAAATAAAATGGTTAATAGGGAGAATGAGATAATAAAAGGAGGAGAATTGTGTAAAATGATCAATTGATTGTGGAAATACATTTTACTTTCATTATTTCATGTCTCAACTTTCCCATTCAATTAATTCAGTAATGAGACTTTCTCATTTTCTAATTCCCTTGTCTTCAATTAATTAATGCAGTAAATGAATGTGAAGTCAAATTTAAGAGAAATTTCCTATAGAGAACAATTAGGTCCAAGGAAAAAGATTATGGGTAGAATTTAAATGAGTAAATTAAATTCATAAAAAATGACAATGAAAATTATAATATTGTATTTTGTGTAATTTCTTCCAAAATTTTGGATGAAAGTTATTCACTTACCTTTTTTTTTTTTTTTTTGGCTGTGTTTGTTAGGTCTTTGTTTCTGCGCGAGGGCTTTCTCTAGTTGCCGCGAGTCGGGGCTACTCTTCGTTGTGGTGCGCAGGCTTCTTATTGCAGTGGCTTCTCTTGTTGCAAATCATGGGCTCTCCGCGCATGGGCTTCAGTAGTTGCAGCACGTGGGCTCAGTAATTGTGGCTCACGGGCTCTAGAGCTCAGGCTCAGTAATTGTGGTGCCTGGGCTTAGTTGCTCCGCAGCATGTGGGATCTTCCCGGTCCAGGGATTGAACCTGTGTCCCCTGCATTGGCAGGCGGATTCTTAACCACTGTGCTACCAGGGAAGTCCCACTTAACCATTTTTTAATGAGCACAGAGTTTTTAGTTTTGCAAAATGAAAAGAGTTCTGGAAATGTATAGTGGTGATAGTTGCACAACATCAATAGGTTTAGTACTACTGAACTGTACATTTAAAAATGGTTAAGATAGTAAATTTTATGCTAAGTATATTTTACCATAAAAAGAGGGAAAAAAGAATAAAAAAATAATATGTTGAACCCAGCTGAAGAATTTTTTGAAATCACAAATCAAAAGGAAAGTACAGTCTTATTATTTTTTGCTTAAACTGATAGAAGCAAAGACAAAGAAATGTGAGTGTTTGAAATCCAGGGGTTTCCTCACAAAGATTAATTGAGGAAATGGAGGAGAAACAATATTAAAGTTCAAGGTGTATATAAATGTAGCGTCCTTTGTACTCACTGACACTGGTTGATGTCACTGTTTACAGTCTCTGAGGCTGACTTTCATGAAGTTTTGGAAATAGTCCATCTTCAATCTTTCTATTCATGTTTAGGACAATTTGAAATATTTTTAAAAATAGTATCACTGAATCAAATTTTTTTTGTCTTGCTGATGCAACTTTTACTACACTCTTTTTTGATTTAGTCTTTTATCTCTGACAACTTCTAGTCCTCACTTCTAATTACAAGATGTCCTTTGCCATCAAGTATAAATGGATCTTCATCAAAGAGGTTCATTAGAGAAAAAAAGAATGAAAAAATGAGAAAGAGAGAGAGAAAGAGGAAATTGAGACAGAGTTAGACCCTGAAAGTCTAGGGAGAGCCAGAAATAAACAGCTATGAAAAAAGGAAATGATAGGATACACCTATTTTGTTTCAATCAGGGTTTCTTAACAGCTGCACTAGTGACATTTGGGCCAGATACTTCTGTGTTGTGGGATGCTGAGATATGCATTGTAGGATGTTTAGTAACCTCGCTAGTCTCCACTCATTAGACGCCATTAATTCACCCCTCTCCCAGTAGTGACAGCAAAAAATATGTCCTAGTGGACAAAATTGCCCCCAGAAAAACTAGCCCTCTATATTTTCCAGTCTCTCTGAGGTGAATTTTCCAGGGTACAACCATTCTCAATGTAGAGTTGACTGACTTAAAGTATATCTAATTTTTTACATCTTAAGGAGTCTCTGTTTTAATGGATTCAATTTCTGATTAAAATAATTTAAATTAGATTATTTGAAAATTTTTAATTATCCTGTTTTAAACTGTGATTAAATTCAAATGGATGTTACTATAACAACTGACAAATTTTAAGATCACACATACATTCTTGGCTAGAATGAATCCCAAGAAAGAACCTTCAGTATAAATAATGTTTTAACTATTTTATCTTCATATCTTTAACTATTTTGTATTTGCATGTCACAAACTATAGTTAAATGACTTTGGGCTGAAACATAAAACCCCAAAGCAAAGAAATGAACCCATAAGGACTGGAAGTTCTGATCAACCAATCCCAGATATCAGGTGACATTATGATGTGCCTCTATATGTATAACACCTGTTTCCCTGAATTTCTTTATTTTCCTCAATAGGAAAGATATTTTCCATTCAAATATAAATGCTTTGGTAAATGTCAACATAATTATGGCATGACAAAATATTCATCACCATATTTATCATATTTTTCTTCTCATATTTTTAGAAAAGCATTTTATGACAAATTTATTGTAATCAAACATTTCTTGAAAAAAATGCTATGTACAAATCAAATTGTCACTGTGACAACCAAATAATCCTAAAATTTATATAGAACCACAAAAGACCCTGAATAGCCAAAGCAATCTTGAGAAAGAAGAAAGAAACTGGAGGTATCAAGCTTCCTGATTTCAAACTGTATTACAAAGCTATAGTAATCTAAACAGTATGGTACTGGCACAAAAACAGACACAGATCAATGGAATAAGATAAAGAGCCCAGAAATAAACGCATGTACATATGGTCAATTAATCTATGACAAAGGAGGTGTTAACATACAATTGAGAAGGCAGTCTCTTCAATATATTGTGTTGGGAAAACTGGACAGCTAGCTCCATGTAAAAGAATGAGACAAGACCTTTTTCTTACCTCAGATATACAAAAATAAACTCTAAATAGATTAAAGACTTAAATGTAAGACCTAAAACCATAAAACTCCTAGAAGAAAACATAGGCAGTATGCTCTTTGACACTGGCCTCAGCATATTTTTTGGATATGTCTCCTCAGGCAAAGGCAACAAAAGGAAAAATAAACCAAAAATGGGACCACATCAAACTAGAAAGGTTTTACACAGTGAAGGAAACCATTAACAAAACAAAAAAGCAATCTACTGAATGGGAGAAGATATTTGCAAATGATATGCCTGATAAGGGGTTAATATCCAAAATATATAAAGAACACATACAACTAAATATCAAAAAAACAAAGAATCCTATCAAAAAATGAGCAGAGGACCTGAATAGATATTTTTTCTAAATGTCTAAATACAGATGTCAAACAGGTACATGAAAAGATGCTCAACACCACTAATCAGGGAAATGCAAATCAAAACCACATTGAGAAATCACCTCACAGCTGTCAAAATGGCTATCATAAAAAAGACAACAAATGACAAGTGTCGGTGAGGATGCGGAAAAAAGGGAACCCTTTTGCACTGTTGGTAAGAATGCAAATTGGTGCAACCACTATAGAAAACAGAATGGAAGTTCCTCAAAACATTAAAAATAAAACTACCATATAATCCAGAAATATCACTTCTGGGTATTTATCTGAAGAAAACAAAAACACTAATTCAAAAAGATATATGCACCCCAGTGTTCATTGCAGCAGCATTATTTACAATAGCAAAGATACAGAAACAACCTAGGTGTTCATTGATAGGTGAATAGATAAAAAAGATGTAAAAAATCCACTTTAATATATGGAGCCAATGCTTTATTATTCTTTGGACCAATTAGCAATTCTTCTGGACCTTCTGGTTTTGGATTTTCTGTCTTTCTCACACTTTGGTACCTTTTTAGTGCCTCTCCCTCTGAGACACAACCCTCCTGTATTCTATGAGACTATGGTCTAAGATTAAGTAGCATTCTTTTTCCCTTTTTAAAAAAAATCTTTCAATCTCCAATGTCTGCATGAGATATTTTTGTTCTTAATAATTTTACTCCAGTATTGCCTCAAATATTGGGGCTCTTTAGGTTATCATCTCATTTTAAATAATTTCCTTTGGGGATTTTACATACTCCCATATTTTAACAACGTTTTGAAATTTGATGACTTCTAAAATATATATCCAATTCATTATATCACCTAAATTACAGATTTATATATCCTTTTGCCTTCTGAGAATTTCTTCTTCAGAAAACAGTTCCCTCAAATCAGAAGAGAATCTTCAACTCAATAACTGAGTATTTAAAACCCGAACTCTTCAGCATCAACTTTGTGTCTCACTTTGTTATTTTCTAGTTTAATGAAAAGTGCTACCATCTTCTCATGGTAGAATCCTGAAAGTCAACTCATAGTTCTTGCTCTCTTCCCCACATGGCTTAATTTTGTCATCAGATTGTTTTGATTCAATCTCTTGAAAACAGGTACGATGCCACTGCTCCAGCCATAGCGACTGCTGTCATCCCTCCCCTGGAGTATTATATTTACCTCCTAACTCAACTGCCATCTCTAATCTGTTCTTCATACAGAAAACCCTTCAAAAGTCTATATTTGTCCATGACATTTTCTCAGTTAAAAACTTTCAGTAGCTCCCCATAACTCACAGTAAAAAGTCCAAACTCATTAGTAAAACAACCTTCAAAATATGACTCTACCATCCAACACATTTAACAATGTTTACTTTCCTCTATCTGTATCTTAGGCACCAGCAATATTAAATTGCTTCTTATTGCTTGAATAAGCTATGCTATCAAAATTTACTACATTTCTGCATGTGCCATTAATAGTGTTTAAGTTGCTTTTTATCTTATATCATATGGTAAAATCCTAAGTCTTAGACTCAATCAAGTGAATCATGTCCTCATTGATACTACTATTTTATTCTATACCTATTTCTGTTATTCATTCAACATGTTGCTCTAATTATTCATATATATATCTGTCTCTGTTATATAGACTTAAATCCTTTGGGAGCAGGAACTGTATTTATTGCTCTTTGCATATCCAACATTGTTTAGATAAGTGAAAAACGCATGAATAAATGAAAAAATAATTGTAAACTCTCAGTTATGTATATGTATATCTATGTAGGTGTTCTAAAGTTAGTGCCATATTTCTCCTGAGACTAATTAGTCTTTCTAAAAATCACCTGGTTCCACTGAGAGGAGTTAATTATACAGTCATAGCTTGGAGACATTGTGGGTTCGTTTCTAGACCACTGCAATAAAGCAAATATCGCAATAAAGCAAGTAACACTAATTTTTTTTGATTTTCCAAAGTATATAAAATTTATCTTTACACTATACTGTAGTCTATTAAATGTGCAATAGAACTAGGTCTAAAATATGTACATACCTTAATTAAAAAATACTTTGGTAAAAAATGCTAAACATTACCTGAGCCTTCAGGGAGTCATAATCATTTTCCTGGTGGAGCGTCTTGCCTTGATGTTGATGGCTGCTGCTGACTGTTGAGGGTGGTGGTCACCAAAGGTTGTGGTGGCTTTGGCAATTTCTTGAAATAAGACACGAATGAACTTTGCTGCATTGATTGACTCTTCCTTTCACCAACAATTCTTCTGTAACATGCAATGCTGTTTGATAACATTTTACCCACAGTAGAACTTCTCTCAAACCCTACAACTGTTTTATCAACTAAGTTTATGTAATAATTCTAAATCCTTTGTTGTCATTTCAACAGCCTTCACGACATCTTCACCAGGAGTAGATTCCATCTCAGGAAAACATTTTCTGTGCTCATCCATAAGCATCAACGCCTCATCTGTAGAAATTTTATAATGAGATTGCAGCAGTTCAGTCACATCTTCAGGCTTCACTTTGAATTCTAGTTCTCTTGTTATTTCCACCACATCTGCAGTTACTTCCTCCACTGAAGTCTTGAACCCCTCAAGGTCATCCATGCGGGTTGGAATCAACTTCTTCCAAACCCCTGTTAATGATGATATCTTGATTTCTTCCCATGAATCACGAATGTATTTAATGGCATCTAGAACAATGAATACTTTCCAGAAAATTTTCTATTGACTTCGTCCAGATCCATCAGTGGAATCACCATCTATGGTAGCTATAGCCTTACAAAATGTTTTTCTTAAGTAATAAGACTTGAAAGTAGAAATTACTTCTTGATCCATGGGCTGTAGAATGGATGTTGTGTTAGCAAGCATGAAAACAACATGAATCTTATTGCACACCTCCATCAGAACACTTAGGAGACCAAATGCATTGTTAATGAGCAGTGATATTTTGAAAGGAATCTTTCTCTCTGAGCGGTAGGTCTCAATGGTGGGCTTAAAATATTCAATAAACCATGTTGTGAACAGATGTGCTATTATCCGTGCTTTGTTGTTCCATTTATAGAACCCAGGCAGAGTAGATTTAGAATAATTCTTAAGGGCTGTAAGATTTTTCAGAATGGTAAATAAACATTGGCTTCAACTTAAAGTCACCAGTTGCATTAGCCCCTAACAAGAGAAGCAGCCTGTCCTTTAAAACTTTGAAACCAGACATTGACTTCTCCTCTCTAGCTATGAAAATCTTAGATGGCTTTCTTCCAATAGAAGGTTGTTCTATCTACATTGAAAATACATTTTTAGTGTAGCCACCTTCATGAATTACGTTAGCTAGATCTTCTGGATAGCTTGCTGCAGCTTCTACATCAGCACTTACTGCTTCACCTTGCATTTTGATGTTATGGAGACAGCTTCTTTCCTGACTCCTCATGAGCCAACCTCTGCTCACTTCAAACTTCACTTCCGCAGCTTCCTCACCTCTCTCAGCCTTCATAGAATTGAAGAGAGTTAGCACCTTTCTCTGGATTAGGCTTTGGTTTGAGGGAATGTTATGACTGGTTTGAGCTTCTATCCAGATTACTAAAACTTTCTCCATATTAGCAAGAGGGCTGTTTACTTTCTTCCACTGGAGTAGCATTTTTAATTTCCTTCAGGAACTTTTCCTTTGCATTCACAATTTGGCTGACTGTTTGGCACAAGAGGCAAAGCTTGGCTTTTTGCATGCCTTCCTCACCAAGGTCAATCCTTTTTAGCTTTTGATTTAAATTGAAAGACTCTTCCTTTCACTTGAACACTTAGAGGGCATTGTAGGGTTATTAATTGGCCTAATTTCAATATTGTTATGTCTCAGGGAATAGGGAGGCCTGAGGAAAGGGAAAGAGATAAGAAAATGGCTGGTTGGTGGAGCATTCAGAACACATGCAACATTTATTAATTATGTTCACCATCTTATACAGGCAAGGTTTGTGGCACCCCAAAACAATTACAATAGTAACATCGAAGATCATTGATCACAGATCACCATGACAAATATATTAATAATGGAAAAGTTTAAAATGTTGGAGAATTACCAATATGTGACACAGAAACACAAAATGAAAAAATGCTGTTGGAAAACAGCACCCATAGACTTGTTTGTTGCAAGGTTATCACAAACCTTTGATTTGTGAAAACATCAGTATCAGTGAAGCACAATAAAATGAAGTTCATAAAAGTGAGGTATGATTATATTTGGAAATAATGAAAATTTAAGGAAAAAATACCACTCTGACTTAGGGTATTGCTATAAAAAAATGTTTCATTTTATGAGTATTGCAAATTATAATATTCTCCAGAAATTGATGTCAGTTTGATTTTTTGATTTGTGATTTAAGATTTCATCTCTTGAGAACTCAAAGTAATACTGACTGGCTGTCTAATCCTGCCTAATATCAATGCTTCTTGCTTTTAAGTCTTCTAGCTCTTCCAGGAAGCCATACTGGGCTCTTCCCATTTATACGGATACCCTCTTTGACCAGCCATTGTTTCACTCATAGAAACAACATGTCCTTTATCTTGTGCTTGTAGTTAGGAAGTATGCATAACGCTTTCCTTTTTCTTCTCTCAAGGTGGCAAGCCCAGCACTGGGTATATTTTCATAGAGCTGTAAAAATTAATAGACAGAAACCTCAATTAAAATAGAGTCAGGAGGGCAGAAGGGGAAACTTTCAAAGTCTACAACAACAGCAGAGCCCAGAAGGAAGAAGAAAGACTTCCTCTTCTTACCTAGTAAGAGCTCAGCCAATGAGAGACTGTCATACTCAGCCAATGAAAAGCACCTATACTTTGAACTCTTATTTCCTCCAATGGGCTCTGTGTTTACTATAGTGCTCCCAGCTTCCTTTTCCCCTCTTTAAAAAAGTTTCCCTCTCCTTGCTGTATGAGGACTAGGATGTGGCTCCCCGTGGTTGCAAACCCCAAATTGCAAGTCTTCATTGATCCTGAATAAACCCATCCTGAAGAAATAACTGGCAGTCTATTTGTTTTAGCTCAAAAGAACTGATAATTAAAAAACAAAACAAAAAACAGAAAATTTTAAACCATTCCTCTAATAACATGTCCAAACTATACATTTTAGAAAATTCACCATATTTATATTGATTGCAAAATTATAGTATTTTTGAGATTTAAATATTTTTTAGTGTTCAGAGATAAAGGAGATGGTATTTTTGTGCCAGTAAAAAAGTAAAAGACTAAAACATTATTCTGCAAGCATTTTTAGGTTCTGAATCAAATACAAAGGAAAAAATCTGTATCCCATATAATATGGTGGATTCTATTGTTCATTGTTGCACATGGTATTCCCCATCTCAATACACACACACTATTTTAACACTGTTTAAGCTTATTTGAGTCTTAAAAGAAATATGTGTTTTCAGGTGAATGAAAAACTGTTGTCTGTCCAGGTGAGTTCAATAGAACATAGTACTTCTGAAACAAATCATTGAGATCATTGAGATAGTTTTCACTCTCGAGCTTGGGAAATTCCTCCTTACCAGTAAGGTCATTTTTTTGATAACCCTCAGCCCTGCAGTGGTGCCAGCCGTGTCTGGTAATTATGATAGATCACTCTGAGCTATAAATTCCACTTTTTGATGAAACTAAAGCTAGAGTAACAGATTCTTGCCTTTATCTCACTTCCAACTTTAGTGACCTCAGTTCATTTTTTTTTTCTCAGCCATATATTACGTTGGAATTCCCCACATGATAAGGCTCACATCTACTCTGTATTCAGGTCCTCATGGAAGTGATTGAGGAAAACTCATCATGGTTGTTTAGGTGCGCTTAATCTTCCCTAGTCTTGTTTTAAATCTCTTTATCTTTTCTCTTTAAGTGTTTTTTTGAGGGTTTATTAGTTCCAGAAAGTAGGTAGAGTATGCTTTAATAAATTTCTTCTTGTAAAGCCACATATTACTAAGGTCAGTTGAGTTTAGGTTGAGCACATTTGGTCTGAAAAGCCCAGTGACTCAGGTGGGTGAGCTGAACCTCAGTTCACTGATAGGGACTCCTGTCTTCATAACTTCAGATTCAGACTGTCTACTGTCTGTTCTCAGGGGTCACCTGGACTGTCCTATCCCCTATCTGTAAGAAACATTTTTCTAGAATTGCCAAACTCTAAGCCTAGACTAGCAGCTCTGTGAATTCTTGGGACACTGATGACAGTACAGGTGCTGTTTTGTACTAAATTCTTGCTCTACTCTGCAACTCCTCAAGGGCTTGAAGTTCTGCTAAACTCCTATGGTTGATGATTGAGTTGGGGGAACACCTCAATCCCCCTGTCAGGTCCACTCAGTGCTTGAAATTTGAACATACATTAAAATTCAGAATGTCCATTCATGGATGAATGAAGAAAACTTCCTTGAAGCATAGGTGCTCTTGTAGTTGAGAATTCTATACCATAGACTTAGATTTACATTTTTATAAATGTCTGGCCCTCTTGTTACTTTGTTCAAATATGCAGATAATATATTACTTCGATTCTTCATCAAAGCCTTGATTATTTGAATTTCTTTCTTTCTTTTTTTTTTTTGGAGCAATTTGGGATTTTTTTTCTTTAATTTAATTTATTTTTGGCTGTGTTGGGTCTTCGTTTCTGTGTGAGGGCTTTCTCCAGTTGCGGTGAGGGGGGGGACACTCTTCATAGCGATGCGCAGGCCTTTCACTATCGCAGCCTCTCTTGTTGCGGAGCACGGGCTCCAGACGCGCAAGTTCAGTAATAGTGGCTCACGGGCCCAGCTGTTCCGCGGCATGTGGGATCTTCCCAGACCAGGGCTCGAACCCGTGTCCCCTGCATTGGCAGGCAGACTCTCAACCACTGCGCCACCAGGGAAGCCCTATTTGAATTTCGTAAGAGATCTATAGATGCCTTCAAAGTCCTCTTCACAAGGCACACCCTCACCTTCTAGTTTTCTCCTTTCAGACATAAAGATAATAAGCATCTCAATGTTGGATGTGTATAATGCAAACAAGCAACTGCCTGCTGCTCGATGACATAATTATTAGAAACAGTGAGAGGGCAGTATTCATTATTGAAACCTGAGTGGTTATTTCCTTATGTTAATACAACCTTAATCCACATTTAATATTCTTCAGATGCATTATAGGTATTCCCACATCTCTTCCTTTCCTTATAGGCAGTTCATCTTGCAGGATTATTACCATTACCATGGCTTCCAAATGCTTGTCTTCCTCACAGTTTAAAGATGATTTCCTGAGCTTATTACAGACATTCGCCCATTTTATACACAAAATTATAAGTTTACACAATTTTTTCAAACACTGTTTTCCTTGCAGGCTGCATTTCGTGCCTCTGTTGATCTTCTTCTCCATAATGCTTTACATTATTTCTTAATTGCGATATTGGAATTTGCTGAGCCGACCATACTTGCTCCAGAGCTACATTCTGAAGAAATGCAGGTGCTGCAGAACTGCTAGGAACTGTCACTTTTTATCCAGCTAATCACGGTCACAGTTTGATTAACTGTTTGTCTTTGTCTGCTGCCTACAGTGAGGTGGCTTCAGCTCTCTCATCTTGATGGCATCTGGAAATATCTGGTAGGAATGAAACTGCAACATAATTACTTCACACTGAACAAAGAAATAAAATCATCCATTGAAAAGCTGTATAGGTGTAAACAGGGTCCTGTAACTATGTGAGAAAATGACTGAAGAATCTTTATTCACTAAATAGTTCTCATTTTCTTGCATTCTGTAACAGTATATGAAAATAGTTTGAATTTTAAAGTGCCTTGTATCTAAATTTCTTAGTGTACTTAGAGACTATTTTGTATGGTATTAAGTAAACACATTTCCAGAATGAACTCTGCCTGTTTACGCATATTTAAACAAACAAATAAAAGAGATAATTATGAAGATGTTAAATTTCAGGATGAATATCCCTAACAATTAAGTGTTAAAAGCTGCCCAACTGGATCATGTGGTAGATCCAAGAAAGATAGTGTATTATGGGAAAAAAATCTTAATTTGTCCTAAAATACTATCTCTGGAACAACCTTACATAGAGTGAATCCTCTAGAGAATTCCTTGGCATGTTTCTAAAATATCTACTAATGGATTGTTGATCAGCTGTGAATATTTTAGGCAAACACTATATTTAGTTTAGGATATTTGCATCTGAGATATACTCTGCCAACTTTGCTTAATTATAGTGACAATTCAAAACAAATAAACATGAAGGCATGAAATCCCAATGGCCATAGCAAATACTGAATGATTTTTCTGTGCAGATTGGCTTCTGCAGTACAAAATGTGCAAAAGATGTTTAAAGTATGAATTCTATGATAAGGTATATATGGAAAGAATTTGGAATCTCATTGGAAGAAATATTAATTTGTTTTCAAATTTCCTTTTTTTGCAGAAATTCATTTTAGGAAATAAGAGCTTCAAAAATATCAGTCTATCATTCATAACTCAGAATGCCCTGGTTTAAAAGACCTCTGATCTTTGAAGCTAGTTTGCTTTGTATTCCAATTTAGTTCAAAGCATCCACTTGAAAATAAGAGAAAGGAATTATCAACATATCTATGAGCCTCAAAAAAATGTTTGACATAACTAATGTAGCAATTTTGATAAACTTATTTTTATCATATAAAACACAAAACGAATTCACTGCTCATTCATTTGCAACTATATCCTTCCACCCCCAACCTCCCCAAGAGACTGCTGAAAACAAGAATAGGATGATTTCTAGTACATTTGTGTTATTCTGGAAAAATTTAACAAATTTGAATCCCAACATTGATTTTAGAATAAAAAAAGACAGAGAAAAATACTCAAAGATAAGACATCTCTGGGCACAGGAATATTTAGATATTGATTTATACTCATCCCAATTTTTTCATCTTTTAATTTTTCCCTCATCTTTATTTCACAATATCTACATTTCTCTTATTTTCTCAGAAGTGTAAGGACACCAAATGACTCAACAAAGCATTGCAATTTTTTTTGAGGTATTTTCATCCTGGATTTAAATTTTAAACCCTATGACCATATTTCTTTCTTCCCTAAGGCTTTGGATAATCTCAAAGGAAAACACCTCCCAAACACTGAGTTCCCTCTATAAATCTTGAAAATCCTGTATCCAAATTGTTTCATCTGGCATAAACCTGCAGGTTTCCATAGGTGAGTAACCAAACATTCCCTAATATAGCCAGTTATGTAATTTGGAATGGAATTTGATTCCTCCATTTTTGGAAGGGACAATCTTATTTGAAAATGAAACTCACAGCCCATTTGTGTGACTGTTTCACTATAACGTAAAATTGTCACTTCTTTTTCAGAAAGGCTAGGAAACATGAGATAGAGCTGCTATTATATTGAAGAACATCACTTGATTATTGCATAAGAAAATAACTCTAAAATTTAAAAAAAGCAAGAAAATGATAACTTTAGTTTTGTTATGTAATATTAGTGTTACTGAACTCAGGTTTGGCTGCTCACAGTTCAAAAGCCAATAATCAAGAGGCAAGTGTCAGTAGAAAGGAAAGATGGTTCAATCAGAAAAGCTGGCAATCTGGGGAGAAGGTGGACTCATGTCCCAAGACCGACTCTGAAAATTCTGCTCAGCCGTGACAGTTTTTAAAGGGAGAAAAGGGGGAAGAATCTCAGTGAATCATCAAGGCAGGAGGTTGGATTCTGTATCATCCTCCATCACGTACAGACTGACTCTCTCTTCAGATGTTATCTTGCCCGTGTGATCTGCCTGCAGGATTGCTAAGGGTGCTGTTGTGGGTAGAGAGCTAGTCATTAACTACTTAATTCTTCATTCTTACTTCCTTTAATCTAGGGAAGGAATCAACAGGTTAGGCAAGGCATAGTGTGCATTCAGGAGAGCATAAATCAGGAGGTAGGTTAAATTGCCTAGTCATCTCATTCCCATCACTAGGTTCTTTCAAGATTAGAGGGGAACAAAAATGGGCAAAAAGGAAAAGGGCAAAAGAGCTGCTTTCAGGCCCCACCATCAAACATCATTCCATTTCTGTGGGATTAGGGGCAAAGAGCCATCTTCTGCAGCTTCTTCATGCTGACATAGAGCACCGTATTCTCAGAGTGGAAGATGTCAACATGGGTCTGTAAATCTCTTTGCTGACAATTTTAGTTGCCCACTTACATATATGGGCAGAGCAAGCGACAATTATTTTGATGCCCACAAAGATATAGATTATTATGAGCAGTAATGTTAATCCTATTCTCTCGAGGCCAGTTCTTGGAATTGTTTTAGCCATAGATTCAGTACTGCTCAAGATGGAGTAGCTTATGTCATGTCTATAGTCTGGTCATCATAAAGTTAGCGTTTTTTTTTCCTCTGGTGGCAGTTACAGTATCTGTAAAACAACTCAGGAATGTGCATCAGACACTGAGTTTGTGACTCTACTGTCCTAATCATTAACTGCTTGAGCCTGCTCTTTTGTGACTCTGGAAGGCCTGGGAGACTTACTTTTCTACAAATAAAAGGCAGGGGACATAGCGGGGCTTTTGTACTTGTGTGTGGGGGGGGGCTGCTGTAAAAACTGCAGAGAAAACAGCAGAAAAGGACTTTTAAACTATATTCGTAGCTAGAAGAAGAAACACTTTGGTCAAAAGCAGACCTTATAATGCTTATAACTATCTGGGAGGAAGCTGACTATTCAAATCCTCTTTTGCTTTTATCATCTTTCCTAAGGAAAATGATCATCTGCCAACTGGAGGAGTAGAAGAAGCATGGCTCAGAGGAAATGTACTAGGTGTGGCAATTGTACCTAAGTCACTAAACCAGGGTCATTGAGAATAGGTGGTGATGCTGTTTGACTCCCTAGCCGTCTTTCATACTTAATGGACCATGCCATGAATTAATTTGGTCATTCATTCATTCATTCATTCAACAAATACTTATTCAGCCTACCCTCTGGGAGGTGAAGGCAAGTATATTAATGAGCATGAAAGATCATTTTGGAAAATGACAAATGCTTTAGAGAGATCCAGGGGGAGGAAATAATGAGTGCAAAGACCTGCAGAGGTCACTTTCTTCCATATCGATCACTTCTCACTGTTCCCCAAATATCCCTCTATTTCCCACCCTCGTGCTTTTTTCACATGCTGTTTTCTCTGCCTCAGATGCCTCTTCTGTCCTCTGCTTAGAAAACCCATAATTATGCTTCAAGATCCAACAGAAATAACATGCCCTATGAAGCTCTCTCATCACTCTACTGCTTGAAAAGGAAGCAACTTGAGGAATTAGTGTGCTTTATCTAGTTATTTTTGCCATATTTTGTGAATGTACTTTTAACAGCATTTTTTGCATTACCAGTTTTATTTTCCCTTCTCTTACCCTATTAGCTGATGAGTTCTTTGAAGGAAAGAATCATGTATATATATCTTTACTATAGACCAGGGGTTGGCCAAACTTTTCCATGAATTGTAATATTCACAGATATTTCCTGAGTGCAAATAATTTAGGCTTTGTAGGCCTTACAATCTTTGTTGCAACCACTAAACTCTGCCACTGAAGCAGGGAAACAGCCATAGGCAATATGTAAATTAATGGAATCGCTGTATTCCAATATAAGCTTATTTACCAAAACAAGGCCAGATTTGGCCCATGGGAAGCAGTCTGCTGACCCCCATATTTATATGTTCTTACTTTTTCTTTTCCTGCCTCTCATTTGAAATAATTATTTTGATTTCTATATTTTGTTACATGAAAACATGTAAAATGAAAATATTTTTTCTCTACTGATTTGGAAGATATATACCATGTTTTAAATCCTATTGTTGGTTACATCTGAGTTTTGTTTTAATGTACCTTTGAACATATACTATAAATAACAGTGGCAAAATTTTAGAGTGTATCTATTGAATGCCCTCAGGTAATATGAGAAAACTAATACAAAGCTTCTTCCCTTATCTCCTTCCTATTTCCAATTTCTATGAGTGAATTATAATCTGTCAAGAAGTTTATTATTTTTAGATGATTTTGATACTAGGCATACTTTCTTTCATGGTTTATTATGACATTTGAATTGTTTTATAACCATATATACAAAATTACATAAAGTCGATCTGACTTTTATACATTTAGTGAACATTACACTAATATTTTATACCACCTTTCTCCCATTATTAAGGTTCTTCTTTTTATTCATTTCCCAGTTGGCTAAATTACATTCTCAAGTAGTTTTTTTGTTTTGTTTAGTTTGTTTGTTTTGGAGGGGGCTGGAGTCTCTGTGGATGGTATACATTCTGAGCCGTTGAATACTTATGAACTTATGAATCTCTTTTTATTGCCTTAACATGTGGAAAATAATTCTCTTGATAATAAAATTTCCCTTCTTCTGGTGTGTGATTCCCCATTCTGCACTCTCTTGACTTCTCTTTGAAGATAATTACTGAAAAAAGGAAAGTGAGCATTGAGTTTCATTAAGTTCTCTGAAATACTTGTCTTCTATTTTTGAAGATTAAAACATCTCCATCTGCTTTTCCTAACAATCAATCATCTATAAAAATTACTCATCACTGCCTTCTGAAATATATTAACTTCTAGGATACTGAATATCAAGCAGTATGGTTTTATGATGAGTGAATTGTACTGGACTTATTTAACTCAATGTTCTGCCAGAGAGAAACGCTAGGTAGAAGAAGGAAAAAAATAAATAAAACTTAGATTTTTTTTTTTATTTGGTTTGACCTGAGAATTCCACCAACTTTGTAGGAAAGATTTATTTTGAACACATTTATTTTGGGTGGACCAACAAATTACTTAAAGATCTAATTTAAGGAAGAAGCAGTTATGATGACATGGAAGGAATATGGATTTAGAGTCAAGAAAAATAATATTGATTTTTTTTAACTATATCATATTATTGCTATTGACCTTGGGCGAATTTTCCCATTAATTTATTAATACATAAGTGAGATATAATACCTATCCTTAATTACATATGGAACTGTTCTAAGGATTACAAGAAAATGTAAATCTAAGTTTTTCATAGCTGTAGAATCTGTACATTAGTATTATTATTTTCTATTTTATTAAAATAATTCATGCAATTTGGTAAGTCAAATGAAGTTATCTCTAGCATATTTTTTAAATATCTATATAGTTAGAAACATTTTTCCACATTACGTTGGGTATGCTATACACCACAAATTATTCTTCCTTATTCAATATTAATTGTACCTATTTGAATAAAATAGGTTTGTAATCTACTAGGCAACATGATTGATAGACACTAAGAATGCAGATTTAAGTAATATAGAATTCTCTGTAGTCCCCATAACAACTCATGCAAAAACTGATGTGTAAAACTTAATGTGAAAGTTAATCACTAACCAACCAGATAGCCACATGCAAAAGAATGAAGTTGTATTCTTACACCATTTACAAAAATTAACTTAAAATGAGTCAAAGACCTAAATGTAAGAGCTAAAACCTATAAAACATAGGAATAAATTTGTATAACTTCAGATTCGCAATGTTTCTTAGCTATGACAACAAAACCACAGGCAATAAAAGAAAAAATAGATAAGGTGGACTTTGTAAACTTTAAAAACTCTGTGTATCAAAGGACACTATCAAGAAAGTAAAAAAAACAATACACAGAATGGGAGAAAATGTTTGCAAATCTTATGAGTCTAATATCCAGAATATATAAAGTATTCTTACAACTCAAAAACAAAAAGGCACACAACTGACTTAAACAATGGTAAAAGATTTTAATAAACATTTTATTTTCAAAAAATATGTACAAACAGCCAACAACAACCACATGAAAAGATGCTCAACATCATTAGTCATTAGGGAATCACAAATCCAAATCACAAGACACTAGGATGACTAGGATAATAATTTTTTTAAATGATAATAACAAGTGTTTTCAAGGATGTAAAGAAATTGGAACCCTTGAACATTGTTGGTGGGAATGTAAAATAATGTAGCTGCTATGGAATACAGTTTGGTGGTTCCTCAAAAAATTAAACGTAGATTTACCAGTGACTCAACAATTCCACTCTTAGTTATATAACCAAAATAACTGAAAACAGATGTTCAAACAAAAACTTGTTTCAGAATTTTCATAACAGCAATATTAATAGTGAAAAGGTCCATCAACAGATGAATGAATAAACAAAATATGGTATATACATACGATGGAATATTATTCAGCCATTCAAATGAATTAAGTGCTCATACATGCTACAATATAGATGAACCTTAAAAACATTATGCTACTGAAATAATCCAGGGACAAAAGACCACGTATCATATGATTCAATTTATGTGAAATGTCCAGAATAGTTAAATCTATAGAGATATCAAATAGATGAGTGATTATTTTACAACTAGCGGAATAAGGGGTTAAGGGAATGATAGCTTAAGGATAGAGTTTCTCTGTTTGGTCATGAAAATTATCTAAAATTGACTTATAATATAGTGCATACGATGTTCATCATATTTACATTTTTCCTATATTAAAGCACTCCATATGGTACTTTACAGAGTTTTAGCTACAAATAAAAATTTTCTCAAAATTATTATATTTTTAATTCAGAAAGCTGGAGCTCCAGTGTTTTCAAGAGTCAATGGAATTTAAATTTATTTTCTATAATCTGATTCAACGTTTTAGTAGTCTGATTTTGTCACTTGTAATTTTATAGAAAATTGTTATGAGATTACACAATATTCAGTTAACAGTAAAAAAAATGGCCTTAGGCACTTTTTCAGATAAGCAAGGTAATAACAAAAGGCAGTAAACATATTGTGAGTTTCTAATTACATAAAAACTGTCCGGCTTTTCCTCAGTGTAGGTATGAAAGAATTATTAATATTCATTACATTTGCACAAGTGTACTCACTCTGGGAGTGTTTAGACAACCTAAATGCAGTCTACACACTAGGTCTCAAAAGAATTGGAATGAATCTGCGTCTCTAAAGGAGGTACTTACAAGGAAAGATGATGTTTGCATTTGTAACAATAATGTTCTTTTTACATTTATACTCTGGAACAAAAAGCTGTTTGCTTCTTTTATTAACTATTTAAAATTTATAATAAAATAAGGAAAACTAATAAGGAAAAAAAATGGTCCCTCTTACATGTTAGCCCCTAAATAGAGTCTAAACATATATTTATCTTAAAAAGGGTCTTGTCCTTTATTCTGTTCTAGAGTTTATGTTAACATGTACCCTTCCAGGAGGATATTATTTAAAAATAGAGATAGTAATACAAAAGGAATTCCAATAGCTCTCAAGATAATATTGTAGAAGGAAAGAAAAAATCCCGACACTCTCTGAGAGCTTATTTGTATTCAGTTTCACAGGCCTTTGAGATTGCTCAGGTAACAGATAGGTCTGCTCCTGTGTTCTGAGGCCTAATATCCTAGAATTTCATAAAGGTCTGCACAGAATAAGTTCTAGAGATACAAGTCCTACCACCAAAAGGTTCTTCTTGCTAATTTCCACTGTGACACAAACATTAGATTAACCTCAAAATTTGCCCCAATTATTTCATAGTCCATCTCAGAGCCAAAAATTTACTCATGGCTATTCAGAAAATTCCTAAGTATAATGAAGAAAAGAGAGGAGTGGTATTCATTGTGTTTTTGTTGTTTTCCCTGGCAGTGTTATTTATTTTAACTGGCAAATTAAAACTGTTTCTGAGGTCAAAGTGACATTTTTATCCCACTGGTCTACTCTACTTCCTCTAACTCATCAAAGTATTGTAGCAGCAAGAAAAATAAAGTAAAAAAAAATAAGACCATAACTCCAATCAGAGTCAGTGAATGTATTCTGCCAGATACTGTGGAATGTTGCCCAAACAAAGAATAAAGCTGCAAGGTGACCAACAGGTCCCTCTCACCCCAGCTGGAAGCAGTTTTTCTAATACTAATATTGGCAGTTAGGAAAGAATATCTCTATTGATTCTTTGATTAGAGTGAAGAGAACTGAGGTTGAGTGGCCCGAGGCAGAAATGAGAGTTTTCCCTCTAGGGACCCAGCATGACAATTCAGAACAGCAATGGAAGTGGAGTTGAAAAATTAAATTGTGCTGTCTAGTCATTTATTTTTCTATAATCTGGCCCCTTAGCCAAAGGAAGTTGCCAGGAGTAAATGTCATAGAAAAAGGCCAGGCAGGTAATGAACATGATGAAGAGAAACTTTGAACTAAAGCACTTAGCTTTGAGCCATGCTGACACCCTTAATGCCAGAAGCTTTGGAGGAGACTTTCTCCCTGGGCAAAGGAAATGATAGATTTGGTAAGAGGCATCAAGCTGATGTCAGCACAGCAGATTTCTGGAGTTCTGTCTCCCTCCTTTCCCCAACCTGCTTTTCTCAAACATATACTAGCACCATTCAAAGATGAATAGAAATATGAAAGAAATCAAGAGAGAAGCTGTACTTAAAGATTGGCAATTTGTTTTCCTCAACAGAAGATGAAAACGATGAACAAAAGCACATGAAGTACATACATCACAAGAGGAATTACCTAAGAGTGCCAAGGAAAAATGTAGGTAATTGTTTTGTCATAGAATCAAAGAAGTTGGCAACAGCATATTTCCAGAAACAGGCTCAAAGAAGAAACTAAGTTACAGAAGGATAGCACAATGGCAGAAATCGGGAAAGGAATAGAAAAAAAAGAAAAGAAAATACAAACACTGTCAAAATGAAAGGCACATCAGAAGCAAACAAAAAATATTGGGGCATAAATGGCAAAGTAAATGAAATATAAATGTATTAATTTCCTAATTTTCTCAAATAAGTATTCAATAATATGATATGAAGAGGGAATACATGTATGAAGTAAACACTCTAACATTAAATGTTTTTCACAATATTTTTCATAGCCTAGTAAAGCTAATGAATTCCTTAATTCAACTTCTATTTTTATACTGTTAAATTTAAGTAAATTAATAATGCTTCTGATTAAAAATAACATGTAGGGACTTCAAGTTTCTTACATGTAAAGACCTTGGAAGTCATTGATTCCATCTTTACAGTAAGAAACAAATGGACAAATTATAAACCAATGGTTTTTCTTGGACCCTTTGTGAACCAGTCCCACAGTCTTCTCCTTCACAAAGAGCCTCTTTGCCAGAGAACTATTCAGAAACTCTCTCCAGTAGGAGGACTATAATTCCTTTTCTCCAGCTCCTCCAGCCCTCCTTTGTCACCTAAGAGGGGAAAAATAATCAACGGCGGACCAGGCTTCAAGGAAGTAGATTGGGAATGCTGCAGCCAGAGTAGGCGGCAGGGAGAAAAGTATTTTACCAGTGGAGGAGAGTCTGAAACACTTGTGAAGACCACAGCCCCAATACGCAGGCCACCCTAAAGACTTAATTGAAAAATCACAGAATGCCCCCGCCCTCCACCACTCTTCTAAGGAAGCTCCAAGATAACCACAGTATACAACAGCTGCAAGACTGTAAGAGCTGCCAGGTACAAGAGATATCCTAAAAGCAGTACCAAAGGAAGGAAGCCCTAAAGCCAAGAGGGGAAAAAAAACAAGATCACTAGCAGAGTTTTAAGCCTCAGCCTATAACAACAATAAACGTTAAATAAACCCACTCCTAGTAACGTCAATTGTGATGCTAAAGGCCTATTTTCCTCAGTTCCTGTTCCCCAATACAACATGCCTCTTGATTTTCAATAAATATTACAAAGCTTGCCGAAAGGCAAGAAAAAACACAGTCTGAAGAGACTTAACATATAACACTAAACAGGAAGCAAATGTTAATATCTTTTTTAAAGGAAAGAACATTTTAGTAAATGTCAGACTAATACTGATCCCAACATACATACAAGTCATTTCTCTCCATGGGAGGGAAAGGAAGAAGGAATTGAGTGGTGAAAACAGGGGCATATGTTCCATTCCCAGCACTCCAGTGAGACAGCAGGCATGTTGTAGTGAGTTTCCATTTGGATGTCCAAGGGGGAAACATAAAGAGATGAAGAGAGAATGTGGAATCTTCTTCCCTGCAGTTATCTTCGAGCTAAAATTCTTCATATCTGTTTTAATTGCTGCTCTCTTTGAAAAATCAGGTTTGTGGATTGTCAGAGTCTAGAACAATAGATTATCTTTTTTTAAATTGCCTTTTATAAAACAGTCTATTCAAATCCAATTTACTAATTTCAAAATTTCTATGATTTTTTCCTCCATCAGGTACTTATAATTTTAAGAAGCAAATTTATATCACACAAAAACTCAGTATTATTATTTTAGTTGTATATTTAAGGGTCTTTAAAAATTGAAACAATAATTATAAATAATATTAAGGTATATGTTATAAAACTCGCACAAAATCCCATATTTTAATTACAAAAATAATTTTAATTTTATGGATATCTCCTAGCCTTTTAGTGTAAATCAGTTTATAAAGTTGGAATTGTAGGGTCCATATCACTTGGTTATCTTCTATTTTAATTAATATATTATTTTCAAAACATATAGTCTTTCTTGTTAAATTTTTGAATAGACTTTATAAAATTAGAGGAAGAATTCAAAGATGGGACTCTGCTACTCAGGAAGAGGAATGTGGATTAAGTTTAGATGTACATGTAAATGGAATTAATACAGTGAATTCAGAACAAACTATTCCAGATCAGCCAAACTTCAGCAAATACACATAGAACTGTGAAATGGTTGTCATACGTTTAACCACAAAAGTCAAGGAAGCCAAGAGCATATCAGACCTAACACACTAGATGAAAAATCAGAATCAAGGCGAAACTGGGAACACTCCACCCTGAATTCCCTTGGTAAAGAGTGCCACCTTGTAGTCATGGCATTATTTTTTTGATGAGAAAGAAAACACATACAAATTAAGTAAATAATAACTAGAGGGAGAGCCCAGTAGGAAAAAAACTTGGTAGTAATTTGGGAGAGGCTTTGCCTCAGACAAGAAGTAACTCCTAGAAGAGCAAAATTTTAGAAACATGTAGAAAGATTCACTTGAGCTGGTTCCTCCTGACTTGTTGCATTTTCTTCTCATTCTGGGAAAATAATTGTAGGCAGTGACACATGTCATTATATTTTCCAATTTTCCCCTATCTGCCCATCAGCATCCCTGCCTAAAAAGATGAAGAGAAGTCTGAAGCTGGGTGTGTTTGTATCAAGCATGATACCATGTTTAAAAGGCTCTCCTAGCAGAAGGGGGAAGAAAGACAGTTTTATCTCTAGAAGTTCCATTTCAGTATTTTTTTATATCTTGCCATTCTCTTTTTCATGATCCTGTTTCCTCTACCTTCTGAAATACATAGGAAAAAAAAAAATATATATATACAGTTTTATATTCTTTTCTATTAATTATATTATCTGTGAAATTTCTTCATCTGTTTCTATTGATTGATTTTTCTCTTTGTTGTGTATCATATAGGCCTGCTTCTTTGTATCCTAGTAAATTTTCATTGGATGACAGACATTGTGACTTTTAGATTATTGGGCTTGTTATTTATTATTATTAATATTATTTCCTTAAAATTTTTTAGATTATTCCTGAGAGGTAATTAAATTATTTGGAAAAAAATGTTTAGTCCTCCTAAGGCTTTCTTTTAAGCTATTTTATCAGGTCAAAAGCAGCCTTTATTGTAGAACTAAGAAATTCTCCCTCTCTTAAGACAATACCCTCTGAAGACTCTGCTTATGTGTCAGGACTTCTTTCCACTCTGGCTAATAACAGCCTTTTGCAAGCTCAAGAATTTGTTCCATCTGCTTCTTTCCAATGGTTCTTTCCCTGGCTTTGATAGGTTCTTTACACACGTATGCTGGTCAGTTCTTATCTAGACTTGAGAAGGACCCTCTTCAGACCTGTGGTTTTCTCTTCAGGTCACTGGCAACTCCCTTCTCTCTAGCATCCTGCCCTATGAATTCTAGCCATCTTTACTCATCAGATTCTGAATGCTGCTTCTTCCTCTCAGCAACACTGCCAGGCTCTTTGGGTTCACTGTCTCTGCTCTGCAGTCCAAGTGGTAAACTAGGAAAATAATTAGACTCAGTTTTCGTTTTTTCCTTCTCTTAAGAATCACTGTCAAAAAAAAAAAAAAAAAAAATCACTGTCCTACACTACCTGTTAGTCACATATTTTATCTATTTTTTAAAAATTATCTAAATTTTTAAAAATTCCCTTTTTAAAAATTGTTTAAGTGGGGTGGGTAAAACAAGTCCCAGTTATCTTATCATCATAATAATATGTTATTAATTATGTAATTTATATACGCTTACACAAATTTACATATATGGTAGGATAAAGTGAACAGCAATGGAGTTAAAAATCCAAGATTTTCAGTGTTAGAGAAAAGAGATGCAAATATAAAATTAAAGAAGTTAAGTAAAAACTCTGTAATTCTAAACCTGAATTTAACATATTGGTCTTATTTCTTAAAAATAAGCATGTTTCCTAGCTCTGTAAACTTAAATACCTAGAAAAAATGACCAACTCACTGGCAACATGTAATCAATGCAGCCCAGATTACAGCCTCTAAACACCATTTACAGTTAAGGGAACTAAGATAGCTTGGAAAAATGACAGATTCCAGTTCTGTGTGAGGTAATACAGATGAACCTGGACTATATTATCGAGCCAGAAAGAAAAAAAAAAAAGCTATTAAAAGTATGAGATAATGTCAAAAGGGATCAGGGAACAACTTAAAAAGGCAGTAGTAACAAAATGGGACAATTGAGCGTTAATATGAATGATAATTACAATGAATCAATACACATTAAATATATTAATATCCATGAATCCCTAATAATATGAAAGGGATAAAAACACCAGCTTTATTTACCACCTTCAGAAGATGTTAGACAACAAACTCATATTTTTCAAAATGTTAAGAGAAATAATAAGTGATTTATTTTGTTTTTCTGTAATTAACAGTACCTTAGGATAAACAAATTTTAGTAGGTTTCTTTTCATGGAGTCATTTTAGCTAATAAATGAAGAAATAATAGTAGAATTAAGATATTGCCATTCTGTATAATGAAATAATGGATCTAGGTAATAGTTAACATCATAAAAAAAGAAGTTAATATCACCCACACATAAAAGTACACAGTGCGAACTGTGATATATTTTTTGGCTAAAGAAGTCAAGCCTGAATCAAATCAGTCCTCTAGATCTAACCTCCAGTTTAAAAGAAATACAAGATGAGAGAGAAACACATTAAACAATACCCTACAGAGGCAAGCAGGAAAATCCACTCTGTGGGACACCAGGTTTCTTCAACAAGTGAATTAAAGGAGAAGAAAAAAAGATGGTAGAGGAACTTATAGATTAAAAGAGATCTAAAATGCATATCAATAAAATACAAAATAAAATTGACCTAGTTTGGATATTGTTCAAACAATATTGTTGAAACAAACCAACTTTAAATATACAGTTATGAGACAACTGGGGAATTTGGAGCTCATCTTGATAACTGATTATATTAAAACATTATTACAAGTCATTTTATGTCTTAATGTTTAAAGTTTATATTGTATTTAGATTTAGAAAAGGAAACAATCCTTTCATTTTATTAATAGACTACACAAACTAAAATATTTAAGGATAAAATGATATAGAATCAATGACTGACTTCAAAATTCTACAGTGGAGGGAAAGAAAATGCCTTGAGTGGTAGATGTAATGAGTTTAGCCAATTGCTGAAGCTGGGTCATGGCTACAGGAGATTTCACGATACCTTTTTTTCCCTAATATTTTAATTATTTAAACATTTCTTAATTTCCCCTCTATTATTTTCAAAAAATGTCTCGAACAAACTAAAAGCACTCCACAAGTCAATAAGACGGCTTTTCTTGGCCCTTGATTTTCACATAAGGGAAAAGTGGAACCCAAGCCTAGAACCAGCATATATGGTAATTTTCCTACTGATATTCCTTTTTGGAGTCAATAAGACAAAGCATAAGTATGACAATTGGAAGGGAAAGAGGAGCATATAACAGAAAGGATGTGGATGTTTCAAAAGACTTTTCTCCACTAGATGGTTCAGGATTCTAGGTACCCAGGTCTAGACTCCGACTGCTCCAAAGCCTCTAGGGTCCATTCACATAAGCCCCCTGGCTCATCAGTTCTAGGTCAAGAAACTCCTTGATTTGAACAAGACCTGCTTCCTTTTTCCATGCTTCAGGAGGCTGGCGAGATTTTAAGGACACCTGTGTCTACCACAGTGATCTAGCACAGATATAGTTAGCAGATACAACAACCTTGTGTGGCTTCCTAACCAGAGAAAACAGATGCTAACTCAGTCTGGGCTAGCAACCTACTCTCAATATCTCAGTTCCCAGAGCCTAAGTATAGATGGTTGCTTCTCTTCTGAGTACATAGGCCCTGAATAAGTGGGTTCACAGGCCTCAGCTAGGCATCTGTAATGGCAGTCTTACCATCTGTCCTTTTCTAAGAGATAATCTCCCTGCTCACAGTGTTCATCATTCTAAAGTCTACAAGGAAACAATGCGGCCTGATCTATAGAACTTTTTTATAGTACTATTTCAAGTACTGGAAATATGAAGATACAATACATAGTTCTGCCCTAAAAAAAGTTTTTTAGATAGTGGGGGAGATGGATATAAAAATAAGTAGTTTCTCCTAGTGTTAAATTTAACGCTATTTATATACAGTGTAGTATTATAGGAACACAAAAGAAGTGTACCTAACCCAACCTGGGAAATTGCAAGAGAAATTTCCTGGGAAGTTTGTTCCTGATATGGGCCTTTAAGAAGCATAAGGGTTGCCAGATGAAAATGAGAAAAAATAAATTTCCATGAGAAGAAAATACAGGTAGCGTGTTTTAAGTATCATCTGTATTCTGACAAATTCCAAATTTATATTTCCAGTGCAGACTCTTCTTACAAACTATAAATGCATTTATCTTACTGTGGATATACTCAGTATATCCAGTTGGATGTCTAATAAATATTTCAAATTCAGCATGTTCAAAATGATGCTCTTGATCTGACCTCTTACCCCCAAATCCTTACCTGAACATTTCTCTGCTAGGTTTATGGCAACTCTTCCATTTGCTCAGACCAAAACCCTGTAGTAGTCCTTAACTCCAATCACTCTCTCTCTCTCATATTCTGTGCAGCAACTCTGCAGAACCAGGTAATTGAAAAGAGTCATACACATACACACACACACACAAAGAAAACACAGGCAAACATTAGAGAGATCTAAGTGTTCTAGGCACAGTTTCCAGGGAACATTATTAATCACACAAGACATGCTTTGTCTTAGGGTTGTAAAACATTAAGATCCCTCTTAGAGGTTTATTTTCTACCTTTCACTGCTACACTATCTGGTCCATGAAGGCAAGGATCTTAATCAGTTATAATTGCTGATATATTTCAAGCACTGAAATATGCCTGGCATATAGTTGCTGCATAGTAAATATTTATTGAATGAAAGGAGTAAAATATGAAGAAATTTATGCCATTGTGTATGTAGTTAGTAATACAAGAAACTACATATTGTGTAAACAGATATTGTGAAACCAGAAATGGAGATAAAGAGATGTAGGAAAAGGCTATGTCATAATGAACGTGAGATGCCAATGTTATGGAGGGTGGTCTTTATCTCACAGATAATGGAAGATTTGGTAAAATTTTGTAAAAGGAGCTGCATGGTCTGAGTTGCCTTTTGGTAGCTGTTTGGGGAGAGACTTGAGGAAGTCAAGAAAGATCACAAGGTTATTATAATAGCTATGTTAAACATGAGTGTCCAACTTAAGGAAATGCAGAAGCAGAGAAGAGGGAGATAAAGAACACTAAACCATGAGCCATTACATTAGGACATGGTGCTTGTTTGGATATAAAGAATGAGGGAGAGAAGACAGTCTAAAATGACAACCAGGTTTTTTGATTTGGCATTGAGAGAATAGTAACTTCATCAATGAGATAATTGAATATAGCTCACCAAGACTACTTATTGTAACTAAATGTGCAACCTTCTACCTAATTCATGTTTCATACAACTCCATGAAACCCCAACATATTAGCAATGGGACAAACTGCAGTCATTCTGCTCCATTCCATTCCCAAGGCATTTTCATTCACAAGGACATTTGTCCTGTAATATCTACTTTCCCATAGTTCTAGACAAGGACATGTTAATGGAAATCAATACATTTTGCATTACACTTTCAGTTACTTATAACACTGTAAGAACAATAATTAGTATAAGAACAGGCTCTACATACATCCCAATAACATACCCTAAATACAAAAAAATTGCCATGGGAAATAGCTGTCCAAATCTAGAGTTAGCGTTTCAAAAAGAACAGGTTATTTATGAAAGCCTAGAGGGGATTAAATTGAAGCAGTTTAAGGTTTACAGGGAAAAGCAACCAAAGTAAAGGGCCAAAATATGGTATGATGGTGATAAAGTATATCTATTCCCCAGGACAAGATTAAACTAGAGATTCGAAGATGGAATGGGGTAGTTCAATGTGAAATATCTTAATCTGTCTACAATCCTGAGAAGCCTACATACTATCAGTCACACCTGCTGTAAACTAAAGGAAGTCCAAAGAATCAAGTTAAAAATAGGAAAGAAGATATTTTATTTTCCTAGCACCCTATATTTGAAGCTGGTGTTTAAAAATGAGTATTTCACATGCTTAAGATTGTATTAGATGGAGCTAATGGTTAAACTAGGGAGGTCCTATAAAAATGCTCTAGGTACCTCATTTAGCCAGTAATGTGGCATAGGGGAAACATTTCAGCCCTATTGCCCTAGCCTACCATGACTCAACATCACCAGTTAACATCCTTTTCCCTTTCACACCTGCACAAATGTAATTTAGGTTTTGCTTCTACTCCCAACAAAATGAAACAAACTCAGGCCACCTATAATAGCACAAAATCACGTTGCAAACTAAAGAAAGTCACAAAAGAACTTGACATTTAAAGAAAAAGATGTGTCATGGTAAAGTGTCCCTCCTAGGAAGCAGCTGACTATGTAGTCTCTAATCATGACTACTCCATGATTAGAGAGTTTCATAAACATAGCATCATTTTTCATCATTAAATACCTGTGGATTTCAAGACTTGATAATTATGAAGAATTGTTACTTCTTTGTGAGTACTTCAATAAGTACTTTGCTTTCAAGAAGTACTTTTTTCTTTAGATTTTTCTCCTTCCTATTGATTGTATTAAAATAACCAACATATTGCTGGTATTGATTTTTTTTTTGATTCATGACATATGCACAATAAAGTGAACAAATCTTAGGTGTACAAACTGATGATTATTTGTGTGTGTGTGTGTGTGTGTAAACACCATTCAGATCAAGATATAGATTATTTACAGAGGTTTCTCCATGCCTCTTCCAAGTCAGTACCTCTCTCCCCTGAAATAACCAGTGTTTTTAATGCTACTACCACAAATTAGTTTTGCCTGTTATTGAACTTCATATAAATGAACTCAGATACTATGTGTTTTTCCATGTCAAGCTGCTTTTGGATGTCTCTATGTATGTGAGATTTATATGTGTTGTTAGATCAATGCATAATTTATTATCACTCTCCCATCGACAATTTTTCATTATATTGCTGATGGGAATTTAGGATTTCCAGTTTTTTTCTATTATAAAGAAAGTTGTTTAAACATTCTATCACAACATCTTTGTTGGTTACATGCTCTCCTTTCCCTTGGGTGTAGATCTATGAACAGTGTTTCTGGGCTTTATGGGGGGCAAATATTTAGCTTTATCAAATACTCCCATATATATTCTTTTTTTTCAGCTTATACCCAATCAGCAGTATATGAAAGTTATGTTTTATACACATTTCTGTCCACTTGATTTAGTTAGGATTCTAAATTCTCACCTTTCCAGTAGGTACAAAATTACACTGTGCTTTTAATTTTCATTTCTCTAATGAGTAATGATATTGGACATCATTTCATATGATGAAATGCACCCCCTTTTTCTGGGGGCACTGTGCTGCACAGCTTGTGGGAACTCGGATTGAACCCAGGCCACAGCAGTGAAAGCTCTGAATCCTGACCACTAGGCCACCAGCAAATCCCTATTTGCCTTTTAATATTGCCTTTTTTCCTTAACAATTGATACAAGATATTATGTATTCAAATAAGAGTCTTTTATTGGGTATATTTATTTGAATATCATCCCCTGTGTTGTGGAGTCCCTTTCTACTCTTTTAATGGTTTCTTTTGATATGGTTTCTTTCATTTTAATATAGTCCATTTTCTCAATTTTCCTTTTATGGTTAAATGTTGTGTATATTTAGCAAAGTATTTCTCTATTTCAAGGGTACTAAAATGTCCTTCTAAAAGCTTTATTAATTTTTTCTTCACATTTTGATCTGCAGTCATTCTGGATTTGTGTGTGTGTGTGTGTGTGTATTGTGTGGGTTAAGGATCACAAATCACTGTGCTATTTGAATATGCAATCAACACAGCATCATATTTTGAAAAGACTACTTTTCCCAGTATAGTTTGGTGCATCCTTTGTCATTATGATGTTAATTTTATATGTCAACTTGGAGGACGATTTTGGATGATATTGGCATTTATATCAGTTAACTCTGAGTAAGCAGATTGCTCTGCATAATGTGGGTGGGCCTCATCCAATCAGTTGAAAGCCCAAATAGAACAAAATGACAAGCCTCCTGAGCAAAAGGGAGCTCTACAGTAGACTGCCTTTAGACCTCATCTGCACCATCATCTCTCCAGGGTCTTGAGCCTGCTGGCCCAACTCAGCAAGATGGAAACTCCACTCCAGATTATTACAGCTGAGAACAGGGTTCCCTTTCTCCCACTCCCAGTTGGAAGGCTATCTTCCCAGGAAGGGCATAATATCTCTTATCCTGCCTCTAGTTATCTGCTGCTGAAATAGAGAATAGATAAACATGAGAGAAAAATTAACAAAATTAAAAAGCTGTTCTTGAAAAGATTCGTATCAGACAATTGTGTAAGATTCAATGCAATTCTTATCAGAATCTCAATTTACTTAATTTTAGGAGTTGATAAGCTGATTCTAGAATTCTTAAACAACTGCAAGGGATTTGATATAACAACAACAACAAAAAGTCTTGAAAAAGAACAAAGTAGGAAGATTCACATTTCCCATTTTCACGATTTGCTAGAAAACAATAATAATCAAAGCAGAGTGATACTGGCATAAAGATGGAAATTTAGATCAATGGAATACAATTAATAATCCAGAAATAAAACCATTTGTCTATGTCCAACTGATCTCGACAAGAGGGCCAAGAGTATTCAATGGGAAAGAAATAGTCTTCAACAAATGGTGCTAGGACAACTTGATACCACATGCAAAATAATGAAGTGAGATGCTTACCTTAGATGATATATAATAATTAACTCAAAATTGATGGAAAATCTAAATTTAAGAGCTAAAACTATAAAATTCTTTAAAGAAATTATGGGAGTAAAGCTTTATGACCTAGGATTTGGCAATGGTTTCTTAGACATGATACCAAAAATTCAAACACCAAAGAATAGAAAGTTAGACTTTATCAAAATTTAGAACTTTTGTGCTTCCAAGAACACTATCAAAAAAGTGAAAAGAGCACCCACAGAATCAGAGAAAATATTTGCAAATTGTATCTTTGATAAAGGTCTAGTATTAGAATATGTAAAGACTCTAACAACTCAAAAATAAAAATACAAATAATCCAGGAAAAGAAATGGACCAAGGAAAGAATAGATAACTCTCCAAGGAAGATGCAAAAAGGGCCAATAAGCACATGAAAAGGTGTTCAACATCACCAATCATTAGGGAAATGCAAATCAAAACTACATTGAGATACCACGCCATACCCATTAGCATGGCTATTATCAATTCAAACAAAGAAACAAAACAAACAAAAAAACAAGTATTGGCGAGAATGTGGAGAAATTGGAAATCTTGAGCACTGTTGGTAGGAATGTAGTGGTACCGCTGCTGTAGAAAACAGTGGATTAGGTTTGGCTATGGCTGGAGAGTGATGGGGTTTCTTGCTTGATGTCACAAAATGTTCTAGAACTGATTGTGGTGATGGTTGCACATAGCTATGAATATAATAAAATCTATTAAATTGAACACTTTAAATGAGTTTACTGTATGGTATGCAAATTATATCTCAAAATGTTTTTTAAAAAGGAGCAAATACAATGAAAATAGGTGCCTCTTAAGAACAGATGTCTGCACTGGGGAAAAGTGATGCGGGGAATTGTTGGTTGTTTTGTTTATAAATCCTATAGTACCATTTGATCTCACAGATTAAGTATGTGTTTTATTTTACGAAAAGTGAAAATACTTTGAAAATAACATGTAATAAAAACTGTTGGCTTAATAATGATTAAGAAAAGTAAAGACAAAAAACACATGGAGGAAAAAAAGTGTCACAGTTCAATAATCTTTTATCTACTTTTGGGACCAGACATATTTTGGAAATCAGCATTATTTTTCAAACGGTCGTGTGGCACACATGCTATGCATTGTGTAATAACCCCAACATGACCAGAGATAGTGCTACGTAATCAAACACATTAATATTTCTGCAGCCAAATATATGAATATTTACACTAAATGCAATAGAGACAGAAGAGTAGCTTTATTATAGTTTGGGTTCAACTTTTGCCACCAAGTAAATTAAAGTCAGTCTTTCTGCCAAATGACTTAGAAAGAAAAAAAATTTTGATGTTTTTCATTTTTTTTTTTTGAGGATTCAAAGTCTCAGATGAGGGTTGCAATTCTTCAAGGCAACATGATCAATTAATATTTCATTTCACCTCATTTTAACATGTGACAAATGCAGGTTTTATATCAACTAGTGATTTTAGGATATTTTAACTATTTTTATTGTTAGAATTTGTTACAAATGAAGCAGCTATCCTGGTAATTTTCACACAGACAGATCAAGGAATCTCCCTTAATTTAGTGTCACATCAATTAAGATTAACTGTTTTATGTGGGTTCCTTGTATTAATGCACTGGCTGAAAGGAATAGAAGCCACATTCAAACTGTATTATGTCAATATTCACATACATTCAATGTGCTTTATGGTGCTAAGGTAGTTCTCTAATTTCCTCTTATTAAAACTCTCTATCTTCTCCCTCCCTAGTATTAACGTGTACCCACACTACACCCTTTGAGTTTGTTTTTGACCTGATTTCTCCAGTTCTGTACTGTCCCCCTCCCTTGTCTAGTTATCTCCAGTTAGTTGCCAAAAGGCTTCTTGCTCATTCTTCTTAAGTCATTTCTTTAGAACTCTTTCAAACTGATAAGCATCTCCTTTCTCATATTTATTTTATATTGAGCTTATCCAAGCTGTCCTACTGAGGAACTAAAATTTATTTGCACCTATGGAAGATTTTGAACATCGTCTGAGGAACTAAAGTAAGACAAAGAAACACTTCCACAGTGAGACTGGCATCATGTAGAAATGCAAGGATTTCACAATTTGGAGATGATAGCCGTGTGAATAAAACTATATGAACAAGGAACCTCAAATTCTTAGCCAAGGTTCCTTTGATGCTTTGCTGCTTTTTGCCCTTAGATGCTTGACCCATCTGGGAAGGACACTTCCTAAAATGTCCTTCAAGGCAAAGCCACTCACCCTTGGAAGAGCACCCTGACATGGTCTATTAGCAAAAGTGATATTTGCTTTCCTATTGAGATTGTAAAACCTTAGTTATATTTGGAAAAAGAAGTAGTCCTTGTGATGATATTCATTCCTGATTTTGTTCAGTGGTCTTACAGACTTCAGTGACTGACTATGTCCCAAATGTAGGAAAGGGTTGGAATGGATTTGAATTCCCAAACATAACGTACTTAGAGATCCAAATAGAAAATAAAGCAATACCAAGGGTTTTCCTTTGTAATATTTTATCTACAAAGTGTATTTTTTTTCTTAAAAAAAAAAAATCCATAAAAGTCAGTTTTGTGCATGACAAACTTCAGAAATTCCACGACTCTGAAAGATGTGCTTCTCACTTTGTTCATGACATCGTGGCTGAAGGAACAGGGCCTTAGAAGGGCATTTCTTAGGGCCTGAATGTCTTAATTCAAACTGTGGCTTGAATTTGCCTCTGTAGTTTCTTTTTGTTAAGTAAGTATATTATTAATTAAAAGGTGTTCATTCAAGGAAATAGAACATAAATACCAATGATTATGAATTATAATACAGCAATCTCATGAGGTAATCTTTTTTTTTTTTTTTTTGGCCACGCAGAGCAGCTTGTGGGATTTTAATTCCTGACCAGGGATCGAACCCAGGCACTCAGCAGTGAGAGCAAGAAGTCCTAACCACTGGACCGCCAGGGAATTCCCCCATCAGGTAATCTAAATAGGATTGGTTGTTTTCCATGTTTCATACCTGTGTCTGTATCTTATCATTATTTGCTTCCTCTGCCACTGTCAGAAAGTTTACTATAGTTTTTTACCCTTTCACTTTTTTCTCACTTTCACCTATCTATCTTCAGAATTCTCTTCAAATTTTTAGAAACTCTTATTACTTATTAGACAATCACCATTTAAACACTACTTTTGATAAATTTTTTTAAAAATGAAAGTGACCGCTAGGACTTGTCCTACCATGCATCATGACTTAAAATAAATACAGACTATGATGTTGTCAAAGGTACAGAAATAGACACATTGACTAATAAAATAATATAGAGTGCTCAGAGATGATCCATGTATATGCATGAACTTATTAAATAATTGACGTGGTATGGCAGAATTCTTATGGAAGGAGAGAGTCTTAGCTAAAGTATCGAAATCATAGATTGGTTTCCTATGAAATACAGCACAATCAATTTAGATTGATTATCAAAGACAAATTTTTAAAAATTAGACTAAAATATAGAAAGATATATTTAAAATCATGGTCCATGGACAGATTTTATAGAAGCCATTAAAATCCCTACAATTAAAAGTAATTATGGTTACATTTGTCAGCATGAAAATGAAGAACTTCCGTTCAACAAATGTAAAACCAAAAGACTAGCAAAACACTGGAAAAGTTATTAACAAAACATACTACTGGCAAAGAATTGATTTCTAGTATGTATAAATAATTCCTCAAAATCAGTAAGAGAAATAGTAAAAAGTCAGACAAAAGATTCATATCTTTTGTAGATCCACACTGGAGATCTTTTCATATCTCCACACTGTTTTGAAGATGTCCTTAAATTTTAGTTTATATTTATATATTAGTTGAGTCAAGTAAGTCACATAACTTTAAGTATTTAGTAAACCTTATTCTTTACCAATAGTGAGATGCACACACATACACACACACACACAGACACTTGAGTATATGTATGAAAACTTAGTGCCAAGATACTTTTATTCTGGTGAGTTAAATTGATACAGATAAAAATTCATTTACTTTAACATTTACTATCATTACCCCTTCCAGCTCTTATTTTCATCATTATGTTTTGTTAGAAAACAACTATAGCAGACATTTTGTAACATTTGAAAAGTAAATTTAACTATCTGAAGAACAATTTGACAAGATCTTATAAACATTTTAAATATTCATAACTGTTGACTCAATATTTTTACTTCTAGGAATTTGTTCAACAGATACACATATATTATCGATAGAGAAATGAAGGTAGGTAGATATAGACATTATTGTGGCATGGTTCATAAGCATGAAAAACTTCGTGACCTAAAAGTTTATTTTTTTAAATTTTCGACAAATGAATTTTTGTGTGTGCAAATAATACAATAATATCCAGGTGTTTAATTGTTCTATATGACTCAGCATGGAAAAATACCCATTTTTATTATGTAGTTAAGAATTAATCAAGTTGAAAACAGAATACAGAATATCACATATTCTAAAAAAAAAAAAAAAGAAAGAAAAACATCTGGAAGGATATACCTTAACGTGAGTTCACTATGATTTCTTCCAGGGAATGAAGTTTGGTGATTTGGAAGAACAGAACTTGGGAAAATTAATAACCCTTATTATGATTTAGCTCCTTATAATAAACATATAATTTTACAGTTAAAATATCTAACAGAGATTATGACAGAGTAGATAGGCAAGAATTTGCCAAGCCTTCTCTAAATTGTATTGTATGTTGCACAAAACTTAAAAACCTAACTTGTGCTCAAGTTGTCAAGAGTGAGTGTTATTTGTAATTTCAAGTGGCACAATATGGATAAGAAACAGGTGAAGTTAATGTAATACTTGAGTTTAGGCAATGATTTCAAACTATCCTCCATTGGTCTGTTAAAAAAAAACGTACTGGAAATGAACAATGAAATTGACTGATTTAAAAGTCCCTCATCCCTTTTCCTCTGGCTAGCTTGTGATAGAGATGCCTGATGACTGGTAAGATACCCAGAAGGCAGGCAGCAGAGAATGGAAAAGCTATAAGCTGTTAGCACACTGGACAGTTGAGAGTTGATAATTCTTTGAATATTGAAAATGCAAAATAAATGCTAAAAATCACTATTTAATATCTCTCTGTTTGTCCCAGCTGATCAGTTTTGCTGGAGCTGATTCACAGTGACCTATTAGATTTATATAATTCTAAACCATGATATTCAGAAACTTTACCAAAGATAACACATATTTCCTACTTCATTACAATTAACTTTGTTCTAGAAGTTTGTAATGAAAGTTTTCTCCTTTTTCTCTCTCTCCTTTTTTAATGGAACCTCTTGTAAGAAACGCCTCACAATTTTTCAGAGCTATTAATTTAAATATTATTTGGGAGAAATGCTATTTTTTAAATAGCTAGAAATCTGTTCATATTGTAAAAGAAGATATGTTCATGGCTTTACTGAAACCCTAAGCAACACTTTAAGGTATAAAAGGCACTATGAAAACTTCCCCCAAATCATTTACCTGAAGGAGCCTGGCCATTCTCTAGAGGTGCCAAAAGATCACAGCACCCAAAGCTCTTGCCCATTACTCAGATATTCCTCAGAGGGATGGTAGCTCATCATAGATTATAGCTTAACTCTATTTTCCACAACATAGTTTATAAAATTACAGTCTATGCTATAGCATTTCTGTTTGATTTATGCCCAGCCTGAGGCATGAAACCTGCTTCCTTCCAGGAGGAAATTATGCTTTCTTGAATGGAAAGAGTAGATGACAACCATAAAATAACTCAGAATCCCTCCCCCTCATCCAGTTACCTACATTCTTTATTTCCTCACAAAAATGGGAAGAACTAGGAGATTACTAATGTCTCTGGTTTGGGTAAATGGGAAAGGTTTAGACTCTTAGCTGATTTGTTGTATACATACGCTTCTAAAGTTTACAGCCAGTATTTGTCTAGAAATTGGTTAAATTTAGAGCCAGAGGAGAAATTGATAAATTCTAACTTTATTATTTATTCCATTTTATGCCCCTGTCCCTTTTATGAAACACTTAATCATTTTTTGATGTGTGCAGCTAAGGGAATAACGATGCTTAAAACTGACCTTGGCAGGTCACAGGTTAATTCAATTTCCATTTACTCATGTTTAAGAAATTTTCCCAGAAAAAAAAATGAGAAGAGGAATGAGGAAGAACAATTTTAGAAAGTATATCAATACATGTTATGGGAACACAAGTGAAACATTTACTTCAACCAATCAAAGAAAAACTATACATTTTGACAGAGCATTAGAAAAGCGATGATAAAAATGGCATAAATTAGACAAGACCTGAGGGTAAAGTTATCTTATTTTTTAATAATCAATTAAGTCTTGATGTGATGATTTAATGAAATAGTGAAATATTTTTAATACCCTTGTTTGTTGTTAAAAGTATAATTAATTGTGGTGTTGTAAAAGTCTAATGCAGTGAATGGACGAGAATGAGATATTTTCCTGTTTCAAGCCAGCAAGAAGCACATAGTTCTTTTCCTCCAAACTCCCATGCTACATAAGCACAGATAGTTGTTTCAAAGAAGAATATGAGACTTTCATGCCAATTACATCAATAAACTAGTAGGTACCCCTCAAGTTTCTGAGAAGCTATAGTCTTTGTCTTTGCATCTTCTGGTTTTGGCTATGAAGACCATAGAGGTGGCAACAGGTACAGGTAATAAGGCAATTCAGGCTTCCATTTGAATACAGTAAGTCCCCTACATACGAATGAGTTCCATCCGAGAGCGCATTAGTAGGTCCAATTTGTTAGTAAGTCCAACAAGGTTAGCCTAGGTATCCAACTAACACAGTCGGCTATATAGTACTGTACTGTAATAAGTTTATAATACTTTTCACACAAATAATACATAAAAAACAAAAAAAATAAAGAAAACATTTTTAATCTTACAGTACAGTACCTTGAAGAGTACAATAGTACAGTACAACAGCTGGCATACAGGGGCTGGCATCGAGTGAACAGGCAAGAAGAGTTACTGGCTGGAGGAGGGAGAGGAGGTGGGAGATGGTACAGCTAAAGGATTGTGAGCAATAGGAGTCGGAGGTCAAGCTGCAGTTTCACTCATGCCTGATGATGGCACAGGTTCTGGTTCCTTGCTGGATTCAATTCTACCTACCCTCTTGAAAAAACGATCCAGTGATGTCTGGGGAGTGGCTTTTTTCTTGTCATGGATGACACAGTAGCACCGGATTGCATTCTGAACAGCTACTGCAACCTTGATGTACCGTTCTACGTTTGGGTCCTGTGCTTCAAAAACTAACAGTGCCTCCTCAACTAAAGAAAATCCTCTTGCCATTTCCTGCGTCGTGAATCTCTTCCGTTCTTCAGTTACTTCTTCTTCTTGTGTCTCTTCATCCTTTCTCTGGGCCTCCAATTCTATCAGGTCTTCGTTAGTAAGCTCCTCATGTTGCACAGCAACAGTACTGTACAGTAAAGTACACAAAAGCACAACCACTTGTAGAGGATGCACACACGTGACAATGTATGCCAGACACGTGAACTAACTTATGTGATTGGACACGCGAATGCACGTTAGCATCTTTGAAAGTTCCCAGCTTGAAAGTTTGTATGTAGGGGACTTACTATAAATGGATTGAGGTCTTGATGGATGGTGCTCATGATGGCTCTTTCAATGGGAAAACGATCCTGTCTAAGAGCCCAGGGTCTGTAGCCACACCTGTCACACTGAAACTCCTGATTAGGTATGAACAGCATAATGGCAAAACAAATCTAGTCAGTTCAGTCCAAAATGCCACTAAACTTTATGAGTGTTTTTTCCTACTCGTTGCCACAAAGACTGACCAAACTTTTGAGGGAACTGGACAGATATTTTCTTATAAGCTCAGCCTCCAGTAAATGCTGAGAAAACATCCTGATTTGGAAGGAATTGGCTTAATTGGATAGAAATTGCATAGAAACTCACCACTGGGAACTGGGCAATGTGTGGTCCCAAGGAAGGATTCTGAGCTGTAATTGTGAGAAGCAGGAAATATGTTACAGATTTGGAATTATTACAAGACACATGAAACTTGTAGTAAATAGCACACACATATAATTTTAATGCACCTTTTTCTTGATAGATTATAATCTTTTTTTTCTTCTTCTTAAATAAAAGGGACTTCCCTGGTGGCGCAGTGGTTAAGAATCTGCCTGCCAGTGCAGGAGACACAGGTTCGAGCCCTGGTCCAGGAAGATCCCACATGCCGCAGAGCAACTAAGCCCGTGCACCACAACTACTGAGCCTGTGCTCTAGAGCCCACAAGCCACAACTACTGGGCCCATGTGCCACAACTACTGAAGCCCACGTGCCTAGAGCCCATGCTCCGCAACAAGAGAAGCCATTGCAATGAGAAGCCTGCACACCGCAACGAAGAGTAGCCCCCATTCACCACAACTAGAGAAAGCCCGCGCACAGCAACGAAGACCCAACGCATACAAAAAAAAAAAAAAAAAAAAGTCATGTTGCACCAAGAGAACGCTGCAAGATCTACCTGTGTTCTTTCCTCAAGAAAATGTATCCCAGCTTTGTTCTGTTCTAGTTATAGTTTTAAAGCAGAAATCACTCCATCCATTTCATCCTAGAAATCAAGATGGGTAAGTAAGTTTGAGGTGTCATTAGAATCTTATCTTCAGCCCTGGTTTTATTTTTAAGTTGGAATTTAACGTTTCTTATTTCCTTCTAAAGAAGATGATTCACGTTTTGAGAAAAAGGGGAAATTGGAAAAAGTTTTTTAACATATCTATGGTATTGCATTTTAAAAAATAGAGCATTGAAAAAATAGTTACAAATAACTGGCTTATTTTCATCTTTTGGGGGATAAATGAAAATATAAACATTACATACTTTTAAAAATTAAAAGTTGGCAAAAGACATGTAAAGGATCAATATTTCTATTTGGCATGTCTTATATATGAATACATATTAGGACGTGACTTTAATAGCCTATGTTGAGATAGCATTTCAGCATAGGACAATGATATTTATTTATTTTTTTAAGCACACCCATACTTTTATTTTCAGATAATGACATCAACCAGTCTTTTTTTTCTGTACAGAATAGATAAAATGAGTTATTTGGTTTTTTTTGTTTTTGTTTTTGTTTCAAATTCTTTTCCCATTTAGTTTATTACAGAGTATTGAGCAGAGTTCCCTGTGTTATACAATAGGTCCTTGTTGGTTATCTTTTTTTTTTTTTTTACATCACATTTTTCTTTTTTTAACATCACATTTTTTTTTTTATTCTAACAGAAAGTCACAAAAATTATAATCATCCTCATCAGTTCACTCAGTCCCATGTAATTAATTTTTTTTCATCTTGATCTTTTGTTAGCACTTTTATGAATTCATCAGTTTTCCATGAGAGTTCTGAAAATGCTTATTCATTCAGTTCAGCAGTATAGTCAGTTACCAGAAACCTGTACTAGGACAATGACATGTTGCAGGCAATTTTATTTCAATCATTTTAGCATAAATAGCACAAAAAATGAGCAAAATAATTTTTTGGCAATAACAAATATCTTAAGTAACCTCATCTAAAAATCCAATTTAAAAATCTGGAATCATACTTGCAAAATATGCAAACAGCCAGTGAATTATTGAAATATTTTTTACTTGGAGGCATGCCATATTCCAAGGAGACGAACTATATGACTGGAAGTGGAGCTACTGAATAAAGATATCAAAGGGGCTAAATGTTTTAATTCAGAAGGCATTTTATTAGACCTTTAGCCTTTACAAAACAAATAGCAGATCATCTTTGGGGGCCCAGATTCATCTGTGACTATGCTGCTGCAATCCTTTCCTTTCAATAATTCCAGTTAAATCATACATTTAAAAACAGTGGGACTCTTACACCTGGTTTCACAAAACTATTCCTCCTTGATGGGGCTTGTGAACTGTGTAGAAATGTTTTGCTGTTGTAAAACCAGGTGGTTTAATTGAATACATAAACTGATGTAAACAAGAGGGTATTTTGCTGATGCTATGTTTTTGAAGCACAGTTGGAATTATAGTCTTGTAAACTTATAAAATATGGGTGCAGAGCTGCTAATAAATATATTTCAACGTGATTTCAGTAAAGACAGAGTTTTTTGAAGTTAGAGCATGCCTTGTAGCTTTTCTTTCCCCAATAAAAGAAAAGAAAAACACTAAAGAAAGTTATCTCAGTAGTTTTTAAAAGTTTATATATTTTTAGAAGTGTATACATATAACTTTTGCTTATATGTTTCTGAATTTTTTTGCCTAGAATGTTTACTCAAGTTGAAGAGAAAGGATTTTGCCTTTTGTCTACTGTAGTTGTTGAAAAGATCAATACTCCTAGGCTAATGGGCACTACTTCAAATGGCAAAAGCTCTTGACCCAAAGGAAAAGAAACCTATTAAGTCTTTCACAATGTAGATGAATAATATTTTACACAATTGATATTTTCTAAAAGCAAATATCCTTAAAGTTGATTATTTAAAACTTTTTACATATTATAACTTTAGATATGGCATTTTTTAGTGAAAAGCCAACACAAAATAAATTTTACTTAAAGATGACATAATGTCTTTAAATACTTTTGTGTTGGAGAAAGGGCTTTAAAAAAAGTATTTACAAACCAAGTTAATTTCTGCACTCAGGAAAGGTTTCTCTTTCTCAACACACCAGGACACCAGAGAGATCTGCACATCTGTACATCGAGGTGGTAGACTGAAACACACAGAGGATGTGAAATGGTGGAGGCAATGCCTGTGATCCCAGTGCCCCAGCCCAGGTGGCTAAGCCTACAGCCCCAGAAAAGCCAGTAACAGCACACTATTCTGGCCTCCTGGCCACAGCGGTGCCCATAGGGAATTGGGCAACAGCACTGGTGGGGCCACAACCTTGTCTCTCCAGCTGCAGCTGCACATATGACTCTGGCGCCTGCCTGCTTTGGTGGCCTTCGGAAACCTTACGACCCCAGAAAGGCATAGGTGCCCACAACCCTGGACATGGCGGAGGCACCTGCCATCCCAGCGCTCCCAGTGGTGATGCCAGCTATAGCAGCACCAGCAGAAGCAAGGCACCAGCAACCCCAGAGGCACATTCAAAGACAAGGAGAGAACTAGCGACACATCTGGCAGTGGCAGTGGAAGGTGGAAAGTGTAGATTCTCAAATATAGCCAGAGGCAGCGCAGGTAAGTGGAACCAAAAATTTGTGCTGTAGCGCCACCTACTGAAAGGCAAAAGAAAGGTTTCTAATTACCAACCTGTTGAATGGTTAGAATCGAAGTTTAAAAAAAAAAAAGCTTTATCTAAATAAGGAAGGTGTTCCTTACCTTAAATGCATGAGGAGAGGAACAACACATCAAGCACCATGTAAAACCATGGTAACACAGTACTACAAAAAGGAAATGACAATTCTCAGGAAACCAAACTTAAAGCCACAGAATATTGTGATCTGATAGAGAATTCAAAATATCTGTCATGAAGAAAGTCAATAAGCTACAAGAAAACTCAGAAAGGCAGTTCAATGAGCTCAGGAATAAAATTAAGGAACATAAGGAATATTTTACAAAAGAAATCAAAACTCTAAAAAAGAACCAGATAGAATTCTGGAGCTGAAAAACGCAATAAATGAGATGAGTGCATTAGAAAGCAGTAGAAATAACAATATATGCAAGAGAGAATTATGAGCTTGAAGACAGAAATCTAGAAATGATACAGGTAGAAGGGAATAGAAAATTAAGATGTGAAAAAAATAAAGAAATCTTCAAGAACTACATGACTCCATTAGGAGGGGTAACATAATAATAATGGGTATCCCAGAAGGAGAAGAAAGGGAGAAAGGAGCAAAGAGTTATAAAGAAATAATAGCTGAGGGCTTCCTAAACCTGGGGAATAAACGATATACAAGTTCATGAAGCTAAGAGAATACCTAATAACCTCAGTGCAAAAAGACCTTCTCCAAGACACATTAGCTTAAAACAGTCAAAAGTTCATGAAAAATAAAGAATTTTAAAGGCAGCCAGGGGAAAAAAGCACAGTAATCCCCATCAGGCTGTCAGAAGATTTCTCAGCAGACACTCTACAGGCCAGGACAGAGTAATGTAACATACTCAAAATACTGAAAGATAAATACTGTCAGCCAATAGTAGTCTATCAATCAGAAAAGTTATCTTTCAGATATGAAGGAGAAAAAAAAAAGGCTTTTCCAGACAAACAGAAGCGGAGGGAGTTCATTATCACTAAAACTGCCTTACAAAGAAATGTTGAAAGGAGCTCTTCTACCTGAAACAAAAAGGCAAAAGTACACAAAACTTTGATTAAGGTAATAAATACACCAGCAGAATCAGAAAATTGCAACTCTACATCAGAATAGGTTGTTAAGTACTTAATTATGGCATAAAGCTTAAAGGGAAAAAGGCAGTAAAAATAACTATAGCTACTTCAATTTGGTAATGAACTCACAACATAAAAAGGAATAATTTGAGACAACAAAAACATAGAAGGGGAAGAGGAAAAGATAGAGCGCATATAGATAAATGAAGATAAAATGATGCTATCAGCAGAAAAAAATACTATTTTATCTGTGAGATATTATATACAAACCTCATGGTAACCACAAAACATACATTTAGAGCAGAGACACAAAACATCAACAAAGAGGAAACTGATAAAAACATCATAGAAAACCACCACACTAAAATGGCAGACAACCACAAGGAAAAAGAAACAATGAAAATGAAGAGCAACCAGAAAACAAAAGATTAAATGTCAGTACTAAGTCCTCATTTATCATTAATCACCGAAAATGTAAATGGATTGACTTTACCAATCAAAAATCACAGAGTTGCTAGACGGATTAAAAAATAAGACCAAACTATGTGCTGCATCCAGGAGATTCATCTCAGCTCTAAAGACAAACATAGGCTAAAGCAAAGGGATGGAAGATGATACTCCAAGCAAAAAGTAGCCCCCCCCCCCCAGAAAAAAATAGGTGTTTCTGGTTTCCTTTACTGTGCAGAAACTTTTTAGTCTGATTTTATTTCACTTGTTTATTTTTGCTTTGGTTACCTTTGATTTTGGTGTCAAGTCCAAAAAAACCATTACTAAGACTGATATCAAAGAGGGTATGTTTACTCCTAGGACTATTATGGTTTCAGGTCTCATGTTCAAGTCTTTAATTCATCTTGAATTGATTTTTTTGTAAAATTGTATTTTGTAAATTAAAAAATTACCTTTTAAAGTTGTATTTTGTTAGTAGGAAACAAAGTCACTTTTACTGCTCCCCAAACCAATTTTTGGAGTAATGTAATAATTACTATGATTGTTTTCAAAAGTAGACATTGATATTAGAACTCTTAGGTTTAACATTGACACTGTACTTCCCCAAATTAGGTTTAAATTTGGTAATATCTCTAATGAGAGAGGTGTAACATATAAATGAAGAATGAATGACAAAAACTACTAAAGACCATTTTGATCAATTTTTTTTCAAGAACTTTAATCAGTACAATTTAAAAGAACTGAATAAAAAGACAGAAGTTTGTTGTTCAATGAGCATAGGCCAATAAATTTTTAGAATAAGGACAAATCTATAGTGAAAAATACTTAAAAAAAACTTAAAAACTTTTAAAAATTGCTATAATAACAGAAAAAATAAATAATAAAAGATTTAACTCAGGAAGCTATAATATAAATAAATAAAATTAGGAAAATAATATTAAATAGAACAAATTAACGCAGAAATTAATTACATATCATAAAAAACAGAACTAGTCCACAAACAACAGTAAATGATGGTGAGGGTGTGGAGAAAAGGGAACCCTCCAACACTGTTGGTGGGAATGTAAATTGGTACAACCATTATGGAGAACAGTATAGAGGTTCCTTAAAAAACTAAAAATAGAACTACAACAACATGATCCAGCAATCCCATTCCTGGGCATATATCCAGAGAAAACCATAATCTGAAAAGATAGATAAATGCATCCCAGTGTTCATTGCAGCACTATTTACAGTAGCCAAGACATGGAAGCAACCTAAATGTCCATTGACAGAGGAATGGATAAAGATGTGGTACATATATACAATGGACTATTACTCAGCCATAAAAGAGAAAGAAGTAATGCCATTTGCAGCAACATGGATGGACCTAGAGATTATCATGCTAAGTGAAGTAAGTTAGACAGAGAAAGACAAATATCATATGATATCTCTCATATGTGAAATCAAATTTTAAAAATGATACAAATGAACTTATTTACAAAACAGAAACAGACTTAAAGATATAGAAAATAAACTTATGGTTACCAAAGGGGAAACGTGGGTGGGGGGATAAATCAGGGCCTTGGGATGAACATACACATACTACTATACATAAGATAGATAACCAACAAGGACCTACTGTATAGCACAGGGAACTCTACTCAGTATTCTATAATAACCCATATAAGAAAAGAATCTGAAAAAAGAATATATGTATATGTATAACTGAATCACTTTCCTGTACACCTGAAACTAACACAACATTGTAAGTCAACTATAATCCAATAAAATTTTTTTTAAAAATAGAACTGATTCTTTGAAGTCTTATTAACTTACCATACAGGTTATGCACACACGCGCACACACACACACACACACACACACACACAAACACCAATATTAATTCTGGAAACCAGGAAAAAAAGTCCCAAATAAAATGTTAGCAATTAAACTTCAGAAATATTTTCAAAGACCAATGGCCATGAACTTCCGCCCACGGCCCGCGCAGCTGAGGTGCCGGCACAGCCGTTTTGCATCAGGAACTCTGGCCTGAAGGTCCAGAGGTGAGACCTCTGCATGCTGCCCCCTGTGAGCAACGAAACTAGACTGAGCACAAAGGAAAAAAAAAGATCTTCCCATTTAGAAGTGGGTGTATGTTCCCTCTTCTTGAACCTGGGTTTGGGGACGGCTTGAGCCACAGAAGACGGCAGAAGTGATGCTGTGCTGGCTTCTCTGTCCACGTCTCAAGACACTGGCAGTCCTTGATCACAACAACCGTTACGTGTGAGAAGCAGCTCTGGGGAAGGCCCCACCTGGAGGGGACCTGAGAGCAGCCCTAACTCACCGACCACGTGAAGGAACATCCTGGACGCCGGTCTCCGTGCACTGAGCCACCTGCCCAGGCTGACGTGAGTGGCACACAGTCGTGTGGATGAAAGGCTCTTGTTGCTCCAGCCAGGCAACAGGGCTGTGCCTCTGAGGTGGGAGAGCCAACTTCAGGACACTGGTCCACAAGACACCTCGAAGCTCCACGTAATACCAAATGGCGAAAATCTCTCAGAGATCTCCATCTCAACATCAAGACCCAGCTTCACTCAACGACGAGCAAGCTATAGTGCTGGACACCCTATGCCAAACAACTAGCAAGACAGGAACACAGCCCCATCCATTAGCAGAGAGGCTGCCTAAAATCATAAGGCCACAGACACCCCAAAACACACCACCAGATGTGGACGTGCCCACCAGAAAGACAAGATCCAGCCTCATCCACCAGAACACAGGCACTACTCCCCTCCACCAGGAAGCCTACACAACCCACTGAACCAACCTTAGCCACTGGGGACAGATACCAAAAACAATGGGAACTACGAACCTGCAGCCTGTGAAAAGGAGACCCCAAACACAGTAAGATAAGCAAAATGAGACGACAGAAAAACACACAGCAGATGAAGGAGCAGGGTCAAAACAAGCCAGACCTAACAAATGAAGAGGAAATAGGTAGTCTACCTGAAAAAGAATTCAGAACAATGATAGTAAGGATGATCCAAAATCTTGGAAATAGAATAGACAAAATGCAAGAAACATTTAACAAGGACGTAGAAGAACTAAAGAGGAACCAAGCAATGATGAAAAACACAATAAATGAAATTAAAAAATACTCTAGACGGGATCAATAGCAGAATAATTGAGGCAGAAGAACGGATAAGTGACCTGGAAGATGAAATAGTGGAAATAACTACTGCAGAGCAGGATAAAGAAAAAAGAATGAAAAGAACTGAGGACAGTCTCAGAGACCTCTGGGACAACATTAAACGCACCGACATTCGAATTATAGGGGTCCCAGAAGAAGAAGAGAAAAAGAAAGGGACTGAGAAAATATTTGAAGAGATTATAGTTGAAAACTTCCCTAATATGGGAAAGGAAATAGTTAATCAAGTCCTGGAAGCACAGAGAGTCCCATACAGGATAAATCCAAGGAGAAACACGCCAAGACACATATTAATCAAACTATCAAAAATTAAATATAAAGAAAACATATTAAAAGCAACAAGGGAAAAACAACAAATAACACACAAGGGAATCCCCATAAGGTTAACAGCTGATCTTTCAGCAGAAACTATGCAAGCCAGAAGGGAGTGGCAGGATATACTTAAAGTGATGAAGGAGAAAAACCTACAAACAAGATTAATCTACCCAGCAAGGATCTCATTCAGATGTGATGGAGAAATTAAAACCTTTACAGACAAGCAAAAGCTGAGAGAGTTCAGCACCACCAAACCAGCTTTACAACAAATGCTAAAGGAACCTCTCTAGGCAAGAAACACAAGAGAAGGAAAACACCTACAATAACAAACCCAAAACATTTAAGAAAATGGGAATAGGAACATACATATCGATAATTACCTTAAATGTAAATGGATTAATTGCTCCCACCAAAAGACACAGGCTGGCTGAATGGATACAAAAACAAGACCCATATATATGCTGTCTACAAGAGACCCACTTGAGACCTAGAGACACATACAGACTGAAAGTGAGGGGATGGAAAAAGATATTCCATGCAAATGGAAATCAAAAGAAAGCTGGAGTAGCAATTCTCATATCAGACAAAATAGACTTTAAAATAAAGACTATTACAAGAGACAAAGAAGGACACTATATAATGATCAAGGGATCGATCCAAGAGGAAGGTATAACAATTGTAAAAATTTATGCACCCAACATAGGAGCACCTCAATACATAAGGCAAATACTAACAGCCATAAAAGGGGAAATGGACAGCAACACAATCATAGTAGGGGACTTTAACACCCCACTTTCACCAATGGACACATGATCCAAAATGAAAATAAATAAGGAAACACAAGCTTTAAATGATACATTAAATAAGATGGACTTAATTGATATTTATAGGACATTCCACCCCAAAACAACAGAATACACATTTTTCTCAAGTGCTCATGGAACATTCTCCAGGATAGATCATATCTTGGGTCACCAATCAAGCCTTGGTAAATTTAAGAAAATTGAAATCGTATCAAGTATCTTTTCTGACCACAATGCTATGAGACTAGATATCAATTACAGGAAAACATCTGTAAAAAATACAGACACATGGAGGCTACACAATACACTACTTAATAACGAAGTGATCACTGAAGAAATCAAAGGGGAAATCAAAAAATACCTAGAAACAAATGACAATGGAGACACGACGACCCAAAACCTATGGGACACAGAAAAAGCAGTGCTAAGAGGGAAGTTTATAGCAATACAAGCCTACCTCAAGAAACAGGAAACATCTCGAACAAACAACCTAACCTTGCACCTAAAGCAATTAGAGAAAGAAGAACAAAAAAACCCCAAAGCTAGCAGAAGGAAAGAAATCATAAAGATCAGATCAGAAATAAATGAAAAAGAAATGAAGGAGACAATAGCAAAGATCAATGAAACTAAAAGCTGGTTCTTTGAGAAGATAAACAAAATTGATAAACCATTACCCAGACTCATCAAGAACAAAAGGGAGAAGACTCAAATCAACAGAATTAGAAATGAAAAAGGAGAAGTAACCACTGACACTGCAGAAATACAAACGATCATGAGAGATTACTACAAGCAACTCGATGCCAATAAAATGGACAACCTGGAAGAAATGGACAGATTCTTAGAAATGCACAACCTGCTGAGACTGAACCAGGAAGAAATAGAAAATATGAACAGACCAATCACAAGCACTGAAATTGAAACTGTGATTAAAAATCTTCCAACAAACAAAAGCCCAGGACCAGATGGCTTCACAGGTGAATTCTATCAAACATTTAGAGAAGAGCTAACACCTACCCTTCTCAAACTCTTCCAAAATATTGCAGAGGGAGGAACACTCCCAAACTCATTCTACGAGGCCACCATCACCCTGATACCAAAACCAGACAAAGATGTCACAAAGAAAGAAAACTACAGGCCAATATCACTGATGAACATAGATGCAAAAATCCTCAACAAAATACTAGCAAACAGAATCCAACAGCACATTAAAAGGATCATACACCATGATCAAGTGGGGTTTATTCCAGGAATGCAAGGATTCTTCAATATACGCAAATCAATCAACGTGATACACCATATTAACAAATTGAAGGAGAAAAACCATATGATCATCTCAATAGATGCAGAGAAAGCTTTCGACAAAATTCAACACCCATTTATGATAAAAGCCCTGCAGAAACTAGGCATAGAGGGAACTTTCCTCAACATAATAAAGGCCATATATGACAAACCCACAGACAACATCGTCCTCAATGGTGAAAAACTGAAACCATTTCCACTAAGATCAGGAACAAGACAAGGTTGCCCACTCTCACCACTATTATTCAACATAGTTTTGGAAGTGTTAGCCACAGCAATCAGAGAAGAAAAAGAAATAAAAGGAATCCAAATCGGAAAAGAAGAAGTAAAGCTGTCACTGTTTGCAGATGACATGATACTATACATAGAGAATCCTAAAACTGCTACCAGAAAACTACTAGAGCTAATCAATGAATTTGGTAAAGTAGCAGGATACAAAATTAATGCACAGAAATCTCTTGCATTTCTATACACTAATGACGAAAAATCTGAAAGTGAAATTAAGAAAACACTCCCGTTTACCATTGCAACAAAAAGAATAAAATATCTAGGAATAAACCTTCCTAAGGAGACAAAAGACCTGTATGCAGAAAATTATAAGACACTGATGAAAGAAATTAAAGATGATACAAATAGATGGAGAGCTATACCATGTTCTTGGATTGGAAGAATCAACATTGTGAAAATGACTCTACTACCCAAAGCAATCTACAGATTCAATGCAATCCCTATCAAACTACCACTGGCATTTTTCACAGAACTAGAACAAAAAATTTCACAATCTGTATGGAAACACAAAAGACCCCAAATAGCCAAAGGAATCTTGAGAACGAAAAATGGAGCTAGAGGAATCAGGCTCCCTGACTTCAGACTACATTACAAAGCTACAGTAATCAAGACAGTTTGGTACTGGCACAAAAACAGAAATATAGATCAATGGAACAGGACAGAAAGCCCAGAGATAAACCCACGCACATATGGTCACCTTATCTTTGATAAAGGAGGCAAGCATATACAGTGGAGAAAAGACAGCCTCTTCAATAAGTGGTGCTGGGAAAATTGCACAGGTACATGTAAAAGTATGAAATTAGAACACTCCCTGACACCATACACAAAAATAAACTCAAAATGGATTAAAGACCTAAGTGTAAGGCCAGAGACTATCAAACTCTTAGAGGAAAACATAGGCAGAACACTCTATGACATAAATCACAGCAAGATCCTTTTTGACCCAGCTCCTAGAGAAATGGAAATAAGAACACAAATAAACAAATGGGACCTAATGAAACTTAAAAGCTTTTGCACAGCAAAGGAAACCATAAACAAGACCAAAAGACAACCCTCAGAATGGGAGAAAATATTTGCAAATGAAGCAACTGACAGAGGATTAATCTCCAAGATTTACAAGCAGCTCATGCCGCTCAATAACAAAAAAACAAACAACTCAATCCAAAAATGGGCAGAAGACCTAAATAGACATTTCTCCAAAGAAGATATACAGATTGCCAACAGACACATGAAAGAATGCTCAACATCATTAATCATTAGAGAAATGCAAATCAAAACTACAATGAGATATCATCTCACACTGGTCAGAATGGCCATCATCAAAAAATCTAGAAAGAATAAATGCTGGAGAGGGTGTGGAGAAAAGGGAACACTCTTGCACTGTTGGTGGGAATGTAAATTGATACAGCCACTATGGAGAACAGTATGGAGGTTCCTTAAAAAACTAAAAATAGAACTACCATATGACCCAGCAATCCCACTACTGGGCATATACCCTGAGAAAACCATAATTCAAAAAGAGTCATGTATCAAAATGTTCATTGCAGCTCTATTTACAATAGCCAGGACATGGAAGCAACCTAAGTGTCCATCATTGGATGAATGGATAAAGAAGATGTGGCATATATATACAATGGAATATTACTCAGCCATATAAAGAAATGAAATGGAGGTATTTGTAGTGAGGTGGATGGAGTTAGAGTCTGTCATACAGAGTGAAGTAAGTCAGAAAGAGAAAAACAAATACAGTATGCTAACACATATATATGGAATCTAAGGGAAAATAAAGGTCATGAAGAACCCAGTGGCAAGACGGGAATAAAGACACAGACCTACAGAGAATGGACTTGAGGATATGGGGAGGGGGAGGGGTAAGATGTGACAGGGTGAGAGAGTGGCATAGACATATGTACACTACCAAACATAAAATAGATAGCTAGTGGGAAGCAGCCGCATAGCACAGGGAGATCAGCTCCGTGCTTTGTGACCACCTAGAGGGGTGGGATAGGGAGGGTGGGAGGGAGGGAGATGCAAGAGGAAAGAGATATGGGAACATATGTATATGTATAACTGATTCACTTTGTTATAAAGCAGAAACTAACACACCATTGTAAAGCAATTATACTCCAATAAAGATGTTTCAAAAAAAAAAGAAAAGACCAATGGCCATGACTGAGCAGTGTTCATTCTAGGAATACAAAGATAGCTCACTGTAAGAAATCCAAAGCCATATTTAGCTACATTAATCATGAAAAGGGGGAAACATTAACATTGATTATTTTAGTAGTTGCTAAAAAATAATTTGATCAAAGTTAACAGTGTTTAAGATTTTTAAAGAATTAGAAAACTAGTAATAGACCTGAAATTATCTATTTGGTAGAAATAAATTGGCCTTAATTGCTATGAATCTATTCATCATGTTTGTGTATCTCTTTTAGAGATACGTAATTAATGCATTATGCTTGTTCTAAAAGAAACTACCATTTCAAGTACTGTAATGTTCTAGAAACATGCATCACCAAGGACTACAAAATCTTGAAAAATAATTAAAATATATAATTATTAAACTAAACAACCATGTGACTATTTATTCAGGCTATTTTTTGATAATAACTAAAATATCCCCAATTGATAGAAAAGAAAATCTCATGTCCTAGCAATTTACACTTAATTAACTATTTATGTAAAGTTCAGCCTGAGACAAGGGATAGTTAAGTAGCACGATCAAAACCAGTTATCAGTAAAAGTAGCTGATGCTGCTATTTTTACCAATTTCTTCATATGCCCAGGAGATTCATGCTTTTAAAGCTCATGGAAAGGACAGTTTTTCTCATAGGAAAATTCAGTGTTCCTCTCCCTTGTGAGTTGAACACATTTATCAATTCGAACATTTCCCCTTATTTTTTCCTTTTATAGTATTGATTGATACCTATGAAGCATGGATATGAAGGTATTAGTAGGGCATTTAAGTTGTTTAGGGGCCCAGAGAAGATGAAGTTTCACATCTGAAATGCAGAGACAATTGAAGGGAGATTTTCATAGAGGAAAACAAAAATTTTTACTTTGATCGGTATTCTTTCTAGGATTTTGTTTTGTTTTGTTTTTAATTTAAAAATAGTCAACATCAGTTTAATAGGCCTGGCTTGTAGTATAGAAATAAGATAATCCAAAGAACAATTTTGGGGAGGCAGAAGTTAGGAGGCTCTTGTAATATTTGTTAAGACTCCAAATTACATACTTATCTCAATTTCAGAAATGATCAATTAGAGGGCTTCCCTGGTGGCGCAGTGGTTAAGAATCCGACTGCTAATGCTGGGGACACGGGTTCAAGCCTTGGTCCGGGAAGATCCCACATGCTGCGGAGCAACTAAGCCTGTGTGCCACAACTACTGAAGCCCGTGCGCCTAGAGCCCGTGCTCTGCAACAAGAGAAGCCACAGCAATGAGAAGTCCACGCACTGCAATGAAGAGAGCTCCCGCTCGCCGCAACTAGAGAAAAGCCCGCAACGAAAACCCAACACAGCCAAAAATAAATAAATAAATAAAAGAAATGATCAATTTGAATCTTCGTCGTGATGGGAATCTTCAAATAAAAAGATAAGTTTAATTTTAGTTTGGTTATACAGTTTATCCACTAAAGGCATTTTAGTCATAGTTGAAACAATTTTTTGGATGGACTCATCTCACAATCCATTGTTTTAACAAAACCTTTTAGAAGATATCCTACAAGTACTATTTGTGTTTACATTGCTTGTGTAGAGGAGAAAAAATCATCTCACATCCTGAGAATATTTTATCCTGGAACCAAGCGTAAGAGATTGGGTTGTGACATTTTTCCTTCTCTGCCAGTGAATTCAGTGAATAATATATAAACCCCTTCGTGTGTGCGTGTGTGTGTGTGTTTGTGCGTGTGTGTGAAGAACCTAATATTAACAAAGAAATAGGGAATGATAATTAGAACATCAACTCTGGAACCAGAATCTGTGTGTTCTGAAGCCCATTCTACCACTTAGTACATGTGACACCATTTTTAATTGGAATGACAGAAATGGGACTGTTGTAAGAATTAAAAGTTTAGCATATTTAAAATAGAATAGTCAGTGGCAGACAGTAAGCACAATTTTAATTAGATGTAGAATACAGAATATTGAGCTAACGTTTCCCTTGCCTTTATTTTTTCAGTTAAATAAGTAACACTTCAAACAAGAATAATCCTAAATAACCTACCAACTTTTGGATTCTATGAAATGACCACCTCTATCCCTTTCTCTTTGTGTTTAGATAAGTTTTTTTTGTTTTGTTTTGTTTTGTTTTGTTTTTGATATACATTAATCACAGATAAGCCTCTACTCTGCTACCAAATCTTTCTTGAATTTTCTGGAGAATGTCATCACTATGCATGCTTTACTCAGACATACCTTTTATGCAGTCACTACCATAGCCTTTGAGTCTAGCCTCTGCTGCATGAAGATTTGCCTTCAAATATTTTGGAAAATAAAGTTTGAAAAATTATATACAAATGCAAATACATGGACATATCTGAGAAAAGTAAACTTTATCACAGGTAGAAGAAATCTTTTTTAAAAATTACACACACACACACATGCTGCTTAATTAGGATGACCTGACGGCATTTGTGATAAACATTTTAGTGCTTAGAGCTTTGGTCGAGGAGAAGATCTCAGAGAAGCTGCCTGCGTTACCACTCTAGCACCCAGACAGTACCCACATAGGAGTCGTATCCTGCTTTCACCTATCATGGGTTTCTGAAGGCTTTTTTGAAAATCAAATGTACAAGAGTGTTTAGCTTGCTTTTAATCATATATGTGAACATATTAAAGACGTCTAGTGATCTAAGTGGTCATTTGTCCAGCAATTACATGCACAATGTGTACATATTTGTTAAAATAGTGCTTCTCAACCTACCTGTGGGTAAAGACCCTCTTTTTAAATTCCCAATCAATCATAGATTGGTATCTTTGTAAAAGTAAATAAAAATCAGTGACTAAGAAAATGAATTAAAAAGAAAAACAGAAGCCAGTCCCAAAAGATCACATATTGAATTATTCCATTCATATGAAATTTCCAGAAGAAATACAGAGAGACAGAAAGTGGATTCGTGGTTGGCCTATGATTGGAGGGAGCATTGTCAGGGGCTGCTAATGATTTCTGGGTTTCCTTCTGAAGTGGTAAAAATGTTCCAAAATTAGATTAGGGTGATAGTTGAACTCTGTAACTATACTAAAAACCTGGAATTACAGACTTAACATGGTTAATTTTATGATATGATAATTACATCTAAATAAAGCTTTTTTAGAAAAAGGACAGGCATTCAAAATGCAAGGCAACATTTTTATTATTAAATTCAAAAGATAAAAGATTATACTTCAGTAAATATAATTAGAACAAACACAACATATGAAAAAAGAAAGAATGATGGTAACTGCAGGGCACTGAGTTGGGCATCCTTCAGGTTATTGAGCAAGAAATTAAGCATCAATTGTAATATTGACTTTCATTTTTTGTATTCACTCAACAAATTACTGTTATCTATGTGAAAGATTCTATATTCTGAGGACACAACAGTGAATAAAATTTAAACATTCTCTAAAGTGGAGAAAGATATCAAACCAAACTTTCACAATACTGTATAAACTTATATAGTATGATAATAATTATGAAAGAAAATCACAGGCTTTTAGGAAAGCATCAGGTAAAATGAAATAATTTAGGTTGGAGCAGGGCTGTACTGGTGGGGGAGAAGGGCAATTGGAAACATTTATCAATCAGTAAAAATTAAAGAGATGAGGAGAGAGGTTCCAACAGAAGCACTGGGCTTGGGTATATGCTTTGAGACAGGAAAAGGCATGCCCTATTCAAAGAACTGGGCAAGTCCCACTGGCCATCTGTAGTGAGGGAAGGGAGAGGGATTCTGGGTGAGCCCAGAGTGCTTGGAAAGAAACAAGTTGTTGACCTCATATACTGCAATAAAGGTTTTGAATTTTATCCTGAGTGCAAATGCAATATTTGAAAAGTCAATTTTGATTCATTTTGCAGTTTGAAGAATAGCTGGCTGATATCTTGAGAATGGACTAGGGAAGAAGGTAAGACATGTTTAAAATGTTCTTACAAACTTTGTCTCCCCCCGAAAAAAAATATTTCAAGAGTATCTTCTCCTTAAAATGAATCTATAGCCAAGCTATGTCCTTACAAATATCTCCATAGATCCCCTGGCTGATTATTAATGCATCCTGTCATGTCACCTGTTAAACACAGTATCCTATACTACTTTTGTATATTATATATATTATGTGTGTGTTTATGTTTATGTATCATAGTATGTTGAACACATTCCATTTTCCTTCTTTCTTCACACTTGCATTAAGCTTAAATCTATGGAATACTTTACTGAGGCTATCCATTGATTTTGGCATGAGGAATGATTTGAGCCTTTGTCTTGATTGTATTTCCACTAATAAAAACAGTTTTTCAGGTTTCCATTATTTTTAATAAAATGATAAGTGCAAAATATACTCTAGCTTTAAATAATTGTGAGACCTAAACTGCATTTCAGAGATGGCAACCTGCCAAAGATGTCAAGGCCACGCTGAGAACTCTTGAAGTGTTTGTTAACTATACAATATTAATATAAAATGTATAGAATATTGATGTATAATATAGAAAATATGCAGACGCATATATCTATATGTAGGTTAGGGTTATCAAAGTTTACAATATACATTGTCTAACAGCAGAGCTAGGGCAGATAAAGAATGTCTTGTCTCCTACATTCCTTTTATTTACCTGCTACCCCATCCTCATCCTGGGCAAGGTCATCTGCATCTTATATTGAGTTCTTTATACATGTTTTACACTATAGATCTGTATCCATGTCTACTATTCTCAATTTCAAATTATATTACATCAGTTAATTATAAAAAAGTTTAGGTGTTTTATGCAGAGTATGGGCCGTGAATATAATCACTGTAAATTGTGCTAATTCTTTCTTTTTCTTTTAGTTTACATACTGAGGAGTAAAGTTTTAAAGATGATATGCAAATATATGCAAACACGCAAATTAGCCTTTTCTTTTTCATCTAACACTCAAGAAAAAACAACAACAAAGCTTAGAAATGTAACACTGTAAATAATACCACCAAAGGGTGTTAAATTATTCAGGATATCTGGAAAGGTAGTTATTTTTAATTAACTTGGATTATCTATTTAACTTTTATCTATTTAGCTTTTCAAAGGGATTAGCAATATATAATTTCATTTAATTTAAGCAGACTGATGTTTAGGGATGTTTTGCTCATTGTCAGTCTATGTTCAGTGATTGATTTGTTATTAGGATAATCTCAGTTTAATAGATATTCTCAAATAAATTGTATAATTAATCTTGTCACTGTACTCAGTTGAGGATTTTGTAGAATAGCAGTTCTCAACCATTTTGTTCTCAGGACCTCTTTAGATGCTTAAAGTGTGCTGAGGACTCCAAAGAGTTTTGGTTATGCAGGTTATATATATTGATATTTAGCACATTAGAGAGTAACACACAAAAAAATTAATTTCATTAATTCATTTAAAATTTAAAATAAGCCTATTACATGTTAATATAAATATATTATTTTATAAAAATATTTTCCAAAATGGAAATGAGAAAGATATTATTTACATTTTTTTCAAATACTCTTTAACGTCTGGATTAACGGAAGAGCACCTGAGACTCATATCAGCTTTTGTAGTTATTTCAGCATAAGATATTGTGTTGCTGTCATATGCAAAGGCAATCCAATCTAACACACATATGTAGTTGGAAAAGGGATGAGTATTTTAATAGATTTTTCAGATAATTGTGGATATTATTCCTTGTTACTACACCAAAACTTGACAAGTAATGTGGAAACGGAAACCCTGTCAATAAGCTTTTTACACTAACATCCACTGATCTAGCTTGTACTCTGAAAGGATGTTTTATCCGTTCATGATAGTGCAACATTATCCATTGGTCATTTGGAAAAATATTGGTTCACTTATTTATGCAAATCTTCCAAGTTTTGGCACATCTCATTATACAATATTAATTACATGTGTTAGTTAATATCACCACCTATAGTTATCGCATCAGGAAAGGCTTTAAGGATTGAGAAATCATTGGGATCACAATAGTGGGTACAATTTCCAAAATCCTAATTTTCACTTGACTCACAATTCATCATTGGCAACAAATTTTGCCAGTTATTTTCCTTGAAATTATAGTCTATATCAATAACATTTGAGAAACTTTCTGCCAAATACCTGTATCTGAATAAAGACTACATAAATTTAAAAAGTAAGGTATTTTGTGTTTCTTGGAAAAAGCACTATTTTAGTACCCATCATTCTATCACTCTCTGATATTAGACTCAAATTCAGACACCTTGCTAATGTTTGTCAGTTGTCTTGATCTGGCATCACTGTACGTTAAGGGGAGGGTTTTCTAACATTCAAATGATGTTGTGTTCTGAGCTCAAACAGTAGAGGACCCAAAACATACAAACAGAAGGGTAGTTAATGGGCTTGGTTAATGTAAAGAAATAAATCTGGAATTAGCAATAAAGGGACTCAGACTTTACTATTATTTGAACTTAAAGATAGTTTATTTCCTTCCAAAAGCATTGACAGTGTCTAAGCATTTGTGATTTGTGTTAACATTTTTCTTCCTCAGGGAGAAGGAAAAACAGTCATCTCTTATCCAACTGACATGGCACTAAGCATTATGTAGTTCTCTATGCCCACATACAGATAAATGTTGCTAGAACCTTCCAGCTAACATTTAATTATTTCTATTAATTTGAAGTGGTAGTATAGTAGCTTCTTCATAACTATGTGAAACTATGAAAACAAATAACTAACAACTGAAATAGAGACAATGCTTTCATTTTTCTAAAATTTTAATTTGACTTTTTGAGTCAATACTATACTCACATAATTTAAATTTCAAAAGCTTTATAAGAATATTTAATCAAAATCACCTAACCAATCCCATCTCCTACCACCTGGCTTCATCCAAGAAGCAAACAGTATTGTAATAGATTAGAAAAATGAATTTTTGGACATTTTCCCCTGTTGGAGGTTTTCAGATGCCATATTTGTAAGAAGAGAGATTTTGCTAATCTTCAAAAATGTAAGAACCATATTTTTTCCAAATTGAGCAAAATACCATGCTCCAACCTAGTGGATGTTTTAAAATATTGCTTTTTGATGATATTTGTTTGTAAAAAAAATTGAGGCTTTTTATGAACATACTTGCAATTTCAAGTTCAAATTAATGAAACAACTGGAGTGTCAATTTGTGTCAATAAGATTAGAAGATTCTTATAATGACTTACAACTTATTAAAATAACTAAAGTATTCTCATAAATTTTTTAGATTTTATTTTAGAAAATTGTGGAAGTAGCTAAATCACATAGCTTTATAACACAGTTCTTTAGGGTTAACATTTTCTTGTTTCTGTGTCACCTACTCTTGCAAAATTCTACAGAACCAAGAAAAAATCTTTGAAATTTTGTATCCTGAAAAAATAAATTATTACTAGTGAATATGTATTTGATACTACTTAACCAATTTACTGTAGAAGTAAATGCATTGAAAAACATTTAAAACATTTTTTATGGACAAATTAATTTGCACCACCCTGCAAAAGAAATTAGCATGCTCAGAGTCTTCCTAACTCTGACTTACCTCTGTGAGAGATAAAATGCATACGTATAGAGATTTTGAACATTTTTCAAGTCGAATAACCGTTTAACAACCAATAAGTAAAGTGCTAGTTGAACTTTATTTATTTTTGGAAACAGAACATTTCTACTGTTCTTCTTTTATAGATGCAGCAAGTAAGTTGAAAGTGAAAGCAAGGGAAACATTTTAGCTGCAATTCTTATCAAACAAGACTAGTTCTGATAGCTGTGAATTTAATTACAACTGTTTTAAGAGGACTTGGAATCAGATTTCTTTAAGAACTTTTCCTTCAACACAACTTTATTTTAGAATACCAAAGCAGAAAAAGTAATACTATATATTGGGCACCCAACATGATTTCATCTTTTTCTGCATGATTAGGTCTTATATTTAATTTTTTAAAAGGTGGGGGATAGTTAAAATTATTTCTGGTGAAACAAGAGAAAAGGAAAATATTCACCAAAATGATATCCAACTGTTATTTTGACTGACATTTACATTTTAGACAGATATTAAAAACTCACTTTGACACATCGACAAAATTATGTTAATTTTATTTTAAATTGCCTTGCTTTTTGACTTGATGAAAAAAGAAAAGCATGCTACTCCCCAAGTTGTGGATGACAATAAACACGACAATCACATATTTAGCCTTGCTCCTCCCATCTTGTCCTTATCCACCTAACATGCTTTTCTGGAAGAGGGGGAGAAAAACAAGTCCAAACTATGCTCTGTGCATATTTCCTTAGGGAAAACAAAAACAAGCAAACAAAAGCAAAATCAGCCACATGATGACAAAATGCAAATTTACTCAATGAATATTGCTGCTGAAGATATGTGGCTTTTAAATTGAGTTAATATGCCAGTTTTTCTTCTCCTCTTTCCATGGCAAAAGCTTTAAAAAATTTATAAATATTATGGCAAAATTCTTGTCTCGTGTGGCCATAAATGATTGTTTACATGGAAAAGCAAATTTCTTACATTATATCCTGCCTTTCCTTCATCAGTTGAGGGAAGAGTTTTAAAACTAATTTTAGAATCTACTTTTTTCAAGTAGCTTTTTCTGTAAAAATTAACCACGATCTTTATATGTTAAGACACTGGATTGAAATGATAATCACCTCTATTTCTACATGCCAATATACTTATCTAAGCATTTCATTTGTTTTCTTGATAATCCACTTACCTATTGGATTAATGTTGTATCTGTAATTGTATCTTTTCCAATACATCAATTCTTACTAGTAACCACTCCCATTTAACTCATCCTAATTCAAGCTCATGACACACTTGATACTAAAAGATTATTTTCTATTCATAAATATGTTTTCAAATTTTAATTTATTGGTTTGGTAAAACATAGCAATTTGAAAATAATACCATTAAGTCAATAATTGTCTTTCTCAACAATTTATCTCACTACTCAAGTCCACAGACCCAAGAGTTTTCTAACTGCTCTGAATTACAGAGCACCATTTTAATAGTGATTCTGATGGAAATTTGTCAATGTCCTAATTCAAATTATGAAAATTGAAGCACAGAAGAAAATATCACTATGATACAGCTGCTCATGGTGTGTACTGCCCTAGCTTCAAAGTAGGATTCTTGAGTTGAAGGGTAGTGATCTCAGTGTCTTCTATGCTGAGGATCTGGGCTATAACAATAACCAGAGTAACATTCGAAACAGATGTTTCCATCTGTGCCATTCAAACAGATGGCATCCATTTGAATTTCTGGAAATAGTCAGTGGCCTACACAATACTTCAGTGTTAGGCTACAAGGAATATGTGCATGGAGTTTCAGAAGAAAAGATCTGGCTGGTGGTTAGCCACAACAAACCCAGACGCAATCACTGAACTCATAACTGTGCTTTTGCGGCAACATGGACATACGACTGTAGGATTGCCTTCCTTAGGAGCCAAGATGTGTTTGTTTGTTGTTTCTGTCACAGAAACTGATATTATAAAAACAGTTATAAAAGAGGCATTTTTTTTTTTCCCTTTGAAATCTTATCATGCTCATCTGTGTTCTGCCCTTGAGAAATGTATGCAATAAACACAAAAACTGGGAAAATCATTGCTGTTCTGGCTAGATGATAACAACCATTATTATTACTAGCCCTGCCATCACAGTTACCACCAAGATAGTTCAATTTATGCCAGGCATTGTGTTAGATAATTTAAATATGTGATATCATTTTATCATCCCAACAAGCCAAAAGGTAGACATTGCCTCCAGTTTACACATAAAGAAACTGATGTTTCAGTTGGTGTGTCCCTACAGAAGGGACTATATCCAGAGTGGTGGGCAGGGTTAGGGGAACTAGTATCGGGTGGTTAAACATCAGACAGGGGCTTCCCTGGTGGCGCAGTGGTTGAGAGTCTGCCTGCTAATGCAGGGAACACGGGTTCGAGCCCTGGTCTGGGAAGATCCCACATGCCGCGGAGCAGCTGGGCCCGTGAGCCACAATTACTGAGCCTGCGCGTCTGGAGCCTGTGCTCCGCAGCAAGAGAGGCCGCGATAGTGAGAGGCCCGCGCACCGCGATGAAGAGTGGCCCCCGCTCGCCACAACTAGAGAAAGCCCTCGCACAGAAACGAAGACCCAACAGAGCCATAAATAAATAAATAAATAAATAAATAAAAATTAAACTTTAAAACAAACAAACAAAAAAAAACATCAGGCAGGCACCACAGCAGGAAGCCAGTATATTCCACACTTAAAAGAGCAAGGGGAGAGAATGGTGTTATCTGAACCCTGTGAGCACTAGAACCTGAGAAGAAGAGATACCCACACCCACAGGAGTTGTGAGTGACAGGAACATTACCACTGCCAGAATGGCTGTGAGGCTGGGCAGGAGCAAGGCTCCACCTCCTACTTCCCATTGGCCAACCCCAACTGGCAGCCCAAGAGCAAGGCAGCCTGGTGCTGCAGCCTTTGGAACTCAGGCTCAAGAAGCACGGAGAAGGATGGGAAGGGGGCTAACAGAAAAATCGCCAAAGATGTTTCCACAGCAGCAGAGCTGGAATTCAAGTGAAGCTTTTTCTTCCTCCAAAAGCTACACTCTTAACCTCCATATACATTTAAAGGCTTATAAAAGATTCACGATCTCATAAGAAATCTATTATCTAATAAGAAATTAGAGAAAACAAGAGAAGAGAAAACCAGAACTAAATGTTCTTTCTCCTTTCTCATTCTGAGACGTGGGGACATTTCCCACGTTTAAAACTCCTTTCCTCTGAAAAAGCTATGAGGAGGAAAACAGTGATGATGATTAGAATGATCGATGGCTTCTAGCATTTAGAATTTTGTAAACAGAACCACTATATTTTACCAGATTACATTTAGATCTCTTGAATTAAAAAAAAATATCTCAGATGCACGTGCCTTACCGGAAAGAGCTGTTGAATCACGCCTGCTGAGTAAAACAGCTGATATCGTATGGCCCCCGTGGTTCCTGAGGGAAGAATGTGACACATGGGGAAATCTGTGTGAACTGCCCACGATGTCTGACAGCTAAATGCTTAGTCTTTACATACAAATTGGTCTCAAAGTGCTTTTATATCACTGAAGTTCTTCGTTTTTATTTATAAATCTCCACATATTCACGCTCCATATTTTACTACATTACAACCACACAATACCCTTTTATTCTGACTTGTTCAGATATAAAATTTTTTTAAATCTCTGATTTTATTATTCCCAACAGAGTAAGTTCTTTATAAAATAAGCAAATTTATTTACTCAATTAGAATTTATTGACCACTTACTGTGGACCAGGCATCATTCTAGACACTAGGAATCTAGTAGTAATAAATTAATCATAAATTCCTATCCTCATTCTAATGGGAAGACAGACAATAATGAGATACATAAATAAGTAGTACATTGTATTGCGATAAATGATAAGGGACAAAACCAGACAGACCAAAATAGAGAAGAGGGATTAAAAGTGCCAGGGGTAAGGTATTTTCATTACTCATTAATATTTGGAAAAAGAAAAAATAAATAGTAATTTTGTAAAACTGTGATCAAGATATTATATCATGTACTTTCTATGCATTATCTAATGAAAAATCACCTTTCTTAATCTGTCCTTCATTTTATCAGACATTTGAATCTGAACACTTTATGAACATAAAGCCATATGCTCATTTTGCTCCAGAGAAATTCTTGGTTTTTTTTTTTTAGATTAATCTCTCTATGAATATTCTTTCATGCCACTATGTTATATCAGTTAGCAGCTAGGCTAACATTTGTTTTTTTAACTAGGATAATGTTATTAATAACAACTAGCATTTCATTTTATAGTAGCTTATTTTTTAGGATTAGAGATTTAACATTATATTTTAGAAATCAATGCTTTTACTGTATTTCTTCTTTCCTTTTTTGGGGGGGGTGGGCACAATTGCCAAATATATCAGAGGCAAAAGAATAAATATGTAATTAATTAAATTTCAAAACAATAACTTCATTTAGGATTTATATAACTGATTTTAGGTAACTGAAAAAATAAATAAAGATTAAGAATATTCTGCTTCCCCAGAATTATTGGCAAACCCATTCCGCATGTGTAAAAATGCTTAATTTACTGCTTTTTAATAAATTCTCTCTAGAGATATTGTAAAACCAATGTCCATGTTGGATCTTGAACTGGAGTGGTTTTAAACAGCAACCCCTCTGATTAATAACTTATATTATTAAATAAAACTTTAGAAAGCACCAAAGCAATATTAGACAACTATAGCATAATGAGTAAGAGCAAATAATTCATTTGTAGAAAGAACTGTGTTTGAGTCTAACCTTTGATACTTACCAGCTGAGTGACACTGGGTAAGCAAAGTAATTTTTTCAAGTCCATTTTATCATCATAAAATGGGAGTAACGGTCCCTGACCAAAGTGTTGTTGTTAGGATTAAATGAGATAATGCATGTAAATTACTAAACTTGAGTTTTGGTTTATATTGCCTACTGAGTGTTCACTCTCATTTTGATGACCTGAATTGGTGAGGAAAGAAGCACTTTGCTAATACTCTTCACAATATTCCCAGGAAAGAAAGTGAACTTTTGAAATCAGCCTTTTCAGCACAAATATAAACTCTGTGTCAACCATATTTAGAATTATAGGCAGAAAGCAGACCTGTGAGAAATGCAATTCTCAAGGGATTGATGTGAAATTGCAGAACATCTATATTATAAATAATTTCAGCACCTCTTCTCTTGGAGAAGAAATGTAAATCTCATAGGAAAGCAAACTCTTCTTTCTTTCTTAGCCAATGCTCAAAAAGAATCACATCCAAATAAAAATGCCAAGTACAGTAGTTATGTGCAATTAAGTTTCAAGAATATGAGAATTAAGTGATTCATCTGGGTATAGTATAATCTCTGTCCCTCACATGGTACTTTTAAATAAATTCAGTGACAGCCAACAACACAGTGCATATATAGCAAAGGAAAATCAACACCGAAGAGAGATCTGGGCGAGAAGACACTGAATCAGTAGCAATGGCACAGGGACAGGGCCCAGGAAGGCAGCAATGGGGCGTCAGCCAGCAGATAGGAATCAGGACTATGGCATCTGGCTGTGAGCGTGTCCATAGGAAAGCAGAACAGGGAACTGATGGATCAGACATTGAAGAAGGGGAGGCATTTCCCAGTTGTCTAACACAATTAGTAAACAATATTATTTTCACATATTGTTAGTATCTGAAACAACAATAAAAAATACAAGAGAGAATAGAGTTGTGTCAAATTACATGGTGTGCACTTGAATTTAGGTATTCAAAGAAAAAGTAATACATGGGTAATGTGCCTGTGGGGCACACCCTCACGCTTGTGATGTTCACTCACTGTAGTTTAATGTGTTGAAAAGACCACCTAAGGGATATGGACTTTTTCACTCTAGCTAATACCTGCGTAATTTTCTCTCCTTCTGATCCCTTGATTTCTACAATGGGTTGAGAAACACGAAAATGAAGCATGTATTCTCCTCTTGATTTCCTAAGGGACAAGTGAGATATTCAGCCACATCTCATTCTCTATCTTTTCCAAGTCTCTATTTATGGTGAGAATAGTGTCTGCTGCATTTGGACTCTTTTCCACAAACTAATGCATCCTCAGAGAAGACTGTCAGAGATACCCAGGCATCTGCTGTGCTGCCTTGTTTCTCTCTCCCTCCTTTTCTGGTATTTCTAATCTTGCACTTTGGGCTCCCCCTCTCTCACTCATCCTTTTGGCTTATTTGTCTAAGGTTTGTGTCTAGACTTTATTTAACCTTGGCATCCCTTTCAGGATTTGAGTTCTTGGTGCCTTTTGTCCTTACCTGGAAATTGCCTGGCTGTAGCTGCCTTCCCAACCCCACCTCTCCAAAGAAGAATCAGACAGTAAGGTTGTAAGAGGTGAATTTAGTCGTACTATTGCACAAGGAATTCGATTTGGTTTTGGCTACAACTTAAATCCTGAGAAAGCCTCTAACACGAGGATTCCATTTTAAGTGTTTAGTTGCCCCTGTAATAACAATAACTAATATACTACAAATCTTTTAATTACAAAGTTTCAATAATTTTAACATCCTATATAAAGGACTTTTTGAATTATGGTTTTCTCAGGGTATATGCCCAGTAGTGGGATTGCTGGGTCATATGGTAGTTCTATTTTTAGTTTTTTAAGGTGCTTTGTGACCACCTAGAGGGGTGGGATAGGGAGGGTGGGAGGGAGACGCAAGAGGGAGGAGATATGGGGATATATGTATATGTATAGCTGATACACTTTGTTATAAAGCAGAAACTAACACACCATTGTAAAGCAAATATACTCCAATAAAGATGTTAAAAAGATTAAAAAATAAAACAGCTTCTCCTTCCCTTAAAAAAAAAGGACTTTTATGGCACAAGGTTGCTATTCATGTGGAAAAAAGGTTCTATGATGATTAATTTGAGGGAGTGAAATAGTATTTAACTAGCAGTAGGGATTCTGCTTTAGAGTTAGAGAGGATGGCCCTGGGGAATCCAACTGACAAGTCTAACGTATATGGTTTTTCAGAAGTTACTGTGTTTCCCAAAGTACCAAGGTCTCTTGTTTGATGAACGTTCTATAAATACATGGATAATAAATTCTCTCAGACTGTTCACAGATCAAAATATAAATAAATTTGGTACCAAAGAGCAAATCAGGGGTGGTTTAATATGTGGAAAATTTAGTATTCACTTTAGGCTAAAGGTAAAATACAGTAAATGCATCAGAAAAAGTACATTTTGAAATTTAAAATTCAGCTCTTAGTAATTATTGATGGTTATTTATTATAGCCACTTTTTACTATAGGTATTGAGAGACAGAAATAAAGACCTTCCCAATTAGTGTGATGCTTCTGGTTTCTAGGGAAGCACAGTTAAGGAATATAATGGGCCTGTAATATAGTTGAATTTTTGGTGTATAGAAGCAATATGTACTATTTTACTAGGCTGTTAGATATTTACGTGGTTTCTCCACTATAACATAACTATTATAGCAATTCCAGAGCTGAATCTTCAGAGGTTCGACAATCTCTGTTTTTCCTCCTGGATCTGACTATCTCCTGCCTATTAAGATTTTTCATCAAAACAAAGAAACAAGCAAATAAGTAACCAAAGAGAGGAACTAAAGCAACAAGGAATTGATCAATCATCAAATCCTATTGAGTAAAATTTTGAGAAGAAACATAAACATGTATTTTATCATTTTCATCATTCAAGAGGCAATATAACATGATGATTATGAATTCAGGCTTTGGAACCAAATTATTGATACTAGGGTTGGAATTCCAGTTTTGTCATTTACTAGCTCTGAGACCTAAAGCAAGTTAAGTATTCTATGCCCTCAGTTTCTTCATTTGTAAAATAGGTAAAACTGTTGAACATACCTCAGAGGGTTGATATGGGATTAAGCTTAAATTTTTAGAACAATTTTGATACTTTAAATTGAGACTTTCTGTTTAAATAGTGTCTAATAATCTGAAAAAACATTCTATAATGATAAATGGAGACAGTATATATATATATATAATGGCCTCTGTTTTAACCAGGAGTAAACACATATATATTTTAGCTGCAGCTGGTTTAGACAGACTTGTGAGAGCTGATTGTTAAATTTTCAGAAATGTTGAGTCAATTGATATTACATTGGTAGCTTGATATTGGCCACGGTGGATTTCATACCACAAAAATCAGAAATTGACCAGCAAATACTACAAATCAGCCCTTTTCCCAGAGAACTGGTTGTTAAATATTAACAGAACATCACTAGCTATTTTAATGTTTTATAATTCTTTCTTTCATTGTATATTTGCTGCATACCTGCTGTGTTCTACGTGCTTGGGATGCACAGTTAACAAGAAAGGCATGTGTAGTGGCTAATGATAGCAGAAAGTCCTTTGTTGTTTTAAATTGGTTTATTACAGCAGCAGCCAAAATAAGCAATTTTAAAAATCTCAGCTTTGTATAAAATTTTTCTCTTTTTTTCATGACCTTATAAGAACAGGCCCTTAAGATGTGGTCCAAAAGAATAAAGACACCTGATACTGGAATTGCCACTAGAATCTGTGGCTTATTTACCACAAATGCCCAGCCTAAGTGGGATGCCTGACACACGTCAGGTACATAATAAATACTAATTGAATAAAAGAATAAACACAACAGCTTTTTGCCTCTGCAAAAGTTGGAGGGTCTGAGATGATTTAGAAGTACCTGTCATCAGCTATTATGACTGGTGATTATGCTTTATGTTTGTTAAATGTTTCTCTTTCTCTGCATACTATCCAAACCTCAATTACAAAAATTGCTATATAACAACTAAAGTAAATTTAGAAATCAATAGTGTTTGTATTGTATCAATGTAAACTGTGCAACAACCAAATAATGGTCAACATATGCTGTTGTTAGCACTTTTTATGGATCACCTGAAAAAAATTCTAGCACAACATTATGAGGTAGGTAGGGTATGGTCCCTTTGTTACTAATGAAGGAACGAAAGCAAAGCGAGCCTAACTTGCTCTGAATTACACTTCTAGGGGTGGAGTTAGGATATAGTATTAGACAGAGTTTAGGTGTGCAACTAATATAGTTTTCATTATATTACCACAGCTTGATTTATTTTATATTTACTTACATGTTTTTCCTTCATATTAAGGACTTTTCTTTACTTAAAGCAAGTTAATTCCTGTATGTAGGCCACTTCCATGAATCGGTCTTTTCAGTTCCCAGCAAATAATAAAACTGAACATATCCCTTACCCAAGGCAATTCATAAGTAACCCAGTTTTGTTTGAGTAGCGTCAACTCTTCAAAGCTGACTTAGAGGAAAACCGACTCAGATTATTTGGAAATCAAACAACACGTCCAGAACTGTTCCTTTGGGTTTCAAAACTGCTAAAAGCTAGTTGGGCTGGTAAGTAACATTGCCAGCATAAGTCAATCTTATGCTGTAAATGACAAGTTTAGGGATGGGATGTAATTTTGTCTCAAAGACAAAGTAAGGGAGGGAATGATGTAATAAAACATGTTACTCATTTACTCCAAACCTTTAATGACTTTTGCTAGTTTCTAGAGTTGTAGGAGTTTATTTTTTGTTTGTTTTAAACCTATGGTCTTTTAATTTATATTTTAAATTTTGTTTTATAAATTTAATGATAATTTATTTAAGTAATACTATTACTACTACTAATAATGCTGCTAACAATAGCTAAGTTATATTCCTTTTATTCCCTGTGACTGGAATGATTTTTCCTTAAACATCACTTTTCTAAATTCTGCCCATTCTCTTCAAGGTCTTTATTATGTGACACGCTATCCAGGAAACCTCCCCTCCCTCAGGTGGAAGGGGCCATCCCTCCCTCCCCTGGGCTCCTATGGCATTCTGCCTCAGGTGGAGATGGCTTTTTTCACTGTCTGCTACTGTTGATAAGTGTTTGCAAAAATATGTCCCTCATTAACTTTAACATTTGGAAGTAGGGACCATGACTTATTGTCTTTTTCTCTCCTAAAGCAGACTTTAGTAAAGCCAAAGAAACATTTTCTAGCAATTAGAGCTGACCAGGGGTGAAAAGGCTATACTCTTTTTCCCCCCCGAGTTATTTCAGAAAGAACAAGATTGCTGTCTGCCAGTGACATTTTAGAAAAGAATGAATCCAGATGATCTCTGAATTCCTTTACAACTTCAATATCATGTGGCCATTTGACCTTTAAAGAGTCAAGTTGAAGAAAGCAACTTTAATGAACTAGTTTAAATAATCCTTTAAAACTGTGTACATTATTTACATAAAACTGGAGCAAGCGTTAAGAGGAAGGCAGCTTGGGAAACAAATTCATAGAGGGTCAATAAAGAAGTTGAAATAAAGCTGAAAGAGTATTTAAAAAAGAAGACCAATTCCATATTTCAAAACTATTGTTGACAGCAAACATGTTATTTTTTATTTTACCGTAATGTTTTCTACCACTGAGCAGATGTAGTCCAAAATATCATTAGAGGAATGCAGTAACTGAATACTAATATATATGAGTAAGTAGAAAAATCTCATTTTGAATGTTGTGTGTTTTTTTCCTTTAATTTTAATTTTCATAATTTGAAAATGTAAATATGTTAATTTGTAACGTCTAATAAACTCATAGATAAAGAGAACAGATTGGTGGTTACCACTAGTAAAGGTAGTCAAAAAGTACAAACTTTCAGTTAAAAGATAAATAAATCCTAGGGATGTACACCTGAAACTAATATAATCTGATACATCAATTATATGTCAATGAAAGAACCCTCGAATCATTAAGGATTGATCATTGAAGACATCATTTGGAGAGAATTATAAATACATTTCATAACATTCAAAATGGGCTTAACATATATATAATAAGTTTATATAAATACTAAATATGATGTTTAATATTTATTGATTATTTTAAGTTTTGAAAAATAACCATTCAAAGTGGACAAATTAAAGAATGTAAAAAGAGACAAAGGTTTTAGAGACATCCAGTATCGCCTCTCACTCCACATCTAAGGAAACTGAAGCTCACACACTTGGTCCCCCAGTTTTCACATGGTGAGTCTATTTCCCACACTATACTTTGATTTCGTCAAGTGAAGGGAGGGTAAGTATTTATATTTATAGTCCATTAACTAAAAAGTAGTAAGTGTGAAGTAAAGGATTAACTGAATAATCATCAATTCAATGTTGCATAAGTGAATGCATGAAAGAATGAGAAATTATGTAACCTGATTGACAATCCACATTTTCTGTGCTGTGTTCCTTCTATCATACAATTTTTTAATCTCTCAGGTTGTTGCTGTTGTCTATTTTCAGGAATTAATAAAACAAAAAGTAACTCTATCTTAATCTTAAAAATATATTAATGTGTAAATTTTTGTAAGTTAATGTTATATACATGAAAAGGTGTAATGTAAATCTTTTTCTTATGACATACATGTAAGACAATGGACTAAAATATTATTTTATAAAAAAAAAAACTGCTGTACATAAAACAATTCAACCTTTGGTAAAGTAAAAAAAATTGATATTCACCAATATGCAAAAGGTTTTATATACTCTATTCTTTCTATATTTGCATTATTTTACTTAAGCACATTTATTGTATTAAAAAAAGGAAATAAATTGTACTATATCATTTTAATAGTTTGAAACTACCAAAAATCTAACAATTGGGAAATCTAAATAACCTGGATTTTGTGGTAAATGCATTAGAAGAACAAATTCCCCACATTTCATCCATAAGAACTTTAGTGCTTATTAGTATAAATTGACAGCTTTTGAAATATATTTAATAATTTTGACCTATAGTTATTATGAAGACCCTTAAAACTGTGAAATTTTTCTTTGTATCATGGAAGTCAAAAGTTTTTGTCTCATAGGAAAGAAAGAGTTATAATGTTTGCCACTGCAGAACAATGATGAACTATAAAGGTCCAAAGAAAATTACGTTAGAAGCAAACTATGAAATCCATTCGGAAGACTATTATTAGTTTAGCAACTGTAAATGTGAACTGCTTGGTTTGCATTTTACAAAAAATATCATTCTATCATTTACAGAGGTCATTATGTTCTTTATAACAGACTGGTGTGCAAGATTACTAGATAATCTTACCAGCCTTCAATCTAAAAGGATTTATTCCTGTTAAGAGAAAGCAAATCCCACTAGTAATTCATACTCTAAGAACTTTATAATCTAAACACCAGTGGCATACCATTTTCTGCATCTCCTGGATTCCCAAGAGAATACTGCATGGCAATATATTGTGTGCAATTATTTATCAGTGGCCCTTTCTGTTTACGTGCCCCAGTGTCTGCTTTTCCTCCCCCCAAAAAGTTGTTCATTACTTCCATAGACTGGCATCGCCTTTGCTGAACAGTAGACCCAGAGCTGTAAGAAGTCTATTTCTGCATGCTTTCTTGCTTAAGGTTTATGTTTCTTTTTGTGTCCTACACTCATCCCCATCATCTCCTTCAGATTATTGTTATTAGTGGATCTAAAAAGCAAGATTAAAAAGGAACATCTTATAAATCAGCTTTAAGTCTATTATCCTCCACCTAACCGACAGAAATGGAATAAAGCAAGCCAAGTCAAAAGGTGTGTGTGTGTGTGTGTGTCTGTGTGTGTGTTAAAAATTACCTTGCAGATAAATATCATAGGAATATGTAAATCAATTCGGACTGTTTTGAATTCAAAATGACTAATGCTTTTAGAAGCTTCAGTAAGAATCCAAGAGGTGACTATACGCTAAATAGTATTCTGATGTGGCCTACATTCAAATTCAAAACATATAATTATCACAAGTGTATGATAAAGTTAACACTCCTGGGAGATTTATACTATAACTAATGACAAAGAAGCAGATGATATTTTGGTTGCTGTCAAAAAAGGTATGCTAGTGAGAATTTTAAAAAGCCCACAAAATTATGATATTATAGTTCAGTTCAAAGCAGCTTTAACAGTAAAATCATGTTTTCCTCCAGTTTCTATTTCAACATTTGGTGTAACTTATATTGAAAATATTTCTAGTGAAGCTATTCTCTCTAGAGCTATTTTAACACATTGATCTCCTAATTTTCTTTTCTGGCTGAATGCTGATTGATGACAGGTAACCTGCCATTACAATGGATTGGGAAAAAATGCATTGTGGGAATCAGGTTTAGGATATTGAGGATGTATCACCGCTTTTAGGGCAGAGCTTGTCCAAATGCATACAATCCATTCAAAGGCAGCCGGCCTGGAAATATCGCGTCCTTGTTTATGGATCATGCTATGTAGTTGTACTGATTCATAATGGAGCTACAGCCTTTTTCTTCTGACAGTTTAGCACGTAAAAGAAAACTAAAACTGCTGTGTGAAGACCTCCCTTATAAATGGCTTCACATTAAGACTCCCTAGCTACAGATTAAACATTAAGAGCTGCAACAGGTCTGATATCTGGAAAAGTAAAACTTTCCCTTGGTATAACAAAAGGGGTTGCAAAGAAGAGGAAGCAAATTAACCTTATAAATAAAAGTATGGTGAGTTATTTTTAAGTAAAATTAAAATTTTATAAAATCTGCATGGTAATGTTACAGAATGCACAAATATGTCTTTATCTGCATACTAAAAATCAAAACATGATCACCTATACCTTGTCACATGCTTTCCACAAAAATGCCATCAGCACATTGACTAGAATGTACAAGATCCCTGGAGAGAATGAGTGCTTTTTTTCACTGCAGCCTGTAAGCCCAACTTGTAATAAGAGACAACCCACATTAAAAGCTTTATCAGAAAGGGGGAAATAGCATTTAGAGAAGCAAAACAACATTTTGAGGTTTTCCAGGTACCATAATGATAGTTTTTCTTACCACTGAATATTCATGACACCTCATAAAACTAATGATAAACATAAAAATTGATGTGAAGGTTTGACTAATCTGCTCTTATTTGTTTGGAAGAGCTGTTGTAATTGCCTGGTTTGTAAATTAAACATCTGCTATGGGAATAAACAAAAACATAACTGAGCATATTTAAATAAATTGAATTCGCTCTGGTTCCATAAATTTTATTACATGGTCTCATCAACTTTATTACACCTGAGGGCAGCATTGCCGCCAAAGTCAGTGCATTTTTAGGTGTCCTATTTGTAAGAATAAATGCTTTCTTTTTCTAATAAAATGCAGATATCATTTTGATCATTTTTAAAGGAGTGTTTCAATAGCAGAGTTCAACTGATTGAAGCCGTTCACCGTATTGGTTGAACATGAGGTGGAGTTCCACCACTGCACTCCTTGAGGGTTTCAGCAGACCATTCAAATCATCTCTATTTCACAGCAGCACGTGTCAAACAAGATAATCATTTCGCTTTAGCGAAATTAATCTGTCTGATGGCTGCCATAGCCATATTTCTTAAAATTTCTAAGTCATAAAGATGAAACATATTGCAGAACAACTAACCAGATCAAGGACCACAGTGAAAGAAACCAAGGAGTGGGCTTGCTGAAATGTGGGAGTCACCCCTTTGATGTAATTACATATATTTTTTTTTCTTCTGTAGCTAATTCCTTGATGCTGCAGAGTACTAAAGTAATTCACATCAGTATTTCAATTTTCTGTAGAGATCGCCAAGGTAAATTAAGTATTTCAAGCAACAGACAAGTAAGTAATGGATGGAGAAAATACTTTGCTGGTGCAGATAATAAACTCAATATTAGGGTGGCTGCCTGTAAGAGAAAAATGATGCATAAGACAAAATATGAAGTGACTCAGAAATCTCTGACTTCCGCTATTTATAAGGCACATTTCATGTTATTCTGAGAAGCATGAGCTACAAATGACAACAAAAAGCACAGTGTAAAATGATTCCACTTAAACTTTTGTATAACAATTATGTAAACATGTTGACATAGTAGATTCCATTTTAAAAAGAAATGCAAAATTTCCAGTTAGCTGGGAAGCCCAGAACTTCACATTTACTTCCCTTGAAATCACAGGTACTGACCTAGAGGCTTGGTACCTGTATCCCTGATAAGCTGTGCCTTTCCTGGCCCCTAATTTTCCCCTGAGAAAGAAGCTATTCCATCAGAAACTCTGTAAGCTTCAGGAGGCCTGTGGAAGCCTGAGAGCTTGACTGCAATTTGCCAGAAACTTCAATTACTAAACATGTTTCACTGAGGACTTCTTATTTCTAAGCTTCTCTTATAAATTGAGAAAGGCTTTTTTAGTCAAGGAGGTAACAACAGGATTCTAAACAACGGTCCAGTCCAGTGATTCAGAGACTGAACCACCAATCATCTGAAACGTAAGTATAAGGTGAGAGAGATAATCATCAAGATTTGCTCAGAAAAACAAAAGCAAAGACAAACTATGGGCTCATGCAAGGACAGTTTCTTATTAGATCAAAGTGGATTGGATAGTTGTGTCACTAACACAGAACCTTTAAAAATCCGTATCACACCCAGCTGGAGAGAACATGCAAGAAATACCAACCCCAACTTTCTTGCTGTTCAAGAGGCTTTGATTTAATAGCAACGACAACCTTAAAGAGGAAATTCATCTTGTCCACTAGATATGCTTTTAACAGTATCCGAAATAGTTATCATTTAATTTTATGTTTTATGGTAGTGGTAGCAATTAGGAACTAGTAGTTTCCATTATAATTTATGGGAAAAATAAACTTTCAGTTTCTTACAATGTTTTTAGTAGGATATCAGACTTTCAAATACAGATTTAAGTCTCACTCCTATAAATACATTTTGAGAGGTAGAAAAAAATAACATTTTCTCTCACTGCCCCCACAAAAAAGATTATTTGATTTCAATCTTATAGCTAACAAACAGCATATTGAAAAATGTATTCTCTATTGTCTTTTGAGCACTAGCTAGAATCCATTTATTTTTTAACTATAGTCATTTGATAATACATTTATTGGGTATTTTGGCAAACTCTTAAAACTTTAATACATGCCAAAGTTTGGATTTATTTTTTTATATGGAATTGAATATAGCTTAAAATATTATGCTCTATCTAAGGTGCTATAATAATGACACTATTTTATTCTTTGGAGAGAATACAAATTTAAGCAATTTTATGGCTGTAGGTCATCTTCACTAGGCTGTTCTGATCATTTAGATATGTGAGAGTTTTTTTGCTCAATACAAAATATATGAAATTTGTTGATTGTTCAATAATTATTTTTGAGTTTATTTTGTGCAAGGCACTGTACCAGGAAGTGTGAATAAAGCAGTGAAAGTGGAAGATGAGGCCTTTGCCCTCCTGGGGCTCACCTTCATAAGAGGAAGATCTATATAAACAATAGATTCCAATCATGTCCTTATAATTATGAGGAGTGCTCTGAAAGGATAGGGCTTCTTAATCTTTAATGTGCATTTGAATCATTTGGGAATCTTATTAAAATGCAGATTCTGGTACAGTTTACCTGGGACAGAGGCCTGAGGTTCTGTATTTCCAGCAAACTTCCAAGTGGTGCCAATGCTGTAGGCTGGATTTAACTGATGAATGGAGAGGGATGGAGAATAGTTCATAAGAGGGAATAACAAGCCTGAAGGCCCTGGTGGGAGAGAACCATTTTGCTCTGCAGGACCTGCAAGACCAGCTTGACTCTTAAAAATAGTTGAGGATAGAGGGTAAGGGTTGACGCCAATGACATTGGCAGGGGTCAAACCACCATAAGGGGATGAGGATGGAATGTGGAAGAAGAGTGGTGAGAGCCTGAAAGTAAGGGATTAGGAAAAGGTTTGAGAAAAGGGGAGTTTTGAGGTTACAGGTGTTAAAAGATAAACTGAAGCATATTAAAATTTTTAAGAGTTATTTGAGCACAATCAATATGAATCGGGCAGCATCCAGTCTAGCAGATAGAAAGGAACTGAAGGAGCTATACAAAATGAAAGACTTACAAGCAAAAGGGAGCAGGAACAAGGAAATTATACTATGCAAAAATGTGAGCTGGTTATTGCAAGGTTAGTTTCCTTTAGGGGCTGGCAGGGGTCTATCAGGCAGATTATCTAACTAATACTGATTAGGCAATTCCAGATTGACCGGTTTAAGATTCTATTTCAGGGACAGCCAGAGCTAATTAAATTAAGTCTCAGTTTGCTGACATGGGGCATAACATAAGCAACTCTGTTTTAAGCCTGTTGTCTTGTTTTTAACACAGGCAATGAAGTTTGCAGAAGAGAGAAATGCTGTAGAGAGCCAGAGTTTCAGAAAAGTTATTCGGGGTAATCTTAAGGGTCAACAGTCAGAGTGGAGCCTGAAAAGTTGAAGAATAGCTCTAGGAATTCCTGGAGGGTGATGTTAGAAGTAGGAGAGATAGGCCAGAGGCAAAAGCAGGTGGAACTCCAAATGCCCTAATGAGGTCACACTGGGCAGCAGAAGAAGGATCCAGATTTAAAATGATCATTTCCAAGCTTTAAGTCTGGGACTGTTCTCTGTACTAACGAACGACTGAAAGCATGTTTGGTGATCACAAATGAGGGCTTTGAATCCTGTTGCAGGATTCAAGGTCTGTCTCAGAATCCTTATGGCCCTGTGAACATGGCAATGTACTTTACCTCTCTGTTCACCAGTTTCCGCATCTCTAAAAAGAGATAATATAAGTATCAATTTCATAGAATTGTTGTGAAGATCAAATGCAATAACATATTTAAAGGGTTTCCTGGTACCATAATATCAATAAAAAGTCAATAAATGTTGACCATTATTTGTGTTCTTGCACAAACCACATAATCTTGACTTTAATTTTCTGAGGACGTTGAAATGGGTTATATCTAACAAGTTCCCTAATTTAAAGATTTATGATTTTATCATTAAAAGAAGAACATTTAAGTATGTAAATTACTAAAATAGAATTACTCAGCCTCCTATTCCAAAGTTCTTTCCCAGATGTCTTTTTCAGACATTAAAAGAGAATCCCTTTTAAATAGCTCTGTACTTTGTTCTTCCAACTCAACCTCTGAACTTTCTGAAATGACCACCAAAAACCACTTATCTGTGGTTTTTAGGACAGGCTAACTATATATATATTTTGAAATGTTTCAATGATTATTTAAGTAAGGCATGACAGACAGTAACCTGTACCATATCAGTTATCACTTTTTCAGAAATGTAGTGTTTTCAGAAGTGTAGGTAGATAGAAAGATAGATATCAATATAGATAGATATATAGATAAATATTGATATATCTATCCATCTATCTACCTACATAGATAGATATATCAGTGGAAGACCTTAGTCTCATACAAACAAGAACTCATTTCACAGTCAAAACTACTTGGAAATTTTGAACAAGTTTGAACAAATAAAGTTTCTTAAGCTATATAAAAGTATGTCTGTAAATCTATATATATCCATACAGGTATATGTTGAATTATAGGAACTCAATGATTTAACACTTGTGAAGGTCAAACATATAATTCAAAAATGCAAATTTAGGACTTATTTTATTAATCAGAACAAATATTATTTCAAGGAAGAGAAATTGATTTAAATTTGTTCAAGGCAGGAGGGAGGAAGAGGGAAGATCCTGTAAGATTATAAATATCTTAGAACACAAAAAAAAGTTTTAAAAATTTCAAGGATAAAACAAGCCAAACAAACAGAATCCTGGAAGTGTATGAACCAAGTTGTCAACAGCAGTGGTTCCAAAAAAATATTCCCTAATGAAATAACTCAGGATATGATATCTCATGGTTCAAACTACCAAAAGAATGAATCAGATAGATCATCATTTTGAAATGTATAGAAATATCGAATCACTCTGTTGTATAACAGGAACTAACATAGTGTTGTAGGTCAGTTATACTTCAAAAACAAACAAACTCATAGAAAAAGAGGTCAGATTTGTTGTTCCCAGAGGCAGGGGCAGGTGGGGGGAGGGGGTACTGGATGAAGGCAGTCAAAGGTATAAACTTCCAGTTACATGATGAAGAAGCACTAGGGATGTCATGTACCACATGATGACCATAATGAACCCTGCTGTGTGTTATAGGTGAAAGTTGTCAAAAGAGTAAACCCTAAGCATTCCATGGTTGGGCCAAAAATTTTGTTTGGGTCTTTCTGTAAGAGCCTGTGAAAACCCGAACAAACTTTTTGGCCAAACCAATGGTTATGAGGAAAAATATTTTTCTATTTCTTTAATTTTTTATCTATATGAGATGATGGATGTTTACTAAACTTACTGGGCTAATCATTTCATAATGTATGTAAATCATTATGCTCTATACCTTAAACTTATTTGGCTATAAATCAATTATATCTCAATAAAGTTGGAAGAAAAAAAGAATGAATCAAATATAATTGGTTTATTCCAGTCTATGAGTTGGTTCACCTTTGGTCAAATGTCCAGTTCTGGTCCAAATGCTATGCCCAGAAGTATCAAAGTCACATGATGCTATCAATGATGAGAAGGACATTCTCTGACAAAGGAGTCTGAGGAGGTAAGCAATTGTCAGCTTCTTTAATATACTAATATTTAGTAACTTAGTAATTGTGAGATATATATATATATATATGCTTTTGTAATCTGCACTGGTAATTAGTTAGCAATCAACAATCATTTTTAACCTCTTCTATGATTCTATGTCAATAATTTTGTACAAATTTATATTCTGTTATTAAATTCATTTTTGTTTAAATACTTGGAGAAGTATTTTTTTTCCATGACTGATACTCCTCTCATGATGAAGATAGCAAGCAGAACTCAAAAAATGAAATGAAGAAAATTATTATCACTTAACAACTTGATTTGACAATTGACCAATATGGTCATATAAGTTTAATAAAGGTAAAGAATTCTATTTTTAAAAACTGCTATAGGGGAGGAGAGAAGATGGTGGAAGAGTAAGACGCGGAGATCACCTTCCTTCCCACAGATACAGTAGAAATACATCTATACGTGGAACTGCTCCTACAGAACACACACTGAACGCTGGCAGAAAACGTCCGACCTCCAAAAAGGCAAGAAACTCCCCCCGTACTTGGGTAGGGCAAAAGAAAAAAGAAATAACAGAGACAAAAGAATAGGGACGGCACCTGCACCAGTGGGAGGGAGCTGTGAAGGAGGAAAGATTTCCACACACTAGGAAGCCCCTTCGCGGGCAGAGACTGCGGGTGGCAGAGGGGGGAAGCTTCGGAGCCACGGAGGAGAGCGCAGCCACAGGGGTGCGGAGGGCAAAGCGGAGAGGTTCCCGCACGGAGGAGCGGTGCCGACCAGCACGCTCCAGCCCGAGAGGCTTCTCTGCTCCCCCACCGGGGTGGGCGGGGCTGGGAGCTGAGGCTCGGGCTTCGGTCGGATCGCAGGGAGAGGACTGGGGTTGGCGGCGTGAACACAGCCTGAAGGGGTTAGTGCACCACAGCTAGCCGGGAGGGAGCCCGGGAAAAAGTCTGCAGCTGCCGAAGAGGCAAGAGACTTTTTCTTCCCTCTTTGTTTCCTCGTGCGCGAGGAGAGGGGATTCAGAGCGCCGCCTAAACGAACTTCAGAGACGGGCGCGAGCCGCAGCTAACAGCGCGGATCCCACAGCAACAGGGGCGCAGAGGAAAAAGCGGAGAGACTCCCGCACAGAGGCTCGGCGCCGAGCAGCGCTCACCAGCCCTTCTGCTCCCCCGCCGGGGCAGGCGGGGCTGGGAGCTGAGGCTCAGCTTCGGTCGGATCGCAGGGAGAGGACTGGGGCTGGCGGCGTGAACACAGCCTGAAGGGGTTAGCGCACCACAGCTGGCTGGGAGGGAGACCGGGAAAAAGTCTGCAGCTGCCGAAGAGGCAAGAGACTTTTTCTTGCCTCTTTGTTTCGCTGCGCGCAAGGAGAGGGGATTCAGAGCGCCGCCTAAACGAACTCCAGAGAAGGGCGCGAGCCACGGCGATCAGCGCGGACCCCAGAGACGGGCGTGAGACGCTGGCGCCTCCAAAAAGCCTGTGTGTGAGCACAGGTCACTCTCCACACCGCCCCTCCCGGGAGCCGGTGCAGCCCGCCACTGCCAGGGTCCCGTGATCCCCGGACAAATTCCCCGGGAGAACGCACTGCGCGCCTCAGGCTGGTGCAACGTCACGCCGGCCTCTGACGCCGCAGGCTCGTCCCGCCTCCTCTGTACCCCTCCCTCCCCGCGGCCTGAGTGAGCCAGCGCCCCCGAAGCAGCGGCTCCTTTAACTCCGTTCTGTCTGGGCGGGGAATAGACGCCCTCAGGAGACCTACACGCAGAGGCAGGTCCAAATCCAAAGCTGAACCCCAGGAGCTGTGTGAACAGGGAAGAGAAGGGGAAATCTCTCCCAGCAGCCTCAGAAGCAGCAGATTAAAACTCCACAAACAACTTGATGTGCCTGCATCTGTTGAATACCTGAATAGACAACGAATCATCCCAAATTCAGGAGGTGGACTTTGGGAGCAGGATATATTAATTTTTCCCCTTTTCCTTTTTTTTTTGTGAGTGTATATGTATATGCTTCTGGGTGAGATTTTGTCTGTATAGCTTTGCTTTACAATAGCTTTATTTTACTTCACTATATTATAGCCTCTTTCTTTCTTTCTATTTTTTCTCCCTTTTACTCTGAGCCGTGTGGACGAAAGGCTCTTGGTGCTCCAGCCAGGCATCAGGGCTGTGCCTCTGAGGTGGGAGAGCCAACTTCAGGACACTGGTCCACAAGAGACCTCCCAGCTCCACGTAATACCAAACGGCAAAAATCTCTCAGAGATCTCCATCTCAACATCAAGACCCAGCATCACTCAATGACCAGCAAGCTACAGTGCTGAACACCCTATGCCAAACAACTAGCAAGACAGGAACACAGCCCCATCCATTAGCAGAGAGGCTGCCTAAAATCATAATAAGGCCACAGACACCCCAAAATACACCACCAGACGTGGACGTGCCCACCAGAAAGACAAGATCCAGCCTCATCCACCAAAGCTCAGGCACTAGTTCCCTACACCAGGAAACCTACACAACCCACTGAACCAACCTTAGCCACTGGGGACAGATACCAAAAACAACGGGAACTACAAACCTGCAGTCTGTGAAAAGGAGACCTCAAACACAGTAAGATAAGCAAAATGAGACGACAGAAAAACACACAGCAGATGAAGGAGCAGGGTCAAAACACACCAGACTTAACAAATGAAGAGGAAATAGGTAGTCTACCTGAAAAAGAATTCAGAATAATGATAGTAAGGATGATCCAAAATCTTGGAAATAGAATAGACAAAATGCAAGAAACATTTAACAAGGACGTAGAAGAACTAAAGAGGAACCAAGCAATGATGAAAAACACAATAAATGAAATTAAAAATACTCTAGATGGGATCAATAGCAGAATAACTGAGGCAGAAGAAAGGATAAGTGACCTGGAAGATAAAATGGTGGAAATAACTACTGCAGAGCAGGATAAAGAAAAAAGAATGAAAAGAACTGAGGACAGTCTCAGAGACCTCTGGGACAACATTAAATGCACCGACATTCGAATTATAGGGGTCCCAGAAGAAGAAGAGAAAAAGAAAGGGACTGAGAAAATATTTGAAGAGATTATAGTTGAAAACTTCCCTAATATGGGAAAGGAAATAGTTAATCAAGTCCTGGAAGCACAGAGAGTCCCATACAGGATAAATCCAAGGAGAAACACGCCAAGACACATATTAATCAAACTGTCAAAAATTAAATATAAGGAAAACATATTAAAGGCAGCAAGGGAAAAAAAAGAAATAACACACAACGGAATCCCCATAAGGTTAACATCTGATCTTTCAGCAGAAACTCTGCAAGCCAGAAGGGAGTGGCAGGATATACTTAAAGTGATGAAGGAGAAAAACCTACAACCAAGATTACTCTACCCAGCAAGGATCTCATTCAGATTTGATGGAGAAATTAAAACCTTTACAGACAAGCAAAAGCTGAGAGAGCTCAGCACCACCAAACCAGCTTTACAACAAATGCTAAAGGAACTTCTCTAGGCAAGAAACACAAGAGAAGGAAAACACCTACAATAACAAACCCAAAACATTTAAGAAAATGGGAATAGGAACATACATATCGATAATTACCTTGAATGTAAATGGATTAAATGCTCCCACCAAAAGACACAGGCTGGCTGAATGGATACAAAAACAAGACCCATATATATGCTGTCTACAAGAGACCCACTTCAGACCTAGAGACACATACAGACTGAAAGTGAGGGGATGGAAAAAGATATTCCATGCAAATGGAAATCAAAAGAAAGCTGGAGTAGCAATTCTCATATCAGACAAAATAGACTTTAAAATAAAGACTATTACAAGAGACAAAGAAGGACACTATATAATGATCAAGGGATCGATCCAAGAGGAAGCTATAACAATTGTAAATATTTATGCACCCAACATAGGAGCACCTCAATACATAAGGCAAACACCAACAGCCATAAAAGGGGAAATCGACAGCAACACAATCATAGTAGGGGACTTTAACACCCCACTTTCACCAATGGACAGATCATCCAAAATGAAAATAAATAAGGAAACACAAGCTTTAAATGATACATTAAACAAGATGGACTTAATTGATATTTATAGGACATTCCACCCCAAAACAACAGAATACACATTTTTCTCAAGTGCTCATGGAACATTCTCCAGGATAGATCATATCTTGGGTCACCAATCAAGCCTTGGTAAATTTAAGAAAACTGAAATCGTATCAAGTATCTTTTCCGACCACAACGCTATGAGACTAGATATCAATTACAGGAAAAGATCTGTAAAAAATACAAACACATGGAGGCTACACAATACACTGCTTAATAACGAAGTGATTACTGAAGAAATCAAAGGGGAAATCAAAAAATACCTAGAAACAAATGACAATGGAGATACGACGACCCAAAACCTATGGGACGCAGCAAAAGCAGTGCTAAGAGGGAAGTTTATAGCAATACAAGCCTACCTCAAGAAACTGGAAACATCTCGAATAAACAACCTAACCTTGCACCTAAAGCAATTAGAGAAAGAAGAACAAAAAAACCCCAAAGCCAGCAGAAGGAAAGAAATTATAAAGGTCAGGTCAGAAATAAATGAAAAAGAAATGAAGGAAACAATAGCAAAAATCAATGAAACTAAAAGCTGGTTCTTTGAGAAGATAAACAAAATTGATAAACCATTATCCAGACTCATCAAGAGAAAAAGGGAGAAGACTCAAATCAATAGAATTAGAAATGAAAAAGGAGAAGTAACCACTGACACTGCAGAAATACAAAAGATCATGAGAGATTACTACAAGCAACTCTATGCCAATCAAATGGACAACCTGGAAGAAATGGACAGATTCTTAGAAATGCACAAACTGCCGAGACTGAACCAGGAAGAAATAGAAAATATGAACAGACCACTCACAAGCACTGAAATTGAAACTGTGATTAAAAACCTTCCAACAAACAAGAGCCCAGGACCAGATGGCTTCACAGGTGAATTCTATCAAACATTTAGAGAAGAGCTAACACCTATCCTTCTCAAACTCTTCCAAAATATTGCAGAGGGAGGAACACTCCCAAACTCATTCTATGAGGCCACCATCACCCTGATACCAAAACCAGACAAAGATGTCACGAAGAAAGAAAACTACAGGCCAATATCACTGATGAACATAGATGCAAAAATCCTCAACAAAATACTAGCAAACAGAATCCAACAGCACATTAAAAGGATCATACACCATGATCAAGTGGGGTTTATCCCAGGAATGCAAGGATTCTTCAATATACGCAAATCAATCAATGTGATACACCATATTAACAAATTGAAGGAGAAAAACCATATGATCATCTCAATAGATGGAGAGAAAGCTTTTGACAATATTCAACACCCATTTATGATAAAAGCCCTGCAGAAAGTAGGCATAGAGGGAACTTTCCTCAACATAATAAAGGCCATATATGACAAACCCACAGCCAACATTGTCCTCAATGGTGAAAAACTGAAAACATTTCCACTAAGATCAGGAACAAAACAAGGTTGCCCACTCTCACCACTAGTATTCAACATAGTTTTGGAAGTGTTAGCCACAGCAATCAGAGAAGACAAAGAAATAAAAGGAATCCAAATCGGAAAAGAAGAAGTAAAGCTGTCACTATATGCAGATGACATGATACTATACATAGAGAATCCTAAAGATGCTACCAGAAAACTCCTAGAGCTAATCAATGAATTTGGTAAAGTAGCAGGATACAAAATAAATGCACAGAAATCTCTTGCATTTCTATACACTAATGATGAAAAATCTGAAAGTGAAATTAAGAAAACACTCCCATTTACCATTGCAACCAAAAGAATAAAATATCTAGGAATAAACCTGCCTAAGGAGACAAAAGACCTGTATGCAGAAAATTATAAGACACTGATGAAAGAAATTAAAGATGATACAAATAGATGGAGAGATATACCATGTTCCTGGATTGGAAGAATCAACATTGTGAAAATGACTCTACTACCCAAAGCAATCTACAGATTCAATGCAATTCCTATCAAACTACCACTGGCATTTTTCACAGAACTAGAACAAAAAATTTCACAATTTGTATGGAAACACAAAAGACCCCGAATAGCCAAAGCAGTCTTGAGAACGAAAAATGGAGCTGGGGGAATCAGGCTCCCTGACTTCAGACTATATTACAAAGCTTCAGTAATCAAGACAGTTTGGTACTGGCACAAAAACAGAAATATAGATCAATGGAACAGGATAGAAAGCCCAGAGATAAACCCACACACATATGGTCACCTTATCTTTGATAAAGGAGGCAAGCATATACAGTGGAGAAAAGACAGCCTCTTCAATAAGTGATGCTGGGAAAATTGGACAGGTACATGGAAAAGTATGAAATTAGAACACTCCCTGACACCATGCACAAAAATAAACTCAAAATGGATTAAAGACCTAAGTGTAAGGGCAGACACTATCAAACTCTTAGAGGAAAACATAGGCAGAACACTCTATGACATACATCACAGCAAGATTCTTTTTGACCCAGCTCCCAGAGAAATGGAAATAAGAACACAAATAAACAAATGGGACCTAATGAAACTTAAAAGCTTTTGCACAGCAAAGGAAACCATAAACAAGACCAAAAGACAACCATCAGAATGGGAGAAAATATTTGCAAGTGAAGCAACTGACAAAGGATTAATCTCCAAGATTTACAAGCAGCTCATGCAGCTCAATAACAAAAAAACCAACAACCCAATCCAAAAATGGGCAGAAGACCTAAATAGACATTTCTCCAAAGAAGATATACAGATGGCCTACAGACACATGAAAGAATGCTCAACATCATTAATCATTAGAGAAATGCAAATCAAAACTACAATGAGATATCATCTCACACCAGTCAGAATGGCCATCATCAAAAAATCTAGAAACAATAAATGCTGGAGAGGGTGTGGAGGAAAGGGAACACTCTTGCACTGTTGGTGGGAATGTAAATTGATACAGCCACTATGGAGAACAGTATGGAGGTTCCTTAAAAAACTACAAATAGAACTACCATACGACCCAGCAATCCCAATACTGGGCATATACCCTGAGAAAACCATAACTCAAAAAGAGTCATGTACCAAAATGTTCATTGCAGCTCTATTTACAGTAGGCAGGACATGGAAGCAACCTAAATGTCCATCGACAGATGAATGGATAAAGAAGATGTGGCACATATATACAATGGAATATTACTCAGCCATAAAAAGAAATGAAATGGAGGTATTTGTAATGAGGTGGATGGAGTTAGAGTCTGTCATACAGAGTGAAGTAAGTCAGAAAGAGAAAAACAAATACAGTATGCTAACACATATATACGGAATCTAAGGGAAAAAAAAAAAAAAAAAAAAGGCCATGAAGAACCTAGTGGCAAGACGGGAATAAAGACACAGACCTACTAGAGAATGGACTTGAGGATATGGGGAGGGGGTGGGGTGAGATGTGACAGGGTAATAGAGTGTCATGGACATATATACACTACCAAATGTAAAATAGATAACTAGTGGGAAGCAGCCGCATAGCACAGGGAGATCAGCTCGGTGCTTTGTGACCACCTAGAGGGGTGGGATGGGGAGGGTGGGAGGGAGGGAGATGCAAGAGGGAAGAGAAATGGGAACATATTGTATATGTATAACTGATTCACTTTGTTATAAAGCAGAAGCTAACACACCATTGTAAGGCAATTATACTTCAATAAAGATGTTAAAAAAATAAATAAATAAATAAAATTAAAAAAAAAAAAAAACAACAAAAACTGCTATATCTTTGATGTGTAGATACATATAGTATGCATTCATATTTTTTGAATGAATTAGCTACCTAAAAGACATTGACTAAAATTTACATGCAGTATAGAGTTAAGTGGCAACCATCCAAAAGACGGTTATTGAAAGCTTAATATTACCAGTACAGAGAAGGCATTAGAGATGTTAATCTCCCAAAGTAGTTGCTATGACAGATCTCTGAAACTATTACCAGAACTAGAAGTGCTTTAGAGAATCAAAGATATTGAAAAGGTTATCATCTATAGTTCTCACGCTTCATCAAGAAATAATTCATACTAATTAGGATATTTTGTTTATGCAAATAATTTTATCTACATGACTGTTGTTAGCATTGATTATTATACTCAATGTGCTTTGTTAATTACTTTTGTAAAGTTCTCACCTATACAAAGCTTGCAATAGCACAATACATCCAGTTTTGTGACAGCTGACAGTAGGCCACTAGCAATAAACCTTTATATGAATATCATGTTTTAAATGACAAACAGATACAGCAAAATAATACTAACGTAAACTCTCTAGAAAAAAAGAAGCATGCACTTTTTTCAAGGTGAGGTTGACTTTCTTTTGGTCTTTTTTTATAGTCTATCAGCAAACTATATCACAAATGGGTAGCCAGAAAACAACAGTGTACTTAAATACCACCTCCCCACATACATCCACACCCTCCAACACACACACAGACTTCAATAGAATCCAACAGCTTCATTAAAAAAAATAAAACATGAGGGGCTTCCTTGGTGGCGCAGTGATTGAGAATCTGCCTGCCAATGCAGGGGACACGGGTTCGAGCCCTGGTCTGGGAAGATCCCACATGCCGCGGAGCAACTAGGCCCGTGAGCCACAATTACTGAGCCTGCGCGTCTGGAGCCTGTGCTCCACAACAAGAGAGGCCAGAATAGTGAGGCCCGCGCACCGCGATGAAGAATGGCCCCTACTTGCCACAACTGGAGAAAGCCCTCGCACAGAAACGAAGACCCAACACAGCTAAAAATAAATAAATAAATTTATTTTATAAATAAATAAATAAATAAATAAAACATGAAACGATTTTTAAACTTCTTTTATCGAGTTATCATCTTTTGTTATTTTAACATCATTGTCCATGATTTATAGGTGCTCAGTCTATAAAAATGCAACTGGCGTCCGATACCATGCTTTAAAATCAAAATGCAAAATCCCAGAATTAAATTTTACAATTTAGAATTTGAGGAGAACTTAGAGGCACTGTAACCCAATTTCCCCAACTAAGGCATGAATAACCTTCAAAATGTCTTTTTCAGTAACTAGTAAATTATTGTGCAGGCAGTGCTTTCCAATAGTGGACACTTCTATTTATTGGAAAATTCTTTTTGATTATGAAAGTAAAATCATCTTCCAGGAATTTCCACTTATTGATCCTAGTTTAGCACTTGAGCATAAATCAACCTCTTCTTTGCTCCATTTGAGAGCCTTCTGAACTCTTGAAGAGGTACTTCATTTTTCTCCTTGAGTCACATGTCCTTGCAGTCCTAATATATTCCACTGAATCTTCTACGACACGATCCATGACATGATTTTTAGATTTTTTTCCATCACTTCTGTCTTAAAGGACAAAATATTCCTGATCAAGATTACCACAAATGCTTCGGACGCTGTGCCCTCTTGAATCTTAGAGGTTTTTAAGCATAATATACTTACACAAGGTTGGTTAATCATTAGATTGTTTCTTCAGAGCAGAAACCATTTGTCTTAGTCAACTTGGGCTGCTATAACAAAATTCCATAGACTGGGTGCCTTAAAGGGAAACATTTATTTATCATAGTTCTGGAAGGCGAAAATTCCAAGATCAAGGTCCCAGCAGATGCTGTTCTGGATGAGGGGCCCCTTCCTGGCTTGCAGATGGCTGGCATCTCTCTGTGCGTTCACATGGCTTTTCCTTGGTGCACATGTGCAGAAAGAGAGAGCTCTCCTGTCTCCTCATCTTCTTATAGGGCACTACCCCCATAAGGGCACCACCTTCACGACTTAATCTAAATCTAATTGCCTCCCAAAGGCCCCACCCCCAAATACCATCATATTGGTAATTAGGGCTTTAGCATATAAATTTGAGGGGCGGGGAACACAAACATTCAGCCCATATCATCATTCCTATGTTGGTCTTCATATGGCGAAAGTGGAGTCTGGCACAAATAGATACTCAATAATGGAATGAAGTTTCATAATTTATATTGTCAATAAGTTTTCTTAGCTGTGACTACTTAAAGATAAGGACCATATCTTAAATGGATCATTTCCTAGATTATTGTGATAACTCCTTAAACAAACTATCAAGCTGCTTGTCAAGCATCATTGAAGGAAAAAAAATTTTTAAAGATGAGATCTCCATAATTACAGGTAAAGGGTCAGAATTTAATCATCTCTCTTAGTTCTGTTATAGTTGAAACCTGGGGTAAGTCTGTAGTTCATGCATAAAAGTCTTTTTTTTATGTAAACTAACTTCTTTATGAACAAAAATATAAGGACAGAGTAGCTCTCCAGACATTGCTGGTTTTTCACCATACCAACATAGATTATTGCTCAGTCCCATCATTAATTAAATTGGGTAGTCTCTGTGAAATCAATGAACAGTCTATTATTTTTCTCTACAGGGAGGATGGGTTCAAGTTCTCAGTGAAGAACCATTTTTTATCATTTAGATTAAAAACAAAAATATTCAAAACTTGCTTCTTCTTTGGGAAATTGCTTAAGTCATTTTTCTGTTTCCATATTGATTCTTGGCTATTAATTTTTTTCAATTCAGTACCCCTAAGGATATATTAATGGTAGTCCTCTACAAAAGGAATTCTCCAAAGGGGAAAAAGGAAGGAGTAAACTGATATATGTGGTTTGCAAAGCCTCTCTAAGTGATTCTAACAAATAACTTTCAGCACCTTCACCCAAGCTGAAGCCCTACACAGAATCATTGGATTTCAAACTGAAAAGCATTCTGTTCCCACGTTAAACTCTATAACCCTAAAGAGAGCCAAAGCATTATTCTCATTGTTATTGTTATTGTTTTGGCCAGGAAAGACAGGTATACATCAAATTATTAGGCCAATGAAAGTAAAATTCAGTAAGTCATATACATTGATAGAAAGAAAGCATGCTAGTAACCAACAGGTATTAAATGAGAAACAGAGTAATCAATCAAAACAAGCCATAAAAACTTGGTGTGCTGAAAAGTCTTTGCCTCTAAAACTGAACTTTAAAATAGAGTGTGCATGCATTGAACAATGATCAATGCGTTCATGGCAAATGCCATCATCTGAATACACAATTATAAGCATCAGTCTTTATCAGGCCTGAGCAAGTGTTACTGTATTCAGTGCTTTCCAGAAGTGTGGTAGAAACAGCTGTTTGTTTAAAATTAAGAGATTTGTAATAACCCTAGAAAACTTAGCATTTGCAACAGTATTGGCATTTTCTGTCAAGCCATGGAAAAATGATTTAAGATTTTTGTTTCTGGGAAGTATTGCAGACTTGAAGGAAGGGTATTTTTTTTCTCTTAGCTAGCCTCATAATGAATGCCTTAATCGTTAGGAAACCCATTTAAAATCTTTTACTTGCAATTTCCTGAAAACAGCCTTGGTTCTATATTGAAAACCTTCTAGGGCAGCCTTTATTTTATTAGAGGAAAATAATAAATAATGCCCTTATGCTAGATGCTGGAGGATGAGATAGAATGAAGTTCAACAGAATTTTTTCTGAGACAGGAGTGAAGAAATTACGCAGACATTATTGTCCTGTACAATTTGGAACCCTACACATGCAACCACTTGAACAAGTGTCGTAACAAAACCGAAGGTCATTTAGGTTTCAGGAAAGGTAAACAAAATATAAACTGAAATTGAATGCTGCTCCTTTTTTATAATGAGAATTTTTTTAAGGACATACTTCATTGTCAACAATTTGCCCCAGGACAAATTGACTTAGAAAAAACAAGAATTTCTGCCTTGTCCACAAATCCTGATGGCCTCTCCATCACTGCCCCTTTGTTGCCATCACAGCTTGCCCCTATCGGCCCCCTTCGAGATAGGCACATCCTTCACTAGCAGGACTACTACTGCTACCAGCTGCCCTTCTCACCTTAAGCTGTTTGATCATCCCTGGTCCCCACTCCCAGAGCCACTGTCTGGGAAGTCACTGCCACTAATTCCTCAGTCACAGCAATAGCCATTAAATGTAGTATAAATATAGTATAAAAATTATCATTTCTTTCTTTCATACATTCTCCATGTCATGACCTTTAACCTTTACAAATTGTGAAATGTTTCTTTTTTATATAGTTATAGCTACATTTATAAAATGGATTTCTTCTTTCTGAAAGAGGATTTATTCATCAGCTAATACCAACCCTTTCTCAAACTAGCTTTACTTTGACCAGACTGTGGGTCAGTAAGAGCCAGACGTCTTGCACTTTACATGACCTCACCCCTAAGACCAAGTGGCCAGTCTCCTTGTCTAAACCCTCTGCTAGGGTTACTGTGCTTAATCCCACCCCTTTCTACCCTGGCCTCAGTCATCTAGTTTCTGTGGAGATTATGAACAGCCTGGAGGCAAGCTACTTAGGTTGGTATTCTACCTCCGTCACTTATTCACTGTGTAAACAATCCATCTCCTCATTTGGTAAAATGTGACTAAAATAGTTCTCAACCATTAGAATAATATTGAGAATTAAATGAGTTAATACACTAAAAGAAATTAGAACAATCCCAGACATATATTAAATATGTTATACTAATCAGAACAAACACCCACTCCCATGGTAGTTGGAAGGAAATTAATTCCATTGTGGAATGAGGGGTTAAAAACTCTGAAAAGGTAAGATCGAAGTAACAGTGCTGGCCCTGGCAAAGTGAGAGAGGTGTGGTAGAGAGAAGGTCTAATATGAGCTAGCGATACAAAAAAGAAGTAGCTAAGAAAGCAGTCATAAGTGAAAGTACAAGAACACAGTTTATTAAAACTTGTGAGTGTGTTGATTAATACGGGGTTCAGAATTGCAGCAGGTCAGGAATATTTTTAAAAATTCTATATGGGAGTAGAAAAATTAATTACATTTTGAGAACTAGCTTCTTCAATAAAAATAGGAAGAAATGAAGATAGGTGGCTCAGAAAGCCAAAGTTTTGTAGTGGGTTTTATTTAATATTTTTAACTGTGAAGGGATTCTAGGTTAGTGAGTGATAGGAGAGCAATCTGCGACAGATACACTGCGATATGCAAGAGTAAAGGCAGACAGAAAGTGAATTTGCCTTTTCTAAATACATTTTGGGGTCTGCGGATGTCCTTATTTGGTCAGATCATGAAGAGTCATATGATAAGTCTGGATTGATTTATGATGAAAGTATTAAAAGTAAGTAAGTGTAAGTAAAAATTACATGAAGAACATGACAGCAGAATTTTGTCCAAAGCTGAGGGGAGGAAGAAAATAGTTATATCTTTTTTTGTAGGCAGGAAATCATGATGGAGTTTTCAGGGAGAGTTGAGGGAAAAGTTGCCTGGAGAAGAGATTGTCAAGGAAAGAGGTAAGTGAAGCATGTTCCGGATATTCTGGAGAAGGTGTATTGTGCAAAAAAATAAAAATAAAAGTAAAAATAAGAATTTCTGGGCTAGAAATTTAGAAAGACATCAAGTTCCCACCAAGGGAGCTGTTTGCATGACTGCCCACAACAAACACCTTCCTGTCATCTGTCAGCACAGGGGCAGTTTCCTACAGCATCACACCCAGCACACAAATCAGCTGCAGGATCAGTTATGTAAATGACTCAGGCTAGTTCTAACTGATCTCATTGTTTTAATTTTGCAGTCAGAGTAAGTGAGAGACTGCTATGTTAGGAGTATTTATATTTTAGTCTCCCACATATTAGGGGGTGGCAAGTTTGGTGTAATCATGCTCAAAAACTGTTGCAAACATGCTAGCAGAAAAGAAGGCTTATTCCTTTCTTAGTGTATATATAAGAAACTTTTTATGCACCACTTCAAGTCCATTCAGCCTCATCTCTCTTGCAGCTGCTACTGGGTTGACCAGCTGTGTGTAGGTCCTGACAGACTTCGCGCAGACACAAGCCAAGAGCGCCCTGTTTGATGTCTGCGCTGCATGACTCCTCACCTCCAGCCCTGGGGCTTCCCTGCCGATGTTGAGACATGAGCTGCCGTGTACTCTCACTCAGTGCCCACTCATGTGCAAACCAGAAACTCAGTGAGGTTAAGACCTCGTAAGGCGAACTTTCAACCAATAAGATATAGAATCCAGTGAATCGTTTTGTCTGTTTTGCTTTGTTTTTCCTTTCCCTTCCTTCGGTGAATGGGCCTCAGAAGCAAGCATTTATAAGCCTTTCATTTTTAGAAGCCATCAGAAGATTGTCCCAAGATTAGGCAGTAATGGTTCTGGATCCAATTTTAATGTTGGAGGAGGGAGGGTGTTTTCCCATCACTAAGCAATTCTCGATCACCAGCTGAGTGTCCTACAATTCAGCTCAATTCTGGCACTTGCTATAAGAAGACAGCATCAGATTCCATTAGTTAAGGCGTCGCTCCTGCAAGACTGCTCCTCCCTCACTGCATCTGCCAGTTCCAAGTCCAGGTTGTCACCTGTGCTTCTGATAGACTGACAATAGATTGGCGGTTCCAAAGAAGCCCTCCTTGGATTTGTTTAATTTGCTAGAGCGGCTCACAGTACTCACAGAAACATTTTACTTACTGGATTTCTGGTTTATTATAAAAGGATATAACTCAGGAACAGCTAGACAGAAGGGAGGCATAAGGCAAGGTATGGGGAAAGGGCACAGAGCTTCCGTGCTCTCTCTGAGTATGCCGCTCTCCTCAAATCTTCGTGTGTTCACCAACCTGTAAGGTTTCTGAACGCTCACCTTTTGGGTTTTTATAGGGGCTTCTTTACACAGGCATCGTTGATTAAATCATTGGCCATGGTTGATCAATTCAACCTCCATCCCCTTTCCCCTCCCTGGAAGTCAGGGGTGTGCGACTGAAATTTCCAACCCTCTATTCATGGTTGGTTCCCTTGGCAAGAAGCCTCCATCCTTAGGTGAAAAGTCACCTCAATAACACAAACCCGGTTATGGTGAAAAGGGGCTTGTTATGAAAAACAAGACACCCATTTCAACTTTATGGCTCTGAAGCAACTTAAGAACTGAAGTCAAGAGACCAGATAGTATAAAAAAGATAGTCCCATAGCTCTAGTTGCTCAGAAAATTCCAAGGATCTTGGGATCTGTGTGCCAGGAACTGTGAACAAAGACCAAATATATATGAGAAATATATTTTAGTCATCTTAAAAAATATATATATTTCTCATAAGTCACAAGACCACCAAGTAGTCACACTTGACACTAGGTTGCAGCCAGATTATTTTTTAATTGAAGTAGAGTTGGTTTAAAATACCATATTATTTTGGGGTATATAACATGATTCAATATTTTTATAGATTATACTCCATTTAATATTATAAAATACTGACTATATTCCCTGTACTGTACAATATATCCTTGTAGCTTATTTATTTTGTGCATAGTAGTTTGTGCCTCATAATCCCCTACTCCTATCTTGCTCCTCCCCCTTTCTCTCTCCCCACTGGTAACCACTAGTTTGTTTCTTTTTTTTTTTAAATTTTTAAAATTTTTTAAAACATCTTTATTAGAGTATAATGGCTTTACAATGGTGTGTCAGTTTCTGCTTTATAACAAAGTGAATCAGTTATACCTATACATATGTCCCCATATCTCTTCCCTCTTGCATCTCTCTCCCTCCCACCCTCCCTATCCCACCCCTCTAGGTGGTCACAAAGCACCGAGCTGATCTCCCTGTGCTATGCGGCTACTTCCCACTAGCTATCTATTTTATGTTTGGTAGTGTATATATGTCCATGCCACTCTCTCACATTGTCCCAGCTTACCCTTCCCCCTCCCCGTGTCCTCAAGTCCATTCTCTAGTAGGTCTGCATCTTTATTCCCATCTTGCCCCTAGGTTCTTCTGACCTTTTTTTTTTTTTTTTTTTAGATTCCATATATATGTGTTAGCATACAGTACTTGTTTTTCTCTTTCTGACTTACTTCACTCTGTATGACAGTCTATAGGTCCATCCACCTCACTACAAATAACTCAGTTTCATTCCTTTTTATGGCTGAGTAATATTCCATTGTATATATGTGCCACATCTTCTTTATCCATTCATCTGTTGATGGACACTTAGGTTGCTTCCATGTCCTGGCTATTGTAAACAGAGCTGCAATGAACATTTTGGTACACGACTCTTTTTGAATTATGGTTTTCTCAGGGTATATGCCCAGTAGTAGGATTGCTGGGTCGTATGGTAGTTCTATTTTTAGCTTTTTAAGGAACCTCCATACTGTTCTCCATAGTGGCTGTATCAATTTACATTCCCACCAACAGTGCAAGAGGGTTCCCTTTCCTCCACACCCTCTCCAGCATTTATTGTTTCTAGATTTTTTGATGATGGCCATTCTGACTGGTGTGAGATGATATCTCATTGTAGTTTTGATTTGCATTTCTCTAATGATTAATGATGTTGAGCATTCTTTCATGTGTTTGTTGGCAATCTGTATATCTTCTTTGGAGAAATGTCTATTTAGGTCTTCTGCCCATTTTTGGATTGGGTTGTTTGTTTTTTTGATATTGAGCTGCGTGAGTTGCTTGTATGTTTTGGAGATTAATCCTTTGTCAGTTGCTTCATTTGCAAATATTATCTCCCATTCTGAGGGTTGTCTTTTCGTCTTGTTTATGGTTTCCTTTGCTGTGCAAAAGCTTTTAAGTTTCATTAGGTCCCATTTGTTTATTTTTGTTTTTATTTCCATTTCTCTAGGAGGTGGTTCAAAAAGGATCTTGCTGTGATTTATGTCAAAGAGTGTTCTGCCTATATTTTCCTCTAAGAGACTAGTTTGTTTCTATATCTGTGAGTCTGCTTCTGTTTTGTTATATTCACTAGTTTGCTTTATTTTTTAGATTCCATACGTAAGTGATAACAAACAGTATTTGTCTTTCTCTGTCTGACTTATTTTACTAAGCATAATACCCCCTAGGTCCATCCATGTTGTTGCAAATAGCAAAAATTCATTCTATGGCTGAGTAATATTCCATTGTGTATGTGTGTATATATATATATGCACACACCACATCTTCTTTATCCATTCATCTGTTGATGGATACTTAGGTTGCTTCCATATTTTGGCTTTGTAAATAATGCTACTAGGAGCATTGGAGTGCACTTATTTTTTTGAATTAATGTTTTCATTTTCTTTGGGTATATACCCAGGAGTGGAATTGCTGGATCAAATCGTAGTTCTATTTTTAGTTTTCTGAGGAAACTTCATATTATTTTCCATTGTGACTCCACCAATTTACATTCCTACCAACAGCATACTAGGGTTCCCTTTTCTCTACTTCCTTGCCAACATTTGTTATTTGTAGACATTTTGATGATAGTCATTCTGACAGATGTGAGGTGATATCTCTTTGTGGTTTTGATTTGCCTTTCCCTGATGATTAGCATAGTTGAGCATCTTTTCACATGCCTGTTAGCCATCTGTATATTTTCTTTGGAAAAATGTTTATTCAGGTCTTCTGTCCATTTTTAAAATCACGTTGTTTGTTTTTTGATACTGAGTTGCATGAGCTGTTTAGATGTTTTGGATATTAACCCCTCATCGGTCATATCATTTGCAAATATTTTCTCCTGCTCAGTAGATTGTCTTTTTGTTTTGTTGATGGTTTCCTTTGTTGTGAAAAAGCTTTTAATTTGAATTACATTCAATTTGTTTATTTTTGCTTTTGTTTCCTTTGCCTTAGGAGACAGATCCAAAAAAATATTGCTGAAATTTATGTCAAAGAGCCTTCTGCCCATGTTTTCTTCCAGGACTTTTATGGTTTCTAGTCTTATATTTAGGTCTTTAATCCATTTTGAGTTTATTTTTGTAGATGGTGTGAGAAAATGTTCTAATTTCATTCTTTTCCATGTAGCTGTCCACTTTTCCTAGCACCAATTATTGAACAGACTTTTTCCCCATTGTATAGTCTTATGTCTATTTTTGTGCCAGTATCATGTTGTTTTGATTACTGTAGATTTGCAGTATACTCTAAAGTCAGGGAGCATGATACCTCCAGCTTTGCTCTTTTTTCTCAAGATTGCATGGGCTATTCAGGTTTCTTTGTGATAGCCAGATTATTAATGTAACTATGTAATTTTGTCTCTCATTCCCTTGCTCACTTGCATGTTCCCTTACTCCTGTTTCCTATGTTTATAGTCCCAAATAAAGTAGCATCATTTAAGTCTTTACCTCAGGCTCTCCTTTTTGGGGAATCGTGGTGAGGATGTGTGTTACCAAATTGACCCTAAAAAGAAAACCCAAAAAATAGGATTTGGGAGCTGTGACACTCATTTCTTTAATAGTTCTATGGATTCAATTTCTAGTGTGATGGTGATGTCTCCTAGTAAGACACATGTCTGACAGAATATTGGAAATAATCATGTCAGTAATGTTTTTAGGTGCCCAATGGTATAGAGCATGTCACAGAATCCTCTCTAAAGAAAATTTCAAGTAGTTGCAACTTATTCCTCTATCACTAAGAAAGACCTGCAGCCCTTGGTAAACCTATTTGGATATGAGAGGCAACATACATGAAAAGACATTCTAATTCATTTATTGGTCAACTCAAAGATTCCCAGTTTCAAGTCTGGCCTACAACACGATGAAACTATGCAGCAGGTTTAGGTTACAAAATAAGATGCCCTATGGTCATTCAGAATATGTGATCTAACAGAACCAATGATGCTTAAGATATCTGTAGTAGATAACAAAACTTGTGGACTGTCTTTGTCAATTTCTGATACAAAAGTCACAGTGCAGATCCCTAAGGTCCAGACCCAAGGCCTTACTTACTTCTGAAGTAATCACTCTTCATTTGAAAAAAAAAACTCCCACATGATTTAGGGTTCCAGGACATTTACAAGAAATAGTAGAAATGGAAGAAGAAGTGGCCTAAAATACAGATGCACATAAACCCATGGGCAGTGGTAAATGGCTTAGTTATGGTTAGAGTCTAGAAAGACTCTAGAATATAAGGAACAAACTAATTTGAAAAAAGGATATGTGGCAGTGACCAGACATTTCCTTTGACCACTCTAGTGTCTGTACTGTGGACATCTGAATGGAGTGACTGTGATGGCAGGGGTTGTGGTTATGCATGTACCATTGTGGGTGTCCCCTCTCACCTAGGCTACTATAGCCACTTCCACTGCAAAATGCTTAACCTTCCAGGAGCACAGACTGGTGTTGAATACTTAGTTAGCACCTATTCACTAAAGAGTACAGTACTCATTCTATTCTAAAAGGTCTCATCAGACATATATCTTGTATATCTAGTTGCCTTCTCCAGCTTAAGTGCTTACACTTCTACCAATCTGAAAAAACAGAAAATATTGAGAAAAAATTTTTTAAAAAGAGTATGGTTTTTCTCCTTCAATTTGTTAATATGATTTATCACATTGATTGATTTGCATATATTGAAGTATCCTTGCATTCCTCGGATAAACCCCACTTGATCATGGTGTATGATCTTTTTAATGTGCTCTTGGATTCTGTTTGCTAGTCTTTTGTTGAGGATTTTTGCATCTATGTTGATCAGTGACACTGGCCTGTAGTTTTCTTTCTTTGTGACATCTTTGTCTGGTTTTGGTATCAGGGTGATGGTGGCCTCAAAGAATGAGTTGGGGAGTGTTCCTCCCTCTGCTATATTTTGGAAAAGTTTGAGAAGGATAGGTGTTAGCTCTTCTCTAAATGTTTGATAGAATTTGCCTGTGAAGCCATCTGGTCCTGGGCTTTTGTTTGCTGGAAGATTTTTAATCACAGTCTCAATTTCAGTGCTTGTGAGTGGTCTGTTTATATTTTCTATTTCTTCCTGGTTCAGTCTCGGCAGTTTGTGCATTTCTAAGAATCTGTCCATTTCTTCCAGGTTGTCCATTTTATTGGCATCGAGTTGCTTGTAGTAATCTCTCATGATCTTTTGTATTTCTGCAGTGTCAGTGGTTACTTCTCCTTTTTCATTTCTAATTCTATTGATTTGAGTCTTCTCCCTTTTTTTCTTGAGGAGTCTGGCTAATGGTAATTCAATTTTATCTTCTCAAAGAACCAGCTTTTATTTTTACTGATATTTGCTATTGTTGCCTTCATTTCTTTTTCATTTATTTCTTCTGATCTGATTTTTATGATTTCTTTCCTTCTGCTGATTTTGGAGTTTTTTTGTTCTTTCTCTAACTGATTTAGGTGTAAGGTTAGGTTGTTTATTTGAGATGTTTCTTGTTTCTTGAGGTAGGATTGTATCGCTCTAAAATTCCCTCTTAGAACTGCTTTTGCTGCATCCAATCGGTTTTGGGTCGTCATGTTTTCAATGTCATTTGTTTCTAGGTATTTTTGATTTCTTCTTTGATCTCTTCTCCGATCTCTTGGTTATTTAGTAGTGCATTGTATAGCCTCCATGTGTTTGTATTTTTGAGAGACTTTTTCCTGTAATTGATATCAAGTCTCAAAAACCATATGATCATCTCAGTAGATGCAGAAAAAACTTTTGACAAAATTCAACACCCATTTATGATAAAAACCCTCCAGAAAGTAGGTATAGAGGGAACTTAACTCAACATAATAAAGGTGATATATGACAAACCCACAGTCAACTTCGTTCTCAATGGTGAAAAACTGAAATCATTTCCTCTAAGATCAGGAACAAGACAAGGTTGCCCACTCTCACCACTATTATTCAACATAGTTTTGGAAGCTTTAGCCACAGCAATCAGAGAAGAAAAGGAATCCAAATTGGAAAAGAAGTAAAGTTGTCACTGTTTGCAGATGACATGATACTATACATAGAGAGTCCTAAAGATGCTACCAGAAAACTACTAGACCTAATCAATGAATCTGGTAAAGTAGCAGGATACAAAATTAATGCACAGAAATCTCTTGCATTGCTATTCACTAATGATGAAATATCTGAAAGAAAAATTAAGGAAACACTCCCATTTACCATTTCAACAAAAAGAATAAAATACCTAGGAATAAACCTACCTAAGGAGACAAAAGACCTGTATGCAGAAAACTATAAGACACTGATGAAAGAAATTAAAGATGATACAAACAGATGGAGAGATATACCATGTACTTGGATTGGAAGAATCAACACTGTGAAAATGACTATACTACCCAAAGCAATCTACAGATTCAATGCAATCCCTATCAAACTACCAATGGCATTTTTCACAGAACTAGAACAGAAAATTTCACAATTTGTATGGAAACACAAAAGACCCCGAATAGCCAAAGTAATCTTGAGAAAGAAAAACGGAGCTGGAGGAATCAGGCTCCCATACTTCAGACTATACTACAAAGCTACAGTAATCAAGACAGCATGGTACTGGCACAAAAACAGAAATATAGATCAATGGAACAGGATAGGAAGCCCAGAGATAAGCCCACACACATATGGTCACTTTATTTTTGATAAAGGAGGCAAGAATATACAATGAAGAAAAGACAACCTCTTCAATAAGTGGTGCTGGGAAAACTGGACAGCTACATGTAAAAGAATGAAATTGGAACACTCCCTAGCACCATACACAAAAATAAACTCAAAATGGATTAAAGACCTAAATGTAAGGCCAGACACTATAAAACTCTTAGAGGAAAACATAAGGAGAACACTCTATGACATAAATCACAGCAAGATCCTTTTTGACCCACATCCTAGAGAAATGGAAATAAAAACAAAAATAAAGAAATGGGACCTAATGAAACTTCAAAGCTTTTGCACAGCAAAGAAAGCCATAAACAAGACGAAAAGACAACCCTCAGAATGGGAGATAATATTTGCAAATGAAGCAACTGACAAAGGATTAACCTCCAAAATTTACAAGCAGCTCATGCAGCTCAATATTAAAAAAACGAACAACCCAATCCAAAAATGGGCAGAAGACCTAAATAGACATTTCTCCTAAGAATATATACAGGATGCCAACAAACACATGAAATGGTGCACAACATCAGTAATCATTTGAGAAATGCAAATCAAAACTACAACTAGGTATCACCTCACACTGAGTGGCAATCAACAATCTACAAACAATAAATGCTGGAGAGGGTGTGGAGAAAAGGGAACCCTCTTGCACTGTTGGTGGGAATGTAAATTGATACAGCCACTATGGAGAACAGTATGGAGGTTCCTTAAAAAACTATGAATAGAACTACCATACAACCCAGCAATCCCACTCCTGGGCATATACCCTGAGAAAACCATAACTCAAAAATGGTCATGTACCACAATGTTCACTGAAGCTCTATTTACAATAGCCAGGACATGGACGCAACCTAAGTGTCCACTGACAGATGAATGGATAAAGAAGATGTGGCACATATATACAATGGAATATTACTCAGCCATAAAAAGAAATGAAATGGAGGTATTTGTAATGAGGTGGATGGAGTTAGAGTCTGTCATACAGAGTGAAGTAAGTCAGAAAGAGAAAAACAAATACAGTATGCTAACACATATATATGGAATCTAAGGGAAAAAAAAAAAAAAAAAAAGGCCATGAAGAACCTAGTGGCAAGAAGGGAATAAAGACACAGACCTACTAGAGAATGGACTTGAGGATATGGGGAGGGGGAGGGGTGAGATGTGACAGGGTGAGAGAGTGTCATGGACATATATACACTACCAAATGTAAAATAGATAGCTAGTGGGAAGCAGCCGCATAACACAGGGAGATCAGCTCGGTGCTTTGTGACCACCTAGAGGGGTGGGATAGGGAGGGTGGGAGGGAGGGAGATGCAAGAGGGAAGAGATATGGGAACATATGTATATGTATAACTGATTCACTTTGTTATAAAGCAGAAACTAACACACCATTGTAAAGCAATTATACTTCAATAAAGATGTTTAAAAAATAAATAAATAAATAAATAAATAAAACTTAGTAAAAGATAAAGCTTCATAATCAAATCATATAGATAGATACACATACACATATGTATATATGTGTATGTATACATACAAATACATGTATATATACATGTATATACATGTATATATATACATATATATGTATGTATACATATAAAATATTTATAGATAAATATAAATATATACACATATATAAAAATACATATACATATATATATATATACACTCTTTTTATTAGGAAATATATCTTAATCAAAAGAGTTGCACAGTTACATATTCACAGACATTTGCACCCATTATTACTATCAGTCGATCCTTTTCAACCTTAAGCCTTGAGTTTGTGCCTAGATCTTTGAGATATTGTCCCCTGGAAGCATTTGCTCCTTGGTACAATTCAATTCTATCAAAATGAAGGATCTACCCTTCTGGCAACTACCTGTTTGTTCTCTGTATGATTAACCGTGTCAAGGGAGATAGCCTAAGTGGCAGGGTGACTACACACAGTTTCCTCTTCTCTCCCAATCCTATTTAAGACATGGCAAGTCCAAAAATAACTAATATGAACCTACTGTATAGCACAGGGAACTCTACTCAATACTCCATAATGACCTATATGGGAAAACAATCTAAAAAAGAGTGAATATATGTATATGTATAACTGACTCACTTTGCTGTACACCTGAAACTAACACAACATTGTAAATCAACTATACTCCAATAAAAATTAATTTAAAAACAATTAAGGATCTAATCCAGTGTGTAGATTTCTTCATCATTCTTTTTTACAAAGTTTGCTCACCCTTGTTTTAAATGATGCCTGAACTTCTTGTGTCCCTTTTCTCCACATATTGTTGAAGCTGAAATAATCATCAACAAATAGCATTTCAGAAATTTAAATCCCCACTTGAAACAGTTCCTTTGAGACTATAATATCAAATCCAGTCCCTTCGTCCAAGTGTATAAATTTTCTCTACCACCTCCCTATCTATGTAAGGTGGGTGGCACCCACATTAGTTGGGCTCTATAACTTATGGATGACTGCAATTATTTATCTCCACCAAAAAAGAGACCACAGAAAGATTACCTAGAAAACTGATAGAGTAATTTTTGTTAGATATTAACCCAATAAAAATAAATCAAAGTTAGAAATTGATGAATATTTATTATATTATTAGGCTGTTTTTTCAGCTCCATGGAGTAGTATATAGATATTTCTATAAGTGATGATATGCACTTTTATCCTAGAGATTGGAGAGGAAGGCACCTTTGCCTATGAAATTAATCCAATTTGTCTTTACAAATTAAAATGACAAAATTGAAATCCTAAATATATCATCATCTAAAGCTGAGTTGTGGACATGGAGAAGGCTACATTGCTTAATATTAGAAAATGGCAGGTGTGATGGGTAGTCTTATGTGTGCACTTGGCTAAATATAGTTCCCAGTTATTTAATCAAACACTAATCTAAGTGCTGTTGTGAAGGTAAAACATCTACAATCAGTTACTCTGCTGACTTCTGATCTGTTGCTCTCTGTGTTTCTGTCTCTCTTTGTCTCCTTCTGGCACTCGCTCTCTCGATAGATAGATAGATAGATAGATAGATAGATAGATAGATAGATAGATAGATAGATAGAAAGATAGATAGATATCATACTGGTTCTATTTCTCTGGAGAATTCTGATTGATAAGTCAGGACTTGTGGGGGGGGCGTCCTAGCAGAAGAATATGATAGTAAAAACTTGCCAGGGGCTTCTAACTTTTTCACAGATGGCAGGGTAAATGAAATTAAGCACCAATGACACCCAGGTTCTTGGAGCTGAGGTCTCTCCATGGAGGTTTTTCACAGTTAATGCAGGAGGCAGTCATATTCATTTTTCTTTCCCCCATCCTAGACATGGGCTATCACACAGGCTTCTAGCTCCCCTGCCACACACACACACACACACACACACACACACACACACCCCACATATTTTCTTAATTAAAAAAAAAAAAAAACAGATTCAATAAAAATAACTCTTCTTGGAACAATTTTGCTGTGTTCTCATAATTCAAAAGGATATTAAAGATTAGGGTTAGGTTTTAGTGGAACTTAAATAATCCATTTCCTCGACCCTCAACTCAATAGGCATTTTGTTGTTATTTTACTTTTTGTCAGAGATCAGGGAATCCCTTATTGGTCAGTTCACACATGTAATGCCATCTACATCAAGGATCATGTTGTTCTTCTTGTTTTGTAACATCACTTTCTTTACCAACTCTTATTCTACACATTAACAGTACATTAGGTGACTTGTCTGCCCAGCATAGGACGTTGCAAATATAATTTTGATAGGATACTTTTAGATGTGAGTTTAAAATGACTGGTTTACACTTTACTATAGTTCCTAGTTCATGCTTATAGCTAAGACGCCATTTCATGTTTATTATTTGAAAACCCCATAGAATTCTCAAAGATATGTGGGATTGTCCATTCTGAAGATAAAAACTTTTGTTCCATGATAGCATCAAAGAGGAGATGGTATGAAAGCTGGATTTTAAACCCCTTAAGCTGATAATGACACATAAATAAGGAAGAAGTTTGTGTAGATGGAAGAACAAGGTCTGTTCTAAGAAAAGAGGCCAATCCTCTGTGCTAGAGATAAAAATAACAGGTTATAACGGGGCAAAGCACAGGGATATTCCTTTAAGTATGTTTGACACAGTTATAGTGAGAAGTTGTAGAATTGCTTTTCCTAGACAACTTAGTTGCTTAATTTCTTTCTAAAATGTGCAGATCGAGAGTTTGTGCCTATAAGCTCAATGTCAGCATGAAAAAATATATATACCTTGCTGTAATATGGAAGAGTAAGCATGATGGGTGTTGGGGAGAGCTATCAATAGGAGGCTGGTAGACTTGATTTACTGAAAGTGCTTTTCTCTTTAATAAAGTTTTTAATTTTGAAAAGTAGTAATTTAAATTAAATTAATTGCATATTGCCTATTGGTCCCAACTACTTAAGCATTAGTCATCTGTTGATTACATAATAATATTAGCTATTGACTTGTAAATGATGATCTGATGAGCTTCAAGAGAATATAAAATAATTTTATTCCATCTCTTTTAAATGTTTACCTGAATGCCTTTTTCTGAAAATTAATTTCCAGAGCCTATTAATAAAAGCTTTCTAAAACAAAGGTAAACTTCAAATGATTTAATGCAGACTAAATTAATAGAGTTCAAAATAATATTTGTTTTAAAATATTCATGTCTTTTCTGTTCCAGTCATGTACATTGACTTCTTCTCAGTTATGATACGCAGTCTAATTATAGTACATGGATTTATTTGTTTATATCCTTTCTTTTTTCAGAGTTAAAATTGTCTACATAGATACCTATAGCACAACATGTTAAAATAAAATTTAAATCAGATGAATGAAGTTAATCAAAAGAAAAATTAAAAGAGGCAGATTATGATAAAGTCAAAAGTGAGATTAATATAAAATTTAGTCAATAAATTTGCCAAATGTGGGAGAAAAATATACTTCTTTGCAATGTCAGACAAAGGTCAAATCACAAATCATATCACCTGTAATAAAAGATAAGTTAGGTGCACAGAAGTAGCCTAATTATTCCACATGCTGAAGGTAGTGAAAATGTCCTGTGAGTTTTCAGAAAGAGAACAGTGGTACAAAACACGTTCCTCACCACCATACTTGCAGTGAACACAGCAATGAAATTTTTAAAGGGACTTTTGGATAATATCCTTCTGGGAAGGCTGAAAGCATAATGAGAGCAATCCCTTTAGCAATCAGAATGATTTAGCCCAACTTCTGGATCAGGGTAAGATGAAGAAAGTATACTCTCTTTCCCATGAATTAAAGCTAAAAACCTTGACCCAAAATGTTCAGTTGATATCGACAGATGATCTCCAAGAGAAACACCCTCTTTCAGGTCAGAGAAGTTGGAAGGGCCACCTCTGTATATGAGTGGGAGGACATCTTTTTGTTTTCTTTCTCTTTGTACTCTCAGCACTGCCTCAAAGCAAGTCCCTCTTAAGAAGCAGCACTCCTGTGTCAGGAGGGCAACAGCGATGATGATGGTCATGGCAGTAGAAATGGCAGTCACCCAGGCACCTAAAATACTGATAAAAATATCCTCCTTTCTGACAAGTGAAACTGAAGAAAGAGGCTCCTGTGGCCAAAATACATACAGGGAATCTCCATTACTTGTTCTCTATTTTTTCTCTCATCACTTTTCCTCAAAACACACCTAATCACAGAAAGCTTGAAATAGCACAGAGGACAAAAACTTCAGCTTTCTAGCCAAAGCACCAAAATCAGTCCCCTGGAAGCTAAAATATGTGAGAGAATTACAGAGAGGAGAGAGCTGGATAGAGGGATCTTTTAAAACCCTGTTTATTTAAAGTCCTGGACTCATTTCTGAACTGTGGAGGTGAGGAAATGATACAAAATAACAGAGCAAAGCCTTTGAGAATGGAAATACAGTGTAGATGGCCACCTAGGTGCCATTTTGACTCCTGAGAATTGGACACACAGAATGGATGAGAATAACACTTCAAGACTTTGAAATCAAAGCTGAGATTGGAATCACAGGCCACACAGAAGGCGAATCTGGACGCAAGTGGTCTATAGCTAACTGCTAAAAGACAGAAAGTACCCATTCACCAGATGATTTTAACAATACCGAGTCATAACATAACATTCAAAGTTTCTAGGATGTAAAACAAAATTATTCAACATAAAAAAGAGCAAACAATGTCAAAAATCCTGAAGAAAAAAATATAATCAATAGACAGCAACCATAAATAATTCAAATGTTGAAACTGTTAGATAAACACTTCAAAGTAGTTATTGTATCCATGTTTTTATGAAGAGTGAAAGCCCTTGAAATTAATGGGGAGATAGAGCTTATCAGCAAAGAAATAGAAACTATAAAAATGTAACAATGGACACTTTAGGAAGAAAAATAAATTAAAAGAAATAAAAACCAGAGGAATTCAATAGCAGAATAAAAATGACGTGTCATTGAACTTGCAAATGATCAATAGAAATTATTCTATATATATAACTGCAAAATAGCTATTATAATGAAAAAAAGCCTAAGAGACCTGTGTGACAGTATCAAAAGTGTTAGCATCCAAATCTTGGTAGTCCCAGAAGTACAGGGAAAAGAATGCAGTGCAGAAAAAGTATTTGAAAAAATAAACAGAGGGAACAAACTAAAAACTATTCGTAAAATAGAAGGTCTAAATCCAATATGGTACATACAAACCAACTAAAAGAGAAAGAGTGTCAGATTAGATAAGTCAAGATATTTTTTATATATAAGAAACCTTACATGTAATGAAATAACAAAGTTATAAGAAAAAGGATGGAAAAGATGTGCTATGCAAACACTAATCAAAAGTTGGAGTGGCTATATCATTATCAAAAAAGGAAACTTCAGAAGAGGGAAAAAAGTCAGGAATAAAAAGACATTAAATAATGATAAAAGGGTTAATTCACTAAGAAGACAGAGCAATTTTAAAGAAACTTAGAGCTGCAAAATATGTGAAGCAAAGACTGACAGAACTGAAAGGAGAAAGAGAAAAATCTATTTTTGATATATACAACACGAATGAATCTCAAAAGTGTTATGCTAAGTGAAAGAAGTTCATTTGGAAAAGTTACATGTTGTATGACTGCATTTATATGACAGTCTGGAAGAAAATCCCAAACTAATATATATGTGGTTAACAGAGTGTATAAAAGTGAAGCTGTTTGTGGGAATATTTAGGGTAACAGCCAAACTTGTTCTGCATCCTGATTATGATAAATGTTGTATAATGATGCACTTGTTAAAACCCACAAAATAATACACTGAAAAAGAGTATATTTTACTGAGTAATGTATAAATAAATAAATGAACTGGTGATGCAATTCAAGAATACACCCCTCTGTTGCCCTGGCTTAATTATGGAAGAACATAAAACATCCGAAATAATGGATCTCAAATTTCTCAATTAGGAGAAATATTTTGTGGAATGGATTGCATTTTCTTTTCCTGATTCTTCATACCTTTCTATGTGACTCCATAGCTTATTGCCCTGGAATCAGATTCTCTTTCTCCACACCACTGAGATTGGGCTTAGCCATGTAGTCTTCTTTGGCCAATTACATATGGGCAGAACTAAGACTGTGCCAGGTGTGAGCCTATTCCTTAAGAAATATCAAGGGTTTGCTTTCATATATATGGCTTTTCTGTCATTGCTAATAAAAGAATATGCCCAAACTTGTTCATTTGCCTGAGGAGGATGAGAGATATCCACAGCAGACCTGATCTAACCCACAGTTTGAGGCCCAGAAAAACCCAACATAGAGCAACCAACCAGTGGGTGACTTGCTGACATATGAGTGCAAATACATTATTATGTTTTAAGCCATTGAATCATGGAGCTGTTTATTAGGCTGTGTAATGCCCACATATGATTAAATAGGCTTTATGATATTAAAAAATGTTCTATGTCCTTACATGATATAATTATGCTGTTATTATCAGTTGATATAGAAAAAGCATTAGAGAGAAAACTACTATAAATCAAATGAAAATTTTTAGAAAGTTACATGCTGTTTTTCACAACACTGTCTTTATATACTTAAAAATTCAGAACATATACTAACTTTATTATTCACTCTAATTAATATTCCTGGTATGATTTTGGAAATTCTTTGCAATTACTTCGTATTTTCTCCCTACCTCAACCCAGGCCACTCCTACCCACCAGCATACCCATGAAAAAATGCAGACCCATTGATTGACATCTTTGATCTAGAAAATTGTTGAAATACTTAGTTTTAAGGCAAGTCTCTACAGATATAATTTCTTCCAACTGAAGCTTTAAAAATAGTTAATAGTCCTGAATTCAACACGACATTCTCATTGAAAAGGCTGTGAAATACACCAATCATGGGTTGTGAAATAGGTGTGGTGCCAGTTTTTAAAAATTAGAAGCCAATCTAGGAGTAAGCATAACATCTACCTGAAAAAACAGAGGAGCTTGACAAAAATGTGGTGACAATTCCTCATTCTTGAATTCACTGAGTCATCCACTTTTAAAAATTCATCACAAATATTCATTAAGTACCTGTTGCTGCTTAGCAATGAGGATACATTCTTGAGTAAAATAGACGGTCCTTGGTCCATGGTGTTTACAGTCCAGTGTAAGAGATTGTCATAACTTGTATAGTCACCTAAACATTATATATCAGTAAACTCTGGCAAATACTCTAACAATAAAAATCATTTGAGAGAATAAAATTAGGACGCTATCTAGACTGGAAGATCAGGGAAGTCTTTCCTGAAGAAATGACATTTGAGTTTACCTCTAAGTATCAATAGCAAATAGCGGAAATCACCAGAAGAAAAGAATTCATGTCAAAAGACTAAAACATCATATGCAAAGACCATGCAAACAACTCAAGCGTGTTGTGTCTGAGGGTCAGAAATAAAGCCAAAGGTGTGAGCTCAGAGAGAAAAGTGAACAGTGGCATTAAATGAGTCTGCAGAGGTAGGAAAGGTCTGGACTACACCAGCTCCGTAGGCCACGAAAAAGTTTTACATATTGACATAAAAGCAATTGAAGATGTAATCAAATTAGCGACATGGTCAGATTTTTATTTTTGAAAGAAATGGATTCAAATGGGGGAAACCTAAGTTAGGATGAATAGTTAGGAGGCCAGGGAGTATTTGACATGAAGAAAATATGACAAATTTGGGATATGTTTAGGAAGTAAAATCAAAGGAGTCTAATGACAGATTAGATATGGTGAAGGAGTAGGAGTTGTAAAGAATGGCTCTTGGGATTCTGGTTGAAGCATATGGTGAATGGAATCCATTCACTCTATTTACTCACGTAAGTAGAGAACCAGATTTGATGGGTTAGATCTTATGGACATAAAGAGTTCAGAGTACTTTTGAAACTTCAAATTTTGTAGGTCCATGCATTTATGATGGGTCGGAAGCTTAGGGAAGAGATCAGGGTTTTAAGAAAAGATTCACTTGGGAAGTATTGAAGATATAGATTTTTTAAAGAAGAGGGTATAAGTAACTATATAGAATTCCTTCAAGAATTCAAGTAGACAAAGACCAAAAATATCAAGGAGGTCATTGATAACATTTTTGATAACTGCAACTGAAGTGTGTTTATCTCTCTGAGAAGTAAGGGGAAACAGTGAGTAGGAAGAAGGAGATTCAAATTTATGAGATTCAGATTTATAGAAATGTGTCCAGGCAGCATGAAGGGCCCAATATATTGGTGACTATAATTAATTCTACTCTATTGTTTTTTCAGTAGTGATTAACTTCCTGAAGATTGTTAAGCTCATATAGCTCTTCAAAGAAGATATTTGAGGGAGGGACAAAATATCTTTTGTAGTGATATGAACATATCAAGGATCCAATATTCTTTTTCCAAAGAGCAGAGGTTAGAAACGGTCATCTCATTGAAGGGACCTGGTAAACAGATGAGTTATTTGCTGGCAGTGTTTATCTTTTTAAAATCATTTTGAATTCCAGGGGGAGGGGGAATGCATTGACTGTTTACACATGGCCATGATTCCCTGGCCTGATTCACGATTTTATGGGAGATCAGGGGGAGAATGCATAATCTTAGAAAGCAAGACTAGCTACTTCACCACATAAAAGGATGCCAATGAAAAAGTTGGCAATGTTTTTTTAGCACTAAAATGGTAACATCTGGGCATATATGAGAAGTAGCAACAGGAAAGCAACATTCAGATCTTCACATCCTGAAATAAGATATCAGGCTGAACTGAGAAACCAGTCATGGCCAGGATTTTTTATTGCCAATATAGAGTATCAAGAAGCAGTAGTTTTAAAACACCAATTGGCCTTTCCAATTGCCACTTTCCTATGCATCGTAAGACTTTATAGTTTCTAAACGCAACTCATAAAACTGCTTTCAACTTCTCAGTATAAAAAGATGGCAGGAATTCGTCACAAATTTCATGCATTGTGGTAAAATAAATATTAGTAATATCACTTTGTTTAGATGTCTTATATTGTTTTCAATAGATTCTAAACTATTATCAGTTATTACTCAATTTGTGTGATTTTGAAACAATTTGTTCTGTATTTTAAACCATCTTTAGCTTATATAATCTTATAAAAAGGTAGAAGAATATGTTATGGTTACACCTCTGACTATAGTCCTTGCAACTGGAAGTCATTTTAAGCTGCTAACTTGTTATTTAAAGGTAAATTACATATTTTGGGTATGCTGTACTTTAGTCAGATGTTCAGGGAAGAGAATGGGGCTGGTTTAGAGCAAGCCCCATGAACAAGCTTCCATTTCCATACAAAGCATATTTACTTATAATTATTTTGGAACTAAACAGCTGGTTTTCTTTTTCAAAATTGGTATCAGTCAGATTTATTTCTCAAAATTTGTATTAGTATTAGTTAGCTTTGTTGTGTTATAAGCCCTTCGTCCCCTATCTCAGTGGCTTAAAGCATCCACCCTGTAGAAGCAGCCTCTTTGTGGGACATGCGTGTCTCCACAGTAGAGAAGAGCAGAGGCTGAGCCAAACCATGCAATAGTATTTGAAGCTTCTCCTCAGACATGGCGTATGTCATGGTGGCTCACTTCCCATTGGCCAAAGTAAGTCACAGTCAAGTCAGAGTGCATTGAGGCAGGTATGAGTATTCTTTTCACAGGTGAAAAGTAAATCACATGGCAATGGGCAAGGATGTATAATCTTACTGAGAAGGGGGAGTGAACACTGTAAAAATTAGTACAATCAAGGTCAGAATTGATGTTAAATGTTGTCATAATATATTGTACTTTAATTATATGGCCTCTTCCAATGAAAATATATTTGAATGAAATATCGTTCATTTAATTAGTTTTTTATCACATTCAGAAATTTGTACATTTACAGATAGAAGCCAACATTTTAAAACTTTCAATTGTAAATATCAAGGAGAATTCAGGCATGAACAGTGGTTAAATAATCTCTACTCAAGCACAATAGAGAGAGATAGAGAGAGGCAAATATACTGAGAGAATGAAAATATTATTTTCAGGAAAAATTTAATGAAAAAATAAGTTTCAAAGGCAGAATGTGAATATTCACCAATTTTGAATTAACTTAGAGCAACAATCAAATCTCACTGAAATCATGATATACTATGATATAAATTCAATAATTCATTTATTTGACCATTTTACTCAGAAAAAAAGAAATGTTAATAACAATTTCATGGCCACTTTAATTTCAGGTTGACTAATAATACAAAGGATGCAATCTTTAGAAGTATGCAGGGACCTACTCTAGGTATACACTTAAGAGGTATATGGTAAATGTTTAATTTTGTTTTGAATTTTCAAACATCTGATGATTTTGTGTTTAATAAATAAATGAGGGCCTGTTCTGTTATTTATCAAGTATTTTTTTAAAAAGCCTGTTTAAGTAGGTAGTGTATTCAATAGCACTCTATAAAAACTAGACCTCACTTATAAATTTGCATTGAATTTGTTTTTATTTAAAATAAAAGAAAGTGGCAGGGGGTTGGTGGTGTGATGAATTGGGAGATTGGGATTGATATATATACACTAATACGTATAAAATGGATAACTAGTAAGAACCTGCTGTATAAAAAATAAACTAAAATTCAAAAAAATAAAGTAAAATAAAATAAATGTCTATCTCTTTGGCCTGACAAATATTTTGTTAAATTCACCCCTTTAAGATCTTTTCATCTTGTAATATGATATATATTTCTAAAACATTTTCAGTATAATAGCCTTTAATACTAATAAAATAATGTGTGTATATATGTCTGAGTGTATGTGTACCTGCAATAATGTATATCAAACTGTTTATTTTGGTTATTTGAAAGTAGAATAGGTGAGAAGAGGATCAAGCATTTAAAAAATATGTTTCTGTGTTGATTTGAAAAAGTAGAATATATTCATTTTTAAAAATAAATCTGTCTAATTAAATGTTTAGTCCAGAAAGGGAATTCTATACATATGTTTTGTTGTTTTCCATACTTTTACTCTGAATTTTAGTTCAGCATAATTCTTGTGAAAGTATTAAGTTCCAAATTATTAAGTAATTGGCTGTTACTCGGTGATAATCCTAGATTCAGAATTCAATGATGTTAAAAGATAAGTGTAGGAACATTTTTATTTTATTGGAAAGTTTAACCTCAAAGGGTTTCACTTGGTCTTGTGAAGCCATCAATGTTATTTCAAGGACACTATGCACCTTGCTGAATATGAGATATTTCAGAAGGAAAAGGGGCATATCTAATCAATTTTCTGACTATGAAAAATGCATGCATTTCTCAATTTTTCCCATACTTATTTGGGTATTACCTAAATCATTTGAGATATTAATATGATTGTATTTATTTAAAATGTGCTATAGTATTTTGCTTAACACTGTAGTATATATGGAATATAATTGGGATTTTATTGTTTGGTAATGAAAGCTTACTCTATTGTCTTCACTTTTTTTTATAGTTTTTGTTGAGGACATATTCAAATTTATATAAGGAACCAAGGACCTTCTAGGAAGAAAGGAGGTTAAATTGGTACCCTCTTTCCCACAAACTCGAGGCTACTAAACTCTGTCCTGTGGATAGAGCTGATCTCTTTCAAAACCGGTATCTGGCAAGAGTAGTAAGTTTCAAGGTGGGAAAGATATGCTGAAAATACAAAGTTGATGAATCATGGCCTGAAGTTTCTCAGGACAGACACCAAAATTTTCTCAAATGCATCATCCTGAAAGAAAGCAATGCTTAAGAGGAAAGGTGAGTGATTTTTTTAAAGAGCTGCAGTTTGGAAAACAGTTCCATTTTGACATTGGCTCAACTTTGGCAAAGTACAACACTGGCAGAAGATGGTCCTACCTTATACCTCGTGGGACCAATGCAGGCCAGGGTGAGCTTTATTAGTTACGGAGGCCATAAACTGACTGTAAGGTTCACTTCCCACCTCCCTTCTCTGATGCAAAGCAGTATCTGTACCACTTCATAGTGGTACAGATGCTACTCCAAGGGACACAGCAGCACCTGTGAACAGGGACCTCTTCTGACTGTTTCAGGGGCCACACCGGGCTCCTGTTGTGGCTGCAGAGCAGCTGGGAGCTGGATCATTTTGGAGCAATGAGCTTGAGGTATGATTGGGAAGTTCTCCAGAAAAAGGGGGTAGCTGAGTTCAAGGTCAAGCATTCAGTCCTTAGAAAGTACAAACAAGACTGGTCCTTTGGACATGAGAAAGGACAGTGTGAACCCGGGGAGTTTCTATGACTTCAGCACTGGGGGAGCAGGTTAAGAGGATGCAAGGACAGGAGACTAGACTTCCTGCCAAATTGCTCCATATTTCATGTGCTGCAGTTGGAGGACTCTATCATTTATAAACTAGGGAACGTGTTGTTCATAGCTCAAGATTTTAGAGGCACACTTGGATTAGAAAACTATTACTTCATTTAATTTCAAAACAACCTCATTATGTAGAAACTATCATCATCCTTATTGTATACCATGAGGAAACAAAATTTGGAGAGGTTGTTACCTTGCCTACGGCCACACAGGCAACAGCAAGCACAAAGCTGGGATTTAAAACTAGGTTTATCTAACTCAGAGGCCCTTTTTTTACAGAACCTCACTTTAAAGAAAGTAAACTTTATTATAAACATATTTCAAATATTGAGACTAAACTTTGATCAGTAGAGTGGCTTGCTTCAGAGTCCAGACCTTAATAAGCAGTGAAGCCAAAGCAAGAACACAGGTTTTCCCGTAGCTGACATTACATCTCATTGGGTCTCTAAGCCATTTCTTCAGTTATTTCCCATTTACTTAATGGAAAAGAACCTCAGGCACATACTACACACTTCATTTAAGACCATTTGCCTGATAATCTTAGATTTTTGAAATCTAAAAGTTTCCTAAGAATGAACACTGAGACATTCTTTACTGTCAAAAATTTATCACCAAGTGTATTTTTTAGGCTAAAGGAAAAAAATCCTTTGGCCAACAATAGACCTCCATGTTTGCATTGAAGTTCAGTTCTACAGGATGCTGAAAGTACAGCTTTATCACATACTCATCAGTGTTTTCTTATATTCTTGAAGCATAGAAAAGGAATCACTAATCTTGTTGGACTTGTGACAATTCATCTTCAAAGACTTCAGGTGGTGTAGAGTTCATCAAAAGATTAATAAATCTTGAGTGCAATTTTGGTTGAATTAGCAAAGTGTCCAAAATAACTGATTTTGTTTAATACTAATCTTTATTTATGAAAATATAAATTTAATAAAAAATATCAGGAACCTGGCAAAATATTTTAGACTTTGAAATGTTTATAGGCTTACACTTTTGAGAATATAGGATGAATACATATGGTTAAAATACTTTTAATCCTGATAGTTTGAAGGATTTTTTTTAAAAAGAATGTTAGTTTCTAGCTATGAGCTGTATTTATACTTAATATGGTATTAGTGCATGTATTTTCTTTGTTTAATTTTCTTAAATGACTAGTATTGCCAACTAATACAAAGCCTTTTAAATCAATTTTTATAAGAGGAGAAAAATCAAATATGAAGAAATTTGTTAGGACACTTTTTGTGTTGCCAATGTATAGATTTCAATTAGAAATTATTCCTTTGGTGGATTGACATCTATTTTTTAATCACTTCACCAATTGCAATTTGTGATAAATTAATTTTGAGAAAGAAAAACTTAAGTTCATTCTCTGGCTGGCAGTCAAAATGTTAGGTAAGGTTAAAGCATATTGTTCTAACAAAAATTTTGCATCATCTGTACAATGAGATCTAATTTGCTTTGACAAAATAAGACCTCAAAATCACAGCAGAGAGTAGCCAGTTCAGGGGAATCAACTAATGTACTCTATTTATCCTTTCAGCAAACATTAATTAAGATTTCCAAAAAAAAATAAGATTTAGCCCTGTCTTCATAAAGCACATAGTCTAAAGAGAAGGCAAGCATATGAAAAGAGGATTACAAAATAAAGTCATTGGCAAACAGCAAATCAAGGTGTGCCTTGTGTCCTAAGGCACTGGAACTCTATCTATGGGAGACATTAACATTTTTTTTCTTTTAATCGTTTGGAAACTTTGGGGAGAATGGTTTAAGACTAACAGGACTGAAGGACTGAAGTCAAGGGGATAACTATGGAGATTGTCCCCATCCAAATGAAGATCTCATCCAGGGCAGTGATAGCAGGGCTAATAGAATGTGATACACTTTGAGAGATACTTTGAAGGATAGATCAACAGCATTTGGAAATAGAATATATAAGAAAAGGGAAAAGAGGATGCAGTTAAGAATTATTCTGTTTTATTTAATTTTTTGTATCTTTATTGAAGTAGGACTACATTTCATACAATGTTGAGATCTTAAGTATAGAGTTTGATGAGTTTTGAAAACATATACAACTGTATAACCTACACTCTAATCGAGATGTAGTACATCCCTGTCTCCTGAGAAAGCTTCCCTCTACCTCTTTTCTGTCCATC